>NW_024062759.1:0-2400000 GCF_006381635.1 Hibiscus syriacus | reverse complement strand
ATCTTAAGAAACAAATGCAATACCACCAGTCGTTGCGATTTTGGACTATCGCAACGAATTTGGAATAAATCGCAACGCGAACTTGGACTATCGCATGAGAATGTAAATCGCAATGCGATAGTCGACTATCGCAATGTGAATATTTAAATCGCAAATCGCATTGCGATAGTCCAAGTTCTCATTGCGATAGTCGACTATCGCATTGCGATTTTACATATTCGCATTGCGATAGTCCAGTTCGCATTGCATAGTTCGTGTTGCGAAGTGTTCGCGATAGCGACTGCATGCGATACCGATTGCGATCCCGTTGCGATAGTCGAAGTCGCGTTGCGAATCTTAACTCGATACCGGAGATTGAATTTCGATCGCATTAGTTGTCATTTTGGAAAATCCAAAAAAAGTTGGTTAAAATCGTATATTATAAGGTATTTTTGGTCAATGAGGTTATTTTCTCTTTTTATAAACACTGTAATAATCATGCACTTTAGTGCTGTTTTTGTAATAAACGTCGCTATAGTTATAAACTTTAGCAGCATTTTTGTAATAAACGCCGCAATTGTACAATCCTTTTAACCCATCGGGTTCCAAATACATAATTGTTTCATTCCCATTTTCACAGTGAAGCCACCACCATGCAACCATCACCACAACCGCAACATCACGCCGCCATCGTCGATTTTCGGTCACCAACAGGTATAGTTTGAAAACACCCAAATTAATCTCGATCTTTCAGTTCTCTTTTTCTTTCAAACTGATTTACAATCCTTAACCCAACACAACTACCGTAGCGCAGCCACCATCAGAAACGAGTATCGTTGTCGTCACACTCTTCCGGCCAACCACCAAGTATGTCTTTGACTTCATTCCATTCCTTTTAAGCCCTCCATAAGCAAATGTGTATTTTGCATTGATTCCATTCCTCGGCAGCTTCAACAAAATTAGGTAATGACCAATGCTCAATGTACACCCTATTTCTCGTAATAACACAGATTTGTCATTGATTCCATTCCTTGGTTTCGCTTATTCAATCTCCCGTAACCCTAGATCTTATTTTGTTTCTTATTTAGAGTTGAGGTATTTAGTATTCGGTCTTCCTGAATTAATTTATATTTAAATTATTTTAGTTTTCCAGTTTCCATTTTTCTTCAATTGATTTAGATTCAAGCCTAACAGCATTATAAGCTTTATAAGATCGTTGCTTTTGCTTTCTGTTTGTACCTTGATTCCAAGTAATACTAATGATTAGGGCTTACTTGGGGTCTACTAGTTTGGATTTTGCTTGTGCTTGAATTTAGGATTTTTAAAATACTTATTTTTCATCAAAAGTATTTGCTTTATTACAGGATGGTTATATATATATATATGAACAAAGTACCATAGATTAGTTGGAACCATTTAAGAATATCTCGAACCATAAGTTGCTTAGTGTTCAATAGGCCGGCTGTTATCTTTTAGGTTTTAATGAACAGTAGACTGTATCTTTGTTCAGGTCACTCCATAAGCCCTCCATAAGCCCTCCATAAGCGAGCAAATGTGTATTTATTTGTCTGTACAGCTAATAACACAGATTGGGTAATGACCAATGCTCAACGTACACCCTATTTCCCATATCATTAAGCAAACGAAAATTATTTATATTATTAATTAATTTTTTGCAACACTTAATTTTTATTATACATTGTAGAAAATACGTATTGTTGTAAAGTTGGACGAATAAAACTCTTCGACATGGCACATACAAAAAAAAATGACACTTCTATGACTAATGAAGCTGTAGAAATTATGGTATATTTATTGGACAGAAGATTTGAATTATGTTATATTTATATCTATAGTATTACATTCTTATTTAAAATAATTATTGAATTGATTATTAGGAAAAATTGAGGGTAAAAAGGCTACATTGTAGAAAAATACGTATTGTTGTAAAGTTGGACGAATAAAACTCTTCGACATGGCACATACAAAAAAAAAATGACACTTCTATGACTAATGAAGCTGTAGAAATTATGGTATATTTATTGGACAGAAGATTTGAATTATGTTATATTTATATCTATAGTATTACATTCTTATTTAAAATAATTATTGAATTGATTATTAGGAAAAATTGAGGGGTAAAAAGGCTAAGTATGAAGCTACGACTTCAAGTCATGGTATTGTTATTGAGGATGACATCGAAAATCAAGTTATTAATGAAGTTTTGGGTCCTGAAAGATATGGTCAGGTTCGTTGTCAATGATCATTCGTTACTCTAACCAAATATTTTGAATTCAGTTCATCTCAGTACATGTCATCACAGAGTGAGTCTTCCCAATTAGAAGTTAATCATTTAAAACAACAGTTGGCTGAAATGGATCAAAAAGTTGCTCAAATGAAAGTCGTAAATGAAGCGAGGGAAGCAAAGAGAGAAACAACATATCAGAAAAAATGTGAAGAATTTGAAAATCGACTTGAATCTATGATGCATATGATATGAAGAAATCAACCCCAGAGTCCACCATCTTAGGTGTAATTTTAGATATATGCTTTGTTTATTATGGTTAACAATGTTGAACTACATTATATTTTACGTTAATGTAAACTTTGATTTATTATTATGGAGTTCAGGTTGGTTGTTATGGATTTCAAGTTTGTTGTTATGGATGTCAAGTTTATTGGATAATGCTACAGGTTAAACATTTAAATTTTGGGTATAAAAGAGCAGAAAACAACATCAGCAAAATTTGTGTTAATTAGTGGCATTTGTTATACAAACGCCAC
Source organism: Hibiscus syriacus (assembly GCF_006381635.1). Classification (NCBI taxonomy): domain Eukaryota; kingdom Viridiplantae; phylum Streptophyta; class Magnoliopsida; order Malvales; family Malvaceae; genus Hibiscus; species Hibiscus syriacus. The sequence goes on along the minus strand of NW_024062759.1, from coordinate 2,397,237 downwards.
TACATACATACTCAATATCGGTGTTTTAGAAATAAATGCCACTAAAGTTCTAGATCTTTTGCAGCTTTTATATAGAAAATGCTACTATAGTCATTGTCAATAGCGGCGTTTTACATTCACAAATGCCGCTATATGTCATGATCTTTACCGGCGTTTTGGGAACAAACACCACTATATGTCAGAATATTTAGCGGCGTTTGTTTACAAAAGCCACAAAAAATATATATAACTGCGTTTTCAACAACTCAACTAAATATCATAACCTTTAGTGGCGTTTGTGAAAAAAACGCCGCTAAAAATTATAACCTTTAGCGGAGTTTGTGGACTACAAACGCCGTTACATTTTGTGGCGTTGGTTTTAGCGGCGCTTTTGGCGGCATTTTTTGTTTTGCCACAAGGGATTTTAGCAGAACTTAAAAACGCAATTATATGACTGAAAAAACGCTGGTAAAAACCTGTTTTGCTGTAGTGACGACAAAAGAAAATTCATTTGACTTATATTTTTTGTCCTAATTTTCTCTCAAATTTTTATATTTTCTTGATTGTTTCTTAAATTTCAAGCATCAAAGAATCAAATCTTGTGCCATAGTTGATGAAGCTCGTGATGAATCGAAAAGGGAGTAAATGACAATTGTGTTGAAATATGTTGATAAAGAAGATTTTATACATGGTTTTTTTTTTTACTAAATCCATGTGAAGGAAACTACTTCATCCGCATTGAAGAAATATATTTGTAATGTTCTTTCACATCATTGTTTTAATGTGAAAGATATAAGAGGTCAATGATATGATTGAGCTGTAATATGCGCAGAAAATTAAATGGTTTGCAGGCATTACACTTTAAAAATGTCCATTTGCTTGTTACATCCATTGCCTTGCTCATAGATTACAGTTGACTTTGGTGGCAACATCCAAAGAAGTGATTCTAATAGCACAATTTTTTTCACATTTGACTATCATCATAAATTTAGTTACCTCTTCATGCAAGAGACAAGATCATTTGAGAGATGAACAAGCAAGCCATATTGCAAATATGATTGTTATTGATGGGTTAGACATGAAATGAAAAAAAATCATATTGACATTTTACAACGTACGAGAGATATAAGGTGGGGTTCACATTTAACTTCTCTTCGTAGTTTGCTCAAGATGTTTGATGCCACTTGTTATGTTATTAAGAACATCATAAATCATGGAAATTTAACTCGAAGAAGTGAAGTAGATAGTGTTTATGATGTGATGACATTTTTTGAGCTTGTATTCATCTTGCAACTCATGCTAGATATTCTAAGCATCTCTGATTATCTTAGTCAATCTTTGCAACATAAATATCAATATATACTAAATGCTTTACATTTAGTATTAAGTTCAAAAAAGATTATACAAAAGTTCATAGAAGAAGGGTGGGATCCTTTACTTGAAAAGATAATATCATTTTATGATAAATGTGATATAGAGATACTTGATATGAATTCTTTGTAAAGGTGGCAGAGGGAGGTATCGTCTTCAATGAGATTCCATCTCAATTGGGCATCTCTATTGAGTTTATATATTTATCTCTGGTATTGATTCTTAAATGCATGAGATGAACATTATATTCAAAGATGGCATGGTGGAGTTACTTAAGCTTAGTTCTGCTTTGGATCCAAGAGATGGTTTTAAGTCATTTTGCATTGATAATATATGCAAGCTTGCAGATAAATTTTACCCAAAAGACTTTACGAAGTAGGAAAGATTGCACTTAAAAGTTTGATTAAAACAATTTGAATTATAAACTCGAGGGAAACTGGAATTGAGAAGGACATCAACAATTTCATAATTTTGTCAAGTGTTAGTAAAGACTTAAAAGTTAGTTATTTATTCCCTTCTTGACCGACTTGTTCGTTTTGTTTTGACTCTTCCTGTTTCTATTGTGACCACGAAACAAACTTTCTTGTCCATGAAGCTAATGAAGACTCACTTGCGTAACAAAATGGATGATGAATTTTTGTCGAGCTACTTAATAACATATATTGAGAAGGAAATTGCTCATGATTTATCAATAGATTCTCTTATTGATGACTTTAATTAATAAAAAATGTCAGACACAATTTCAAATGCCTACTTTTGACAAGTAAGAATATAATATTTGTAATATTTTGTAGCTTCCTAATTATCAGGTATATTGGAAGTTGTTTTTACTTTGTTCTTAAGTATTTTAGGAGTTATCTTATAACTCCAATTTCTATAGTTAGTAAGGTTTCGTCATCTCTAACAGATAAAACTTTAGTATATTGATGCATATTGTAAATCATTGTTGTTTTGGAATAGAAAAGCGGAGAATGAAGAAAAATGTTATTTGATTTGCATATTTCTCTTACTAATTACTATAGTTGTTACTTTATATTAATTATATTATTATAGTTTTATTAAAAATAAAATATTACATTTTTTAATGCAAAATCATGCGTTGGTCATCGGCAATTAACACTTGTTTACAATTAAATTTGCATGGGAAAGCTAAAGGTGACTAATTAGGGCGGATGTTGGGTTGGAAGAACAGTGAAGGAAGAAGAAGAGGGGGGCGTTTATTAGTGGGATTTATCCTGTTGTGGAATCTCTTCTGAAATGTGCAGACTGCCCCACTCTGACACCAATTTGCTATGAGCCACCCCTTTTTCTCTTCTCTCTCTTTAGGCTCACCACTGCTCAAATATTCCCTTCCTTCCACTTCCTGGGATTTATCACTCTCCTTTTTTTTTCTTTTTTATTACTCACATCATTACTGTTAAATAATTCCCATTCAATCCTTTGCACGTTGAGTGTTTTGGAAACTTCCCCTTAGTGGTCTCCCCGTGTGCTCCTTTGCCTACGCCTTCTCTCTTTCATATCCTATGCTACAATACTAAACCAATTGAACCCATAATGCTTCATCCTAGTATCGTACCCCATGATTATAAATGGGATGTTTAGTTCAACTGAAAAATTAATTATCTAAAGTTTATTTATCCGTTGGTTAATTAGAGAATTTACATTTTAGCCCATTTAAATAATAATAGTTCAATTCAATACATTTCAACATAAAAAAATAATTTAATCCCTCTAGAAATTTATATTTAAAACTTGGTCCCAACAAGAATTCATTCTTCTTTTTGTAAACAAGTTTCCTTTTGGTCTCGTTCAAAAACAAGAAACTTTAAAACAAAGCTCCGGCATTCTTTTCGGTAACATCATTCTCGGCTTTAGATCTCTTATTTCTAAATACTTATTATATTATCAAAAATCTAAATAAAATATTTCGTTTCGGAAACAAAGATTTCATTTCCCCCGACGCTCACGACACTACAATCTCATCACGCGCCTCCGCTGCGAGTGTCATCTTTTAAAATCCCATCCACAGATGCAAGGCAAAATGCAACCCGCAGTGGTTCTCTGTTGATGACAGGTGTGAGCCCATACAGGGTGATATTCGTTAATCTACCACGCGCAGTTACGGGAAGCGCGTAGACTTTTTTCTTTTCTTTTTCCCACCCAAAGGAGAGAAATTCTTTTTATACAAAGACGCCCTTAGTTCCTTTTTCTCCTAGACGCTCTCTTTCAATTTCCTCACCATTTCTCGATTTTCGTTGGTATTCTGCGTTAGTAATGAACATGGCGACCATAACGGAATCTTTGGAAAGGTCCCTTAAAAACTGTTCTCTGAACCACGAAAGAAGAAGCAGCGACACCGGCGGCGGTGGCGGGGGAGGAGGAGGCCGTGAAGATGGATTAACACGGAGGAGGTCTTCGACATCGGACGATAACAACAACAGCAGCAACAACAACAATCTACCAATCACCGGTTCTGACAGAAGCTTGGAGCTCAACTCCCATCTCTCTCTTCCTTACCATTGGGAACAATGCCTTGATCTTAAGGTTGGTTTAACCGTCGGGAAAAATTTTAAAACTGTTTTTTAGTCGTTTTCGTGTTCCGGACGCAATTAATGTGAAAACCATGGCAGATCTTGCTCCCTTTCCTTTGTTGGGTATTTCATGATTTCCTTCTTTAATGTTTCTCTTCAGTCTTTTCTTTGTATTTATTGCTTCCCTGATGAAATGTCTCCTTTAATCTCCCACAAGCATGCTAACCGTAAAGGAACCCTAGAAAACAAACAAGCAAACATATATCCTTTCTTTTTGCTAAACCAAATGGAATTGTGAATTCCTGAGCTGAGAGTTCATGCATATATCAGATGTACTTTCCTATGCAAAATGAAATTGAAAATAGGTAAAAACTAAAACATTAATCATCCTTGTAGATTACAGTAGCACTAGTCTTTCAAATTTTCTGGGTAATCATAGATTTAAATAGCCGTCTTTGTACAGAAGTAAATGTATTACTCAAAATTGTTATTGTACGATTACACACAATGTTCACAATAAACGTAAAGCAATCGAAAAATTCGATCGCAACTGGAATTTAAATCCCTTGTTACAATGCGTCTTATTTCTGTTGTTGTTGGTAGACAGGGGAGATCTATTACATAAACTGGAGGAACGGGATGAAGGCAAGGGAGGATCCGAGGACAGCAGCCCAGTACAGCGGAGGTTTTTACTCAGAGGGAGAAGAGGAAGACGACGATGACGAGGAAGATGATTATAGCTCGTATGGCAGTGAAGAGTCGCCATCGGAGACATCTCCTTGTTCCACAAGAGAAAGAGGGAATTGCAACAACAGCAACCACCATCGGGTAGAGAGAGACAAAGATAATGTATTGGTTGTGGCTGGTTGCAAGAGCTGTCTTATGTATTTCATGGTCCCCAAACAAGTTGAAGATTGCCCCAAATGTAATGGTCAACTTCTTCACTTTGATCGATCCGAAAGCAGCTCTCCTTGAAACCAGATTCGTCTCTTCTTTCTCCTTCAGCTCTCTTAATTATCTGGGTTTTCTCTAGTGTGGAATGGTAACATATTAGACAAATGAATTATCTACTTGAAGCTTTGATTCTTCTTCACTTTGGCTCTTGATAAATCCATGTTTATTTCTCCTAGATATTCATCAATCAAATCAAGTTTACCTAGCAAGCAGCTAACATTTTGAAATTTTTTGTGCCCTTCCACTAAAGTTAAATCAGTAATTTGACATTTATTAATTATTTTAAAGGAGTTTTGATCGGGTCAAATTCTTATTCCTAAACACGCCTATAAGTTTGTATATTTTTTTTTCTAGCTTATCCTCTTTATTTGAAAAGGGTCAATAAAACCTCGTTTTGATGACAATGTTAGTTCCCTGAGCCTTGACGTTTCAGGCTATTCGATGGGAAAAAAATGTTTGCTTGAATTTCATCCTATATAAATTATATATGTTTTTCCTTCAAATTTTATTATATTTTAAATTCCAACGTTTTTGCAGACTTGAATTGTAATTATCAAATCCATTATCTTTTATTATATTTATTATTTATTTGAATTTTAAAAAAATGTTTCTAAATAGTAAATAGATAAGTGGGGTTCGACGAATTTAAATAACAGATATTTTAAAAAAATCAAAATTTTGTTACACTTTAATCTTAGTTATAGATGATAACAACTGAATGAATAGATAACGTTAATTTCAATTTTTTTTTAAATAATGACGTAATTTTATATGCATATAATACATAGGCAAAATTTTCTTTTTATTTAAATTTAATTTAATAAATTTATTGTTACCAACAAGGGTTGGTTCAGATAGTAAGCAACTTAATATCGCTTAAGTAAGGTCTTTAGTTTGAGTCTTTGTGTATGTAAAAAATCCCTACTAGGAGATTCACCTACCAAAATTAAGTATACGACATGGATCGATCCAAATTAATCAAAATGAAAGCTTCGAACATTGATAAGTTTCAATTGCTGCTTCATCTGCTTGTTTTGACTGAACATCATTATCATATAATTAATTCTAATTATTTGACTATATTCTTTTGCGTTGCATTAAATTAAAATTAAGTATTTTGTTTATTGCTGTTATTGCTCAACTATCCTTCAATTTGTGCTTTATTATACATGTTTAGGTGATTAATCCTTCAATTCTAATTATTATAGCATCCTCTTTTAACCATACATTTCATGGACTTAGTGAGACATAATGAGCATAATAAAACATTTAAAAACACTTGCTTATACATTTCATTGAAAACATTTCATATAGAAACCAATATACACTTCATGAAAACATCATATATTGTTACACATTGTTCAAATTATATCAATTTGTTTTATTAGCCCAACGTATATCACTGAGAAATCAAAATATGCGAGTATATTGAGGTTGTGCACTATAATTGCAGTCGAAGCTGCCGCGTAGAATTTGCACCGAAGTGCCGCGTAGAATTTACACCGAAGTGCCACGTAGAATATGCACCGAAGTGCCACATAGATTTGTCCTGAAAGACCGCATAGAATTTGTCCCGAAGGACCGTGTAGAACCCTCGACTCTTGGCATGCCAACTGTACCTCTAATTCTCATAACATATACTTTGGGCTTTAACATATAATTATTTCACATTTCATTATTCAAAGTATCTTTTATTCACATAGAACATTTTCACGTAGAGCACATTCACATATAACACATTCACGTACTAAAAAAATAAAAAAAATCAGAAATACAATTTATATAAAACATTATAAAAATATTGCATTAAATAAATAAAATTATTTTCGATTGAAAACCTTCGAGGTTGGCTTATCGAAAGCCGTCCTCATATATAATATAAAATAAATAAGTTGCATTCACCTTTGCCTCACGTAAGTCCTAAAAGAAACCCTTTTAACTTTCGTTCAATCTCTTCACTATGTCAATTCGTTTTGTACGCTTTCAATCCAAATCTACACAACATGTCCGAGATTAATGGTTAACCAAATGGCATTTACATAAACGAAATGAACCACCTAATTTAACATTTCAGACTAAATAGTATCGATACTCTACCCACAATAATGATACTTATCTTCTATGGTACCGATACCTTCTTCAGTATCGATACCATTATGACATTCTGGAATTTTATCTTCAATTACAGTATCAATACCTCCACATCAATATCGATACTACTTCAACTAGTATTGATATTGTTCATCCGATTCGTACAATTTCTTTCAATTTAACCTTATAGTATCGGTACTGTTCTTCCAGTATCGATACTCTTACCCATATTTCACTTAATTCATTTCGAATTTTACTCAAAACTCACCTAAATCCCATACCTCTAACTCCATTCAAGCCCTTAAACTCAATAACACTTATCTCACACAACTTATATCCATTAATCCCCTTTTAACATCCAAAATTCTCCATGAAATACTTAAAGCTAAAAAATATACTCATCATTCAAACATGTTCTTAATCATTTCTAATACTTCAAACACCTTATTTATACCTTTAAAAATTCAAATATACCTTTAAAATGCAATAAATACTCAAATTTCATCAATTCCTTTTAAAAACTCATTTTACTAATTCACCAATAATTTCTCAATCTCTTAGCTTCTAATCATCTTTAAACTTCCTTAAGCTTCTATACCACCTAAAGATTCAAAACCAAACCAAAAATAAAAGGAACAACCAACTTTAAGATATCTCACCTTAGCTATGGAACTTCACGGTAGAACAAGGAAAAAGAGAACATGAATAGAAGAGTTCCAGACTTTTCCATTTCCTTTATTTCCCACATGTTATATTAACATTGAAAATGAATTTTAAATTCATTTCATTCCAAAAGACCATTTTGTCCTTCCATTCTTCAATCTTTAATAATAAGTCCTAGACAAAAATTTCCAAATCAGTCCTTGAACTTTTCAATTTAACAAAATTTAATCGCTAAATTTTAAATCCTTACATTTTAGTCACTGGCCCGATGTTTGAGGTATTACACCTAATTTGTATAATCATACATTTATTGTGTTAGCTCTTACTTGAAAATGGAAATTATTATTAAAAAAGAATCATTGTAATTGTAAATTAATCTTAGATATAGATCATATAAAATAAAAGTATTATAAGTATTAAAAAACTAAAATCTTAAAATTCATGTCAAATCTTATAACTATAAATATTTAGTAAAAGGGTACATGCTATTTCTGTATTAAAAAAAACTTATATGACGCTCGTATTTTTTAGAATTATAATACTTTTATATTTAATTTTTCTATCACTGATTATTTAATAAATATTATTATTTTATTTATTAAATAATCAATGACAAAAAATCTTACTATCTTTTACCACGTAAAATTAAATAATAATATTTAAAAACTAAACATAACATATTTTTATTTAATAAATAATATTAATAATTAATTATATTTTAACATTTTAAATTTAAAATATTTATATATATATTTTTTAAAAATAACCCATGAACTTTAAAAATCAATTTGACCATCAAACTTAAAAAAATTAATTTAACACATTTGTTATGTCATCAGTCACGTCACCATTCATCGTGGATTGTTACGTTAATATTATAGACTGTCATGTCAACATTTCAAATCAACATTATAACGGTTAACGACAGAAACCTCTGGTCAAAAGACCATATTGAATTCTGTATTTAAGTTCAATGACCACATATATATATATAAAATTAATGAAGACCAAATTGATTTTTTTTTTTTTTGAAAAATACAATGCCTCGTGTACCCTTTTACTTAAAGAGAAAATCGCCTCAGTGACCAAAAAAAAGTTATAATATACGATTTTAACCAACTTTTTTTGGATTTGCCAAAATGACCAACAAAATCGCAACGCGAAATAAAAATCGCAACGCGATCCCCAGAATCGCAAATCAGTTTCCAAAATCGCAACGCGATTCTTGAAAATCGCAATGCGATAGTACAAATTCGCATTGCGATTTTCAAAAATCGCAACGCGAATATGAAAATCGCAACGCGAACACATAAATCGCAACACGTATCCGTAAATCGCAACGTGTATCCGTAAATCGCAACGCGTATGGGTAAATCGCAATGCGTATCCGTATATCGCAACGCGTATCCGTAAATCGCAACGATAATACATAAAATCGCAACGCGTATCCGTAAATCGCAACGCGATATTTAAAGCGCCATTATAATCGCTACGCGTATTTTATTTTCAAATTACAAAAACGAATATTAAGACAAAATCCCGTAATCGCAACTTATAACCTAAAACCTAAAATCACAACTCAGTCCCATCTCCATCTCTCACTCTCTACGGCGAAGAAATCCGTCCCCATCTCCGAAGATTTCCGTCCCCATCTCCGGCGAAATCCCTCACAACCATTCACGGTCAGAAATCCCTCACAATATTCAGAAATGGAAAATCAACCTCCGAGGGTTAGTTTTTTTAATTATTTTTATTTTGAAATGTTTGCATTATTGTAGGTTTTTCATATTGAAACTGATGATAAGTTTACTGGTCATTTCAATAATAGATTAACCATTTCACTTAGATTTCATTTCGCGTTACGATTCTGTCGTTGCGATTTTCATTTCGCGTTGCTATTCTCTCGTTCCGATTTTCAAGTTAGTATTTGTCTTTGTCTTTGTTCTGTCTTTTGGTTGAAGTAATGCAATCCATTCAAGTTTCAATTTGCAGAAGAGTCGCAACGAGATAAATGAAAATCGCAATGAGAGAATGACTGTCGCAACGAGAGAAATGAAAATCGCAACGAGAGAATCGCAACGCGAAATGAAAATCGCAACGAGAGAATCGCAACGCGAAACCAAAATCGCATTGCGATTTTCATTTCGCGTTGCGATTCTCTCGTTGCGATTTTCATTTCGCGTTGCGATTGTCATCTCGCGTTGCGATTCTCTCGTTGCGATTTTCATTTCAACCAAAAGACAAAACAGTGTTGCAAATTTTAGTTTCAAGAATAAACTACTACTTTTTATGTTTATTGTTTTTGGTATATCTTCACAGTGTAGTTTTTGGTATATCTAACTTGGTATGTTTATTGTTTTTGTAGAAATTTTTTTCGGCTCAATTGACCTTGAGAAATAAAGTCAGCCTGGCCACTACAATTGCAAAGAAGCTTTCACCTGCTCAAAGACAATTGTTTGAGGAAACCTGCTTCGGGCCATGGCTGAGAGTACAGCATCCGGGTGGAGATGCTAATTTGACCCATTTGTGGCTTCAGACCATGACATCAAATCTACCCGACAGTATACAACGTGGTGAGGAAGAGATATGGTTTCATTTTCCACCAGCGTATACTTGTTTTGGGCGGAAGGAGTTCTGCTTAATCACTGGTCTACGATTCGGACACGATGATGTAGGCCGGTACACTCGTCATATCGCCCGCCCATCATGGTTATCCCGGGTTTTTCCGGATGAGTCAATGGAGAAGCCGAACCTACATGTCGACGACCTGAAGAAATTGTTTAATAAGAAAGCTGGTTTCACTCGGATGGATGACGTCGATGTTGTCCGAGTATGCCTTCTACTACTTGTGTATGCCGGCTTTTTAGGCAGAGAGGCCAGACAACCTATTCATCGGGAGCTAATAATATTGGTAGAGGACCTGAATGCATGGAATCTGTTTCCGTGGGGTTCGTATATATGGAAAGCTACCTGGACTAAGTTGTCGTCTACCTTTGATGACCGCAAAAGTTTGCGGGGCGATGGGTCCAAATACACTTTGTCAGGCTTTGTTTGGGCCTTTAAGGTAAGAATTTCTATAATGTTTCTAAAATTATAATTAATTATTTAACAATTACTAATTTTGTTATTATATTGTTTGTAGATTTGGATATTCGAGGCTTTCCCCAGCATGCGTACATATGCAATAAAAACGTCAAATGATATTCCCAGGGCTATTTCCTGGAAGAGGAAAACTCTGTTGGATTGGGAAGACTTAATACCATATGCCACAATAAATAATGTAAGTTAACACAAATACTTTCATATAATATATAAACAAGTTATTAATAGTAGACGTTTAACTTTGTTTGAGTTTTTATATTTTAGGAGGCTAACATTCCATTACAAAGACTGACACCCACGGAGGAAGAGCTTGCCACTGATTGGTGGCAAGCTAGTCAGAATTTTTTTGATGGCACGGATGATGAGCAGCATCCACTTCCTCCAATTCGAGAGCCATCACCTCACCTAGAGCCATCACCCGATCGACCCGACTATACACCTCTAGAACGAGAGCCATCACCTATCCGTCACATCATCGAGCCTCTTCTCCACCATCACCTCATGATAGGCGACCGGCAAAGATGCCACGACTCCTATCTCCCTGTTCTCCACCTCCACCTCAACGGGATGAGTCAAGGGAGTTACGTGATGAGGTCAATGCCTTGCGTGAGGAGATCGGTACTCTACGCGATAACGATGGTGCATGGCGTGTGGAGGTGTCAACTTTACGTGGTGAGGTTGCCGCTCTACGTGAGATGATAGTATCGTTGCAGAATGAGGTTCATACTCTACGCAACGAGGTAAGTTTAAGATTTTCCATATTTAACTTAATGATAAATTTACTCGTAATTTCACTTAGATTAGCCATTTCACTTAGATTGCTTAGTAAATTTATTCGGTTGCTGCCAATTCTGCTAAACTGTATATTCTTTAACACTGTGAAATAGTATTTGTCTTTGTTTTGTCTTTTGGTTGAAAGTAAATTTGTTCGGTTGCTGCCAATTCTGCTAAACTGTGTATTCTTTAACACTGTGAAATAGTATTTGTCTTTGTTTTGTCTTTTGGTTGAAAGTAAATTTGTTCGGTTGCTGCCAATTCTGCTAAACTGTGTATTCTATAACACTGTGAAATAGTATTTGTCTTTGTTTTGTCTTTTGGTTGAAAGTAAATTTGTTCGGTTGCTGCCAATTCTGCTAAACTGTGTATTCTTTAACACTGTGAAATAGTATTTGTCTTTGTTTTGTCTTTTGGTTGAAAGTAAATTTGTTCGGTTGCTGCCAATTCTGCTAAACTGTGTATTCTATAACACTGTGAAATAGTATTTGTCTTTGTTTTGTCTTTTGGTTGAAAGTAAATTTGTTCGGTTGCTGCCAATTCTGCTAAACTGTGTATTCTTTAACACTGTGAAATAGTATTTGTCTTTGTTTTGTCTTTTGGTTGAAAGTAAATTTATCCATTCAAGTTTCAATTTGCAGAAGAAGAAATAGTTTACTTTCGCAACACGAAACTTAAAATCGCAACGCGAAACCAAAATCGCAACGCGAAATGAAAATCGCAACGACAGAATCGCAACGCGAAACCAAAATCGCAACGACAAGATCGCAACGCGAAACCAAAATCGCATTGCGATTTTCATTTCGCGTTGCGATTCTTTCGTTGCGATTTTCATTTCGCATTGCGATTCTGTCGTTGCGATTTTCATTTCGCGTTGCGATTTTGGTTTCGCGTTGCGATTTTAAGTTTCGTGTTGCGAAAGTAAACTATTTCTTCTTCTGCAAATTGAAACTTGAATGGATAAATTTACTTTCAACCAAAAGACAAAACAAAGACAAATACTAACTTCAGGGTATTAGTTTGAAACATATTTTTCTTTGTTATCTGATGCATTTTGTGAACTATGATAGAATAATGACTTGGGTGAATACAATGCAAGTTTGAAACATATTTGTCTTTGTTTTCACTGTTTAAATATCATGTCTGTTTATTTACTGATTTTTGTATTTAATTATTTAGCGGCCCGATAGAGTGGATGCTTTACGTCGGGTTATGCTTGCACGACGGAGTTCACGCATCAGACAGCGTGCACGTGCTATTAAGTCTCCGTACACCCCAATAGTGCGAAGACACCGCAAGAAGAAGCCCGACTCGCCTGTCATCCCTCAAGAGTCCACTCCTATCGTTGAAGAGGCCCCCCTATCATTCCTCGAGAGTCCCCTCCCACCGTTCAAGAGGCCACTGTCATCATTGAAGAGGTCCCTCCCACCATTCAAGAGCCCGATTCACATGGCGTCATATGTAGGCTTCTTGAGAAACCCTCTGACGTGCCGGACATGATGGATTCAAGTTGGCTCTTGTATGAGTTACCGGCCAGTACCATACCGGTATCTGAAGAGGAGAGGGAACAACTACCGGACACAATTCTGGATAACACCCTTTGGGCTAAGACCGCTGTTGATTTTTATCTACATGAGCGGAGCCAGGGGTGTTTCACTGACATATGCAAGCTCACCGATGATATCTATTTGTTGCTTGATCGGTCTTGGTGGGGCGTATTATTAGGGGTCGAAGACAATGGCTATTTCGATGGGGGGGTAAGTCTTATATTTTTCTTATATTTCAATTTGATTAATTTTTTTTTTTAAATTTATGTAAGTCACTAATATATGTCTTTTTTTGTAAAACAGCATATCGATGCGTGGGTGACACGTCTTCTAATAATAAGAAAACTTAAGAAAAATAAAAATATACGATATACAATTATGCCGACGTCTTTTCACGCCGTTCACTTGAAGAATGCACGAAATGAATCATTTGATTTGGGCAATGGACAAGCTAAACTTTATCCTGCATGGTGGGAGGTCGATAAGGTTAGTATTTATTTTAGATTGAGTTTAAAGGTTTTATAAAATAAGTGCGCAAATGAATGAATTATTACTTATGATTGCAGGTGTTTATCCCTGTTTTGGAACGTAAACATTGGATTCTCGTCGAGCTTCAGCTCCCATCCCTTAAGACAATAGTGTATGACAGCATGATAAATTACATATCATTGGCTGATTTAAGAGATGTTATTAAGGGATGGAGCTCTCATTTGGCTAAATTCTTGGATGCGATCAATTATTGGACTCGTTCTGGAAACAAGAAGCCAAAGAAGCTCAATATTACAGTTATTAGAGACGAGACCGCGCCACAACAAACGAGCGGAGCCAGAGGAGATTGTGGTCCTCTCGTATGCTTGGCGTTGGAGCGTTTGACGACGGGAAGCATCAAGTATCTACCTCCCACCGATAGAGATAGAGCTGCAGTAGGCTTGTGGTTTCGGCATTATATGGCTAAATCGATATATACGAGACGCTGCCTACCTGCATCCGCGTTATAAAAATGTCCATAAACAATTGGTAAGTTTATATACTTTTGGTTTGAAAATGTTTGGTTAAGTACCTAGAATTCAATAATTTGCTGTTTGTAGGTTTTAGATGTGTAGAAAGTGTTGTTTGAGCAAATGTTTGGTTTCTGCAGGTTAATCTCAGAAGTGAACTGCGTGAAAATGATGTATGGCTGCAAAAGTTGATTCAATAGTTTAATTGATTGTTTTTGATTGTTTAATTGATTTGTAAAAGTTGATTCAATAGTAGATGATCGGAAATAAGAATTATTGCTTATTTTTTGATTGTTTAATTGATTTGTAAAAGATGATTTGTAAAAGTTGATTTGTGTAATTGATGCGAATATAATTCTTATTTGTGCTTGTTTAATTGATTGAAATGTAATGGTTGATTTTGTTGATTTCAATCTGCATTATGTTGAAGGCAAAATTGACTATCGCAATGCGAAATGAAAATCGCAATGCGAAATGAAAATCACAACGAGAGAATCGCAATGCGAAATGAAAATCGCAATGCGGAAATGAAAATCGCAATGGGAGAATCGCAATGCGATTTTCATTTCGCATTGCGATTCTCTCGTTGCGATTGTAATTTCCGTGGTTCGATAGTCAAATGCATGCCTAATAATGATAACAACTGAATAACAAGAGTTGGTTAAGTCAAAATGGTTGGCCTGAGTCATTAATTCAACTGAAAATGTTAAAAGTTCACACATAAAATCCACATAATACAACGTTTGCATTTAAAAATCACCTAAGTTAACAGTCCCAAAAGGTGAAGCCAATTGTGATTGGGATTTTGAAGATGGTTGCCTTTTGCTTGACACCATATGAGCTTTGGATTTTGATGAGGATCCATATTTTGGTAGAGGAAAAGATGATTTTGATGGCACTGGTGATCCACATGTCAACCTTGTATGACCACTTTCCTTGCACCGACTACATGTCGATCTCTTCTTCTCTTCACCCTTAGACGGTATACGATCGTGACTTTTTGGTCGGCCAGGTAGCCTTCTGTCCATGGCTGGTGGCAAAACTGTTTGTAAGTCATCTGGTATGTCCCACTCAGAAGGATGTGGAATAGGGTAGACAATCTCGGCATAAGTCTGTCGATAAACTTCTGTAGTGTAGCAATCCATAGCGTATGCGCTTGAATCATCTTGGTTTAAATGAAGAGCAACTTTTATAACATGGCCACACGGATAACCAGATGTTTGCCATTTCATACAACTACACGTCTTTGCATTTAGATCGACTAGCCCATTTAAGTTATTATCCAGTACTTGAAACAAAGTGTTTGAACATGGTTCAACTCTCCATGACGTTAACTTCACAACACGTTTCGTTATCTTTTTTCAGTCCATGGTGTAACACGATGTTCCAATGTTCCTGTAAATTTAAATAAACAATACTTAGTAAAATATATAAATATGATAAGTTACGAATTCAAAGAAATAATACCTGCATGGTTTCTTTTCTTGTAGTACCACTGTTGAATAGAGGCTCGAAAAAACTCCATTAACATAGTAATGGGTAATTTCCGGGAATGACGACTTAGAGCGTTGATTGATTCTGCACTATTAGACGTCATGAAACCATATCTTGCTCCAAGTTGATGTACTCTTGACCATCTTTCAAACCCGACATCTTCTAGTGTTTGAGCACACTGAGGCAAAACACGTCTTAAACAATTTATATGCTTATTGAAATCCACTTCCCGATAAGCTTTTACAGCCTTCCAGTATGTCCATTTGTGCTTTTTTATACCAGCAGACCTTGATTTTAGATTTCTATACAAATGAACACCACAAAGTCCATGAAAAGCATCTGGGAAACACCTTCTAACAGCGTTGTCAATTGAGTTTGCCCTATCGGATATGATTGTCAGATTGCTAATAGGACCTATGCAATCCCTAAGATGCCCCATAAACCATGTCCATGAATCAGAGGTTTCAGATTTGCCAACCCCGTAAGCTATTGGCAATATCCCATTGTTAGCATCCATGGCTACTGCTAATAAGTTTACTCCAAGGTATCGACCTTTCAAATGTAGTCCGTCAACTATAATAACTGGGCGCATGCAAGTAATAAACGAACGAATCTACAAAATAATATACACAAGAAATATAATCATTTAAATGTGAAATGCATGTAACTAACAAAAATGAGTCAACAAAATTATATTGATTTACTAACCGTAGCACCAATGGCGATAAACAGCAACTCAAAGCGTCCATCTCTATCTGTTTTGATATGAGTTACCGACCCAGGATTTTTCAGCTTTAAATTGTGACAATAAGCCGGCAGTTGGGCAAACGATGCTTCTGGCGACCCCCTCAACAATTCCAAGGCATAACATTTGGCTCTCCAAGCTTGAGAATATGATATACTAATCTTGAACCGAGCATTCATGTCAGTCATAATTTCATGTCCCCGATATACCCTGCCATTCAAAAACATTAACTCAGCCAGAAAACCACCCAACACCTTTTTGTTTGCCTGTCTATGGTGAGGAAAAACTTGGGTTCTTGAACATGTATGTTTATCAATAAAAGTCCTAACTTGAAACATTTTGCAATCTTTTATTCTCTTTGCAATCATACGCCACGTACAGTTTTTGTCAATCATACACCTTGTTTCGAAACGATCTTTGCTTGATTTGTTAACTTTTAGTTGATAGCCATCTTCCACACATTTCGTATACAAAGCTATCTTCAAGTCTTCCTTTGTATCAAAACAATCATCTTTCTTGACACGAATAACTTTTGTGTAACAATCAACTGCTTTCTTTGCCAACTCTTCTTCCGGTAACTGAAGTAATTCTGGCATATTCCAGTTATACTCCCGTGGCATTTTCTTTTCTTCGGGGACTTTTTCTTCTTCTTTTTCTTCTTCAGGATTATATGAATTACATAATGGATGTTCAACATGTTCATTCACAGTCGTAACTTCCTCCTCATTATCATCAACAACATCTTCCTCGGCAACGGGTGTTTCATCATCAAAATTCGGGTATTGACCAATATTAAAATCATTACACACATGGTCTGTTTCTTCTTCTGAAACATCATCAAAATCCGTGTATTGACCAATATCAAAGTCCGGATATTGACCAAGACCAAATTTCGAATACTGACTAGTACTCACAATTTTTTCTGTTGGCTCATCATCGTCTAACTGGTCAATACGAAAACCGGAATTTGGTGCTGAAAGTTGATTGGGATTTGGATTAGAGAAAGGTTGTGGGTTTTGAGAAAAACTTAGTTGATTACTACCCGCTACTGACCCAACAATACTACTTCTAGGTTCAACAACATACAATGTAACATCATCTTGTGAAACACTAATGTAAGCAATGAATCGTTCAACATCTTCATTGTCGGTTAACAAATAAACTTTACCATTTCTCTGATAAGATAGCCTAAATCCACTTAGGGGCTCTAAATTCAATTTATTTGAAACACGTAGCATTAGAGTTTCATAAGTTAACTTTTGTAAAGACAATTTTAGTTGAAGATTCATGGGTAAAGGCATATATTGTAAAACACCATGAACATTATCCCATGACCCTCCAAAACACAAATCTATCCAAACATGATCAACATTAGATGATTTCATGGTTGTAAATTAATTTACTAAACAGACGAGCTGCGAAACTAAAACCTGTTGCCGGATTGGGAAGGATGTCGTTGGATATAGGAATGGATGTCGCCGGAGAGAGTGATAGATGGAGATGGAATGAGTTGCGATTTAGGGATTTAGTTTATGATTTCAGTGTTATATACCCAAAATTTCAGTGTTGTGATTTACAGATTCTCGTTGCGATTTACGGATTATCGTTGCGATTTACAGATTCTCGTTGCGATTTACGGATTATCGTTGCGATTTACAGATTCTCGTTGCGATTTACGGATTATCGTTGCGATTTACGGATACGCGTTGCGAACTTGCGATATACGGATACGCATTGCGATTTACGGATACGCGTTGCGATATACGGATACACGTTGCGATTTATGTGTTCGCGTTGCGATTTTCATATTCGCGTTGCGATTTTGGAAAATCGCAATGCGAATTTGTACTATCGCATTGCGATTTTCAAGAATCGCGTTGCGATTTTGGAAACTGATTTGCGATTCTGGGGATCGCGTTGCGATTTTTATTTCGCGTTGCGATTTTGTTGGTCATTTTGGCAAATCCAAAAAAAGTTGGTTAAAATCGTATATTATAACTTTTTTTTGGTCACTGAGGCGATTTTCTCTTACTTGAATCTTTCTAATTTAGATACTATAGTTAATTTCTCTTATTTGCGTGTGGTTGTTTTCTTAAAATATCTTCACGTAAAATTTAATATTTTTTAATCATACATAACAATATGTATGATTACACCCAATTTAATGAAATTTAATAAATAATATAATAATAAAATTATCTCTTAACGTTTATATAAATGATTATTTTGACTATCATTTCTCTTGCATATTTTTATTCCTAGTGTTTTAATTTTTCGTTAAAATTCACATGTAAAAAAATTGTTAGTTGACTAACGATTAATACATACTGATGACTTGATATCACATTAGCTTAGTTATTTATATGACACATGTCACATTATTATTTTTAATGATATGATATATATCACATCATTGTTATAAATGACGTGACACAATACTACATTAATAATTAAACACATACGAATATGTAACATTAACAATATATGTTAAAAGTTAGTTAACTAATAATTTTCTTATAATATGCGATATTTTAACAAAAATATTAAATCGTTGAAAATTAAAATTCCCTAAAAAAAAATTAGGGATCAAATAATCATTTATACAAGCTTGGAATAATTTAATTATTATACTTAAAAAATTCAAACGAAAGAAACAGAAAACACGAGGGAGTGAAGGAAGAAGAAGAGAAAAATAAAGGTGAGATGAAACACAAAAGAGGTCGTCCTTCCTAAATATTCTTATGCATGAGAGAGAGAAAGAGATGCTTTAAACTCATTGACCATTAACAAAGGAATATTACTGATCTAATAAATACTTTCTGACACGGTGGTAATAAAACGTGGATCGTCAGTTGCGCGCCTTCGTGTGGTTCTATCCGATCAGACACCACGTAAGGAAATACGTGGATGATTATCCGCGCCTTCGTTGAACCCTGACGCGTATGAAAAGCGTGAATCATGATCCATGCCTTTCCTTTAATTCCCCCACCATTTGTCTCCCACATTGATTACCACCAGTCCCCCCTCCCCTCTCTCTATAAATACCACACTCAACACAACCATCAAACCACACTCAAATATCAAATTCTCTCATTCTTCCTATTATCGATGATTCTATTAATAAGGTAAAATATTTTTATTATATTATAATTATTTAATAATTTATTATTTTATTAAATTTTATTTTACTAATTTTTTTTATTACTTTTTACAGTTATAAAATGGAATGCGGGTTGCTACGTTTAGATGCGAATCATATATTGAGGCATTTTGCCGATATGATAACAATTTTAAATTGTATTGTTATTTTAATTATTGTGAATGTTTTATTTATTTAATTTTTAGTATTAATTTATATTTTAATTTATATATTGTTTATTAAATTAGAAGAGAGATTGTATATTAGATCCATTCATTTGCAACATTAAGTTAGAGATACCTAATCGTGTCTGGACGTATTTAGCCGAGGCTCGATTCAGTTACGTAACGAAATATGAAGGGAACTATAACCTTGAACCCAACCTTATTTTTGCACTGGTTGAGAGGTGGAGACTAGAGACACACACATTCCATCTTTTGTGTGGAGAGTGCATTATTACGTTGGAGGATGTTTCCAAACATTTGGGGCTTCCGGTAGATGGAGATGTGATTTCTGGGGTGGCGGATGGTGACTGACATTCCTTGTGCGAGAAGTATCTTGGAGGTGTCATGCCTAATTTCAACGGTGGTCGAATACCGTTAAATTGGTTGGATACAACTTTTAAATATTTGATTCGCGACGCCTCCGAGGAACAAATTAAAATGTATGCACAGGCTTGCTTATTACAGCTCATAGGATGTATCCTGATGCCCGACAAATCGCGCAACCAAGTTCATTGTATGTGGTTGCATCACCACGCAAATTTTCAAATTATCGGCGCACTTAGTTGGGGTTCTGTTGTTTTGGAAAATTTTCTAGGGAAATATGTCGAGCAATTGATTATCGAAAAATGCTATCGGTGGATGTCTCTTTCTTCTCCAGTTTTAGGCGTGGTATCGCATGCCCTTTTTATGTATGGTCGTGAAAAACCCATTGGTCTTCTCGCTATTGTTGAGGTAATTTCAATACTGAATTCGTATATAAATATTTTTTTGAGTATGTAATGAAATTTTTTTCATCGAATAGGTGGTCAAGTGCAAGAAAAGATCATCGAGATTTACCGGATAAATTAGAAGAAATCTGGCTACTCATTGATCAAAAGGCTGGTACAGAGGTATGCATTTAAATTTTATTATTTACTTTTAATTATTGTTATATAATTGGAATATTATTTTGATAAGATATATATATATATATATATATATATATATATATATATATATATATATGTGTTTTAGTTTCAATGGGGTCCTTATTTTACTGAAGAAATAAGGATTTGTATCCCACATTACTTGAGAGGCCCATTAGATGTCTGGGTGACGGTGGTCCCTCTGATATGTTATGCTATCATCGAGTGGCATCCTATTAATCGCGTACTCCGCCAATTTGGTTTTGTAATATTTATTCCGGAAGTACCTAAGAATCTCGACGATATGCATATCATCGATAGACGGGGCAAAAAAAGAAGTCGGTTGGCTGCTGAAGCACATCGAGTGGGTAATGATATGAGAGGATCGACGTGGATGCATTCCTCGTATGAAACCCATTTATATGGATCATTATTCGGTTGCAGATAATTATTATGAATGGTTCAACACGAATGGAAATCGTTCATACTTTTTGAGGAAGTACGAGGCGGGGTCATTCATTGGCGCCGACAAAGACGTCCACCGTCACATCATCATCATCCCTCAACTCGTTGACGAAGATCAGACACTTTTGACTTGTCTTTAGCTGTAGCAATAGAACCATCACAGCAACCACCGTCTATACCGGTGTATATTCCACAACCGTTTCAGATGGCACTGCAACCGTATCAGATAGAACCACAACCATTTAATATGCCACCTTAGCTGAGTCAGACACCACTACTTCCATATCAGATGCCATCACAGTCGGGTAAATGGCGTGCCCCCTTTAAGGTCGAATTGATAGCCTCAACCAAGTTGATCGTTATGTGTCTATATCGATATCCACCATCATATACATTTTTCCACATTTCTTTGTTGATAAGGCTGATGTAATTGTATCCTTGCTCGTTCTTTCCTCGCAAATCTTGAAGCATGGACTCAAATGTTTCAGGTAATAGTTTGAACTTGAGCGTCAAATGTAGAACTTACTATTAAGTTTCCATAAAAAATGAAAATGATTGAGAAATAAAATTAGCCATTTCGACATACCCATGCGCACAAGTAATTGGCGTTCATCATTTTTCTTGAACTTTCCATAATAGTTAGCAACAATGTGTCAGATACAGTACCGATGTTGGATATAAGGTGGTTGCCACATTGGACCTAAAGAATCCATTACTGCTTTGATCATACTCCGCGATCTGAAATGACACATATTTTTTGTCTCGTGACAACATGTATGCGTAAGTTTCTGAGGAAAAAAGCCCAAGAATCTACATATTCTCATTCAACAAGGGAAAAAACTTGAAGAATGTTGCGATTACCATCTTGGACAACTGCCAATAGTAAAATTTGCTTGTATTTTCCATACAAGAATATCCCATCAATTTAGACCACGGCTTGCAGTATTTCATAGTATTAATGCACTATCGCTAAGTCAAAAAAAGTTGGTAAAATTGTCATTGATCGCGATGCACTCGATCATTGTGGTATACATGGTAAGTTTCGGAGTCAACAATTATCCCAGGATTCAATCTGCGCACTACCCTAAACCAACTTGGTAGTTTGTTATAAGATACATCCCACTCATTGTGAAGTTTTTTAATGGCATTCTGCTTTGCCTTCCATGTTTTCCTGTGTGAGACGGTGTACCCATATTGCAACTGTATAGCTGAAATCAGCACCGCAATAGCTATATGGGAGCTTTGCTTTAACCATGGGCATGATGGCTTGGCAGATAATTTCAGAGTCCAAGTTGGGATGATTCTGGTTGATCCCTCCAGCACAACATGTGTGAAGACCGTTGTATACTGTTAGTTCCCATATATTATTTTTCAAGGAAGATGAATGAATTGATAGAAGTGAGAATAAGCAAGTAATTTTGGTGTGGTGATGTTTGCATTCAGAGGGGTTGTTATTTATAGGGGAGGGGAAGCATTTAAAAGCCTAGTTTTCAGGCTCGGGTAATAATAGAGTACCAATAATTGATTCGCACCTTCCGTATGTATCAGAGGTTCAGCGAAGGCACGGATGGCGATCTACGCCTTTCCTTATGTGGCACCAGCTCAGACAGAACCCCGCGAAGGCGCGGCTGACGATCCGCGCTTTATTGCCACTGTGTGAGAAAGAGTGCTAGATCGGTAATTTTAGGGGAAAGGGTGCCTGACATTTAATTATTAGGTCTAAGGGTGATATTTTGATAAAAAGACCCTGTAAAAGGTGCAGACTACACACTGTCTTAATACAAAAGAACATTATCATATATATATATATACATACATTTTGTTTTCGTCTTATAATTCTATAATTTATCTCCTTTTAAAAATTATTTATTTTAGCATAAAATAATGTGTCCCTGGCTGTTAACATATATAACATTATAACATACTCGTAATATATAACAGTGATTGGTATATATATCACTGAAAGGAAACAAGTTTTTCTTCTTCCTACATCTTACTAAGACTACTTGAATTAGCATGTTCAAATGATTCATTTCTTTGTTAAAAAATACTTTCAATTTTGTTTAGTTTAAATCCAACTATTTTAAGAGTAAAATTTGTTATCCTATTAGATTAGACGAGTCATTCAGTTCATGAATAAGCCTAATTTGATCCCACAAACATTATTGTTGAGTTAATCGATCGATGGAAGCGGCCAAGAGGGGGGTGAATTGGCAATTAAAATTTTGGTAGAAGCTTTTGAAGAAAATTGAAAGTAATTGCACAGCGATTTAGAGTGGTTTGACTTTCTCAATCAAAGTCTACGTCTATTACCTTAGCTATCCACACTAAGGACTTTCCAACAAATTCACTAATTTGTTCTTTCTTTTGAGGCTAAAGAGATAACCTTACAAAACCCTCAAGAATATACCCCAATTCTTGAGAACACTCTTTCTCAAAGAGAAGATTACAAATTTGTAAACTTACAAGGAAATCCTCACAAGGTAGAATGTTTGCACAATTCTAGAACAAAGAAAAAGAACACTAAAAAATGAATACAATTGAGTACAAGTAGTGTTCTTGAAAGAAAAATGAATATTGAATGAAAAATAGGCTTGAAATGCTCAAACTTGAGGTTTGATGCTTTCTCTTTGATTCTCTCTTGATTCTAGTTGATTGTTGTTTCTTATTTTTGATCAATGTCTTCTAAGCTTGTTTAAATACACCTTCAAATGATTCTGAACGTTGGGGATGCATAGTGGAGTCAATAGAGCCGTTTAAGTGTGAAAATAATTAATATTAGTGGTTGGGAGCATCTCATGCATCGATGCATACCCTAGATGCATCGGTGCATCAAGTGTAAAATTCAAATATTTTGACCGTTGGACTCTCAGTGCATCGGTGCACTAAGAGTGCACCGATGCATAAAATGCATTCGATGTTTTGAAATAGCCTGAGTGCATCGATGCATCAAATGCACTAAGTGCATTGATGCATGGTATATGCATCGAGCATAAAATGCATTCGATGTTCAATTAATTCTATGGTGCATCGATGCATGGATTGGTGCATCGGTGCATCACTTTGAAAATTTGATTTTAGGCTTGATTTTGGTTCAAAAAACTTTGTGAAAATTGTTTCAAAAATAGTTTAAGTATAAAACACAATTTTACACATTTAGTAAGGTTTGAAATGATCTTGAAAGACTTGGAGTAATAATTTGATATTCAATTAATTGAATCGAATATACTTTAGAAAATCATTTGTAAAATCTTAAAATTCATTTAAACTTAGTTTGTTATATCGAAATATCAAAATGTTTTCAACAATCTCTCCCTTTTTGATATAACAAGACTCTTGAGTAATTTTAAGATTTTCTTTGAAAATAAGTTTTGAAATCAATTTTGAAATTACTCCCTCTTACTATAATACTTCTCCCCCTTTTTGTTAAATCAAAAAGACTCAAAAACTGAGTGAAAAAAGGCTTTGAAAAACATAGCCAATTGATTAAACATTTTAATTGAATATAGCTTAAGCTGCTAAGATCAAAGATCAAAAGAGAGGTTAGCCATTAGTCTTCATAATCAATATTCAAATCAAATGTGAAATGGTAAATTGGTCATAATGCAACTAAGATGTCAATAATGCAAAAATTAATAAACATGAAGCTCATAAAGATCAAACCAAATAAATAAAAAGTTCAAACATCCAACAATAGTTAAACAATTCAAAAACAGCAAAATGTTTTGACAATCCAAGTTTTAAGTTTTAATCCCAAATACAGTCAAAATAAAATAAGTCTAGTCATCCATAGAATGATCGGGAGGCGGAGGTGGAAATCGGCCTTACATCTCAAGAGAGAGAGCATCCATGCGTGTAAGTATCTCCCTTTGAAACTCCATCTGACGAGCTTCCAAAGTGTCTAAGCGTTGATTTACTGCTTCATGAGTAGCAGTCAAGTGGGATTCAATGAAAGCATACCGTAGATCAAATGTCTCCAAAAATGAACGAAAATATGGAGGCATTTGATCCTCTTGTGGAGTTGGTTCCGGTGCAGGCTCGTCATCGGGTACGTGATCATTGATGTCTTGCATAAGCTGTTGAAATTCAGGATCATCGTCAGTAGCCAGATCCGGAGGAGGAGTGGGAGGAGGAGCACGAGAGGAGCTAGGAGCAGCTCGTGAGGAACTAGCTCCCGGAGTTTGCTTACCGGGTCTAAAAACCCATTGACCGGTTATCTCATCTTGTTTTCAATCCGCTTTCTTCAAGGATGTGTGATTGATTGGGTTTTGGAGAGGAATAAGATTGCCAAGAGAGACATCAAGACCGAGTTTGATAAAGAGATTACTAAGAAGACAACCATAAACTAATGTTTCAACATGTTTGGACGAGATAATGTTTACGGTATCGACTAGCACACTAAAGATAATCTGTGGAAGATTTATTTTGATCTTATTCTTAATACAATACATCCACCATAAATCCCTAGCACGAAGAGTGGAGTACCTACCCGCGGATGGTTGAAACCACCACGAGATCATTAAATGAAGAAACGATTGTGATGAGATCGAAGGGTACTAACACTAGCGTTTGGGAGATATGGATATTCCACAGTTTCTTTTTCATCATATACACCATTGTCATCTAACCCAAATTTTGAAGCTATAGTTGCAGAATCAATAAGAATATATTGTCCTAAAAGGTAGGATCTAATTCCTATAGTTCCACATTGAGTTTTGTTTTGAATACAAGCCGCATTAGAATAGAAAATGAGGACTAATTGATGAAAGACGACAGGTCTAAGAGAAAACAGTTTATCAAACTTCTATGTTCTAAGAATCGGGAGATATTCAAATTTAAAGTCTATCATGGCTTGTAGAGATGGAATACGTTCTTCCCTAATTCTATAAGATTGGAAAGAATCCATATACCTATAGTACAATTCTTCTCTCCGACGTTCAGGCATATTAAAACATGTACTAATTATGGTCTTTTGAGGATTGTTTGGATTTTGTGGTAGAGGAACGGGAGGACAATTTTGGTTTGACCGACTCGAAGAGGACCTAGGATGTTTGGGATTTGACATGATTTAAAGATCGGAAAATTGAAAGAAATATATAACCTGCAAATTGAAAAACATGTATGCACAATAATCAATCCCAAAACTCAATTGAGTCCACAATAATCAAGGTTCTCTAAAACAATCCTAATGGGTAAAGTTTTGAAAACTATTTGAAAATATCATTGGAAATATTACAATACATATAGTTTTCATAAAAACAATATAATGAAGTCAAAAACATCAATGATTTTCGAAAATAAATTTTTTTTTTATTTCGAATTTCAAAGAAAATTTTGAAAAATTGTGTGTTTTTTTATGAAATTTGTTGTAAAATCTAGTTTAAAATCATCATATAACCAATGCCCGATATAATGTTCATCCTAGAACTAATCAAAACTAGCCCTAAGATCGAAAATTGATAAAATGAGTTTTTAGAAAAGTTTACCTTGAAATTTCAGATTGAGAGGGATGTATTGATGTTTTGTACGAATTAATGATTGAAGAAGGATTAGGAGTTGAAAAGCTCGAAGATTCCGATCAAAAACCAAGGATTTGGAGCAATTTTGAGAGTAGGAAAGAGAGAGGAGGCGAACGGCTAAGAGAGTTTAGTTTTAGGTTTTGAAACAAATGAGAAAATAAGCCTTTTTAACCTAAAACCCGACGGATGCATCGATGCATGACCCTGTGCATCGATACATATTCAAGGCGTGCATCGGTGCCTAAACAAGATGAATCGATGCACATTCAAAGGGATGCATCGATGCACTGTTAAGTGAATCGATGCATTAAGCACAAAAATATCAAAAATCCATTTTAAACACTCAAAATGCTAAATTAATCTAGTGGTTTTGGTAACTCATATATTGAAAATTAATCATGTTCAATCAATCAAATTATTCCTTAAACTACATTTGAACATAAAATTAATTTTCACCAAATAACATAAACTCCCCCTAACTAATAGCATAGAATGCAATAAAAAATTATTATTATAAGCATTTTTCATTTACTCTTAAAAGTGCTAAAATTATTTTAAACACTAAGTGAAGATAGGTTGGTTAAACTTAATTCTCTCCTAAGTGTCCAAAATCTTTCCTTGTCTAAAGGATTTGTAAAAATATTCGCTAATTGGTGCAAAGTATCAACAAATTCTAGAACTACACCTTCCTTAGTGACATGGTCTCTAATAAATTGATGTCTTATTTCAATGTGCTTAGTTCTAGAGTGTTGGATGGGATTTTTAGTGAGACAAATAGCACTAGCATTGTCACACTTGATATGAATGATACCTACTTCAATTCCATAATCAAAAAGTTGTTATTTCATCCATAAAACTTGTGCACAACAACTACCGGCTGAAATATATTCCGCTTCAGTGGTAGATAATGCAACACAATTTTGTTTCTTTGAAAACCAAGAAATCAACATATTTCCAAGAAATTGGCAAGTACCGGAGGTACTTTTCCTATCTAATTTGCATCCTCCATAATCCACATCAGAAAAGGCATACAAGCTAAGATACCAAAGTACTAAACTAGGAGTGTCCTTAAGGTATCTAAAGATTATCTTAATAGCTAGTAAATGTGATTCCTTAGGGCATGATTGAAATCTAGCACATAAGCAAACACTAAACATAATGTCCGGTCTACTTGCAGTTAGATAGAGCAAAGAACCAATCATTGACCTATATAATTTAACATCCACACATTTATCTCCTTCATCCAAGTCAAGCTTTGTAGAAGAGCTCATTGGAGTGTCATGAGGTTTCCCATTTTCCAGTCCAAACTTTTTGAGCATATCTTTGACGTATTTAGCTTGATTGATGAAGATGTCATCTTTTCTTTGCTTGATTTGGAGTCCCAAGAAAAATGAGAGCACCCCCATCATGCTCATCTCGAATTCGCTTTGCATTAGCTTAGAAAATTCTTGGCAAATAACATCATTAGTAGAACCAAATATTATATCATCAACATAAATTTGAACTACTAATAAATCTTTACCTTTATGATTTAAAAACAATGTAGTGTCAACCTTCCCTTTTGAAAAACCTTTTTAAATTAAAAAGTTTGACAATCTTTCATACCAAGCTCTAGTAGCTTGTTTTAAACCATGAAGTGCTTTTGTCAATTTAAAAACATGATTAGGAAATTTTGAATCTTTAAAACCTGAAGGTTGTTCTATATACACTTCTTCTTTAATAAAACCATTTAAAAATGCACTTTTAACATCCATTTGATATAATTTAAATTCATGAAAACATGCAAATGCTAATAACATTCTAATTGCTTTCATCCTAGCTACGGGAGCGTATGTTTCATCATAGTCTATGCCCTCTTCTTGAGTATACCCTTGAGTAACAAGTCTAGCCTTGTTTCTCACTATATTACCACTCTCATCAAGCTTATTCCTAAATACCTATCGAGTACCTACAGTAGATTTATTACAAGGCCTTTCAACTAGTGTCCAAACTTTACTTCTCTCAAATTGATTTAACTCTTCTTGCATAGCCATAATCTAATGTTCATCATTTAATGCTTCTTTAATATTCTTAGGCTCTATGCATGAGATAAATGCAACATAATTACAAATATTTCTAAGAGAAGATCGAGTTGTTACCCCTTTGGATGGATCACCAATGATTTCAACATCCTTGACATAGTTGTACTCTCTTGGGTAAGATACTTCCCTTTCTTCAATGGTTGGATTTTTGAGAGGATCATGAGTTTCCTCATCTTTCATTTCTTCCTTTGATGATGATTCTCCAATGTAATGTCTAACGTCATTTGTATTTATAATACCTATATCATCATTCAAACAAGAATCCTTCCTCGGAAGGAGATTATCATCGAAAACAACATGTATAGACTCTTCTACAACTAAAGTTCTTTTATTAAATACTCGATAAGCTTTAGAACTTAAGGAATAACCCAGAAAAATTCATTCATCACTTTTAGCATCAAATTTGCCAAGATTGTCTTTACCGTTGTTTAAAACAAAACATTTACATCCAAAAGGATGAAAATAACTACTAATATTAGGCTTTTTATTTTTAAAAAGTTAATATGGAGTTTTCTTCAAAATAGGCCTAATCATTACTCGATTAATAACATAACAAGCAGTATTTGTGGCTTCCGCCCAAAAATATTTTGGCAAATTGTTTTCACAAAGCATGGTTCTAGCCATTTCTTCTAAAGTTTGATTTTTCCTTTCAACAACTCCATTTTGTTGAGGGGTTCTTGGTGCTGAAAAATTATGACTAATACCATTAGAATTACAAAATTCAGTAAGTCTAAGATTTTTAAATTCAGTTCCATGATCACTCCTAACACTAGTTATAGAGTAACCTTTTTCGTTTTGGATTACTTTTGAAAATGTGATGAATTTTTCTAATGCTTCATCTTTAGTACTTAAGAATAAAACCCAAGTATATTTAGAATAGTCATCTACCAAGACAAATGCATATTGTTTTCCACTCAAGCTAGTAGTTCTAAATGGCCCAAAAAGATCTAAATGGATCAATTGCAATACTCTACTAGTTGATACATCATTAATGGATTTAAAAGAAAATCGCTTTTGTTTTCCTTTAGCACAAGCATCATAGATTTTATCATTATCAAATTTCAGTTTAGGCAGCCCTCTTACTAAGTCTCCTTGAATTAACCATTGTAAAACACTCATACTAGCATGTCCTAGTCTCCTATGCCATAACCAACTATCATGCTCATCCTTAGTAACTAGGCATAAATTAGTCATGTCAATAGAGTCTAAATGCACCATGTATATGTTTCCTATTCTATGACCAACAAGCATAATTCGATTAGATGCAATGTCAATAGCTTTACAACCATTGGTTTCAAATATGACATTAAATCCTTTATCACATAATTGACTAATACTCAAAAGATTATGCTTTAATCCATTCACATATAAAACATTCTTAATTTGTATGGAAGAGGTATTACTTATAGTGCCTATACCTTCAATGTGACCTTTTGAGTTATCACCAAAAGTCACTTCTCCTCCATTTTTGGCGTTAAGCTCAATAAACCAGCTTTTGTCCCCGGTCACGTGTCTCGAGCATCCACTATCAAGGTACCATGAATTTGAATTTGTTTCTCGTTCCTTGTAGCAATGCTCATTTTCCTACAAACATAGATTAATTTCTAATTTTTGGTACCCAAATTCTTTTGGGTCCATATTCATTAGTTTCCAAAATCCTAGTCCCCTTAGGTATCCATTTGTATAGGATATCTTTATCTTTAGTAGTAATGAGTCCTTTAGGAACCCATATACTTCTAACGATTTTTCCATTAGAGGTTCTTCGGGGACCTCTATGGTTGTAGTTTTTAAAACTTTTTTCTAACAAAGTTGGATTTTGAATTTTTCTCCTTTTTCAAAACGTTTTGTTCCAACTTTATCAAAAAAAGCTTTAAGATCATCAATTTTCTTTTGATGATCATCATTGGCCTTTGAAAGTAAATTTTGCAAATCTAAATTTTTCTTTTCAAACTCTTCTAGTTTGATTTGCAAATCTTTGATTTTACTTTCAAGATCTTTGTTGGTTTTGGAAATGAGTTTATTTTCATTTTTCAATTTTGAAACATCATTTTTATATTTTAAAAACAATTTCTCATAATCCGAAGCCAACCCATTATATTCCTCTAATAGCTCATCATAAGATAAATCATCAAATTCAGATGAGTTAGAGGTTACCTTAGAATCTTCCTCGAATGCCATCAAGCACAAATTTGCTACTTCTTGTTCCTCTTCATCGGAACCTTCTTCATCGCTCCATGTAGCCACATAAGCCTTGTGCTTATTCTTTGATTGGCCCTTTCTCTTCAATTGTGGGCAATCATATTTGACATGCCCCGACTTTTTGCATTCATAGCAAATGATCAGGTCCTTCTCTTTTGGTTCATTTTTTAGGCCTTTATTTTGTTTGAATTTTCTTCCTCGGTAAGGTCTCATCATTTTTCTGAACCGTTTAGCAAACAATGTCATTTTCTCGTCATCGCCATCTTCATCCGAATCACTCTCTTCTTTTGTGGATTTGAGAGCAACTCCAATGTTTTTCTTTTCTCCTTCTCCTTTGGTGTCTCTTCAATCTTATCGAGGTCCACCTCATCTTCAAAAATCATTTCATGAGTGAGGAGGGAACCGATTAGCTCTTCAAGAGTTAAGGACTTTAGGTTCTTAGCCTCGATGATTGCAGTCTTCTTGGATTGCCATGATTTTGGAAGTGAGTAAACTAACTTCCTCACAAGCTTTTCGTTTGGAATGATCTCTCCATATGATTTGAGACTATTGACAATCGTTGAGAATCTATCCGTCATAGCTTTGATATCTTCATTTGGTTTCATCCTAAAATTTTCATAGCTATGTGTTAGAAGACTAATTTTATATTCTTTTACCTCGTCGGTGCCTTCATGAGTGACTTGTAGTTTATCCCATATTTCTTTGGCGGTTGTACAAGATGAAACTCTTCCATATTCATCTGGTCCAAAAGCACAAAATATGATATGGATGGCTTTGGAGTTGAGCTGGAACATTCTTGTCTCTCCTTCACTCCACAATCTTGGATGAGTGAGAGGCTTGATGTATCCGTCTTCTACAACATTCCATGCTCCCATGTCACTGGCTTGAATGAAATACATCATCCTATTCTTCCAATAGGCATAGTTAGCTCCATTGAAGAAAGAAGGATTGTTGACGGGCATCGAATCGACACCGGAGTCGACGTTTGAAGTGGAGGCCATTGATGACTTTGATTATCGATGTAAATCTTCCCGAATCGACTCAAGAGGTGATTAAACCTTCAAATGAGTTAGGCTCTGATACCAATTGTTGAGTTCATCGATCGATGGAAGCGACCAAGAGGGGGTGAATTGGCAATTAAAATTTTGGTGGAAGCTTTGCAGAAAATTGAAAGTAATTGCACAATGATTTAGACTGGTTCGACTTTCTCAATCAAAGTTTACGTCCACTACCTTAGCTATCTACACTAAGGATTTTCCAACAAATTCACTAATTTGTTCTTTCTTTTTGAGGCCAAAGAGATAACCTTACAATTCCCTCAAGAATATACCCCAATTCTTGAGAACACTCTTTCTCAAAGAGAAGATTACAAATTTGCAAACTTACAAGGAAATCCTCACAAGGTAGAATGTTTGCACAATTCTAGAACAAAGAAAAAGAACACTAAAAAATGAATACAATTGAGTACAAGTAGTGTTCTTGAAAGCAAAATGAATATTGAATGAAAAATAGGCTTGAAATGCTCAAACTTGAGGTTTGATGCTTTCTCTTTGATTCTCTCTTGATTCTAGTTGATTGTTGTTTCTTATTTTTTATCAATGGCTTCTAAGCTTGTTTAAATACACCTTCAAATGATTCTGAACGTTGGGGATGCTTAGTGGAGTCAATAGAGCCGTTTAAGTGTGAAAACAATTAATATTAGTGGTTGGGAGCGTCTCATGCATCGATGCATACCCTAGGTGCATCGGTGCATCAAGTGTAAAATTCAAATATTTTGATCGTACTCTCAGTGCATTGGTGCACTAAGAGTGCATCGATGCATAAAATGCATTCGATGTTTTGAAATAGCCTGAGTGCATTGATGCATCAAATGCACTAAGTGCATCGATGCATGGTATGTGCATTGATGCATAAAATGCATTCGATGTTCAATTAATTCCATGGTGCATCGATGCATGGATTGGTGCATCGACGCATCACTTTGAAAATTTGATTTTAGGCTTGATTTTGGTTCAAAATACTTTGTGAAAATTGTTTCAAAAATAGTTTAAGTATAAAAAACACAATTTTACACATTTAGTAAGGTTTGAAATGATCTTGAAAGACTTGGAGTAATAATTTGATATTCGATTAATTGAATCGAATATACTTTAGAAAATCATTTGTAAAATCTTAAAATTTATTTAAACTTAGTTTGTTATATCGAAATATCAAAATGTTTTCAACAATTATATACATAAGATTATTTAAAATATCACTATAGTTATCCATAATAACATTATTTTTCGTCGTTGACATCACTCAATAAGTTCAGACTTTAAACATTTAGACACCATACTATTGTTGTATTTTCTAAAACACTATTATTTTATTTCGAGCAACTGAATAGATAGTATGTACCTTGTAATCCCCTAAATTATTATAAATGATAAATTACATGTTTAATATCTCAAAAATCACTTTTATTTCATTTTAGTCACCCAATTATTATTATTATTTTCAAAATCATACCTAACATTAAATTTTAGTTTCATTTTGGTCACCGGCTATTAAAAAATAAACAAAACTGCTGATGTGATATTTAAAAAAAATCAACGATAACGCGATATTATCTTATGATGACACATCATCATCGCTATTAATTTTTTAACGGTGGATGAAAAAAATGAAATCAAAACGTAACGTTAGATATGGTTTGTGACTAAATTGAAATAAAAATGATAGTTGAGATAATAAACATATAGTTTACCCAAAAAAAATTAAAACTTTTTTTTTGATTAATCTAGGGTAAACACAAAGCAATATATGTTCAAATATAATTTTGAATCATTTGGTATTGAACGCTCACACCCCTAGTATTCCTGGTGCTCAAACCCGAAACCTCAAGGAACAACAATTGTTTCTTTACCACTTAAGTCATTTTAGAAACTTTTTTTAAAACTTAAAGCTAACTAAAATAAGGTTCATTTTGTCATAATAAATAAACCCAAAGGCCGATTCATCTCTGAATTCAATGAACCCCAAACTTGACCATAGATGGGCTCAAGTTATTTGAGAATATGGGCTGATGTTGCTATAGACATGAAATGTCAAATTCAAGTGAAACTTGACCGATTGAGAAGTGTTGCCAAACTTATTTAGTGGGGGAGGTGGGTAATGAGGCAGCCATATAAAATATACGACAGTGACCATTTTCTATTTAATACATTTGCTTCTGCATTGGATTCTCTTTGCTAATTTTATAAGCTAAGTTTCCACTATGAACAACTTTACCCTATATATCCTACAAAGGGTCGAACGATCCACTAGAAGCATCATATTTCATTTTATGTGAATCCCATGAAAATGATATGTATAATATAAGAATATGACTTAATTCGATTCAAGTTAAGCCAAGGTTAATTTCAAGCTTCACGCAAAATTGAGGATGACTTTATTTAATCCAAAAGCATTCATATGGTACTTGATTAAGGCAATCTCTTTTTATCTGTTTATATCGATTATAATATATCAAATTATCGTTTAATTAAATCGCTAAACGAATAGACGAAAACACTTATAATTTACATGTATAAAATGGTTCGCCACTTGATTTCCGCATACATAGATGTCCATATGAACATGCAGAAAGCACAATATTCTTCTCTCCCTTCCATCTTTGGCTTATTGGTAAAAGGGCAACTTCAACTAACAATATTCTTCTCTTCATTTAATTTTTTTTGGTTAGATTTAACCTAGTCTCGACTAATCAAGACATGATTTATTTGTTTTTCTATTGATTTGCATTGTTTTAGATCTTCTTATTGAATTTGGATATATATTTTATGTTCGAAGAGAGTTTTTTCATGACTCTCGACTCTGATTTATGATTGTCGATGATCTTTTGATATTTTAATTATCTCCTATTATGTTTCGTTTATCGATACAATCAAATATCTTTATATGTATATTTTGTTCGAGTTTTTGGATTGATTTTTAACTTCTTTTCTAAAAATATTTTGTTAGAAAACTCATCTACCAAAATTAGATGTATAACGTGAATCTATTTGAATTAATCATAATAAAACCTTGGAATAAGAATAACAATATAACAATATATATATAAGTCGGCCCCCTCTAAAGTATGACGGTGACTCTCATTCTATAGAGATAGATAAAGATTACATGCATGATCTTTATTATTATGAGAAAAGAAAAGATTAGCACGAACCAAATGACTTTCGTGATAAAGGATTTGTTGTTATTCTTTGAGGATCTGGGTTCGAGTACCATATATGTTAGGGGTGTAAATGTTCAATTTCAAAGATTAAGAATTTATCTTTGAATAAATATTGCCTTATATTTATCCAAATTAATAATAAAAAAACTAACATGAGACCATATTAAAATGTTAAAAGAAGGTCAAGATACTTGTTCATTCGGGTTCCTATTCTTGGGCTTTTCATCCTGAAAAGACTTGCTATACATCCATTCGAGCCTAAAACTTTTTTATATAACGATTGGTCGGGTGTGTGTAGATCGAATTGAAAGAAAAATATAATTTAATTTAATTAAAATGACGAGTTATATATTATTATTTTAATTTAACTTTAAAAATTTTCAAATTTGATCGAGTGGAATTGACTATTTTCATGGAGTTCTGCAGCCAGGGAATTATAATGACATCAAATATTTTATTTGAATTTGAATTTAGGACCTGATATCAAACTACTCAAAGCTGAAGAGTTAAATAAAGTTATGATATATATATATATATATAAAAATATATACGTTGCAATGTCTCAACCGAGAATTTTTTTTGGTAAGAGTCTTCATTGCTCTTTTACAGGCATCTCCTTGTCTCATATCACCTAGAGTTGATACATGATCGAGGATCACTTATCCCGTGACTCATGATTATATCTATTCAATCTACTATCGGATTATTATCAAGTCGATAAACCCCGGCAAGTAACGATTAGGAACCTGCACACACTCAAATCCATCGTCCAAGTCAAATAGGAACCCTTCAACCACTCAAACGCCCAACATCTCTCTTCTACATCAAGAGAAAGAATATAACAAATGAGAGGGCTCTCCCCTTAGTGGCACATGCTATCCGCAACGAAAAAGTTCTATTATTAATATATACGTTTCCGTTTTAAAAAATAAATTATAGATCCATCACTATAAAGGATTATTTTAATTCTCGAGTCATGGGGGAAACACAATCATACATGCCAAAGTTTCCCTATTAAAACAACACAGTACTCCTTATTTTTGACAGGTAATCTCATTATGCGTTGCCACTCCTCTGCAGCCATTGGCACGCAAGTTCTTGAACTTGTCCTCTTGCTGTCAAGAATATACCATTATCAGATTACTGACATCAAGCTCCTGCAAAATTGCTATGCAGAATAACTTGTTGATTAAATCAATTCATGATTACGATCCGCACCAACCAAAAGCACGAGAGTCGTCGGATCTTTGGAACAAATTTTGGGGACAAAGGGACGACGTGATGGGGTTTTGTTGTTGTCTGTTTTAAAACATTCTAATTGTAGTTTACAGTTTCTTTTTCTAGAAAAAAGATAGACATTCCCCATAGCCTCACCCATTAGGGCTTAAAAAGGACCTTTTTGTGATATTTTAAAAAGAAAGCGCTGTTAGTGTCATTTTCTTCCTTGGAAGATGCCCTAAAGGTGTTTTCCTAGGGGACCCTGTGGGTACATATTTTAAAAGCAGGTGGAACCTATATTTCGTCTTAATAAAGTCAAAAAACTATGATGGTTCGACCTTCCTAAGAATATATATACATATACTAACATTATTTAATCAATCTTCTCTGCAACTATTTCATCTCCCCCCACAAGCTTCCAAACCAGGGGAATTTTAATCTGATATATGGCAATTACAACAAATTCTTCTTGTTATCTAAACTTGCGGATATGATCATGGTTCCTGCCGGAAACCTGTCTAAACGAAACCATCTTCCTCGCCACGGCGGCGGCGGCGGCGGCCTCAATATTTACGGTTGTAGTGGTGGTGGTTGTGCTGAGAATTTGGGTCTTATTAGGTATGAATATCGGACTGAAGCATGTTTAGGATCTGATCTAGGAGCTAATAACATGGCTGACGATGCATCGAGAACTAATAGTCTTAATGAGGTAGGCTCCAGCTCCAAGGATTACAATCATCAAGAAGAAGAAGAAAAAGGAGATGAAGGTTGGCTCCAACTAAGTATAGGTGGTCATCACGCAACAAGAAACCATCATGGCAAGCATGACCACGGCGGACGGTTGACCGGACTCGATCTATTTCCAGGTGGTGGTTCGCATCGAGAAAGGCCGCATATGCCTGAATTTCGAGCTCCGATACATCCACTGGTCATGCAAGGTTCCCCCACTTCTTTATTCCTACAACAACAAGAAGAAGGAAGCAGCTCCAATACATTTAGGCTTATAGGAGCAGCCGGTTCCTCCTCATCATCGGTGCCGTCGGGCTCCTATTTTACCCGACTGTTCCAATTGCAACCCGGCATCGATGTCGCCCGGCCTAGCTCGAACGTTAGAATCATTGATTCTCCTAGAAGACCCCATTCTGGCATTTGGTTTATGTTACAAGCATCAAAATCAGTAAGACAAGAAATGGACTTCTTCTAAATAAGTTAGAGTTTACTTTCTGAACAAAATTAACTTCTTTTTTTAAACATTTCAGGGCAAAAGAACCGTTCTTGCCTCAAATACCAAAGAGCTACCTGAGAATCAAGTAATAATATTTACTTTTCTTGTTTTACTAACAATTATTTCATGTTCTTGACTTCATTTGATTCGAAACATAAGGGACGGGAAGATGACAGTACGGTCGGTAATGAAGTATCTGGTTAACAAGCTGAGTCTGGACAGCGAGTCCGAGGTATTACATGCAACTCATCTGATTCCCTTTTTAATGCAACATTTCATTTGCATGTCTCATTAGCAAAACTAAATGCAGTAAATTAATGAATAATCATGATTATATGACTTGGGTTGGTGTTATAGAGACATGACAGAAACCTCAGAACTAAACGCATCTGTCAAACTGTTCTTGTTAGGTGAGAAGTACATTTCGTTGTTAAGTCTTTTAAGCCATAACCAATTGTCCTTAAGATTGTCCAAATCTTTTTAAAAATAATTATAAAGTACTTGTTGCTTTAGCTAGCCATGGATGTTCTTTGTGGAAGGATTAGGGATTCACCGTAGAAGATTAGGATGATATAGAAACTTACCAACCACCTGCTTTTTCTCTCAACTCCAAACACAGACTCACTGGGTTCCCTTTTTCTGTAAATGGGGTTTACTGTTCCGCAGAAGAAACTTATGTGAAAGTAACATATCAATAATCAACATAGCAATGTCTTGTGTAAATTAAAGTATGGAAATTTATGTACTTAAAAAGAAAAAGGAAAGGAGGAACAAATAAAATAATGGCAAGAAATTTATGTATTTAAATAAAGGATGTTGTTAAGTGGAAAAATAATTATATCGAGATCAATATGAAATATATCATACACAAAAGATAAAATTCAATGTGGTTCTTGATGGAAATAAAACACTCACACAAACAACTTTTATTGAAACTCAAACAAATATTACAAGAGCACTCTCACTCAAAAACAAGAACTACAACTCACTCTTATAAGACTTTGCTTCTTCACTCACTTAGAAGCTCTTAATTTTTCTTGATGCTTAAAACTAAAATGGGGAGGGGTATTTATACTACTCAAGAATAATCCTACACCACACAAATAAACTAATTTAAACCATTACAAATTCAACAAATACCTAACTCTCACCTAACTAAATTGATGTAAGCAATGACATCATTACTTAAATGACATCTTTACTTAAATGATATAAGCAATGACGTCAATTTAGTTTGGGTTTGGGTTTAGGCTCCCATAATGGATCAAGTTTATGATCCAACACCCTCCTTAAACTTGATCTCGTGACCCCTAGTAGGTTCTTTAATCTTATGAAGTCTTCACTTTTCAGTGGCTTGGTAAAAATATCGGCAACTTGATCTTGTGACTTCACGTATTCAACTTCCACATCGTTTCTTGCAACACACTCCCTTATATAGTGGTAGCGAATGTCGATGTGCTTGCTTCGATCATGGAATACTGGATTCTTTGATAAGGCAATGCTGATTTGTTGTCGACACAAACCTTGGTAGGCTCTTCTTGTATCAAACCTATCTCCTTCAATAGATTTCTAAGCCAAATTGCATGACAAACACATGTGGTAGCAGCAACATATTCCGCTTCACAAGTGGACAATGTGACAATCGGTTGTTTCTTTGACATTCATGTGAACGCAATATCTCCCATGAAAAATACGAATCCAGTAGGCTCCTTCGATTATATGTCTCCCCAATCACTGTCATATATCTAACAGCTTGTAATAATTAGAAACTGAATAAAACAAGCCAAAGTCAATTGTACCTTTCAGATAGCGAAGAATTCTCTTTGCGGCTTTAAAATGGGTGGTTGTTGGAGATTCCATATAGCGACTAACCAATCCAACTGCGTGAAGAATATCAGGTCTCGTGCAAGTTAGATAGCGTAGACTTCCCCAAACTTTTGAAGAATGTTGGATCTACACTTTCGCCTTCTTCATGTTTGGTCATCTTGATCCGTATTCTGCCGGTGTGCTTAATG
Organism: Hibiscus syriacus; assembly: GCF_006381635.1. Classification (NCBI taxonomy): domain Eukaryota; kingdom Viridiplantae; phylum Streptophyta; class Magnoliopsida; order Malvales; family Malvaceae; genus Hibiscus; species Hibiscus syriacus. The sequence continues at coordinate 2,357,779 of NW_024062759.1, read as the reverse complement.
GCTTACAGTTCTCCATCTTGAACTTCTTCAGTATCTCCTTGCATAGCTTTCCTGTGAAATGAAAATTCCATCATTTTGTTGCTTAACTTCAATACCAAGGTAGTACGCCATGAGCCCCATGTCTGTCATCTCGAATTCTTTCATCATCACATCCTTGAATTCATTAAACATGCTTGGGTTGCTTCCAGTGAAGATCAAATCGTCCACATAGAGACACACGATCAAAATATCTTCATCTTTGATCTTGATATATAGAGCATGCTCGTAGGGACATTTGTTGTAGCCATTCTCTTGGAAGTACTTGTCGATTCGGCTATTCCATGCCCTTTGTGCTTGTTTTAGCCCGTAAAGAGCCTTCTTCAACTTCAACACCTTGTCCTCATGCCCTTTGACTTCATAGTCTGATGGTTGCTGAATGTAAACTTCTCTTCAAGAACTCCATTTAGGAAGGCGGACTTTACATCCATCTGTTGTATCTTTCACTTGTTTTGAGCTGCCAAAGAAATGATTAGTCTGATAGTCTCCAATCGAGCAACATGAGCAAATACCTCATCATAGTCAATTCCAGCCTTTTGATTATAGCCTTTAGCAACTAGTGTCGCCTTGTCCCTTTCAATCTCTCCTTTGGCGTTTTGCTTTGTTTTGTACACCCATTTGACACCTATCGCCTTTTGTCCCTTGGGAAGTGAGGTAAGTTCCCATGTGTCATTCTTCTCGATGGCCTTGATTTCTTCATCGCATCTCTCCATTTTTTCTTGTACCGCTTCTTGAAAGCTCACTGGTTCACAATCGGTAAACAGACAAAATAATGTAAGATTATCTTGTTGTTCAGTTACCTCATAGAGATCTCTAAGGCTTCTTGTGCGTTGTACAACTCTTTCACTTTGACTCCCACTTGACGATGACGAAGGTGATGAGTCTCCTTGAGTGGTTGATGTTGGTGAAGTGGGTGGAGTTGCAAGCTCTTGTTGAGATTCATCTAGTTGTTCCCTCATTGTCTGCTTATCTTCTTCAAACTGAGGAAAGAAATTGAAGTCATCTGTATGAGAGTTAAAATCCCATTCTCCTTCTTCGTTAAAGACCACATCTCGACTAATCACAAACTTCTTATTGTTTGGATTGTACAACTTGTAGCCCTTCGAATTTGCATCATAGCCGATGAAGATAAAACTCTCGCTTTTATCATCAAGCTTCGTTCTTCTCTCGTCTGGTACGTGAACATGTGCTATACTTCCAAAGGTTCTCAAGTGGGAAATGCCAGGCTTTCTTCCACTCCATGCTTCTTGCTGTGTCTTTCCCCATACACTTCTTGTTGGAGATCGGTTTGTCAAGTAGACTGCACACGCTACTGCCTCGCCCAAAATTCCTTGGGTAGTTCTTGCTTCTGAGCATGCTTCGTGCCATGTCGAGGATGTTCTTTCTTTCTTCTGCCATACCATTTTGCTGGGGGGATCTAGGAACTGTCATTGGTCGCGAATTCCATTGCTTCACAGAACTCTTGAAACTCCCTGGAAGTAAATTCTCCACCTTGATCGGTCTCATGACTTTGATCTTTCTACCGCTTTCTCTCTCCACTGCTGCTTTGAACTTCTTGAAGACTTCAAAAACTTCTGACTTCTGTTTCAAGAAATACCCAGGTTTTTCTTGAAAAAACATCAATGAAGAGAAGAAAATAGTTACTATTACCGAGAGAGCTTGGCTTGATCGGTTCACACACATCGGTATGGATTAGCTCAAGTGGCTTCTTGGCTCTTGTCTCTGACTCCTTTGGAAGCTTTTCCTGAATTGTTTCCCGACTAGACACCCTTCACAGAGCTGGTCAGGATGGTTGATGCGAGGTAGTCCTTTCACCATCTCCTTCTTAGATAACAGCTCTAGACCTCCAAAATTGAGATGCCCAAATCGAAGATGCCAAAGCCATGATGCATCTTTGTAGCAAGATTTCAGGAACTTTGCATCATTTGTATGTTGATCAAGAACATTCTATTCTTTGACATCGGCACTTTAGCAATAAAGTTATTCTTATCATCTTTATAGAAAGATTAATTATTCATATGAATCATAACCTTTCTCTACCAGTTGCCCTAAACTTAAGATGTTACTTTTCATATTGGGCATAGTAGACATTTGAAATAAATTGATGTCTCCCATCTTTCAAACGGATAAGAATGTTACCTCTCCCTTTCACTGCTATTGTGAAATCATCTCCAAACGAAACATTTCCGCTTACTGATCGTCTAGTTCCACAAACATGTCTTTCTTCCACATGTGATTGCTTGCACCACTGTCAAGATACCAGGAATTTGCTGGCCACTATCAGTTTCCTTTCGTGCTAGAAGAAGAGTTTCTTTCCATCTGTTTTCCTTTAATTGGCCTTCTCCTCAATTTTGTTGTTGGGAGCTCTACATTCTGAAGCTAATGCCCAAACTTCTGACAATTATAACATCGAATGAGATTTGTCATGTCTTGAGTTCGGATTGATTCTTCCACGGCTCGTGTTGAGCTTCTCCTTTCTCATAGTGTTGTTGGAATTTGTTGTTGTAATTCCATCCTCGTCCACGACCTCGACTTCCACCTCGTCCATGACCTCTACATCTGCCTTGGCCACGTTGGTTTATATCATTGCGTTGGCTCTCATGCATATCCTTGAGTTGCAGCTTGAGGAGTTGCTCAGTAAACTCATGCTTCTTATGCTTCTCTTCGTATGCTTGCAATGATCTTTGGAGCTGCTCGATCCTCATTTCTCCAAGTCTTTAGTTTCTTCAATCGTCATGATGATATGCTCAACGAGTATTCTCTCTATTATCCTCACATCTTCTAACTTTTCACCATTTCTTTTTAATTGATTAGAAACAGCTACTACTCTTGAGAAATAATCTGAAATAGACTTAGATGCTTTCATGTGTAAGGATTCGAATTCACCTCTTAATGTTTGGAGACGAACCTTCTTCACTTGCTCGGATCCTTTGTAAGAGGTTTGCAGCTTCTCACATGCTTCCTTGCTAGAGCTTGCACTTGAAATCTTTTCAAAACCATCATCTAATGCTTGATAGATGAGGTAGAGAGCCTTCTTGTCTCTCTTTCTTGAATCCTTCAAAGTTGTCTTTTGATCTGGTGTAAGAGTAGCAAAAAGAACATCATCCACAATCTCGTTATAGCCTTTCTCTATGATATCCCACACATCTTGTGATCCAAGAAGTGCCTTCATTTTGATACTCCAATTGTCGTAGTTGTTGTTGTTGAGTATCGGAACTTGGAATGGTGCCATACCATTTGTCATATCTCTCAATATAATGAGATTTTGTAAAATCCGATTGCACGGATGAATCCGAAACGTCGAAAAAACCTTGGAGGGACTTGGACAACTCGGTCAAGGGCTCCAACTCGGCTGATCGGTGAGTCAACTCGATTTTCTTGCAACAGTCTTCCGGCGGTGCGTGGTGGTGCATCAGAACTCAGATTGAGAAAATTCTGGCGGCGTCTGATTGCTCTCGTCAAGATCTTCGATCTTTCCAACTCGCTCTGATACCACTTTGTTGGAAATAAAACACTCACATAAACAACTTTTATTGAAACTCAAACAAAATTACAAGAGCACTCTCACTCAAAAACAAGAACTACAACTTACTTATAAGACTTTGCTTCTCACTCACTTAGAAGCTCTAATTTTTCTTGATGCTTAAAACTAAAATGGGGAGGGGTATATTTACTACTCAAGAATAATCCTACACCACACAAATAAACTAATTTAAACCATTACAAATTCAACAAATACCTAACTCTCACCTAACTAAATTGATGTAAGCAATGACATCATTACTTAAATGACATCTTTACTTAAATGATATAAGCAATGACATCAATTTAGTTTGGGTTTGGGTTTAGGCTCCCATAATGGATCAAGTTTATGATCCAACAGTTCTATTATCTCTACCTTACGAATGAGATAATAAAAAAATCTACTATAAACATAAGGATAACAAAGAGTTTAAATATATGAAATTTCATGTATGACCCATAACAAATATTTTAGAAACAAATATATACTAAAATTCAAACCGATATAATTTAAAAGATCTATCTCTCAAATAATATCCTCAAAGATTACATCTCTCACATTATTCAAACATATTTTGTATTTATAGAAGTAAATGCTTAATCATCAAGAATCTAATTTCATGAGAATTCTTAATATTCGACCATTAGAACGATTGAATGCCAATTGAAATTTAAGTCAATACATAACACGTACCCTAAACCCACAATTCAATTTGAATGATATGTATTTACACTGAATACAGCCATTACTTGAAGTATAATTCATGGAAACTGATATAAATGGCCTAAATTGATAAATGAATAAGATACATAAATTCTTATATACACTTCAAAAAAGTGTAATTATTTACATTGTAGTTCTTTTAGGGTTTGGGCGTACGTCTACGTATGCACTCAATTGTGAAGAAAACATGCACGTAAACAGTCATCATAATAATTTGTGCACGAGGTACATGCTTCTCATGCACACTTCATAATCAAATAAAATTTTTTTCTCAAACAATGACGATGTTAAAGTTTTCTTCCATACTAATTTAGCATCATAATACATAACGTAAGGTATATTTATATGCATATGCTATGTATATGAACAATACAGCTACTTTAAAAAAATTATACATGCACAAGTTATAGGGAAGAATATTGCAACTTCTTCTATGCAATTTGTGGGTAATAGGAAAAAATGTCGGTCCAAATAAAGAATTATTTGATAATTTATTTTATGTGTTTCTGAAGAAAATCTCAGCGCGTTTCACAGCTAAGGCAGAAACATGCATTAATCTTTCCCCAGCTGTTAGCTTAGTTGGACATAAGCTGCTCTTCTGCTAAATTTACGTGGAAGGAGTGCCCTATTTATAAGTATTATATTTGAAAAACGTTAGTTGCATAGGTGACATAGTACATGGTTAACTATTTATAAGTATTATATTTGAAAAACGTTAGTTGCATAGGTGACATATTACATGGTTATCTATTGCTAGTATTTTTTATTAAAGCATATTGATTTAGTCAGTCATACTATAAATACTTTTTTCTCATTTTAAAGACTTGAATATTATCTCGTATGAATTAATGACATCCTCAACATTCTGTTTTGTTTCTGTCGTAATAGCATCAATAATTTGTTGTTAGCAGGATCGAGTATATGTATTTAGAGTTAGGTCAACTCTGTTTATATATCATTTACATTTTAAATTAGTTTTTGAATGTTTTAATATTCCAATTATATTCTTCAAATTATTGGCATACACTGATAGTAATCATTGTTAATGAAATCGTTATAAATATTATTAATTTCCATATAACATAGATATGTATGCGAAAAAATTATGATTTGATCTTAATACAGAAAGAATTATAAAACAAATTAAGTGAACAAAAATAAAAATCAAAAAACCTTTGAACTTTGTTTTCAATAATGATTTTCAGGATAGGATGCAATATCAATTATCATTTATCATATATCATATTGTTACGTAATGCGGGTAATACACATTAGTATTTACGTGATAAATAACAAATTTTTTGACAATTTTTAACATCAGTAACTACATTAATCGAAATAATAGAAAACAGTTAGGAAGCATCATTTGACCTTTTGATAACTTCAAAGATTAGGGTTTATTTGCATTTGAAATGTGGAAATAGAAAGCAACGTGAAGAAGACGTGCATGAGATGCCATTGTTGTTGTATTGTATGTGACAGGTGTTAGAGAAAGTTAGGTTTTGTGGGAATGAATATATAATATATAAAAAAAGTATTGCCTGTTCTTCGCCGGCTTTCAGGATCCATTACAGATATTTTATTTATATTATGCATACTGAATTTGAATTATTATAAAAGTAAATTATTTTAATGTATTTAACCCCACTAATTAACATAAAATTCTATGGATTCATGATTTTGGCTTACGAGTTGGGTCACGTAATGATTCATTTTGGGCAGTTTTTGTCTTGAGGAAATTATAACTCTTGTAAAAAAAATACAAGAATAATTCAATTGGTACAACACATTGTTTTCACACGTGCTCCGATATTTTTTCAAGAAATCTATCATACAATCAATCTTTTTAGTTAATCGATAAATAGACGCAAACATATTCTGCCGACGTAACTGTTCGAATTTAGATTTTTTTTAAAAACATACTCTCCGTTTATCATTAAAATCGTTTGATAGTTCAAATTCTTGCATGAAACATGTTTAGTATAGGAATATAATGGGAATTTGGATGGGTGAAAAGCAGTGGAGATAAGGTGCAGAGAGGAAGAGCTTCAACCTTCCTTAACGTTGCAGCATGTGAGAGATCAAATATGGAGTACTACTTCAACAGACGCGTCGCTTTGCGTCCACATACCTCAACGCCACCTCATTATCCCAATCTCATGCTTCTGCACTATGGTAGGAGGGCTTGAAATTTTAATTCAAACACACTTATTTGTATTTTTTTAATTTAATTTCTCATAATTTAATCCTCACTTTTTTAATGTATCATTCTTAAATTATGACCCTTCCTAATTTCTTATACTAAGCTGTAATTATTTTTTATTTTAATGGGCAAATAGCTTGACTAAATTTGAATTTGCAAGCTCTGCTGGTTCTATATTTTTTTATTTGAAATAATTACTTTTATCTAATAAAATTGAAAAGCATTATCCTAAAAAGTTCCCCATAAATGGGTACAAGGAAACACATAAATTTTTTACTTTATCTATCCTATTGAATTTTCCAATTATTAATTTTTATGATAGATTTTTTAACTTTAAATTTTTATTATTTAAATTTATTATTGATAAAAATATAAATATATTTTAAACAACTTTAATTAATAGTTTTTAAGTATATAATTTATAAAATATAATTGTTTAAAATAATTATAATTATCTCTATAAAGTTTAATTATAAAAGTTAAGTATATAATTTATAAAATATAATTGTTTAAAATAATATAATTATAATCTATAAAGTTTAATTATAAAAAGTTAATAAGAAATTTTAGAGAAACAACAAGTACTAGGACCAAGATTGGATTATACCTTTTTAACGGATACAAGATTTTTTTTTGGATAAATAGATTTTTATTACCCCAAATTAGCATAAGACTACTACAAACCAATCCAATCAAAGGAACAAAAGAAACCTATTTACAACAAAAATCATACTATACCCCAATGATTACAAAGAGATAAGTTAGTGTTATCTAATCTATAACATTCCTATTACTAAGATGAGTACCTACAGTCTGCTTGATTGAGTCCAGAATCTCGTCCTCGATTTGTAGGTTCCTCTAAAAAGCCTTTGGTTCATTTCTTCCCATATGGTATAGTTGAAAGTGCACTAAGAAAGTTTCAGGATACTAGTAAGCAGAGATTTTTCTTTCCATGTGTTATATGCTCAGACTAGTAAATTTGTCCAAGTGAAAGGGGGTTTGTGAATACCAGTGAGCTGAAGAATTGAATTCCAAATTGAAGCATCCATCTTATATTTAGCAAATAGGTGATCTCTGGTTTCCCAGCTTTAGAACAGAGAATACACTGATCATATGTATCAAGACTGAATCGTTGCAGTCTGTCCTTGATAGGAAGACGATCCAAAATTGCCATCCATGAAATTAAGTTGTGCTTAGGAATGTGGAGAGAATACCAGATCAGATTTTGCCATGGGACTTTGCTACCTTTCTATCGAACCTCTTCTCATATTTCCTTAGTAGTCGTTGCACCTGAAGCAAGAAGAGGTCAAGCAATAATTCGAAGTTTCATAATTTTCCTTAGGCTCCATCTAGAATTCAAAGATTCTTCCATGAGCCAGAAATCATGATTCTTGATTAAATAGTTGTGAATCCAAGCTAGTGAGCCCTCCACTGCAAGTAAATTCCTTATGAGAAGTATCATGCATACTTTGTTCCAGGACTTGATGTCCTTAAGGCCGAGTCCACCTTCAGACTTAGGTTTGTAAATTTTGTCCCAGCTCACTCTTACTCCAGTAGCTGGAATATCCGATATTCAAATCATACAACGAAGATGCATATGTACTATTAAGTCAAATAAAGTCATCCAAAATCGTCGTGCCACTTTTGTCACTTTCTTTGGTAGCTCCCTACATTAAGAAATTTATCAATAAATTAACCAATTTTATTTTATAATTAATATAAAAAATATTATATATATATATATATATATATATATATATATATATATATATATATATATATATATATAATCGGGGCGGGGCGGGATACCTTGCCCCGATACCGAACCCGAAAAATCTCCGAATTTTACCCCGATACCCGACCCGACCCGATATTATTCAAACCCGACCAACTTAGTCGGGATTCGGGTTTCCCCGTCGGGTTCGGGTCGTTATGCCATTCCTAATCCCATCCGAAACATTTATGCGATAACCAACGTGTAGAAAGTGTTAGTTAGTTTATTGCTTAGCTGTACAATTTATTGTTAGCTTGCGGTTAGTTGGTTAGTTGCAGCAGGTTGCTTGTATATAAGGACTTTTTTTATGTAAATTAAGAAGTTGAAATGAAGTAACTCTACCCAAATATCTGCTTATGTTTTTTAACACAATTTTTATACAAAAGAACAGAGCAACCAAACATCGGGAACGCAATCAACTATGATTTATGTAAAATAATAGACCGAGAAGAAATCAATTTTAAAAACTCACACTGGAAGTCCACAGCACTGGTAGCATTATATTCTTTATTAGAAGGGTCAAAGAATATTATTATTAAACTAAGTTAAAACTAACAATTAAAAACTAATAAAATAAAGAATGAACGGGAAAAAGAAGTAGAAGGACAGAGGTGGCGTGAACGGCCACCACCGCTGCTCCAAAAAAGACTTTGTGAAGACTGTTGCTGCAAAAAAAACTAACCACTGCAGAGAAACTTTGAGAGTGGAAGTGAAAGTTCGGAGTCTTAACTAAGTTAATTATATAATGATAATAGACCCTTTGAATCTAGAAAGTTTCTGATATTTACTAAATAGGAAGGCACTTTTTGACCGGTCATATTTTTTTCATACGTGACAAAAATACATCTATTTTTGTAAATAATTTTGATGATTTTAATTTTATAAATATTTTTAAAATAGTATATATATATATAGTCATTAACAACACATATATCTTCATCTATTTAAATATAAATTCTTTAAAAAATAATATTTTTTGTTATTGAGGTAACTCAATGAATTTAGTATATACATAATAAATTTTCTAGTCATTTAAGGTTTATAGATTAGATTTTTAATTTAATAATTTAAAGTCAGTGAATTAAAATTTAGAGTTTAAAATCTCTAATAAGACATATTAACTTTACAGCCCCGCTTGTAGAGTATTTTTTCTACTACCATTACATGAAATAATACCCATTTAATATTTATCTCATATAAAATTATAGTTTAAGACTCTAAGAAGATTTATGAAGCGATTTCAGTAGTCAAGTGATTTGTTGTTATTCTTTAATGTCTCAAGTCGAGCATCGCATATATTAAAATATGAGCGTTTATCATTAAATAGTTCACAGTCTTTGAATATACTTTCTCATATTTATATAAAAATTCTAGTAAGATTTCAAATTTCAAAATCAAAATTAGAGAGTAGAAAACTGCTAAACTATATTAGAGTCATTCCCTAGAATTTGACATAATTAGAGTTATTTCCTAAAAAATAGTTGAGCCCAATATAACTCTAAAAAAATCAATTTCAGTTAAATTAAATCACTCTTTTTAAAAACAAATAATTTCTAGAAAAGAGAATCGAATATACTCCCTAATAGGTTTTTGTTAGTCAAGATTTTGCAAGGCTGAAGAAATTGCTACCTTCACATGATAAAGAAGAGCAAGAAGAAGAAGAGGCTGCTCTTCTTTCTCGGTTGACAGCCAAGCTCTCCGTCAGAAATCTCAATGGCTTCAAACTATTCTTTCTGGTACCGAATATTTCTTTATACTTTTTATTTTCGTTCATAAATTTTATAAGTTTGTCTCTAACATAAATCTCGTTCCTCGGTTTACTCGAGCAATGGCTGTTACATTTGCTTTTGCTTCAATGAGACACATGCCCCATCACCTTCCTTGGCTCACACATGAAGAAAATAAAATTTTTACTTGAGTCACAAGCATCCATAACCAATTTTTTCTTTAGCTCTGTGGGTTGTTTTGTATAAGAGGATTTACTATTGTTTCAGTTCTCAGTGGAGTCTGGTGATAGATAGATTCATGGACACACTAATGTCACTGCCTGCATGGTAATAGTTAATACTGATGTAGAAATACTCTGATTCTTGGCTTGTAATGCACCAGTAATTATGTATGTTTGTATGCAGATTTGGATACGAAGATCGATGCGATACTTAGCATTATCGTGCAGATGACGGCGATACATTCGCCAAGAGGCTGAGATGTACTATCAGAAAGACCCGAACTCGTCAAAATGGTTGAAGAGTTGCAGAAATCGTACCGCTTGTTGGCTGAGAAGTATGACCAGTTGAGATCCCAAGGAATGCAAAATCATGTTCATGGTGAAGAGGGACTTAACAGAGTTCGATATTCTAATTTCGGTACCAGATCGACCGCTGGAGACCCCAATCACGATCAATTCGATCGAGATCACTCTAATGGTATGTTCACTGCAGCTGAGTCTACCAAGACCTCAAATCTGAAACCATCAGATGGGAAAAGAAATAATGTCACCGCTGGTACCGTGTTCCAGCGCAATATGAGTGATGTTTCTGTACTAATGGAGAATGAGAGCTGTGGAATGACTAAGGTTCAAGGTCTCGGAACTGGTGGAGGATAATTGAGCCAGCAGGATGATTGATAAAGAGAAACGAAAACGGGAAGACATCGATTAAGCCATGAATCCTGCTAAGAAAACACGGTATCGATTATCATGGCTGAAGAGACAATTCTGTGGAAGGAGTATGAAATCAGATGCTAGTTAGCTACCTAGCTAGGTATTGTTTTCTCCTGACTTAAATCTAAAACCATTTTTTGCGTTTGATCTGTTACAGAATCATTAATTTATACTTTTTCTGAGGTTCTTTGGTTGGTTGGTGTGTTATTGCTGCTACTATTATGATGTAAATCTTTTAGTGATAAAGCTACTAGTCTCAGCATTTGCATCTAGCCTTGCTTATATAAAACTACATGCTAGTATTATGGGAGAATCGATCACCGCACATATCGATGTTGACGACGGCATTATTCATCGTCGACTCAATTCTGTTTTGGCGATGCATCGGTAAGTTGATAGACCGAGGAAGCATTAGACACACCAAGAACATCATCACATATATGATAGGCCGGAGGTTCAAGCCCTCTGCGCGCAGATGCTCGCATTTATGTCTACGGTTCTCGACAGAGCACATGAGATGAAACCAACGATAGTTCATAAACTTGTCTCCCATTTGCTGTCCTTTAGCTTTAAATTGTTTCTCTCTGCCCAAATTCTTTCTTCTCGGCATGTGAATTGGTTTTTCATCTTCTATATAAGTTGAAAGAACTCTCATATGACATAAAAGTGTAAATGAACATACCGTTTCATAAATTATTTATGATTTTTTAAGAGAAAATAACCTCAGTGACCGAAAATTTCTTATAATATACGATTTTGATCAACTTTTTTTCGATTTGCCAAAATGACCAACAAAATCGCAACGCGATCTCCAGTATCGCAAATCAGTTTCCAGATTCGCAACGCGATTTTGACTATCGCAACGCGATAATACATAATCGCAACGCGATTCTGACTATCGCAACGCGATAATACATAATCGCAACGCGATTCTGACTATCGCAACGCGATAATACATAATCACAACGCGATTCTTACTATCGCAACACGATTCTGACTATCGCGCTGCGATAATACAAAATCGCAATGCGATTTTCAAAGCGCCATTAGTATCGCAATCGCAACGCGTATTTTATTTTCAAATTCTAAACACGAATATTAATACATCCCGTAATTGCAACTCTTAACCTAAAACCCTAAATCACAACTCAGTCCCATCTCCATTCTCACTCTCTACGACAACATCCGTCCCCATCTCCGACGAAATCTGTCCCCATCTCCGGCGAAATCCGTCTATCTCCATATCTCAGAGCCACCCTCACAATCATTCACGATCAGAAATGGAAAATCAACCAAATCAACCACAGAGGGTTAGTTTTTTTAATTATTTTTATTTTGAAATTTTTGCATTATTATTAGGTTTTTCATATTGAAATTGATGATAAGTTTACTGGTAATTTCAATAATAGATTAACCATTTCACTTAGATTGCTTATTAATTCATTCGATTGCTGCCAATACTGCTAAACTATTTAGTCTTTAACCCTGTAAAGTTAGTATTTGTCTTTGTTTTATCTTTTGGTTGAAGTAATGCAATTCATTCAAGTTTCAATTTTAGACAATGACTATTTGAAATCGAGGATCGCAACGCAAAATGAAAATCGCAACGACAAAATCGCAACGCGATTTTAGTTTCGCGTTGCAATTTTCTCGTTGCGATAGTCAAATTCGCGTTGCGATAGTCATTTTCGTGTTGCGATTTTAAGTTTCAGAAACTATTATTCTTCTGCAAATTGAAACTTGAATGAATTGCATTACTTCAACCAAAAAACAAAGACAAATACGAAATTCACAGTGTTGCAAATTTAAGTTTGAAGAATAAACTACTACTACTCTTTATGTTTATTATTGTTTTTGGTATATCTTCAGAATGTAGTTTTTAATCTAACTTGGTATGTTTATTGTTTTTGTAGAACTTTTTTTCGGCTCAATTGACCTTAAGGAATAAAATAAGCCTAGTCACTACAATTGCGTCGAAGCTTTCACCTGTACAAAGAAAATTGTTTGAAGATACTTGCTTCGGGCCATGGCTGAAAGTACAACATCTGGGTGGAGATGCTATGTTGACCCATTTGTGGCTTCAGACCATGACTAGCGATCTACCCGAGAGTATAAAACGTGGTAATAAAGAGATATGGTTTCATTTTCCACCGGCATATACGTGTTTTGGGCGGGAGGAGTTTTGCTTAATCATTGGTCTACGCTTCGGACACGATGATGTAGATCAATACACTAGTCATATTACCCGCCCATCATGGTTATCCCAGGTTTTTCTTGAGCTGTCAATGGAGAAGTCGAATTTACACGTCGACGACTTGACGATATTATTGAACAAGAAAGATGGTTTTACTCGGATGGATGACGTCGATGTTGTCTGAGTATGCCTTTTAGTACTTTTGCATGCCAGCTTTTTAGGCAGAGAGGCCAGACAACCTATTCCTAAGGACCTAATATTATTGGTAGAGGACCTAAATGCATGGAACCTGTTTCCGTGGGGTTCATATCTATGGAAAGCTACCTGGAATAAGTTGTCGTCTGCCTTTGATGACCGCAAAAATTTTCGTAGCGATGGTTCCAAATACACTTTGTCAGGCTTTATTTGGGCCTTTAAGGTAAGAATTTCTATATAATGTTTTCAAAATTATAATTATTTATTTAACAATTACTAATGTTTGTGTATTATATTGTTTTTGTAGATTTGGATATTTGAGGCTTTTCCCGACATGCAGACATATGCATTAAAAACTTCAAATGATATTCCTAGAGCTATTTCCTGGAAGAGGAAACGGCGGTTGTTGATTTGGGAAGAGTTACTACAGTATACGACAATAAATGATGTAAATTAACATAAATACTACCATATATAAACAAGTTATTACTAGTACACGTTTAACTTTGTTTGAGCTTTTATATTGTTAGGAGGCCAACACTCCATTACAGAGGCTGACACCCACGGAGGCTGAGCTTGCCACTGATTGGTGGCAAGCTAGTAAGCGTTTTTTTGATGGCACGGATGATGAGCAGCTTCCACTTCGAGACCCATCACCTCACCCAGAGCCATCACCTGATCTACCACACTATATACCTCTACAACGAGAGCCATCACCTATTCCGTCACATCATCGAGCCTCTTATCCACCATCACCTCATGATAGGCGACCGAAAAAGATGCCACGACATTTATCTCCCTGTTCTCCACCTCCACGGGATGAGTTAGGGGAGTTACGTGATGAGGTCAATGCCTTACGTAAGGAGGCTGGTACTTTACGCGATGACAATGGTACATGGTTTGATGAGGTATCTACTTTACGTGGTGAGGTAGCGGCTCTACGTGAGATGGCAGCATTGTTACAGAATGAGATTCATACTCTACGCAACGAGGTAAGTTTAAGATTTTTCATATTTAACTTGATTTACTCGTAATTTCATTTAGATTAACCATTTCACTTAGATTGCTTAGTAAATTCATTCGGTTGCTGCCAATACTACTAAATAGTTCTAAAATAACCCTGTGAAGTTAGTATTTGTCTTTGTTTTATCTTTTGGTTAAAATAATGCAATCCATTCAAGTTTCAATTTGCAGAAGAAGAAGAGTCGCAACACGAAACTTAAAAATTGCAACGCGAAAATGACTATCGCAACACGAATTTGACTATCGCAACAGGATAATCGCAATGCGAAATAAAAATCGCAACGTGAAAATCCCAATGCGAAAATGAAAATCGCAACGCGAATTTAGTTTCGCGTTGCGATTTTTATTTCGCATTGCGATTATCCCGTTGCGATAGTCAAATTCGCGTTGCGATAGTCATTTCCGCGTTGCGATTTTAAGTTTCGTGTTGCGATTTTAAGTTTCAGAAACTATTCTTCTTCTGCAAATTGAAACTTGAATGGATTGCATTACTTCAACCAAAAGACAAAGACAATTACTAACTTCACAGTGTTGCAAATTTAAGTTTCAAGAATAAACTATTACTCTTTATGTTATCCTTGAACATGCACTAAACCTATATGATGTCCTTTTAAATGTTTATATAAGTGCTTACTTCCGGAATGTTATCTGATGCATTTTGTGAAATATGATAAAATAATGACTTGGGTGAATACCGTGCAAGTTTGAAACATATTTATCATTGTTTTCACTGTTTAATATCATGTATGTTTATTTACTGATTTATGTATTAATTTTTTTTAGCGGCCCGATAAGGTGGATGCTTTACGCCGGGTTTTTCTTGTACGACGGGGTTCACGCATCAGACGGCGTGCACTTGCCATTACGTCTCCGTTCACCCCAATAGTGCGAAGACTCCGTAAGAAGAAGCCCGACTCACCTGTCATCGTTCAAGAGGCCTCTCCTATCGTTCAAGAGGCCCCAACCATCCCTCAAGAGTCCCCTCCCACCGTTCAAGAGGCCTCTGTCATCGTTGAAGAGGTCAATTCCACCATACAAGAGCCCGATTCACACGGCGTAATATGTCGAATTATTGAGAAACCCCCTCACGTGCCGGACATGATGGATGACTGTTGGCTTTCGTATGAGTTACCGGCCAGTACCATTCCGGCAGATGAAGTGGAGAGGAGACAACTAACGGAAACAATTCTGGATAATACCCTTTGGGCTAAGACCGCAGTTGATTTTTATCTACATGAGCGGAGCCAGGGGTGTTACGCTGACATATACAAACTCAACGATGATATGCATTTGTTGATTGATCGATCTTGGTGGGGTGTGTTATTAGGGGTTGAAGACAAAGGCTATTTCGATGGGGGGTAAGTCTTATATTTCTTCTTATATTTCATTTTGATTAATTTTTTTAAAAATTTATGTAATTCACTAATATATGTCTTTTTTTTGTAAAACATCATATTGATGCATGGGTGTCACATCTTCTAATAGTAAGGAAATTGAGGAAAAATAAAAAAAATACGTGATATACAATTATGTCGATGTCTTTTCACGTAGTTCACTTGAAGAATCAACGACATGAATCATATGTGTTGGCTAATGGACAAGCTAAACTTTATCCTGCATAGTGGGATGTCGATAAGGTTAGTATTTATTTTTTAAATATTTTAAAGGTGTTCATAAATAAGTGCGCAATTTGAATTATTACTTATGATTGCAGGTGTTTATCCCTGTTTTGGAACGTACTCATTGGCTTCTCGTCGAGCTTCAGCTCCCATCCCTGAAGACAATAGTATATGACAACATGATAAATTACATATCATTGTCTGATTTGAGAGATATTATTAAGGGATGGAGCTCTCATTTTGCTAAATTCTTGGATGCGATTAATTATTGGACTTATTCTGGAAATAAGAAGCCAAAGAAGTTCAATGTTACAGTTATCAGAGACGAGACCACGCCACAACAAACAGAGGAAGCCAGAGGGGATTGTGGTCCTCTCGTATGCATGTGCTTGGAGCGTTTGATGACAGGAAGTACACAGTTTCTACAGCCCACTGATAGAGATAGAGGTGCAGTAGGCTTGTGGTTTCGACATTTTATGGCTAGAGCGATATATGCGAGACGCTGCCTACTTGTATCCGCGTTATGAAAGTGTCCATAAACAATTTGTAAGTCAAATGCAAGTATTGTTAAGTACCTAGAATTCAATAATAATTTGATGTTTGTTGGTTTTAGATGTGTAGAAAGTGTTGTTTGAGCAAATATTTGGTTTCTGCAGGTTAATCATGAAGTGAGCTGCGTGAAATTGATGTATGGGTGCATAAACAACTGTCTGGGGTACACTTTTTTTATTGTTTAATTGATTCTTAAAAGTCTGATTTGTTTAATTGATGAGGAAAATAAGAATTATTAGCATTTTTTGCTTGTTTAATTGATTTGTAAAAGTTGATTTGTAAAAGTTGATTTGTTTAAATGATGTGTAAATAATTCTTATTTGTGCATGTTTAATTGATTTGTAAAAGTTGATTTGTTTAATTGATGTGTAAATAATTCTTATTTGTGCTTATTTAATTGACTGAAATGTAAAAGTTGATTTGTTGATTTCAATCTGCATCATATTGAAGGCAAAAGACCTGTTGAAGGTACACTTTCACAACGCTAAACTCAAAATCGCAATACGAAAGCCAAAATCACAACGCAAAAGTCAATTCGCGTTGCGATAGTCTAATACGCTTTGGAATTTTCTCGTTGCGATAGTCAAATTCCCGTTGCGATAATCAAATTCAAGTTGCGACAGTCAAATTCGTGTTGCGATTTTTGCGTTGTGATAGTCAAATTCTCGTTGTGATAGTCAAATTCGCGTTGCGATAACCAAATGAATGTGTAATAAGTGATAACAACTGAACATATCATAGCAATGTTCAAACTCAAGTTACTACTACATGCCTAACTGAAAATGTTAAAAGTTTACACATAAAATACACATAATAGTCAAATTCGCGTTGCGATATTCAAATGAATGTGTAATACGTGATAACAACTGAACAGATTATAGCAATGTTCAAACTCAAGTTACTAATACATGCCTAACTGAAAATGTTAAAAGTTTACACATAAAATACACATAATACAACGTTTGCATTTAAAAATCACCTAAGTTAATAGTCCCAAAAGGTGAAGCCGGTTGTGATTGGGATTTTGATTTTGATTGCGATTTTGATTGCCTTTTTCTTGACACCATATGAGCTTTGGACTTTGATGAGGATCCATATTTTGGTAGAGGAAAAGATGATTGTGATTGCACTGGTGATCCACATGTCAACCTTGTATGACCACTTTCCTTGCACCGACTACATGTTGATCTCTTCTTCTCTTCACCCTTAGACGGTATACGATCGTGACTTTTTGGTCGGCCAGGTAGCCTTCTGTCTATGGCTGGTGGCAAAACTATTTGTAAGTCATCTGGTATGTCCCACTCAGAAGGATGTGGAATATAGTAGATAATCTCGGCATAAGTCTGTCGATATACTTTTGTAGTGTAGCAATCCATAGCGTATGCGCTTGAATCATCTTGGTTTAGATGAAGAGCAACTTTTATAACATGGCCACACGGATAACCAGATGTTTGACATTTCATACAACTACACGTCTTTGCATTTAGATCGACAAGCCCATTTAAGTTATTATCCAATACTTCAAACAAAGTGTTTGAACATGGTTCAACTCTCCATGACGTTGACTTCACAACACGTTTCGTTATCTTTTTTTCAGTCCATGGTGTAACAAGATGTTCCAATGTTCCTGTAAATTTAAATAAATAATACTTAGTAAAATATATGATAAGTTACGAATTTAAAGAAATAATACATGCATGGTTTCTTTTCTTGTAGTACCACTGTTGAATAGAGGCTCGAAAAAACTTCATTAACATAGTAATGGGTAATTTCCGGGAATGAAGACTTAGAGCGTTGATTGATTCTGCACTATTAGACGTCATGAAACCATATCTTGCTCCAAGTTGATGTACTCTTGACCATCTTTCAAACCCGACATCTTCTAGTGTTTGAGCACACTGAGGCAAAACATGTCTTAAACAATTTATATGTTTATTAAAATCCACTTCACGATAAGCTTTTACAGCCTTCCAGTATGTCCATTTGTGATTTTTTATACCAACAGACCTTGATTTTAAATTTCTATACAAATGAACACCACAAAGTCCATGAAAAGCATCTGGGAAACACCTTCTAACAGCGTTGTCAATTGAGTTTGCCCTATCAGATATGATTGTCAGATTGCTAATAGGACCTATGCAATCCCTAAGATGCCCCATAAACCATGTCCATGAATCAGAGGTTTCAGATTTGCCAACCCCGTAAGCTATTGGCAGTATCCCATTGTTAGCATCCATGGCTATTGCTAATAAGTTTACTCTAAGGTATCGACCTTTTAAATGTGCTCCGTCAACTATAATAACTGGGCTCATGTAAGTAATAAACGAACGAATCTACAAAATCATATACACAAGAAATATAATTATTTAAATGTGAAATGCATGTAACTAACAAAAATGAGTCAACAAAATTATATTGATTTACTAACCGCAGCACCAATGGCGATAAACAACAACTCAAAGCGTCTATCTCTATCTATTTTGATATGAGTTACCGACCCAGGATTTTTCAGCTTTAAATTGTGACAATAAGCCGGTAGTTGGGCAAACGATGCTTCTGGCGACCCCCTCAACAATTCCAAGGCATAACATTTGGCTCTCCAAGCTTGAGAATATGAGATACTAATCTTGAACCGAGCATTCATGTCAGTCATAATTTCATGTCCCCGATATACCCTGCCATTCAAAAACATTAACTCAGCCAGAAAACCACCCAACACCTTTTTGTTTGCCTGTCTATGGTGAGGAAAAACTTGGGTTCTTGAACATGTATGTTTATCAATAAAAGTCCTAACTTGAAACATTTCACAATCTTTTATCATCTTTGCAATCATACGCCACGTACAGTTTTTGTCAATCATACACATTGTTTCGAAACGATCTTTGCTTGATTTGTTAACTTTTAGTTGATAACCATCTTCCACACATTTCGTATACAAAGCTATCTTCAAGTCTTCCTTTGTATCAAAACAATCATCTTTCTTGATACGAATAATTTTTGTGTAACAATCAACTGTTATCTTTACCAACTCTTCTTCCGGTATCTGAAGTAATTCTGACATATTCCAGTTATACTCCCATGGTATTTTCTTCGAGGACTTTTCTTCGGGGATTTCTTTTTCTTCTTTTTCTTCTTCAGGGTTATATGAATTACAGAATGGATGTTCAACATATTTATTCACAGTCGTAACTTCCTCCTCATTATCATCAACAACATCTTCCTCGGCAGTGGTTGTTTCATCATCAAAATTCGGGTATTGACCAATATCAAAATCATTAGACGCAGGGTCTGTTTCTTCTTCTGAAACATCATCAAAATCCGAGTATTGACCAAGATCAAATTTCAAATACTGACTAGTACTCACAATTTTTTCTGTTGGCTCATCATCGTCTAACTGGTCAATACGAAAACCGGAATTTGGTGTTGAAAGTTTATTGGGATTTGGATTAGGGAAAGGTTGTGGGTTTTGAGATTGTGTTTGATATTGAAAATGTGGTGAAACAAAATTTGCTTGGTGATGAAATTGTGGTGGAACCATTAAATTTTGAGCACCATAAACTGGGGTTGAAAAACTTAGTTGATTACTACCCGCTACTGACCAAACTTCACTACTTCTAGGTTCAACAACAAACAATGTAACATCATCTTGCGAAACACTAATGTAAGCAATGAATCGTTCAACATCTTCATTGTCGGTTAACAAATAAACTTTACCTTTTCTCTGATAAGATAGTCTAAATCCACTTAAGGGCTCTAAATTCAATTTATTTGCAACACGTAACATTAGAGTTTCATAAGTTAACTTTTTTAATGACAATTTTAGTTGAAGATTCATTGGTAAAGACATATATTGTAAAACACCATGAACATTCTCCCATGACCCTCCAAAACACAAATTTATCCAAACATGATCAACATTAGATGATTTCATTATTGTAAATTAATTTACTAAACAAACGAGCTGCGAAACTAAAACCTGTTGCCGGATGAGGAAGGATGTCGTTGGATATAGGAACAGATGTCACCGGAGAGAGTGATAGATGGAGATGGAATGAGTTACGATTTAGGGATTTAGGTTATGAGTTGTTGCTGTTGCGTAGTTATATACTCAAAACATTTGTGTTGCGAAACTAAAACCTATTGCGAATTTGAAATTCAGCGTTGCGACAGTCAAAATCGCGTTGCGATTATGTATTATCGCGTTGCGATAGTCATAATCTCGTTGCGATTATGTATTATCGCGTTGCGATAGTCAGAATCGCGTTGCGATTTATATATTCGCATTGCGATAGTCAAAATCGCATTGCGAATCTGGAAACTGATTTGCGATACTGGAAATCGCATTGCGATTTTGTTGGTTATTTTGGCAAATCGAAAAAAATTGGTCAAAATCGTATATTATAAGGAATTTTCGGTCACTGAGGTTATTTTTTCTTTTTTTAAAACATTCATTTATACACATTTGTTAAAGTAAATAAATGAATATAAATAAAATTTTTATTTTCATTTAACAAATGAATAAATATAAATAGATGTGTATTCAATTGATTTATGTTTATGATCAAACATGTTTATTGACTCATTAATAAGTTTGTTTACTCATTTCTCTTTTTTTATATATATTTTAAATATTGGTGAATGCAAACTAAATTAACATGATGAACTTTAGACAAACTAAAAAATCTAAAAAACTTAAGAATTAGTAACATGCTTTCATAATTTTTTAATTACAAATAAAAGAATAAATAGAGAGTGCAAAAAATATATTCACGAACGTTAAATAAATATTTTGATAAATATTAAACGAATATTTTTACTAGTGTTAAAAAAACATATTCACAAACATTAAAAAATCAAAAATAAATAAACAAATACATAAATGATATGAAAAATTTAAACGAGCACAAATTAAATATAAATACCTTAAAAATATATAAATAAACACAAATATAATTTTATTTGATCATTTACACCCTACCTACAGGGTTATTTTACGAGTACATAGTAGCACTTGGAAAAGATACCATTAATTCTGCTTTTAAAAACACCGTCAGCAACAATTAAATTAATCATTCTCCGTTCTGTAAATTAAAGTTTTGCTTCTTTTTTCTTTAAAGAAGTTACTTTTACAAAAGCTAAATCTTGTCGGACTAATATTCTTTGAGAAACATTTTAATATTGAAAAAAAAGGAATGGCACTGGATTCAGATGTGCATTCTGCAAGAACTAGAACAAATACACACATATATAGCAGCATTTGATTTGAGTGAGGATGAATAACATAGTTGTAAGGGGCAGAGCTTGAACTGTGTTATTTACCATACCATACCATACCATACCATACCATACCATGCCTCAAATCACATCACATCCAACATTTGAGGCATGTGCATGATTCCCTTCTCAAACTCCCCCACCACATTCTTTTTCTCTTTACCTTTTGAATGATTTCCCAAACTATTTCCACAAAAAGATAAAAAAAAAATATTGCCAAGTGCATTCTCATCCTATCAAAATGTTGATCTAGTCTAATTTAAACTCAAAAATGAGACAAGACAGCACGTGAATGAGTTTAATAGAACTCCTAGTTTGGGAACAACTGAAAAAAAAACGAACACACATAGGCCTGTAAACGAACCGAACGCACAAGAACGGAGGTATGTTCATGTTCGTTCATTTAATAAATAAACGAATATAAACGAACACGAACATAAACGAACAAATTTTTTTTTGTTCATGTTCGTTTATTAAGGAATATAACTTGTTCATGTTCGTTCATTTAATAAATAAACGAATATAAACGAACACGAACATAAACGAACACGAACATAAATGAACACGAACATAAACGTTGGAGACCCTACCTTCCATTGTTCTTTCATGAAAAATAGTCGACAATGCAAATCAACTAAATCTACAGTGATAAATAGCGTAAGAGCTGATTAGCAGTGATGAAATGTTTGAAGATATCAAATATTTCAATCGATCTTTTAAAGATATTAAATGATTCACACGACTTTAATTTAACGATATAACATTTATCTTAGTGGTCCATGATTACATATGAACAATCATTTTCCACTACGTTATTCTAATAAATTCGCCGGCTAAAAGTTTTGTGACATCAATGTCAGACTTTAGTGAGGTTTGTTAATAATGGTAATTTCCGTTGGCAGAGTAGAAAATTTAACAGCATGAAGATTTCGAACGGTACAAATTGGATTACAAGGCAATAACATAGATCCGAAATCCCTTCGATGCTACATATCGTAACTGATATTATTGCTAAACCACCATTCAAAATTTTAACGTACCTAAAGTCTACTCCACAACTAAACGTCACACAAGAACTATGAAAACAAAAGTTCATTGTCAGTGTATTTTCTACTTATTAATGGGTTCTTCCTGGAAAACTCATTACTTCCGCTATTACACTCTTTTGCAGAAATTACATAGAAACCTTTGTTTTGTTTTCTGGCAAATTCTATATATTTTTCTCTTTACTGATGCTCATATACTTTCGATTGTTACCTTTATCTTCCCATCTATTTCTAGAAAGAAGTATAATGTTTTCTTGAGTTTTAGATGTGAAGATATCAGCAATAACTTTACATATCAACTATTAAGTCAAATAAAACAGAGAAAGAGATGAAAGCATATCTGTAAAACTTCATATTGCACTATAATATAACTTGTTTTGAAGCTTTCAGCGATCGTCTCCACTCTCTAGTAAACACTAGGGTTTGGGAAAAAAGGGGGGAAATGAATATAGGTGTGAGGTGCCTCACGGGTTAACATATTGGATTTAATCTCCAAATAAAATTGGGTTAATTATGGAATT
Organism: Hibiscus syriacus; assembly: GCF_006381635.1. Taxonomy (NCBI): domain Eukaryota; kingdom Viridiplantae; phylum Streptophyta; class Magnoliopsida; order Malvales; family Malvaceae; genus Hibiscus; species Hibiscus syriacus. The sequence goes on along the minus strand of NW_024062759.1, from coordinate 2,334,434 downwards.
GGTCATCAGAATATCAGATTAATTAATATTTTTAAGATACTTACAAATTGGTCACCAAAATTGATTTAAGAAGATTGGGTTAAACATAAATGAATGAACATAAGCGAACATAACCGAACGAACATAACCGAACAAAACCGAACGAACATAACCGAACGTTCACGAACGTAAATGAACGAACGAGACCTATGTTCATGTTCGTTCATTTAATTAAACGAACACAAAATCTTGTTCATGTTCGTTCATTTAATAAATAAACACACATAAACGAACTTCCCGCCGCACGGTTCATGAACGGTTCGGTGAACGTTCAGTTGATTTACAGGCCTAAACACACATCAAACCTATAGGGTCTAAAGTAAAAAAGAAGAAGAAAGATCCAACATTCTATTTTAACATGTAATAATAGGGGACCAAAATGTAAGGAATCAAACTATTGATCACTATTTACTAATTACACCAAGCATGTTAACATAAAAGTAAGGACAAAAATATAAATGAATCAAAGTTAAAAATCCGGAAATGAAACAAATAAAATTATATTTAGTGACTAAAATGAATGTTTTATAAAACCAAGATGACCCCTCGCATAGTGAAACCAAGCACTGATTTCAGACAATCCTAAGTCTCAAAACGATGTCATTTTGGAAACCATATAAATAATCTATTATAACACCTTATGAAACCCTAGCCCCCATTTTTATTACACCCATTCGAATCACAAGGACAGAGAAAGAGAGAGAAAATTCTCAACTCTCGCCCACCGGAGAAGAAGGGTGCCGCTCGTTGGTGGCGATTCACAGTGGCGAACAACGATCGAAGAGAGCCAAAACTTATCAAAAATTTCTTTTTTACTTCTTAAACTCCAATTCGAGGCTTCTTACCTAAAACTCATCCTTGGATTCTATATCTAGTCATATACCTTTTGAAGCTTTCGAACTCCGACGAACTCTTTGACTTTCGACGAGCGTCGAATGGTAAAAATTTCTCTATTTCTTATGTTTTCTTTTTCCCTTGCTTCTCTACTTTTTCGAATCCCTTTTATAGTGATTTTCGGTTCCCCTTGTCTTGTATGTAGTATTTGATGACTTTTGTGCTTGTTGAAGATAGGGCATGACTACCTTATTTTTGTGATTGACAACTCTAGATCTTAACTTGTTTGTCTTCATTTGAGTACAAAAATATATATGGTTTACTAATTTTTGGCCCTTTTTGCTTGATTGATTAGTGTTGATGGGCGACTGAGGTGACGGTGGTAGGCGACATATCAGGAACGAGCAGTGGCGACTATGGCAGAATTGCCAGTGATGGCGCGACAGTGCAGGGACCATGACATCAGGTGGTCGCGACAGCTGTGGCAGAAATTAAGGTCAGCCAAAGTTGTAACATAATGGGCTTAGGGTTTGTGTATGTGGGTCTGACCTGTTTAGGTATGTTGAAATCTGGTTTGGGCCAATTGAAAATGGGGTCTAGTTGACTGGATTTGTAACTTGCAAAAAGATTTAGATAATATTTATTATTTAATATATAAGTGATTGTTGTAGGTTTGTAAAAATTAATTTTAATTTAAAAAGGGTAAACTATGCGAATAGTCCATTTGTTTTCAGTATGATCAACTTTGGTCACCAATTTAAAATTTAAGAGTAAATAGTCTCTAACGTTATCTATCCGTCCGATTTAAGTATCTAATATTATCGGTTCGTCCAATTTAAATCCCTCCACCATTAACTTCCGTTAACCGCTTAATGAAAATATGACGTGGCAATTAAAAAATCAAAATCCAAAATTTAAAATTTAAAACCCACGTGTTCAAAACTCATATCTTCTTCTTCTTCTTCTTTATTGTGTTATATTCTTCAGCGAAGTCAAGTCTCAAGAGCTTGGGCATTCAACAAGATAAGCTTTTCCAACTCCCTTCGGCTTGCCAGTTGAAGAACGGTGGCGTCAGTGATTGGTAGACGTCTGGATCGATAAGGAAGATTTATGCTTGTTCATTATTTGCATTATCCTTCAGCATCACTTGGTAGTTATATATTACCGAATTTCCCAAAGCTCACTCTTTTACTCTCTATTTCAGGTTAATTGATCAAGTACAGCTATCGACATCAATATAGGAGTTTCACCGGTGTTGCTTGCGGAGTACAGTACATGTGATTAGGGGTCATGTAGGTTTTATTATGTTTTTATATCCGAATCTAAAACTTGTTTTATTTCTTGATATTATTAAATTCTACTTTTAATATATAAATTGTTTTACGATTTCACACGATTTTAAAAATTTCATGTGTTATGCAATATATGCATGGGTCAATCACAAATTGAACAAATATGGACCAAATTAAATTTCTCCCCCCACTTAGTTATGTATTCAGGTTACAATTTCCTCCAACTCCTTTTCTTCTTTCTTCTTTGTTATTAATTAATTAATCAATCAATCACTAAATAGTCATATTTAGCTTGCCTAAAACGTTCCAAATTTCTTACGACAGCTGAGGCGCAGCCAAACAAACGACAAAGCAAGAAAAGAGATAAAAAAAAAAGGTGATGATCATAAAGCATTATATTGGCCCAAGCTTTTGTTGCTCTTCTTTTTGGATGAAAGATTTTTGTAACCCTACAATTTACAATCAATTGATAATAAGGGCGAGGTTCAAGACTGTAAAATGTTGGATTTTTATTCACGATGTTAGATTTTAAACCTTTACGATTCCTAAAATAATTTAATACATCATTCAACTAAACTAACTTATTGATGGTTAAGATTAATTCTCTATATACCATTAAACAATATATAACTTTCAAGTTTTAAGGTATATTTTTAGGAATAAATTGGGATTCACAATCTCCCCATAAAATCAACTAATCATTGTACTTAAAATTCATTTACTAATCCAAACTTTTTGTGGCTGTTAACACTAGCACCCCATTGAAAACCATTTAAGGCCACATTTAAAACAAATTAGTAAGCAAAAAGTGTTTTTTTTTTATTTAGGCATAGAGCAAATCCAAAGAGAGAGGGAAGATAAGAAGAAATTAAAAAGTAAATGCAACAACAAATTCGGACCCCATAAGTGATGTAAGCTAGACCAGGTTCCTAGAATTTATCATTTGGTTTAGTGACAAATCAAAATATATTTTTGAAAGTAAATACATACATATTATTAATAATTTGTTTTATATAGAGTGGACACATAAAATTTTAAGATAAATATAATAAATAATTAATATAAAAAATTTAAATTTTAAGGTGGACACAATAATATTTGGGTCCGCCGGTGTCTGGATTTACCCCACCACCGAATGCCATTGATTATGATGCTTGTCGTAATCTCCAGCAATAATTTATATGGAGCTCAACTGGCTCGGCCGAGGCCGGGGAGCCACAAGTTCCAGGGCACAATCCCTCGACCGAGGGGCGTTCAAGGAGTGGTTGGTTCCATCGCACGTACGTTATTTAATATCTACCGCCTCCTCCTTCACTCATAGTTCAAGGTTTCGTTGGTTCAATTATATGGGGGCATGTGTCAATGTCCATCTCCAAATCGAAAATTAATAAATAATTTCAAATGGTGTGTGGCCTTTCATGTTGAGCTGATATCAAGCAATAACTTGGATAGTGATCAATATGACACCTGGGAACCCCACGTTTCATATCTACCCGTCCTTTGCATAGATGATCAATTTTAGAAATCTCATCAAGGACCAAAATTAAGGATTCAAATATTAAGTTTGAGTATAATAGAAGAATCAAAATCATAATTCGGTCTTTTGTTCTCTTTTAACTATATATAAAAGTAGGACTAAATTATGTAAAAGTAAAGGATATTGATACTTCTCTATTGCGTAAAAAGAGGTGTATAGTTTAGGAGTGCTAATTGAATTTAGCAATTCGTAAGCGGTTTGAATTCGATTCGATCAATGTTTGATTTAGGTTAATTCGACTTAAAGTGGAATTCGAGTCGAAACCTTAACAAGTTGAATCAAAAGTGGCCTAATTTGACTCAATAAGTTCACAAGTAACTTGTTAAATTTTTTTTAATAATTTTGTAGGATATTATTTATGTTATTTCTAAGATTGATTATATATTGTTAAAAATTTTCAAGAATGATTGTAATATGTTAGTTTTGTGTACTTGTGGATTGTTACTTTGGCTGTAATATGTTATTTTAATGCATTTGTGGATTGTTACTTTGGTTATAATATGTTATTTTGGTATATTTGTGGATTATTACTTTGGAGTTTAAATATTGAAATTGTTTCACACACTATTTTGATCATTTTTTGTTAAATTTGTTAATTTATGTTAAGATTAAACTTTATATAGTATTACTAGATTTAACATATGTTTAAAAAATAAGATAAAATTCTGAAGAGCTTAATGCAGTGGCGGATCTATAAATATTTTGGAGGGTAAGCACAAAATTTTTTTTAAGATGGGCACCATAAGTAAAATATGTAACTAACTGAAGAAAATTCGAATTTCAAGGTGGGCACGTGCCCACCCTGAAGAAGTAGTGGAATCGCCACTGGGTTAATCAGTAACAAGTCAAATTGAACAATAATTTTTTTCATGATTAAAAATTTATTGAGCTTATAAAATATCAACTCGAATAATTTTTTAATCAAATCGAGCACTACCCAACTCATAATCAACTCATTTTACAAGTACTCTTAACATAATCTATACGAATATAAAAAATACATCTGACTCACAATAATATAATTACTTAAAAATACACAGAGAACAAAATCTAAACCACAATAATTCTAAATAAAATCATAAATGATTTATACATGATAAAGACTTAAATCTTATCATTTCAACAAGGCCTGCTTTAATACAAATATAAAGTAGCCAGGCAGGTCTGGCTGTGAAACTTTGATTGAGAAATAGAGAGAGGCGAGCCGTTTTTCATGATTAATTAATTCATTGAATGCATACCCTTTTATTACCCAAGATTTAAAGATGAGATCAAACACTCAAAAAAGTTGAATATAATACAAAGGAAAAGAGAAGAAGATTGATGTCGTCATGAAAATAAAAATAAGAAAAAGAAAAGAAAATCTTCATTTTGTCAATGTGAAATAGGAGAGTCATTGAGTAGGCAATGTAGTGTGGGGTATGGAGAAGTTAGATTTTGCTAAATTTTATGTATGATTGAAATTGGGGGGAGCCTAATGATTTGGTGGGTGAATATGATATACCTATCATGTGTCTAAAGTGCAAACTTTTACACCTGACATCAACAAAGTAGATTAGGGCTTTAATTAGAAATTAAAATCATAATCAATATAAATCTATTCGAGTCTCATTTACAATTTATTTGATCAGGGATTCATAAGTAGCACTTTCATCGGTTATAAAATATTCGATCACATCGAGTAACCTTAGTAGTGAAAGAGAATGTTATTCTTCATATATGATTCGGGTTTGAACAATTGTATCTGTAGCATGTGTGTTGTCAATAGACTAAGATACTATCTTATAATCATCTCAGATTATTCATAAAACAAAAATCATCACATGTTCGGACCTTATACATTGAATAGTATAGCAATGAATTTGGCATTCTCCTAAGATGTCCACCTAGCGTTCCATGACAAATAATTAGTCCCCCTCAATAATACATGATTAGTAGTATTGTTTATTTGCAGATCATATATACTGTCTTTGTCCTTTTTCTCATATAACTGCAAGAAGACTTGTAGGAGAAAAAAGGTTAAGATTCTCTTATGTGACACGAAACCCTTTGATATGAACACAGCTGCAATCAAACAACAGTAAATGGAATTTTCCATCGGAGAGCGTTTTCAAAGAGAAAGAGAAGCGTTTTTCATAGCTTCACGTGAATCGGGGCTTTTCCATGGACACCTTTGCTGTGTATCTGTAACGTAAATGAAATTCTGGTTTATGCTATCATGCAATTACAAGAAATTCATGGAAAAGAGGATACCTTTTCAGCACATGAAAACGGAGATATTCCATCAAATTTCAAGCTTAACAATAACACTTAAATGAACATTAATGGTTGGAATGAAAATTGTTAGAAAATAGTAATAATGTAAAATAAAATTATCAGCATTGTTTAGCATATAATACTAATTAAATAATACTAAAAATGGAATAATTTATTGTGTCGTAATAGATATTATTGTCTTAGAAGTAATTTTATCTGAATTGGTATAACATTTTGATTTACGTTGTCTCCAAGATTAACATAATCTTCTAAACCTTGAACATCTAAAATAAAAAGGTGGAACTTAATTGTGCTACTCTCTTTCAAACCTTGTACATTGGATATGAAGAAGTGAAAATCACTATTTACCTTAAATAAAAATAGAGATAATTCATGAAATTTGAAGCTTAACAAGAACACGTTGTAAATCTATAAAGCGATTTTCAGTGGTTAAGAGTGTTATTCTCTTTAGAGGTCGTTGGTTTGAGTAACTGTATCTATAGGATGTATATATGTTATCAATAACTATAAAGGAAATTATAAACATATATTATCTTATAATCATCTTAGATTATTAGAAAAAACACATTCATAGTTAGAGTGATAATGTGGATGCCAATCAGGTCGGAAAAGTGTACACGTTGCTAAAATGTAAAAAGAAAAGAAAAGATATGAGGTTGATTTTATGCGACCGAACCTACAGCATCTGCACTTGTCAATTTGTGATGCAAGAAAAGGAGTTAAATGCTCGCACACAATTATGTGCTCACATCACCATTTACCACCACCTTCCCCACTTTTCTTTCGTATAAAACCCCCCTCTCCTTTTGGCATTCCATAAGAGAGTGTGCCACAAAAGAGAGCTATAGGGTACCTTCCCCTTCCCTCTCTGCAATTTTCTTTTGTTAAATAAGGGAGATATGGCCTTAATGGGAGACCACCATACATTGGCAGTCGTTTTTGGTGTCTTAGGTAATGCTAATATGCTCTTTTTATCCTTCTCTTCTTGAACTAATCAGATTCTTTATTTTTCATGAAACATTTATATTTAAGGCGAGTGTTCTCCTCATGAATATAAGACAAACTTTAAAAATCTCAAAATATATACTCGTATTTGACATTCACACTAGATAGGTTTTAATATTTTCCTTTTTAGTCATTTTCCTTGTATCCCAAGTAATGTAAATGTAGTCTTAAAAAATCACTCACGACACCACAACCGTATATACCACCTTAAATTTTTTTCATTATTTTCTTCTCATTTAGTTCTCTATTTTTCATTATTTTCGTCTTTCATCCAATGACGGATGCACATAGCTTTTTAGGCTAGGAACGTGCCCACCTAAAAAATTGAATTTCCTTTACTTAGTTGTTTATTTTATTAGTTGTATTCACTCTGAAATGATTTTATTTGTGCTCATCTCACATATAAAAATTTTGTATTATTAATTATATATGTTCACTCTAAAAAGAATATTTCTGAACCACCTCTACGTAGTTTAGTTTCAGTTACAACTTTGGTTAAGTTGCAAAAGAAAATAATGCAGAACATGTTATTTTTTTGTTTCACTATTTTCGGCTTAGACAAAATGTCTGTATCAGAATTGGCTCCAATTTGTACCTAATAATTGCATTAATTTAATGATTAGTTATACGTTGTTTTTTTTTTAACAAAAATGAAAAATTATACATTAAATGTTATATTTTGCTTTCAATAATTTAACGATGATCCACCTAAATGATGGCAGGTAACTTCATCTCAGTCCTTGTATTTCTGGCACCACTGTAAGCATAGATCTTCACCTTCTTCATGTCTCAAAACCAATCATAACAATAATGATGAAAGTAACCCTTTTTTCTGTATGATGGCAGACCAACATTCTACCGGATTTTCAAGAAAAAATCGACGGAAAGTTTCCAGTCGCTGCCGTACCAGGTGGCATTGTTCAGTTGCATGCTGTGGCTGTACTATGCGTTGATTAAAAAGGGTGCTTTCCTCCTCATCACCATCAACTCATTCGGATGCGTTGTGGAGACGGTTTACATATCTATGTACTTAGCTTATGCTTCAAAGGATAGCAGGGTGAGTAAATATTATATGTATATAATTTCCTTAAGTTCGTAATCTTAACATAAAATCATACATCAGTTCTTGTACGTGTGAAAATTTGCAGAAGTCTGCCATGAAACTTTTTGTAGCAATGAACGTGGTGATCTTCTCCTTTATTCTCATCCTCACACACTTTCTGCTCGAGAGTTCGATTCGTGTCCCGGTTCTTGGCTGGATTTGTGTTGCCATCTCTGTATCAGTCTTTGCAGCACCCTTGAATATCATGGTGAGTATCCATTTTCCTTTTTTTCTTCTTAATTGCGGATTAATTAATTTAATATGATTTTTATTTTCCATTGTTGCTGCAGGCAAGAGTTGTTCGAACAAAGAGCGTTGAGTTCATGCCTTTCAACTTATCATTCTTCCTCACACTGAGTGCAGTCATGTGGTTCTCCTACGGACTATTCATTAAAGACCTTTGCGTAGCTGTAAGTCAATTTCCTTCTCCATGTAGGACACTGTCAAGGGACACACCCTTCACTTGAGGCCACTAATTTTATTGTTTGCCATTGTGAAAATCGACAGCTCCCTAACGTACTAGGCTTCATACTGGGGATGCTCCAGATGATTCTATACGCAATCTACAAACACAGCGAAAGGGCAACTGTCAAGGATCAGAAGAAGCTTCCAGAGCAAACGAAAAGCATCGTCGTCCTCGGCACATTAAGCGCCTCTGAAGTTCATCCCGTAGCTTTAGACATTCAACATGCTGATAAAGAACCAGTGGCTGCAGATTCGAATGAATGTCCAGTTTGAAATAAACACACACTGATCATCGAACACTGTACCCTTTATTTTGAAGAAGATGACTACATATATGAATATATAATAGAGACGTGCTGTGTTTTTCAGTTTCCATGTTGAAATAATCTTTGTAGTTATTGTTTTGAAATGCAAACCATGAATTGTTCTGGGCATTTATTTTCCATTTGTAGAGTATCGTGTTGACGAGGAAAGATGAATGAATTGGAACTACTGGTGGGTTTTCACACTGATCGGGATCGTATTAAATTGCTTTCCAGCTCTGACAGGGCAAAGCTAACGAACTGTGTGGTTGTAATCTTTTCGTTCATTAATTATCAACAAGACACTGCTGGAAGAGAGGAGAAAGGAAACATGCATCCTTCTTCTTCCAGTTGGATATGACAGATATTTTAGCAGCTCCATTTCTCTATTTTAAATTCAAACACTAAGAATATTAAAGATATTAATATTCAATGTCAAAATGATTAAAAATATCTTTAAATATTTACCATCTTATTCTTGTTTTCGTCCCAAATTAATAAAAATGAATAAAAGAAACGAGTTCCAAAAGAGATTCTGCATTTTCCCTCTCACATTCAAACTACTCAATAACTTATTTGCTTGACGTAAGCAAAATACCCACCATTAGTTAAAACATTGTGCAACACTATCAATATGACTATATTGTATGAATTAATTGCATCAAATACCTTCAAAGCATGACATTTATTTTAAATTAGTCCCTAAATTTTTAAATATTTTAATTTTATCTCTAATTTATTACTATCATTTTAAATTAGTCCAAAAACTTTTGAATATTTCAATTTCATCCCCAAACTATGACCTTCATTCTAAATTGGTCCCTGAACTTTTTGAACATTCCAATTTCATCCCAAACTATACATATATACTAATCACATCCCTTGTTAATAAAATTGTTAGGCCAAGTTATATTATTATATGTTTGAAATTATGGTTGAAACTAATTACATATTTGGATGAATTTGGGATGAAATTGGAATATTTAATGTTTGGGGACTAATGTAGAAGATGGTCATAATAGTTTAGGGATGAAATTAGAATGTTCAGAAGTTTAAAGACTAATTTAAAATGTGATTCATGATTTGGGAATAAAATTAGAATATTCAAAAGTTTAAAGATCAATTTAAAATAGAAGTTATAGTTTGCGGACATATGAGGTAATTAACTCATATCATATTTGAATTCATCATGTAACCTCAATAGTAAAAAGGAGGAATTGGTTTTTTTAAATAATGAAATTCGAGCAACTATATCATTTGGGTATGTACATATCATTAATGATTAATATTTTTTTTTTGAACATATGTTACCTTATAATCTCTTGTACTATTAAAAAATCATACTTCTAAAGTTTTCTAAATAAATTATATATAATTTTGATCTAGTGTATATTTTTGACATATAAATTCTGGTTGTGTATAATTATATATTTATAGCATATACAAATAATTATATTCATCATAATTTGATATATTATTTTATTGTGTAAAATTAAATCAATTAAAAAATTTTATATACATTACCAACAGAGATTAGTTCAAGTGATAAGCAATTTGATATCGCTTAACTAAAGTTTCATGTTCGAGTCTTTGTGTATACAGAAAATCTCTACTAAGAGACTCATCTATTAAAACCAAGTGTGCGATCCAAGTCGATCCAGATTAATGAAGGAAAAACCTTAGAACTGAAGGAAAACAAAAACAAATCTTATATACATTTAAACCACAACGAATATACACTAAAACAAAATTTATATATCAAAAGGTTGGGTAGTAATTCAAGTGTAAATTTATTACTTCTCCAATCATTTTTTTCATCTTTCATTATTCAAGTTATATAAAATCCCATAAAATTTTAACCTCTATGAGAAAAAAACCATCAAATATGAGTGAATCCCACATTTAAATTACCCAGAAAAGACTGCTGAATGAACATAGTTAAACACAAAATTTGTTGAAATGGCCTCAATTAGTTGGTAAAAATGTCTCTGTGTACCGAAGATGAATACAACATATAAAATACCATGGAAAAGTTCCGTACAAGTCCAGAGCAAGGAGGACAATATTAACTCCCAAAATTTTATGAAAAAAGCTGTGTTTTTCTAATTCATTCTCATGCTCTTCTGGTTCATGATAATGTACACTCCATTTGTTCATTGTTCTTTCCATCATCATCGTCATCATCTTTTTCTATGCTTCATTGAAAGGAAAGGAAAGGAAAGCATGCCAAGCTTTTTGGATGAACCATGCACAAGAAAGAAATGTTTCTTCACCTCGTCGAGTCGGAAAAGGTGGATAAACGGTGCTAAAAGGAGACTACAAAGTTTATCCGGGAACAGTATACTAGCCATTAGTCCCATCGAAACTACCATGACCATTTTGTTGCCTTTTTTCTCTCAAATTCTCTCCCCACATCTTGGCCTCAGCCACAGCTCTTTCCCGTTCTAAATCCCTATTCAACATCCTGGCAGTTTCTCTGGGGGAGTCCTCCTTCTCGAACCCTTCCAAATCCCACCTACGGCCAGATGATACTCCTTCATCGTTCTTTGATACCCTTCCTCCTCTGTCATCTCTGTGTCTTTTATCATCCTTGTCTCCAGAACCTCGGTAGCCATACCCTGCTGCATTAGGATCGTAGAGGACGTGTGGCAGCCTCCTCCTGAGTGCACATAGAGGCCACAGCTAGAGCTTGGTAAAGACCTCGCATTGGATATCGTCCTTGCAATCTTGGATCTGCCAATTTTGAAAATTTGCAACGGTCGTTGAACAATGAACGTGCCTGCACATTAATTAAAAAAATATAAACTATTACATAGTCTCAGCCATGGCTTGCTACACAGGCCAACCCAAACTACAAAAGCACTTCAAATGCATTACCCATGTAACAAGGTTTTGTTCTCCATGGGGCCGTGCGCTATCAATAGCTTTCCGTCCAGTAATTAGCTCTACGAAGACAACGCCAAAACTATAAACATCAGATTTTACTGTCAATTGACCCGTCATAGCATACTCGGGAGCACAATAGCCATATGTGCCCATAACTCTGGTTGAAACATGTGATTTATCTCCTGTCGGACCAAGCTTCGCAAGCCCAAAATCAGATAACTGACACCTGTAGAACACATGCAAAATATGGCCGAGGGCATGAGACGGTAAAACCTGTGTATATCCATTTGTGTTAACTAAAAATCTGAGTTTATCCAACAATGAGGTGTGACTATCATCTGTATGTTATTGGTAGTAAAGGGCTAAAGTCGAACATTCTGAAGCCTCCCGACTACTAAAAGCATAAGACGGCTTGCTAGAGAACCACAAAACAGATCCATTATGAGAACGATGTGATTCATAGTTCAGTATCAGTTCCGAGATTAATTAGACTTATATATTTATGCTAAAAGGGGGGCCATAACCTACAAATAAGAGAAGGAACTACAGATGCTGGGATTCAAATCCTTAAGACTTTTGGATGCCAACTCAGCTAAGCTTCGGGTTTATAATTCGGCTTAGTTCAATATTATAACCGGTAAGATTCCGAAGTGAAAATAGGGTTTGGAAAACCACAATGAAAATCCACCAGTTTAGTCCAGACTTAGTTTAGAAAGAGTGAAAAGAAGAAGTTGCATTGGGTAGGTTGGAACAAGATTTGTATTCCGATAAGTGGTGGAGGTTTGGGAGTTGCTGATTTGAATCTTACTAAATGAGCTTTGTTGGGAAAGTGGGTTTGGAAGTTTGCTAATGAGAAGCATTCGATATGGAAGAGATTCGTTTGTACCAAACACAATGTTAGCAGCCATTCTATGGATATTTCCAAGGTCCACTCTCCCAAGGACTCTTGGATTTGGAGGGGAATTGTGAATAACTTCACCAAAGATGATTCTATTGGAGGTTGCCTTAGATCCCAAGCTAAGTTACAAGTAGGGAATGGCATTTCGATTTCCTTTTGGAATGATGTATGGTCAGGGATTTACCTTTGAAAGTCCTTTTCCCTAGGATTTATGCGCTATCTTCAAACAAAATGGGTAATGTTGCAGATTTTGGTAGTTTTGATTCGAATGGTTGGGAGTGGAATATAAAGACTAGAAGGAATCTTTGCAATTGGGAAGGAGATCAGTTGGTAGAGCTTCTGGATTTACTTAAAGACATTAAATTAATTGATTCAGTGGAGGATTGTTTACTTTGGGGCAATGCAGGTGAGGGGCTGTTTTCGGTTAAGGAGTGCAGGAAGTCTCTTTCAGCTTATAAAGATGTTTCTTTTCAGTGGAATAAATGTGTGTGGTTGGGTTTAGTCCCTCCTAGGATCGAGGCTTTCCTTTGGCAAGTATCTCATAAAAAAGTTACAGTGAAAGTGGAATTGAAGAAAAGGGGGTTCCAATTGGGGATGATTTTCTATGCCCTCTATGCAATTCATGTGAAGAATCTGTTCAGCATCTTTTTATTGCTTGCCAGGTTTCGTGGGACTTATGGAACAGAGTAATTGCCTTTTGGGGTATTTTGTCAGTTTTACCAGGTGATCCACAATCCCTTCTAAGCTCTTGGTCTGATTTGAGGCCTTATTCAACTATGTGGAAGTTAATTCCAGGGGAAGTCTTATGGTCGATTTGGAAAATCAGAAATGAAATAATTTTTGAAAAAGTTAAACTAGACAGGTTCACGTTGTTCTTCACTGTTCGATTCAGATTAGCAAAATGGTTCCTAGCAAAGTTTTCGAATTTCTCTACTCAGGTGGATTGTTTGATTGGTGATCCTTCACTGGCTGATGATCTTTCGGTTTTTAAGGAGTTGAATACGCCTAAGGTATGTTGGACTCCTCCTCCTATTGATTTTTATAAGATGAATGTGGATGGAGCAGTTAGTAGAACCGGGATGAGTGTTGGTATTGGGGGTTTCATGCGAGATTGGAATCGATCTGAGCTTATTTCCTTTTCACAGAATGTTGGTCCTAATCCTATCATTCTAGCAGAATTGAAAGCTATCAAGAAAGGCATTGAAGTCTTTGTCGCCTCGGTTTGGGTTTCGAAGGGGAGATTGATTGTGGAAAGTGACAACAAGCAAGTAGTGGATTGGATTCTTGATCAAGCCACAGTTCCTACATTCCTAAGTCAGTTTGTTAAGGACTTAATGTCTGTTGTATCTTTGCATAATATTATTGTGAGGTGGATTCCTAGGAGCTGTAACTGCGAGGCTAACAAAATAGCTAAGGAGGGAATTGGGTGATGATTATCTGTGTTCCCCTGGGTTTGAGTGTCTAGCAGTAGGTTTTTTTTGGTGTTTGTTAAGTTTTATGTAACTCTTAGGAGTTCTGTTAAGTCTTATGTACTCCGTTTGAAATCAATAAAATTGAGACACTCTTTTCCTCCTTCCACTAGCTGGTTCTTACCATAGGGTTAAGGACCACTAAGAGGGAGGTTTTTAATGAGGTCTCCTATTCCTATAAAAAAAAAAGAATATTATGTTATCAGACAATAAGAAAAATTTTAATTTGACTTTATTTCATCATTAAGAGACACGAAATGAAAGAGCGAATAATGCAAAGCAGGCCTAAAATATTGAATTAATATGTGTAAGGCTGCTAGGACAATATATATGATATGACACAACAAGGGTTTTAAGCATATTTAGCGTTGTTTAGGGAGAAATAGTAGCAAATCAACGAAACTAAGGCTAAAAAGAAGATAAGAAGTTGGAACTCTTGGAAAATGTAGGACTAGACTTCAAAACCTATTAAAACTGAATAAAAAAATAAAGTGGAATTACAACTTATATAAACTAGGTTAACAAGTCATTCAGCATCATGTCCAGTTAAAGTTACACCATCCATAATCTTTGTTTTCACAAGTGCACGCTCCGATGTGACAAAGAATGACTGGACACACCTGAACATGCCCCAAAATGACAAGACATGCAATTTGCATTTTCCCCCTTAAATAGGGAGTCAACCAAACAAAATGTTAAATCCTAAGGAACTCAAATGCTCGAAATCCATAAAAAAACGAAGAAAACTGAAAGAGAAACAATAATGGACAGTTAAATACCAGAAAGGTTGGGAGTAGAACACAAAGTATCATTGTAAATATGTTACAGGAGAGAGAATGCTAGAGAAAGAAGGTAAAGATGGTCAAACAATGAGACAAGTACGAGAGGGGTTTTATTATTGAACAATTCATAACATGATAATTTAAGGTATTTTTAAGACTTTGAGTTTGAGCTATTTGATCCTAATGAATTTATTTAGGTTCAAGTTTTTAAACTCAAATTTGATTTTGTGAAATTGGAACACTAATTGCATTTGCATGTTGACATTTGATTGAAAAGTATCCAATTATATTTTATTCTATTATATAAAATATATATTGTGTGTCTTGCCATATCAATGTCCTAATTTTCTAAACATTCCAGTGTCATCGTGCCTATGCCATATTGTACCCGCATTGCGAGTCGGTATCCATCCTTTCGATTAATACTAATAATCACTTCACTATAGTAATGAATCCATTAAAATTATGACGAACTCAGAGAATATTTGTATATAAAAAAATGAATAAGATCCTTAACCTAACATTGGCATTCCTACATTGAGCTCAAAGTGATAAAATTGTCGAGTTGAATATAACTTTATAAAGATCCATATGCGGAAGGACAAGTTGTTCTAGATATAATGAAGTAATACGAGAAAGAACTATATCATTGGAGCACTAATGTGCACCAAACATTACCGTGAAGGTGATCTTCCAATGATCCCAAGGGCATGAATTCATAAACAAGAAGCCGTTGACCTCCATCAGCACAATAACCAATCAGGTTAACAAGATTAGGATGTTGCAGAAGGCTGAGCATGAGAACTTCAACCAGAAATTCCCTGTTACCCTGGAGACCGTTTCTATCCAACTGTTTGACTGCAACTACCTGCACAGTCAAAAGTTATACAGAAGAGAGACATAATGACATGAGCTCCTCGCGCTATACAAGACTGATCTTGTTATCCCAATTACGAGAACCCTTAGTTTGTGTAAATTCAGAAGAAAATGTAGAGGTCCTCTTTCACACATCTTATAGAAATGTATAACCAATTTGTCGAAAAGGAATATTTTTTTCAGAGGCATAAACTTCATTGTCCAAATTGCAACATTAGATATATTTGGCAGAGTATCAAGTACGTCAAGTAGCAAGAATCACAGCAAAAGATACAGATATAATCGAACATTAATTAGATCATCTTCAATGGACAAAAGATTATCAGTTGAAACTTATCACATAAATGAGATGCATCCAAGTTCAATGACTGAACTTTTCAATAGATATACTCTTAAGATTCAACTGTATATAGCCGTTTCACTAGGAGCAAGATCAAAATACATATTAAGAAATTTAGAGGACTTGAAATCCTAATGAAGTCACCGGTACTATTATGAAATATATTAATGGTGTAATTACCAATTTTAATGCATCATTTGCTATGTAAATAAATGTTAGAATCTAGGAAAAAACAGAGTATTTTCTATCCAAACACTCAGTCTGCAGCTTTAAATATCTGTATAACCTGAATGGTTGAATTTTAAGAACATGACAATGTATGAGCAAATCGAGCAAAGGCCTAGAAGTGATAAAACAACTATAATAAGATTACCTGATCAGTACTCTCAAGCCACCCTTTATAAACATGTCCAAATCCACCTTCCCCTAAAAAGGACTCCAGCCTAAAATTCTTTGTTGCGGCTGCAAGGTCGCAAAAGGTAAAAATCTGAGCAGCAATTGGGACACCAGGCCCATCTTTGGGACTTAGTATTTCCCTTTTGGACCCTCCATTACTTCTTGCTCTAAGCCTGTCTCCTCCTGTCAACTCCATAAAAATAGATACCATGAGAAATCTGATTACCATTTTAATGCAAACAAAAGAATCTAACAAGAAAAGAGAATACAATCGAAATTCACAAAGCTCGGTGATTCAAGACCCAAAAAAAGTTTAATTATGCAATAATAAGCTCCCATCAAGCTAAGATTTTCAGATGATGGAATTTGCTTATCATATTCAATATGTAATTTGAGTTTCAGTTATTTAATTACTATAAATTAAAAGACGTCTAATTCTATCAGTGGATTTTGAACTAATTACAAATTTTCAACCTAATCAACTATCGAACATATCACCTTGTAATCAAAATCATCTTAAGATCCTACTTCGGGTGGGGAATACCACAAGAAAAACCCAAAATTTATATCTTTAAAAGTTCTATAAAGGTAAATCAAACAAAGAATAATAGTACACTGAGAATAGTACATAAAAAAGTAAGCAATATCATCATCATCAAAGTTAAGAAAGAAACTAATGATTCAAAAAGACCCAGATCAGATCAAATGATCAAGTAATATATATATTCCAAAATAAAAGAAAAAAAAATCAACGGTAACCTGAAGATAATTTGGAAATATTGGAGGAAACAGTTGGGTGGCCTTGCTTTCGATCAACAGTTTCATTGACAGGATTTAGCTTCTCTGCTTCCTTAGAATCGAAACAAGGAAAACAACCCATTCCCTCGAAAATCAAACGAAGCCCAGAAATAGTCCGAAGCTTTTTGAGATATATATCAGATTTACAATCAAAAACAGAAGAAGAAAAAAAAGATTGATCAACGTATCCTGTTTTCTTACAATTTTTTAATCTGAAAATATGGGCAGTCTCCCCTCGCATGTTTTACCCGATCAAATAATCGAACCTAAAAGATAAAATGAATCCCAAGTGAAAGCGAAAAGAAGAGAAAAAATAGAAACTTTTAAGCGTGCTAGCAATGGAGAAATTTGAAGCAACACAGAGGTTGAAGAAGAGGAGAAAAAGAAGCCGCTTCTGATCGTAGATATGTTTAATTTCTATTAAAAATTACAACAAAATCTTCCCCTTTCTCTCTCTATATTCCCTCGTCTTCTTTAACTTTCTTTTTCTATTTAACTTCGCAGTTGTTTCTCGCACCGAAATCCACGTTGCTGGTGGTGTTGAAATTGAAAGAAAGATTAGATATTTATGCGTCAACAGGCAGAACACGCACGGGAAAGGGAGGAATTGATGGAAACCTAAGTACATTTCCATCCCATTAGACACATTTCTCATTCAATTTATTGGTCAAGTTTTTTTTAGTTTTGTTTGTTTATTGGATTTTATTTCTTTTAAAGCTAAACTACATACATGGTCATGTATGTTTGATTAAATTATTTTCTTTCCATTGATGATTCAAAGCTAACTACTTAATCGCTAACATTATTTTTTTTAGAGAGAATGTGAGTCTCATTAAAAACCCTTTTAGTCTTAATAAGGGAAAAAGAGTGCTCAAATTCTATTATTGGGAAACCATGTAACAAGATACATCAGATGTAATAATCTCGGGATAAACTGAGTCGATGAACAAAGAACTACCCGACCTTAGTGCCCAGGTAGCCAAAATATGTGCTACCTGATTGCACTCGCGTCGTACGAATTGAATTACAAATGATGCATTGTAGTCAAACAAATTCTGGGCTTCCTATAACTGAAATTCTGTAGTGGAAACTTTAGGTGGTCTATCTCGGATCTTGTTTACCACATAGCAGAATCAGACTCAAATACCACATTCGTACATTGGTTCTCGATAGTAAAACGCAAACCAGCCACAATTGCATGTACTTCGGCAATCCCAGCTTCCCTACAAGATGGCGCTGAGACCGCCATACCCCCCAGGGTAACCCAGCAACATCACGAACTATTATACCCACTGTCTTCATTCGTCGATGTGGATCGAAAGTCCCGTCAACATTAACTTTAACAACTCCACGGTCAGGCGGATGCCACTTCTATTGGGCAACACTGGTCGGCGCCTGTCGTAGTGAAACTCTGATAGTTGTGCGTGTTGCTCCGCGAACAATGGAATTCTTGGCCGATTCAAACGCATTCTGGAGCACTGTACATTTAAAACAATAAGCCACGGAGGTTGAAGTTTATCCTCATAGACTAGTGTATTCCGTCCATTCCATATATTCCAAAGTAGAACTGCAAAGTAAGAAAAATGTTCAACGGCGAACATCTGCGATAACGTTTCTACCCAATTTAAACTAAATTCTCCGTGTGCGAAACGAGGTACCCCAGAAAAACCAGCCTCTTGCATGGTCACCTGGGTAAACCGATAGCCACTCAAAGCATGAGAAGATGTTTCCTCATCAGCAGCAGATGTAGTGCAGAAATATCGATCTAAAAATAAAATTTCTGAGTGCTTGTGTAAAGTTGACTATAACAAGTTTTTCTTAACCCCCTTAGTCCATTTTCAGCGATACTCCTTATTGACTCAAACACTAGGCATTATTTCCTTTATTCCTTGAAATTTAACAACTTTAAATCTATTTGCCTTTATTTTTCATAGCTGAAGGATTCATTTCATCACAAAGTCTTAAACTTGACAACCACTGTAACACCCCTAACCCATACCCGACCCGGATCCGAGTCAGAGGTGTCACATTGACTTTTCAAAACATTTACTTGTATAAAATAGTGAGTAAAACTTTTATACTTGTAACTTATTCAAAAGATTTCCAGAACTATTCAGAGATTAAATGTTTTTGCAAAACCGATCAAAGTATATACAATTCAAAACATTAATTACATGCCAACTATTTTCAATGTACAGAATACATCTAATTCAAGACATCTTTTCTGATATGATCTTCGGTAAGAAGTAACTGACCTGTCTTGCTCCACTTTGCTCTTTACTCTTCTCACTTCTGTAACCTACGTGTGAAATAATCACACGCTAAGTCTATGACTTAGTGAGGCAAATAAGCATATAATATAAACTATAGCTTGTAATCATGCATGACCAATTACTGCTATCACTCATACCCTTATTCATGTAACAAATCCCTATAACATCTATGCAATATATCATTACATGTAAGAACATATACTCATCACCCATCATTTCCATCATTAGCCTTATTTCGTTATCAATATTATTATCGTTTATATCACTTAATACATATCCTCTTATACCTAGCCTTTTAACCAACATTTGACTCATTTAATCATACAATGCACATATCATCATATAAATCATATAATATCATTCATAGCACAAAAGCATACAAGTCACATGTACTATATGTTTGTTGTTATTTCTTTATTAGCCCATGTACACATGTGAGAACTATGGATATGTGAGTCTATAGAGGTTGTGCACTAATGATGTCACAATAGCTCGTATAAATGCACCGAAGTGCCACGTAGAATTGCACCGAAGTGCCATATAAAATGTCCCTAAGGACCGCGTAGAAAATTCCTTAAGAATCATATACATATACAAATGATCAAGTATGTGTCTCAAAAGGCATCACACATGTTCCAAGGAATACATATATGTCCCGAAAGATCGCGTAGACCCTCGACTCTTGGCATGCCAACTATACGTCTAGCTCTCAAGACACATAACATGGGCATTGTCATTTATGTCATTTCACATATTCATATATACATATAGTTCACTTACGCGTAGAACATTTTCATATGATTCACATTTACATGTCACATAGCTTATATACTTTCTCACGTAGTCACATAGATCCATGTCATATAACATATATCCAAAGTGTATATAATCACATATATCATGTCATATAGCTTAGATCATTTCTCAGGTATTCATGTAAACATACATATCATATCTTGTTCACATATGATCATATATACTTCATATAACACATATAAACACCTAGAATACTTTCACATAGCTTATATAAATTTTCAGAGTCCTTTCATATTACTTGATAACATATATCATATATATGTATATAATTATTTATATCATATCATCTACCTTATACTCAATTTCTTTGTATTCCCTTAGATTATATAAATTATGTTGTATTTCTAAACATATATCATTTAATAGTATTTTTATTTATGTATTAATTTAATATATTTTACTTAATTCAATTTCATATATTCATTCTAATCTTTTCATATAGCTCCATAGATATTTAGCATATAACTTATCTTACATATTCTTATCATCCCTTTATATTCAAGTTTCCTAATTGATATATTATTCCCATTTCATTCTATAATTCAATCTTATTTAGTTCCCTTAACTCTCATTAAATCAAAAAGCTCTATTATATTAATTCTCATAATGGATCATACCACTATGTACTTGTCCAACTCATGTTTCCATTATGCATGTACTGTTACCCATGTTTACCTAGTTCCTATCACTTCTCATGAACTCACTTTCATCATATTTTCCCTATTATTACATATTTTATCTCATAACCATGTATTCACATAGTCTTATATTTCATTATCATATGACTTATATTTGTTCTCCTATGACTCTTCATAAACATCTATTTCCATTTCCATACATCTCTTGACTTATCTTCTATATTCCTATAATTTCATAACTTATTTTATATTCTCTCATTAACACTTAATAGTGTTTTTACATAAACCACATAGCACATACAAAACATATCAATTCATATAATCAAACATACATACACTTCATATTATTAACATACTTATAATCAAGACTTAATGAGCTATTACTATAGGAAATAGACTTATCACAAGTCCAATTTCCATATAATCTTATACAAATAAGATGCACTCACCTTGGCCTCACTAAATTCCAATCCACTTTTATGATTTCTTCTCTTTCGATCGAATCTTAATTCGATAATCGTTCTGGAACTTGTTCATGTTCGATATCTACATAATCATACATTGATACATATCAGTATCCCATTGATATACTTTAATCTATCATTTCTTATACCAAAAGAAATGTCTATTTCAATTTCCCCTTGAAGTGCATCGATGCATGGGTAGTGCATCGATGCATTCTTTAACATGTGCATCGATGCACTACCCATGTGTCGTAACCGGTTTTAGTCCGGGCACGAAATATTTATTTGGCGGTGAAATTGATGTGAATAAATGGTTTTGGAAATAATTTAGGAGTCACCATCGGCCTTTTGGGTCAGGTAGGTCGAATACCTAAAAAATATCTTTTAAAAGAGTTTTTAAGAAAACATCAATTAAAAGATAAACTGATCTGCGTTTTAACCAAAAATTCGTTCTTTTTAATAATAAAAAGGGATTCGTGGTCGGTTACGTTTAGGGAAGGATTAGCACCCCTACAACGCCCAAAATTGGTACTTTTTAATTATAAATTGTCTCTAGTATTAAAATTAAAAATTCAAAAATATATTTAATTTATAATCCTATTATTTCAAAATTATATAAATAATATTTATTTATTTATTTAAAAATATTAGAAAAGAACTTCTAGGTGCCTTAAGACAGCTCTTTTCTTTGATATTAATAAAATTGATTTTAAATAAAATTAAATAATAATTTTTAATAATATTTAATTTTAAAATACCAGAATAGGACATCCAGTTATATTAAGACTGTCCTTTTCTTCGATATTGAAAAATATTAAAATAATTTATTTTAAAAAAATATAAATTATTATTTATCATATATATTTATGACTATATAATAATAATAAAAATATTTAAATATATAAACAATTAAAACAATAAAAATACCATTAGAATGATATATTTAAAAGCAGTAAAATAAATGAAAACATTTAAAATTAGTGACTAAATTATAGTAAAATTAAAATTAAAAACCTAATTCATAATTAATCAAAATTATAGGGTTTAAACATGTTATTTTCTTATTTTATTAATTTAGTGACTAAAATAAAACTATATAAAATTCGGATAATAAATTAAAATAAATTAAAAAATATAAAATCGGTATTAAAATAATAATTAATAAACCATGAGGGACTAAATTTGATATTTACCTAAATATATATATATATATATTCTGATAAGGACTAAATTAAAATAAAATAAAATTAGAAGACCAAATTAAAATAATCAAAAACTACTTTCAGTGACTAAATCGTAAAGATTACAAACTATAGTGACTGCGGAAATGGTTTACCCATGATGGAAATTACACAGATACCCTCATCAAAACGGCGTCGTTTTGATGAGGGTATTTATACCCATTTAAGCCGGCCCTAAGGGCCATCTTTCTCACTTCTCTGGTTTTGCTTCTCTCTCTTTAGAGAGAGAAGCTCTCGTTTTCTCTCGCCGGAAGAGAAAATCGGCCTCCGTTTCTGGCGCCGATTGCCACCGCCGGCCACCGCTCACGGTGACCGGAATTCCTAAATTACTCTAGAGCATAGATCTCGACCTTCTAAGGCCGAATATGGCCTCCGTTTGTCATAAAATGCTCTAGATCGTTCTAGATCTAAAATAAATCGAAGGTTTTACATTCGGTTTTACAATGATTCCGGTGGTTCCAGACGATTCAAAGGCTTCTACGATGGTAAGATGCTCCTTTTCCTCTTCTTTCTGGTTATTGGCTTGCTGTGATTATCTCTTCCTTTCGTTTTTTTTTTCTGTTTTCTATTTTTTGTTCTCTGTCTCTCTGTGGCTGTCTCTTCTTCTTTTCTTTCGCAGGTATGGTGGCTTTTATAGCCACCACGAGGTTCTGTTTGGACCGGTCCCGAGAGGGATGTCTAGGTGAGTCACCATAGCTATGCTGGTGACTCACCATGGAGCTCGATTTGGGCTGCCATCTGGTGTTCTGGAATCTACGGCGGTGAGGTGGCTTGGCAAAAGCAGCGTCGGCAGCGACTGGTTGAACCATCTGGCAGTGGAGGCGTCGGCAGCAGCGTCTGGAAGCTGGAGAGGCAGCTTGAGCCTTCTGGAAGCGGCGGCTGGGAGCTAGGGTTTGAAAACCCTAGTTGAAACCCTAAATTGGTTTAGGGTTTCCATCTGGTCTGGGCCGGTTCTAGGTCACTGTTGGGCTTCAAATTGTAAATGGGCTCGGGGATCTTGTAAAATGGGTTTGTAATATTTATTTTTTTATTTAATACTAATAATATAATAAATTAATAATTAATAATAATAAAATGAACTGAAAAATTATTGTCTACAGCTGCCCCTCTTTGCTCATTCTTGTGTTAACAAGAATAGAGCAAAGACGAAAAAAAACAATAATTTTTCATTCGGCTTATTTTAAGTAATATGGAAATGTTGAAAACATCATGCACTGAAGGGCTTACAGATGACCCTAAGGCTTTGAAAACATCAAAAAGCTCCTGAAGGCTTTTTGGAAACATCATGCACTGTAGGACTTACAGATGATCCTAAGGCTTTGAAAACATCAAAAAGCTCCCGAAGGCTTTTTGGAAACATCATGCACTGTAAGACTTACAGATGACCCGAAGGCTTTGAAAACATCAAAAAGCTCCCGAAGGCTTTTTGGAAACATCATGCACTGAAGGACTTACAGATGACCCGAAGGCTTTGAAAACATCAAAAAGCTCCCGAAGGCTTTTTGGAAACATCATGCACTGTAAGACTTACAGATGACCCTAAGGCTTTGAAAACATCAAAAAGCTCCCGAAGGCTTTTTGGAAACATCATGCACTGAAGGACTTACAGATGACCCGAAGGCTTTAAAAACATCAAAAAGCTCCGAAGGCTTTTTGGAAACATCATGCACTGAAGGACTTACAGATGACCCTAAGGCTTTGAAAACATCAAAAGCTCCCGAAGGCTTTTTGGAAACATCATGCACTGAAGGACTTACAGATGACCCGAAGGCTTTAAAAACATCAAAAAGCTCCCGAAGGCTTTTTGGAAACATCATGCACTAAAGGACTTACAGATGACCCTAAGGCTTTGAAAACATCAAAAAGCTCCCGAAGGCTTTTTGGAAACATCATGCACTGAAGGACTTACAGATGACCCGAATTAAAAACATCAAAAAGCTCCCGAAGGCTTTTTGGAAACATCATGCACTGAAGGACTTACAGATGACCCTAAGGCTTTGAAAACATCAAAAAGCTCCCGAAGGCTTTTTGTAAACATCATGCACTGAAGGACTTATAGATGACCCGAAGGCTTTAAAAACATCAAAAAGCTCCCGAAGGCTTTTTGGAAACATCATGCACTGAAGGACTTACAGATGACCCGAAGGCTTTAAGAACATCAAAAAGCTCTCGAAGGCTTTTTGGAAACATCATGCACTGAAGGACTTATAGATGAGGGAAATAGTTTACTAAGTAAAAAAACTAAGGAAATCGTTTTCTTACTTTTCAACAATTTCATTTTTAGAAAAGATTGAATGAGAAACTATGGAAATCGTTTTCTCATTATTTTTCAAAATAACATGTTGATTGGGTAAACATGTCCCAATTTCAAGATAATTTTCATTCTTGTGGATTGCATCCATCTCTTCTTCACTTGATTAATATGGAGATGTTGAATAAATTCTTCTCTTTCTTCAGAAGAGTTCTTCTCATTATGAACTTTCCGCTGGGGATGATGTTGACCTATTTCCTGTGATAGAGTCATTCAAAAAGTTGAATAAGCTCTTGATGAGTTCTTCTCATTATGAACTTTCTCTAGAAAGGCTGATGCTAATCTATCTCCTTCTGTGATAGAATTATGCAAAAAGTTGAACAAATTCTTCTTATTATGAACTTCTTCTTCCTTCTTCAGATGAGTTCTTCTCATTATGAACTTCTCTAGAAAAGCTGTTCCATCAAGTGATGGATTTGAGCAAAAGGTTGAACAAATTCTTCTTATTATGAACTTCTTCTTCCTTCTTCAGATGAGTTCTTCTCATTATGAACCTTCTCTGGCAAAAATAATCCATCAAGTGATGAATTCAGACAAAAGGTTGAACAAATTCTTCTCATTATGAACTTCTTCTTCCTTCTTCAGATGAGTTCTTCTCATTATGAACTTTCTCTGGAAATGATGATCCATCAAATAATAGATTCAAGTAAAAGGTTGAACAAATTCTTCTCATTATGAACTTCTTCTTCCTTCTTCAGATAAGTTCTTCTCATTATGAACTTCTCTGGAAATGATGATCCATCAAATGATGGATTCAAGTAAAAGGTTGAACAAATTCTTCTCATTATGAACTTCTTCTTCCTTCTTAATATGAGTTCTTCTCATTATGAACTTCTATAGAAATGTCAATCCATC
Organism: Hibiscus syriacus; assembly: GCF_006381635.1. Lineage (NCBI taxonomy): Eukaryota > Viridiplantae > Streptophyta > Magnoliopsida > Malvales > Malvaceae > Hibiscus > Hibiscus syriacus. Next base: position 2,308,538 of record NW_024062759.1, on the reverse strand, counting down.
GAATGATGGATTTGAGCAAAAGGTTGAACAAATTCTTCTCATTATGAATTTCTTCTTCCTTCTTCAGATGAGTTCTTCTCATTATGAACTCGACCTGGAATGTTGATCCATTGAATGATGGATTTGAACTTTGCTAAAATCTTTGAAATTCCTGTCAAATATTCAACATGGATAAAATGAATGAAAATGCTCCTATTTTGCAAATGTCTAAATGATGCATGAATGTTGATGCAATCTTCGTTTAACTTCAAAATGGTGAACTCGGTTTTCCTCCACTTCATCATTTATTGCCAGGGTCACCTCTGGATATCAGTGTAGCAACTTATGCTATCAAGCTTGCATTTCTGAAGAACCATCTGATCAACTTGTATCTTTATGTCTTCTTTGCTTCATGAAAGTCTCAGAAGAATTGTTTCACTTGTGGAACTCTTGCTATAGTCAGAGCTATGACTTTGATGCCCCATCTTGTCTTGGATAAAACCAACTTTATTTGTTTGAACTTGTGTAGAAATCCCATAAAGTTTTCATCTTTGAAAAGAGAATCTGTCATCTTTAAAAAGAGAATCTATCATCTTTGAAGAGTGTAGATGTAGATATGCCTGACTCAGCAGGGATTAATCAGGAGAATAGAGTCTGTTCTGATTTGACTCTTGAAACATATCACAAGGAGGATTTATTCCAATTCCTTTCATGTCTCCACATCTAATTGGATCTCGAACAAAACAACTCAAACCATATCATGTAAAGATGTTTAACAACAACCTACTATTTGATCTTAGTTGGCTCAACTAGTTTCTTGTTGTCAAAATTTTCAGCTTTCCTTGGAAAGGAATCTTCATTATATCTCACTTTTAATCTTGGGGTTGAAGAAGACAAACTTCATCTTGGATCAATAAATGGAAACCTTATGATCGTAACATTGGTTCAGCATCAGAATAGCAGGTTCGTAAAACATTTGATAGTGCATTCATCCTTTCCTGTGGCTTCTGTTCAGATGTTCGTAAAACATTTGACAACACATTCATCCTTTCCTGTGGTTTCTGTTTAGATGTTCGTAAAACATTTGACAACACATTCATCCTTTCCTGTGGTTTCTGTTCAGATGTTCGTAATTATTGAAGTTCTTTGCCTAGTGTTCAAAGCTTTTGAATGATGTCACAAGACCATTTGAGAACAAAAACTCAGTGGGGATTCAAGTGTAATGTTGGTATGACCAAAAAGTTGGTCAAATTCACAAGATATGCTGGTGTCGAATTGAATAGAAGACACTAAATGATCTTGATATCATCTCGGGCAAAGACAAATGTGATACTGATCACATTTTCTTCTATAATGATCTTTGTAGGAAGTAGCAACACATCAACTGTAGGATCAATGTACAGAAAGATATCCGTGGAATTTTTGCAGCTGGGGATGAAATATAAATGATAAAACCAAAATAGATGAAAACTCAGTTCATCTTGGCTAGCAATGATGATCCCAAATAACAACGGGAATAACAGTAATATAAGTGAGAGTCGAGTCTCCCTTTTCAATGTCATCAAGGACGCAAAAACTGATGTGAAAAATAGCTTCATAATCTCAATAGTATGGTTGAAACTATTTGCTAGGAATCTCAAAGAAATATTTTCAGTTATTACCGACACACAGAAGGCCAAATTCAATGCTGAGATCTTAAGGAACTGAACCCTGGATCAAGTAGTCTACCTGGGGATCATCTTTATTCATGCAACCGTAATGTAGTTTATCAAAGAACACACTGTCATGTGACATACGGTTAAGAAGATTAGGTATTTGGAAACATACTTGCTGAGTAGATTTTGTTCAACAACATGATCATAATATAACTGCCTGATGAACGAAGCAATTATGTATAGTCAGTTCGACTGTCACTGTTTTACCATTTTCATTCTTCACACCTTTCTGTCTCATTGGAAATATTTTTTCAAGTCATGATCTGACACAGGATGATATAGGCCTTCAGCATGCCCCCACATTGGCTAATACAAGTGTTCAAAATGCATCAACAGTTCTGATTCTGATTGAAATGGGTTTTCAGCATGCCCCAGCATTTTGCTGATAAATATTCAGAATATTTCAACATTTTTGATTCTGTTTGAAAAGGGTTTTCAGCATGCCCCAATATTTGCTTCTTGTTAATATGAGTCTTCAAAATACACCACATGGATCTGTCTGAAGTGAGCTCTAAAATGCCCCAATATTGCTTCTTGTTGAGATGAGCCTTCAAGAATGCCCAAATATTCATATTGTTGCGAGCCTTCAAAATGCCCCAATATTCTATTTCTGGTTGAAATGGGCCCTCAAGATGTCCCCCTAGATTTATCTGATTCACTCTCAATCTCTGTTTGAATGGAATGTCATGATCCCCACGAGGTCCAATTTTGACAATGAATTGTTGTAGGTACTTGTAGCTTTATTCGTGCCCCAAATCTATTTATCTTGAATACTCTCATTCTGGTGTCAATAAAAAGCAGTGTTGTCAAGTAACTGGAGGAATTCTCTTCATGTTGTCACAAACTTAAGAAGTACTCAATCATTCATTCCAGGTTGACACAGTGGCTTATCATCTTTCAAAGAAGGTCATCTCTGAAATATATTTTTCTGTGGGAGAGAAACCAATTTATGCAAACAGTAATCTGATGCAATAATAAGACTACATATACAGTGGTATAATCTCATCAAAAATCCGCACCCATGCAACATGTTGATTCTGATAACAACTCATCTGATTATGAAGCGATCTTTCAGGATGATTTCATATATATTGATAGTTCTTCTGATATCGAGGAAATCATGAATTCTGATTTTGATGAGGAGAGTAAACTGTTATACTTGACAAAAATGGGATTCTCAGAGGCTGAAGCTTCAATAACCATGGAGAGATGTGGTTCAGATTCATCAATTGCAGAATTGACAGATTTTATATGTGCTGATCAAATGGCTAAGGTTACTGACACACTTCTTTCAGGAGAAGATAGGAAGCCATTATGCAATGATCCCAATTACAAGAAAAGGCGAAACTTGGGCTATGATTTGTGGGAAAGGAATAAGCAAAAGAAGCTTGAAAAGAAACTTCTTAATGAAGACGATCATGCAGCTCATCTTTTAATTCCAATGATTGGTTCTGTAGTTCCTATCAAACCAGATCAGATAACTCAAAGAACACTTCCAGAAGATGCTATTAGCACATTCATCTTCTAAATTCAAATTTGGACTAGGATATCATAATGCTTATTTGATGTAGAGCCAGAATTTGTAGATTCGAAGCATTTCCATGCTACTACACTGAAAAGGGCTATATTCATAATTCTGCCAATTAAGAACAGATTTTCTCTTATTCTGCTTCCTCCATGTGCTGATGCTTTTCCATTGACAAAGAAATGATGGCTTTCATGGGATCCAAGAACAAAGTTGAACTGTTTATAAACATGTACAGGAAGTGCCAAATTGACAGAAAGGATCTGTAAAGCTCTTGAAGCTTATGACAATGAGCCAACTTCGAGTGTTTAGAAGTATGTTCTTAATGAGTGCTGAAAATGGAATCTAGTATGAGTTGGAAGGAATAAAGTTGCTCCACTTGAACCTGATGAGGTGGAAATGCTTCTAGGTTTCCCTAAAAACCATACATGAGGATCTGTTATAGAGACATGTTCCATGGTGGTATCAATGTCATGTCTCTTTTCTCTGGGATCAATAATGCAGAGGCTGTCTTCTACTGTCTTGGCATATTTTTGAAAACATATGTGCAAGAACTGAATGGTATCGGTTGGAGCAATTGATGAGTAGATTTGTCGAATTCGACCTTGTTGTTGGTGACATCCAATGTAACAACCTTACTTATATAAAAGGCCTATAAGGATAGATTCTGTTCCAATGTCTTGTTCTGTGCCCTAAGTCCTCAAATTCAAATTCAGCAATCTTCTGAAGGACATAATGGATATCATCATGACAAAGAAAATGATCAGTATAGAAGAAGTAGCAATAATGTATCAAGACTTGAGCCAGCATCATAGTATAACCAGAGTGCATGTAGTGACTTGTTCCTGGCTTTATGATGTAATCTTCTAGAGAACATGAATTGATGGTTTGGGAAAATAATCTGTCTGGTGATGCTTATCGCCCTCAGCATGAGATAATCTTTCTTGATGAGTTGATAATAATGTCATAGGGGAGTGTCACAAGTTCAATTATCCAGACTTTCTGGCTTCTTGGACCACTTGCCTTCAGAAATGTGAAGTGCTTCATTATTCTAGCCTCGTTCATTCTTTTTCTACTACAGAGGTAGAATAAACAACAATTGCTTTAAGGACCTTCTCATTGAGACTGTCCTGTTTGAAAATGTTTTTTCCTCCTTTGTTTATTGAAGAATGAAAGACTTTTACAAAGTATTGCCCTTCTTAGGTTTACAATATAATCGAAACATAAACAATGAGTTTAGTGAATATCAAATAAATCAACTACACTTTTAAATCATTCAAAAATCATAATCCTATGGCAAGTGTCAAAATTATTGACTGATTTGAGGTGTAGGTTGATTTTGGTAAAGTAGGTTCTTTCAAGTTGGTTCAGTATGTCGCTTCGGCTTACACTAACTTGAAGAAATGGTTGTTATGTTCATCTTGTAGAGATGCTTCTCGTTTCCAGAATCTCAGGAACGTTTTTGAAATGTGCAGTGCTTCAATTAAGAGCTTAAGATCGTCTCTTATGTCGTTGTTGCACCATTCAATATTCGAGCCGCCTTTCCAGGTTTTCAACTCGAATCCTCCTTGGTTCTAAGATGTTATTAAAAATTTATATCTTGAACCCTCCTTTTATCAGTTTTCATATCATGCATTAAAGATTTTAAAAACCAATTTTTGCAAATAAAAATCAATCTTGAAGAAGCAGAATGAATTCTGATGATATTCTCTTTTAATTAGAAATCCATGTATGATTAAATGGACTTTTCAGGTACGTAACGTAGGCCATGGCTTATGGTTACGAAAGAAAGGGATAAAAAGGCCCAAAATAAGTGTTTAAGGGTAATCAAACCAAGGATCAATTCATTCTAATGCCATCAATCTTGCCTTGCTTAACTTGGATCTGCTTTGTTGGGGATTTTTCCATCATTTGGATCCCTCTAAACTGTCAAATTTTGGATTCATTTCCATTTTCTCATATCTTCAGCATTCTTGCTTTTATTGTTTGTACTTGATCAACCTTGTAACTTGAGGCTCATAATCCACCCATCTGATTCAATTTTTTTCTTTTTTCTTTTTTTGTTTTATTTTGTTTTTCTTCTTCTTTCTTTGCTGGATGAGTACAATACTTCAATTGCTTTGATCACCTCCTTTTCCTTTTGCATTTTGGAGGTTTTCCATTATTCTTGATTGGATTGATCTTCAAGCACTCTGTATTTGACATACTTTGTAGTTCAAAACTTTCTTGACTTCATGGAAACTTGTCTTCGTAAAAAAATGTATTGACAATCTTTATTCTTGTGAGCCAATATCTTTTACCTTGCCTCCCAATGTAGAGGGTGATCCTTGGTTAGGGTTAAATTAGAAGAAACATTATTCAGGCTCAAATGGGGATAACAAAGGATATATATATATATATATATATATATATATATATATATATATATATATATATATATATTAAAGGATAAATGAAACAATGCCGTTCATCATCTCATACACAGAAACCTTTGTAAAAAGAGGTATCCACAGGGGATGAATATTCAAGATTAACTTTATTTACATGAAAAATGTAATTAATGCATGATATATTATTTCAATCAATCACTTTCCCCTTCTTCTTTGAGTATGCCCTAATCACTCGAAATTATCATCAATGAGTTGGTCCATGATGCCTCATCTCGTCTCTTCTTGCAGTAAGATTCATGGATAATTGAAAGTTTGGTTCTTTTGAGGTCTTTTGGTTTATGATGGTTTTGGAAGGACAAATGTGTGACTTTTGAAGTCGTATATATGGTGGAATGTAGTATCATCAATCAACTCTACCTGAAAAGGTAAACATCTGGAGTAGGTGTCTCAAAAATAGGTGGAGACATTTCTTCGGAATCTTTGTAGTGTCAAGATTTAGTTTGAGTAATTGGCATTGGATGGGATACTGAAGATATAATTTTACCACTTGCCAATAGATCTATAACTCTTGAAAAATTAAAAGAATATTTAATCTACTTGATACTCAATAATTTCAAGATTAAAATTTGATTCCTTGCTCATAACCTTAATAAGCAACACACATTTATTTATTGCACAAAAAGCGGAGAAAGGAACAAAAACAAGTTCAAACAAGATGCTGAAAATAGAAAGTACTACAGTGGTAGATAACACTTCCACTTATTTATTTTATTATGCCTCATTACTACTATAATGGTATGTAATAGGATCAGGGTTCTTTTCTTCATTTGCCCCCCATTTCTTGATCATTTCTTGTGTCAAAACCCCTTTGTTAACAAGCATCTCAATTTCTTTTAACAGTGGCCTACAATTGCCTGTAGAATGCCCGGATACCCCCAAGTGAAAATTACAAACTCTATCTTGATCATAGCTATGAGCAGAAGGATTTGATGTCACTTTAGTTGGTCTTGGTGTGATGTACTGACCTTTAACCAATGAGGATACAAGTCTGAATGGAAGTTTGGAACACTTCCAAAGTTTTTCTTGATCGCATGACTTTCTTTGGTCGATCCGAACAGTTACTTGCTCTTTTTCTTTTGTAATTACGAGGACTCTGGATGCAACATTCATTCACATGATCAGCTTTTGCTTTTTGATCCATCGGGCTCTTGGATATGACTTTTGAGTTTTCTTCATTGATTACATTCTCAATTAAATCTCCAGTTGTCACAAGATTCTCGAATTCCTTTGTCGGATTTGCCTGCATCAACTCGCGAAATGAGCGGGAAGGGAATCACGAAACATACGTGATATCTCTTCTTCTATCATGGGAGGTTGAACTTGTGCTGCCACTCCTCTCCATCTTAGGGCATATTCTTGAAATCTTTCATTGGTTTTCTTCTTTACTCTTCGAAGATCCATACGTGTTGGAGCTAAGCCTTTAATATACCGATATTGTCTCAAAAATGCATCAGCTAGATCTACCCATCTCTTGATCTGTTCTTGGGTCAACTGATTGTACCAGACTACTGTTGGGCCAACAAGACTATCATGGAAAGAGTGAATTAACAGGTCATCAGAATTTAAATATCCTCCCATTTTTCTGCAAAACATTCTCAAATGGATTAAGGGACAACTGGTGCCATCATATTTCTCAAAATCAGGCATTTTGAATTCATGGGGAATAATCAAATCTGGAACTAAGCTAAGCTCTCTTGCTTCTAATTCTTTGTGGTAGGCACTAACATCTTTCATGTTTCTGATTGCTTTCTCTGTCCTCTTGACTTTCTCCTCATATTGTGAATAATTAATGAGGCTATTCTTTGGGTTTGAGTGGGATGCCTCAGGGTATGTTATCTTTCTCGACTCTTCAATCTGATAGCACGATTTCTCTATAGCAGTTGTATCTTCTTTATCAGATTCCATTCCCTGGATAATTTGATTTGATCCATCTGGTACTGAATCTGAAACTTCTTTCCTTGTATCCCGAGGTAACCCTGTCAATGGTTCTGGCCAATGGTCTTGTAGTCCTTCATAAGATTGCTCCATTGTTTTCATGATGATGGTACAGTAAAATAAATGAATGATCTTGGTTTTTACTGTTACAGAACCTTTCATGAATTATTTATGTTTTTATAATTAAAGTACATGACAGTACTTAAATAAAAATGTGAAAAATGCATAAATGGAAAAATAAGAATGCAAAATGTGCAATTCAAAGATATAAAATACAAAATGAAAATGCACAGATACAAAATGTAAATGCATGTATTAAAGGTGTTACTTAAGAGTGATCATCTTAAAACAGATTTCATTGAACACAAAAGCTTCAGTACATCAAACAAAACTTTTACATGTAGGGGACAACTTTTAATCCTAACTTCAACAAAACTTTACATATAGGGAAAAACTTTCCCATTTTCTTCTCTAAAACCAAGTTAGATTATCAGCTTATGGGCCATATTGCTTGTCTGGACTGCAGCTTCTTTCATGACATTCTGGGGTTCTTTCATCTCTTATGTTAATTCTTGGAGTTGATCATTTTCCTTTGCGAGAGAATATTTGTGTTCAAAAAGTTTTTGGAGAAGATCTTCATGTATGCTGCAACTCTTTTTCAGTTTAGTGACCCCTGAAATCCACTCTTCTGGGGTATTTCCTATACCAGCATTTTGAAAAGCTTGACTGACCTTCTGGAAGTCTCATGTATGGTTTCCATTTTGGTGCTCAATTTATCGTTTTCAATCTTCAAATGACGTATTTGAGCGTCAAACCTCAGCAAATCTTCTTCTCTCTGGGCGCCCCTACTGATATTCTTACCTTTGAGACTTTTGGTATTAATCTATCAGGACCCTTATTTACCAAACTAGGTCGATCATTTACCATAAATTGTAAGGTTCCATGATCCAAAAACTTTGGACTCGGCGTTTGAAGGCAAGACAATCTCGATGGTATGTCCTTGAGCTCCGGCATGATATTCACAATGAACGTTGATGTCATACCAATTTGGATACGGAGGTTGGAACGGTTTATATAATATGGATCCACTTCTTGTGCTTCAAATAGCTTCTCATACACTCTTTATATGATATGGGATAGTATCAAGATGAGAGCCACCTTTGTCTTGGATTGAACCTGAGTTTTAGACATCGGGAGCGGACCAAACTTTGATGATTTCTGATTACATGATTTCTTCTCTCTCTGGAGCTTGTACGGTTGTCACCATTTCTTTGGTATCTCATACGATTTGTGAATACGAATGATGACTGTCTGTAATTTCTTTAATTGGTTAGGAATCGAAATCCCTGCGTATCTGAAACTGCAGAGTTAGGTTCATTGAGCTCGCTCTCTTTCTGTGCTGGAATCTCTTTCCTTTGGCCAACACAGATATTCTATCCATCATCTTGGACATCTGCTCCTCTTGCTCTTTAATGGGCATACATCTTTGGTGCATAGCTCTCATCTATCTTTGGAGTTCCCTGAGGATGTCTTTTTCTTGGCCGCATCATATTTTGTTGATCATAACTTTTTGTCCATTTTGATTTCTTTCTAATTTGATGAACAGTCTTTTCAGTTAACACCTTTTGTTCATGATCATGCAATGCAAACAAAAGAAAACATATAAACAATTAGAACATACATATGAAATAAGAAGAAAGAAAAAAATAAAATGGTTAACCACTAATTGAAAGAAAATTTATTTATCATGGTATATAATAATCCTAACCTCATGCTTTCTAATTCTTTGCTTTGTTTTGAAAAATTAACCTAACTGCATGATTTAGTTCGCATGCATTTATTCAGGAAAAGAAAAGGAAATAATTAAAGCTAGAGCTTATTTCTCCTTTGTGTATACCTACTGACAAATTTCAGCATGGTTTCAAATCGGGAGAGTTTCTAGGGTTTATTATATGCGGTTTTCAGTTCTAGGAGTAAAGGTACTCGAATTGTCCTGTTGATGCCCCCTTGGGCTGTCAACCCTCAATCCTAGTCCATTACAGACTTAAACGGATCGAGTTCAATTCGAGGGGATACATTTCTCTATACCTGACACGGAGAATAAATTCTCACGAAGACATAAAGCATATGAACCCGAAGTTACTTGCTAGGTCTGACCGGAGAATAATTCTCACGAAGACGTCGCTTTCACTCCCATTAAAAGGGACAAACTCAATTATAGAGCTTTATGTTATGCAATGCAAGTGTTGTGCGTGAGGAGAAATGTTCAAACTTCTAACAGAAAAAATGAAAAGAAAGAATTATAAATTAAATATATGAATTTTAATTTATAATTAATAGAGACAATTTAAAAGTTTGACCTATCCCCAGTGGAGTCGCCAAGCTGTCGTAACCGGTTTTGGTCCGGGCACGAAATATTTATTTGGCGGTGAAATTGATGTGAATAAATGGTTTTGGAAATAATTTAGGAGTCGCCATCGGCCTTTTGGGTCAGGTAGGTCGAATACCTAAAAAATATCTTTTAAAAGAGTTTTAAGAAAACATCAATTAAAAGATAAACTGATCTGCGTTTTAACCAAAAATTCGTTCTTTTTAATAATAAAAAGGGATTCGTGGTCGGTTACGTTTAGGGAAGGATTAGCACCCCTACAACGCCCAAAATTGGTACTTTTTAATTATAAATTGTCTAGTATTAAAATTAAAAATTCAAAAATATATTTAATTTATAATCCTATTATTTCAAATTATATAAATAATATTTATTTATTTATTTAAAAATATTAGAAAAGAACTTCTAGGTGCCTTAAGACAGCTCTTTTCTTTGATATTAAAATTGATTTTAAATAAAATTAAATAATAATTTTTAATAATATTTAATTTTAAAATACCAGAATAGGACATCCAGTTATATTAAGACTGTCCTTTTCTTCGATATTGAAAAATATTAAAATAATTTATTTTTAAAAAAATATAAATTATATTATCATATATTAGGACTATATAATAATATAAAAATATTTAATATATAAACAATTAAAACAATAAAAATACCATTAGAATGATATATTTAAAAGCAGTAAAATAAATGAAAACATTTAAAATTAGTGACTAAATTATAGTAAAATTAAAATTAAAAACCTAATTCATAATTAATCAAATTATAGGGTTTAAACATGTTATTTTCTTATTTTATTAATTTAGTGACTAAAATAAAACTATATAAAATCGGATAATAAATTAAAATAAATTAAAAAATATAAAATCGGTATTAAAATAATAATTAATAAACCATGAGGGACTAAATTTGATATTTACCTAATATATATATATATATATTCTTATAAGGACTAAATTAAAATAAAATAAAATTAGAAGACCAAATTAAAATAATCAAAACTACTTTCAGTGACTAAATCGTAAGGATTACAAACTATAGTGACTGCGGAAATGGTTTACCCATGATGGAAATTACACAGATACCCTCATCAAAACGGCGTCGTTTTGATGAGGGTATTATACCCATTTAAGCCGGCCCTAAGGGCCATCTTTCTCACTTCTCTGGTTTTGCTTCTCTCTCTTTAGAGAGAGAAGCTCTCGTTTTCTCTCGCCGGAAGAGAAAACCGGCCCGTTTCCGGCGCCGATTGCCACCGCCGGCCACCGCTCACTGTGACCGGAATTCCTAAATTACTCTAGAGCATAGATCTCGACCTTCTAAGGCGAATATGGCCTCCGTTTGTCCTAAAATGCTCTAGATCGTTCTAGATCTAAAATAAATCGAAGGTTTTACCTTCGGTTTTACAATGATTCCGGTGGTTCCAGACGATTCAAAGGCTTCTACGATGGTAAGATGCTCCTTTTCCTCTTCTTTCTGGTTATTGGCTTGCTGTGATTATCTTCCTTTCGTTTTTTTTTCTTTTCTGTTTTCTATTTTTGTTCTCTGTCTCTCTGTGGCTGTCTCTTCTTCTTTTCTTTCGTAGGTATGGTGGCTTTATAGCCACCACGAGGTTCTGTTTGGACCGGTCCCGAGAGGGATGTCTAGGTGAGTCACCATAGCTATGCTGGTGACTCACCATGGAGCTCGATTTGGGTGCCATCTGGTGTTCTGGAATCTACGGCGGCGAGGTGGCTTGGCAAAGCAGCGTCGGCAGCGACTGGTTGAACCATCTGGCAGTGGAGGCGTGGCAGCAGCGTCTGGAAGCTGGAGAGGCAGCTTGAGCCTTCTGGAAGCGGCGGCTGGGAGCTAGGGTTTGAAAACCCTAGCTGAAACCCTAAATTGGTTTAGGGTTTCCATCTAGTCTGGGCCTGTTCTAGGTCACTGTTGGGCTTCAAATTGTAAATGGGCTCGGGGATCTTGTAAAATGGATTTGTAATATTTATTTTTTTATTTAATAATAATAATATAATAAATTAATAATTAATAATAATAAAATGAACTGAAAAATTATTGTCTACACCATGCATTGATACACAAATTACCTTTGATGTTTTCATTTTAAGGGGATGCATCGATGCACTCCTTATGCATCGATGCACCAATTGCATTCGATGTTTCCATTTTAAGGGGTGCATTGATGCACTTTCTGTGCATCGATACACACTGAACAATTTCTGGAAATTTACCCTTGATGCATTGGTACACATTGAATGTGCATCGATGCACATAGCCCATAATTCATTTTTATGCCCGAAAATCCACTCTTTTCAGCTTAATAAATTCATATATCATCCTCTTTCTTATTCTTAACTTATATACTCATATGCAAACTCATTTCTATTCATTAATCACCTCTTTAACATTAAAATCCTATTCTCCATATGTAATTTAAGAATTACACTAAATTTTCAACATGTTCCAAATTCAATTATATTGCTTCTAACTTCTTAATTAGACCCTTGACAAGTCAAATCCATCTTTAGAACTTCAAAAACCTTTCTATAACAAAAGTTCATTTCTACACCCTTCATATAATTTCCTTTTTAATTCTCTATTCTTGATGTTTAAAGCTTATTTCCTTAAGCTTATACAATACTCAAAGAATCAAAATCAACTTATAAATCCAAGAATTAAACAGCTGAAATTAAACTCACCTTTAACTGAGGCTTACGGGGAGAAGAAGAAGCTGGAGAAGAAGACTCTAGATAGATTTCCTCATTCTCACGTTTTTATATTCCTTAAAAAGAGAGAATAAAAATCTTCTCTGAGAAAAGACCATAATACCCTTGTTACTTTCCAGTTTTACTATTAAATCCATGAACTTTTAACTTATTTCAAAATCAAGCACATAGTTTTCAAAATTTATAATTTAGTCACTGACCCTGAATTTCGGGATGTTACAAATCTCCCCTCCTTTAAAGAAAATTATTCCTTGAATTTTCACTGAACATATCAATAAGAACATATCTTCTAATGTTCTCATGCTACCTCTTTTACTTAATCTTTCCTTCCTTAATTTCTTCAATTGTCTTTTTCCTTTATACATTCATCTACTGTCACTTATCATATACATAGTAACCCATAACCTCAATCCATTTATGTATTTTATCTCTTTCGATTCTGCATTTTCCTTTGAACTTTCTAAAATCAATATAATGTTACTCATTATATAGACAGTAACATTCATTTTCATCACTCAACATCATAAATCCATCTCTAACTACCTTATAATAACCAAATTTGTTTTCCATCATCATTTAACCAAGAACACGACCTTAAATCTTCTTTAAATACGATTCAATATACACTTTAAAGAATCTTTTCAAATCACCTTACACACTTTTCTTACTTCTATATCAAAATTATCATCTACACTTCCATATAACCTTTATCGTATCTTATCCTTTAATTTAATCCCTTTCATTTCTTTATTCCATTATTCCTTTATTTATTCCTTATACACAAATCATATATTTCCTCTCATGTTCACATACTCTTGTCTTATCATCTATACTCATCTCTATGTACCAATCTTCATTACATCCTCATAACTTTGATAACTCATTTCTTATACAGAACTTCATTCTTTATCATGTCTTATACCTATATTTTCCTTCCTTAAGGTTCCATCTAAATACTTATCTCCATTTTTACATCATAGCTATCTGATCAGAATACCCAACTATATTCAGATTCATATCATAATTGATTAACTCAACTTTATGTTTTCCTCCAATCTTATAACTCTATAACTTTTACTCTGATTCCAATCTTATAACTCTAACTTTTACTCTGATATCTAGTCAATAACATATGTCCAATCTAGGCACAAGCCCTAATCAACCAACCATATACATCTTTTCCAATCAAAATTATCTCAAAATTAGTTATTTAGCTATCCATTTCACCTCTATTCTCATACATCCTGTAATTTCGTTGCTCAAACTAAACATTCTGACTTCCTTGTTTTATAAACTGATCATCGATATACATATTCTCAAACTTCTTATCAATCCTCAACTTTACTCAAATATACACTGTACCCAAATCCATTCATATTTGGTTATCATATCCTGAAATATATTATAATCTTTATACTTCCAGTACATTCCCATCACATATTCCCACACTTTGGCTTATGTACAAAACTATTCTTTATTTCAACTCATAAACTCTGGATTTCTATATCTTATACTCTTGTCATTGATGCACTTATTTTTGAACTCTTCTACCAATTCTCACTGCATCATTTGATCTTTTAACGCTCTTATGGTGACACTTGTTCACCATATTCTATCTTATCCATGAAATAATAAAACTACTTCATATCACTTTTTCTATCCAAAATAGTGAAAAACTTTCTGTCATTATTCAGATATGATTTCAACTTTCTGAAATCAACCTTTAATCTTATAAGACACTTTCTGAGGTTTCCACTCTTCATCCTGCCTGGCCAGGGCAAGTGAATTGCTATCAACATCAGATTTGTCAGCTATCGATTTACTTTACTTTGACAATTTCTATAATCAATTCCTACTATATCATATAAATCTTATTTAATTAGCAAGACAATATACTCCTTACACTATCGGATCAGAAATTTTCACTTTTAGTTGGCATGTACACATTTTTAAATCTCATTTGACTTTGGTTTAAGCCTAGAATCGGCTAAACCTTAGCTCTGATACCATTAAATGTAACACCCCCAACTCGTACCCAACCTGGATCCAAGTCTGAGGTATCACATTGACTTTTCAAAATATTTACTTGTATAAAATAGTGAGTAATTTAAAACTTTTATACATGTAACTTATTCAAAAGATTTTCAGAACTATTCAGAGCTTAAATGTTTTTGCAAAACCGTCAGAGCATATACAATTCAAACATTAATTACATGCCAACTATTTCAATCTACATAATACATCTAATTCAGACATTTTCTGATCTGATTCGGTAAGAAGTAATTGACCTATCTTGCTCCACTTTGCTCTTTACTCTTCTTACTTCTGTAACCTACGTTTAAAACAATCACACGCTAAGTCTATGACTTAGTGAGGCAAATAAGCATATAACAAAAACTATAGCTTGTAATCATGCATGACCAATTACTGCTATCACTCATACCCTTATTCATGTAACAAATCCCTATAACATCTATGCAATATATCATTACATGTAAGAACACATACACATATATACTCATCACCCATCATTTCCATCATTAGCCTTATTTCGTTATCAATATTATTATCGTTTATATCACTTAATACATATCCTCTATACCTAGCCTTTTAACCAACAGTTGACGCATTTAATCTACAATCCACATATCATCATATAAGCATATAATATCATTCATAGCACAAAAGCATATAAGTCACATGTACTATATGTTTGTTGTTATTTCTTTATTAGCCCATGTACACATGTGAGAATTTTGGATATGTGAGTCTATAGAGGTTGTGCACTAATGTTGTCACCACAGCTCGTATAAATGCACCGAAGTGCCATGTAGAATTGCACCGAAGTGTTGTATAGAATTGCACCGAAGTGCCATATAAAATGTCCCTAAGGACCACATAGAAAATTCCTTAAGAATCATATACATATACAAAGGATCAATTATGTGTCTCAAAAGGCATCACACATGTTCCAAGGAATACATATATGTCCCGAAGGACCACGTAGACCCTCGACTCTTGGCATGCCAACTATACCTCTAGCTCTCAAGACACATAACATGGGCATTGTCATTTATGTCATTTCACATATTCATATATACACATAGTTCACTTACGCGTAGAACATTTTCATATGATTCACATTTACATGTCACATAACTTATATACTTTCTCACGTAGTCATATAGATCCATGTGATATAACATATATCCAAAGTGCATATAATCACGTATATCATATCATATAGCTTAGATCATTTCTCAGGTATTCATGTAAACATACATCATATCTTGTTCACATATGATCATATATACTTCATATAACACATGAAACACCTAGAACACTTTCACATAGCTTATATAAATTTTCAGAGTCCTTTCATATTACTTGATAACATAAATCATATATGTATATAATAACTTATATCATATCATCTACCTTATACTCAATTTCTTTGTATTCCCTTAGATTATATAAATTATATCATATATCTAAACATATATCATTTAATAGTATTTTTATTTATGTATTAATTTAATCTATTTACTTAATTCAATTTCATATATTCATTATAATCTTTTCATATAGCTCCATAGATATTTAGCATATAACTTATCTTACATATTCTTATCATCCCTTTATATTCAAGTTTCCTAATTGATATACTATTCCCATTTCATTCTATAATTCAATCTTATTTAGTTCCCTTAACTCTCATTAAATCAAAAAGCTCTATTATACTAATTCTCATAATGGATCATACCACTATGTACTTGTCCAACCCATGTTTACCTAGTTCCTATCACTTCTCATGAACTCACTTTCATCATATTTTCCCTATTATTACATATTTTATCTCATAACCATGTATTCACATAATCTTATATTTCATTATCATATGACTTATATTTGTTCTCCTATGACTCTCATAAACATCTATTTCCATTTCCATACATCTCTTGACTTATCTTCTATTTCTATAATTTCATAACGTATTTTATATTCTCTCATTACACTTAATAGTGTTTTTACATAAACCACATAGCACATACAAAAACATATCAATTCATATAATCAAACATACATACACTTCATATTGTTAACATACTTATAATCAAGACTTATTGAGCTATTACTATAGGAAATAGACTTATCACAAGTCCAATTTCCATATAATCTTATATAAATAAGATGCACTCACCTTGGTCTCACTATGTTCCAACCCACTTTTATGATTTCCTCTCTTTCGATCAATTCTTAACTCGATAATCGTTCTGAAACTTGTTCATGTTCGATATCTACATAATCATACATTGATACATATCAGCATCCCATTGATATACTTTAATCTATCATTTCTTATACCAAAAAGAAATGTCTATTCCAATTTCCCCTTGAAGTGTATCAATGCATTCTACAGTGCATCAATGCATTCTTTAACATGTGCATCGATGCACTACCCATTCATCGATACACAAATTACCTTCGATGTTTTCATTTTAAGGGGATGCATCGATGCACCAATTGCATTCGATGTTTCCATTTTAAGGGGTGCATTGATAACTCTATAAAAATGTCACATTTTGGGACCTTTTCACTTAAGCTATTGAATGTTTAAGAGCTCATGTAGAACCAGGTAGATGCATTTAGAAGCATTTAGTTGCATGTGGTGGAAATCGGTTTGCCGCGGCATTTTAATTTGTCATCAGTGCTACCTTATGGGGAAGGTGTTTGTCTAATGTTGTGCATGAATTGAAAGCAAGGGAAAAGTGGAAAGGAAATGCCGTGACATATGGAGATTGCTGAGCATAATGCAATTGCCAAGTTCTACTGGCATTTCGAAAGCGCTTTAAATGCGAGAAGATATTTTTGAAGCCAGCTGTATCCGACTCCTCGAGAGCTCTGCTCGAGAAATCCACCTCGAAGATCCGCCTTGAGGGATCGGTGCTCTGCCCGCTGGTTCTGCTGATGACACCAACTGACCCTGCAGATCCTGCCTGTTCTTGGGTGCCTACAGCGGGATTTTTTCGGTCCATCAGCCATCTACCCAGGCTACATTATAGACTGTCCTGCTCGACTTTTAAGCAAATCAACCATGGTTTTGGGGTTTATTAGGATAGTTAACACTAAGTCCTAGGATTTGTTTTCCCCTATAAATAGAGGATGAAGCCACAATAAAGAAGACTTTAGTTCCCCACTGTTTTGAGCTTAAAAAGTTAGAGAGAGAATGTTTCATCTTTCTCCGTCAATCCCACTTGCCATGGCATTTCTCCTTGACAAGCCGAAGAGGGTGGCATTCTGAGCATCCAAGAGGAGCCAGTTCGTTAGGAGCAGATCTTGGTGGCCGAGGGAAGCATTGGGCAGTGCACATCGAAGGCTTTCTCTCCTCCCCTTAGTCCTTTGCTTTTATATTTTGTTGTTGGGTTGTAAGGAATGAATGAATCTTGCTTTGTGCTTGTTGATTTCTCCATGAACTAATCCTATTTGGTGGGAGTTCACTTGGATGTTTAAGTTTTTATTTTAATGAATGGTTGTTGTTTTATGATTTATTCTGTTTTGTTTGTGAGGCTTAATGCTTTAAGGTTGTAGGAGCTACGAGAGTAGCCTTTCCTTAGAATGTGCTTAGGGTTCGAGAGAATGCCTTGGCAAAATATCTTTAGTCTTTGAGAGAAGTTAGGGAGGAACTACACAAATAAGGGGTTCTAGATAGTAACTAGGCCTAATCCACCTTAGAGATAAGGATAGAATTTTATTTAACTAAAAGGTGTTTTATATAAACGATAGGTTAGATATTAATGCTTTCGCAAAAAGGTATTACCAAGACATATCCTATTAACTGAACCAATAGGGTCACTGCAAGGGCTTACGCCAATCGGTTTTGCCATGGCATCTTTAATCTGTCGAGTCCCTTACTAGAGATAGCATAGGGCATTTCAATAGACTCTGTCGGGCAGGGTAAGCTTAGAAGAAACACCATTCAGAGACATAGACTTAGATTTTCCTTGCGACTCCTTCCACTCATTCTCATTGCTGCTTGTCATTTGAGAAGGCTAAAGTCCTATATTTATTAAATCGTATATTTACATTTTATTTTGTCTTGACATTTTCATTTGCTTGCACGTATTACAATTTAATTTGCCACAGCATTTTCAATTACCATCATTCCATTTCCACATCATCTATTTCTTTTTGCCACAGCATTCTCATTTGTACATACCATCACTAACTTTACTTAGGTGACAAAGTAAAGTGCCTTGACAAACCTATTTGATTTCCCCAATTCCCTGTAGAGACGATACTTGACTTATCACTTTATTACTTGTTCGATTATATATACTTGTACACATATCCGCATCATATTTTAGTACTCACAAAGAGCGGACAAGTTTTTGGCGCGTTGTCGGGGAACTTGGCAACTGGAAGTTAAATTGATTTGTCATAGCATCTTATTTTACTTGTTCATATTTTCTTTTTAATTAGCTTTACTTTTACCTTTCCTTAATTTTATTTAATTATTTTTCTAGGTACATGACCAGAAGCAACCCTGAAGAGTCATTAGAACCTATTGATCTAGAAATTGAGAGGCTTTTTTGGCAAAGAAAGCGTGCTCAACGTGTAAGCATGTACCAAATCGAAAATCAAGGCATTGGTCATGAGGATAATCAGAATGCCGAGGCAAATCCAAATGCTGGGAATACAGCCAGGCCTCGTGCTATTCGTGATCACTTAAACCCGATCTTAGATGATTTAAATCCTGGAATAGTGGCCCCAGAAATTCAGGTAGCCCACTTCGAGCTCAAACCTATCATGTTCAATATGCTGAATTCTATAGGGCAGTTTGGGGGCATGCCAAATGAAGATGCCAGGCAGCATATTCGTAACTTCTTGGAGGTATGCTATTCTTTTCGCCAGCAAGGGGTGCACGAAGATGTTCTGAAATTGAAGTTTTTTTTGTATTCTCTGCGTGACCGAGCGAGGGCTTGGTTGAGTGGTGTTCCAGTGGGTTCTATGGAGTCGTGGACAGATCTGTGCAAAAAATTTTGATGTGGTATAATCCTCCAAACATGAACACCCAATTAAGGAACGAAATTGCTTCCTTTCGTCAAGCTGATGACGAGTCGATGTATGAATGCTGGGATTGGTACAAGGCATTGCTTCACAAGTGCTCAAACCATGGTTTTCAAGATTGGACACAAGTGGTGATGTTTTACAATGGAGTAAATGCACCCACGAGGATGATGCTAGATGCCTCGGTAAATGGGACGTTACTTGACAAATCACCAACAGAGGCATTTGACATCTTGGATAGGATTGCTACGAATGATTATCAGTTCCCCTCTACTAGGCTTGGATTCGGGCGCAAAACATATGGGACTTTTGAGCTAGATTCTAAAGACAATGTGTCCGCTCAGCTTGCGACCATTACCAACATGCTAAAGAATTTACAAAGGCCAAGTGAGGTGAGAGAAGTGAAGGCAGCCAATTTAGCATGTTTATTATGCCACGGCAATCACAATGAGAGTGACTGCCCAACCAATCAAGAATCCATCAACTTTGTGGGAAACTTCAACTGAAGCAACAACAACCCCTATTCCAACACCTATAATCCTGGATGGCGTCAGCATCCAAATTTTTCATGGGGAAATCAAGGAACCAGTAGTGCCCATCAGCCAGCTCGACAGTAGAATTTTAATGACTCCCAGGGTTATCAATCTAATATGCCATGGCATAATTCTAATAAGGGAGGGTCATTTTCATCTAATACTAGTTCGTTGGAAGCCACAATACAAGAGTTCATTGCAACAACAAAGACAATGCTGCTAGACCATTCTACCTCCATTAAAAATCAAGGATCCCTACTTCAAAGCCATAGTTCATCACTAAGGACGCTGGAGAGTCAGGTTGGTCAAAATTGCCGCGGCATTACAAGAACGCAGACCATGACATTTACCGAGTGACACTGAAGTCACAAAACCTCATGGCAAAGAGCAATGTAGTGCGCTAACTCTCTGAAGTGGTACACAGATTAATCTTGAAGATAAGTTTGGGGGAACACCGAAGGACAATTCACCCCCTAAGACCGGTCACGCTGATCAAGAGGTGCTAGAAGAAGCACCAGAGGAGGAGGAGGATAAATCTGAAAGTTCATCAAGTAAAGAAATTGAAGGGGCAAACAAAAATGCCGCGGTAACTTCTGTTCGCACCCCGTCAGTACAGGAAGCCAGACCCCCGCCTCCTTTTCCTCAAAGACTGAAGAAGCACAACGAAGACATCCAGTTTAAAAAGTTTGTTGACATACTGAGTCAACTGCAAATCAATGTCCCTTTTCTAGAAGCAATGGAGCAAATGCCAACATATGCTAAATTTCTTAAGGAAATTGTCACCAAGAAGAGAAAGGTTGAGCAGTACGAAACAATTGCCACGACAAAAGAATTTTGCTCTTCCTTAAGCAAGCTATCACCAAAGAGACATGATCCGGGCAGCTTTATCATACCGTGTAACACCCCAATTTAGGAGCTAAAATTTAAGAAATTATAAAGTGGTGGAATTAATTGGTATTTTGAAAGAAACAGTGGGTTAAATTGTAAAATTTTAAAGTTGACAGACCGTTTTATGAAGTGTAGGAAGTTCAGTGGCTAAACTCTTGGTTTAACCATTTTTAAATATGAGATGTTATAAACCCCAATCCCCCGTATGTTTTCTGGAAAATTTTCCAGTTTCCCTCTCCCGTCAACCCCTCTTTGAACTCCGATCTACTCGCCGTCCGACCTCCAAACGACGAGCCGAAACTACCATCGTGTTCGTTGTCAATCGAGGAACAAAACCCCTCAAACCTTTCATCGTGAATCATCGCCGTTCGTCGTGAATTTCAGTCGGAAGTATCGTCGGTAATAACTCGGTTTTAGTTGGTTTTTCATCGATTCACGACGATCGGGTCATCCGTTTACGACACCTCCCGCACCATCGTGTTCGTTGCATCGTTCCGAGTTTGCCGGAGTCATCCTTGGTCTCCGTCGACGGCGGCGCGTGAGGAGGTGAAGCGGGTTAAAGTTTCCGATTTGTTGAAATCGAGCTCTCCACCGTTCAAAATTGTGAACCGAGCTTTGTAAGTATCTCGAAATCGCTCAAAATATTTTTTAGAAATTTTTCCGGGATTTTATCACTGTTCACGCGCCGCCACTGCTTGTGGGGAAGAAAAAAATGACCAGTTTGACCGGTTTTGGTGCATAGTTGACCGGTCACAACCCGACCCGACCCGACCCGTTTACCCGACCCGTTGACTCGACCCGTTGACCGTTGACCGTCATTGACCACTGTTGACCAAAACTTTGACTGGCTTTGACCGGGCATTAAACGACCTTTGACTTCGACCGAGTATACCTATCCTGACATTTTTCGACGTTCCAAATCCGATTCTGCTGTCCGTTTTTCGAAATTCGAACTCGAAGGCCTCAAAATTACTGGTCAAACCCGTTGACTTTGATTTTGACAAAAAATTCCAAATTTCTGAAAAGTCATATTTTATGCTTTCGACGTCCTGAATCCGAATCCGAAGTCCGTTTTGCCAAATTCGAACCCGGTAAGCCATCTTTCACTGATTTATCACCCGATTCGATCCATTTATCGCAATTAAGCTCCGTTTCTGATATAATTTATGTTGCTATGTATCTGAGGAATTATTGGAAGTTGAATTAAAGATCAAAGGCATTCGAATGGATTTTTTATGGTCTATCAGTATTGTACGGAAATCGAGGTAATACTTTAATACCTCTTTATGCTTTATGGAACATGTTTATATTGATAAATGCATGAACAAGATAATGTTGGTCACTTTGGTGGAGTTGAATAGTTTATACACTCGATATGATGTGGTAGAAATTCTGTAACTAATTACGGATCGAATGACTAATATAAGAGATTAAGGAATTGTGAGATTAAATTACAAGTTTGTGATTAGTGATAAAGAAATCAGCCCTGTATCTGCAACTTATAATTTATTTCATCAAAGGTTAAATGTTAAAGGTACTTGGATGGGAAATTATGAGAATACTCCGGTAGGGTAAAATTATGAAAATACCCTTATGTTATAAAAAGACAAGATTTGAATATGGAAGTTAGATAAGAGGATTTTACAAACATATTGATCTGATAAAAATATTGATGTGTATAAGAAATGTTAGTTTTTATTTGGAAATTATGGATAACCGGTTTTAATCCTATGAGAATTTGTGAAGGATACTAGAAGTTTGTTAAGAGAACCATTTCAAGATCAGAGAGTATTCAAGAAAGCAATTAATCATAGGATCTTTAAATTATATTATTTTCGTTAAGAGCTAATATCGAAATTATCTAGTTAAGAAATTACGGAAATGCCTTAAGAGGTAGAATAGTCTGAGTTGACTCTGAATGAGAAAATACTTAAAGGATTCATACTTAACTCGATTAAGTACGGATTTGATTGTTAAAATCCTGACTTAGTGCAGGAAAATTCCTGATGTTCCGTTTGTAAAATCTGAGAAGGCACTTGACCCGGAAATATCCGAGTTATGAGTAAATACCTGAAGAACAATTTGTCGGGGGTGTTCTGTTGTCAGAATTGTTCGAAAGGACTGAAATAAATGATAAGATTGAATTTAATAGTAAGATCATACGGAAGGAAATGATTAAAGTACACTGAATCTGTACAATGACCAAAATACCCCTGTAATAGAAATGACCCAAGAATATCACCAAGCTCAGGAATGATTGGATATCCTCGAGCTCTGAAATAAATGGAATAAAACTGAACACCAAAATTACCAAAATAACCTTATGGCCTAAACTAAGTAAATACCTTGGATTAATTAAGGAATCCAAATAAGCATAGGTATTGGACTACCTTTAAAAGTTATGGAACATAACTTAAGTGAGCCGATCAACCTTAATAATATGTCAGTACCTGAACGACATAGATATTACTTGAATGCATGTTCGTCTACTCAAGTTTAGCTCAATGATAATTTTGGAAGTATTCAGCTCAGCTCAACTCTAGATTGCATTCGGTACTAAGAATTGGATATTTGATCGACAAATCAACCACGAATACCAAGCTGAACTGAACAGAAGTACAATATGTATCTGAAATTCAGAAACGTACGGAATTACTGTGGAAAATCCTGAAGTAACTGGAATAGACTTGAATGCTAAATGAACTAAGCAACCCTCAAGCACTAAGGATTAAGTAAATGATGTGAATGAGTCTGGAAACATTAATGAACATACACAATGTACTGTTCTTCTGGATCATGAACTACAAATCAAGCACGTTAGTATTTCATGATATATTGGAAGCGAAAAATTAAAATAAAGACATTGGAAGATCTATTCAGTGATGATTCCGAAAATGATCTATGGACAAGAGTTTGTGGTATTAAAGAGTAAATACCCTGGAAGAACAATGAATTGATCAATCGATAAGTATTAATTTTGGGAGTTATTCATTTAAGAGTTGTTTGATAATCTGATCAATCGACATAGATTGTAAATATCCTGAATCTTCATTTCTTCCTTACAGCTCAAGTCATATTCTGAATAATTGATGATTTTGTCAGTTATTGAACTCTTCCAATAGTGATTCTGAATTCCGAGGCATACTGAATAACTCTGTTTCTCTGCCTGATATAGTACCTCTAAATAATACCTATAAACTCTGGTGTGTTCCCTAATTATATAAATATTTTATTTGATTTCCGAATTGAATTATGTTCTGATACGTTACCTGAATTCTGTTCTGATTCTGATCTAGATTCTGTTCTGATATCTGATATGAATTATGTTTTTGATTTTTGATATCTCCGTTTACCAATGGAGAAATGTTGTAAATGGGGGTATTGTTGAAGGAAGAATTTTCGCAGGTTCCTCGGCTTTGTGCTCAGGGCCTTATATGTTGTGTTGGGTTGGGTGTATGGTTCTGGGGAACCTACACATTATGTTGTGTTGGGATGGGATGAGGGTATATATATATATATATATATATATATATATATATATATATATTTTAAAAAGATCTGAAAAGTTACATGATTTTTGGGAACACACTAGAAAACCTATTCTGATCTCCTGAACTCAGTCATCCGAAATATTTCTCTGAACTGAAAGCTCATTGTTCGTTACCATCTAAAATATCAGTAAGATCTTTGCTCAGCATAAAAATCTGTACATGTTCGGAAACAATAAGGAAATATATATTTATCTGTATCTGCACGTTCATTAGCATCATCTGGTAGTTCTGTATTACTGAGCTTTCCAAAGCTCACTCTATTACTCACATTTTCAGGTTAAAAGAATTGCACCACTGCATCTATCGACTTCAGTAAGGGAGTTCGTCCGGCGTTGTTGCAGAGAACGGTACATGTGATTAGGGGGCATGTAATTGTATTTTGTTTTATATACGAGTCATGAAAATCTGTTTTATTTTTAAATAGTGGCAAATGATTTTATAAGTTACACGTTTCAATAAAAGTTTTAAAATTTCCGTTATTTTTACGGTGGGTCGCTCCGGTGACCCTAATGTGACTTCCCAGATCGGATTGGGTTACCCGCATCGATCTGTGGGGGTTACATTTAGTGGTATCAGAGCTATGGTTTGAGTCAAGATTTTTAAGATAGACCGGCCGGTCGAATGTCAAAATATGTCTAATCAGTATATACCCTAGACTGTAATCGTACCTCTTTGAGCCGGAACTCCAGGACTGAGTCCCTATCTGTAGCGAGTAAACCAAAGTTTTATCTGTTAAGGCTATACTTGTACAAAAAGGAATACTAGTAACATCTGTCTAATCGCAGTAAAGTGCCTTAGCCATGTGAGAGTTATTCATCTGAGAAATTCTGACTCGACTCCAGAAATAAAATTGAGATATGCTGCTGCTCTACGAGCCTATTCACGTAACCAATGCTGAATTGATTTCACAAGGATAAAGTTGTTTTGATTATTTACTTAGACTGAGGGAGAATTCTGAAGAGATTGATTACTCGAGAAAATTTTCGTTCGGATTCTTTTATTGAAATAAGGAAAATTTATGATAATAATGTATGCTCAGCTGGTTAAGGATAAGTGGAGGAATCGTACTTTTGTAAAAGCTATTGTTATATTTGAAAGAACTGATGGAAGTTTCATTTATGCAATTATGTGACATGAATGAATTTCGAGGACGAAATTCTTTTAAGGAGGAGAGAATTGTAACACCCCAATTTAGGGGCTAAAATTAAGAAATTATAAAGTGGTGGAATTAATTGGTATTTTGAAAGAAACAGTGGGTTAAATTGTAAAATTTTAAAGTTGACAGACCGTTTTATGAAGTACATGAAGTTTAGTGGCTAAACTCTTGGTTTAACCATTTTTAAATATGAGATGTTATAAACCCCAATCCCCCGTATGTTTTCTTGAAAATTTTCTAGTTTCCCTCTCCCGTCAACCCCTCAAACCTTTCATCGTGAATCATCGCCGTTCGTCGTGAATTTCAGTCGGAAGTATCATCGGTAATAACTCGGTTTTAGTTGTTTTTTCATCGATTCACAACGATCGGGTCATCCGTTTACGACACCTCCCTCACCATCGTGTTCGTTGCATCGTTCCGAGTTTGCCGGAGTTATCCTTGGTCTCCGTTGACGGCGGCGCGTGAGGAGGTGAAGCGGTCAAAGTTTCTGATTTGTTGAAATCGAGCTCTCTGCCGTTCAAAATTGTGAACCGAGCTTTGTAAGTATCTGGAAATCGCTCAAAATATTTTTTAAAAATTTTTTCGGGATTTTATCACTGTTCACGCGCCGCCACTGCGCGTGGGGGAAGAAAAAAATGACCGGTTTGACCGGTTTTGGTGCATAGTTGACCGGTTTGACCGGTCACAACCCAACCCGACCCGTTGACCCTACCCGACCCGTTTACTCGACCCGTTGACCCGACCCGACCCGTTGACCGTTGACCGTCGTTGACCACTGTTGACCAAAACTTTTACTGGCTTTGACTGGGCATTAAACGACCTTTTACTTCGACCGAGTATACCTATCCTGACATTTTTCAACGTTCCAAATCCGATTCCGCTGTCTGTTTTTCGAAATTCGAACTCGAAGGCCTCGAAATTACTGGTTAAACCCTTTGACTTTGATTTTGATAAAAAATTTCAAATTTCTGAAAAGTCATATTTTATGCTTTCGACGTCCTGAATCCGAATCCGAAGTCCGTTTCGCCAAATTCGAACCCGGTAAGCCATCTTTCACTGATTTATCACCCGATTCGATCCGTTTATCGCAATTAAGCTCCGTTTCTTATATAATTTATGTTGCTATGTATCTGAGGAATTATTGGAAGTTGAATTGAAGATCAAAGGCATTCGAATGGAATTTTTATAGTGTATCAGTATTGCACGGAAATCGAGTTAATACTTTACTACCTCTTTATGCTTTATGGAACATGTTTATATTGATAAATGCATGAACAAGATAATGTTGGTCACTTTGGTGGAGTTGAATAGTTTATACACTCGATATGATGTGGTAGAAATTTTGTAACTAATTACGGATCGAATGACTAATATAAGAGATTAAGGAATTTTGAGATTAAATTACAAGTTTGTGATTAGTGATAAAGAAATCAGCCCTGTATCTGTAACTTATAATTTATTTTCATCAAAGGTTAAATGTTAAAGGTACTTGGATGGAAAATTATTAGAATACTACGGTAGGGTAAAATTATGAAAATACCCTTATGTTATAAAAAGACAAGATTTGAATATGGAAGTTAGATAAGAGGATTTTACAGACATATTGATCTGATAAAAATATTGATGTGTATAAGAAATGTTAGTTTTATTTGGAAATTATGGATAACCGGTTTTAATCCTATGAGAATTTGTGAAGGATACTAGAAGTTTGTTGAGAGAACCGTTTCAAGATCAGAGAGTATTCAAGAAAGCAATTAATCATAGGATCTTTAAATTATATTATTTTCGTTAAGGGCTAATATCGAAATTATCTGGTTAAGAAATTACGGAAATGCCTTAAGAGGTAGAATAGTTTGAGTTGACTCTGAATGAGAAAATACTTAGAGGATTCATACTTAACTCGATTAAGTACGGATTTGATTGTTAAAATCCTGACTTAGTGCAGGAAAATTCCTGATGTTTCGTTTGTAAAATCTGATAAGGCACTTGACCCGGAAATATCCGAGTTATGAGTAAATACCTGAAGAACAATTTGTCGGGGGTGTTCTGTTGTCAGAATTGTTTGAAAAGACTGAAATAAATTATAAGATTAAATTTAATAGTAAGATCAGACGGAAGGAAATGATTAAAGTACACTGAATTTGTACAATGGCCAAAATACCCCTATAATGGAAATGACCCAAGAATATCACCAAGCTCAGGAATGATTAGATATCCTCGAGCTCTGAAATAAATGGAATAAAACTGAACACCAAAATTACCAAAATAACCTTATGGCCTAAACTAAGTAAATACCTTGGATTAATTAAGGAATCCAAATAAGCATAGGTATTGGACTACCTTTAAAAGTTATGGAACATAACTTAAGTGAGCCGATCAACCTTAATAATATGTCAGTACCTGAACGACATAGATATTACTTGAATGCATGTTCGTCTACTCAAGTTTAGCTCAATGATAATTTTGGAAGTATTCAACTCAGCTCAACTCTGGATTGCATTCGGTACTAAGAATTGGATATTTGATCGACAAATCAACCACGAATACCAAGCTGAACTGAACGGAAGTACAATATGTATCTGAAATTCAGAAACGTACGGAATTACTCTGGAAAATCCTGAAGTAACTGGAATATACTTGAATACTAAATTAACTAAGCAACCTCAAGCACTAAGGATTAAGTAAATGATGTGAATGAGTCTGGAAACATTAATGAACATACACAATGTACTGTTCTTCTGGATCATGAACTACAAATCAAGCACGTTAGTATTTCATGATATATTGGAAGCGTAAAATTAAAATAAAGACATTGGAAGATCTATTCAGTGATGATTCCGAAAATGATCTATGGACAAGAGTTTGTGGTATTAAAGAGTAAATACCCTGGAAGAACAATGAATTGATCAATCGATAAGTATTAATTTTGGGAGTTATTCATTTAAGAGTTGTTTGATAATCCGATCAATCGATATAGATTGTAAATGTCCTGAATCTTCATTTCTTCCTTACAGCTCAAGTCATATTCTGAATAATTGATGACTTTTTCAGTTATTGAACTCTTCCAATAGTGATTCTGAATTCCGAGGTATACTGAATAACTCTGTTTCTCTGCCTGATACAGTACCTCTAAATAATACCTATAAACTCTGGTGTGTTCCCTAATTATATAAATATTTTATCTGATTTCCGAATTGAATTCTGTTCTGATTTTGATCTGGATTCTGTTCTGATATCTGATATGAATTATGTTTTGATTTTTGATATCTCCGTTTACCGATGGAGAAATGTTTTAAATGGGGGTATTGTTGAAGGAAGAATTTTCGCAGGTTCCTCGGCTTTGTGCTCAGGGTCTTATATGTTGTGTTGGGTTGGGTGTATGGTTCTGGGGAACCTACACATTATGTTGTGTTGGGATGGGATGGGGTATATATATATATATATTTTAAAAAGATCTGAAAAGTTACAGGATTTTTGGGAACACACTAGAAAACCTATTCTGATCTCCTGAACTCAGTCATCCGAAATATTTCTCTGAACTGAAAGCTCATTGTTCGTTACCATCTGAAATATCAGTAA
This sequence comes from Hibiscus syriacus, assembly GCF_006381635.1. NCBI lineage: Eukaryota > Viridiplantae > Streptophyta > Magnoliopsida > Malvales > Malvaceae > Hibiscus > Hibiscus syriacus. The sequence continues at coordinate 2,279,044 of NW_024062759.1, read as the reverse complement.
GATCTTTGCTCAGCATAAAAATCTGTACATGTTCGGAAACAATAAGGAAATATATATTTATTTGTATCTGCACGTTCATCAGCATCATCTGGTAGTTCTGTATTACTGAGCTTTCCAAAGCTCACTCTATTACTCACATTTTCAGGTTAAAAGAATTGTACCAGTGCATCTATCGACTTCAGTAAGGGAGTTCGTCCGGCGTTGTTGCAGAGAACGGTACATGTGATTAGGGGGCATGTAATTGTATTTTGTTTTATATACGAGTCGTGAAAATCTGTTTTATTTTTAAATAGTGGCAAATGATTTTATAAGTTACACGTTTCAATAAAAGTTTTAAAATTTCCGTTATTTTTACGGTGGGTCGCTCCGGTGACACTAATGTGACTTCTCGGATCGGATTGGGTTACCCGCATCGATCTGTGGGGGTTACATTTAGTGGTATCAGAGCTATGGTTTGAGTCAAGATTTTTAAGATAGACCGACCGGTCGAATGTCAAAATATGTCTGATCAGTACATGCCCCTAGACTACAATCGTACCTCTTTAAGCCGGAACTCCAGGACTGAGTCCCTATCTGTAGCGAGTAAACCAAAGTTTTATCTGTTAAGGCTATACTTGTACAAAAAGGAATACTAGTAACATCTGTCTAAACGCAGTAAAGTGCCTTAGCAATGTGAGAGTTATTCATCTGAGAAATTCTGACTCGACTCCAGAAATAAAATTGAGATATGCTGCTGCTCTACGAGCCTATTCACGTAACCAATGATGAATTGATTTCACAAGGATAAAGTTGTTTTGATTATTTACTTGGACTGAGGGAGAATTCTGAAGAGATTGATTACTCGAGAAAATTTTCGTTCGGATTCTTTTATTGAAATAAGGAAAATTTATGATAATAATGTATGCTCAGCTGGTTAAGGATAAGTGGAGGAATCGTACTTTTGTAAAAGCTATTGTTATATTTGAAAGAACTGATGGAAGTTTCATTTATGCAATTATGTGACATGAATGAGTTTCGAGGACGAAATTCTTTTAAGGAGGAGAGAATTGTAACACCCCAATTTAGGGGCTAAAATTAAGAAATTATAAAGTGGTGGAATTAATTGGTATTTTGAAAGAAACAGTGGGTTAAATTGTAGAATTTTAAAGTTGACAGACCGTTTTATGAAGTGCAGGAAGTTCAGTGGCTAAACTCATGGTTTAACCATTTTAAATATGAGATGTTATAAACCCAAATACCCCGTATATTTTCTGGAAAATTTTCCAGTTTCCGTCTCCCGTCAACCCCTCTTTGAACTCCGATCTACTCACCGTCCGACCTCCAAACGACGAGCCGAAACCACCATCGTGTTCGTTGTCAATCGAGGAACAAAACCCCTCAAACCTTTCATCGTGAATCATCGACGTTCGTCGTGAATTTCAGTCGGAAGTATCATCGGTAATAACTCGGTTTTAGTTGGTTTTTCATCGATTCACGACGATCGGGTCATCCGTTTACGACACCTCCCGCACCATCGTGTTCGTTGCATCGTTCCGAGTTTGCCGGAGTCATCCTTGGTCTCCGTCGACGGCGGCGCGTGAGGAGGTGAAGCGGTCAAAGTTTCTGATTTGTTGAAATCGAGCTCTCCGCCGTTCAAAATTGTGAACCGAGCTTTGTAAGTATCTCGAAATCGCTCAAAATATTTTTTAGAAATTTTTCCGGGATTTTATCACTGTTCACGTGCCCCCACGCGCCGCTACTGCGCGTGAGGAAGAAAAAAATGACCGGTTTGACCGGTTTTGGTGCATAGTTGACCGGTCACAACCCGACCCGACCCGTTGACCCGACCCGACCCGTTGACTCGACCCGTTGACCGTTGACCGTCGTTGACCACGGTTGACCAAAACTTTGACTGGCTTTGACCGGGCATTAAACGACCTTTGACTTCGACCGAGTATACCTATCCTGACATTTTTCGACGTTCCAAATCCGATTCCGCTGTCCGTTTTTCGAAATTCGAACTCAAAGGCCTCGAAATTGCTGGTCAAACCCGTTTACTTTGATTTTGACAAAAAATTCCAAATTTCTGAAAAGTCATATTTTATGCTTTCGACGTCCTGAATCCGAATCCGAAGTTCATTTCGCCAAATTCGAACCCGGTAAGCCGTCTTTAACTGATTTATCACCCGATTCGATCTGTTTATCGCAATTAAGCTCCGTTTCTGATATAATTTATGTTGCTATGTATCTGAGGAATTATTGGAAGTTGAATTGAAGATCAAAGGCATTCGAATGGAATTTTATGGTCTATCAGTATTGTACGGAAATCGAGGTAATACTTTACTACCTCTTTATGCTTTATGGAACATGTTTATATTGATAAATGCATGAACAAGATAATGTTGGTCACTTTGGTGGAGTTGAATAGTTTATACACCCGATATGATGTGGTAGAAATTCTGTAACTAATTACGGATCGAATGACTAATATAAGAGATTAAGGAATTGTGAGATTAAATTACAAGTTTGTGATTAGTGATAAAGAAATCAGCCATGTATCTGCAACTTATAATTTATTTCATCAAAGGTTAAATGTTAAAGGTACTTGGATGGGAAATTATGAGAATACTCCAGTAGGGTAAAATTATGAAAATACCCTTATGTTATAAAAAGACAAGATTTGAATATGGAAGTTAGATAAGAGGATTTTACAGACATATTGATCTGATAAAAATATTGATGTGTATAAGAAATGTTAGTTTTATTTGGAAATTATGGATAACCGGTTTTAATCCTATGAGAATTTGTGAAGGATACTAGAAGTTTGTTGAGAGAACCGTTTCAAGATCAGAGAGTATTCAAGAAAGCAATTAATCATAGGATCTTTAAATTATATTATTTTCGTTAAGAGCTAATATCGAAATTATCTGGTTAAGAAATTACGGAAATGCCTTAAGAGGTAGAATAGTCTGAGTTGACTATGAATGAGAAAATACTTAGAGGATTCATACTTAACTCGATTAAGTACGGATTTGATTGTTAAAATCCTGACTTAGTGCAGGAAAATTCCTGATGTTCCGTTTGTAAAATCTGAGAAGGCACTTGACCCGGAAATATCCGAGTTATGAGTAAATACCTGAAGAACAATTTGTCGGGGGTGTTCTGTTGTCAGAATTGTTCGAAAGGACTGAAATAAATGATAAGATTGAATTTAATAGTAAGACCAGACTGAAGGAAATGATTAAAGTACACTGAATCTGTACAATGACCAAAATACCCCTGTAATGGAAATGACCCAAAAATATCACCAAGCTCAGGAATGATTGGATATCCTCGAGCTCTGAAATAAATGGAATAAAACTGAACACCAAAATTACCAAAATAACCTTATGGCCTAAACTAAGTAAATACCTTGGATTAATTAAGGAATCCAAATAAGCATAGGTATTGGACTACCTTTAAAAGTTATGGAACATAACTTAAGTGAGCCGATCAACCTTAATAATATGTCAGTACCTGAACGACATAGATATTACTTGAATGCATGTTCGTCTACTCAAGTTTAGCTCAATGATAATTTTGGAAGTATTCAACTCAGCTCAACTCTGGATTGCATTCGGTACTAAGAATTGGATATTTGATCGACAAATCAACCACGAATACCATACTGAACTGAACGGAAGTACAATATGTATCTGAAATTCAGAAACGTACGGAATTACTCTGGAAAATCCCGAAGTAACTGGAATAGACTTGAATGCTAAATGAACTAAGTAACCTCAAGCACTAAGGATTAAGTAAATGATGTGAATGAGTCTGGAAACATTAATGAACATACACAATGTACTGTTCTTCTGGATCATGAACTACAAATCAAGCACGTTAGTATTTCATGATATATTAGAAGCGTAAAATTAAAATAAAGACATTGGAAGATCTATTCAGTGATGATTCCGAAAATGATCTATGGACAAGAGTTTGTGGTATTAAAGAGTAAATACCCTGGAAGAACAATGAATTGATCAATCGATAAGTATTAATTTTGGGAGTTATTCATTTAAGAGTTGTTTGATAATTCGATCAATCAACATAGATTGTAAATGTCCTGAATCTTCATTTCTTCCTTACAGCTCAAGTCATATTCTGAATAATTGATGATTTTGTCAGTTATTGAACTCTTCCAGTAGTGATTCTGAATTCCGAGGCATATTGAATAACTCTGTTTCTCTGCCTGATACAGTACCTCTAAATAATACCTATAAATTCTGGTGTGTTCCCTAATTATATAAATATTTTATCTGATTTCCGAATTGAATTTTGTTCTGATACGTTACCTGAATTCTGTTCTGATTCTGATCTGGATTCTGTTCTGATATCTGATATGAATTATGTTTTGATTTTTGATATCTCTGTTTACCGATGGAGAAATGTTTTAAATGGGGGTATTGTTGAAGGAAGAATTTTCGCAGGTTCCTCGGCTTTGTGCTCAGGGCCTTATATGTTGTGTTGGGTTGGGTGTATGGTTCTGGGGAACCTACACATTATGTTGTGTTGTGATGGGGGTATATATATATATATATATATTTTAAAAAGATCTGAAAAGTTACATGATTTTTGGGAACACACTAGAAAACCTATTCTGATCTCCTGAACTCAGTCATCCGAAATATTTCTCTGAACTGAAAGCTCATTGTTCGTTACCATCTGAAATATCAGTAAGATCTTTGCTCAGCATAAAAATCTGTACATGTTCGGAAACAATAAGGAAATATATATATTTATCTGTATCTGCACGTTCATCAGCATCATCTGGTAGTTCTGTATTACTGAGCTTTCCAAAGCTCACTCTATTACTCACATTTTCAGGTTAAAAGAATTGTACCAGTGCATCTATCGACTTCAGTAAGGGAGTTCGTCCGGCGTTGTTGCAGAGAACGGTACATGTGATTAGGGGGCATGTAATTGTATTTTGTTTTATATACGAGTCGTGAAAATCTGTTTTATTTTTAAATAGTGGCAAATGATTTTATAAGTTACACGTTTCAATAAAAGTTTTAAAATTTTCGTTATTTTTACGGTGGGTCGCTCCAGTGACCCTAATGTGACTTCCCGGATCAGATTGGGTTACCCGCATCGATCTGTGGGGGTTACATACCGTGTTTGATAGGAGACAAGTTTGTTGGGAAGGCATTATGTGACCTTGGTTCAAGTGTAAATTTGATGCCTAAGTCAATATTCGTAAAGCTTGGAATAGGAAGTGCGAGACTCACCTATGTCATCTTACAATTAGCCAATCATTCATACATGCGTCCAGAAGGGCAAATTGAAGATGTCATTGTGAAGGTTGACAAGTTCATTTTTCCTGTTGATTTTCTGATTCTGGATTGTGAGGTCGACGCCACTACACCCATCATATTGGAGAGACCTTTCCTAGCCACCGGTCGAATTCTCATCGACTGTCAGCGGGGCGAACTAAACATACGCGTGGCCGATTAACATGTCACCGTTAATGTCTTGCGATCTCTCAAATACAAGGATGATTCTAAAGAATGCCAAAGCATTTTTGAAGTAAATACAAAAGTTGAAAAAGAAGCAGATCAGTTTTGTCATGACAATTTCATTCAGCTGGATATTGATGAGAAGTTTCTTGAAGAGACTTATTACTTTTCATCTAAGGAACAACATGCTAGCTTCCTTAAAGCTAGCCCAGGTACGCACTTTGAACCTTTGAATTTTGAAGAGTTTGTTCCTCCCAAGCCCTCATTACAGCATGCACCTACCCTTGAACTTAAGAACTTGCCACGGAATCTTAAATATGCTTATCTGGGTAGTAATAAAACTTTACCGGTGATTATTTCCTCTGCCCTTACTCCTAACCAAGAATCTAGTTTGCTAAGTGTTTTGTCACAGCATAAGAAAGCATTAGGATGGACTATGGCAGACCTTAAGGGAATAAGTCCAACAATCTGCATGCCAAAATCCTGTTGGAAGAATCCCACGGCAAATCCATAGAGCCACAGCGAAGATTAAGTCCAATCATGAAACAAGTTATTATGAAAGAGATTCTCAAATGGCTTGACGTTGGAGTAATATACCCTATTTCGGATAGTTCGTGGGTAAGTATCGTTCAATGCGTGCCAAAGAAGGGAGGTATGACCAAGGTAACAAGTGAAGACAACGAGTTGATACCGACTCGCACTGTCACCGGGTGGCGAATCTGCATGGACTATCGCAAGCTCAACAAGGCCACCAAGAAGGATCACTTCCCTTTGCCATTCATCGATCAAATGCTGGATCGGCTTGCTGGCAAGGCATATTATTGTTTCTTGGATGGTTACTCGGGGTATAACCAGATTGCCATCGCACCAGATGACCAAGAGAATACCACATTCACATGCCCGTATGGCACTTATGCTTTTCAAAGAATGCCTTTTGGACTCTGTAATGCCCCGGCAACTTTTCAGCGCTGCATGTAAGCCATTTTTTCTGACATGGTTGAAGACTTTTTAGAAATTTTCATGGACGATTTTTCTGTTTCTGGTGACGACTTTCAAAAATGCCTCGGTAATTTGGAAAAGGTACTGAAACGGTGTGAAGAGGCAGACCTTGTGCTAAACTGGGAAAAATGCCATTTCATGGTAACAAAAGGCATTGTTCTGGGCCATAAAATATATGAGAATGGCATTGAGGTTGATAAAGCCAAGATCGAAGTGATCGAAAAGCTTCCCCCACCAAATTCTGTCAAGGGCATTTAGAGTTTCCTTGGACATGCTGGATTTTATAGGAGATTCATCAAGGATTTCTCCACACTATCCAAGCCCTTGTGTACCCGACTGCAACAGAACCAACTGTTCGTGTTCGATCAGAAATGCCATGGCGCATTCAAATAGCTGAAGCAAAGACTTATATCTGCGTCGATCGTAGTTCCCCCAGATTGGACGGCCCCATTCAAATTAATGTGCGATGCAAGTGATTTTGTCGTGGGAGCTGTGCTTGGGCAACGTAGAGGTAAAATCTTTCATATCATATATTATGCTAGTCGTACCTTAAATGATGCACAATTGAATTACACAACCACTGAAAAAGAATTACTTGTCGTGGTATTTGCATTTGACAAGTTTAGGCCATACTTGATAGGTACCAAAGTTATAGTTCACACTGATCATTCAACTATAAAATACCTAGTGAACAAGAAAGATGCCAAGCCTAGACTGATTAGGTGGATATTACTCTTGCAAGAATTCGACTTAGAGGTAATTGATAGGAAATGTACTGAGAATCAGGTTGTAGACCATTTTTCTAGGCTAGAGAACACTTCATAATGCCATGACATATTTGATATTAAAGAAGAATTCCTTGACGAGAAAATTTTATATGCCAAAGCAATTCCGTGGTACGCTGACCTGGTTAACTTTCTTTCTAGTGGTGTTTTTCCTTATGAACTAAACAGCCAGGGTAAAAAGAGGTTTCTTCATGATGCCAAGTTCTATTTTTGGGACGAGCCGTACTTATTCAAGCAATGCGCTGATCAAATGATTCGACAATGTGTCCCTGAAGAAGAGCAAAGCGATATCTTACACCATTCCCATACATCAACTTGTAGAGGGTATTTTAGAGGTTCGAGGACTGTTGCAAAGGTCCTCCAGTCAAGCTTCTATTGGCTATCATTATTTAAAGATGCCCACACATTTTTCAAAGAATGTGACAAATGCCAGCGTACTGGAAATATTTCCAGGCGCCATGAAATACCGCTGCAAAATATTATGGAGATTGAGCTTTTCGATGTTTGGGGCATTGATTTCATGGGACCATTCCCATATTCCTTTGGAGACTTATACATTTTACTTGCGGTGGACTACGTTTCAAAGTAGGTTGAAGAAATTGCTACGCCAAGAAATGACTCCAAGACGGTGTTCAAGTTCCTTCATAAGAACACTCGCTTTGGAGTCCCTAGAGCTATCATCAATGATGAGGGCACTCACTTTGACAACAAGCTGATTGCCAAGGCATTACAGAAATATGGAGTGCGACATAAGATTGCCACGGCATATCACCCGCAGATGAATGGACAGGCTGAAGTTTCTAATAGAGAAGTTAAACAAATCCTTGAGAAGGTGGTGAACCCTTAGAGGAAAGACTGGTCCCCCAAGCTCGATGAAACATTATGGGCCTATAAGACGGCATTCAAAATACCTCTAGGAATGTCACCTTTTAAGATGGTATATGTAAAAGCCTGCCACCTCCCAGTCGAGTTAGAACACAAGGCTTATTGGGCAATCAAGAAGCTAAACTTCGACGCACAACTTACTGGGGAGAAACGATTGCTCGACTTGAATGAAATAGAGGAGTTTCGAGCACAAGCTTATGAAAATGCCAAGCTCTAAAAGGAAAAGACTAAGAAGTGGCATGATAAAAATATTTTTCCACGACATTTTCATGAGGGCCAGAAAGTGTTGTTTTTCAACTCAAGGCTCAAACTCTTCCCTGGCAAACTAAAATCACGCTGGTTGGGACCATTTGAGGTTCACCATGTATACCCATATGGCACTATTAATATCAAGAACATGGACGATGGATCCATTTTTAAAGTCAATGGTTAGCGCCTGAAGGCTTACCAAGGAATCCCACCTGCGCATGACAAGTCGGCATTGCTCTTGCACGACGTCGACACTGGTCCGGCATCTTAACGATGCCATGACATTTTAAATTTACTCATGTGCATAAATAATTTTTAGATTGCTATTATTTTAGTCTTTATTATTTTTAATTTTTAATTAATTTTATTTTTAATTTACTTTTGCAAGAACCTTCCCACGCACGATGCACGTGAAGCGTATGGAGGAAGTTGGGAAACATTTGGGCGGAAAACATTTGGGTGGCAAATAAAAACAAGAAAAGAAGGGAATTTTTTTACCTTTTGACTTGGGATTAGTTTCCTTTTAACTTTTATTTTGTTTCTTTCCCGCCTAGGCCCTACCTTTTTATTTACATTTCCCCACAAAAATCCTCATTTTATTTGTATCTTCATTTCACTTTTACCTTTTTACTTTAACTTTCTCTCATCTTCTTCCTCCATTTTTTTTCTTTTGTTGACTGAACCTCCATAGCTGGAACCCAAACTTTTCTTCTTAGTCCCTTGTGTGTTCTCATCATGGTCTGTTCCCGTCCCCCTGCGCCACCTTCACCGCTACGATTTGTGGATGATTTCGCCCGTGATCGGTTTCAAACAATCAAGAACCAGCGAGTCTTTTTCGAATTGGGATTTGTCTTCTCTGAGGAGGAGGACGATGACTTGGGCAGCGAGGTGCTCGATGTGGTCACTAGGCATAAGTGGAAGAAATTTGCCAAGCACTCTGTCGCTGTCAACGCAATATTAGTGAAGGAGTTTTATTCTAACATTACTGAGCCAAATCAGCATGTCGTGATGGTTCGCGACATTTCTATTCGTTTTACTCCTACCGCTATTAATCTCTACTTTAAACTACAGGGTCTTGAAGATCATCATACATCTTTTACACAAGAAGCTGATAATGAAACTTACCAAGGCATCTTGGAAGACTTTTTTCTTCCAAATACAAAATGGAATGGACAAAAAATAAGTTGCAAGACCGTGGACCGGGAGAGGTTGCTCCCACAGGTGAAGTTGTGGAATCATTTCATGAAGCACAAACTTTTACCCACGTCCCACAACACTACCATGTCATGCCAGCTAATGCTCTTGCTGCATTCAATCATCTTTAGGCGAGCCATGGATGTAGGGAAGATTATAGTGGAACAGGCTCATTTGTGCCTGAAGCGTCCTGCAAGTGCCTTAGTATTTCCAAACCTCATCACTGCCTTATACCGAAAGAAGAAGGTTCCTGAAGAAATATTTGATGAGATCTTACCGGGTATTGCTGGGATTACCAGAGCAAAAGTTCCTTTGTTGTTGGGACTGAAGGAAGTAAAGAGGAAGGAACAAGGGGCTTCCACATCTCGCGTTTCACCATCTCAAGATGCCAAGGCAAGTTCAGATGCCTTGGAGCAGGTAGTCCAGCACACTCATGAGCAGGTCGGGTAGCTGTCTGACAAACTGATGATATATTTTACCTATGCCAAACGCCGAGATGAATTTCTCACCAGTGCCTTGATGTAATTCCTCCCGCACACTAACTTCACCATTCATGTCTTCCCTGATATACTCATGCCACCGAATGATGATGCCAAGGCATCTGCAGAAGCACCTCATCCTACCAATACCGATGCCCTTCAATCTTACGGTGTAGAGAGTCCACGGTTTGCTGAACCCGAAGAGTCTGCTGACGATGAAGAGACCGAGGACCCTGATCCCGTCCATGTTGTGTCATCCGATGCCGATCCAGAAGCCAACCTCCAACTCGCTAATATCTCATAACCAGCACAACTTGTTGAGCCCTTGGCAATAGAACACCCTAATTTACCGCAACATGCTGCGCCGATGGAAGAAGAGCAACCTGAAGTACCACATCCCACTGAGTCCACCGAGGAGTCGTAATCAGAGATGCCACAGAAAGCTCCCTTGCGTAGGAGTAGGCGTCGCCTTAGGAAGACATCTCAACGTGCGGAGCCCCCGCTCCCAGTTGTTCCCGAATGACCTAGCACTCCTCCAGTCGCACCCGTGTCTGACTCCGAACATTTCAGCCCCGCCAAACTCCGCAAGCGCACTCGCTGCACCACCACCATAAAGCCAAGGTACCTTGCATTTGCATTGCATTCATAGTATGTAGTTTCATTTTCTTAGTTTTAGTAAGCATTGAGGACAATGTTTCTCCCAAGTTTGGGGGAAGTAGGGTTCTTGCATCATCGCATGATAGTAGTAGTAAAATAAATATGTCATGACATTAGTAATTGCATAATAGTTTTCTGGAATTAGTTAAGGATACCCGATGATGATGAATTCTGGGTGGCCAGGATAGAATGTTCATGACTGGTTGATGATGATAGGACTAACTTTAGGACTTGCTTCTTTGAAACCCTTGAATACACGATTGTATGCTTTCCACGCTTGAGAAACTTAGAAATTTTTTGAGAAAAGAATTCTTAAAATGTCGTGGCATAACAAATTAACTGCTGAAACCCCACAGTTATATGCTTTAAAAAAATATTGAAAAATGAATAAAGTTATGAATAAATGCCTCGGCATATCTGTAGAGGGACACTCCGCTATGCCATGGCATATGAGTGAATGAAATATGTCACAGGATGACTCTACCTGACTAGCTCGGGGGTGAAATGTATGCTCCCTTTCACCTAGAGTGTGGGATGGTAGAGTGATGAACTGACTCCCCTCGTAGCAGATTTAATAAAAGAAAAGAAAGGCAAGGTGGGAGTTGTTTTTAAAAATGTCATGGAAAATTGAAAAAAGCTTGTTTAGAAAATTTTTAGGTTTGTTAAGTATGGATTGGATACAAACACGCACACACACACACACACAAAGAGTTTTGTTCTAGGGGGAAGTGCTTGAATTCTCAAACCTAGTCTAACTTGTGAAACCAAATGCTGAGGGCTGAAATTTTATTCCGTAAAACTATTTTTCTTCTGAACTTGTCATGGTATTTTTGTTTTGCTATTATTATCCATTGCTTGAGGACAAGCAATAGCTTAAGTTTGGGGGTGTGATAACTCTATAAAAAGGTCACATTTTGGGACCTTTTCACTTAAGCTATTGAATGTTTAAGAGCTTATGTAGAACCAGGTAGATGTATTTAGAAGCATTTGGTTGCATGTGGTGGAAATCGGTTTGCCGCGGTATTTTAATTTGTCATCAATGCTACCTTATGGGAAAGGTGTTTGTCTAATGTTGTGCAGGAATTTAAAGCAAGGGAAAAGTGGAAAGGAAATGTCGTGATATAAGGAGATTGCTGAGCATAATGAAATTGCCAAGTTCTTCTAGCATTTCGAAAGCGCTTTAAGTGCGAGAAGATATTTTTGAAGCCAGCTGTATCCGACTCCTCGAGAGCTCTACCCGAGAAATCCACCTCGAAGATCCACCTAGAGGGATCGACGTTATGCCCGCCGGTTCTGCTGATGACACCACCTGACCCTGCAGATCCTGCCTGTCCTTGGGCGCCTGCAGCGAGATTTTACCGGTCCATCAGCCAGCTACACAGGCTGTATCATAGACTATCCAGCTCGACTTCCAAGTAAATCAACCATGGTTTTGGGGTTTTCTAGGATAGTTAACACCAAGTCCTAGGATTTTTTCCCCCTATAAATAGAGGATGAAGCCACAATGAAGAAGACTTTATTTCCCCACTATTTTGAGCTTAAAAAGTTAGAGAGAGAAGGTTTCATCTTTCTCCGTCAATCCCACTTGCCGTGGCATTTCTCCTTGACAAGCCGAAGGGAGTGGCGTTCTGAGCATCCAATAGGAGCCAGTTCGCTAGGAGCAGATCTTGGTGGCCGAGGGAAGCATTGGGCAGTGCACGTCGAAGGCTTTCTCTCCTCCCCTTAGTCATTTGCTTTTATATTTTGTTGTTGGGTTGTAAGGAACGAATGAATATTGCTTTGTGCTTATTGATTTCGAACTCCACCATGAACTAATCCTATTTGGTGGGAGTTCACTTGGATGTTTAAGTTTTTATTTTAATGAATGGTTGTTGTTTTATGCTTTATTCTGTTTTGTTTGTGAGGCTTAATGTTTTAAGGTTGTAGGAGCTACAAGAGTAGCCTTTCCTTATAAGGTGCTTAGGGTTTGAGAGAATACCTTGGCAAAATATCTTTAGTCTTTGAGAGTAGTTAGGGAGGAACTACACAAACAAGGGGTTCTAGATAGTAACTAGGCCTAATCCATCTTAGAGATAAGGATAGGATTTCATTCGACTAAAAGGAGTTGTGTATAAACGATAGGTTAGATGTTAATGCTGCCGCAAAAAGGTATTACCGAGACATATCCTATTAACTGAACCAATAGGGTCACTGCAAGGGCTTACGCCAATCGGTTTTACCAGGGCATCTTTAATCTGTCGAGTCCCTTACTAGAGATAGCATAGGGAATTTCAGTAGACTCTGTCGGGAATGGTAAGCTTAGAAGAAACACCATTCAGAGACATAGACTTAGATTTTCCTTACGACTCTTTCCACTCATTCCCATTGCTGCTTGTCATTTGAGAAGGCTAAAGTCCTATATTTATTAAATCGTATATTTACATTTTATTTTGTCTTGACATTTCCATTTGCTTGCACGTATTACAATTTAATTTGCCACAGCATTTTCAATTACCATCATTCCATTTCCATATCAGCTATTCCTTTTTGCCACAGCATTCTCATTTGTACATACCATCACTAACTTTACTTAGGTGACAAAGTAAAGTGCCTTGACAAACCTATTTGATTTCCCCAATTCCCTGTGGAGACGAAACTCGACTTATCACTTTATTACTTGTTCGATTGTGTATACTTGCACACATATCCGTATCATATTTTAGTACTCACAAAGAGCGGACATGCATCGATGCACTTCCTGTGCATCGATACACACTGAACAATTTCTGGAAATTTACCCTTGATATATCGGTATACATTGAATGTGCATCGATGCACATAGCCCATAATTCATTTTTATGCCCGAAAATCCACTCTTTTCAGTTTAATAACTTCATATATCATCCCCTTTCTTATTCTTAACTTACATACTCATATTCAAACTCATTTATATTCATTAATCATCTCTTTAACATCAAAATCCTATTCCCCATATGTAATTAAAGAATTACACTAAATTTTCAACATGTTCCAAATTCAATTATATTGCTTCTAACTTCTTAATTAGACCCTTGACAAATCAAATCCATCTTTAGAACTTTAAAAACCTTTCTATAACAAAAGTTCATTTATATACCCTTCATATAATTTCCTTTTTAATTCTCTATTCTTGATGTTTAAAGCTTATTTCCTTAAGCTTATATAATACTCAAAGAATCAAAATCAACTTATAAATCCGAGAATTAAACAGCTGAAATTAAACTCACCTTTAATTGAGGCTTACGGGGAGAAGAAGAAGCTAGAGAAGAAGACTCTGTATAGATTTCCTTATTCTCACGTTTTTATATTCCTTAAAAAGAGAGAATAAAAATCTTCTCTGAGAAAATACCATAATACCCTTTTTACTTTCCAACTTTACTATTAAATCCATGAACTTTTAACTTATTTCAAAATCAAGCACATAGTTTTCAAAATTTGCAATTTAGTCACTGACCCTGAATTTTAGGATATTACAACCACAATGGAGCAAACACTAAATTTTCATGTATCCAATCAATATCATGGTTTGAATGTAATCTATTCATAAAGTCAGAGCTTTTGAGTTATCTCTATAACCAATTGCTTTAATGGAATGGCTTAGTTTATTACACTTACCTTATGATAACACTTTATTAACTTTCTGGGTATACATATTCGATTTCTTAACCTCATCGAGAATAACCTTTTATAGTTTAAGTTTCGTTGAGAGTCAACAAACATTATCCTTAGAGTTTAATTCACAATCAACTAATCTAAACTAAATTTGTCTACTCCACTATTTTATTTGTGAAGATTATGATCCATTGAATGTCCTCAACGGAAGTGTGGTCTAATCAGTTTTGCAACACCATACACAAGAGATTCCCTATTTTGATTTCTCTTATACATACCTAAATTCCAAACCCTTTGATTGTCTTTGAGAGGAGAAGGTTATCTTGATCCCTACAAGAGAAGGGTATGATGTTCTGGCGTATCTTCTAAAGTAGAACCAAGGGTTCTTATTTTACAAGTGTTCAATCTTGCCACTTTTTCAAAGAAGCTATAATTTTAATTCTCAAGAGAGCATTTAAAACAGTTGATATTTAAAGAATTTTAATATTGAAATTTGCTTCATTGTTCATAACCTCATATGGTAGCATTTTGTTTAATACGTTCGAAAGTTAAGTAACTTGCACTTTTTAAAAGAGAAATAAAGAAACAAAATTTAAACAAGACAATAAACTACAAGTGTAATAAAGATTCCTAGTGGATGTAATGACTTCTTTTTTATATGTATTAGAATACCCCATTACTCATTGAAGATCCATACCTCAGAATCGATCAAATTTTGAACCTTATACTTCAATGCACCATAGTTTTCGGTAGTGTGCCCTGTGTTTCCTATGTGATAGCTACACACTGCGTTGGCATCATAGTCTTTAGGAAACTGGGGTTCTTTTAACTTGTACTGAGTTGAAGTTACTAGATTTTTCTCAACCATAATTAAGAGCAATTCTTCATACATCATTGGAATTAGACTAGTAGAAGTCTTTTTTCGGATCACCTTATGACGTCTAGTCCCACCATTAGATAAATAAGACCTTAATGTATTGACCTCATATTTATTCTCAACCTCATCATTGTCATCGCTCTTATCTTGTCATTCTTGATAGTTTTTTTGATAATTTCTCCATGTATGACGATGTCAGAGAAATTATTATTGGAAGTTTCTATCATTTGATCTATATATAAAGATTTTAATGTATCAATGAACAAAAATATGAACTCTTTTTAGTTACCGACGGATTCACTTGGGATGCAATGTCCCTCCATCGTTGTGCGTACTGTTAGAAACTCTCATTATGCTCTATCTCCATACTTTGTTACGTTGTTTGGTTAAGGATCATATCAGTCATGTGCTTGCATTGACCTAAAAATGACTGAGCTAAATCCTTCTAAGAACGGATTTGAGTACGACTTAGCTAATTGTACTAACTGGAAGTGGGTCTGGTCAGGTTATCTTGAAAGCTAACAATTTTTCATTCTCTATATGGTCGGTCATTTTACTACTAAACATGATGATGTGGGAAGAAGGATAGGTGGTCCCATAATATTTATTAAAGTCAGGAACTCAAAACTTTGATGGAATGGCCATGTCGGGGACCAAACTTAGTTCTTTGATATCAAACCCATAGAAAGACTCAAACATCTCCATAGATTTTATCTTTTCCTATAAAATTTTCAGTTGTTGAGTTATTTTTTCTTTCTCAACTAATACATTTAGATTGGGGACCTCATTGTCAGCGTAAAAGTCTATTAGCTTAACCCTAAAGATAATGAAATAGTTTATATAGAAGAAAGTTCCAACTTAATGATGTGACAACTTCTCAGTAGTAACGAAAGTCGACGAATGAAATTCTTAGTGCACAAGGGTTCGCATAAGGACATGGATAGGTGTGAAACCAAAAGGATACAAAAGGTCTTCAACAACACTCTTAGAATTAGTCACATGCTTCCTGAAAAATTCTTCCATTTTTTTCAGCAAATCAACCTGAGAGTTAACAATATCAACCTCAATATTAGCCAATATTCCTTTCATTTCATCGTGCAACTCCTTTTGATCTTTCTATATCTTATTGAGTATATCTTCTATTTCCTTAGTTACTTTTCTTGTAGCGTAAGGGTGTGATGTGTTCTTACTTCTAATAGGGGCTAGGATCTCTGCGATCGAAAACCTTGTCTTATTATTAAGGGTTTTCATTAAAGGAATGAATGTTTTAATGTATGATTTTAAAATGTAAAAGCACAAGAATACAAATGAAGTGTGAATACATGTATGCAAAAAATATTGATCTTAAAATAATTGTGCATAGAACAATTCTTGAAGAATTAACGATGTCTCGGTACTATAGGAAAGTGAAAATCAAAGATTACATATAAAATCTAGCTCTATCCCCTTGTTGTTTAACTCATGTGAGTAATTAGATGAGGCATCGTCTTTCGTCAAACTTTGGCACTAAAAAAGTCTTCAAAGCTTCTAGCTTCTCTCCTATAGTGAAGGTTTGTTGAGTCATTTCATGAACTTTAAATGTTATCTCCATTGTTAAATCTTTTTGAGTTTAACTTGTTTACTTAGTAGGTAGACGGTCTCTTGATTCTTATAGTTTTTGCTTTGTTAATGAAGAAATCTTTGAAATTCTATCTAACCCAACAAAAGGTGTTGTTGTTTTGAGAACCTTCTAAATGACCAACTATTTCAGAAATCAATAGCTTTGAATGATATGTCATGTTTATACAAAAATGAAAAATACAACAAAGCATGCGACAAGACAAAAGGAAATCAAGTTAGTATAAACAATAATTAAACGAATATGAACTGAAGAAAATAATAATAATAATAATAATAATAATAATAATAATAATAATAATAATTAAATACAACTCATAGATGAGGCTGCAAACAAAACATGCAAAGAAAATTAAAATTCTAACCGCATGTGTTCTAGTTATCCTAGGTTATCCACATGACTCTAGTGGGGTGGGCTTGCTAAATTTTCTACATGAAGTGTGGTTCTAAAAAGGTTCCAAAATTGTCTTTACAACCTACTAAGGTTAATAAAGACTTTGAATATGGCCTATTACAAACTTTGTGAATCAAATTTAGTTTAGGGGATCACATCACTAAATGTGTGTCACGAAACTAATATCCGAACATGTAATTAGAATGATTTCCAAATATACTTTTTCAGACCTACATGAGGAAGCCCAATGCTCCTCGGTGGTGGGAAGTTTTCCCCTATTTAGGTGAAACGAGATGAAGCTCGGGTATAGAGCTATGATATACACCAATTATAAATATGTTCACATAAGTGAAAGCATTAATCAGAAATAAAATCTATTTTTATTTTTTTGAAAAACATAATGAATTGTAAATTAAATAAATTCGAACTAAAAATTTTCAAATGTCAAATATATGGTAATCAAATCATGCCTCGACTCTCTATTTGTTTTAGAAAACAAAAGTCCCCAATGGAGTCGCCAAGCTGTAGCAACCGACCTTTTGGGGGAAAAGCCGACTAGTTGCAACGATGAGGGGTTTTGAAATGATTTTTATGAAATGTTGAGAGTTTCCACCAATGATTTTTAAGGTAAAATTGGAACACTTAAAATCGGGTAGTTTTAATAAAACATTTTTATTTTATCAAAAATACCAAATTTTGGTTTGCGAAAACAATATCAGGTTTGGGAGTCGATTACGCGTGGGGAATTATTAACACCCTCACAACACCCATAAATTGATATCTAGTTGATTACCCTATATTTAAAATTGAAAATTTTGAGTTCGAAGTTTTATTTAATTTAAAAAGCATTATGGATGCCAAGTTTGAAAAATGATGTCGGTTTACTAAAACTAATAACAACCACTCTCGAACATTTAATGCGAAAGCTTCATTATTTATCTAAGTAAATGAACATTGCCTTAAAGTTCAGGAAATCATGATATATGATTTTGAAAAGGATGTTGTTTTACTTCGGAAATTACCAGTGGTTACCCTTGAGCATAACGCAGAGGATACAATATTGATTCCTTGACAAATGAACATTGCCTTATCATTTTAAATCAAGATGCAGTCATAAAATTATTTAAAAATAACCTAATTACTAGGTTTGTTAATTGAGACAATCACTAACTTAAAATGTCTATTATTTAATTTAAAGAACCTAAAGGACTAAACCTAAAAAAGTTGATGATATAATATTAATCCTAATTGTTTTTAACTAATTATTCAATCGAATAATTGAAATGGATCCTCGGGCATTTTAATGCGATGGCCAAATCAAATTATTCCTTAAATTAAGGGACTAAAGTGAAAGCCTAAAATGGAGGCTCTAATTTTTAACCCTAATTAATTTTAACCAATTATTAAATCGAATAGTCGATTTTAACTCTCGAGCATTTAATGTGAGGACCGAGTTTGCCACTTTGGAAGATTGCAAGCTTGAAAATATGAGTTGTTACACTGATATCTAAAGCAAACTCTAGAAAGGAATGATCAAGTGGAAGAAGATCGAGTTCGTCACTTTGAAGTCAAATAAAGATTGAATCAACATTTATGCATTCATAAAAGGGGATGCATTGCATTGCATTTTCATTTTACACATAAACACATGTTTTTTTACAGATCTTTAAGTGAAAAGAGAATATTCATGATGTCAAAAGCCTGACAAGTTGAAATGAAGAATTTAAACCCCAAATACTAGTAATCATATTTAGAGAGGCAACGCCTGAAGAACATGGAGCTAATATACAAAGGAAGTATTACTTTGAAGTGGGCATGTTACCCAACCATTAAGTGATTTTCAAAAAATGAGGAAACAATTTCCAAAGTTTCTCATTTGAATATTTTCAAAAAAAAGAAATTTTTGAAAAGTAATAAAGCAATTTCCAAAGTTTCTTACTTAGTAGACTATTTCTAGAGATGATAAGTCATTCGGGCCATCAGTAAGTCTTTTGAGCATGATGGTTAAATCATTCGGGTCATCTGTAAGTCTTTCGAGCAAGATGATAAGTCCTTCAGGCCATCCATAAGACCTTTGGGCATTATGTTTTCACATGAATTTGAAAATTAGAAAGTGATTTTCAAAGTTTCTCATTTAATGTTTTCATAAAATGAAATCTTTGAAAAGTAAGAAAGCGATTTCTAAAGTTTATTACTTAGTAAGTCCTTCGGGCCATCAGTAAGTCCTTCGAGCATGATGATTAAATAATCCGGTTCATCTATAAGTCTTTTGAGTAAGATGATAAGTCCTTTGGGCCATCCATAAGACCTTCGAGTAGGATGTTTTCACATGAATTTAAAAACTAGAAAGAGATTTTCAAAGTTTCTCATTTAAACATTTCCATAAGATGAAATTTTTTAAAAGTAAGAAAGAGATTTCCAAAGTTTCGTACTTAGTAAGTCATTCGGGCCATCAGTAAGTCTTTCGAGCATGATGATTAAATCCTTCGGGTCATCTGTAAGTCTTTTGAGCAAGATGATAAGTCCTTCGGGCCATCTATAAGACCTTCAGGTAGGATGTTTTCACATGAATTTGAAAAATGAGAAAACGATTTTCAAAGTTTCTTACTTAGTAAGTCCTTCGGGTCATCAGTAAGTCTTTCGAGCATGATGATTAAATCCTTCGGGTCATTTGTAAGCCTTTCGAGCAAGATGATAAGTCCTTCATGTCATCTATAAGACCTTCGGGCAGGATGTTTTCACATGAATTTGAAAAATAAGAAAGCGATTTTCAAAGTTTCTCATTTAATGTTTTCAGAAATTGAAAAGTAAGAAAGTTATTTCCAAAGTTTCTTACTTAGTAAGTTCTTCGGGACATCAGTAAGGCTTTCGAGCATGATGATTAAATCATTCGAGTCATTTGTAAGCCTTTCGAGCAAGATGATAAGTTCTTCGGGCCATCTATAAGACCTTCGAGTATGATGTTTTCAAATTCTCAAATGTACTCTAATGATTGGTAATGTTTGATTTTTAGATTTGATCTTGTTGAAGACAAGAGAAACAGGTCGATCCGGATTCATTTCTTTCCAAAGAATAGCGGAGTGAATTAATTTTTTCGAGATCTGATTACTCGAAAAAGTGGAATAGATCAAGTCCGACCTACCATGAAGTTGCAGTGGAACATACTGATCTTTTGAATTCCTCGTAACCGGACAAATATGACCTCCTTTGATCTTTGCTCTGTTTTCGTTGCATGACAATGAGCAAAGAGGAGCAGCTGTAGATGCTCATTTTGTCTGCGGATCGCATTAAATTTCCGTTTGGGTTTTAGTTATTTAGGCATATTTATATTATTAATTAGGAGAATATATTATTATGATTATAATGTATAAATAAATATATATATAAATAATTAAATCAAATATATATATATATAATATTTCATTAGGTACTAATCAAATATTTCTATTTGTTACAAGCCTACAACAATTACATTAAGCCCAGTAGCCAGACCAGGACCAAATGAAAAGACCTAAATAATAGCCCAATATTGATAGGGTTTCCTATCATTCTCCAGCGTCGCTCGAGTGTACACCGTTGGATTACTTGTAAGATCCACGATCCAAATCAAGAGATTTTAGGGTTTTACCCTTTTACCTTCAGCACTGCCTCATGAGATCCATCAGGTTTGGACTATCCAACGGTCTAGATCTAGATCAATATTTAGGGTTCTCAAACCCTGATCACATCTACCGTCACAGACGCTTTACAGTCGTTGGATTTGGCCAGCGATCCAATGGCCCAGCTTCACCCGAGGACACCGACCTTTCAGATCTCGCTACCATTTTAATCAATGAGTCTTGCGCACATTTCATTATGGTCCTTAGCCTTAGTTATTTTAAATCTTTACTGTTTTATACATTGGTCATGTTATTTTCGAAGCGTTTTTATTTTAATCCCACATATGTAGGGTTAATTCTTGATTACGAGGCTGGTAATATTACTTAGTTGCCTTTTAATCCTATGTTTGTGAATGGATAAATTGTGACTTTGGTACCTGAAATGGGATCAGTTTTGTGTTACAGGACTCATTATTTGCGTGGTATGTTATTTTAGCATCAGATTTGCAGTTCCTTTTTAATTTGGTCATATTTTTTAAGCCCATTTATTTCTCATTATTTTTCATAATAACCTGTTGTTTGCTTTATTTATGTTGTCAACCATAAATCTATCCTTTCTATATTTTAGGCCATGATTAAGATTTTTATGCATAGGTATGTAGGGTTAGTTTAGGTTAGTTTTAAATATATGCTAATCATGTGTTCGAATGATTATAATATGTATGCATGCACATATATTTATTTTAAGCATGTAGTTCATATGTATAGATTTAGGAGTAATGTATCCTTTTTAAACTGAAGTATGATACCGTCACGTGCACAACTTGACCTAATTACGTAATTGGATTAAAGGTAATACCCTTTTAATTTAAAATTATTTGAATGGCTTGTCTTAACTCACTAGAGAGTCGTTTTTTACAATTTTAAATTAAAAGTTGTATCCCATTATTGACACTTAAAAATGGTTCGTCACCTTAAAATTTAGGAATGAAAGAAAAAGAAATATTCAGTTATTTAAATTTTTCGAGAAAAGGTTGATAGAACTTATCTAAAATCTGGTCTCGATATTTTTAAATAATTGAATATTCTTCATCTTTCTAACTAGGCTTGAATTTAATCTATTTTGGGTGCATGTGAATATTATAATGGAATTATAATATTTCTTTATTTCGATTGAAGTAAGAATTAATTACCTCAGGTTATGAGGGATTTATTTCTTCTCAATATGAACTAATTTAATATTATTATTATATTTCATGGTAAAATTTATATTTTGGTTGTTTTATGGTATTAAAAATCAAATCAAATTTGAATTTGTAATTTTCTTTGTAAAGACATTGATTAATCGACTAGGTACCAATTTAGGGCGTTGTGGAGGTGTTAATCCTTCCACATGCGTAACCGACTCCCGAACTCGAATTTTGGTAACGCAGTCCTAAATTTGTCGTTTAATTAAAATTATTTTTATTTGAAATGGTAAAACATTTTTGGGTGCTCAATCACACCCTAATCAAATATTAGTGGCGACTCCTCGAACCATACGTTATTATTTCAAAAGAAATTTCAAATTTTTCGAAACGAGAGGTTTTTTAAAATTACATTTTTTTAATTAAAAATTAATCAATTAAGAGGTAAATTAAAAATGATGTGATTTTTTAAATCTCATTTTTAAAGAAAAAGAATCGTTTCGACATGTCACTTATTCGTATCATCGAATAGAGCCTCCGATCTTCAAGAAGCATGATCCAAAATGTTTTTTTATGATTAATTGAGTAACATATTTGTTACTTTCTAAAATTGAGTAAACCATTTATAATCTTACCAATTATCGGATGACTTATTCGTAATCTTACTAATAATTAGATATTTATGATGTAATTTAACTGAAAAAAATTAAAATGTTTCATATTCATGTCTTCTAATGTTTGTCACATTTTTAACGACTAAATGATATGTTAGTAATAGTCAATTATATGAATGATTCTTTTATAACTTTTAGAAATTGGATAATCCATTTATATTCTTACTTATAATTGAGTGATGTCAAATTTAATTTACCCTTTAATTTATGAAAACAACAAAAATAACAAATGATCGGTCAATTTCTTAAATTAAAGAGAAGGATATTTTATGATTTAAAAAAATTCGATGGAAATTTTGCTTATGAGTATTATCTAAACACTCTAATGGTGGAATCTATTAACTTTGTACGCATCAATTAATAATACATTATTATTATTTATTAGTTTAAATGATCATATAAGTAATATATATTTATAAGATGTTTAATCATTTGACGATAAATATTCAAATATCTTTATAAATGTCGTGTTAAAATCTAATATTTTTAAAAACAAATAAATATTCAAATATCTTTATAAAGTCATGATAAAATCTAACTTTAAAAATAAAAATCATCGTTTAATCATTAAAATCATTTGATTAGTAAAACAATACTAAATTATTTTAATTATTACACTACAAATTGTTTTATTATCGATAGGTTTAAAATTGGATTACCGCATTAAATCAGTGATGACAATTACATGTCTTTATTTCATTAAATAATAAAAGCTTTTTAATAAATATTAAAATAAAAATTTAAAATAATTCTAAAGCAAAACATTAAACATTAATTTTGATAAAAAGAAATTTAAATACTTAAATGAAAAGATAATATAATTTATACATTTATTGTATATTTAAACTATTTTATTATATTTAAGTTGAAATATTTCATGTATCATCGTATAATTATATTAATAAATGGCTAAACTACTTCACATATCACCAATTTTTAAGCACCGACTCGTTTATATCACAAACGTTTTAATTATGCTAATTTACGTTTACTTTTAAGTGTAATTATATCATTTCGTCGTTAATGACGTAAAGACACGATTACATGGTAGCTCGACACCGTGACGTTGTTGACGTGGATGCCTCACCAAAACAACGTCGTTTCGACACAACTATTTTGATGCTCAATAAACACAAAACGACGTCGTTTTGCTTAAAAATTATTATTAAAATATTGTGATTGTGGGATTTTAACACTAGACCCATGGAAACCTATCTTAATACTTAACCATTGAACTATCTTAAATTTTATGTTACTTTTTCTATAAATTTGTTAAAAATCTAAAATATCAGTAAAGATTAATTCTAAAATTTTAAATAACCTAAGGCTTTGAAGGAGTGAGAAAAATATTAAGAATTTAGGTTTAGTCCCTAGGTTATTTAAAATTTTAGAATGAATCTTAACTGCAATTTTAGATTTTTAACAATTTTATAGAAAAAAATAGAAAATTTAAGGTAGCATGATGATTAAGCATTAAGATCTATTTTCATGGTCAAGGGTAGAAACCCCCACAACAATAATATTTCAATGATTTTTTTTTCAATCAAAACAACATCATTTTGTGTTTATTGAGCATCAAAATAGTTGTGTCGAAACGACATCGTTTTAGTGAGGCATCAACGTCAGCAACACCGCGTGAAACTGTCATGTCATCGTGCTTTTAAATCAT
Organism: Hibiscus syriacus; assembly: GCF_006381635.1. Taxonomy (NCBI): domain Eukaryota; kingdom Viridiplantae; phylum Streptophyta; class Magnoliopsida; order Malvales; family Malvaceae; genus Hibiscus; species Hibiscus syriacus. Next base: position 2,254,672 of record NW_024062759.1, on the reverse strand, counting down.
TAACGACGGAGTGATATAATTACACTTAAAAACAAATGTTTGTGTTAAAATTGACAAAATTAAAACGTTTGTGTTATAAACGAGTCAGTGCTTAAAGATTAGTAGTATTTGAAGTAGTTTACTCTTAATAAATTTAGAAATAATTTAAATTAATATATTTTAAATTTTACAACATGATTTTTTATATTTTCAACAATAATTTAGGTATTCAAATCTTAAACAATATTAATTTTTTTTTAAAAAAAATACATGTTTACATGCTTCTTCAAAATTAGCTTCCAAAGATAATACTAAACATCCCTAAAACAATTGATTTTCACCAAAATTGTCCTGTGCCGTTTTTGAAGCAGCGGAGAAAAGTCCAATACCGTATGGAAAGTTTAAGAAAAGATAGTTTAATTTAAAACTAAAAAACGGTATAAATGGCTATGATTGAAAATGTGAGAAAACCATTAATAATATAAGTTGAGTATGATAATAATATGATCTTTTATGTAATATTTTTAGTTGTAATTATGAAATCGGTAAGTTGATAATATCGATATTTAATTACAAATATTAATATTTTTCATGAAATAAGTATTGAACCGTATCTAATATTTTAGGTTATAAACAAAAATGTTATCGAATATATAACATTTTAGGTTGGTCTAGATAACATTTTGGGTTGTAACTAAGTATCGATACTAGGTTGACTTGTCGTGCAAATAAGTAATAAATTGCATTTAATATTTTAGAACATTTTATGTTATAGCTAAGTATCAATACTTACTTACAAGTATTGATATCGATACTTTTCATGAAATAAGTATTGAACCACATTTAATATTTTAAATTACAACTTCATAAATATAGTTGTGAAATATAATTTATTTGAAAAGGTTAAACACGAAAATTTCATAATTTTCTTTCTTAATGTTTAGAAACTACATAGATGACATATGAATTATATCCAACTATCGAACTTAATAATTTTCTTTTTTTCGCCGAAGTGATTTTGATATATTTTTTAAAATTCAATTATCGAACCTCATAATTTTATTTTTATTTCTCGAATAAAAATTATATCACATATTTTATTTTTCTCTTTCGAATTGAAGTACATCATACATTATATGGCACAATCGATTTTATTTAAGTATATTTTTAAAGTTTAATCGGATTCTTTAAAACAACTTATAACATTTTTTCTTTAATAAAATTTTATTACATTTCTGATATCAACATAATTTCTTAACGACCAATATCATTAGTAGACGCAACCGAATTTATTAATATGATTGATAACATTTTCTTCTTTAAACTTATTTTGTTATCGTGGCTATTTTTCTTTGACCCAATTTTTAAATTTTGATAACACTTTCGGTCCAAAACGAATTTGTTAAAAAAACTTGTAACATTTTTGGTAGTAACTGGATATGTTAACGCGATTAATAATATTTTCGGCTTTTAAATTATTTTATTACTATGATTGTTTTCTTTGACTCATTTACTATACTTCATCAATATTTTAGGTCCAAACTCGATTTATTAAATAAATTTATCACAGTTAATATCTCAACCTAATATTTTAGTAACCGGTAATATTCTTAGACACATTTGGATTTGTTAATACGATTGATACTTGCCGCGACCGTCTTTCGGTTGAGCCCCGGAATTGGACTTCGACTTGGATTAAATGAATTGGGAGTCGCCACCGACCACTTTAAAACGAATTTAGGTGGGTCGGACACCATCTTACCTGATCTGCATTTTACCAGAAGTATTTCGGGCTCGGGAGTCGGTTACGGTCAAGGAAGGATTAGCACCCTTGAATTACCTTTCAGTACCAATTAATTTTTCTGTTGTCTTAATTGCGAAAATTAAAAATTGAAATTGAAATTTAAAAATCCGATTCGATTTACTTACCTTTGACCGATTAAAATTTCTCTGAAAAAAGATAATAAAAAAATGTTAAAAAAAGATAATAGCAATAATAAACAAATCAAAAACAAATCAAAATAAATACAAAAGAAAAAGAGGAAAAGAATAAATAAAAAATTAAATAAGTTTAAAAAAATAAAAAATAAGAAAATGATAAATAAAAATTGGATTTTTAAAAAAAATTAAAGAAAAAAATTATAATTAAAAAAGAAAATAGTAAAGGAATAAAAAAAAAGAATTAAAGTTTGAAATCAATAATAATGAAAAAATAATAATACTAATAATGATAAAATAAAACTTAGAGGATCAAATTGAACAAAATTGGAATTAATGGGTTAAATTGATATTAGAAAAATGACCTACAAAATAAAATCAAAAGTGAGGAGCCAATTCACAAAAATGTAAAAATATGAACCAGGATCAAATTGATAAAATTGAAAATTTCAAGGCCAAATTACAACTGGTGACTGAATTGCAAAGCGATTCAAAGCTATAGGGACTGCTGAGAGGATTTGACAATCATGTATTTGCACTTTGGTCCTTGGTATATAAATACCCAAACAAGCCTACTCTCCCCTCATTCTCACCATTTCTCAAAAACTCTCCTCTTTTAAACGAGAGAAAGCTCTCTCGATGCCCCTGAACCAAAACCGAGCCCCAAATCCCCTAGAAGCGCCTCCTCCGATGTAGATCTAGGAAACTAACTTCGGGTTCTTTACCTTTTTTTGCGAGACCGTCCATTTCCCGACGACCGTTCTCCTCCCCGATTTGCTCTTTAGTACGGTTGGCTTTGCTTTTGGTTACTTGTTCTTTCTCTTTGTGTTGCGGCTTTGCTGTTTTTTGTTGATGGATATTGGTATTGTTTTTTGCACTACTTTGTTCTTTGTGACTCGCTGTTTATGTGGGTCGTGTTAATGTTGGCTCACTATTGATGGGTGTTATCGTGTGGGTTTCCTGTTTTTTTACCTCCCTTGGCAGTGGCTAGGTGGGAGTATTTATCTGATTGTCACGGTACTCATCGTGGTTGGTTGGCCGGGGATTTCGGGATGGGTCAGTACCGATCTCCTCGGCCAAAAATCTCGGTGACCGGTGTGTGGTGGCGTTGAGGCTTCTGGTACCTTTGATTTGATCTTGACCGTTGGATTGGGTCAGATCCAACGGTCCTAGATCGGCCGCGGCGTGATAGCTCATTGAGAGTTAAATAAACCCTAATTCCCTTGCTATATTGGTCGTTGATCTCCTTGCTGATCCAACGGTCCGTTGTTGTGCGGCGTTTATGCTAACCCCTGAAAACCCTAGCTTGGAATCTGGGCTGGGTCAGGCCCGTTGACTAGAGTTGGACCCGTACCTTGACTTTGGACTTGGAAAGAAAAATGAAATAAAAAATGAAATTAATAAAATAAAATAAAAAAGAAAAGAAATAATAATAGAGATAAAATAAAATATTTTCCAAAAACCTATATAATATATATTTTTAAAAAAAATATTTAAAATTATATATTAAATATTTTTTTGAAAAATGTTTTCAAAACTATATAGTTTTCAAAAATGTTTTAAAAACTATATATTATATAAGTTTTCAAAACTATATAATATATATGTTTTCAAAATGTTTTTTTTAAACTATATTTATTTTCAAAACGTTTTAAAAACTATATAATATACATTTTCAAAAACGTTTTAAAAACTATATATTATATTTATTTTTCAAAATGTTCTAAAAATTATATAATATATAAATGTTTTTAAACATGTTTTCAAAACTATATATTATATATATTTTTTAAAAAAATGATTTCAAACTGTATAATATATATGTATGTATATATATATAAATAATAATAAAAATGGGACGAAAATGAATGTCTACAACTGTCCCTCTTTGTCCTTTTTCGTGGAACGAAAAATAGGACAAAGATAAAAAGACACAAATTTTCGTTCGGTGGGGTTGAAGAGTAACTCCCTGTCGAATTGGGTTGCAGATGGCTCCTCCGTCGCGAAGTCGAGTCCATCTTGAAATGATATGGAATTGAAACTGTAGTTCGAGATTTGAATCGGGATGTGGCTTCTTGTTGCCCAATTGTAGTCAACCTCGGTCTTCTCCTCGGTTTAAAGACCTTGGTTAAAAATCCGACTGGAAAGTAATTCTTTAATTCCACTGTGTGGTTGACAGGCCCTCGAGCCGAATGAAATCGAACTCGAAAGGTCTTTGGCATATAACTCTTCTAGCCCTAAGCTATACCGCAAATGATGTGTTGTTGATCTGAGTGTAATCAGACTCAAAAGTCTTTGTTGACAAATAACCCTTCTAGCCTTGAGTTATGCTGCAAATGATGTGCTCTCAAAGCTGAGTGTAATCGAACTCGCGGGTCTTTGGCAGATATCCCTTCTTGACTTAAGCTATGCTACAAATGATGTGCTTTGGAGCTGAGCGTAGTCGAAATCGAAGGTCTTTTGGTGACAGATAACCCTTCTAGCCTTGAGTTATGTTGTAAATGATGTGCCCTCGAAGCTGAGTGAAATCGAACTCGAGGTTCTTTAATAGATAGCCCTTCTCAACTTAAGCTATGCTGCAAATGATGTGCCTTGGAGCTAAGCGTAGTCGAACTCGAAGGTCTTTGGTTGATAAATAACCCTTCTCGACTTAAGTTATGCTGCAAATGATGTGTCCTCGAAGCTGAGTGTAATCGAACTCGCCGGTCTTTTGGTGACAGATAACCCTTCTAACCTTGAGTTATGTTGTAAATGATGTGCCCTCGAAGCTGAGTGTAATCGAACTTGAGGGTCTTTAGCAGATAGCCCTTCTCGACTTAAGCTATGCTGCAAATAATGTGCCTTGGAGCTGGGCGTGGTCGAACTCGAAGGTCTTGGTGGCAGATAGCCCTTCTGGCCTTGAGCTAAGCTGCAAATAGTTTGTTTTTAAAAAAATAGCTTCCCTTCACAGGTCGAAGCCGGTCACGATTCTCCAGGTGGTTCCTTTGAGCGAGTCTGAACCAAATGGGACGATCTTTGAATGAATCTCCTTTTACGGGAAAGCCCACTGATGAATTGAGTTTATATCTTCCGGATATCTTCCGTTATGGAATTGAAATCGGGAAACATGTTGCTCATTGTTGAGTTGAGCTAAACTGGGTTTGTTCTGAATTGGTTCTCGAACTTATCTGAAATTGGTTCTGATATCTGTAGATATGTCAAGTCGATTGAGGTGTAGCTTCTCACTGCTGAGTTAAGCAACCACCATCGTTTTTTAAAGGCGTTGCGAATCGAGTATCCTTCATCCTGAAGTCGAAATTTGACTCTAAAAGCTGCAAAAAGCATGTATACTAAAATGATGAATGTGATGCACCTAATTATGTATAAGATGCATGCAACGGAGTCTCGTGCTTTATCTGCCAATATGGTCCTTGGAATCGATCGTGCCCCATTCTCTTTTCGAGCTTTGGCTTTACAGACCTTTTAAATCTGAGATTGTTCTGTTTGAAAATGTTTCTCCTTTTTCTTATTGTAGGAGGGAAAAATATAAAAATGTTGTAAAATATTGCTCCTTAATTCAGGCTTGCAATCGAATCAAATCATAAACACGAGTTTAAAGAATATCAAAGGAATCAATAGCTCTTTTAATATTTTTAGAGTTACAGCTCTTTGACATATATTCAAATGTATGAGTTAGCTTTAGGTTCACCTAAGGTTTCAGCCATAAAAAAATGTCATTTTTTCGGTTATTGCAACATGCTTTTCTTTTGTTTGACATTTTAATTGGACTCGAACAAAATAACGCAACTAACATTATCAATTACTAGACCTTCTATTTCGGTCCTCTGAAATCTCCCATTTGTTCAAGCTTTGTAGGCTCCTCTAATAAAGGCAGTGCGAAAATATTGATCTAATGATGAAATTCTTGAGTGCTCGTGTGTATTTGACTATAACAGGTGTTCCTTAACTCCCTTAGTCAATTTTTACCGAAACTCCTTATGGGTGTCAAGAAGTTGTTGATAGAGTTCCTTGTATGTCATCAGAATAGGGTCGAAATATTTCCTTTCCTTCTTGGGTTCTCTGGAATCTTGTTTAGAAGTACCTGACGGTACAACTGTATTTGATTTTGGGCCGGAGATTGTAACACCTTTAATGACGTGTTTGATGTTGTTAATTTATCCATCACTTTCCCTCGTAAGAGGTTTCTTACTGGCTTCCCCATCTTTAATCTTGCTCTGCTTTATGGCTGACTCGACCATTTCTCCAGCCATAACCAAGTCTGAAAAGCTTTCTGATGTGATCGCAACCAGGTGTCCAAAGTATGGAGTATTCAGGGTCTGTACGAAAAGTTTTCAGGTTTCCTTTTCATCCAAAGGTGGATGCACTTGTACAACCAAATCTCTCCATTTTTGTGTGTATTGCCTGAAACTCTCGTTATGCTTATTTTCCATGCTTTGTAGCATAACTCGATCTGGCCTTATATCATTGATATGCTTGCTCCCCATCTTTAATCTTGCCCTGCTTTAGCGGACTCGACCATTTCTCCAGCCATAACCAAGTCTGAAAAGCTTTCTGATGTGATAGCAACCAGGTGTCCAAAGTATGGAGTTCAGGGTCTGTACGAAAAGTTTTTAGGTTTCCTTTTCATCCAAAGTGGATCACTTGTAACCAAATCTCTCCATTTTGTGTGTATTGCTAAAACTCGCGTATGCTTTTTCCCATGCTTTGGTAGCATAACTCGATCTGGCCTTATATCATTGATATGCTTGTATTGTTCCAGAAATGACTTGGCCAGGTCCTTCCAGGTCTTGATATTTGATTGGCTTAGCTGGTTGTACCACCAGATGGCTGAGCCCGACAGACTTCCTGGAAGTAGTGAATCAGGAGTGATTCCTCCATATCCTGTCATCTTTCGACAGAACATGGTGATGTGAGCGGATGGGCAAATGTTCCGTCAAACTTCTCAAATTCGGGGACTTGAATTTCGGAAGGAAGAACTAAGTCTGGGACTAGACTGAGTTTCGCGGCATCAACTCTATGGTAGTCATGGTCTCCTTTAACTACTTCATTTTCTCCTCCAACTTGATTTTTTCCTCCTCCAACTGCTGATTTTTTCCTCCATTTCTTTGCTTTGTCCTCTTCCAAATCCGGTACATAGTAATAACCGAATTGTTCTTAGGGTTAAATATAGCAGTTTGTATCTCTGTAGTAGATGGGGGTTTTGCTTTTGTAGTGGATAAGTTCCCTTGAAGTTCAGGTAAGATTCCAGGTGCGACAACCACTTCCGGGGTAGGTGATATAGTTACCCTTCGGTGAACCTGCCCCAGGTGCACTTGCTTCAAGTTCTTTCTGTAATTTGGCCATGTTCTCTCGATTTTCTCGATTCTTGCTTCCATTTTCTTCTTTTCAGGGGGGGTGTTATGCAGATGGGGTGTGTCATTGCTTGAGGTGGGTATCCAATATGTGTTCCTTTGATGAGACATGTATGTTAGTTAATGCGAATGTAAAGAAAAATAACAAAATGCAAAATATGTCTAGATGCAAATGCATGTAATGTTCGAGGCATTAATCCAAAAAATGTGTATGTTATTAGAAATAATCCTTATTGGGGACAAAAGTGTTTTACCTTTTAAGAGACAAAAATATCCTGAACTTCTGACATGTTGACTAGTCTTCTACTTCGCTGTCACCGGTGAATAACCTGTCGACCGCTCTGGCTTCTCTGGATGAACTGTGAAATGACGAGTTGTTTGCCCAAAAAAAGTCTCGAAGGATGCACCTCCGGCTTCTACTCTCTGCTGAGTCTGTTCCCTAATAGAACACATTGGAGCCCTCTTTGATAGAAACTATACGAAGTTTGCTTCTCGAATTCGTCAGCAATGGCATTCAGCTCAGATAGAGCATCCGGGTCTGTAACATTTCCTCGTTTTGCCCTGCAACCTTTGCCTCTTCAAAGATAGACAGTCATGTCCCACCTGATCCATGCAGCAGAATATTCAGGTTTGATTTAATGTGACAGTCCTTGTAGACTGTCCTCTGTATTTTCATCTTGTATTACAACCCCTTTGTCCATCAATATTTATGTTTAACAAACATTTTTGGTGGATCAACACCTCTTTTAAATGATGCGAGTGATAGAACAAAATGAAAGAGACCAAAAAAAATAAAAAGAGTTAGTGAGGTAAATCAAAACAAAAAAATGAAAAATCCTACCCCACATGATATCTACCCCACATGCTTTAATTCCTACCCCGACATTATCTCTATCCCGCATGCTAATTTCAAAAAATCCTAACCAAATATTTGTGTAGTTCGCATGCTTTGAACAGAAAGTAAAGCAGGAAATAAAAACCTAGGGTTTGGAATGAGGTTTTGGGGTGGCTCTAATTCCCTGTACTCTCTGGTTTAGGTTCTAAAAAGGTACTCGAGTTCTCCTTGCCGGTGCCCCCTTGGGCTTGCCAGACCCTTAGTCCTAAGCCCATTACAAGCTCATGTAGACTAAGTTAAACTCGAGAGGATACATTCCCTTATGCCCGCACAGTGAATAAATTCACTCGAAGACATAAGGTATATGAATCCCGAAGGTTACTTGCTAGGCCGCACGGTGAATAAATTCACACGAAGGCGTCACTTTCACCCCCACTTAAAAGAGTTCGGAGCTCGGGTATAGAGCTAGAGATAAAAACTTTGAAAATCTGAAATCATTAAAAAATGTTAGTACAACTATTTATTTGAAAAAATAATCAAAGATAAGTAATTGGAATTGAATAAATAAATTTAAATTCACCATTTTCGCATAAAAAGACAACTGAAAATTAATTTCGGTCTGACTCACTTACCTGTCCCTAGTAGAGTCGCCAAACTGTCGCGACCGTCTTTCGGTTGGGCCCTAGAATTGGGCTTGGACTTGGATTAAATGAATTGGGAGTCGCCACCGACCACTTTAAAATGAATTTAGGTGGGTCGAACACCATCTTACCTATTTGCATTTACCAGAAATATTCGGTTACGGTCAAGGAAGATTAGTACCCTTGAACGCCCTTTCGGTACTAATTAATTTTATGTTGTCTTAATTGCGAAAATTAAAATTTAAATTGAAATTTAAAAATCGATTCAAGTTACTTACCTTTGATAGATTAAAATTTCTCTGAAAAAGATAAAAAATGTTAAAAAAAAGATAATAGCAATAATAAACAAATCAAAAACAAATCAAAATAAATACAAAAGAAAAATAGGAAAAATTAAATAAAAAAATTAAATAAGTTTAAAAAAAATATAAAAAAAAATAAATAGAAAAAATGATAAATAAAAATTGGATTTTAAAAAAATTAAAGAAAAAAATGATAATTAAAAAATAAAATAGTAAAGGAATAAAAAAAGGAATTAAAGTTTGAAATCAATAATAATGAAAAAAATATTACTAATAATGATAAAATAAAACTTAGAGGATCAAATTGAACAAAATTGGAATTAATGGGTTAAATTGATATTAGAAAAATGACCTGCAAAATAAAGTCAAAAGTGAGGGGCCAATTCACAAAAATATAAAAATATGAACCAGGATTAAATTGATAAAATTGAAAATTTCGAGGCTAAATTACAACTAGTGACTGAATTGCAAAGCGATTCAAAGTTATAGGGACTGCGGAGAGGATTTAACAATCTTGTATTAGCATTTTGGTCCTTGGTATATAAATACTCAAACAAGCCTATTATCCCTTCATTCTCATTATTTCTCAAAAACTCTCCTCTTTTAAACGAGAGAAAGCTCTCTCGATGCCCTTGAATCAAAACCGAGCCCAAAATCCCCTAGAAGCGCCTCCTCCGACGTAGATCTAGGAAACTAACTTCGGGTTCTTTACCTTTTTCGCGAGACCGTCCTTTCCGACGATTTCTCCTCCCGATTTGCTCTTTAGCACGGTTGGCTTTGCTTTTGGTTACTTGTTCTTTCTCTTTCTGTTACGGCTTTGCTGTGTTTGTTGATGGATATTGGTATTGTTTTTGGCACTGCTTTGTTCTTTGTGGCTCGCTGTTTATATGGGTCATAATGTGGCTCACTGTTGATGGATGTTATCGTGTGGGTTCCCTGTTTTTTTACCTCTTGGCAGTGGCTTGGTGGGAGTATTTATACCACGGTGGCCTGTTGGTTCCGATTGTCACGGTACTCGCCGTGGTTGGTTGGCCGGGGATTTCAGGATGGGTCAGTCCCGATCTCCTAGGCCGGAAATCTCGGTGACCGGTGTGTGGTGTCGTTGAGGCTTCTGGTACCTTTGATTTGATCTTGACTGTTGGATTAGGTCAGATCCAACGGTCCTAGACCGGCCGCGGCGTGATGGCTCATTGAGGGTTAAATAAACCCTAATTCCCTTGCTATATTGGCCGTTAATCTCCTTGTTGATCCAACGGTCCGTTGTTGTGCGGCGCTTATACTAACCCGTGAAAACCCTAGCTTGAAATCTGGGCTGGGTCAGACCCGTTTGACTGGAGTTGGACCCGTATCTTGACTTTGGACCTGGAAAGAAAAATGAAATAAAAATTGAAATTAATAAAATAAAATAAAAAAGAAATAAATAATAATAAAGATAAAATAAAATATTTTCCAAAAACCTATATAATATATATTTTCAAAAAATATTTTAAAATTATAAATTATATATTTTTGAAAATGTTTTCAAAACTATATGGTTTTCAAAAATTTTTAAAAACTATACCATATAAGTTTCAAAATGATTTCAAAACTATATAATATATGTTTCAAAATTTTTTTTTAAAAAACTATATTTATTTTCAAAACATTTTAAAAACTATATAATATACATTTCAAAATGTTTTAAAAACTATATTATTATTTTCAAAATGTTCTAAAAACTATATAATAATAAATGTTTTTAAACATTTCAAAACTATATATTATATATATATTTTTAAAAATGATTTCAAACTGTATAATATATATGTATGTATATATATATATACATACATACATATATATTATAAAAAATGGGACGAAAATGAGTGTCTATAATAATTTTTAATTTCAATTTATTTTGTTATCATAACTAAACATTTAGCCTATTTGTTAAATTTTGTAACCTTTTAATTTATTTTGTTATTCAGATAATTTTTAGATGCAATCATATTATAAAAATGATTAATATTTTCAATTTATTAATACATAATATGTACGTAATATGTTCCTCTTGTAATCGTTATAACCGATCGAGCCTTCGTTAACTTTATTTTAATGGTCTCCAGCAGAACTGGCCTATCATTTGACCCAAACGAAAACGAACACATAATTTGCAGGCCTGTGCTGCCAGTGCTGGAAATTAGTGTTTGGGCTTTTGCTTTCATTTTGCCAACGTCCCCTTCTCTCCCGTAAATCCAACATCTCTCCGCCGTGAAGTAACATGGCTGCAGCTGGGGGCAAGGATAAAGAGGATGATGTATGGGGAAAAGCCAGAAAAGAGCTGATGATTTGTACGAGATTAGAGACACTTTTTTCCCTCTAAACCCAGATGATAAAACCTCTAAACTTCAACACGAATCCGATCTCGCTCTCAAGCTCCTCGATTCCATTCCTGCTGGTATTTTCTCAAATCCTACCTTGCTTCTTCTTTCGTTTGCTTTATTCTCCTGGATTAAGTAAAGTTGCTTTTGAAATCCTATTGGTTTCCCTTTTTTGGGTTGCAAGCAAATAGATTGGGTTCTACATTCAAATTTATTGCTCTATTAATTTGTTGTTGCCATCCTCTTGCCTCGAAAGGAAGAATGATGAGTTGAAGCTTGTTTGATAATACAGTGATAACTGGAATACCTATCACTAGACGTTTATGCTTTGGTCTAGAAGTCTGAATTTGGCCCCTACTAATTCTAAAATCTAAATGATTTTAATTTGAAGTTTTGTTGATGTTTGTGCTCGAATGTTAATGAATTTAATAATTCTGCTTTTATAATAATATATCAAAGAAAAATAAGTGAATTGCTGTTATTTTGATGCCACGCCATCACCAAAATGCTGCATTATCCAAATTAACAGCAAAGTTTAACTTGGGTTCTCAATTGTAATGCAAGGATTCAATTCATTAATATTGAGGTAGAGACTAGAGAGTGTAAATTGTCGAATTAAAATAGTGAAGGGAGAGAATTTGGACTTACACCTTCATGTTTCTGTAGATGGGTGTTCCTATGTTTCTTTTTTCATGTTGGTGTAGCCCATGATGTGTAGTGACACCATGATATTAAAGAAGCAGAAATGAGACCGGGAATTTTCATCCTTTTTTAACCTGTATGTTTATATCAATCTTTTTTGCCCATTAAACAGTTAACTGAACATTTTCACTACAGAACAAAGAAAATTGCCTGTACAGCGCTCAACATATGAGTATTTGAGAGGGAAGATATTAATGTTGTACCTGACTATAGGAAAGAAGCAGAGGATCATCTCTCGAAAGCAGTAAGTGGGAACAAAGTGTTGTCTTGGTTTTATGGTTTGCCATAATGCTTGGACTCTGAGTAAGGTTCATGCTTTTTATCTAATATTTTTCTTCTCCAGGTTAAACTGAATCCATCACTTGGAGATGCTTGGCTCTGTTTGGGTAACTGCATTTGGAAGAAGGGAGATTTTACTTCAGCAAAGAACTGCTTTAATCTTGCACTTAGCAAGGTTATCACCCACATAAGAGCTTTGACTTTTAAGTGTGCATTTTTAGTTGTTATGCCTTCTTTATAGTTCATGACAATTAGTTGTACATATTTTTTTTGTATCATACAGGGTCCAAATAAGAAGATTCTGTGCCAATTATCAATGCTGGAAAGAAGAATGGCTCAAGGCAAGGGATTTTGTTTCTTTTTTCATAGTCACTTTTGGTTATTCTGTTGTGCATGGTTTTCGGATACTTAAGGAGTTAGGAATCCAACTAATCTGTTCTTCGACTTAAAATTACCAGCCTTTTGGGGTTAGTAGTAGTCAATCAGTCATTTTTAAAGTGTTTTTGGAATGCTTGGTCAGGTGGGGTGGAAATTGAGAAGCTGAGCATGAACACAGGCAAAACACATTAGCAAACTTGCTCTTTCAAAAGGGAATTGTGTTTTCACAGAGAAATTAGGAAAAGAAAAAATTATAAAAATAATTTCTTTCGATTTACTTGGACCCAACTTGTTTCAGCTGATGAACAAATTGAACATGCTTGATATTAGTATAAGCCTATGGGTTCTTGATCTTCTGTATGGTTTAGTTGCTTTTGATTCTTGATGCGTGTCTAGAAGACATTGCTTCCTTAAAGCAGGGTAACCTGCTGCTGGTGCATTCAGCAATTTCTATTGGATCCTTGCTTTACTCCAAACCAATAAAATGTTAGATTTCAACAAAGGCGGTCGTTATGACTTTTGGGCAGCCACACTTTTTTTCGGCGGCAATTTATAGAAAATACAACTATCGAATAGCCAATTAGTTGATTTTAGGTCCTGATATTTCCTCATCCAAACAAACTGTTAAGGTTTTCAAAAGCTACGGCTTAGGTAGTTGAGCATCAGAAAACTGCCTTGAGTTTTACCCCTCATGTAAAACAAATTAACAAATGACTTGGAAAACTGTATTATCATCTGTCAAGCAATATGGTTGCTCTTATTTGGGGCTTGTTCCTGCTTGATCATGAGCAAAGGTGCTTCATTGTTCTTACAAAGGTGTTCCGCCTTCTGTAGGTGCCGATAATCAGGCTGAAATGGTTGAGGAGAGCATTCAACATGCTAAGGAAGCTATAACTTTGGATGTCAAGGATGGTTATTCTTGGTGTAAGATTCTTCAAACCTGTATCATGCTTTAAACCTTACATATCCAATTTGTCAGCCTTCAAAATGAGTCAGAAACAGAGTATGTAGCAGGCCTGCTCTTTCAGCTAATTTTAAATTTTGTTAGGGATAATGTTCAAATGCACATTTTCACAAGATTTGAACTCCAAAATTTACCTCTACTATTTTTTTGGGGTGTGAGGTTAGTTTATGTTTTTGTACTTTCTGTCACGTAGGGATGAAAAAGAATATTGTCAAAGATTTTATTTTCTTATGCTATTTTTAACATAAAAATAAAACATAATTTATATATATTTTTTGAATCCGACTATGATTATATGTAAAGTGCCAATGAGCGTTTTTTGGTTTGGGGGTAAAAACATAATTGGATTCTGCAACATGAGAGGGTGAGTTCTTTTCCTATTCAGTAGTTGACCGCTTTGGTTTCCTCAATCCAAATTCAGTAGTTGACTTCAGGCACATGTGTGTTTGGTTTTCATTTCTTGTTATATGTGCAGTTAGAAAATGCAATTGTTGCCTTTACTCTTAATTCTTAACGTGGCGAACTGTGAACACTGATTCCCATTTCCCAACATGGAATAATTTTCCTATGACAGATAATCTGGGAAATGCTTGCTTGACAAGTTTTTTTGTAACTGGAACTTGGGATCATAGCAAACTTCTTCAATCCTTAAAAGCATACCAAATGCTGTAAGTTGGTGGCTTCAGAACTTCACTGCATATTTAATTGTTTAGGCTTGTCATATGATTGCCAGTGTAGCAACAATAATGTTTTTTCTGTATTGGGTGTATGTTGCTTTTTTAATATTATGTAATTGTTACAATGTAGTAATGTTACTTTAAGGGATGTGGTTTAATTATTATTTACATGTGACAGGAGAAGGATGAAAGAATGAAGTCAATCCAGACCTGTATTTTAATTGTGCAACAGTGAGTTTACTACTTAATCCACCTTTTCTCTGATTCCTTTGTCTGGAAAGATGAATTATGAGAATGAAATGACCTCCCATGCACAAATTAGTCAAGATTTAATACTGATATTGAAAGGTAGGAAAAGATGAATTTTTAATTCACAAGTACCTATATGTATTTGAAATTCACTACTAAGCAGGCTTCTAGCAAACCATAAACTGAAAAAGATTCATGAAAGTTATATTTGAATTTGTTTTATCACACAATTTGCATTAGTCCTTAAATTCAAATTCTTTCTTTCAAATCCTAGTAATCAAACATAACCTGAGAGCGTTTCGAATGGTGAGCTTGCTGACAGCCTTTTAAATTATTTGTGCCTGATCCCTCAGAATTCCTGGTCTCTGTTTATGACAAATGACTATTACATTGGCATATTGCTCCCTTTTCACTTTAAAAGATTGATGGGCTGAAAAAAAATACTCTCAGATGAAATGTGTGTCTCACTTCAATTTGTTAAGTGTTAACTATCTTATGCAGTATACAAGTCTGATAAAAGATCTACTTATTCACTTAATAGGATGTGCTGCTTCTCATTTCTGCTATGGATTTGATGAACTTTCTACTTTCAGGTAAACAGATATCTAGAGAATTATGATAGGGCTCTTGCTGGATTTGAAGCTGCTGCCTTGAAGGATCCAAATCTCAATGCTACTCTGGAGGTTGAAAAGATGGTCAATCTTCTCGACAAACTGGAAAATTTGCTTAGGGTAATGTATTTTTTCTCTCTCTCAGAAGCCAAAAGAATGGTTATGGATAAATGCTGAATCAGTGTGTTATGCAATGGCCCTTATTCTGGTGGTTCATTTTCAACACTTTTCCTTTATGGAGAAATTACACCTCACACTCAAACCAGTATGAAGATTTGCTTCTTTTTACACATAGTTTCTTGTCAGATCTCATTACCAATAAAATGCATATTTTAAACAAGTTCCGCTATAGAAGCTAGCAATATTCCATGTACAATTCTAAATGTCGTTAGCATTCACATTGACATATGATAAAAGAAGGATGAGGTAGAAATATTAATTCATAAATGTTCTTATGTCCGTCAGTATTCAAATAATCTCAAGCATTAATGTGAAACAGGAAATTTTATGAAATACATGAATACATTCATTATAGATGGACATGTCTATATTAATGTGTCAAAGAAAATATAGTCGGATCAAATTTACTTTTTATATATTTCTTGGGTATAGCAATGCTAATTCTTTCCTTTTCTTTTTCGTTTTTAAAACCTACTACCTAAACCTCATTTTCAAAGGTTTAAAATGCTAGGAGTCGATGTACTATATCAAAATTAAAGTGTAGTCCCTATACTTTTTTTTTTGCAAAATTGAGTTCTATCTATTTTTGATTTGAAAATCTTGGCCTGCTCCACTTCTGTGCAATTAGTGTTAATTGCTGACCTGGCAGCTATAAAAAGGGTAAAATAACTTTTTCAGTCCCCTACATTTAGAGATTTTTATCAATTGACCCTTAATCTTTAAAAATAAATAATTATTACCATTAATTGAACAATACAATTTTCAATCATCTACATTTGCAGCTTTTTGAAGGACCAAGATTTTCAAAATAAAAATAGTCAATGTAGCAAAAATAAAGTATAGGGACTAAATTTTTGAATTTTAAAATAGTACAAAGAAAAACCATTGACATATTTAATCCTTTTTCAAATAAACTAATATGTACTATTCATTCCTAATTGCCCAATATAGTGATGCAGAACAGGTGAACAAAAAAGCCACATAAAGGGTAAACAGAGAAAACTATAGAGGGTGATCAAATAGATGAATCTATTGAGAGAGAAGAATTGGTAGAAAAAATGGAGAAGCATGAAGCCAATAGTTTAAATCAAATCCTAATTATCACAATTTAGGGACTTCTTGAAATTGAGAATAAAATAAACACTTATAGGTATTTTCCTAAATTTAAAGGGATACAAAAATGCTGAATATATCCCTAAACCCTAGTATTATAATGATTTGGTAATATAAGTTAGAAGTGAGCCTCAATAGACTACAATGCTATGTGAACTATTTCAATTATAGTTTATATTTGCACGTAAAAACACTTGTGGTTTTTTCCATATCAAATCTCATCAGAAAAGCAAATTAAGTTGCCATATAATTTCTCTCATATTTGTGTGGGTCTGGTACTTGGAAGAAGACAAGGGATAGGGGGATGGTTTCCACAAATTTTGATTGTTGTCTACGGTTCAATTGATGTCTCTTCTTAATGGTCTTGTGAACATCTATTTCCAATTTGTTGACTTTTCATTCCACTCTCACATTGATAATGCTGCATGCTTTCATAGGTTGCTTTTGATAATAAAGAGTGCATGCAAAACTTGTTTTGTGAAATCGCTAGTGTAAATTATAGCATCATGAGAGCATACTTGCTTTTCCTTACTGGTATCAATTAACATTCTGTGATGGTTGTGTAATATCATTTCCACTGAAATTTGATAGATGGTTTATACAGGGACATTCCAAGGCAAAAAGACTTGCTTCGTCAACAATTGGTGCTGTTAATTGTAAGCAGACTGATATTTCTACTGTGTTTTAGTCATTTGTTATATTATCCAAGTGATCTGCGTACCAAAATTATTATCAATTGGAATGCACTGAGTACCTTTATTTACATTTCTTCTGTTAGTGAACTCCTCGTATAGAAAGGCCACTATAGATGTGCTATCAGAAGGTCTGAATAAAGCAGTTCTGTACTGGGAAAAGTGCTGTTGTTTGTTAAGCATGAGAATTACCCCCCTGTATGAGTTCTACTTCACTCTCCATTTGCTCTGTTTGTTGAGTTTTCTTTTTGTAAAGCTTATGCTTATAAAGTTATACTATGCTTATATAACTTGTATGATTTTTTTTAAGAGACGATCTCAAAATTATGGATAAGTAATGTTTGTGTTGTTACTAAAAATAGTGTCATATGGTCTATTGTGCTAATCATTAAATGGACTTCCGCAAGCAGAATGCTGGCCTGCAATATTGCTGCAAACTTAATTGCTATTGGGGTTTCTTATGGGTAAAGTAAGTACAATGTGGGACTTATGTAAAATGTTAGTGCTACATCTTGAGATCTAGATATATTATGGGCAATGTTCGTCAGGCTTTAAGACTATTTAGATATTTAAAAGATGTAACACTTTCAATATGATTTTTGGGTTCTAGATGTTTCAGAGTTGATTTATTTCTGGCTTAGGTTGCTTGAGGTTCTGATTCTTGTAGGTTTGGTTTTTAGTTTTTAGTTGTAAAATGTGGCTTTCTTTTGTTGTGTTAGCTAAAACCAATATTTATTTTTTCTTTCCTATCTGATGAATTCTTAGGCAAACTATGAGATAAATTTATTTTGGTTTAGCAGTTACTATTTGGCTTGCGATTCAAATCAGAGTTGCTTTGTTCTATCAGTATATGGCATACGCAACGATACGGTAAGTTCTGCTTCACTGTTTACATCAACTCAAGCCTCAGTGCTATTTTTGCCTCCTTTTATTTCATTTTGGTTCTGATTATTAGTCATTCAGAGCTGTGTATCTGAATCTATCAAACCTTCTGGTCGCAGATTAAAGAAGGAGATCAACTAACTTTGTTGGATCCCCATTTTCGCCAGGTCGACTTTTCTTGGAAAGAAAAGGTATTTTCTCCTACCCTCTTTTTTTTGGTTGGGAAGTAGGGGCTCAAAATATGAACATTCTGTGGATGAAATTATTGCAGTGTTACAAGTTCAAGTCAATTCGGGTTGATTTCTTGGAGCAAGTGCTCGTGAACGGCAAAGCTCTTCCCGTCATCAGGCCATTCGAACATCGATCTATGCTCAACATAAACCATGAATATTGTGTGGAGTTTGATAATTATTTGTGCCTATCGTTTACATAAACCATTTTTATTCCAATTTGTGTGGAAACATATAGGAAAAAAATGCAGGGCAGTGGATGTGTGTAATGGCTAAAGTTGTCGGTTGCATGAGAACGAACAAAACTTTGTATAGGGTTTAAAATTTAAAAACTACATATAATTTGCTAAAAAAAATACTGTATCGTAGACATGAACATAAACTGGACCAGATAGGTGGTAGTACGTGTGTGAGAGAGCTTTAGTTTTTGTTCCTTAATGAATAAAAGTGTGAAAATTATTTAAATACTTATAAAACTAATATTCAATTAATATAGTATTTGATATTTACTTTTATTGTTATATTTTACCATATGCCCATACATATTATCTGCAGTTTTCCATTACATGTTATTTGGATTCTTTATTATCCTAAAATGTCATTATTCATTGTTCAATACGTACTTAGAAATAATTAAATTTTGGCATTGTATGTGGATTTTTTGTTGTTGAAAAGTGAGTGAAAAATATTTTGAGATCTAGGTTGTTACAATATATGTAGAACTCGTCATGAGGGAATGAAGAGTTTCATAAAATATACTGAAAAAAATAAAACTCGTTATAGTAACTTTTAGAAAAATTTTATGGAAGTTGTTATGTCCTCGTGATGATGAATTATTTATTACATCTTATAGAACTCGTCGCTCTTTCATGATGAGTTTCTCATGTAAAGTAAACAAATGGCTTAAATCCCAAAACAGTTGTTGAGTCAATCAATCAAGGAAAATGATCAAGAGGGGTTGAATGGCAAAAAAATTGGTGGAAGCTTTAGCATAAAAAAGAGAAAATGACACAAGAATTTTAGAGTGATTCAACTTCCTTAATAAACTCCACATCCACTACCTTAGTTTTCTAACTAAGGATTTCAATAAACTAATTTGTTCTATAGGACAAGATGTAAGCTTACACACTAACACTTATACCCCAAAGTCTTAAATGTTCAACTCTTTTTAAGAATAAATTACAAATTGAGCAAACTTTGAATATTCTCACAAAGATAGATTGTTTGCAAAATGAAGTTCACGCACACTCAAGAACACTAGAATAAAATTAATGATGAATAATAGTGTTCAATGAAAGAAAGACACAATGGAATATAAATTTGGCTCTAATTGCTCTTTGATTGTTAGAATAAATGTCTTCTCTCTTCTTGACTGTTTGAATACCCCTTTTATATGCCCTCATTGATTTTTAGTCATTTATGGTTGTTGGAGGGAGTTTGGAGCTGTTTGAAACATCAAATTTGCGCATTTAATGCAAATATGCACAAAGGTTTCGAAACCACCTAGGGAGATTTCGAAACTTACCTTAAAAAATAACCGTTGAATGGAGGGTTTCTAAACCTAGGGGTTTCGAAACTTGTGGGGGGTTTGAAACCTTAAGACGAATTTAGCTACTGCCTTAGGGGTTTTGAAACCACCTAAGGGGGTTTCGAACCAGGCTAAAAAACTTTAAAAAAATAGTATTGTTTCATATTTCAAACATATTTTTAAGACTATAAATTTCAAATATTTTTAAAGATATTTTTTACATTTTGATTCTTAAAAAAAATTTACAAACTGAAAAATATTTTAGTCGAATATGGTAAAATATTAATTTTACAAAATTTTCAATTTAGTCATTTTTATATCAAAAACATTTAATTACATTTATCAATCTCCCCTTTTTGATATAACAAAAAACATTTTGTAAAAATTTGTTAAAAATAAATTTTGAAGATGTCAAAAGTTTTAACAAGTGAAAATTTCATTTTTCTCCCTCTTTGAAAAAGAATTTAAGAGTACATTATTAAAAAACATGCAAAAAATGAAAATTTTGTTTACGTACTAAAAGACCAAAATTATAATTTATGTACTAAATGCGTAATTTACTCTTTTTGTAATTGGTTTTTAACAATTCAATACATTTTTAATTACGGGTACTTGAACCACAATTTGGTTTTTCAGAATTCAATATATTTTTATTTACGGGTTCTTGCTTTTACTTGTTTCATCGTGGGTTCTAATTTGTTTAGATTTTTGAATTTATACTTGACTCTGTAAAAGAAGTTTTGAAATCCCTCTCCGGATTCAATAAGCCATAAAATTGATGAAATAAATCAGAAAATAAAATTTTGTTCATGAATAAAATCTTATCGGAACTATCCAGTCAATCCTTCAGAACCACATCACATCCAAGGACCAAATCGGACTCGATCTATATGATTTAGGGGAAATAATGTTATTTCCTACAATAGGAACAAAACATATTTGGGACAACACATGCTCTTCAAATCAGAACATTTGAGATGCAACAGTTTCTAACAGCACAGTGAAGGGGAAGGCAATTAATTTGAATTTCGATAACAATAGTAATTAAAACATATAAATGTTAGATATGAATCCTTGCTTCTAGTAATCATCTCAATAATTTTATTCATCATAGTAGGCAGTGTTCGAGTTTCGAAACTTTGTCACCTGAACTGATTGGATTCGTGGGTCATTTTTTCCAACCTCCAAAGCAGAGAGATACACTGGTTTTACTTGGGATTCTGAGAATAATAATCACGGATGTTGACTCGTTGTTACCTTTTGGAACGAGGCAAGAGAGCAAGAAGAATCTTTTTCCTAGGTCCCTGCAGCGCAAATCAAACCTCATTCGTTAGGGACAACTTTCGCATCGGGTTCGAGCACATGAATTATGAACATAAAGAACAGGAAAAAAAAATTAATAAACAATCAAATAGAGAAAAGAAGGGTAAAATACCATAGGTATTCCCAGCTCTTAAGGTCGTTTTCCCTCATCTGTTTCAATGCAGGCATGTCCACCTGAGTAAAATACCAAACTACAGATCAGCCAAGCAAAGAGGATACGGATAAATAAACGAGCAAGCATTCTCCATACAAGTCACATGATCCATCCATGATAGTTCAATAACTTAAAAACATCTTCAAATTTGCATGATGAATAGCTGTAGCAACAGCCTACATTTTCTGCTATGTACTGTCCGTTAGCAAACATTAGTCCCCAACAGCTTCCTGAAGATGCTTTGCATGTTTATAAGATGGATTCCAAATTTTACAACTACAGCATTTCTCAAGTCGGAGCAAATTTTGATATTTTATCAGTAAAATCAAATGAAACAGATTTATCCCTGCATCTTTCTAACAGAAAGTCCAAGCAACAAGGCAATTATCAAAAGCAACAAGGATGTACTGGTTCTCATATCTCCTATTTGATTATCAAGAAACGTGTCCTGTGAAAACAACATGGTGCCCTTAATCCAAATTGACAAGTAATCTTCAGTCCTACCAATATCATTTGAAGTTACACCCCCCTCCCCCCAACCACCCAAAAAATAAAAAATAAAGAGCAGCCAAAATCCCTATTGATGCTGTATTTCAATAAAATAAAATAAAAAACCAGCAAATACTCCTAATGCACAAACTACTGAAGTACTTGAAAACCATTGACCAAAGAAAGCAAACAAACTACTATCAAGATATAACACTGCCTCTCATGAGCACCTCTTTTTCCTTTAAAAAAGGGTTAACCATACAACTAGCTTACTTACTTCCTCAGCCTTGAAATAAATAGCATATTTCCCTAGCCCCAGCGAATGTAGCAAGCCTTCAACAGTTTGTCGTTCATCAACCTATAAAGCAGCCAGCCAAAGAAGAAAAGGTAAAAAAAATCAACTAAACACTCTTTAAAAGTAAGTGTATGCATAAATTTAGAAAGAGGTATTTGGGGATCACAACATGACTAGTAAGTTATGCAAAACTGTAGAGCAAATAACAGTACACACTTGATTGATCACAGCAGCAAAAGGGTCAGCAGAGAAAGCAAAAGCGCTCATACAGAGACAAGAGAAGACAGGAATCGTTTAGGATCCAGATTTGATATGCAGAAGCAAAAATAAAGTTCATAGAGAAGATCAGCACCTACAGCTTCAAATTCCAAAAATTTAAAAACTATCTTGGGCAAGTAACATACAGCTTCAAAGCAGCCTTTATTCTACTTACACCGAACCAAAAGTGACCGAACCAATAACCATCCACAGGTAACAAGAACTTCTTGGTATGTGATCAAGCAAGAGTATGTCAAATACCTAAAAAGGTAGTATTATATTATTTTTCTAAAAGATAATTGGTTCTTCAACATTTTGAACATCAAATTACCCTCTACACAACTGAAAAGTGTTGATAACAAATCTAACAAGATTGGAACACCCAAACAAATTTCTTTTTATCCTCACTTTCCAGCCGTAATGGTACAGCAATAATATAACACATTTCTTTTGACAATTTAAGAAATGCAAACATGACAAACATCACTGAGCAAACTATGCCATTGTTTTATGGTAAAAGAACAAATGATTCATTAACATAAGCAGAAGATATACAAGAAAAATATTGTCAGAGACATATATGTAGCTGCACCATTCACTGGTAGAATGGCGAAAATAGTGCGTACCAAGTATGAACTTTTTTGTACATATTGCTTGGAGGAATTGTACTTGGAATTGGGGGCCCTGGGGGCATAGGCTTAGCTGAAGTGGCAGGCAATGTAGATTTCGTAACAAAAGATGCTGCATTCACATGCTTTGGCGCATCAAGAACAGCTTTCCCTGTGTATGAACCCATCCTCACATCATCCGGTGTCCTGTTTACTGGCCTTCTTTGTAGCTCAACATTTCTTGAGGGAGACAAACCCCTAGAGGCATTCATCACTCTTCCAGGAGATCTTTGTCTTAATGATCTAATGTCCAAGGAGAATAAGAACTTGGTGGAGGCAGTCCCATTCTTGACAACTTTTGGCGAAGGTCCATGCCCTTATGGTTATTGTCCTTTTGAGCCCTTCGAAACACATTTTTTTGCATGAGTTAAAACCGGAGGTCATCTTTACCAATGTGAAAATCTTTTTTTCCCAATGAAGAAATGTTAGTATCTAACATCAGTTCAGAAATAAAAATAAAGATTTTGCAATGCAGAAGGGCAATTACCATTTAAACCACTATCATTGAAACTTGAATGACCATCACCTCTTTGTCTGTAGAAAAGGACAAAACTCTGCTATTACTTAACATAAGAAATTACTTGCATAGAATGTAAACACTGAAGAGAAGGCAGGATTAGCACTCATGGTCTATCCAGCTACAAGTACAACTCTATTGTTCCTAAAGTATTGTTGCCAAACACAGATATCCAACATTAAAAGGTGGAAACTTATGCATTCCTGAACTCCGATTATAGGAAAGATGTTAAAAATAAGGTGAATATGTCCAATATAATAGTCATCGCAAGATCAAAACCTGTAGTATCAGATTACTAATTAAAATAAAAAAAATCTAAAATAAAGGAGCTAATAACCAAGGAATACTACAAAATACAAATCGTTGTTGTTGTCATCATCCACTAGGAAACAGAAAACATCACTTAAATAGCCATTGCAAAAACATGGGCGTTCAAAAGCAAGATTGTGAAATGCTTCTAAAACGCAGTAAAATTCTTAAAAGTATACCTTGTTGTTAGCTGACTCAACAAGTTATCTACGTTGCTCCCAACCTATCCCTTATAGAACGCTTAGTTCCAGCAACAGGATGAGAATCAAAAGATCAAATCTGATGCAGCTCCCGACCTCTTCACAACCTAGAGAAACATAATCAATAAAGTTCAGATTCACAACAAGCCAACATACACAAACAAAAATGGAACAACACTAACTTTCCTAAAGGGGGGGGGAATTAAATTCTGTAAAAACAAATAAGTGAAATCCGACCAAGCTAAACTAAATCGTTCAAAGTCGAACTGAATGCAGCTCGTTCAAATGAAAATTCCTGCTAATTTCAAGCTTATTTCCTACATTTGACCAGAACCAAACAAATACTTAAGGAACCTCTGTAATTACTACGAAATGAACAAAAACAAATACCTGGCCACTACGTCCGAGAGTGATAGTAACACGGCCACGCGGAGCTTCTGCCATGAAGAAACTCTGGAAGAGTTACAAATCGTTTAATCTGTTCTCTTGTTGTTACTTCAGAAGGATAAACTAAAATGAACAAACGGTGCTTATAATCGTCTCTAATTAAAGTTCGAAAAATAGGAACCCTAAAAGATCTCAATGAAGAAACATTAACTAATCCATTTTTAAGATATTGTGAACTTCAATCCAGGAAACAAATGGAAATGTAATCTTAACTTCACTGTTTTAAAAAATCCATACAAAATTTAGGGTATACGAAAGGGGGAATCTGATTTCTTGGTGTCGAAGAAGAATAAGGGGGAAAAGAAAGGAGGTCGTAAATGGGGTATGGCGCTGCGGTTGATTTCTATGTTTCGCGACAATATTAGACGTCGGAGTTATCTGATTGGAATTTGGATAAGACTGAATGTATGATTTTTATGATAATGAAATTTATATTCATTTGGTTAGTTCGGAAATCTCATTCTGGGTAATATAAGATTATCAATAATAGATTTTTTGAGTATATTATTGGGAATGTCATTGCCTCCCTTTCCTTAGGTATTGTTGGATTCCCGGCATTTTAGACTAAAATGCCCTTAAATTTTATATGAAGTTCAGAGGTTAAAATAAAATTTTACCATTTCATTAAACTTTTTTATATTTTTAATTTTGTAAAAAAAAATTATATAAATTTATGAATTTAAATTTTTAAAGAAATATATAAATATTTTTCAACTTGTTAAAAAAAATAATAATAAGGACAATTTGGTCAAATATACATTCTAATAAGTTTTTATTCTTTTAACCAAACACGGTGATCTTACATTCCTGTTAAGCCAACCAAACACAAAATACAACATTCTCAGTAATCCTATTCCCTGGTAATCTTACATTCCCACTGTAATCTTCCATTCCGTGAACCAAACGCACCCTAAAATAAAGTCAATTTCTCTGTATTTTTTGGATAATTGCAGTAGATACCACTAAACCTTATAAGTTATATTATTCATACTAATAAATTTTTAATTTATTCAATTATAATCTGAGTTTTTTTAATAAAGATGAGACTGTAGTCATTACATTAAACTGCTTTAAGCGGACATAAGAAAATCTGAAAATGTCTTTATGTCATAACTTAAGAAGTGTTATTGGAGATCAAAGAACACCTCAAAAGAACCATGTCTAAGTGAGTATCAAGTTTCATCATAAAATCAATTGACATGTTTGTAGTCTAGATATTAAAAATGGGGGTTTGAAATTTAATACTCTACTCTAAAAATTTTGGGTATGTAAAATTTATTTTTCCATTTTTATTAACAAATTAAACTATATTTAACATTTTTCTAAAATAATAAATGTATAGTGGTTTTCCTAGGGAGCCACATACATCCATCCTGCATATTCGCTTCTCGACGGATAAGGGTAAGATCAACAAACCAAGCTTTAGCTAGAAGGAAGAGATGGTTCTAACCAAAGCTACGGACTCATGAGTGAAGGATCAGTAAGAAATCGGTAAGCGTCAACATATCGATCTACAGAGATAAATGCTCATAACCTTGACTCCAAGCAAATAGAAGTCCTTCAAAACGCTCCTCAAAGTTTGCCCCGTAAAACACTTAATCTGAACAAATAAGCGTCCATATATGGTAATTATACATGACGTGAATAATTAAAACATCGTAGTAATCATCAAATTTCTCTAAAAGGATTCGAGCCAAGATCTTTTCGGAAAG
The DNA here is from genome assembly GCF_006381635.1 of Hibiscus syriacus. Taxonomy (NCBI): domain Eukaryota; kingdom Viridiplantae; phylum Streptophyta; class Magnoliopsida; order Malvales; family Malvaceae; genus Hibiscus; species Hibiscus syriacus. The sequence continues at coordinate 2,228,409 of NW_024062759.1, read as the reverse complement.
AAAGCAGGACACTTAATCGACTTAAGAAATAGAATTAAATATTTTAAAAATTATAAATAAAATATTTAAATTTATAAAAGTTTAAAATTTTCAAGTACATATTACTCTACATGTGTCTCTTCATTTTGGTGGTAACGTGCTATGGAGAAAGGAAAAATCAGATGATATATTGATAGGTGAGAGTTAAGAGAGATGAACGAGAAGAGTATGTTTGGAAACCAGAGAGAGCGACAACTTTTGCCATGCCACTGTTGTCTTTTCTTTTATTTACTGCTTAAGGGTCACATATGCCCTTGTAGTAGAACAAAATTATCAATTTCGCCCATATCGTATTTTCGCATTAGTTTAATCCTTGAAGTGTTTAATTTAATCAATGTCTACCTTTGATCGTCTTGACTAACATAACCGTTAGTTCTGATGATGTGGCCACCAGCTGTTTCCACGTGAGATCTTTGTTGATGTGTAAACAGGTTGACATAGCCAAAAAAAACAAGTAAAGATTTAACGGGCTATAAAACAAAACTCTAATTTATTCATAATCCCTAAAAACACGAAGAGGTAAAACAAATTCCCAAAATCACGATTGAATTAAAACTCCAAAATCCATCTTCAAACCAAAAAACACAATTGAATACTCTCCCAAAATCATACATGTACCCTAAAATCGAGAGAGAAAGCAAGACACCTACTAAAAAATTGAAAGCAAGCGAGAGATAGGAAGAAGATTCGCGAATGATCAAGAGAGAAAGTTTGAGGGTTGGTTAAAGTAACCAAAAAGCGGTAAGTTTTAGGGTTTTAAGTAGTATTTCAGTGTTTTGGGTTTAGATTTTGTTGATTTGAGACAGTTTTAAATGTTTGAATTTTTTAATCGAACACCAACAAAAAAATTGTCTTATTTTGGTTGTTATACACTTTCACACACAGTTTTCCATGGCCATTTTTTTCCTTTCTTTTTCCTATGGTCCCATGCTTTTGACCCAAAAAGTATCGAAAAGGGACTTAGATCCTGCCATGGTCCCCATATTTTTCCTTTTTAAAAATATAAAGATTATCTGTTTTTCTTTCTTTAATAATTTGATTTAAGATGATTAAAACTTGATGCTATTATTAAATTGTTAATATGTTTATTAACATCGGGGTGTTATGTTACAGGATGAGTATCGAACTAGAATTTTTTGTGTTATAGTATCATCGTGGAGGTAAATTTGTAGGTTCACCTAAATTTAGTATATAGATGAAAAGTTGAAAAGTTTCAAGTTGATCTCGATATATTGTGTTATCGGAATTTAATTGGGAATATGAAAGATCTAGGGTATGCATCTGATTCATGGATGTACTATAAGATACCAGATGTTACATTCAACACATACATGGTGATAGTGGTAGATGAAATTGGTTAGGCAATGTTTAGGTATTTTGAACAGAAAGGGTGTAGTAGACTTTTATGTGGACTACACAAAAATTATGTGGTAGGTGAAGCTCATAAAAGAAGTAAAGAGGTAGTTGAGGGTATTGGTTCTTCTAGCCAAAACAATGATGACATTGTTGAGGGTAATGGTAGAACTGAAGGTGTGGTCACTGTGCACATTAATGATCTTTGTTGAAGAGGAAATTGTTGGAACTGATGAAGCTATTACACTGCTGAAACTAGTTTTGAAGAGAAATGATGGAATGAAAAATGTAACAATGGTTTTTAATGAAACTGTAAACACTGCTGGAATTAAAGATATTATCAATGATAATGATGCAGACCTCTATGAAGTTGGTATTGCTAAGGAAGAAACATCATTGAGTCTCATAATTTTTGTTGGATGTTGAAATAGCTTCTGATGTAGATGAAGTTGAATAAATTAGGGAAACATTGAGAGGTCATGAGAATACAAATAATGACAGTCATAGTCAAAATTTTGATGATATAGATGTTGAAAATGATGCAGTAGAAGCATATAGAATAAAAGAGACAACTGGTAAATTGGAAGGTCTTGAAAGTGATTACTTAGAGTTGGATGATCCAGGAGAGTATAATGATACAGATAATGAGAATGACAGAGTATTAGAGCATACAAAGGAAACATTAGAGTGGGGAATGCATATAATGAGGCTTGTAAATTTCCATTGGGGGAAGTTAGACTTAGATTTACAGATCACACTCAGTTCAAGGAAGCAGTGAGAAATTATGTTATTGCTAAGTGTGTTTCTTTGAGAAAACATTAGAGTAGAGTTGGATTACAAATGACATGTAGCTTGTGTATACAAATGGGTTATAGGAAGGTTAATTGTCCTAAAAAATACTCTAACCAAACTGTTGGACAGGTAAACAATATTTATTTATAGTCAACAATCATTAACATATTTTTCTTCACATTTAGGATACGAATGCCAATAAGGGAGCAAATTCCACTGGAACAGTGATGAGACCATGCCAACTTTCAGAACCTCTTTCAGAAAATCGTCAGGTATAAAATAAATCTTAAATTCTTAATTACTTACAATATATTATCTCTAATTTGTTTTCAATTTTAGGATATCATTATCAATTATGGATCAAGTATCATCGAGACCAGAATGAGACTAGTTACGAAGTCATAACCTTTTCCAGTAAACTGTCAAGTTTAAATAAATTTCACATTTGAATTTTTGTACCAATATTGTCATCTTATATTAGTTTAATTTCATATTAGGCTAACAACAATGGTCCTACAACTAGAAGCATGAAAAGAAAACTGATAGACAAAGATAAACACATTATTGCATACAACAAAAGAAGCAAAGTGATTTGTATGAGCCTATATAGAAATTTTAGAACTGAAGAAGAAATTTTAAAGGTAAGTTACTTCATTCGCTATGTTTCATATTTACATACAATAAACTACATATGATGGTTAACATTTATTTTTACAGTCTAGTTTATGAAATGAAAGACTGACTACACTTAGCTCTTTAAGAAAGATTGGATCATCAACTTCTTAATACCAATATGCTTGGAAAGGGTCTGGCTTGAAATGAAAGGGGAAGCAATCAATGACTACAAGACAACTGAATAGAAAAATCTGATGAACTTAGGCAAAAAAACAAAAATAAATGGAAACAACAAAATTTCATTTGGGATGAAACTTCAACATGTATTTGACCAGAAGTTGATTATTTTATTTTGAATTTATTGGCCAAACTTTATATTTTGTTACTGCCAAACACTAATATTGATTATTGGTCAAAACAATGGAAATATTTGTTTACAGTTGACATTTCAATCAATGGATGGAATTTTTTAGTGTTTTTAAGCTTTATCTAATTGTTGCATATATATTGTGTTCTTTGTTCAAATAATATTTAGCCACAACAAACATGTAGAAAATACCATTTTTATTAAATTTTAGTGAAACATAATACAGATTACTAGCACCACACGTATTATCATCATCTCAATTTGTTTTTGCATTTCTTTTGTTTCGGTTAAACTTGTTTCAACTGAATCATCTTCATCTTTTCCATTCGACATCCTCTTCAATACATCATTCTCTTTTTTTCCGCTCATAAATGACAAGCATAGCTCTTTCTTAGAGTGGTTCATCACACCATCAAAAAACCCACAATCATTTGTCCTAAATTTTGGGCAGCTCAAAAATCTTCTTCCTATATTCTGATTATTCATCCAAGCAATCCACATCGAGCATTTCAAACCACACTGACACAATATATCTTCACAATCGTTCCTCTAATTTGTTGACGAACACACTTTACTCCTACGACCTCCAAACGGCGAGTTGTTCTGACAACCTCCACACGATGAGCGCGATGATGATTCCATATTATATGCACGATGACAAGCACAACCTTTTCAACAAACAACAACAATGTTGTTGTTAAAAAGGTGAAAATAATGGTGAAAGAATGTAATTTAGGGTTTTTGATTTAAAATATATACATTTTCAAATCAGATAAAAAATGTTGAGTTAAATGGTTTTCGAAATAAAAAACAAAATAAAAAGGAAAAAAGTAACAATAAAAAATCATTCAAGGACCCTTACATACCTTCAAATGAACATGAAGAAATAGAAATGAAGGAAATGAGATTATCACAATGGATGGGATTAGTTTTAGGGTTAGCTTTATAGCCGTGTAAATCTTTACTTTGTTTTTTTTGCCATGTCAACCGGTTTACACATCAACAAAGATATCCTACATGGAAACAGTTGACGGCCACATCATCAGAAACTAATAGTTATGTTAGTCAAGACAGTCAAAAGTAGACATTGATTAAATTAAACAACTTCAAGAACTAAATTGATGCGAAAATACGATAGGAGTAAAGTTAATAATTTTGGTCTACTACATGGACATATGTGACTCTTAAGCCTTTGTTTACAATGTTTGAAGATATACTTTACTCACCGACAAAAACTATCGTTCAGTCCTGGACCTATATTTTCAAATGTAGAGCTCGTTCAATGAACTTTCTATATGAGTATGAATTTTAAGAATTTTGATGATTCTAGGGATATCCATGGGTTCTTCTACTGATCCAAACATTCTTGGTATATATTAGAAACCCTAAACCCTAATTATCCTATCTATATACTCTTATAAACCCTAACTTTAAACCCTTCATGTAAATGGGCTTACCTATAAGTAATAGCTGCTTAGACTACCAATGTGGATCTATGCAGTCATTTATGACTCTATTGCTTTCTGAATAGAAATGTTGGTCGGAGAAATGTTCATCGTTGATTTTTTCAACTTCAATAAGACAAAATTTGTTTCTGAACTTAAATAATTATTTACAGATTTACAAAGAATAAAAGATATATATTAATAAAGGTGAAATCCACGAGATAATGTGTTGGGATTATTTATTTCACGAGATAATGCTCTCTCCATATTATTTGCTGAGATAGGGTGAAATCCACAGTGAAACCATAGGTCGCCATGCCGTCCCCGTGAGCTGTTGAAGGTCTCCATGCACGGTTGAAAGTCGCCATGCACTCCCAGTGTCCTACCAGGTCACCATGCACGCCCAGTGACATGTTAGATCGCCATGCACGCCCATCGACCAAGCTTTCACGCCTGCTCCCGCTGCTCCCTCATGCCATAGCTGCGAGATTCCTGTAGCTATCATAGCTGTATTATTGCAGCGTAAAATCAGATGTTGCATGTAGTAATTAGTGTTGCATTATTGCAACGTTCAACGCTCATATAATTGCAGCGTTCAACATTCAATATACAACCTTCAATGCTCAAATTGATTGCAGCTTACCAACCGTGCAAAGTGAGTTATATATTGGATATGAGGGGTTTAGGGTAGAAGATAAGACAGAAAGAAAATTTGTCGAGAGAAAGGAAAGGAAGAAGAAGAAATGGAGATAAAGGCTCAAACATCGTTCGTGAGGTAATTTTTTATTGTTTAAATTAGTTTATTATATGAAATTATTAGTTTGTTAGTTTAGGGTTTAGGGTAAAACTAAAATTTAGTTAATTAGTTTAAGTTATATTATATTAGTTTGTTAGTTTAAGTTATATATTATATTATATAAAAAATTAGTTAATTAGTTTCTTAGTTAAAGTTATTATATGTAAAAAATTATTTAATTAATTTGTTAGTGTGTTTAAACGTATATTAGGTTGTTTGTTGAAGTTGAAGTTATATTATAAAAAAACATAATTAGTGCTTAATTAGTTTGTTATTTTAACTAAGTTATATTATAATAAAGAAATAGTTTATATTAGATTATATAAAATTAATTTGTTTAATTTATTGTTGTTTAAAGAAATATTTTGTTTACACGAACAAGACATTATTCCACAACTTTTACCCACGTACAAATTGATTCGAAGAAAGAAACAAGAAAGGAAATGAAGAAGGCATAAATACGTGGGTAATTTATTATTTTTTGTTGTCTATTTTTTTGTTGTTTTGTATGTGTAAATTAGTTAGTTAGTTAGTTAGTTAGTTAGTTTATATGGGGAGAACATTATCTCATGAAATAAATAATCCAAACACATTACCTCGTGGATTTAGCCTATTAATAAAATTAGTAATTACATTTTTTATGAATTTAACCTTATTTTTTGAGTTAGTGGATTTTTATAAAAAAAAGTTTCAGTAAAACTCCCTTACTGTAAGGGTGTGTTTGGTTGGAGGAATGTAAGATTCTGATGGGAATGAAATCCACATTCCCTCGTTTGGTTGGTCGGGAATGTCATTCCCGGTAATCTTACATTACCAATAGTTGATTTTTTTGGGCATATTACCGGGAATGTCATTACCTCCATTTCCTTAGGTATTGTTGGATTACCAGTGTTTTGGACTAAAATGCCCTTAAAAAATTTTCTTTCAAAAATATTCTTATTCTGTCATTGAATAATAAAAATTCTACGAATGTTAAATTATAAATTTACCCTTAAACTATTTTAGATTTACAAAAAAAAGTCTATAATTAAAATATTATATGAAGTTCAGGGGTTAAAATAAAATTTTACCATTTCATTAAACTTTTTTATATTTTCAATTTTGTAAAAAAACCTATATAAATTTTATGAATTTAATTTTTTTTTAAAGAAAATATATAAATATTTTTCAACTTGTTAAAAAATATATAATAAGAACAATTTGGTCAAATATACATTCTAATAATCTTTTATTCCTTTAACCAAACACAATAATCTTACATTCCTGCTAAACCAACCAAACACAAAATACAACATTCTCAGTAATCCTATTCCCTGGTAATATTTTATTCTCACTGGTAATCTTACATTCCGTGAACCAAAAGTACCCTAAACATTTTGAATAAAAACATTCCCTTTAGTTTTAATCTTTAAATTATAATATTTACGATTCAAATCATAGCAAAATAATATTTAGTTCGTATATGTTTAAAATTTTGAATACAACCCATTTTAATTTTAGTTATATAATTCACGTTATTTTCATGTTCCATTTTGAATGTTCAGTTCTAAAGAATTGTGAAAGGAGATACAGAAACAAAAGGATTGAGCCCCAATACAATGATATCATACGGCCTACAAGAGAAGCATCGTGTGCTCTATTTGGGGAAAAAATCATTGTTAGGTTATAATGCAACCAATTTAATTGATTTCATATATTTGTTTTTGAATATTCAAAAAATATATATATTTGTTTTGGGTAAATTATGCATTTCATGTCTAAACTATTAGTTTTGATCCATTTTAGTACCTAAACTTTCAAAATTTTTAAAATCATGCTTAAAATTTAATTTTTGTTTCATTTTAATATCCCATTCAAAATTTAACGTTAATTTTTTAAAAATTAAAAGTTTAGGTACTCAAATGAATCAAAATCGATCATTTAGGTACTCAATGCGCTAATTTTTAATAGCGGTTATTGAAATAAAATAGAAATTAAACGTTAGGCATGATTTTAAAAAAATTAAAAATTAAAATATTAAAATAAATCAAAATACATAATTTACTCTTGTTTTTTATGCATTTTAGATATATAATTTAAATATAATAAATGTATAAAGAAAAAGTCATTCAAATTGATTTAATCAGTATAGTAAGAAGTTAGTTAAATTCAAAAAAATCAAATGGCATGTTTAATAAGATAAATAAATCTCAATATTTGAACATGACTTTAAAGTTAAATATGAGTGGGCGGCTGAGAAGTATTGATTATAGGATTTGGAATAATAATCATAAGAGCTGACATTTTCATACACACCTCGATGACTTGAGATCCGATGTGGATCCATCTTTATTCAAGTTGACAAAGCATAAAGTTGGGCGTTTCTATTGAAAAATAACCTTAGACCTAATAATTATATGTTAGACACCCTCTCGTTGATTTAGTACCCTTTCTGATACGATATTAATGAAACGCAGATCATCAATTGCGCTTTATTGAGGTTTTATCTAAGCTGACGCCATATAAGGAAAGGCGCAGATGTTTATCTACACCTTCATTGAAAGTCTGACACGTACGGGAGGCGCGGATTCATTTAATTCAGCCGAACCGTTCGTTTACCACATTGATTGACACCCATCCTCCTCCCTTCCCCTATAAGTATCACACTCAACACAACCCTAAAATCACACTCAAATCTCAAATTCTCTTATTCTTCTAATTATCAATCTTTCTATTAAGAATGTAAAATATTTTTATTATATTATAATTATTTAATAATTTATTATTTTATTAAATTTTATTGTACTAATTTTTTTTATTACTTTTTGCTGTTATAAAATGTATTGCGAGTTGCTACGTTTAGATGAGAATCATATTTCGAGGCATTTTACCGATACGGTAACAATTTTAAATTGTGTTGTTATTTTTATTATTGTGAATATTTTATTTATTTAATTTTTTAGTATTAGTTTATATTTTAATTTGTATATTATTTATTAAATTATAAGAGATATTGTATATTAGATCCATTCATTTGTAACGTTAAATTAGAGATACCTAGTAGTGTATGGCCGTATTTAGTCAAGGTTGGATTCAGTTACGTAGTGAAATATAAAGGGCACTGTAACCTTGAACTCAACCTTATTTTTGCACTGGTTGAGAGGTGGAGACCAGAGACACACACATTCAATCATTCGTGTGGAGAATGCACTATTACGCTGGAGGGTGTTTCCATACATTTGGGGCTTCCTCTAGATGGAGATGTGATTTGTGGGGTGGCAGATGGTGATTGGCATTCTTTGTGCGATGAGTATCTTGGAGATGTCCCGTTTAATTTCAATGGTGGTCGAATACCGTTAAATTGGTTGGATACAACTTTTCAATATTTGAGTCGTACTCCTCCGAGGAACATGTTAAAATGTATGTACGGGCTTGCATATTATAGCTCATAAGAGGGATCTTGATGCCCGATGTTCGCGTGTTGTGAGTACTATAAAATATACGCAAATAATGTGCAAGTATACACAATCGCTCAAGTAATATAATGATGAGTGAGTATCGTCTCCACAGGGATTGTGTGAAATTACGAAAGTCTAACCAAAGCAACGCACTAAATTATCTAAGTATAGTTAGTCTTGATATATACAAATGTCACGGCAATGGATATGTGTATGCTGGTGGATGCGGATTGATGGTGTGATGGTGTAGCAAATGGAAATACAGTGGCAATGATGGATGTTTAATGTTGAGTATGGTGAAATGTTGAGGCAATGAGAAATGGTAAAGACAGTAAAAAAAAAAAAAAATAAGAAGAAAATAAGAAGAAAATAATCCTCACGTGACAAGCTTCCAATGAAATGAATGGTAAGGATTGGTCTAAGGTTGCTAAAATTATTTCTCAAGTATATTTAAGCTATCTTGTCTTTACTTACTCGACAGGGCTTTCCTAAAGTGTTCAAAAGAACCTAACATAATAGGATGCCAAGGCATCTGCTCTCACTCAACGATGTTGGTCAGCCTACCCTATTGATAAAGACACCCTTTTTAGTCGTTGAAATCCTATCCTAGTCTCTTCCGAGATCTAAGGGATTAAGTTATAATATTCCTAAGCCGGTTCAAAGCCCCTTGAAAATACCATAACTCATTGCTCATGAGGATCTTATCTTACATTTCTTCCGAATACTTACAAGTATTTTTAGTTTAGGATTCTTCCGAATACCTAACCTTCATCTAAGAGATGAACATTTCCATACCTCTTACAAACCTAGATGGTGAAGCATTCATAAGCAAAACAAATAAAGACCCCAAAATAAACTTAAATATAGCCTAAAAATAAAGTTTAAACAATCGTTCAACCAACCACCACCAAATAAGTTAGTTCATGGTGGGGTTCGAAATATCCAAACACAAAGTCATGAAAATATTCGTTCCAACAACCCACAAATTAATAGAAAAATAGCAGCAAAAGGGAAGTGAGAAGAAGCCTTCGACGCGCCACCAGAGGTATCCTCTCGGCCACCACGAACCACCTAGCTCGCTAGTTCTTTCCGGCGCCTAGCTTGCCACTCCTTGGAGCTTTATCAATGGAGGAATATCCCAAGGAAGAGAAAGGAAAAGAGAAAATAAAAATGTGATTTTTTTTCTGCTCTATGCGTGTGCTCTCTGTCCCCCCCTTTTTTTTCTTTCCCATGAGGTGTCATATATAATAAAAATATCTAGGGGTAATGATGAGGTTGTTGGGTGCAAAATACCCCTAGAATCACATGTTGTGCATGAACCTTATCCTCCAAGTGGCAGTGGTCCTTTGGCAGCTCTAGCAGGCAGTTACAGCAGTCCTTCACGTGCAGAGACAGCTGTCCAGTGCCAGCTGTCCTTATGCAGAAATATCTTTTTGTCTTTTTCTGCACCAGAAATGCCAAGGCATTTCAATCTGCTTTAGCAACGTGTGATGCCGCGGCATTACTTCCCAAAGAATCCTTTTTTTTCTATTCCCTACACACCATAAACAAACTGCACATTTCCCTCAAACAGCACCATTAAGAAATAAAATAGCACAACCACCACAAATGCAACTATATGCAACTACATGATCCTAAAATAACTAAAATGAGCTTTTAAACAAACAATAACTTTAGTGAAAAAGGCTTTAAAAGTTAGCCTTTTTAGGAAGTTAACACACCCCCAAACTTAAGCTATTGCTTGTCCTCAAGCAATGGATAGCAGTTACATAAGCATAATGTCATGGCAAAGTTCGATAGTAAGACAGTAGGACAAAATTGAATTTCAACCCTCAGAACGATAGGCTTCAACATGCTAGACTTATCAAGAATTCAAGTACTTTTCCCTAGGTCAAAATCCTTTGTGGTAGTGTGTGTGCGTGATTGTATCCAATCTATACTTAGCGAATTTAGACAATTTCTAATCAAGTCCCCTAGTTTTTGTCAAGGCATTTACTTATCATTAAGCACATTTTTACTCCCTTTTCTTTGATTTTTTTATGCTGTTACGAAGGGAGTCAGCTCATCACACCTACTCTCCACACTCTAGATGAAAGGAGCATACCTTCATCCCGAGCTAGTTAAGTAGAGTCATCTCGTGACTTCTTTCATTCACTCATATGCACAAGGCTTCCATTTATTAAAGAAAGTTCCAGGAAATGCCACGGCAAAGAGGAGTGTCCCTCTACAGCTATCTTAAGCATTTATTCACAGTTTCATTTCTAAGGGAGTTTGTTTTTGATTTTTCTTTTAAACACCATACTATATTTCAATGCCAAGACTAACTAAAGTTCCTTCATAAAAATTTCCTAAATTTCTAAGTATAGAAAACATACAAATCGTGTAAATATTTTTCACAAAGCATCAAGCCCTAGAGTGAGTTCTATCATTCTCAACAGTCATTTACATTCAGATTCTAGCCTAAAAAAATTATCATCATCGGGTATCCTCAATGCTTTAAATAGAACTAAACTAACTATAAACTATATGTTATGCAATGAAATGCAACTAAATAAAAATGGATGCAAGAGAGGTACCTCAATGTTTATGTGGTGGTGGTGCTTTGGAGGTGCTAGCAGCTCCTCATCGGGTGCGCTTTCGGATAGGTGCTGGGCTGGACTCGGAAGAAGTGGAGTAATAGTGCGCAATGCGTCCAGCCGTGGTCTTGGTGCGGCGACCATACGTTGTCATGAGAAGAATTGGGTGCTGGGACGGGGCTGGGTGTTTCTTCGACAGGGACAGTGGCGGATATTCAAGAGTCTCGGACCGGTGTGTATCAGGAGTAGGGTCAGCAGCAGGAGGATCGGGTGCATCGTGCTCAGGCTCTGGAGATGCCTCGGCATTGAATGCCGGCAGAATTTCGTCTGGGAAACCAGGGAAATTCCGTTGACCGTGGGGAATAATTTCTTGAAACAACGATTCCACCATAGCATCTCTATGCTTCACGTATCCAAAGAAATTACGGATGTCACCGTGTAAAGCATGCAGTTGAGCTTGAGTCTACGTCACAGCTTCCTCGAGAGCAAGTAACCTTGTCTCGGCATTCGATTCTGTAGTACCTGCAGATTGCTCGTGAACAGGGTCTTTGGACTTGGGATTTTCAAGTCCCAACAATAGTGAAGTCTAGCCCTAGTGATGCCCGATAATCCAGGTAAAATTTCATCAAAAGCATTTTCCTCAACCTTTTTCTTACGACATAAAGCAGTAATTAAATTAGGAAAACCCAAAGCACTTGCCTTTTTACCCAAACAGTCATGAACTTGCTGAACAATAATACGACCCACATCGATCAGACGGGATACTATCATAGAATGTAAAAGCAATAAGCGTGAAAGTGATACCGTAGTGTTGTGGGAAGTGGGCATTAGTTTATGCTTGAGAAAGTGATTCCATAACTTTGCGCGCAGCTGAAGACGTTCTCGATTGACCGAGTATCTACTCGTTTGTCGTCCATTCCACTCAGTGTTTTCAAAACAAAGGTCCTCCAAGACCCCATCGTATGTGTTACTATCGGCTTCCTCTTCGAACATGGCATGGTCGTCTACTACCTCCTGTAAATGAAAATAACGATTAATAGCAGTGGATGTAAAACGGATTTGCTTACCTCGAACGAAGATGGAGTGTTGATTGGGCTTGGAAATATTCGCATAGAACTCCTTAACTAATGAGGCGTTCACCGAACCAGGATGACGGGCAAACTTCTGCCACTTGAGCGGCGTCACGATGTCCATAACATCGGGTCCAAAACCACCATCGGTTTCCTCGGTAAAAATAAATCCCAACTCAAAAAAGAGTTTTCGGTTCTTGAAGTTTTGGAACCGAGCCTTGGCCTCATCGTTCTCAAACTGTTGCCAAGCGGTCGTGTCGGTTGGAACTGGTCTTGAGCGCACCATTTTCAGTATTTTTGAAGTAAGTAAAATGAAAAGGGAAGAAGCTTTTGAAAGCTTTAAAAACTTGGATGTATTTCGGCTATGGAGAGAATAAGGGAAGAAGATGAGTAAAAGAGAGAGAAAAAGTAAAAGTTAACATGAAAGAGAGAAAAAATGAATAAAGAAAGAGAAAAGAAAAAGTTAAAAATTTGGGAGGGAAAATGATTGGTTTAAGGTTGCTAAACTTATTTCTCAAGTATATTTAAGCTATCTTGTCTTTACATACTCGACAGGGCTTTCCTAAGGTGTTCAAAAGAACCTAACAGAATAGGATGCCAAGGCATCTGCTCTCACTCAACGATGTTGGACAGCCTACCCTATTGATAAAGACACCATTTTTAATCGTTGAAATCCTATCCTAGTCTCTTCCGAGATCTAAGGGATTAAGTTATAATATTCCTAAGCCGGTTCAAAGCCCCTTGAAAATACCTTAACTCATTGCTTATGAGGATCTTATCTTGCGTTTCTTCCGAATACTTACAAGTATTTTTAGCTTAGGATTCTTCCGAATACCTAACCTTCATCTAAGAGATTGACATTTCCATGCCTCTTACAAGCCTAGATGGTGAAGCATTCATAAGCAAAGCAAATAAAGAACCCAAAATAAACTTAAATATACCCTAAAAAATAAAGTTTAAACAATCGTTCAACCAACCACCACCAAATAAGTTAGTTCATGGTGGGGTTCGAAATATCCAAACACAAAGTCATGAAAATATTCGTTCCAACAACCCACAAATTAATAGAAAAATAGCAGCAAAAGGGAAGTGAGAAGAAGCCTTCGACGCGCCACTGGAGGTCTCGTCTCGGCCACCACGAACCACCTAGCTCGCTAGCTCCTGCCGGCACCTAGCTTGCCACTCCTTGGAGCTTTATCAATGGAGGAATATCCCAAGGAAGAAGAAAGGAAAAGAGAAAATAAAAAAGTGATTTTTTTCTGCTCTATGCGTGTGCTCTCTGTCCCCCCTTTTTTTTCTCTCCCATGAGGTGTCATATATAATAAAAATATCTAGGGGTAATGATGAGGTTGTTGGGTGCAAAATACCCCTAGAATCACATGTTGTGCATGAACCTTATCCTCCAAGTGGCAGTGGTCCTTTGGCAGGCGGTTACAGCAGTCCTTCACGTGCAGAGACAGCTGTCCAGTGCCAGCTGTCCTTATGCAGAAATATCTTTTTGTCTTTTTCTGCGCCAGAAATGCCAAGGAATTTCAATCTGCTTTAGCAACGTGTGATGCCGCGGCATTACTTCCCGAAGAATCCTTTTTCTTGCTATTCCCTGCACACCATAAACAAACTGCACCTTTCCCTCAAACAGCACCATTAAGAAATAAAATAGCACAACCACCACAAATGCAACTATATGCAACTACATGATCCTAAAATGACTAAAATGAGATTTTAAACAAACAATAACTTAAGTGAAAAAGGCTTTAAAAGTAGCCTTTTTAGGAAGTTAACACCCGACAAATCGCGCAACCAATTTCATTGCACGTTACCGGCGCACTCAGTTGGGGCTCCGCAGTTTTGACATTTTTGTATATGGAAATGTGTCGAGCAACTGATTATCAAAAAAATGCTATCAGTGGATGTCTCATTCTTCTCCAGTCTTGGGTGTGGTATCACATGCTCTTTTTATATCGGATCGTGAAAAACATGTTGGTTTTCTCGCTATTGTTGAGGTAATTTCAATACTGAATTCATATATAAATAATTTTGTTGAGTATATAATGAAATTTTTTCATTGAATGGGTAGACAAGTGCAAGAAAAGATCATCGGGATTTACCGGATGAATTGAAAAAATTTCAGTTACTCATTGATTAGAAGACTGGTATAAAGAAATGTATTTAAATTTTATTATTTACTTTTAATTATTGTTATATAATTATAATATTATTTTGAAAAGAATTATATATATATATATATATATATGTTTTAGTTTCAATTGACTCTTTATTCTACTGAAGAAATGAAGATTTGCACCTCATATCACTTAAGAGGCTCATTAGATGTCTAGATGGTGGTGGTTCCTCTGATATGTTATGTTATTGCCGAGTAGCATCTATTTATCGCGTGCTCTACCAATTTGGTTTCGTATAATCCATTCCGGAAGCACCTAAGAATCTCGATGAGGCAAAAAAGAAGTCGACTAGCTGCTGAAGCACATCGAGTGGGTAATGATATAGGAGGATCGACGTGGACGCATTCCCCGTATAGAACCCATTTATGTGGATAATTATTCAGTTTGTAGATGATTATTATGAGTGGTTCAACACGAACGAGAAATGTTCATACTTTCCAAGGAAACACGAGACGGAAGCATTCATCGGCATCGAAAAAAACATCCACTGTCAAAACATCATTGTCCCTCGACTCGTGGATAGAGAGAAGGCTCTTCCGATCCGTCCTCAGCTACACTTTGAAACCATCACAGCAACCACTTTCTACACCGGTGTATATTTGGCAGTCATTTAAGATGGCACCGCAATCATTTTAGATGCCACCATAGCCAGGTCAAATACCATCGTTTCCATATCAGATGTCACCGCAGCTAGTTCAGATGTCACCTCCGTAGGGTTTTATGACCCCTCCTGGTGGATATTATACTTCCATGGTTGTAGATCCAGCATGGGTTTCATTTGTTGTTTATTTGGTGAGTGAAGGTTCACCACATACACAGACACCTCCGGTGCAGTTTTCGCACTCATCGGTGTCAGTTTTTTTGTAGTTTTCACAATTTTCTATGAGTGGTGAGATAGTCAGCCATACACCTCCAGGGTCCTTATTCTATAGAGGTGCTACATCGTTATCAATCTCTCATAAAAAATGTAGTTGCTCCTGATGGTGATGGTGATGATGATGATGAGAGCGAGGAGGAAGAACGAGTTATACAAAGAAATCCTCATCGACACAAGCAACCACAGCTCTGCGGAACACATTCAAGATGCAGGTATCGATAAAGTTATTTAGTTTGTATTTTTTTATTTATTTTTTTTTGTTTACCAGCAATTGTAAAGTTTTTATTTAATTGTGACTTTTTATTTTTTTTAATATTTTTATTATTTAATTGTTTGAATTGTATCATCTGCATTTAATGTTTCTATTTAGTTGTTTTTATTATTTGAATTGTATCGTTTTCTTATATTTAGTTTGTAATATTTTTATTTAATTTTCACTTGAATGCCCGTTACTCGATGATGCTCAAATGACATTAATTGAAAGTAAATGAAAATTAAATAACACAAACTTAGATTTCATAAACAACAATTACATTGTCACAACATTAACGGTTATTTAATGACAAAAGATATGGACATTTTTTTCTATTTTGTCCTAGGTTTCTACAATTCCCACATCTTTTGTTTTCTATGGACGTCTCTCGAATATCCATATCACAATGAATTCAAGTGGGATTTGGACGACCATGCTCCCTAATAAGGATTGATTTTGTATAATCGAAAGCCAATTTTGAACCTCATGAGGGTTTTTCTCATTATATATGGGGGAACTCAAATTCATATACCTTAAATACCTTTGAAAGTCAGTATACGGGATCCACAAAACGATTATAGTCTTGACGTGTATGAGAGCAAGTTGCTATGACATGGAAGCATGGATACTTCAGAGCTTGAAAAAACCCATAGTCACACCACCTATCTCGTAAATTAACTCTAAACGAGTTAGCTTGAATCCCTTAAAGAGGTTCTGTCATCTCTATGACACGAAGTAATTCATGGGTTCTAGAGAAGATTGTTATATATTCCATTTGATGCAACAATTATTTTTTGTTGATCTACAACTAATCTTGGGTGATAGACATGATCGTTTTGTATCTAATTTTGATATTGTCCCCCGAGCTTGGCAAAAAATGCTTCAAATGAAAATACGTCATTTTAATCAAAGCCATTACTGGTAAATGGCGTGCCCCTTTAAGGTTAAATTGATAGCAACCAAGTTGGTCTTCATGTGTCCATATCTATCTACCATCATATGCGTTTGTCTACATTTCTTTGTTGATAATAATGATGTAATTGTATCTTTGCTCGTTCTTTTCTCGCAAATCTTGAAGCATAAACTCAAATGTTTCAGGTAATAGTTCGTAACTTGAGCGTCAAATGTAGAACTTACTGTTAAGTTTCCATAAAAAATGAAATGATTGATAAATAAAATTAGACATTTTGACATACTCATACACACAAGTAATTGACGCTCATCATTCTTCTTAAACTTTTCATGATAGTTAGCAGCAATGTGTCAGATACAGTACCGATGTTGGACATAGGGTGGTTGCCACATTGGACCCAAAGAATCTATTGATGCGTTGATCCCAGCTCCATGATCTGAAATGACACATATTTTTGTCCCTTGTGACAACATGCAAGCATAAGTTTCTAAGAAAAAAAGCCCAATAATATGTATCTTCTCTTTCAATAAGGGCAAAAGCAACTGGAAGAATGTTGCGATTACCATCTTAGACAACTGTCAATAGTAAAACTTACATATTTTTAATACAATAATTTCCCATCAATTTGGACCACAGGCTTGCAATATTTCACAACATTAATGCACTGTGGGTAAGTCCAAAAAACCCAGTAGAATTGGCATCGATCGTGAAGCACTCGATCATTGTGGTATGTATGGCAAGTTTCAGTCGACAATTGTCCCAAGATTCAATCAGTGCACTACCTGAAACCAACTTGGTAGTTCGTTGTAAGATGCATCCCACTCTCCGTGAAGTTTTTTAATGGCATTCTGTTTTGTTTTCCATGCTTTCATGTATGAGATGGTGTACCCATACTGCGACTGTACATATGAAATCAACACCACAATAGCTCAATGAGAGCTTGCTTTAACCATGGGTATGATGGCTTGGCAGATAATGTCGGAGTCCAAGTTGGGATGATCCTGGTTAATCCCTCTAGCACAACATGTGTGAAAACCGTTGTATAATGTTAGTTCCCATATATTGTTTTTCATCTTCCTTTTCGATACACGAACCATCCAATTACATCTGTTATCACGTTGGACATAGTGACAGACATACTTTTTGGTGTATGAATAGTTGACTCTGGAGTAAACATAATTACGAATGTTGGAATTCTTAATTGCCATCATCGATTCTTCTTTGGATGAAAACTACATTTCTTTATATAACTCACCATCATTGACTGATGAGTTAAATCCATAGTCACCAACATTAGGCATATTCGCAAATTCTGACTCGTACATTGCATCATAGTCAACTTCATACATGTGTAATGGAGGTTTGGTGTGTACCGTATTTATGGGAACTTCATCTACATCATCATCACGGAGTACATGTTGAACTACGATGATTCTGGTTGAACGAATAGTCCAGTTTCAGCACCATCCGCACTTGGCTCACGAAGAGGTTTTTCTGATGGATATGAGGGTTCTACCACGATACCGACATTTAGGTCGAACAAGCTGGTAATTGAATGTGTTCCCTTGAACTTGAAGGCATCTCGACATTGAGGTCGAAGAAGCTCACAGTTGAATGCCTCCCCCTAGAACTTGAAGGCATCGTGTCATATGAGTACTGCACAGATTGCTACGTCGAGGGCATCTCCATATTCAGGTAAAAAAAATTGGTAGATGAATGTCTTCCCCTTGAACTAAAAACGATGTTGCCATACAGATTGTTTGTGGAGCCACCTTGGTATAGATCGTAACAAGCTACTGATGGATATCTCCCCATTGAACTTGATGGGATGGCATCATGATGTTGATTTCCCATTAACGAGCTAAAATCATTACACATTACTTCGGTTGGGTTGTCAACTTGATCAGCTTGTTGAGCCAGGCCATAATAAAAACATAATGACATACCACAAATCGCATGCACTTAACAAATATCACATACATCTGTGTATCGACGTCTGAATATTGATTCTAAGAATCAACCATCATAGTAACATCATCATCTTTGGAGAATGTGAACACTGTATAAGTTAACGAAAATATTGTGATTGAAAATCTATACTGAAGTGAGGACAGTCTTTTAGTACTTCCGACATTAATATTCTTTGAAATTTTAGTGATCAACTCCTTAAGAGTGATATTTCTCTTGAAAGGTATTCTGACAGAATGATTTGATGCGAAGACGTCGGTTTCATCTTCCTGAATTTCTCCATCATAGTAAACAATAGTTGAAATACGCATCATTTTGAGAGTTTGAAAGATTGAAAGTCTTATATCTTTAAAAAAATAGCTGAAACATGCCTAATTAAATAAATAGTATATGAATTAAAATATAAACTAATCCAAAAAAATATAAAAAATTTCACAATAATTTAAATAACATAATTTCATATTGTTACCGTATCAGTAAAATGTTTCGAGGTATAATCTCGCCTTTCAATTTTACAACTATAAAAAAATAATACAAAATAATTAGTACACTAAAATTTATTCAAATAATTAAATAAAAATAAATATAATATAATAAAAAATAATTTTACCTTATAAAAACAATAACAAAATCTACTTAGCTCGATATAAGGAATTGATAGAAGTGAGAAGAAACAAATAATTTTGGTGTGATGATATTTACATTCAGAATGATTATTTATAAGGGAAAGGGTCGTTAAAAAGCTGAATTTTTCAAGCTCGGGTAATAATAAAGTACTTAATAATTCAACGAGTATAATAAAAGGCGTAAATCATAATCCACACCTTCCATATGTGTAAAATGTTCAACGAAGACGCAACTAACGATCCATGTTTTATTACACGAAATAAATACTAGATCGATAATATTATAAAAGAGAGTGTCTAATAGATAATTATCAAATCTAAGAGTAATTTTTCGGTAAAAACGTCATAAGGTTGTAAGTAGTTTGGTCCTAATTTTCAGAGAATACGAGAAGTTCTATAGTGCGACATCTTAATATAAGGTTAAAATAAAACTTAACGGTTTTGTTATTATTTAAATAACAAAATTGATAAAATTTTTTTACATAAATCATTATTATTTTTACCTAAAACATTAATTTTTTAACATTTCTGATAAAAATATCCAATAATAATAAAATCGTTAGAAAAAATAACAAAACCGATAACTTTACTAAATCGGTAAAACACCTAATAATAAAATCAATAGAAATAATAATATTTTGATAATTTTTTATTAATTTTATTATTTAAATAATAATAAAACTAATAAAACTATTTTTAATTATATATTAAAACCATTGCATGTGATGATTTTAAGAGAATACCGACAATAACCACTTCAACATCATGGATTTTGGCGTGATTCTTAAGCAAACAGGAAGTCTGCGTAGGCTGTACGGGATTCCATAAAGGAACACAGCTAACAGACAAAAGGCGGATGAAAAATCAAACCACAAAATGATTTTTGTACACACTCTCAACTGTTTTACTCAAATTACTCGATTACCAACTTGATCTCCTTTTTGTACAAATTTCCTTTCTTTTGAAGAAACAAATAAACTTACAGTTATTTATCCAAAAAAAAAAAACAAATATACTTACAATGCGTCATCGTATTGATTAGATGCAAAGAACCCTTCTTTAACCACATATTTACACGGATCTTTGCTTCTTCGGTTTCTTTTATACTCTTAGTCACTCAAAGTACCTTCAAAATTCTCTATTCGTTTTATCTATGTACCCCTTGTTGTTTGAGATGGGTTCTTCTAAGCCAGCGCTGGGATGCTGCAATTTCGCCGATCCTTGTTGAGGCAATCGAACCCCTCGACTCTCACCGCCGGTTTGCTACCAAAATTTGCACGAACGCAGCCTCCTTTCCTTGAAGACGATGACGGAGACAACAAAGGCAAGCCGGAAGGTGGGGACAGTGAGGCAATTACCTCATCACCAAATCGAGCGTCTTGTATTAATGGGTTAGCTACTCTACTCGGTGGCGATCCACAAAAAAATGGAGGCGGCGACTCTACCTGTTCCACTCTACAACCACCCTGCTAAATTCCAAAAACCAATCATCAGATATACAAAAGAAACCATACACAATAAAAATTAGCGGTTCTTCTAGTAGATGGAAATTTGGAGAACCGACATAATTTTTTTTCTAGAAATTCTGTAGTCGGCACTTTAAACTAGCGGTTGTATTTTAAATGGTTCCCCCACAAACAAAGATTTACATCGGGACGCCGCCATTGTTGCAATTTACAAAG
The DNA here is from genome assembly GCF_006381635.1 of Hibiscus syriacus. Classification (NCBI taxonomy): domain Eukaryota; kingdom Viridiplantae; phylum Streptophyta; class Magnoliopsida; order Malvales; family Malvaceae; genus Hibiscus; species Hibiscus syriacus. Next base: position 2,207,417 of record NW_024062759.1, on the reverse strand, counting down.
CTAAGATTATTTTATTTTGTAATTTATGAATAATTTATTGTTTCCTTGAAATAAGTCCATTAGAAATAAACAACTAAATACGTCTAAAATTAACGACTGCTAATAAATAAATAAATCAGGAACAAGAAGCGTACCTTTGTAAGAATCATATCCAGAATACCACTCCCTGCTTTTGAATCACAAAGCTCTGTTTGATGGCTGAAAAACGGCAAACAAAATTGTTGCTGCTTTAATTTCTTTAATAAAAAATAGGAAAAAGCAGAGGTTAAAATTTTAAGGCCATATAAGTTAAAGAAATTACCTAATTTGCCATCTGAGGGACCTAACTGGGTGGTCGTTGAAAGAAGTGTTCAAAAGACCCAAACGACGTGGTTTCGGGCAGACCATCGTCTCTCTCCGATCCGTAACCATAACCGAAACCGAAAAAGAGCTATGCAAATCCTCACGGCTGCTTCCAGTTGCGCTTTGTTGGATCGCACACTGCTGCATCGTTTTTTTTATCTTTTTTTTTTACTATTAACAATCGATATTCCTATTTAAAATAAACATAAGCTTAATCAAACGTGACCTTCAAAAAAAAAATAACATTAGACTAGTTACGTTTTTCTCTCTTACTATTAAATTTCCACAATTAATGTAAGTCAATTATAGATCGCTAGATCTACAGCATCAAAACATATAAAAATAAATAGATTTAACTGCAATTTGGACAAAAAAAATAACGGAGCTTAGAGAAGTTAATTTTAAAGAGAAAAATCAGCTTAAAATTCTAAAATTAGGTTTTCGTAAGGAAACATTTCAGATCGAGGAAGAACAAAGGAAATCTTGAAAAGGAGTTGTTTGGAAGTTGAGATAATGGAGAAACAGAGCTAAACAAAAACAGAGGCGAAGTGCTGATGGAAAGAAAGAGAGAGTAAAATAATACCTTTGATTTAACTGTACAACTGCTTTGAGGAACTGTCGGAGTAGGTAGTAAGCATGAACAGGTTACGATATAAAAATTGAAAAATTGAGAGGAAAAAAGAGATGAAGAAAATGGAGCAGAAAAATTAGGCGAGAGAACAAAGAAGGATAGTTGAGGAAAAGTCGCGTGTGATTTATAGAAGACGAGGCAAGGAGATAAAGAGGCGTTTTGTCTCAAAAATCACCTTGTAATAAAATATTTTCGATTAGGTGATGTATTTTTGAAAAATAATGTATCTTGTAAAATCGTAGGTATTACATAATTAAGATTAAGATGTTTGATGGGATTATTTAAATATTTGATAATGCGAGTCATGTTTTAGATTTGAGTATAATTCTAATTTCGTTAGATACTCTATAATCAAAAGAGCACAAATTCTCCAATGAAGGTGAAACTATGAAAATTTGCAAGGACTCTCTTATTATGTTGAAAGGATAAAGAAAGATTACTAATTTTTATGTTTTACAGGGTTCAACGATTTTAGATAATATAGTTGGTGTTTCATCCACTGTGTCAAATAACGTTGTTGAACAAAATAATCGAGAGCAGAACGATTATGTGAAGTAGAAAAAAAAAGTTTAATTTCGTGAACATAATGAATTTGAAGATAAAACTATCATTGATGATCGGGATCGTGTTATGCATGATATTGCTCGTAGTGAAAAATTTGTGAGTAAAGTTGACACTTATGATAATCATGCTGATGTGAAGACTAAATCCAAGCCTAGAAAAAGCTTAGGTTTGATCATTGTCCATTACTGAAGATTACCCCTTTGAGCGGTGTTGAGGAAGAGGTGGAGAACTTGTTCGTTGAAGTGAAGAATTATTTTTTGTTGAGTTTGGGTGCCACATCGAATTTGAGTGTTTTGTCTCGAAACCTTTGTACTTTCATAATTTGTGTCAAGGTGGAGATTTATTAGAGTTTGACTCAAATTCAAAGTGGTAATTAATTAATATAAATATTGGGAAAGTAGAAAGCACAGTTAAGTTAAAAGTAGAAAACTTTATTAAAGTAGATTTTAATTTTTTTTTTAAATTTTCCTTTGTAATTAAATAGTTATCCCTATAAATAGATACTAAGGCTCAGGGTTAGATATCAAGTTCTTTTCTTTCAACAAAATCCTCTTGTATTTCCTTCATTCATATTAGTAAAATTCTTCTCTTTTGCCTGTGGTTTTTTCCTTTTGGGTTTTCCACGTAAATCATGGTGTTCTTTGTTTTTCCTTTTCGATCTTGTTTATTTGTTTGTTGATAATCTTCATTCCGATATTATAACAAATACAATTTATGTTCTTAGGATATTCAAGGGAATAAATTGAAGGTTTTTGAGAACATTTTTGTTGAATTGGTTTGACATTTTTTTTGATATCATAGGGTCTGTTGATGTAAATGTGGATATTGTTTCTGATTCGTTACTTTGAGAAAATTTTAGGTAGAATTTTCACCTGAAATGCATAATAGCTTGGTTGTCCCAATGACTTCTATGGAAATAAAAAATATTTTATTTGCTATGAATGGTAATTAGACCACTGGTCCTAATGGTTATACAGTTATTTTTTTCAGTTCTCTTGAAATTTGTATTTCTCGAATACAGTCAAGGAAGGATTAACACCCTTGAACTGCCCTTTCGGTACCAATTAATTTGTCAGTTGTCTTAATTACGAAAAATTAAAATTGAAATTTAAAACTTCAAATCGAATAATTACCTTTGATCGATTGAAATTATCCCTAAAAGGTCAAAAAAGTTAAATTGAAAAATAAATATTAAATAAATCGAAGAAAGAAAAATAAATAAATAAATAAATAAATTGAGAAAATAACAATAAAAATATTAAGAGAGAAAAAAATAAAAATAAAAAAATGTTCAGTCTTTAAGAAAATGAAAGAGTATAAGAAAAACACACACTATATATATAAAAACAATGTTAAAATAAATAAGGAAAAATATTAAAATTAAATATATATATATATATATATATATAATAAATAAATAAAAATGTAAAGGATCAAAATAAAAAAAACAAAAGGTTAAAGGACTAAAATGGTGAAAACGGAAACTTAAAGTCCCAAAACAATAATTACAGAAACTTAAAGGACCAAATGAGTATTAAACCCGAAGCACTAAATAACAAATTAAAGATAATGACCAAAATGAAAGACAACAAATATGAGGATAAAATATTTAAACACGTTATTCTCCAATGACCCATGTAATAATTAACCCAACAATTGCCCAAAGGCACAAAATCCCTAGTTTTCACATGTGAAAGCCATTTCCTCTTCGTTTCTTTTCCAGTGTCGTGCTCTTCTCTTTATTATCCCTTTCTTTTCATTTTATACCCAGACAAGAACATTGTTAAACCCAAAATTAAAACCTTCACCATATCAAACATTCAAAATCAAACCATGTTTTTCCTCAATTCATCCCAAGAGGTTACATTCAATCCACAAGACACCAAACTTCCCATCAAATTTTGTTTTTGCAGATTAAAATCATAAGAATTTAATCACCCATTTCATATTCTTCTTAAACTATAAACCATATCCTTCTCCTTTTTCCAGATCATAAATAAAGATTCAAGAGACACAATCCACATCCAAGCCTAAAAAATAACAAGTTACCTTCTCAACGGTGGAAACAATACCAGAAGCTACAGTAACGAACAATGGTAAGTTCTCCTCTCCTCCTTGCTCAATGTTTCCTTCTTGTTTTTCACACTCTAAACGTATTTATGATGCTTGTTGCTATGATTCTTGTGTTAACAATGGATAATGATTTTCCTGGACTCCCCTTTTTTCTTTGTATTTTTCGAATCCCTTGCGTATTTCTCTCTCGATTTTCCCTTTGATTTCCCCGTATTTTTTGTGTCCATTCACGTTTTCAAATGCATGGATTTATAGGCTGAAAAAGTTCTATTTTTAGGGAGTTTGATCCTGAGTAAAACTCTAAGTTTGTTGTTTGTTTCTTTGTGGGTGTTGGTGTCGAGAGAACCGACAAAGAACTTGGTCGTGGTGGGCTGGAACGACGTTGTGGAGAGTTCTTCGTGGCAGGCTTGAGAATCGACAGTGATGCGGTTGGCAAATTCTCTTTGGGCTTCATTAGCAATGATGGTTAACCTTAATTTTAGGGTTAGCCAAAAAAGTTAAGCATGTGGGCCTTTGTATCTGGGCCTAGGGTTTTATTTGTTGAACCTGAAAATAAAATATCAAAAATGAATATACAATGATATAATAATATATTGATATAATATATATATATTTATACTATATAATATACAACATAATATGCATATATTATATAATATAACACATACGCTACAAATTAATTATGTGACATGAATTAACATATAGTAAAGTCGAACGAAAATACGTGTCGACAGCTGCCCCTCTTTGTCTTTTTTTGTGAAACCAAAAATAGGGCAAAGATAAAATGACACAAATTTTCATTTCGTAGAGTTGAAAATTGACTCTGATATTTTAATTAAGAATAACTCAATGTCGAATTGAGTTGTGGATGGCTCCTCCGTCGCGAAGTCAAGTCAATCTTGAAATGATATGGATTGAAGCCGTAGTTCAGAATTTGAATCGGAATGTGGCTTCTCGTTGCCCTTCGGTCTTCTTCTCGGTTTAAAGCCCTTGGTTGAAAAATGGTTCCTTGACTCCACCATATGGTTGATATGCCATCGAAATCGAACTCAGAAATCTTCGTTGGTAGATAGCTTTTCTCGACTTAAGTTATGCTGCTGGAAAATGGTTGGTTGTCACTAAAGCACAGCCAACCCATGTCTTCTTCTTGACTTAAAGACCTCGGCGTATACTTTATCATGAAAGTAGTTGATACGTCATCGATCTGAATGGAATCAAACCCAAATGTTTTCATTGACATATAACCCTTCTCGCCTTGAGTTATGATGTACTAAGCTAATAGATTGCCCCAGATCTTCTTCTTGACTCAAAGACCTCAGTTTCAACCAGAAAGTATTTTCTTGATGCTACTGTGGGGTTGATGTGTCATCGAGTTGAATGGAATCGAACTCGACGATTTTTGTTGACAAATAACTTTTCTCGACTTAAGCTGTTGTAAATTTGACATGCCCTTGATCTGAATAGAATCAAACTCGAAGGTCTTTATTGACAGATAACCCTTCTCGCCTTGAGTTATACTGTAAATTTGACGTGCCTTTAAGCTGAATATAATCGAACTCGAAGGTCTTTTGTTAACAGATAACCTTTCTCGCCTTGAGCTATGCTGTAAATTTGATGTGCCTTTGAGCTGAGTGTAATCGAACTCGAAGGTCTTGGTTGACAGATAACCCTTCTTGCCTTCAGTTATACTACAAATTCGATGTGCCTTTGAGCTGAGTGTAATCGAACTCAAAGGTCTTTTGTTAACAGATAACCCTTCTCGCCTTGAGTTATGTTGTAAATTTGATGTTCCTTTGAGCTGAGTGTAATTGGTTGAAAGATAACCCTTCTTGCCTTGAGTTATGCTGCAAATTCGATGTGCCTTTGAGCTGAGTGTAATCGAACTCGAAGGTCTTGTGTTGACAGATAACCCTTCTCGCCTTGAGCTATACTGCGAATTGGATATGTCTTTGAGCTTAATCTAATCGAACTCGAAGGTCTTTTGTTGACAGATAGCCCTTCTCACCTTGAGTTATGCTGCAAATTTGATATGCTTTTGAGCTGAGTGTAATCGAACTCAAAGGTCTTGGTTGACAGATAACCCTTCTCGCCTTGAGTTATGTTGTAAATATGATAATCCTTTGAGGTGAGTGTAATCGAACTCGAAGGTCTTGGTTGACAGATAACCCTTATCTCCTTGAGTTATGCTGCAAATTTGATATGCCTTTGAGCTGAGTGTAATCGAACTCAAAGGTCTTTTGTTGACAGATAACCCTTCTCGCCTTGAGTTATTCTATAAATTTGATGTGCCTTTGAGCTGAATGTAATCGAACTCAAAGGTCCTTTGTTGGCATATAACCCTTCTAGCCTTGAGTTATGCTACGAATTTGATATGCCTTTGAACTGAATGTAATCGAAATCGAATGTCTTTTGTTGACATATAACCCTTCTCGCCTTAAGTTATGTTGTAAATTTGATGTGCCTTTAAGTTTAATGTAATCAAACTCGAAGGTCTTGGTTGACAGATAGCCCTTCTCGCCTTGAGCTATGCTGCAAATTTGATGTGTCTTTGAGCTGAATGTAATCAAACTCAAAGGTCTTTTGTTTGTAGATAACCCTTATCGCCTTTTCTCAGGTGGTTCTCCTGAGCAGGTATGAACCAGGTGAGATGATCTTTGGATGACTCCCCTTCACGAGAAAGTCATGTGGTGAATTCTGTCAGTTAGATATCATCTGTCGTGGAGTTTAAATCTAGCTTGAAAACGTTAATTGGAGACTAGCCACTCGTCGTTGAGTTAAGCTGAACTGGATACTTTCTGAATTGGTTCTCAAACCCATCTGAAGTTGATTGTCGATCTTTCAATCTGTCGAGTTGGTTGAGGGGTAGCTTCTTGCTATTGAGTTAAGCAACCACCATCGAACTTTAAAGGTGTTTTTGAATCGAGTATCATTCGTCTTGAAGTCGAAACTTTACTCTAAAAGCTGCAAAAAATCATGTATGCTAAAATGATTAATGTGGTGCTCTTAAGTATGTCTAAGATGCATACAACATGAATTAGTTTTGTTTTATCTCCTGGATAGAGTCTCGTTCTCGGGTTGTAGCCTTTCACATTTGAGATTGTCTTGTTTGAAAATGTTTCTCTTTTATCTTATTTTAGGAGGAAAAAAGGATATGCGAATATAGGAACTCTGTAAAACATTGCTCCTTAATTCAGGCTCGCAATCGAACCAAATCATAAACATAAGTTCAAAGAATATCAAATGAATCAATAGCTCTTTCAATGCTTTCAGAGTTATAATTCTTTGACAAATATTCAAGTTGATGAGTTGGTTTTAGGTTGGCTTCCTATTTTCTAAGGTTTCAGCCATCAAGAAATGTCATTTGGTTATTGCAACATGCATTTTTCTCAGCTTGGCATTTTAATTGGATGCAGACAAAATGACGCAACTAGCATAATCAATTACTAGACCTTCTATTTCGGTACTCTAAAATCTTTCATTTGTTCAAGTTTTGTAAACTCCTCTAACAAAGACAGTGCAAAAATATCAGTCTAAAAATGAAATTCCTGAGTGCTCGTGTGAAATTGACTATAACAGGTGTTCCTTAACTCCCTTAGTTCATCATTACTGAAAATTTCTTATTCAGATAAATTTGATTTAATTTGCCATTGTCCGGCTAGCCGAATCCATAAAGCTGGGGCGTTCAACCAATTGCTTTAGAGGGACAACTTAATATTATAATAACTTTTATCAAGTTAATTGAAGGGTTCATCTCATCACAAAGTCTTCGGTCTGACAATAGCAATGGAGCAAACACCGAGTTATCAAGTGTTCAAGCAATGTCATGGTTTGAAAGCGATCTATTCATAAAGTCAGGGCTTTTGAGTTTCCTCTATAACCAATTGTCTTAGTAGAATAGCTCAGCTTTTACGAATTTAATTTCTTAAGAATGTCAAGAAGAACCTGTTATAGTCTAGGCGTTTGTTGAAAGTAAAAAATTTCATCTTTAGAGTTTAATTTCCCAGCAACTGACCCAGACTAGATTCACTCACTTAACTATTTCATCTGTAAAGATCATGATCATCATTGAACGTCTTAAACAAAAAGTATAATAATGTCATATGCAAAAGATGTCCCATGTTGTCCGCACCTATGCACACCTAAATACCAAGCCTCTTTTCCATTCCCTTATGAGATGAGCATGCTATATTGGTTATTTGCAAGAGAATAGTACGTTGTTTGAACGTATCTTCTGAGGTTTTATCGGCTTTTAATCGTGTTACTTTTTCAAAGATCTATAACTCAAATTATTTACAAAATTTTTTAATTCAATTGATATTCAAAGAATTTCAAGTCTGCAAATTTGATTAATTGCTCACAATCTTTAAAGTAACATAAATTTATTTTAATATTCATATAAAAAGAACGCTCAAAAAACAAGTTACACAAAAAATATGAGAAAGTTAAAAAAACAAATTCAAGCAGGATGCTGCAAATGATGAAATGATATTCCTTCTCACTTGGATGCCCCCGAGTTGTTGAAGTCGATCCAGTTCTTGTTACATATCTTCTGCACGATTCTCTTAAATGCGTAATAGTTCTCAATAGTGTGCCCTGGGACACCGCCGTGATATTCACAATGAGCATTCTCATCATACCACTTGGGGTATGGGGGCTTTATGGGTTCCACTGGATATGGTGACACTACATGAGTGTCAAAAAGTTGTTGGTAAAGATCTTTGTAGGTCATGGGAATAGGGTCGAAATGTTCTTTTTCCTTCCTATGTTCTCTAGAATCTTGATTAGAAGTACCTGACGATACAGCTGCAGTTGATTTTGGTTTGGAGATTATAACACCTTTATTAGTGTTGTAGGTGTTAACGTTGTTAATCTATTCATCCCTTTCCTTCACAGGAGACTTCTTACTGGCCTCTACATCCTTAATTTTGCTTTGCTTTAGGGTCGTTTCTACCATTTCCCTGGCCATGACTAAGTCTGAAAAATTACCGGATGTGATCGCAACCAAATGCCCGAAGTAGAGAGCCTTCAGTGTCTACATGAAGAGCTTCCAGATTTCTTTCTCATCTAAATATGGATGAACTTATACAACCAAATCCCTCCATTTCTGAGCGTATTATCTGAAACTTTCGTTATGATTTTTCTCCATGCTTTGTAGCATAACTCGGTCTGGCCTCATGTCATTAACGTGTTTGTATTGTTCCAGAAATGACTTGGTTAAATCCTTCCAAGTCTTGACATGAGATTGACTTAGTTGATTATACCACTGGATGGCTGATCCCGACAGACTCTCCTAGAAGCAGTGAATCATGAGTTAGTCATTTCCTCCATATCCCGTCATCTTTCGACAGAACATGGTAATATGGGTGGATGGGCATCTGTTTCCATCGAACTTCTCGAATTCTGGGGACTTGAATTTTGGAGGAAGAACCAAGTCTGGGATTAGACTGAGTTCCGCAGCATCAACTCCATAGTAGTCATGGTCTCCGTTGACCACTTTCACTTGGTCCTCTAATTGTTTGATTTTTTCCTCCATCTTCTTTGCCTTGTCGTCATCTTCGTCTAAATCTGGTATATGGTAATCATCCGGATGGTTATCAAGGTTGGTTATAGAAGTTTGCATCTTTGCAACAGATTAGGCTTTTTCTTTTGCCGCATATAGGTCCCCTTGCAGTCCGGGTAAGATCCCAGGCGAAATAACCACTTATGGGGTCGGTGGTATAGTTATCCCTTCCGATGAACTTGCCCCAGGTGCACTCGCTTGATGTAGACAAGATAACTTGGCCACAATTTGATCGACCAATGACTCTTGGCTTTTCATTATTGTATCTAGAGTACTCAGACTGCTTTGTTTTATCTTAACTTCTAGCTCTCTGTAACTTCAGTATATTTTCCTCGAGTTGAGCAATTTTCGCTTCCATCTTCTTCTTTTTTAAGCGGGTGTTATGCGGATGGGGTGTGTCCAAAGCTTGAGGTGGTGTATCCAGTATTTTTTCCTTTTGACGAGACATTCTTCTGTTAGTTAATGCAAATGTGAAGAAAAATAACCATATGCAAAATATGTCTAAATATATGATGCATGAAATGTTCGAGGCATTGGTCAAAAAATGTGTATGTTATTATAAATAATCCTTATTAGGGACAAAAATGTTACGTCTTAAGGGACAAAAGTGTTACGTCTTAAGAGATAAAAATATTTTAAAGGCATAGACCCCGAACAGCTTCTAACAGGCTGAGTTGAATACCCTGTCGAACAGCTCCGGCTTCTTTGGCTAAACCGTGCAGGTGATGAGCTGCTTTTTGTACTTGTCCCAAGAAGTCTCGAATGGTTGCATCTCCTGTTTTCACACTCTGTTGAGTCTGTTCCCTAACGGAAATGCCATTGAAGCCCTCCATCGTTAAGAGTTATTTGTAGTTTATCTGCTTGCTACTTGAATTTGTCAACAATGGCCTCCAGTTTCAGCTATCGCTTTGCCATCTTGTTCTTTTTGTCTTTGAAGGGACTCTCCAGGCCAGTTCATCTTGCCCCTGCAGCCTTTGCCAACCCGTTTCGGAAAAGTTGGCTTTTGGCGTGCTTGATGTAAACCCGATCTATTCTGAGTCTTTTCTAACCATAGCCAGACTTCTGAGCTTTTCATCTCTTGGATTATAACCCCTTTGTGCATTAATGCAAATTATTTACATTTAGCGAACACGTTTTTGGTGGATCAACACCTCTTTTGAATGATGTAAATGAAAGAGAACAAAAATGAAAAAGAGTTAGTGAGGTAAATCAAAACAAGAATGAAAATAAAAAAAGGTCATACCCCACATGATTATTATTCCTACCCAGACATGATCTCTATCCCACATGTTAATTTTGAATCAATCATAATCGCATAAATTTCTAGTTCACATGCTTTGAACAGAAAAATAAAGCAGGAAATAATCTCAAAGCATCCTAGGATTTGAAATGAGGTTTTGGGGTGGGCTCTAATTCTCCAAAGTCTCCCGGTTTAGGTTCTAAAAAAGGTACCCGAGTTCTCCTTCCTGGTGCCCCCTTGGGCTTGCCAGACCCTTAGTCCTAAACCCATTACAGGCTCATGTGGAATAAGTTAAACTCGAGAGGATACATTCCCTTATGCCCGCACGGTGAATAAATTCACACGAAGACATAAGGTATATGAATCTCGAAGGCTACTTGCTAGGCCCGCACGGAGAATAAATTCTCACGAAGGCGTCGCTTCACCTCCACTTAACTAGGGATCACCTATTTGCTGAATGTGATTTCTTTAAATAGATTTAGAGGAAAATTATGCAGACTTATCATGAGGACATGTTGTTGATTTGCTGGATGAATATGGTAGATTGGGTGTAAGATCATGGTAAGGGTAAAACTTTAAAGATGACTATTATTCGGATAATCTGGTGCTACGACCTCTATTATATCTGGCAGGAGAGGAACAACAGGTTGCATAGTATAGGCCCCTTTAATAGAGGGTATTTGTTTGTTTGTTTTTATTCTGGTAGGGTGATGATCTTTGTTGGGTTGCTGAAGTTTTGTTAATTATTTATTTGCATAGAGATGGTTTCTTTGAATGAATAATACTTCATTTATCTAAAAAAAATTCATATTTATCTCTACGATGATTTGCCTCTGTCTATAATAATAAAATTAATTGTAACATCTAATACTTTAATCTTAATATGTTTCGTTGTTGGTGTAAATAAGTAAATTTGATAATAATATTATTGAAAGTTATTTAAGGGAGGAGTAAAATATAATTCAAAAAGATTTTTCTTAAAAAAATTGAGTTAATCAAATTAAAATTATTTGAGTTCTATTATTATTTAATTGAATCAAGTTGAATAAATTATTTTTTTCAAATGACTTTGAGGCTTAAATATGAGATTAGCATACTTGCCAAGGCACACCCATTCCCGGTAAAAACCTGACATTTTTTTACTTCTTTTTTTCTGCCGTTAACTATAATAGGATATATAAAAATTGTTGTAACTCAAAATTAAATAGAGAAATTAATGTAGTGGTTAAAGCTATACCTGACAAACTTAACTCGAATCCGATTAGTTGAACTGATTTACTTGAACTGATTTACTTGACACAATACTTGATATTAACCCGAATATAATAATTAAATTTGATTCGATACTCGGCCCATACCTGACTCGAACCATACTTTATCCAAAATGTAGTGAAACTGAAATAAACCAGAACTGAAATTAACCTGAACCAAAAGCAACCCAAAACGAAATTAACCCGAACCGAAAATAACCCGAACCGAAAGTAACCCGAACCAAATTTAACCCGATCCGAAAGAAACCCGAACATATTGAAATTGATTAAAGTTATTAAACGATAAAAGTTATTTTCAATAATAAATTATTTTAAATGAAATTGATAATTTATTAAAAAAATATTATATTTATAAGAAAATAATAGAAAGTTAAGGGGAATATAAAAGTAAGAATCTAATTGTAAGATTGAAAACAATAATAAACAAAATTTACTTATCTTATTTGTTATAAAAAATTAGATTTATAATAAAAATAATAGAAAACAACTAAAACAAAGGAAATAATATTAGATTTATAATAAAAAAAATATAAAGTTTACTCATGTTACGACTACAACTTAACAAATAAATTTATGTATTATTTTTAAAATTTAATAAAAATATTAAATTTATAATTGGAAATAAAAAATTATTTATTTATCAAATAATTCTTATTATAAACTTTTCATACGATATCAATATAAAATTTTGATAACAAATTCTAACACATATTATAGGATCGTATTTGTGTCAAATTATCGATTTATCTTCTCTAAATGATGGTTTAATTCAAAATATTGAACGATTGAGAATTGAAATTAAACCTAAATGATAAAATAAACAAATAAGAAGACATATTTTACAAGTATATATCAATTATTCTATATATATTTGATTTTGATTGGACTCATAACTAATTCAACCTAAATTGACCTAATCTAAAAGTTTACCTAAACCGAAAATCAACTTAATTGATATTGACCTGACTTAATATTGACCCGATCCAAAAATCAATCAATCTAATATTAATCCGAACCGAAAATCAACTGATCCAATAATCACCCAACCCAAAAATTAACCCGACTCGATCTGATTTACCGTATACTCGAACTAGACCTGAACCAGATCCGATCCAATTTGAATAAAATTAAACCAAATTTAATCTAGACCCAAAATTACCTGAACCGAAATGACAAAACCCAAATATGATCCGAATGACCTCTTTGCCACATCTAGTTAAAGCATGTCCAATGTTTGATTCCCTCCTCAATAATATCTTTTATTTATTTTTCCATTAAAGCAAGTGATGACACGTAAATAGTTAAATTTAATAATTTGAATTAAAACTATTACAAATTGATAAAATGTGTTAATATTGAGTATTAAATATATTACTAATTTTTTAATAGCCATATTAGCTCTTTCTTTATATGTCAACTATTTATATGTCAAGTATTGATGACTTGATTAATAATATTTAAATATTTAAATAATTAAATGATCTGATTAATAAAATAAAAAAATAATGATAAAAATGAAATCTACCAATAATTAAATGGTCATGTATGTAGTTTACCCTAATTAAAAATTTGAATTCTACGTACCTTTTTATGTCATATTACGTATGGGAAAGAAAGATACATCGATTTAGATGATAATTTATGTGAGACATTCACCCTAAACTCATAAACACTTTCTGTCAACGTCACATTTAGAAACTTTAATTAAAATTATAGTTATTTGTATACAGAGACATCCCATTTTTTATTACACTTAAATCATACATTTTCTAACTCAATTTTAATTATATTTTTATTTTATTTATTTTAATTTGAAAATTCAATTTTTATACTATTTCATTTTTCATCACTTTACTGCTAACTCTTTAACGATGTAATGACAAAGCATTTGTCTTCGTTGGTAGCTAAAAGTCCCTTTTGCAATAACATCAGTGCTTTGCTCGAAGGAATATAACTATATGGTAGTAGTATTACGTTTTCCTTTTTGGTTGAATCTCAACATTTGACTTTCAAAAGAATAATTCAGTGCTACAATGACATTTTTAAAAGTGTTTTGTAATTTTTTTTCTTTCGGTTTTCAATGTTTGGTTAATCTGGATTGACTCGGGTCATACATATGGTTGTGATGGTTGAGTCTTCCAGCGATGATTTTTTGCATACACAATGATTCGAACTCGAGACATACTGAAGATATATTAAACTACTTACTACTTAAATCAACCCGTTGGTAAAGTGTTTTGTAATTGATGTATTGACATTAAATATGTAGATTCTGATTAGAATTTAAAAATTTGATTTGATCGATTCAAATTTTAATTTGATCTAATTTGATTTGACAATCAAAAGTTAACAATAAAAATCTGCTTAATTCAAATTCAAACATAATCTAAAATAATTCAAACATGAAATGACCTAAACAACTAATCTAAAATGACTCAAATTAGAAAATATATGGAGCAATTGTGTCTGATTAACTATAACAATATTGCTATTATTATTATTATTATTATTATTATTATTATTATTATTATTATTATTATTATTATTATTATTTTGATAAATATAGAATGAATATAAGGTAGTATTCGTTCAAAGATTCTCAACCATTCGATAATATAAGTTCATATCCTTTATGCAGGGATAGATTCAGGATTAAATATTGACAATGGCCGAAATATTAAAGTTATTAAGAAAAAGTACAATGTCTTATTAATATTTAAATTTAAGCATGAACCAAGCGATCTTAGTGATAAAGTAATTGTCGTTATTCTTTGAAGTTCTTGATTCGAGTACCAAGAATATCATGGGTGTGAGCGTTCAATGTCAAATGGTTGAGAATTATCTTTGAACAGATATTGTCTTGTGCTCACCTCGAATTAATAAAAGAAACTTAAAATTCATAAGACAATACTTAATTTGTCTAGTATTTAAACTTACAATAACTTAAATTGTTATTAGATCAAAAAATTTGAGAATATGAGATTATCCTTCATTAGTTCGATCCATACTTGATTACATATTTAATAAATCTTTATATTTTTTAAAGATTTGAATGCTTATTTTTACATGAACTAAAATTCTTTTAAACCAAAATCTATCCGAATATATAATTTTTTTTACAGGGGTCGGGGTCCTTTGGGCCCCAACAGAACTCCACCTCTGCCCTTACATACGCGATGTTCGAATCTGAGATTTTAAAAGATAATAATTAATCTCTTAATCACTGAAGTCTGTTGATTATTCCGATGAACTGGTTAATAGTTTGTTGAAGTTGTTTCAAGTTAGATTGAGATGTTAAACCATTCTGTTAGTTTGTTGAGGGAAACAATAATTCCGTTAAGTGTAGTACTCAACTGGGCCTACTTAATGTTGGGCCTGGGCCCTTTATCGAAATGTATGGCAAAGTGGAGTTAATCACAAAAATGTTGTATCATCTTTCTGAACCGTAATCTTCTCATTCATTTGTTTCTCTCTTTCATTCTTGTTTTGTTTTCTGTCATCGTTGTCGTTAATAGTCCACAGATAATCGAAGCTTCTTTGACAGTAGCTACAACAAAGTCTTATACTATAACGTGTTTTGTTAGACAACTTACAAGGTTAATTGTAGTCACGATAAATGTCAAAGAGGTTACTGAAATATTGGGAAAAATTAATATTTGTCGTAGTTACAGAAAAAGTGGTCCAAGTTTATGAAAAATGAAATCTTTGCACGAACCAAGCTACCATTAGAGGTTTCGGGTTCAAACATCGATAACTACATAGTATCTGAGCGTTCATTGTTAAATGATCGAGAATATTTAAACAGATATTACCATTTGTAATAACTCTGGATTAATAAAAAAAATCTTCAGTCCACGAAAAACTTGGGCAAAAGCAAACACGAATGGCGCAATGTGCAGGGATGGACCTAGGCGTCCTAAAAATTTAAAATTATCATATAATTTAGATTTTATCTATGTATTTTTATTGAAAATTTGTTTTCTATCCCTAGAATTTTATAAGTTTAAATTCACCTCCCTGAAATTTTATAAGTTCAAGTTCTCCCCCTAACATAAAATCATGTTTCCATCCCTCGCAATGCGTGTATCCGACTGAACAGCTGCAGCGGCTGGCGTTCATAAGTACATCATTAGGCATATAACTCGTATAAAAACACTATCGAACATACCACGTATAATGTAAACGTATATAACACATATCAAGTAAGTTGCAGCAACACCTGTGGTAAATCAAGTCTCACGGCTTAGAAAAGTGTTGCTTGATTTGAATTTAATGCAATAAGTAGACGTGCAGAAGGAAGGATCCACTGAATTAAAGTACTGCAAGATTGATCTTCAACTAGCAATACATGTTTACCAAAGCTTTTCCCAGGACCAAATTTGGGTTTCTTAGAGAAATGCTAGGAATTTGCAACAACTGAAGCAAGGAGTGTAAAAAAAATGCCTCAGCTTTGTTTTTCATTTTATACAAACCTATATACAATAAACTAGTGTGTTAGCTCTTATGTTGGGTTTAATAAATTGTGAATTATGTAAAATAAGGATTAAATTTATTATTTTTTAATTTCGGATGCCAAAGATAAGATTAAAATGCTATATGAAAAAGTTCAAGTTAATATATTTAATTATTTTTTTGGATAAGTTGTTTTCATTATCCAAACCTGCGAGCTGGTACAGGTATACAAACGTACAGATTCATGCTAGCAGTGTCCTTGCTGGAACGGGGAAAAAACAAAGCAATACGAAGCATCACAAATTAGGGTGCTAGAATTACGAAATTTTGATCACTAAACTTTAAAAGTGTATCAATTTTGTCACCAAACTTTTAAATTATTTATTTTTATAGTATACTTTTTTTTTTCTGTGGCTAACAACCAATAGCTACTTGTCCGTGGTTGTTTTCACTCATCTTTCTTTTCTTAAGATCAAGGTCAAAACATTCGTATTTCACTCATCTTTCTTTTCTTATGATAGATTTTCAAAGAAACTCAAAATCAATGAAATTAAACAAAAAAATCCACCATTTTTAGAGGTTTGAGGACTTTCTTAAATTTGAGAGGTTTGGAATGTTTGTTCAAAAGATTGAACGGTGATAAGCATTATCTCGAGAAGATGAAAAACATACCTCAAAACTAGCCTCATCTAAATATTAGCATGTTGAACCTTTAAATATATTTTCGTCGATTTTAAGTGAATTTCGGGAAAAATCAATCATAGAAGAAGAAAGGGGAGTGAAATGTGAACGTTTTGAAAACATATATGCTCATTATATGACCACAACCTTCCAAAATATCCTTTCTAGATTATTTTCTGAACTTAGTTGAATGATTCAATGGTGAAATAGATGATGTTCTCTTTAGAGGATATGGATTCAAGAGCTGTGTTTGTAGAATGAAATTGCTTTACTTTTTCAATAAAATTATTAATAAGCAAAGAAAGAAACATAAAATTAAGAAAACAAAACACAATAACTTTAAGATCTTTACATTGAAGGAAAGAGGAGCAGGATCAAACAGCAAGGGAGTTCCAAAGAATAAAACAAGACATTTTCTTTTTCTGGGCTTCAGTCGATATCCAAACTTAGATCACAAAAACCCTGATAATGAGATATTGATAGTTACAGTTCCATGTTCCATGGCAAAGCTCAGGGGTACAATGATGCCCTCAACTTACACGGGGACCAACCCTTTCCCACTTTTAGCAGCATGCAGCTGCCCACGTCTCCCAAATTACGACTAATGAGCAGATCCCAGCTTAAATCTAGGGCTACCTTGAAACCATGTCCTCAACATTTCTTGTTCAATCTCTTTTGCTTAACATTTCTTGAAAGCGGTCTAGCGGTAGAAAAGAATCATTTTCTCTCTAGAAATCTCGAATTCCAATAGTTACATTTGTAGGATATACCTACATTTATTAATAACTAAGAGAAATTATGATCATACGTAATCACTAGCAATCCCTTTTATGGTAAATCCTATTAGTAACCTCTCTAACTATTTTAGGCGCCATCATTGTTTCATGAAACTAGTTTGTAGTGCAACAGACCCCCTCTCTGTAGGGCTCTCTCTTCACTTCCAATAAACCCCAATCCTTCGAGTCCTCACCTTTAAAGTCACGAGACCCACTGTCGCCCTTATTGTTCTTTCAATTTATGAGGGAACTGATAGAGAACTTTAAAAAAAACTCTCCTTTTTTTTCCCACACACCTTCACTCAAACTAGCCCCCCTTTATATTGTGCAGCAGTCTCAAACTGAAGTCTTGTAATCTTCGGAAGCTTTAGTTGTCTTCAATCTCATAGATTGTTCACCTCATATTTTCCTGTCTTCCTCTGTCGGTGCCATGTAGGTCTTCCCATAACCCACACTTTTCTTATCTTCTCCTCTTATCTTTCTATCTGTCTATCAATTTATCTATTTCGTGCTGCAGGAGACCCGAGAGAAACCCATTAGATCTCAACAACTTGCCCGACGATTACACAAGGGATGGTAAACTGGTCTTTGAAGAAGGCTCCTCCTCTGGTATATTCATATTTCTCTTTGTAGGATAGACTAGCTGTGTTTGATAAGCTTAAAAAGGCCATCATAAGTTTATTTTGATGCTTTAAGTAGAGATTTTTATCGTTACACGGATTGGGTATGTTAGATACTTAGATTAGGGTTGGGGACCTTGGAGTTTAGGTCCAAGAATGAACACATCAAAGTTGCTTTAATAGGTGGGTGTATGAAAACAGGCTCTCGGAAAAAGAAAAAGGATGGAAAAGAAGAGTGTGGGAAAGTCTATGAATGTAGGTTTTGTTGCCTAAAGTTCTGCAAATCTCAAGCTCTTGGGGGACACATGAACCGCCATCGCCAAGGCAAGTCATTTCACTTGTTTATTTCCACTTTTTATGTTTCTTTTTGTTGGTTTGCTGAATTTCTTGGCTGGTTTTCCGTGTTTGATGACTGCTTTTGATTTGATTTGCGTTTGTTTTTGGGTCAGAGAGAGAGACAGAGACACTGAACCGAGCACGCCAGCTGGTCTTCAATAACGATAACTTGACCACCCAAGGGCATCTAGAGTATGCTCCTTCAACATTCCATCACTGCTTTTTTTACTCACTTCTTTGATCATACGACTGAGCAAAAAAAATGTTCCAATCATTGCAGCTTTAGATCAGTTTATCCACCAAGAATGTTCCCCGGTTCTTCATCAACGCTCATCCCACCACCACCACCGCAACCATATTTACACTCCATTGACGATTACTATGTAGGGCATGTCCTCGGTTCATCCCAATATCCTCAGCAAAACTTAAACTACATTGGTCCACATGACCCTAACTACACTTGCATCGGTGCTCCAGTCGGATTCGGGCCTAGTCCAAGTTGCGGCGGCGCCACCGACTTCGGCGGAAGAGACTTATCAACGAGCAGACAGGAGGAGGGGCTGAATTGGGTTAGGAGCTATGCAGGAGGAAGTACACAGCATCGCCTGGAGAATCCTTCAGCGATGACTCGATTTCAGGACGGATTTTAAAGATTGTTCTATCTTTTTCTTCTAAAAAAAACTTTTGATTATGTTCATGATTCTATGAAGTATATTAACTGGTTTGACACGGCACCCAGAGAGAGAAAGAGAGAGAGATTCAACAAACTGACAAATGGGGTCATGCATGGAAGGAGAGAAGGGAAAAGTTTTTGGTTTATGTACAGGGATTGGGGGCAGCTTTTTGTAGCTTTGGACACTCTCAGCTAGTTTGGCTTGGAGGGTAGTGGCCATTGGAGGGGGTAGTGTACCCCAAGCCAAACTGTGAGAAATGGGGACAAGTTAGATATGAACAGAAAGTTTCTTTTATTGCATGGCAAATGAATTTTGTTTTCTTTTCCCTGTTTTCTTCTTGTTATGTTATATGTAATGCTTTTCGACTTTATCTGTGCTTTATTTCCTTGTTGCACTCATGATGATCCGAGCTGGTGGAGTGGGATCTTCTTGATATTTGGGATCAATATGGGCAATGACCTACACAGAAATGGATAAAAATAAAACACTTCATTTAATTAACCCTTTTATTTGCTGAGAGTTTGCTGACCACAAACAATCAAATCTGTATAGAAAAAGTCTGATATTCAGCACTGAATTTCTTTTTTCTCATCTACCTTAAGATATTAGTTCATTAAATGATAGGGTAAAGTACAAATGATTCCCGACTAAGGGGGTGTTTATTAATTTTCTTAACTATTAAAAATTATAAAATGATCCTAAATTATAGAATATTAATTTGTTGAGTCTCAAAACCATTAAAAGTTATAAAATGATCACGAAATATTGGTGAACATTTGAATTAGATGTTAACATATTGACTAGGATATGATAAAATAAGATCCTAAGATCATTTGAGTTGTATTTTATGGATCTACTATTCGTTTACATTATGTCGTCGAGTCAGTGCTTGAAACATTATACCAACGAGACAATGCTTAAAAGTAAAGAAGGTGTCAGTAGACATCATTAAAATATGATTTTTATTATAATCTAATGAACATGTTAACGTCCAACTCAGACGACTGTTAATTTTTTAACGGAAGATGATGAGTTCGGAAAATATGAATAGTCAGATGACTATTTTGTAACTTTTTATAGTCATTTGAGTAAAAAAGAATACCCTATGCTGAAAATGATTACGAAAATGTGGAAGTACTTTGCAATTAGTTTCTTGGGCAGATGAAAGAAAGCCCAAATTTAAAAGGGTAGCGTTTGAGGCTATCGTGGTTGGAGAATCAATTTAAGCTCAAACAAAATAGTACCCAGCAAGAAATTTTATATGCAACTCGAGCATATATATTGCGATTGATTGGGGGGATTCTGATATTGGATAAATCTGATAATCTAGTTCACACATATTATCTCTCATTTTTGAGAAATTTTCAAATGCCCGTCAATACAGTTGGGGATAACAATATTAACATTCTTATACCGTAAGACATGCAAGGCGTCATTAATCGTAAATGACACTAATACAACGAAAATTGATGGATGTATGATGTTGCTACAATCATGAGCTTAACATAGACTTTCATTTATAACACCGATTAGTCGAACCGCGATTGACTTTCCTCTTGTCGGGAGATAATATTTCTATAATTTAATTTTAAATTTTAATTAAAATTTATTTATTGTGATTAAAAATAATTAACGAATAATTTTTTTATTTATATTCAGATGAAGCATAAAATAGAAAGAACAGTGTTGGACTTTCATGTTTCGCAAATATGTGTGAGGACCATTGTACCTTGTGATGACCCAAGCATCATGTCTCTGAATTTTCGAGACTCTGATTTTCCACTTGCACTCTGGGTCATATTTAACACACTTCGTATATATGATTTTCTGGTTGGACTCTGTAACTTGGAAATCAACATGACATTTGATGGAATACTCTTTAATCACCAATGTAGCTTCATTTTTTCCTCTAAATTGCATCCCAACTGAAAATTCATCCAAATTTTCAAATAATTTAGCCATGTGGTATGGAGTTAAATGTGGAATGTCTGGGCATTCAGGTGCCATCATCGCATTATAATCTATCTCAAACATATGAGGGATATGTTGATATGATGTCAGAACTTCATCCATGGCCAAATCAGGTGCACCACCACCGTAGAAATTGTCATTGTCTTTCAAAATGGGTTCCTAGGTTTCTTCATCTTCGTTGGAATCATCATGTATTTCTCTCCATCGATTTTCAGAATCAACATCAAACATAAAACTATTTATCCCTATACTCTACTGTCGAAAATATCCCACCGACTTCATTTACACTTTCCAATAGCACAATAAAATTGTTTATCGATCTGTATGTCGGTTCCTCAAGCTCACTTCCGAAAATAATTGAGTTCAATTTCTAGTCACATTTCTTGATGATCCAGGAACATTGAATATGTTACGCACCTCAATAAATAACTCAATAATTACAATATTTATGGACTCATGTAAACCAATCATGGTTCCAATATCATCATATTCTTCAACTGATACTGCATTACATCTAACTGGATTGAGACATATCATAAATATGTACCTCATACCATCAACTGTAGCTCGAATTTTTCTTTTTTATCATATCACTACAACAAAATAGAGTTTTAGCGGCGTTTTTTTAGTTCTATAGCGGCGTTTTTAAGCGCCGTTAAAAGCACTCGCGGCGTTTGCAAAAGCGCCGCAAGAAGCGTCGGCTATACCAGCGCCGCTAATGTTAGCGGCGTTTGTAAAATAAAAACGCCGCAAAAAGTCAAGATCTATAGCGGCGTTTGTTTTAAAAACGCCGCAAAAGGTCAGATCTATTGCGGCATTTCTGGATACAAACGCCGCAAAAGGATGAGATCTATAGCGGCGTTTTTTGAGCAAACGCCGCAAAAGGTCAGATCTATAGCGGCATTTTTGTAACAAACGCCGCAAAAGGACAGATCTATAGAGGCGTTTTTGGATACAAACGCCGTAAAAGGTCATATCTATAGCGGCGTGTTTTGATACAAACGCCGCAAAAAGTCAGATCTATAGCAGCATTTTTGGATACAAACGCCGATAATCACCATTCTTTAGCTAAGATTAATTGATATTGATAAATAACAACAACCATAAATTTTAGTAACAAAATAAATTAAAATTTATAAACATTAAAATTAAATGTAATGTAGTTTGACATTGTTCTAGAGAACAATAACATCACTTGTAAAACCTTTAGATATTTCATAAACATTCTACATTTTCTTTACAGACTTGAGAGAAACAATTTTATTGAAGCTGCTATTTACAGACTTACACTCCTGCAATACGGGGCTGGAATAAGATCTATCCAGTTTGAAAGCGTTCCTTTGACAGAGTAAACCGGCCCACAGCTGGAACCTCCAGTGATGCTCGAGTATCTTTCGACAGTTTGGTTTTATAATCAATAGCCTCACCGTCCAAATGTGATGCTTTAAGCAAAATAGGAACCTAAAAGCCACATGATGATTACCAGAAACAAGTTATGTGGTCAAAACTCTTTTGCTTGAAAGATCATCCACAACAAGCGGAACATAAAATCCCTCACAGCCAGATAGCATATCACAAAATCTTTTCTGATTGGATGCCTCCAACTGATAGTCACATTCACGAGACAATTCTTCTTTAGCCACCTACAAGAATTCAAAAGCATAAACATGCAACTTGTTGAACTAAAATACAGGACTAAGCACCCATTTTGAGGAGGCATGGAAAAGTATGACAAGAACCAGTTTAAAGGTGTGGGAATAAAGATCAGACAATGCAAGGGAAAGATTCTCAACTATATCTGTAAATTTCCATCAAACTGACATTGGAAGCCCAATTATTTACTTAATATAGTCTCTTAGAAACTTAATAATGCAAGATGCATAAGTGCATACCTTCATTGCTTTGTCAAGATACAGTAATTTCAGTGCCACCCCAAGAATAGGCGTCAGTTGAGTCAGTCCACGAGGTTCAAAAATTAATGGGACTAAAATGAAATCAGAACCAGCATATATCTGTAAAAAAAGAATCACATGAACAATCAAAATAAACCACGCTCATTGATGGAAAACAGACTTTAAGAGTGCACACCAAGTGAGAAAGTGGCTCATTATAAGTCAATCGAAGGCGAGCACGATCCCCGTGAGATGAATGTAGCTTGTTGGCCAAATTTATAAAATCATTTTGGATGCAAGGATCTGGAGCTGAGCCAAGCAGTACAACCTGTTGCAGAAAAAAAAGTTCCATCATTTGCTTAAGAAGATGCTTTAAGTAGAAGAAATACACAACCAAGGAAATTCCCACAAGTTGTTTATACAATCATTCCAAACATATCAAACGTTGTGTTTATGCAAGAAGCTGTGGTGCATGTTAATCACATTAATGTTGCTACAGAGGAAGTCCGGGCTCTTATAAACCTCATAGTGTATGATTCTATATGAGCTCAAACAGGGGGAAGGGGAGGGGTAACATGTCTGTTGCGTTCTAAGGTACTCAAAATTTTAGGTACATACGGTTGTAGCTTTGTCTGCATATTCTAAGGTGATATCCTGCCAAGGGTTAAGCGCACTTAATGACTTGTAAGGCCTACAGATTCAAACAAAAAAATTGAGCTGCCATGCATGGTACGTTTAAATATTAAAGCCAGATCTATAGGATGAATCGTAAACTCACAGGGTGAATTCCACCTTGTTCTAGAAACTCGAGGGCGGCGTGGCAAAAGAAACCAAACCTCTGTGCATCGTTTCCACAACCATAAACACTCCCTTTCAAGAAGAATCTGCAAGCAACCGTACAAGAGAGGAATCTTAAGATTATAATTTGTTTAACACAATGAAACATTTTGATTCTACAATTTTGTGGCGTTTTCTATGTAAACGCCGCTATATGTTTAAAATTAGTGGCGTTTACTCCCAAAACGCCGCTAAAAATGCCGTTGTAGAACAATTTTAATGTAGTATATGCTTCATTTCTACAAATGTGATGTCCCTTTTGACCATCATATTTATAGTTCTTTCAGATTGAAAAACGACTTCAACCTCATTTTCCATAATATGTCCATTATAATAGGCAATCATGAAAAAATTATTGCTCATATTCTTTACAAATTAAAGAAATTTAATTTAGAATAAAATATACAAGCATATATATTATGATAAAAATGACTAATCGTAAAATACTTCAAATAAAAATTCTTCACACTTACTAATCATATTTATAGTTCTTTCAGATTGAAAAACAACTCCGACCTCATTTTCCATAATATGTCCATTATAATGGACAATCATGAAAAAAAAATATTGCTCATATCTTTACAAATAAAAAAAAGATTAATTTAGAATAAAATATACATGTACATATATTATGATAAAAATTAATATCCGTAAAATATTCAAATAAAAATTATTCACACTTAGTTGATCATTTCTTCTAACAACTTTATTTGGACAAAAATCTTTCGATCACTCTTCCTCTATGAATTGTTTCCTCTGTCAATTGCTCTCCCTTTCAAGCTCCTACGTTTTTTTTTTTTTGGTTATAACTCATTCACAAACAATTGCTCCTTCATTCATATAGCTATATAGGCGAGAAATTTTTTTATGTTAAAATTGTATTGTATCTAATCTGCATGAATCAAATCTTATCAAACGAGCCTTAATCCTACTCCCTTGCTCGCCTAGTCTGCTCCCGTGCCCTGCTCGTCTACTATGCTTTCTTGCCTTGATGACACAGGAAACATATTTTCTTCTCTACCCTAACATACATACATACATACATACATATAAAAGTTCATGTATTATTGCTGCCATGCATGTTTCGGGAGTATGGGAGCAGGGTTGAGAGACGCACAGGAAAAATGAATGGAGGTGGGAGACACATTGTACGCATGATGTCTGTCCTTGAGCGCATGGACCACGTTGTGACTCCACCTTGGTCAAATGAACCATCGTGCGACTCCCGGTTCATTGTAGCATTCGTTCCATTTGAAGAAATAATCCCACATTTTAGTCCATTTATACAATTGGGGAAGTGAAAAAATCTATAGTTTTTGTGAATTGCAGAATGATTTCGTTCCATGAGCTTGAATTCAAAGTCCGTCATTACGAACTGGATATGTACATAAGACTCTTCTGTACACTTGACTAAATGCAGTGCTAGGATATGTGAGAACTGCATTTTAACAGTGGTAAATGAGTTTTATCCAGAAGTTGGATTTGAATTTTGGAATTAAGTATATCATATATGCAGATTATGTCCGCATCACTCGATAATTGATCTCGGAAAATTTATTAGTAATGTTAGTTATTGCCTATTCGCATGTCTGCTGCAGTTTTTGATAGGATGATTATCTTTTCTCCTTCTGGGCTGAGCCCTTCTGTAATCTTACTCATGTTCTTTCTGGAAACCAGAGCGGAGACATATTTGTTGTTAAGGTGAGGATTTCCGATTCCTCAGCTATATGGCTCGACAAAAACTATCGTCCTGCTCGTATACCTCCAGAGTTAAGATCAAAATTTGTTCAATTCCTTCGCCATAAGGAATCTGATTGAATCGTTGCTGAACTTGAGAGATCCCTTCGTGAATGAAGAATATGATTTTTGATCGGAAACCAATTCGAGTTGGTATTTCATAAACAACTTTAGTTAAAAAATTTAGTCTGTCATTGCAGAATAATAGCAAGAAAGGAAAGGATTCATATCTATTAAAATTAGTCACTGCATTGCATACCTTCAGTGTGTTATGTCTAATGCATAAACCATTACTTTGTAGATATTAAAGGAAAAATCCCAAGTTGATTCTAGAAAGACAAAATTGTATGCTTCTCAACATGACTATACGATATAAAAATACGCTAGAATAAGATTAGAGTGGGATTTAATTTATTTAGTATTTTTTATATCTATATTTTAAATTTATAACTATTTATTATAGCAAGGTCATCAATTCTTAGGATTACGATAACTTATACCAAATATTTACCGGTACAAGACTTAATTTTAAATTTATTGAATATTTTCTTTTAAATATAATTATTCTAAAATCTATGAGATTTTGAGTTTAAATCCAATCGAGATGAGGGCACATGAGATCACGTGATTTGATTTTCTTAAGATTAAAAAAATTAGTTGATCCTTACTCTCTTATGTAATGGGTAAGGGGAGGTAAGATAGCAGACTGTCCCAACGCCAGATTGAGAGCAACTTTCATGGGAGACCTCCAAATTATGAATTACCCACATGTTTAATTTTCTTAAGATTAAAAATATCTCGAAACATAACACAGGTTTGATTCGAGACAAAGTTTTGATATTAAAATTACCATATTTTTGTTCAAATTTAATTACAAAGTACTTATAATTTTTTTAGAAAGTTTGTTTAAACTTGAATGAAATTAGACAAAGATTATTAAAATTTTATTGAACACATCGACCAGACACCACAAATTTTCTTTTCTACAATTTATTAATTTATATTAGGCAGGGCAAGGGAAGAGGAATCTACGTACACTTGCAAATAATTTGTAATTGTTTGAGCCCGAACCTTTTAGAGGCCAAGATCACTCAGTTCAAACATTTGATTTCATATAATAATTATTTTGCCACTATAGCTATGGCTTCACCAGCTGCCATTAAATATTTGATTTTATATAAAAAAAATAGAGAAAAACCAGTTTAAAAAGTATTTAAAAGAAAGCGACGGAATTATAAAGAAATTAGGCAGAAAATTGGATCATTTCAATTGGACCATCAATCAACTACTACTCTTGTTCCTGCCAAAGGAAACCCATACATAAACGCCACTGGCAGATCCACCATGCTCATCTCATCTGAGACTTCACCACCAACCTTACAATCCCGGTCTCTGGTTTTCATAATAACCAGCGCGGAAAGCGTTGCCTGCCGGATTCCTTTGCAATTCCGAGGATTGCGAAAACTGCAGTAAACAAAAAGGGGAAAGAGCTGTTTGCATCTGTCAGTAGCTGCAACTCTACCAGGTAAATTTCTCAGTCCAATAGCATTATTTTAATTGTCAAATAGCATATTATGTAGTTCATCAATAAGCACAACTACTAAGAGAATTATTACAATTTTATCAGCAAGTGCAGCTACTAATCAACAAAATTCTTATCATTGGGCATATGATAGCAGACCATGGAAAGAAATTTGGGGATTGCAATGTGCAAGTATGAAAACCACAATCTTCTTTCCATTTTCAGCCATAAACCCTAAACCCTATGCCCGAGCAAGGCAGCACTGTTAAACAACATGCATGATAGACAAAGTAAAAGTTCCTAATACATGCTTAAAGCTTGCTCTGCCTTTCAACAACAATTAACATCATTGAAAAAAAAAGAGGCATAATTTCTTCCATCTATAGGGATGAAAATGGGGGAAATGGGATTTAGATTACTACAATAATTTTGATTTTCTACTAGCCTTGTATGTAAGTGGGCGCTTTTTCAGGTATTTACACACATACCTATATTAACATGAGACCAGATCTCTCGAACATTTGAGGTCGAACATTACGTATTGGCTGACTCAACCTTGATTACTCTGGTATTGTATGAACCACAATAACCACACTTGTGATACATCCAGTGAAATGCTGCAGTTCCCTTCTTATCACAGTCGTTGCACAGTATGTCCTGGATTAACAACGTCGGTGGGTCGGTATTCCTTAAAAAACAAGAGTTTGAAGAAAACACTTAAAATGTCATGCATGGTCTACCTGACAGCGGTTCCTGTATTCTTCTGGAAGCTGCTCAGAAGCCAAAAGCGCATCCAGCATGCCAAAGTAAACCTGAAAAGAGAGTAAAAAAAACTTGAGAATGAGTAAAGTTCATGAAAACATGTAGATGTTAATGATAACATAACATAGTTAAACTACATATTTTAAACTGATTTTTCTACTTAAGAGTAAGAAAATATAACATATACAAAAACCAAAAGAATATGAAACCCTTTCTAAAACTTAAATTCCTCCTTGAAATCCCTCGTCTAAATGCTCTTCAATTGTAATGATAATGAGTAAATTCCATTCATTGTCCTAAAAGACTGCCTCAAATATCATTTCCGTCCCTCTAGTTTCAAACATCACATGCTTTTCCTCAAACTTGACAATTGTCAAAAAATACATCACATCAATCTAGATGTTCGTTCTTCCACTAGCAGTAACTTGTCAGTTGGAAGTTGCAACAGAAAAATGTGTATTCCAATCGGTATGTTGACAATTTTCTTAACTGTTCAATTGACAGAAGATTGTTCTTGATACAAATTGAAGATAAAATTGTGACACTAAACAGTTAATGTTTATCTGATATTTAAGGTGAACTTTAAGGAAGAAAGGTGACAGGTACAATTTACTTTGATAATAGTCATATAAATTATGCAAGCAAATTAATATGCCTAAAACTGAAACAAAAAATCAACCTGCCTAACCCCTAAAACAATTTTATATGCAGTCATAACTTAAAATTAACTTTCTTACCGCCATATCTCCCATTGATTTGCTACAAATTGGGCAGATATAGTGATTGCATGCATATGCCTGACAAAACAAAGTATGAGCAGAATTTATTATTAAGCACTCTACAATATTGTTCTCACTACATCAAAGATAAGGTTGATGTGTTGAATGAGAACAAGAAGATCGAGCAACACTGAGCAGACCTGAAAACATGCTGAATGCATGAAATGACCACATGGAAGTGCTCTAACGCTTTCACTTGATGTGAACAAAAAATCACAGCAGATAGGACAGTTTATTTCTAGACCTTTTTCTCGACACTTGTGGTCCACCAACTTCTTGGACAGACAGCAATTGCACACCATACAATGAAAGAAATCATCACCAAGTCCCTTTCCAACACGGCATAAATTGCAGAATGGGCAATGATAGACAGTCCTGAAATAAATGGAGACAGAAGATAATTTTTTAAAGAACAGCAACAGCAGTCAACACCTTTGTACAAAACTAACAGAAGTTTCCAGACTGAAATAAGAACCAGTTCACAGAGTTCTCACAAGAATTTATTTCTTAAAATTAGCTCCATCTTTCTACAAGGAATGGGACCAAGACAAACTTAGAAATTCTCCCGAATAACCAAGCAGAAAACAAGCAAATCAAGAACAAGCGTTCTCCATATTTTTTGGAAGGTTTCTTTAGAGCTCCAGATGATCAAGAGACAACAGACTCATTAACAAATTGCAAAATTACTCAACATTTCTAGTAATCTTCGCAATAATATTGAATTCTTTACATCTAGTATTAACGAAGTGAGAAAGAGAGAATTCTAAAGAGATTGGTCGCACCTTTCATCATCAAAAAATTTGCAGATGCTGCAGTAGTACTTTGCCATTGAGAGCTGCCCACAAGAAGGTGTCTTGCAAACTGGTCCAACAGCCTGGATTTTCAGGCAGCTCATGCACATCATTTCAGTTGTAGCCTTCCTACAATTAAATAATATAAAAATTAAGCTTATAGAAGTTGGTCCAAAACCAAGAAAGCAAGAATGGGAGAATATTACCTATCCATTGAATGGTCACTGACTTTATCATGGCAAAACCTACATGTATATAATTTTCCACAACAAACAGCACGGAGTTTACAATTTCTTTTGTAATGTTCACATCCAAATTCCTGTTTCTCTGGATCTCTGAAAGATGGAGCGCAACCGTGCATGTCTTCCTCATTTGAACTTTCAATTGCTGAGGTTTGAGGACACTTCAGTTGTGCAGCGATCCAGCAACTGGCATAACCAACAATTTTATTAGAATGAAGCAACGAAACAAATACACACAGACACTCATAGGGCACATAAGATTGAATTATGGGCGGATTAAACCTGGTCATAAGATTTTGAATAAGATAAGCTTTTCTCCTTGGATCGAGAGTTGAATCCCGAGAAACTTTTCTGATCTCGGCTTCAAGCTCATTCTGATTCATACGAAAAATATCCTTCCATCCAGGTTTAAAATTGAGGTCACTATGATCAAGACTCTCATGTGCATCAATGGCTTAAGAAAGATATTCAATTTCATTAGGAAGAGATCATATTAAAAAGATAAATAAAATAATATGAAGTGTGGACAGAAGCATTAAACAGACCAAGTGAAATGCAACTCCCAGATGTTGATGTAGGTGAAGATGCATCATTTCCTTCCCACCATTCATTAAGCCACTCACTGAACATTGTGTTCTTTGTTGCCTTTTTCCATGTGTCCATCATTTTATTCTGCTCCTCTTGAGTAAGGGCAGAAGTTACCCATGGCAGCATTGACTGGAGCACCTCTGCACCTGTAGTACCAATAATTTGACCAACAATCTTGTCCTGCTCCTCCACAGAAAAATGTCTGTCAAACAACGGCCAAAGCTCAAGTTCTTCTCGGAACACATGTTGATCCAGTGTTACTCTGATGGATTTACACATGCCCTGCAGTTCTGTGGCTTTCTCAATGTGCTTTTGAATTATATCATTTTGCTCAGAAGAATCGAAGTTAACTT
The DNA here is from genome assembly GCF_006381635.1 of Hibiscus syriacus. Lineage (NCBI taxonomy): Eukaryota > Viridiplantae > Streptophyta > Magnoliopsida > Malvales > Malvaceae > Hibiscus > Hibiscus syriacus. Next base: position 2,176,723 of record NW_024062759.1, on the reverse strand, counting down.
CATCCAAGTTATCATGCACATTACTATTATTCAAGCATTCACAAAGTTCTGTAAGCTCAGAAAGTGCAGACGAAATATCTTCAAAAAGCTTTTCCTCCTGTTTGTGATCCAGAGTATAAGAGTGGCTAACATTATGAAGAGTCTCCTTAGATTCTAGCGCTGGAAATACTATATCATCTTCAGCATTACTGTGAGCTCTATATAAACCCCACAACAAGCGAAATCTGCCAGTGAACTGCCTAAGGAAAGTCTCATTGCAATCATTAAGCTTTCCAGATTCAGTATCCAAATATTCCAAATCTTTACGGATGGCTTTATGAAATTTGAATATGTTATCAATCGGTCGTAAACTTCCAACATCGATAAAGCTAATATCTGTTTCCCAGTTAAAAAGACTGGAGTTGAGGGAGGGAGCAGGAGGATTAAAAGATAATGACCGCAAAGATTTTGCTGCAGACAGAGAACTCATGCCCAGCTTACTGTTATTCACTCCTAAAGCTGGGACACAACAAGACTGATCAGTACAAGATAATTTATAGCTATTTATTATTCCCGTCAACTGCAAAGAATCTGAGTCTTCCGGAAAAAATAAATTTCCACGCTTTACTGGCCTTCTATTATCATCTGCCTGAACACACATTGCCCTTTCCTTGGTAGAATAAACAGAGGTGCATGCACAGCATGGCTGGTCAATATCCTTCTGGGTTCCAGTAAGTAGTCTTGCAGGACAGCCATCAAAAGCACCTGAAGAAAGACAAATATCTGCAGAGCAACCATTGCACACCCAGCCAGAAAATAGTGTAACCAATGCAGAGTTTGATGGTGGAGCTGTCCATGTAAAAAGAAAGTTAGAAACAGACAAAAGGGAATAGAATAAACTAAAGCACTCAGTCAATAATAATCAAACCTGCCAAATACATATTTTGAAGGAAGGACCTAGCTTCTTCTTCACTTAACGATCCCACCAACCATGGCAAGACACACTCAATTAATCTCAAGGGCATCACACATAAGCTCTGATAAAGAAGTTCTCTCTGTCTTTGAGGGCTAAAGTGCTTCCGAGCAAGTGGAAGTACCTACAAGAGCAGCACAGCATACCTTAAGGACAGAACTAGGGGTAAAAGGAGATGAGAAAAAAGGTTTCATGTGATATGTTCTGGTAAACTTGCAAACAAGCAGCACAGCATACCTTAAAGACAGAACAAGGGCCAAAAAGAGATGAGAAATAAGGTTTCAAGTGATATGTTCTGGTAAACTTGCAGACTATTTGGTAACCATTATACAAATGTCGAGAAATACAGAAGCATGAAATGTAATTATAAAAAGAAGAGTAGAAACTCATGAAACTGAAGCAATAAAATACTTGCCTGTACTTCTTCACTATGGAAATGCTTCTGTATACTATACATTATTTGATCAGCCTGTGAACATAAATTTGCATAAAATTCAGCAGAAGATGAGTCAGCTCCCGCACTTTGAATATTCTCGATAAGGCGCCTGAGGTTGTTAAATCGAATTTCTTCTTCTGCATGCTCCTGAGTAAAAGATAGTTCTGCATCTACAGCAGGGAATATAACTCTATCCTCAGCAATACTGCAGCAAGAGAGAAGATAAGTTAATATCATAATAGATATCTATTATGTAACCAGTCACAAAGGCAGATAATAAGTTGTCCCAATAATTTCATGCATCAATTTATTAGTTTTTTTTCCTTGTGTTGAACACCGGATCATAAAATTGGTGATTTTAGCCACCTAAAATAAAGTCTGGCTTCAAAAGAACATGCAACACAGAAAGTGTTAGCTATGAAATAATAATAACCCTAATCAAAAGATGATTACTAATTTAGTATGCCTTTTTCAAACATAAAAACAGCTTTGACAATAGCGTTTTATCAGAATTTAACTATTAAAAGCGAAAACACAGAGAAAATCCACACCTGTGAAAGATGCATACTTCAGCAATGAAATGCAGCCTCTCGTTGAAGCCAGATAAATCAGAAAAATCACCAGAAAGTTGTATTTTCTTAGCAGACTCAGCTATATCATTCAGTTCTTGTTTAATAGCATTATGCCAAAGCAGAATTTCATCTATAGGACATGACAGAGTAGAATCCTTAGGTCTAGAACTTAGCTCCGTATATTTTCTTTTACAACTTTTGGAAGATTCACAAGCACAGTGACCACTTTCAGTTGGACTTGGTAAGACACTAGGCCCAGAAGCTTCGCATTGAACCTCGTCTTTGCATTTTTTACATTTCTGAGCAGTCTTAACACCTTCCATCCAGGTGAAAATAATCTTCACAGCAGAACTAAAAATGTGAGATTTGGTTCTAAAAGGAACTTTTGAGTTTTGGAAAATTAATTATTAATAATATCCTATATAACCTAGAAGTCTTGTCACCTGATGAAGAAGCTTCTCTCTTGGAATTATCTTGGTCAAGCACTTACGCATATCTCGATGTTCATCAGATGATATAGAGGAGGAAAGCCATGGAAGAAAATCCACCATCATATTAACAGGTATGCTGCAAAGAAATTTCCATACGAGTGATGCCTGTTCTTCGAATGTAAACTTCTCAATAAGCAAGGGGAATACCTGCCAATTCCAAAGCAATCATGTGAAACTAAAAGATAATTTTAAGCTAGGAGGTTTAACTCCTTATCCTAAAATTGAAATGGAATGCATCATGACAAGTGATCAATCAAGATAATCATCTCAGCAATCTATATCGCGACCTCATCCACCTCCAACAAACAGTAGAAGAGCTGCTATCACACAACAAGAACAAAACAACCAAAATCTGGTTTAATGTTTCATATGCAGCATTTGCCCCAAATATCTAACCGACCTGCTCCTCTTCCTTGGACATATGCTGAGTAATTGATGTCTGAAGGGCTCCAGTGCAAGAGGCTAATTCTCGTCGATAGTTTTCTTCATTCTGCATCTCTGAATTCAGCAAGGCAAACAACTGATCGAACAGTACACTTTCACCCTCATGTTCAAGTGAATATGTTGGAGCCACATTCTTCACACGAATATCAAGAGCCGGAAAGATAACCTACACATAAGATAGTTTTGAACTCAGTAATCAGTCCCACACATCAGACAAATATAAGGTGGTGATGCAACCAACAAGAATCTCATAAAAATCAAAGAATTAAAAGGAAAAAAATTGACCTTGGAGAAACTGTATTAACTTTAATTAGATGATACAATAAGCCAGTTCAATTCACTGGGGCTTTCTCACATCTTTTAAGCCATCAAAGTAGGTGGCTAAAACAGCGTGCTATACAGAAATTACCCCATATCTAACGATAGTGATACATTCAAGTTCTATAATCAATCAAATTATTTCCCTTTAACAATAACCTTTCAAACACAATAAAATCATCACAAAATCTACGAATTTGGTAACAATTTCGGAAAAGCTACTTTTGAGGAAGAGGTTCAGAATTATCCAAAAATATTAAAGAGCACCAACAAATACAACATTCGTCGATTCAAAGGAAGGGGTAAAATAAAGCCAAAACCAACGTTTAAAAAAAAGGAAGGAGAACAATGAGGAAAACGACAACGCATGAACCTCATCTTCAGCGTGGCAATGGTGCTTATATATAGCACGAAGAAAATGACATCTCTCCAACAGGGAAGTAAGATCAGCGCCGTCGTGGTTGGTGGCAAAAGCCATGGCAGCTCGGTGGAGGCCATCGAGCTCAGCCTTGATGGCCTTGTGGAAGAATAGGAAGATGAGAATGGGAGATTTAGAGGCCGAATTTTTCAAGCAAGATTTGGACGGCTGGGATGGATCGATTGGATTCAAAGGACCTGCCATTATCGCCACTCCGCCTCCTCCTCCTCCTCCAGCTTCTAAGCTCGAAAATGGATTCGACATTATAGAGAAGCTAATTCGACGTGGTTTCCGATTCAGATTTCCAAAATCCCTAGATCTTTTGCCAGAGCAAACAATTTGGAAGTTTCATTTCAGTTCACAGCTTCTTTTTCTTTTCTTTGTATTTGTGGCAGTACAGAAGAATGTATTTCTTTCTTCTTTTAGTTAGTTAATGAATTGCGGTACATTAAATGTGATCCATTTTTTCTAGTTTCAAAATATAATAGGGTAAACTACACATGGGAGACATTAAACTATGGTCAAAAATAAATTTGACCGCCGAACTTTTAATTGAATCAATCAGACCATCCAACTATTTAATTGGTTCAATCAAACTGCCGTTTATTTTTAACAGAGGTGGTGACATTTCTGTTAATAAAATTGGCATAATTTTATATTTGGTCTTTAATATTTACATATTTTAACTATTTAGTCACTATTTTAATTCAATTAAATAAATTTAACTATCTAATTAGAACTTGACACATGTCAATACATGATTGAAATGTTTTATTTATGAATTTTAAATTATTTAATTAAATAATTTGTATCCATTCAGGTGGAGACACGTGCCACCACCCAATTGAAGTAAAAATTAAAGGCACAAAGTTGCGCTCTAAAAGATTCAAACCAATGTCACGCAGGGGGATTATAAGCAAACAGGCACCGAAACCATTGAGTCAAAGGTTCCAATGGTTTAAACTTATAACAATTTATATTTTTATTTTAAATGTTTGTTAATGATAGATAAATTAAACAAATTATTTGTTTAAATAAATTATTTGCCTTACAACAAATTATTAAAGATATAAATAAATTATTCACGACTAATTATTATTAAAATTAATTGTAAAATTTTTTTTTAATTAAAAACATTCAATTGTTATATAAATTAGAAAATTTTAAAAATTTGTGTTTAATTCGAAAATTCACCGAATTAACCGAAATTTGTTCGGTTCGGTTAATAATTTTCAAATAAATTTCAGTTCGGTTAGCGGTTAAAGGTTTGTTAATGATAAAAAATTAAACAAATTATTTTTCTTTTAAAGTTTACAATTAGGGGTGTTCAAACGGTTAATTCGGTTCGGTCGTTAATTCGATTACCGACCAAACCGAATTAACCATAACCGAATTAATCAATTTTTTTTCCTTTAACCATTAATTGAACCAAAATTTATTTGAAAATTATTAAACAAATCGAACAAATTTCTGTTATGGTTAACGGTTAAAGAAAAAAATTCGGTTATGGTTAATTCGGTTCGGCCTAGTTGTAAACTTTAAAAGACAAATAATTTGTCTAATTTTTTATAATTAAAAACCTTTAACCGTTAACCGAACCGAAATTTATTTGAAAATTATTAACCGAACCGAATAAATTTTGGTTAATTCGGTCAATTTTCGAATTAATCAAAAAAATTTAAATTTTTCTAATTTATATAACAAATGAATTTTTTTAATTCAAAAAAAATTACAATTAATTTAAATAATAATTAATCGTGAATAATTTATTTAATTTTTTTAATAATTTGTTGTAAGGCAAATAATTTAAACAAATAATTTGTTTAATTTTTTGAGAAAATAACCTCAGTGATAAAAAATGCCTTATAATATACGATTTTAACCAACTTTTTTTGGATTTGCCAAAATGACCAACTAAATCGCAATGCGATCGATAATTCGCAACGCGATCTCCGGTATCGCAAATCAGTTTCCAGATTCGCAACGCGAACTTCGACTATCGCATTGCGATTTACATATTCGCATTGCGATAGTCCAAGTTCGCGTTGCGATTTATTCCAAGTTCGTTGCGATAGTCGAAGTTCGCGTTGCGATTTATTCCAAATTCGTTGCGATAGTCCAAGTTCGCGTTGCGATTTATTCCAAGTTCGTTGCGATAGTCGAAGTTCGCGTAGCGATTTATTCCAAATTCGTTGCGATAGTCCAAGTTCGCGTTGCGATTTATTCCAAGTTCGTTGCGATAGTCGAAGTTCGCGTTGCGATTTATTCCAAATTCGTTGCGATAGTCCAAGTTCGCGTTGCGATTTATTCCAAGCTCATTGCGATAGTCCAAAATCGCAACGACGTTATTGCATTTGTTTCTTAAAAATTTTCTCTAAAAAGATAGTATTCGCGCGGACGTGTCGAAGACACGTATTACTGCGACCACGACCACGACCCGAGACGAGACGAGACGAGACGGACGGCGGCAACGGCGACGCGCGAGAGTCCCCCTTGTTCTCTATCACTCAACAAGGAAGTGGGAAAACCAAGCCTTAAATACCATTCCCAATAGTGTTTCCAATACTATGTGGGATTGAGCATTACCAACACTTGTTCCCAATACTATGTGGGATTGAGCCTTAAATAGTGATATTATTTTTGAATGTTTTGCTTAAAATTGCAATAATCGCGATTGATTGTAGATTGACTTTTAATTATGACATTTAATCGTATAATACTAATGCAATTGGTTGCTGATTCAGTTGTTTTAAGGTGCATGATTGTTAATTGTTTCCTGAATAATCACATTGTATTAGAAACAAGTGTTGGTAATGCTCAATCCCACATAGTATTGGAAACACTATTGGGAATGATATTTAAGGCTTGGCTTTCCCACTTCCTTGTTGAGTGATAGAGAACAAGGGGGACTCTCGCGCGCCGCCGCCGCCGCCGTCCCGTCTCGGGTCGTGGTAACACATGTCTTCGACACGTCCGCGCGAATTCTATCTTTTTAGAAAAATTTCTTAAGAAACAAATACAATATTTGGACTATCGCAACGAATTTGGAATGAATCGCAACACGAACTTCGCCTATCGCAACGATTTGGAATGAATCGCAATGCGAACTTCGCCTATCGCAACGAATTGGAATGAATCGCAACGCAAACTTCGCCTATCACAACGATTTGGAATGAATCGCAATGCGAACTTCGCCTATCGCAATGAATTGGAATGAATCGCAACGCGAACTTCGCCTATCGCAACGATTTGGAATGAATCGCAACGCGAACTTCGACTATCGCAACGAATTTGAAATTAATCGCAACGCGAACTTCGACTATCGCGTTGCGAATATGGAAACTGATTTGCGATACCGGAGATCGCGTTGCGAATTATCGATCGCATTGCGATTTACTTGGTCATTTTGGCAAATCCAAAAAAAGTTGGTCAAAATCGTATATTACAAGGCATTTTCGGTCACTGAGGTTATTTTCTCTAATTTTTTTTATCATTAACAAACCTTTAAAAGATAAATACAAATTGTTCTAAGTTTAAACCATTAGAGACCTTTGGCTTGGCGCTTGGTTGTTTAATCCCCCTTGCTTAACATTGGTTGGAATCTCTTGGAGTGCAACTTTGTCCCTTTAATTTTCACTTCAATTGGTTGGTGACACGTGTCACCACCTGAATCGATAGAATAATTATTTAATTAAATAATTTAAAATTCATAAATAAAACCTTCATATCATGTATTGACACGTGTCATTTTTTAATTGGATAGTTAAATTTATTTATTGAATTAAAATAATGACTAAATTGATAGAATATGTAAATATTAAAGACTAAATATATAATTATACCAATTTTATTAACGAACACGTCACCACCTCTGTTAAAAATTAACGATCGATGGTTTGATTGAACCAATTAAATAGTTGGGTAGTCTGAAATTAAAAGTTCGGTGATCAAATTGATTTTTGGTCATAGTTTAGTGATCTCCCGTGTAGTTTACCCAATAAAATAATGTTTCGAATTTTAAGTAATGTGCTCTAGAAAATAATTCTCTAATCTTTTATTTTTATTTTTATATTTATTTTGAAGATTTTAATTTTGAATACGATGTTTGAATTTTTTTTATGTATATCGAATTTAACTTGGATTTTGATGTTAAATTTAGATTTTATTATGATTTATAAAAAATTGATTGAATTTACTTTAAAATAACATATAAGGATTACATCTTTTGATAAGTATTGTAGAGATCCAATATTTTTGAAATACTATAAAATGGTTGCGATAATTTATAAAGTATTCCTTGAACATATTTTTGATAGAATCAGTCTTACGTAAACTATCACATTATCATTGTGAACTATCACATCAATATCGTAATCGTCAAACTCAATTCAAAGATAAAATTAATACAGTTAAATAAATTTAAGGAAAAATTAATACAATTAATAATTGAAAAAAATAATATTGATTTTGCCTATATAATTTTGTTTTCTTTCTGTTTAATAAGTATAGTCAATTTCTAATGAAAAATTATCAATGATTTTGCCTGCTCTTTCAATTTTTTTCTTCTTGTTTTTCTATGTATTTGTTAAGGTTGGATTTTTCCGTCATTTCTCTAGTTTTGATTATTCTATTATTTTGTTGATTTATTTATACTTTTGACCATGGATTTTCCCATCTTGATAACATATTCACAATCATCCTAAATATATCGTGATTGAATTGTAATAAAATCAATTGGTAAAATATTATAATGTTATATTATTATGTTAATGTTAACGATATTATCTTAAATCTAACGCTATTCATCCCAGGCTTATAAAAAATATGAATAAGAGTTTAAAAGGAATTCTTAAATCCGCTTTAAAGATAAATTAACATCCAACTGCATTTTTAACATGATTATTAGTATTGAATTTATTGATTTATTAATTCATATTAAATAACATAAAGATTCGATGACCCACGCTCTTTTTCTCTCTAGGCGCACGTTAGTTAATCTAATGGGCTCTGAGATTTTTTTGCGTTGATTGTTAGATTTCTTGATCGGATTTTGCTGATTTTTGTGATTTTCTGCAACTGTTTCTCCATCTGTGAGGTTTTCTTTTGGATTTGTTCATGGTGGTCCAATCTCATGTGGCCTGTGATTCGGTTTCTCGTGGGTCTAGAGGCTTGGATCTAGGAGACTTTCTCGTGGGTTTAAAGAGTGAAAATTGTTATTTCTTTATCAATCTTTGACTTACTTTCCTTATATTGAACAGGATGGGTGAGTTCTAATGAAACCACCTAAGGAAGTATTGCTTGAGGGGACACGACAATGGGAAAATGCTTTGGAATTTTCAAGATAAATCCCCAATTCTTAGTATTTTTAAAAAAAAATTGTGAACAAATTATGGGAAAAAGAGGGATCTATTAAGATTAATTTTTGATGCCTAGTGTTTATATCCTTAATTTTTCTTCTAAATGGGTTCAAGATTGGGTTATAAAATCTGACCCTTGACATATTCAACACAAGGTGATCATATTGAGGAAGTGGTTGCCTGAGATCTTGATATGTTCAGCCTTGATTCTGTTTTGGCATGGATTAAGCTTTGATAGGTACCATTGAAATTGTACTCTCAATAAGGGCTTGGCTACATTGCAGGTGCACTTGGTAGGACATTGTATAATAATCAAGCTACTGCAATGAAACACCAATTTGATTTTTACAAAATTTTGTGTTGATATCGATACGAAGTTTGAGACTCTTGATTCTGTCATGGTTAAGCTGGGTGAGAGAAACAGATTTGATGTTGGGGTGGAGTTGGTATATGCTCCTTCAAGGTGTGTTCATTGTAATATCTTTGGTCATTTAGGGGAGTAGTGTACAAAGAAGAATGTTGAAGTTGAGTTATATAATTGTGAAATTAGTAAGGGTAAACATATTGTTGGTGAGTTGTTGGAAGAATGGGTAAAGTACTTGAGGGTACTGCTGATCCTAAAGAGACTTTGATTGAAATGGTTGGATCAAGTGATGGTGGAACTTCTACTACTATTCGACCGGATGTTGCTACGGGAGAATCAATGGAGGTTATTGATGGTGGGGGTGTGGGAAATTTTGTAGAGTGTCTTGGTGCGATTAATGTTAATATTTTTTAGGTTGATGTTTCTTCAGTTTATGTTGGGGGTGTTGGGAATCTTGTTGGGAGTTCTGGTAAGATTAATTTTATTGTTTCTTAGGATGATGGTGTTGGGCAGGTGCAAAGTCCAAATAAGTTTATAGTTTTGTATGATATTCCTGAGTCTATGGTTTTCCCTGAGAAAACCAGGGTTGATATAGATGGTGTGGCTGAGTTGATGTAATTGTTGAAGTTTAAGGACAAAAGTGGTAGTTCAAATAAAAAAATAAGGGCAAAGATGATCAGAAATGTGGTGTTTCCCCTTTTATAAGATGATTCTAACCTGGAATGTAAGAGATTACAATGACATTCTCTAAGTATAAGAGAATTTTGAAATTACCAAATAAATTAAAGAATGAGGTTTTATGTTTACTTGAAACTCGTGTTAAGAAGACTGGAGCTGATGTTGTGTTTTGTGGTCTATTCAAGGGTTGGAGTTTAGTTTTCAACTATATTGAGACTGATAATAGGAGAATTTAGATTTTGAGTAGGAGTTTGTGGCAGGTTGAGGAGGTTTACAAGTCTGATCAGCATATTTCTTGTCTTTTAAAGAACTATGATATTTAGTGTTCTTTTATGTTATCTATGTGTGTGTAATACCCCCAACCCGTATCCGACCCGGATACGAGTCCGAGGTGTCACATTGACTTTTCAAACTTTGACTCGTGAAAAAAACTCGAGAAAATTTAAAACTTTCATTAAAGTCACAGCAGTTTATTTAACTCAATCAATTAGTACATGCCAACTATATTTAATATACAAAATCCATCTAATTCAAGACATCTTTTCTGATCTGATCTTCGGTAAGAAGTAACTGACCTGTCTTGCTCCTCTTTACTTTTCTTCTAGCTTTCCGGAACTTACGTGTGAAATACTCACACGCTAAGTCGATGACTTAGTGAGGCATAAAAACATATAATTCCTACTAATGAATTCATAATCTATACTTATTATATCATACACAATCATACATTCTGTCATGCAACCACTATCCACTTGTACACACACACCATTCACATATTCTTATCATATATCATTATAAGTAATCCAATTTAACAATTGATCTGGTACCTATTATATTAGTTTTGTCATATAACACACATATCATTTCTCAAGGAAGGATACATCACATCATATAATTCTTATAACAGGTTTCATAGCACAAAACATGTAAATCATATGTAAGGTATTTATTATTATCTCTTTACTAGTCTTATTTTCGTTCTTTATCTTTTTGTCATATGTTCTTGCATCTATTCCTCTTAACCAAGCTATATATATATCATCATATCACATATATCACTTCACACCATAAAGATTACAAACCAATCACATACTATCATGCAAGGTTCTTTTATATTATTTCCTTTATAAGCCCATGTACACATGTGAGAACCATAGATATGTGAGTCTATAGAGGTTGTGCACTAATGTTATCACCACAGCTCATATAAATTGCACCGAAGTGCCACGTAGAATTGCACCATAGTGTCACGTAGAAATACACCGAAGTGCCATATAAGGTTGTCCCTAAGGACCACATATCATTCCTTAAGAATCATATACATATGCCAAGGATCAAGTATGTGTCTCAAAAGACCTCACACATGTTCCAAGGAATACATATATGTCCCTAAGAACCGCGTAGACCCTCGACTCTTGGCATGCCAACTATACCCCTAACTCTCAAGACACATAACATGGGCATCTTCTTTTATACTTATCATTTCACATAACACATAGTTCACTTTCACATATCACGTAGCTTATATAACTTTTCGTGTCATTTTACATTTCTTGACACCTTGCTTACATTCTATTATTATGACTTCTCATAATTACATATACACATAATCTTATAGTTCATTCACATAGCTCATCATAAATTTTCATAAGATCACACCCATTCACGTAGTTCATTTCCATATAATTCACCTATACCTATTTTGTTTCTCATATAATCGCATAGTCTTATAATATTTCATACTACCTCATACTTCACATCACCTAGATACATACTCAAATACTCATAGTTATATAGTATTTAAATTATTCCTATTCACATCATTCATGGTCATATAGCTTCCATCACAAAATCACTTATTTTATCTCTTATTCTCATGTATTCATATTTATCATATAACACATGACCTATGTCATATTTATAAACATGTATTTTATATTCTATGTGCATATCATCACTTTATATCAAATCTCCTAAGTGATATATTATTCTCAGTTCCTTTTATAGTTTAGTCTTATCTAGTTTTCCTCCATTCTCCATAAATCTTATAACTCTAATGCACAATTTCCCATAATTGATCATATCATTACTTACTTGTCTCATTTATGTTTCTATTATTTATATAACCTTTACACATATTTACCTAATTCAGTTTCACATACTTATCACATATGCAAGTCTTCTAATAAATTATCATCAAAAGCTCCTATAACATCTTCATATAGCTTCATAGATCTTTACCATATAATTGATCTTATATATCCCTATAACCAGTTCTATCAATATCTCCTAATAATATATATATATATATATATATATCTATTAATCTCATATTGTTCTATAGGTCAATGTTATTTAACTTATCTCACATTTTATTTAATCCCTTAAGTTGATTCCACCAATTCCCTTATATCTAAATCAGGTAATTTATATCTTGTTCCATATTTTATGTCACTTTCTCTTGTTAACACATAAGTCGTGGTTACTTTACATAATTTGTGATCCTATAACTTATATCCCATGTTCATATAGCTCAAATAACAATTTTCCTATAATACATAAATCATTGTCATATAACGCATATCATATAAATTCATACCACATAACATATAATATGAACAAAACATATTCACACAATATCAAACATAATCATACTTCTACTCCTACAATCATATTGGAAACAAACTTGTCGCAAGTCCAATTTCCATATACAATACGTATATTTATAATAATACGCACTCACCTGGCCTCACTAGTCAATACCGATCTCTTATCTTTTCCTTGATCGATCTTACTTGCCAAATATTCTGGAATTTCTTTACGCTTAAAATCTACATAAATGTACATTTTAAGGCAATTATTAGATACCTACACCTTGTAATTGGATATTAGCAACTTAAATGAACCTATTAAACCAATATTCACAGCTTTCCTTTAGAGGCGGAATCGGTTCCCTACTGTGGGGGAATCGGTTCCCCTATGACATTCTGGAATTTCTGGTTCGGTTGAGGGGGTATCGATTCCCATTGAATGGGTACCGATTCCCATTGAATGGGTACCGATTCCCCTAGCCCAGAAATCATGTTTTGAGCTCGAAAATCACTTCATTTTCAGCTCCACACTTCCTATTTCACTTCCTTTAATATTCTTAACTCATATATACATACTTAAACTAATTTATACCCATTTATTTCATCTTAAACCTCAAAATTCTATTCTCCATATAGAAATCAATAATCACACCAAAGTTTCCATGTTACTCAAACTTAATTCTAACACTTCTAGCTTCTCATTCTCATAGATGACAAGTCAAATTCATCCTCTAAATTCATTTAAACCTTCTTATTCATAATTTCACTTAAAAACTCCAATCTTTGATCCATATTATCTTTTTCATCTTATAGTTTTAAGATAACTTACGCTTTCCTTAAGCTTAAGTATCATCTTATGATTAAAACCCAAGCTTAATTTCAACTAAAAACCAACTAATAAGAAATCTCACCTTTGCTCTTGGCTTCCACACGTGAAGAAGAAATGAGAAGAAGAGAACTCTGGAAACTGGAACCTTGCTCCCTTCATTTCCACGTGTTATATCCTATATAAAGGAGGAAGAAAAAAAAAATCTTTCTTGTGAAATTACTATTATATCCTTCATCTAATCCAATAAGGAATTATTCATATCTAAATCATTGAACTTTCAACTATCCTACTTTTATCCCCAAATTCTAAAATTTTACCATTTAATCACTGACCCGGTATTGAGGATGTTACAGTGTGTGTAATAACAGGGTGGATAGGAGGTAGTTATGGAGGAGTTTGGTTAATTTGTATTTAACTGATGGTGAAAGTCCTTGGATATTGGCTGATGGTGTTAACATTATTAGATGTCCCATGAGAGTTCTGACTTGATGGTAGTCAAAGAGTTATTGGATCAATGTAGGATTTTCTTGAGTGTTAGGGGGAATTGATGATTTTGATCATTCTTATGTTGGGTTTATTTTCATTTGGTGTAACATGAGGGAGGTTGCTCCCTTGTCAATGAAGTTAAATAGGGTTCTCGTCAATCAAAATTTGATGCAAAATTTTCCTAGTGTGAATGTGGAGTTTCTTGTTCCTAACTATTCTGATCACTATTCTAGTTGCATAATGATCAAGAGTCATGTTGGCACGTCACCTAGGCCCTTTAAGTTTTTTTTTCATTTTTGGGTGTACCACCTTAATTTTTTACATATTGTGGATGAATTTTGAATGTTGCTGGCTCTTGGTAATCCCTTTTAGGTTTTATTTTCTAAGTTAAAGAGGTTGAAAACTCCTTTCAGGAACTTAAATAAGGAGTTATGAGGAGTAACTACTAGGATTTGTGGGGTTCAAAATGAGTTTGAAAAAGTAAAAAGGTTAGTGTTGAGTTGCTCCTCGATTGAGAATAGTAGCTATGAGAAAAAGATTGCTTAAAATTCGGATACTCTATTGAGGGTTGAGAAGAAGTATCTAGGGCAAAAGTATAGTGTGCAGTTTATCAAGGGAAAGTATCAGAATACGACTTTCTTCTTCAGGCAAGTCACTTCTAGGCAAAAGTTTAATACAATTCAAGTTCTTCAAGACTCGTAGGGATATAAACTTGACACCTTTGAAGACATTTCTAATGAATTGATCCGACATTTTTATGATTCTTTGGGGACTGATGATTTTAATGTGGAGCTTGTTCCTGTTGATCTCCTCAGAGAAATTCTAGCGATGGAGTTATCTTCTAAAATCCAAATAGCCTAATTATTTTGGTGACCTTTAAGAAAATTAGAAATTTGTTATTTGTTATGAATGGGAACAAAGCTCCTTGGCCTAATGAGTATCCAACTGGTTTTTTCATTGTTTATGGAGAATGTTTTGTGGTGATTTTCTCAACGTTGTGAAGTATTTCTTTTTTACTTCTTCCTTGCCTACTGGCTTAATTCAACCATTATAACTTGGTCCCTAAGTTTGTTGTTCCTTTGTCAGCCACTGATTTCAGGTCAATCTCTTGTTGCATTGTTGTTTACAAATATGTTACAAAGTTTTTGGTGAATAGAATGAAGATATGATTACCTAAGTTGATTCTGCCTAATTAAAGTACTTACCTTGCTGGGTGGGATTTAGTATAATATATGTTGCTTGCTCAAGAGCTGGTGAAGGGCGATGGGATGCAGCATTTGTCTGCTTGTTATGCACTTAAGGTTGATCTTAGAAAAATATTTTGACTCATTGAATTGGAAATTTATCTTTCAAGTGATTAAGGTGTTGGGATTTTCTTCACAGTTCAAGGGATATATCTATACATGTATTGTTGGGATTTATGATACTCTATCGATCAACCAAAAAAGTGTCAAGAGGGAGTGGAACGAGATCCGTCGATGATGGAATCACAAACTGCAAGGTCGGTGGCTTGGATGAACAACATCATCTTATTCTTCCAATATGAATAACTTGTTCTATTGAAGTAGGGAAGCTCACTAAAACACATTATTTACAAGATGAAACAAATAATAAAGAATGAAAGTTTTTCTCTTGATGATCAATGCTTGGATAGGTATTGTGTAACCTTCTTCAAGTGCCATCAACTTGTTTTTATATGTTGGGATTCGTTTCTAGCCATTGGGGATGTTTTGGAGCTGTTGGGAACTTAACAACTGCAAAATAAAATTAC
Source organism: Hibiscus syriacus (assembly GCF_006381635.1). Classification (NCBI taxonomy): domain Eukaryota; kingdom Viridiplantae; phylum Streptophyta; class Magnoliopsida; order Malvales; family Malvaceae; genus Hibiscus; species Hibiscus syriacus. The sequence goes on along the minus strand of NW_024062759.1, from coordinate 2,161,016 downwards.
CCAAACCAGGGAGTATCGATATTCGGGCTTGGAGTATCGATATTATACTAATAAAAACTAGTTGTTTTTCGATCGTTGGACAGGGAGTATCGATACTAGGTTTTACGGTATCGATACTACTATACAATAATATTGATATTCCTTTGATTATCGGTACCAATTTTGCATATTGTAATTTGAACACATTTAAGACCAATAAGCAATATCGGTACTGCCATGAGAGTATCGATACTTCCTTCATCTTGGGTATCAATACTACAAGAACTATATCAATACTATTAATCTGGTATTGATACTGTAAGAACAGTTCAATACTTATTGCCCATAAAATTATTGTGTTCAAATTTAAGTTTTATGGACTTTGAATTATTTTTAAAAACTTTGAATAAATTCAATTTAGTCTAAAAATATTTTTCCCTCAAATTTGTTATATCAAAATAGATTCAACATGTATTACTAATCAGAAGTTTTCTATTAGCTTAAATAAAGGGCTCATTGGTTATTTTTAGGGGGGGAAGGGTGGTAGGCATGCGAGACCCTTTATCTCCTTACATGTTTATATTAGTCATGAATGTCATGTCTAGTCTATTGAATTTGACTGGTAGATATGATGTGCTTAATTTTTACCCAAACTATAAAAAATTAGTCTTGCTCATATTTGTTTTGCTAATGATCTCTTAGTGTTTACTAAGAGAAGTGTGAAAGCTATGTTGGTTGTGAAGAACATTATGAAAGTCTTTTAAAGGTTGTCAGGCTTATTGATGAATGATTCTAAGAGTGAGATATATTTTATTGTAATTGGATCTTCTAAGATTCAAATGTTGATTGAATATGCTGGTTTCTGTGTTAGATCTCTTTCAGTGAGGTATTTGGATCTTCTAAGGAAAATAACTTGGAGTATCGATATTGTACTAATAAAAACTAGTCATTTTTCGGTCGTTGGACAAGGAGTATCGCTATTACTATACAATAGTATCGATACTCCTTTGAGTATTGGTACCAATTTTGCATATTGTAATTTGAACACATTTAAGACCAATAAGCAATATCAGTACTGCCATGAGAGTATCTATACTTCCATCATCTTGGGTATCAATACTACAAGAACTATATCGATAATATTCAAGTGGTATTGATACTGTAAGAACAGTTCGGTATTTCTTGCCCATAAAATTGTTGTGTTCAAATTTAAGTTTTATGGACTTTGAATAAATTTAATTTAGTCCAAAAATATTTTTCCCTCAAATTTGTTACATCAAAATATATTCAACATGTATTACTAAACGAAGTTTTCTATTAGCTTAAATAAAGGGCTCGTTGGTTATTTTTCGGGGGGAAAAGGTGGTAGGCATATGAGACCCTTTGTCTCCTTACATGTTTATATTAGTCATGAATGTCACGTCTAGTCTGTTGAATTTAACTGATAGATATGATGTTCTTAATTTTCACTCAAACTATACAAAAATTAGTCTTACTCATATTTGTTTTGCTGATGATATGTTAGTGTTTACTAAGAGAAGTGTGAAATTTATGTTGGTTGTGAAGAAAATTATGAAAGTCTTTTATAGGTTGTTAGGCTTATTGATGAATGATTCTAAGAGTGAGATATATTTTTATTGTAATTGGATCTTCTAAGATTCAAATGTTGATTGAATATATTGGTTTCTATGTTGGATCTCTTTCAGTGAGGTATTTGGATGTTCTCCTTATTTCAAAGAATCTCACCTGTTTGGATTGTGAAAGTTTGGTTAGGAAAACAGTTGGGAGGATTATAAGTTGGCCTTCTAAGTGTTTATCTTTTTCGGGTAGATTACAACTTATTCAAGCGGTAATTTTTAGTATTCAAAATTTTTGGAGTTGAATTTTTCTATTGTCTTCCAAAGTACTTAAGCATATTGAGAATTTATGTAACTCTTTCTTTGGAAAGACTTGAAGGGTTTAACCTGGGGTGCTCGAGTTAGTTGGGAAAGAGTTTGTCATCCCAAATGTGAAAGCGGACTTGGGTTAAGAATACTTTAGTTTGAAACAGAGCATGTGTGATGCAACTCTTGTGGTTTATTATTGCCAAAGTTGGCTCGCTTTGGGCGGCATGGATTGAAAGCTACATTTTGAAGGGGTGCTCTCTTTGGCAGGTTCCACTAAGGAACAGCTACAGTTGGGCCTAAAAAAATATTTTGAAGTGGCGGGATGATTTTTATCTTGTTGGGATCCTAGATGAGAAGTTTCAAGCTAGGATAAGTTGGAATGTGCTCCGGTATAAGTAGGATAGAGTCCCCTGGTTTAGAATTCTTTGGGTGTTATCTATACCTCACCATTTTTATTGCTTGATTGGTAATCTCGGACTACTTGCCAATGAGGGTTCGTATGCTTTATTGGGGAGATCATTTGGGCCCAACTTCTGTTCTTTGTGATGTTGATGAAAGCGGGATGTGTTTTCTCAAAGGGAATTTGGGATATGGTAATACAAACCTGCCATGTTAGCATACCTGCTATTAGTCGAGGGATATAATTCATTGGGTGCAGGATCTGAGTAGGGGGAAGTCCTTGAGAACTATTGTCGTTCGGATAGTTTGGCGTAATTATCTTTATTATGTTTGGCAAGAGAGGAATGAAAGATTTCATGGGGTGGCTCCTAGGCAGGTGGAAGGTGTTGTTTTGCTGATCAAGCGTGTTGTTGTTCAGAAGTTAAAAGGTTTTGTAAAGGTCACCTTTTCCTTCTCTGTTCTTGCTGCAGAGTGGAGTTTGATATAGGTTTTGTTGTTTTGTTAGTTTCTTTAGTCGTTGTTTGTTTTATGTTATTCTGTATACCTATTTTTTATTGTGGTGGGGTTGATTGTCTTTGGGACTGTACAGATGTGGTTTCTTTAACGAATAAATACTTCATTCATTCAAAACAATACCATAGAAATTTAAAATAAGTCAGTTGTATCGATCATTTTCTTATATAATCCTATTTTATAAAACGAATGAATTAAAAAATGGTAACATTGTTCAAACACATAATACATCAAAGAATAGTTTTAACAAATTAACATTGCATACTTGTATTCAAATTATTAATCAGAATAAGATATTTATATAAATTTATCACATGGATAATTTTTTCAATTCAATTTGTTATTTTCATAATATTAGAATTCAAACTCTAAATCTTATTGATAATCAGGGACAGACGTATTTTATGTTAGAAAAATAAATTTTAAAATTTAAGTGGGTAAAAACATATTATCAATGAAAATTACAAAAAAAAATACTTAAATTTATTTATTTTATCTAGAGACAAATAACTTTCCAATTACGAGTCATGCATTTACTTTATTGTTTGTCTTTATTGTTATTTTAGTATTAAGTATTTTAAGATTATTAAACAATGACTATCATTAAAATAGAAAAAGTAAAATTGGGTGAGTGTGTGATGCTTATGCTTGCCACACTTCCACTAATAAAATATTTGTAGATGGATAATCCACCAACATGGAATTTGCCACTAACTTAACCTTCTCAAATTCCATCCGCTTATTTTTCTTCTCCTTTTTGTTGGATTGGTGAAACCCCACCTCCTCAAAGATTACAAATATAACACTAGACCAGATATTATAAAATAATTTTATCCAGCATATTCGATCTTAATATAAGGTACGAATCAAACGATCTTAATATAAGGTACGAATCAAACGATCTTAATATTTAAAAAATTATTGTTATTTTTTGAAATTTTAGATTCGAATATGACGTATATATGAGTTTGAACATTCATTATCAAATAATTAAGAATATTTGATCCAAAATTATAAAAAAAAATGAGTTTAAAAATAGTTTATTCACAAATTCTGTCCAATTTTGACGGACAAGTGGATTGCTCCACCTTAAACAACGAGGTCTAGCATGGATTAGTTAAATGTTTTCTTTATTAATTAAAGCTTGACTCCACTTAAGATTTATCTTATTTTATTTCTCATTTTTTAGGGGAAAATGCCATCCACGTCCTTACTAGATATGCATAAGGACTTTAGGCTAATTAATATACTTTCAAAGTTGGAGCATAATCTTTTCTTCTATTAATATACTTTCAAAGTTGAAGCATCATCTTTAGGCAAATTAATATGTTTGAAAAATCTAGCTAAGATTGAATGAGTCAATGCTTGCCATGAATCAACATGTTATAGTTCTAAATAACATTGGAAACATAAAATGTACGTACATAAATACAGTGGTTGACTCAAGAATTTATGTTAAGAATATAAAATTTTTGAAGTTATATTAAAATTTTAAGAGTAAAATTATAAAAAAATTTAAGGGATATAAAATACAAAATATTTAAATTATATTAAAAATTAAAATTTTCAGAAGTGTGATTGCACCCACATCCTCACGTGCATTCCTACATTTGAACATGATGCAATGATGGGATTTGAACATGATGCAACAAAAATGTACTAGACATTTAGCTGACCCTATTCTCATATGTAATGGGATAAGGGGGAGGTAGGGTAGTAAGTTGTCCCCAATACAAGGTTGAGAGTAACTTCCGTGAAAAACCTCCGTTATGAATTGCCCTAAGTAGGACTCGGTCCCATGACCATAAAATTAAAAATTTTACGCTGTACCAAATGAGCTAGACGAGCAATTCAAAAAATGTACTAGACAATGCTTGCAAATCGGAATGTCATTTGAGCTTAAAAGTGGTCACTTTAATGGAGGCATGGCATAAAGCAATGTGTGTTGTCTCCTGATTGTAGGGCATGAATGATGATTGACAAGATAATGCACAATCAAGTTATGCCGTCTTAATAGTCCTAGACAAGTAAATCTAGGGTTCTCTATGGCATGAGTCAGACTACTAGACTATAGTTCTTGTGACGGGGCGGGCATCAGTGCTCTGAAATGTGAGTGATGGGAGAAGGTGATCGAAGAAGTTGGATTGCAATGAATGGGTCAACAGCCCAACCCAACTATTTATACTAATTAAGCCTAACAACCTATTAGATTTAGTTATGAGCCAGTCCACATGAGCCCAACAATCTAACAACCAAAACTAATTCAGTTACATTATATTAAGGATCACATTACAATTTCAAATCAAATCACAAGATATCATCAATTAACACATTGCAGTAATTTAGTTTATTATTAAGGACGAGTTTCATTGTGTACCGTTAACATTGAGCACTATTAATTTAATTTATAAAATTTTAAAAAGCTCAACATATAATCATAAATTAGTTAAAAATTTAAAGATAAATTATTTAAAATAAAAGTTAAATTATATCAGTGACCACTTAACTATTGTCCCTTTTCATTTTGACCATCATTTTTAAAAAAAATTCAGTTAGGTTACTCAACTATTTAAATGTTAATTAAGCCACTTGCCGTTAATATTTAACGGAGAAACTGATGTGGCAGTTAAAATATTTTCTATAATTACACATTTGGTCACTTTTACTTATATATTATGTCAATTTGGTCCTAATTTTAATACATTAAAATAAACTTAACACTCAAATCAAATGATGACATGATACTCAAGGGAATCAAACCTGGGGTTCATAGGTTGAAGAAGCATAACTCAACCATTGAGCCAAAGTAGTTAGTTGGTTCAAATTTGACTACATATACTTAAATTCTTAATATTTTATATATCTTAATTTAAATTCACATATTAAATTAATTTTACATCTTAACATTAAAAATATATTTTATTTTTATTAACTTATTAAATATATTTTATTCTTGTGTTAACCTAAAAATATATTGTATTCTTATTTTAAATTAAAATATACTTTAGTCTTTATCGTAACTTAAAAAAAGTATTCTTATCTTAACTTATTACATAAATTATATACTTAACTTAAATTATTAAATGTGTTCTATTCTTACCTTAAATTATCAAAAATAATTAATTCTTATTTTAACTTAAAATATATCTTTTATTCTTATCTTAACTTAAAAATATATTTTTATTTTAATTAAAAAATATATTTTATTTTTTATCTTAACTAAAAAATATATTATATTTTTATCTTAAATTTAAAATATTATCATAATAAAATATAAATATTTAAGTTAAGATAAGAATAAATTATATATATTTTTAATTTAAATTAGATTAAAATATATTTTTAAATTAAAATAGGAATAAAATATATTTAATAAGTTAAGAAAAAAATATTTTTAATTTTAAGATGTAAAATTAATTTAATATGTTAATTTAATTTAAGATATATAAAATATTAAGAATTTAAGTTTACACTAATATACAATATATATAATATATGTAGTGAAGTTTAAACTAACTATTTTGCTTAATGGTTAAGTTTTGCTTCTTCAACCTAAGAACCCCAAGTTTGATTCCTCTAGACATTATCTAAGCACCCAAAATTTTCTTTCCTGTATAGGGTGACATGTGTCACCCTTTGATCGGTGAGAAAATTATATTAAATTAAAAATAAATTTAATCATCCAATCAGATAATGACACATGTCATTATACTTGGCATATCACACCCTTAATTTTTAGTTTAATTTAATTTCTTAATTAATTGGAATTTTAATGGACCAAATTAAAAGATTATGGAGACTTGAGGCCAATTTTTGAAGTTTCAAGAAGTTCAAGGACTCAACCTTGACTTTACCCACCTCATCTCTACAGAGCAAATAAATAAATAAAAAGGTGAAGTTCACAAGCCTTGAACCTGTGACTTAGCATACAATCAACCATGCCTTTAGCACATAACCTAAGCCATTGTTTGCCATTATTTTATTGAAAATATATTTTATTGTTATTTAGCTGTGATTTTAAATCCCTAAATCTCTTTCCAGTTTAAAATCAAGCCAAATTCCTAACCCTCAAATTTTATTTTAATTTTCTCATCGTTCATAGAAAAATCGTCGTCGTCCAGTCACCGTGACGTACACCGCCACCACCAACGTGTTTGCAATCGACTCGTGACCAAAACCCAACCATCCCTTCATCAAGATCCACCATCCCTTCACTGAGTACTATTGTAGATCGTAACAAGGTCGGTGCTCAGTAGGCCTTCCGTACCGATCTTTTTTAGGTGTGTTCCTTGTGTGCTATATAATTGTTTTATCTGTTCTGAAATATGATGGTTACCTGAATTGATTTATAAATGTTTTACCTTATCGATATCATGATTTCCTGATTTACCCGTTATGAACTATATTTGCCTGATACATGCTCTGTGGTTATTTGTTTTAACTGGAAAATATAATATGGTTGATTTATGGATCATGGAACTACTTTTACTACCTGAATTGTTTTATTGTGATACTTTCTGGGTAGGATTCTAGAGTATACAAGTTCAGCTCTGATCAAACTGGTAAATCTTTACGGACATAAGGTAATCATCGGGTAGGCTCTTAGGCACAAAGGTACTCCCTTGGGTAGGCCCTGATGCCCCAAGATACTCCCTTATGTTGGCTCTTACGCACAGTGGACCTAGGGTAAGTCCTTATGGAGCAATTCTACGGAACTACATATAGTGTTTGGTTGAAGGGTAATTAAATGTTTTTATTGAAAACTTTACCTTCATTTTCATATTATGAAACTAAACTATTTTCTTAAGACATATATGTATGTTTTTATGTTGCACTGTTGGGACAACACTGAACTCCCTAGCTCACCCGCTGAACTTTTCTCTTTCAGATACTTTTAGATAGGTACCCTGAACCAAACACTTAGAGGATCGACACATTTTGTTGTAATGTTTCCATCTTCTGAACTGCCTTTATTTTGTGACACATGACTATATGTTTTGTTATACTTATTTTATGACACCTTTTTGTTGACTACTGATGTATGGATGTTTGATACTATTACATTTGACATTACTTGTTATTCCTCTTTGCTCATAACTTTATGTTTTATAATATTAGAATTGATTTTGATAACATTATTTTGATCTAAAAATGTTTTGGAAATTTAATGTTACGTTTTGAAAATGTTTTAGAAATTTGTAATGTAATTCAGTAGACCTAGTTGTGACACATAGGTTGGGTCTAGTGTAATTCAGTAGAAATTTGTAATGTTTTAGAAATTTGAAAATGCCTGAAAGAAGCGTGGTTTCCTGGAATGTTTTGCTTGAAGGTTTTGTTCAGTTTGGTAAGTTTAATAGCGCTTTAAACCTGTTCGGGGAAATGCGGAAGACGTTCGATCCTGACGGGTATACGCTGCAAAGCGTTATAAGTGTTTGTACTGGTCTTGGGGCGGGCCACTGTCTTTGGGTGCATGAGTTCACGCTTATTTGTTGAAAATATGTGATTTTGATGCGTCTATTGATGTGCTGATAAACAATTCATTGGTGGATATGTACTGCAAATGCGGTTCTTTAGATGTCGAGATCATCGTACGAGATCGTGTCCGATTTCGTCGCTTCAAAGACGGCGTTTGCTCGTGCTCGGATTACTGGTGAATGGTGATCATTGTTTCAAGTGTATAGCTTACATAATGTACATTAACATTACAATGGTTTGTGTGACCATATTAACACTTGCATGTAGAATAAAAAGAGGGTTTATTCGAGATTTAACCTTGAACTATATCAGATTTTTCACTTTGGTACTTGAATATCATGCAGCAACTTGCAACAAAATGAACCTTATGATAATTGATGGATTAATTTGAATAAAATATTATAAGAATTAATATTTCTTTAATTTAATTTATTTCATTCATAATATTAAAATTTAATCACTAAATTTATATTTAAAAACATTAAATTAATTAGTATTGGAAGGAGATTTGATTAATAAATTACATCCTACCCACTCCACCACCAAGAATGGCGTCCAACTTTCGTGTCCATAATCTGGTGTTGATAATTTTTCTTTGGATAAATTATGCATTTAGTCATCCAATTATTTCTGTAGTTTTATTTAATTAGTTATTAAATTATTTATTTTTTTAAAATCATATTTAAAGTTTCGTTTTGATCACATGTCGTTTAAAAACATAACGGTTGATATGCTAATTTCTTTTTTTTCAATGATGATCTGACATTATCTTATGGTGATATTATCGTTAAATTTTTTAACAACATATTATCAAAACGTAAATTTATGTATGATTTTGAAAACAAAAATTAGATTATCAAAATAGAATTTTTAGAATAGTTAAGGGCTAAATTCGTAATTTATCCTTTTAATTTTTATACGTATTTTCAGATTCTCTTGATACGTAAATAAATAAGAAAAAAGGATTAACTACACATAAGATCACTTGTGTTTGTATTTTGTCCACTTTTGATCATTGATTTAAAAAAATTTAGATAAGTTCACTTTCGTTTTTATTTAATTAAGATAAGATCATTTCTGTTTAAATTAATTAGCAAGTGGTCATCATAGGTTTATTGATGTTAACAATTAACATAATATATGACGTGATAGTTGGTATAATCATACATTTGATCCCTATTATTTATATATTCTCTCAATTTAATCATACTTTTAAATAAATTATCTTTGAAATAACATATTTATGAATTCATTAGACATCAAATGATCTCAATAAAAAAGAAAAATAAAAAATCTCGATTTAAACATTTACATTTATAAAATGTGTATACATTCGTTATTAATTGATTAGTAAAAAATGATATGTAAATCAATTTTTTAAAGAATACTTAAATTTATAATTAAACGACTACTAAGAGTTAGGAAATTGAGATAGAGACGGTATTAATTCGAGGATCACTGAATTCAAATACAAAAGCCAATACATTGAGAAAAGGCATTGTCTAAAAGCTTAGAACTTTTATCATCATAAAAAGTAAAGAAACCACATACAATATTGATTTAGTTCAAGAACCTCTCCTGTCTCAATTTCAATGCCTTTCAGCAGCAGCGCCGGCGGCTCTTATTTTGGCAATAACCATCTTCCCAAACTCCGCAAGCTTGTCGGTGTCGGGCATAACATCCTTGACGGAGCCGTGGGAGCAGAATCTGTCGGCCCAACGAACCAGAGCAGGAGTCTTGCCCTCGTCAAGCAGCTTCATCCCGTTGAACTTCTCGGTCACCCTAAGCCATCCCAAGAAGCTCCCGAAAGCAATATCAAGGTACCCGATTTCATCCCCACCGAAGAAACCCTTACCTTTGCTACAATCGCCGAACGCTCCTTCCATCAATGCCAGCCCTTCTTCCACCTGCGCTATCGCCGCTTTCTTCTCTTCATCTCCTTTAGCTATCCCCACGCTTTTCACCGCCGGGAACCACTGCACAACAAAACAACTCAAGTACTTGACCCGTATACTTATCACGCGAATCGATTACGAGTTTAATAATATTCTATTCAGCTCTAAAACTGTTCCATTCATACTTAACTCGATATTTGATAAATAATCAAAATGACGAGTAAAACAATTTAAAGTTTGACTCTAAAATAATAGTCTATAAATATATTACATTAACATATTACAACTTTCGAAATATTCCACAAATATACTAAATTAACTTATTATTTAAAAAATTAACAAGACAATTAAAATTTTGAAAACGTATAAAAAAATTAAACGAGTAACGATTTATTTTACTCAATTTATAAAAGTCTTGAATTAATTTTAAATTCGAATTATATATTAATTAAATTTTTAATCGAGTCAAGCTTAAACGATTACGAGTAACTCAGCTCAGTTAGAGCAGCTACCGAGAAAGCAAACAAACTTGTATTCAAGTGCGAAATATGGAATACCTTATCGTCAAGATATGCAGCCCAAAAACGAGCGACGGCGCGTTCATAGGGATCAGAAGGAAGGATGGAAGGACCGGCAGACCATGTCTCGTTGATGTACTGTACGATGATGAGAGATTCGCAGATGGGCTTACGATCACCGTGGATGAGGACTGGGATTTTCTTGTGAACCGGATTCGACTGGAGAAGAAGCTGGCTTTTGCCTTCCCATAACTTCTCGTCTATATATTCATAGTCCACCGATTTGATGTTAAGGGCGATCCTCGGCCTCATTGCATATGGGCTCGGCCACGAACCCAGAACTTTCACTTCACTCGTCGCCATGATCGGAAGCACAAATATGTGGAAATCGGCGTTATTGCTTCAGTTCAGTAAGCAAGTGTGGATTATATAGATATTATTGATGAAGAAAGAGGTGATAACTTTAGTGAAGCACTCAACCCACAACAGAATGGTCAAGGTAGGTATGGGAGGGGCAGGTAGATAATTACTTACTTTGAAATCTTTATACCTAATTCTTTGTACGCTATTACCAACCACGATAATATGATATATTTATGAATATATAAATAGTTTAAGGGTAAATTGTGCATTTAGTCATATCTATTATTGATTCTAATTTTTTAGGGTGTTTGCATTTAGGTCACCTAACTTTAAAAACTTGCATTAAAATCACTGAACTTTTAGTTCATTTTCAATAGGTCCATGATGTTACCTCCCATTAATTTTATCTAATGTGACATGTTACCTACCGTTAACCCTTCTTCTTATTCTTCTTCTAACATCAAGTTCAATGACTATATTGCAAGTTTTAAAAGTTAGATGACCAAAATACATGCACCATTAAAGTTCATTGACTATTTTTATAGTTTACCCTTTTTTAAAAATCATATGGTGTTATATTTTGGTATTATTTTAGTTATCTATCATTATAAAATTAATAGAGCTAGTGATATTATTATAATAATCTTAATTTAATAAAATAATAATAATAATAGAGCTCATGACGTGATATTTTTTTCAATGATGATGAGGTATTATCTTATGGTAACACATTAGTATATCACATTAGTATATCGTTAATTTTTAACAACAAATAACTAAAATAAAATTAAAAAGTAATATTAATAATAATTTTTTTTTTAAAATAAGTAGCTTACCCATAATTTAAAGTTATTATAAAGGGCAATGTGGGTTATTGGTAATTCTGCGATTGAATAACACCTATAGTTTTTTTTTCTTCCACTAACATAACATGCCAACCACAAACTCCCAACTCCCTTTGTTTTCTTTAATGAGATCAATCTTCAATGAATTAAACGTTAATAATATTATTGGGAAAATAACATTATTTGTCCTAACAAAATAGAGATTTACTTATAGAACATTAGAATTGTATTGTGCTTTATTTATTACTTGGTTATATGGTAAATTGGTAATTCTCATTTGGATTAACTCATTTACACAAAACCCACTAGGGATTGGTGGAGTTTTGTTTACAGAGGGGCACTAATTGGTAATTCTCATTGCTATTTTAAATACGGGTTAATTGTTAGACTTCGATTTTTAAAACAGACATTTGAATATTAAGAATAATGTTTAAGCTTTAATTAACATTTGTTGACTTCTAAGTTGACTTGATCCAACGACTTGATGCGAACTGTAGACCACTGTTTTCACTTTTCAGAACGTCTCCTGCATGGCATAATATAATTAGGAGTGATTAAAATTGTACTTTATTAGAAAGATTAATTATTTTATTTGATTTGTAATTTCATAAATCTGATTTAGTTAAAAAAAAGTTTAAACAAAATTTTGAGTTATAAAATATGACTTAAATAATTCAAAACTTTTAATAATTAATAAATTAATTTTCAAGTTTGAGATAAATCTCTCAACTATATATACACAATATATGCATATCACATGTGAAAAAATAATATATATATATATATTGCGGAAGACGGCTATCGGATAGAGCAAAATCGCAACTAATAATTTGAGAAAATAAAAATGAAGATAAAAGAGACACAATTTACATGGAAAACCCCTAAATAATATAGGGTAAAAACCACGGGCAACGGTAGAAGAATTTCACTATGAGAAAATAGGAATTACAACTTCTCTCGATCTACCAAGGAGAAAACAATGATAATTCTCTCTTGATAAAAAGGAGAAAACAACTCTCAAGAAACTCTCTAAATTCTCTAGTATTGGAAGAAAGCTAGAATGTTTTGGGATGATTTTGAAGCTAAATGAGCTAGGGTATTTATAGTTGAAGCCTAAAGACTAATCTTATAAATACCCTAAAGTCTAGGGACTAAAAATTGGTAATTTTCTCTTTTATTTTTCAAGAAATTCTGCTGTTAAATCTTGACTTTGAAAATGCACAATTCGGTGCATTTGTTTTTCCCCAATTTTCGGTGCTTTTGCACCTATTTTCAACAATCTCCCACTTGAAGATTTGATTGCAATAATCATATCTTCATGTCATTCTTTCTACCTTGTACCATCATGTTGCTTATGTCTCTGACAGACCACAAGAGGATCGACACCAAGTAAATTTATCAACATTGATTGTATTTGTCATGAAATCTGATATGTTGTCTTTGGTATGGATCTTCTGCATATCTACTGTCCCTTCTTCCACCTTTTCACGAATGAAATGGTACTGAACTCGTATATGTTTTGTCCTTGAATGAAATGATGGATTCCTTGCTAGATGCAAGGCACTTTGACTGTCACAAAACAGAGAGACATACTCTTGATTGTGCCCAAGCTTCTCTAATAGCATCTTCAACCAAATTGATTCTTTACTGGCTTGTGTAGCTGCTATATATTCTGCTTCTGTTGTTGACGTAGCCACAACTGACTGCAATTTTGAAACCCAGCTTACAGCTCCACCAACAATTTTGAACACATATCCTGTAGTAGATTTTTATCCAAATCTCCTACATAGTCAGAATCTACATACCCATTGATTAGTAAGTTTGATCCTCCGTAATATAATGTAATATTTGAGGTTTCTTTGATGTATCTCAGGATCCTCTTTATTGTATTCCAATTCTCTTTGCCTGGATTCGCCATGTACCGACTAACCACTCCTACTGCTTGTGCAATGTCTGGTCTTGTGCATATCATAGCGAACAATAAACTTCCCACTGCCGATGCATACGGTACTCGAGACATCTTCATCCTCTCTTCTTCACTGCTAAGACTCATACTGGAGGATAATTTGAAGTTAATAGGAAGAGGGGTAGAAATCGACTTACAATCTTGCATGTTGAATCGTGATAAGATCTTCTTCAAGTAATTCTTTTGTGAAAGCCAAATCTTCCTATAACTTCTTTCTCGGTGAATTTGCATCCCTAGAATCTTGTTTGCTGATCCCAAGTCCTTCATTTCAAATTCCCTAGCCAGTTGTGCCTTCAATTCGTCAATATGATCTTTGTTGGGTCCTGCAACCAATATGTCATCCACATACAACAACAATATAACAAAATCGTTATCACCAGACCTCTTGAAATAAGCACAAGGATATGCATTAAGTCTGTTATATCCAAGGCACATAATGAAGGAATCAAATCTCTTATACCAACATCTCGGCGCCTACTTTAGACCGTACATAGATTTGTTCAACCTACAAACCAAGTTCTTCTTTTCTTTTTCTTCAAAACCTTCAGGTTGGAACATGTAAATCCCTTCTTCAAGATTTCCATGAAGAAAAGCTGTTTTAACATCTAGCTGCTCTAGATGTAAGTCCAATGTAGCAAATATTGCCAAAACTACTCAAACTGTTGTTAGTCGAACCACAGGAGAAAATATTTCATTGAAATCAATACCTTCTTTTTGAGCATATCCTTTGACCACCAGTCTTGCACGATACCTCTCAACTTGATCGTCACCATTTCGCTTGATTTTTAAGACCCATTTGTTATCAATTTGCTTCATTCCTTGTGGTAGTGGCACAAAGTCCCATGTATTATTTTTATGAAGGGCTTCAATTTCCTCTTGCATCGTCATCATCTATAGTGAAACATCTGAGTTGTTTATTGCCTCCTGGTATGTTGATGGCTCACCGTCCTCTGTTAAAAGGCAGTATGCAATATTACATTCTATAACATAATTTGAGTGTCAATTGGGACGTCTTCTCACATGATCTGATTGACGAGTTGTTGGAGCTTCAGAACTCTCTGGTTCTTGTTCATCATGTGCTGGTTCTGTTTCAGAAGTACTTGTTCAAACTCCTTTTCCACAGGTATCTGTGTAGTCTCTGACTTTTCAGCACTAACAACTTCTTCTTTTTCTTTGTAGCTTATCTTCTACAAAAGATAACACCCCTGCTAATGATCACTTTGCGGGCAGTGGGATCCCACAAGCGATACCCCTTTACACCATCAGTATACCCCAAGAATTTGCATTTCCTGAATTTTGGATCCAGCTTTGAGATTTCTTGGGAGTTGTACATCACGTACACAATACTTCCAAATACATGGAGGTTTGAATAATCAGTTGGTTTACCAGTCCACATCTCCATTGGTGTCTTCAACTCTATTGCAGTTGATGGAGCTCGATTCACCAAATAACAAGCGGTATTGACTGCTTCTGCCTAGAATGATTTTTCTAGGCATGCATCCCTCAACATTGCTCTTGTTCTTTCTAACAAGGTTATGCTCATCCTCTCTGCCACTCCATTTTGTTGAGGAGTGTTTGCCACTTTGAACTGTCTTTTGATGCCTTCTCTTTCTTGCAAAAGTCATCAAATTATTTGCTTGTGTATTCTCCTCTATTATCTGTTCTGAAACACTTGATCTTATTTCCAGAATCAAGTTCCACCCGCGCTTTGAAGATTTTGAAAGTTGAAAACACATCTGACTTCTTCTTAATAGGATACACCCAACATCTCCTAGAGTAGTCATCAATAAATGAGACAAAGTATTTTGCTCCACCTATGGATGTAACTAGTGCTTGTCATACGTCAGAATGAACCAATTCAAGAACATTTTTGCCTCCAGAATTTGACGTGTTGAATTTCAACCGGTGCTGCTTACTTGTTATGCAATGCGTACACAAAGTAAGTGATACATTTGTTAAGCCTGAAAGTAGCTTTTGCTCCACAAGAACTTTCATTCCTTGTTCTGACATATGTCCAAGTTTCTGATGCCATAGCATTGCAGAATATGAACTACATGAGGCAACAGAGGCTTCTACTTCTAACACAGTCTCTCCCTTCAGCATGTACAAGTTTGCTGCTATCTTTTCACCTTTCAGCGCCACAAGCGCTCCACAGAACACCTTCATGATTCCTTTCCGTGTTTCAATCTTTCTTGCATTATTATCCAACAATCCGTAGGATAATAAATTTTTCTTCAGGCCTTTCACGTGTCGCACATCTCGAACAACTTTGATTGTTCCATCATACATCTTCAATTTGATGGTTCCCACTCCAATGATCTCTAAGGCATGATCATTGCAACTATACATAGATCCTCCTGAGACAGGTTCATAATGATGGAGCCATTCTCTTCTTGAGGTCATGTGATATGTTGCTCCCGAATCAATGAGCCATATATATGCATATCTTTTTCTACCTTCCACGGTGGTTGACGCTTCACAGCATAGAGCATCTCCATCATCTAAAGTGTTTGCGGTATTGACTTGTGGATTGGAGTTTTTATTTAGACTCCAACAATCATTCTTCAAGTGACCCTTCTTTCCACAGTTGTAGCACTTTAAATTCTTCTTGCTTCTCGACTTCGATCTACCATGTTTGTGACTGCTACTTTGGCCATGTTCTATTGATCTCCCTCTCATCGTTGTCAACGCTTCTGCTTGTTGTAGATTTACTTGTATGTCTTTCTTATTCTCGCGCTGATTTTTTTCTTGTAGAATAGCAGCTGCAACGTCATCGAAGACTAGACTGGTGACATTACTGTTTATCAAGTTGATGATGAGATGATCATACGAATCCGGTAGACTTTGAAGTAGAAGTTCAGCACGTTCTTGTTCTTCTATTTTACAGCTTAAGGATGTAAGTTGAGAAAATAAAGTGTTAAGTGTATTTAAGTGCTCTGTCACTGAAGTAGATTATGGCATCCGAAGAGTGTACAATTTCCTCTTAAGAAAAATTTTATTGTGCAACGATGTGGCCTCGTACAATTTGGAGAGATTATCCCATATCTCCTTAGATGTCTTCTTCTCCTCGATGCTTGACAATACTTCATCTGCTAATGCCAGATGAAAGTTTGCCATAACATTCCCGTCCATTTCGATCCATTTGTTGTCATCTGTGAAATCTACCAGCCTTTCACTGATAGCTGCTAGATAACTGTCTTTCCTCAGGATGACATTCATCTTCAATTTCCACAATGAGAAATTTCTCCCATTGAATTTTTCAATATCAAATTTCGTTGCCATAACTTCTATTACGGATAGCTCCTACTATTTTACTATCGTGAATAGTTCTCTGGAACCTTCAAAGGATGAATAATAACTTCTTACTTTCTTATGTTAGGGGATCCACCTTTTGGTGGCAATCACAAAGACAATAAGCAGTTATTACACACTCAAATCTGGCTCTGATACCAATTGTTGCGGAAGACGGCTATCGGATAGAGCAAAATCGCAACTGATAATTTGAGAAAATAAAAATGAAGATAAAAGAGACACAAAATTTACGTGGAAAACCCCTAAATAATATAGGGTAAAAACCACAGGCAACGGTAGAAGAATTTCACTATGAGAAAATAGGAATTACAACTTCTCTCGATCTACCAAGGAGAAAACAATGATAATTCTCTCTTGATAAAAAGGAGAAAACAACTCTCAAGAAACTCTCTAAATTCTCTAGTATTGGAAGAAAGTTAGAATGCTTTGGGATGGTTTTGAAGCTAAATGAGCTAGAATATTTATAGTTGAAGCCTAAGGACTAATCTTATAAATATCCTAAAGTCTAGGGACTAAAAATTGGTAATTTTCTCTTTCATTTTTCAACAAATTCTGCTGTGAAATCTTGACTTTGAAAATGCACAATTCGGTGCATTTGTTTTTTTCTCAATTTTCGGTGCTTTTGCACCTATTTTCAACAATATATATATATATATATGTTTATAGTATATGATTATGTAAAGTTGTTTAAATTAAAATCAATTAATACAATAAATATTATAAATATTTAAAATTAATGACTTGAAAAAATTCAAATAAAATTTGAGTTATATTTTTTGAACAATGCAATTGGGATTTCATTAATAAAAGGCTTATATCACAAATAAGAACCTAAAATACACCTTATTTTTCATTTAAGTATCTAAAGTAATTTTTCGTCAAAATAAGTACCTAAGGTAATTTTTTATCAAAATAATTACCTAAAGTATTTTGTGTCAAAATAGGTACCTAAACTATTCAAACTTTTTAATCTTAGTTCTAAAAGAGTTTACTTGTGGCAATAATTAAATAATTCTTTAGGTACTTAGATAAAAAAAATTAAATACTTTAGGTATCTATGTTGACCAAAAAATACTTTAGGTACCTATTTTAACTAAAAAGATAATTTTAGATACTTATTTTGACCAAAAAATATGTTAAGTACTTAAGTGAAAAGAGGATATATTTTAACTACTTATTTATATAAAGCTTAATAAAAAGCAATGGAATGAATCATACTTACTATGTTCCTAAATATAAAGAGAAAATGGGGATAATACTCATAAAAATATTACAAAAACTAATTTAAATTATAAAATAAGAATTATTAATTTGATTAATTACTTCTTGGGTAATCTACACAAATGGCCACCCAACTATGGACTTAGTCTCGAAATGACCATCATTTTCAAATTTGCACCAATATGATCATTGAACTATTTAAATGGTTTCAATATAACCACCTACTGTTAACATTTAATGGAAGTGTTAACATGGAAGTTAACAAAACTAATATAATTAGGGCGCGAGTCCTTATAAAGTTACGTATTCGCGGCACTGACACTCTGCTTTGTTTTCTTCCATTTTGTCACTACTTGTATATGATTTGTTTCCTTGAATTTTCATTTAATACAATTTAATCCTTATTTTGTTTTTAATTTATCTAATGACTTAATTTGAGCATTAACTTTAAAATCTTTTATTCTAGTCATGTATTAAATTTATAGATTAAATCCCCTAGATTTTAGAATTAATCGTTGAGCCAATTCTTACACTTGTTATCAAGATAATACATATATGTTAGATAACTTGTTCAGTTTAGGCATAAAAATATAAGTAAAATAATTTAATTGCATTTAAACCCAATATCAATTAGTAACCAAGCAAAGTTTTAACTAATAGACTAAATCTAATATTGGGAATCAATTAATTTTTTTATATTTTATATATTATAGTTAATGATAAAAATAAAAATAACAAATGAGAACCTAAATCTAAGCCAATTGAGAATATGATAACACTTAAATTACTAACAAAATTTGATAAATTATTTATCCGTTTTATTTTTTAATCATTAACTTTAATATAATATAATATAATATATATATAATATTATATTAATTCTTAAATATTATATTTAGCTTATTAGTTGAGGCTTGCTTGGTTACTAATTCATTTTGAGTTCAAATCCAATTAAGTTATTTTATATTTTCCCCTAAACTTGAACAAGTTATATATTATATGTATTATGTCAATAAGAAGCATGAGAATTAGCTCAGTGGTTAAGGCATGCCCACCCTTGGAACCCAAGTTGGATTCCTTTCGGTGTCAAAACTCATCTTCATTTATTTTCAATTCAACTCAAAAGGTGACACATGTCACCTTTTGATTGGATTAAAAATTTATTAAATTTATTAAATTAAAAACCGATTGGAGAAATAAAGTTATTAATTAAATTGAAATTATGACTTAATTAAAAATTAAGAATTAAATTTAATCTTGGTGATCAAATTGATTAATTATAAAATCTAGGGGATTTAATCTATAAATTTAATACATGACTAAAATAAAAGATTTAAAGTTAATGCTCAAATTAAGTCATTAGACAAATTAAAAACAGAATCAGGGTCAAATTGCATTAAATGAAAATCAAAGGAAACAAATCATATACGATTAGTGACCAAAATGGAAGAAAATAAAGCACTCAATTGATCCGACATTGTCTATTTTATATCCGACACAGAATTCGAGTTTGAGCAAACATAAGATTTGGTTCATATGAATAAGTAACTGCAATATATTGTTTCTTAGTTGTAAAGTCTCAAGTCCTAGACACCCGTATGTTTTTTTGTCACATATCCGTACAATGGCAGCAAAATATATTATGAAGTGTGATGATGATACATTTGTTCGGGTGGACCCTGTGATTAAGGAAGCAAAGAAGTTTGGAGATAAAAGCATTGATATCGGAAATATGAACTATTACCACAAACCCCTGCGCGATGGTAAATAGGCAGTATCGTACGAGGTATGTGTTATCTGTTCTGCACTTAGCAAATCCGGGGGTTTGTTTTCATGCCATCATAATGCCTGCATGGATGTTACCTGAGTTGTGAATTTTGGAACGAAAAAGTCCGTGTTTTATCTGCACGAATACACCTTTAGTTCTTAAATCGAGTCAACATTGACTTCAGCCAACTAATAATTAGTGATTCTCTCATAAATCATTATCCTGATCATGTTTAGGCATAGCATCGTACGCATTATATTATTTATTTTGTCGATTTCCAGGAATGGCCAGAAGAAGACTACCCACCGTATGCAAATGGTCCAGGGTACATAATTTCATCGGACATTGCACAGTTTATTGTAGCTGAGTTTGAGAAACACAAGTTGAGAGAGTAAGTGAGCCATCTTGAATACGCTTCCTCTCGGCATGTATGTTCTAAACAGCAGTAGTTTCGATCATTGTTCGACTAAAACACCATTGTTGCAGCTATTCAAGATGGAAGATGTGAGCATGGGGATGTGGGTGGAAAAATTGAACAGTTCGAAACCGGTGGAATACCAACACTGCTTGAAATTATGCCAGTTCGGATGCTTCGAGGATTACTTCACTGCACATTACCAATCGCCGAGACAAATGTTATGCATGTGGGATAAACTAGTGAACCAAGTAAAGCCTCAATGCTGCAACATGAGATTGCAAGCTAAACAAATTTTTGGTAAAACTGTATATATGGTGTTTAAGATAGAAATTGTGGGAACTCTCCCACCACTCGTTTAGTTAATTCATTGTTTTAGCCAATACGAGTTATATGTCCAATACATCAACCTTCATGCAGCACCCCATACCCGACCGATATAGTTGTGCATCGAACCAGAAGGGCTTCTTTCGTATAATGGAGCTATAGCAAACTTGACCACACTTTGAAAGATTAATATTTTTTTTATTAATGATATAAATATTTGTTCGAAAGATTATTAACCATTTAATAGTAAACACTCGTACATCCTTATAGATGTCATGTTTAAATCCGAGGCTTCAAGAAATAACAACAACAATCCCTTAATTGAGATTGAGATCATTTGGTTTATGGAGCTTTACACTAACTTAGAAGTTTTAGAAGTTCACTACGTACATGTAAGTACAACATATCGTAAAGATAATTCTCAATCATTTGATATTGAATTCTCATACCCTTGGTATTTATAGGGTGCTTGAACCTGGGTCCTTGAAGAATAACAACAATTTTTTTTTATCACGGAGATCACTTGGTTCGGGCGAGTAGTAATTAAGTTAGATAAGTAGCAATTAATTTAGTATTAAATTAGAAGTGAAATATATTTTTTTAAATTGTCATGTATGACGTTATAAATATCAATTAATAAATGTTTTTTTGTTTTTTTTAAATATTGCCATCCACCTCTTTGTGTATCATAATGTAAGGCGGCAGAATCCACACTTACATTTTCGTGCATATTAAATATTCGGTCTTGTTCAAACTCCACCATTCAAAAGATAAATTATATTTTACAAACTTTTAAACAAATTCAGTTAATTTGTCAATAAACTTTTTAATTTAATGATAAAATTTAAGGTATTATAAAATTTTAAATAACAAATTCGAATTTTATTATGTATTTTTATTTAAGGAAAACAAACATCATTAAAAACTTTTTTTAGGATCTATAATGGAAAAAAATGTCCCAAGACCTTGTATTACCAGAAGAAAAAAATGTTATATACAGTAAATATAATAATTTTGAGATAAATCGAATAAAAATATAAAGCATTTCCAAAACGAATAACCCACTTAACCAAAATATGTGCCACGTATTATAAACTCTACGAACAAAACATTTATAATTTTAGCATTATTTTAATTATTAATCTGATTCATACTTTTTAATTACATTTATAATTTTTTTTATGAAGCCGCACCAATATTTTAGCTTATAAAATTGCACCAAATTTTAATTTCAATTTCAGTTTTCAAACACTTATTAAGATGCCCACCCTATCTACCAACTTGTAGAAATTTATTTGCAAAGTTCAATTAGCCAACTTATTTTGACCGAAAAAGATAAAGACGGTTGGGGAGATATGTTTTTAATGGTAATTCAAAATAAAGACAGTTGGGCAGATTTAATAAACAAATATTTAAATTATATTTAAATTTAATTTTAAGTGTTTTAATTTTTTTGTTAAAAATGTGTATTTAACTTTTTCATTGTTATTTAAATGATTGTTTAATGTTTTTAACGTTACACTTTTACATGCACGATGTTATATTTAGTTGTTAAGTGACATGTGTCAGACTTATAAGATTTTAAAATTATTATTTTAAGATAAAAATGAAAAATGAAAAATTATTTTTAAAAACCTTATTTTTTTAAATAACAAAATAACCCAAAATCCTAAAACCTTTAATTTTAAATCCATTTTCAGCCGTCATCGATCACCTCCGACCATCATCTCTGTTGTCAAAAGATTACCTACTTATCGGTGCTCAATCATTGAACGATCATCATTATTGTCATTACGCAAATCTCTAAATTCCCAATCTCTAAATTTTTAACCTTAAATTTAATGGGTATTTGAACTGACTGAGAATTTGATGGGGGAAGAGAATCTGGGAAAGGGAAGAAGGGGAGAGAAGGAGAAGTAGACGGAGGTTGGGGAAAAGAAGGGGGAGGAAGGGGTGATTTTTCCTTCTAATTTTTAATTTTTTTAATTTAAAAAATATAATAATGATATATGTCAAATAATAATTAAATTTAACAATAAGACATTTAACGGAGAAAGTACTAGACACTTATTTTAACGAAAAATAGTATCCTTTGGATTCAAAATGACTAATTTGTTTTAACTAGACTTATATAAGTTATGTGATAAATATGTATTTAAAGTATATATTTTTAATTTAAGTACTTAAGGTATTTTTGGTCAAAGTATCTAATATTATCATTTTTTTTATCAAACTATGTAAATAAAGTATTTTTTGGTCTAAAAATGTATTTAATATATTCAATCTTTTATCTAAGTTCTAAAAAATTGACTTGAGACATTAATTAAAGAATACTTTAAGCACTTAAATGAAAATGATAGAATATTTTAAGCATATATTTTGATAAAAAAAATACTTTAGGTATATATTTTAACTAAAATAATAACATTAAATAATTACTTTGATGAAAAAAGTATTTTAAATACTTAAATAAAAACAATATATTTAAAACTTTTGTCAAAATTATTTATTTATTTTGAACAATGACAACTAGATTTCATTAATAAAACTATAGAATGAATCAAATTACAACATATCCAAACATAAAAAATATATATGAAAAACAATAGTAACAAAAAACTCATACTATGATAAAAACATTAAACCCAAAGAAGGGATCTGACTATATGTAACCAGAGGTAAACCAATCAAAAATTAAATATCATAAGGATCTTTGTGTGAGCACCAAACCGATCAAAATAATATATGAAAAACGTACCAAAAATCATAAGGATAATGTCATAAAACAAAGAAGAACTTGCCATAATAATAGATATTATTATTTAAAACAAAAATAATAATATAAAAATTAATAATCATCAACGTTCAACAATCAACATTAAAATTGATATCTTCGTTTACTAAATAAAAACTCAAGGCACAAAACAGAGATATTAAAAGAAAATTTAAATGTTTATTTTTATAATGTAAGTCTTTTGTAAAAGATTTTTAAATCCAAAAATGATGTGTCTTAAGCAACAAATAAAATGAAATAGGTGCCACCAATCTAGAAATTTCTGTCAAGCCCCGCAATTCATATCGGCCCAGCACTCCACCATACAGCGTAGAACTCTTAGGGTAAATTACAACATCGTATCATCCAACTATATTCTCACTTTTATTTTGATAACTGAATTATTATTTTCGTATGACGTGGCTTATTTTATTAGTATTTAATGTCATATAGGATTTAAAATGAAATGAAATAAAATAAAACATCCTAACCCCAAACCCCAACAAAATAAAAGTCCTAGCTCTTTATATCACAATTAGGGATGGCAAGCGGGTACAATTTCGTGGATTTCGCACCGCACCCGCTCCAATTGGGGCGGAAATGGGTATAATTTTAGTGGGTAGTGGGCGGGTGTGGATTTAGAAAGTGGTACCCGTCGCGGGTAGTGGGCGGGTAATGGGTTTGAGACCTTACTCGCCCCGCATCCGCATCGCATCTACCCGCCCCGCATCCGCCCGCACCGCATCCGCCCGCCCAACTAAATATCCATTAAATTTTGGACCATTATGAATTTAGGTGTAATTTTAAGAGCTAATTTATAAATCCTAATATTGTATAAGATATAACTTGTAATTTAACCAAATATTAGGGATAAGTTTATGCATAAATTTTTTTCTTTCAAACCTCTTGTCTTCACTCTCAAGCTTATTCAGGTATTTTTCTTCCCTTTTTACTTGAAATTTAATTTTTGTAAGAGTCAATTCCGTAGTCATTTCGTTTTAAGCTCCTATGCATTTCGTTTTAAGAGTTTAATTTTTATTTGCTCGTACTGATTTTTAATTATTTTTTAGATTCATCTTAATGTTTGTTTTAAGCTTAATTTCTTAATGTTCTACAAATCAGTATCTTGTGACTGAGCACCCACGTTTTTTGCTAACAGAGTCAGATCGTTGCTTCTCAAATTTCTATTTTTAACGCCACTGAATAGAATTAAGTGTTTCACTTGTGCTTCTCAAAACCTCTATTTTTAACGCCATTGAAACTGACTTTTTCAAATTCAAATTTCAACCGAATATTTTGCAATATTGGTGTTTTATGAGAATGATGATTGTAATACTGGAGTATCAGATGTCACAAGTATTGCTTGAAATTTTAGAATGTTGTGCCAAAGAACAAAAACATTATGTGTTTGTCATTTATGTTTCTAGACTTTAATTATGTCTTTTATTATGATGTTTTATGTACTTTAAGATCTATATTAACACTTAGATAATCATTGGTTTATTTTATTATGTTTCTTAATAGATGTGTTTGTTTTATGTTTGTTACTTATGTATAACTTAAGTTTGTTGTCAGGCGGGTCTAGCCGGGTACGTCTCTAGTGGGTAGTGGGTGTGGGGATGGATTTGAGAATGTACCCGCGTGGGCGGGTGTGGATTTGAAAATTTTTACCCATCATGAGTGGTGGGCGAGTGGTGGATTGAAAAATATTAGATGGGTATGGGGATGGGGGAGGGGGTATCTGCACCCGACCTGCCCGTTTGCCATCCCTAATCACAATTATGCTCCCGCATCTTGTAGTAGCCTATCGAACGCTACTCGTCTGATCATGTCGTATGTCTTGCTTGTAATCAAGCCCAACACCTTTCACCGTGCTATGCCCAAAAACCTATCACCGATTTGAACTAGTGTCATTGCACACCTCTAACTCGAAACCCATATGTTCGACCACTAAACATTCACCTCGCCTCCATGTCCACTGAACCCCCACCGAAACACACCATAACACCTTGCCCATGTCCCGATCAATGCCGTCAGGCACACTTCAACCGGTTTTTTGTCAATCCCATCTTGACCTTCAAATCTATCGAGAGAAAGAAGGTAAGATTTAGAGTTTGAGGTATAATTTGAGGTTTAGAGTTTGGGTAGAGTTTTTAAATTTATTTTTATTATAATCCTATGTGACATTAAAATACTAATAAAATATACCATATCATATAGAAATAATAAAAAAATAATGTATGTCGTTGTAGAGTAATCAAAATAGGAGAAATTCAAAAGTTGAATGATTAAATTGAAAAATATTAAACTTCAGTGATTAAAGTAGGAGTGAAAAGATAACTAAGAGATGAAGTGTAGTTTACCCTAGATTTTAAGAAGGAAACAAACCAACCGCACACAATTAAGTGGAAATCAAAAGAAATTTCTCTCAAGCCTCACAATTAATATCGCTCTTTATATCTCAGACCATATACACATAAAAACAGCAATCAACTTATTGCAGTTCGAAGAGGAAAAGAAATGGCGGATAGCAACGTGAAGGTACTGGGAACATGGGCAAGCCCGTTCGTGATGAGGGTAACAATCGCCCTTCACCTCAAATCCGTCGACTACCAGTACATAGAAGAAAATTTGCTGGAAGCCAAAAGCGACCTTCTTCTCAAATCAAACCCTATTCACAAGAAAGTCCCAGTCCTCATCCATGGCGATAAGCCCGTCTGCGAGTCTCTCATCATCGTTCAGTACATCGACGAGTTCTGGTCCTCCTCTCAGCCTTCCATTCTCCCTTCCGATCCTTATGAACGCGCCCAGTCTCGATTCTTGGCCGCCTATGTCGATGACGAGGTTTGTAATTATATATACGTAATTATAGTAACGAATTCAGGAATATTTTAAAAAATGAACATATATATTAATAATAAAAAAACCGTCTGTAATTGTATATTAATATCTTATTGTGTCTGTAATTACGATAAATATGTTTTATTTGTTTGTGTGTTGTAGTTTTTTCCGGCCCTGAGAATGGTTTTGGTGAGCACAACGGAGGAAGCTGCGAAGGCGGCGATGGCGGAGGTGTTAGAAGGAGTGGTGGTGTTGGAGGAAGCGTTTAAGAAGTTGAGCAAAGGGAGAGCTTTCTTCGGCGGAGACGACTTAGGGTACGTGGACCTTGCGGTGGGCAGTTTGGTGGCGTGGATTAATGTTATCGAGAAATTTACGGGGGCTAAGTTGTTGTCGGAAGCTAAAACTCCGAGCTTGGTGGCGTGGGCAGATTGCTTCTCCTCCCATGCGGCGGTGAAGGATGTTTTCCCCGACGTTGATAAGCTTGCTGATTTTGGAATGAGGTTTAAAGCCAAGATATTGAATGCGGCGGCGGCGGCAGCAACCAATTGATTTTTCAGTTGAGCAGAAGTGTTTTTTTTTATCTGCTTTGTCCTTGTTTGCACTACTTTGTCGTTGAGTGAATCGAGTTGGGTTTGAATGTGTTCGGGGGTTGGGTATAGTTATGTAAATGGATCAAGTTTTGGGTGAAGTTGTGTTCGGATGAAACTCTCCTAATTGTCTCCCCCATTAAGAGACCGTTTGAGAAAGTGTTTTTATCCAAAATTTCGTTTAAACGTAAAAGTATTTCTAAATAATTCGTTTTCAGCTAAAAACCCATTTAGAACGTAGTTGTCGATTTAAACTAAGAAATTAGAAAAACAATATTTTTACGTTGAAAAAACTCGTTTGGAGAGACGTTCTCAAATGAATCTTAATTTTCCTTCTTTATTTGTCTCTTTTCTCCCAGCAAACAATATATATAATTAAAAATTATTTATATATAATATATAAAAGTTGTATTTAGCTTTTTAAAATAATCAAAATAATACATATATTTTCCCTTTCTTGAGACAAGTTTGTTTATAAATATATTTTAATTTAACTTACACTCCAAATCAACACATATACTTAATTAAGTTAGCATGCATATGCATAACAAAATAAAACCTAATTTTGATAGAACTCAATTTATATATTTTTATTGTTGTATTTTTAAAATGTATGATAATGTTCATAAAATTAATCATTTTCATTAATGTAATCAAATAATATATATGCCATACTACTCTTAAAACATGTGATAATTTGACGTATGTATCGTATTTTTTTAATAAGTCAACAAATCTTATAGTATCTTTTCTTTTTTATTTTTCTAAAAGTGTAAAAAAATGTTCAACTGTATATATATATATATATGAGAAAATAACCTCAGTGATAAAAAATGCCTTATAATATACGATTTTAACTAACTTTTTTTGGATTTGCCAAAATGACCAACTAAATAGCAATGCGATCGATAATTCGCAACGCGATCTCCGGTATCGCAAATCAGTTTCCAGATTCGCAACACGATTCTGACTATCACATTACGATTTTTCAAATTCGCGTTGCGATTTTCCTAAATCGCAATGCGAATACGTAAATCGCAATGCGAATTAGGAAAATCGCAATGCGATTACGTATTTTCTAATTCGCATTGCGATTTACGTAATCGCATTGCGATTTAGTAAATCGCAACGATATTCTGACTATCGCAATACTGAATTTCAAATTCGCAACTCGATTTCTGAATATTAATATATTAATATATGAGAAAATAACCTCAATGACCAAAAATGCCTTATAATATACGATTTTAACCAACTTTTTTTGGATTTGCCAAAATGACCAACCAAATCGCAATACGATCGATAATTCGCAACGCAATCTCCGGTATCGCAAATCAGTTTCCAGATTCGCAACGCGATTCTGACTATCACATTGCGATTTCCCAAATTCGCGTTGCGATTTTCCTAAATCGCAATGCGAATTAGGAAAATCGCAATGCGATTATTGCGATTTTCCTAATTCGCATTGCGATTTACGTAATCGCATTGCGATTTAGTAAATCGTAACGAGATTCTGACTATCGCAATATTGAATTTCAAATTCGCAACTCGATTTCTGAATATTAATATATTAATATATTCGTGTTTGGAATTTGAAAAAAAATACGCGTTAATACGAATGGCGCTATGTAAATCGCAATGCGAATTAGGTAAATCGCAATGCGATTACGTAAATCGCAATGCGAATACGTAATCGCATTGCGATTTTCCTAATTCGCGTTGCGATTTACGTAATCACATTGCGATTTACGTATTCGCATTGCGATTTAGGAAAATCGCAATGCGAATTTGGGAAATCGCAATGCGATAGTCAGAATCGCATTGCGAATCTGGAAACTGATTTACGATACCGGAGATCGCGTTGCGAATTATCGATCGCATTACGATTTAGTTGGTCATTTTGGCAAATCCAAAAAAAATTGATTAAAATCGTATATTATAAGGTATTTTTGGTCACTGAGATTATTTTTCCTATATATATATATTATGCGATCACATTTAAAAGTTAAAGTGGCATCAAATCATTTAACAGAGGAGCTTATATCGGACTCGAACCATCCCAAAATAGCTAAAGATAAAGACTCGTACTTTACCGAGAAACAGTGTAAACGTGAGCGGCAGGATTCGAACCTGCGCGGGCAGAGCCCACATGATTTCTAGTCATGCCCGATAACCACTCCGGCACGCCCACTTGAATGATGATCTCATTTATTAAATATATTAAACGTATAAGTCAGACATCAATTGTAGCAGACACAAACGAGAGTATTCTATAATGCCACCTTCTTTGTTTTGTTCGTGAAATCCTTTTCTGCCAAAACCCTTTTTCCTTTCAGTAATTGTGAAATCCTAACCCTAATTCTAGTGAGAAATAGACATCAACCAAACGGTTTGTTGAATGAATTGCTAAACGTAACCAAATGAAAAGAGGAAATATTATAAGTACGAACGATAACGAAGTGAATGAAATAGATGTTAAAACCATTATCATTTTATAGTTGATAAGTTATTTGTAATAGTATAAGATGATTATAAGTGATTGCGTCTGTTTAGAAATGTTTTAGTCGATTGATTATACATACATTATGCAGACACAACTATTTAAATTCGAATGGTTATTAGTAGAAAAAATAATCATGATCACATCTATGAATGAATGTCGGATATATCCACTTTCATCTCGTCTTGAATTTTCGAAGAACTTTCTTTGCTAATATAACCTTCAGCCAACAATTCTTTACTGCTTATTTCATAGACTCAACATACATAAAATCTCCAATGTACAAAACGCCCTTGGGGGAAAATTTATTTGATTCCCCAATTTTGAATCATCTCTTAGGCTCTCTTCCATTGAAAAAATAATAACAATAAAAAGGCATATAACAATGCATTACATATACCCAAACCTTGTTATGAATGACAAAAGCCTTGAAAGATGTGAGGTATTTGGTAGAAAAATCAATACTCAGGATGAGGCCAACATGCTTCTCCAGCTTTCAGCAACTTTCACCCATAAAATATCACTTCATGTGAAGTCCTATTCTCTTGCAAGATCCATGATAATTCCATTGCCATAAATATTACCATGATTCAACAAACTATTATCTTCCCTGAAACACAACAAACAATCCGATGCAATTTAGACTTGCATACTTACGAAATAAAGAACAAACGAAACCCAGTACAGTAAGTACATCATATGGTCTCCTAATACGGTGTACACATTTCAGTTATTGATCAGCTTCCGATACTTTACTGTCAATATTTCCATTACATCTTCTAGAATTACAGGATGACATAACCAAGATCCACAGTGCTATTTTTCAGATAGTTTAAGATAACTAGATTCATATAGCAAACGGGCAACAAGTATCATTACAATTACTCAGCTATTACCTCTTTTTCTTTTGATGATCGTATCATATTGTTTTGGTATGTTTGAACACTAGTTCCTAGGTTCTTAGGACTCCCCAATGGTGATGGACAACGTTAATGTAATGTTCTTTTATTAACAACAGAAGAGTTATCCCATAAAATCACAGCCAATTACAATTTAAGCATCATTTTTTTTTTGGATAATTTAAAATTTTATTACCCAAATAGCAAATTGCTACAGTAACAGAATACAAAATCAGTAACTGAAATACTGGAATACAGGGAGCAACCTACTTACAAAGAAAATCAAAGATCACATATATCCCAATTCCTTACAAGAGTAATATTAGCATTGTCATTTCTATTAAAGTTCCTATTCCTTAAGTGTAGCCTGACTATATCCCTTATGGTTTGAAACAGTTCTTGAGCATTCTTAGACCGGCTTTGAAACAGTCTCTTGTTTCTTTCATCCCACAGAAAATAGATAGTAGCGTTGAGAGCTATCTTCAAAATTGAAGTGAGCAGAGATTTTCCTTTCCAAGAAGTTGCCCATGCACAAAAAGAATTCCATGTACTTGGAAAAAACTGAATGCCAGAAATAGAGAAAACAGATTTCCAGATGAAATCTGCCATAGAACATTGAAGGAATAGGTGGTCCCTTGTTTCAGTATGTTTGTCACAAAAAACACATTTGCAGTCGTTAATCAGTCCCATACGGTGAAGTCTTTCCTTTGTAGGAAGTCTATCAAGCATAGCCATCCAAGAGATTAAAAGTACATACTTATATGACTGCCTTTTACATCTATGTGGAATATTTCCATTCAATTTGACTTCAGAAACTTCAAACAATGAAAGCAGCGCTCGGCAATAGAAAATTATGAGGCAAGGCAAACAACTAAAGTGCCAGTCAGTAAAATCATTCACAAAATAAACATATATGTACCAAATGATGACCAGGTATTTGTTAACGTTGGTAATTTCTTCGACCATGCAAAAGGGACGAAAACCAAGCAATTTCTAGGAATTTTCTCATTTATAACCAATTGAAGAGAAAAATAATTTACCTGAGGTTCTATCAGCTAAATCCAAGTCAAAAGCATGGTGATAATGTTGGCCCATGAACACTGCTTACTACGGGACAGCTTCAGATTGCGTTTACGCCTAATTGAAAGTGATTCTGTCAAAGCAATGCAGGCAGACTTATTCAAAGTATCTTCATCCATGGCCAAGTGAAGAAAGAGTAACTCTCCTATCAGCTCAATCTAAGTCAAACACAAAGTGATAACATTTGCCTGTTGAACACTTCCAGGAAATATTGACTTCTATGGGACAGCTTTTGATAAGCGTTTTCGCCTCTTGATAAGTCCTTCCATTAAAACAATATAGGCAGACTTATTTAAAGTAATTCCCTTGTTATTTGACGCTTCAAAAATGCGCATAGCATCCTTATATCTCCCCTGATTGCACAGTTCAATGATCTGCTCTGAGCAAGCATTGGAATCTGAATCATATACCTCGGTCATCTCACTTGTCTTGACATTCTGTTCCTTTATCTGTAGGGACGGTTGTTGAAAATTTTCCACTTCAACCATTTTTGACATGAATTCCTCTGCTTCATTCGTCCTCCCTACACTTGTGAGAGCACCAAGAATAGCACTATATGTATAGTGATCAGGGTTTAGATTCCTTTCTTTCATTTCTGAGACGAGATGAAATGCATCCTCCAATTTTCCTTCCTTGCATAGGCCCGATATCATTGTGTTATGAGTAACTATGTCAATTATTTTTCCTTCCGAAATCCAAGTATTGAAGAGCTTCAGAGCTTTTTCCAGCATACCCTCACTGCAAAGACCAGAAAGCAGAATATTACAAGCAAAGACATCTGGTTTGAGTGACTTTTCAACCATTTTGTTATGTAACTCAAATGCTTTCTCGACTTTTCCCTCCTTGCAGTACACATGTATAATAGTATTGTAAGTAGTTGAGTCAGGGACTAAACCACTCCGAAGTAACTCATTATACTTGCATATTGCTTGCTCAGTTTCTCCCAATTCGCAAAGCCCCCCAATAATGGTGTTGTAAGTTATGATACTAGGAACAATTTCCTTCTTCTTCATCTCGCTCCAAAGCTTCAATGCTTTGTCTGCCGTACCATCCTTCAAGTATCCTGCTAACAAAGTACCATAGCTCACCTCATCAAGCAAATATCCTCTGTTGCTAGCACTTGTCAGTAACTCAGATGCCTCCTTAAGCTTTCTCTCCTTGCATAGAGTATGAAGAATTGTGTTAAGTGTAATAGTATCCATCTTAAAACCTTTCCTCTCCATCATCTCCATCATCTCAAAGGCTTCACCCAATTTCCCAGCCTTACAATATCCATTAATCAAAGTATTGTAGGTAACCTTATCCGGCAGAATCCCACTTTCCTCCATCACTCTAACTTTTTCACTTGCTTCATCCATCTTTCCTTCTTTGCAGTACCATTTAACCAAAATATTGTTAGTAACTGCATTCATCTTCACCCCTTTATCCCTCATTTCCTCAACCAATCTAAACCCCTCCGAACTACCCCCACATTTAAAATATCCATTAATCAATGTATTATACGTAACAACATCCGGTAAAACGTTCAAGTTCTCCATCTCATCCCTCAACTTAACCGCCTCCTCAATTCTCTCTTCTCCACACAACCCATTAATCAACATATTATAAGTCCAAACATCAGGCAAAACATCATTTTTCACCATCATGTCAATAACTTTCCTTGCTTCTTTCAACCACCCTACCTTACAATATCCCGAAACAACTATATTGAATGTATTCCTATTTGGAATCAACCCTTTTTCTTTCATATCTTGCAACAAATCCCCAGCTTCCTTTAACCTTCGTTTCTTACAGAAAAATCCAAGAATTGTATTATAAGAAACATTATCAGGAAAACAACCAAATTCCTTCATTTTCCCAATAAAGGAAATTGCCTCGTTAAATTTACCTTCTAGACAACACCCTAAAATCATAATATTGAAAGTAGTTGTTTGGGGAATAACACCAAGCTTAATAGAATCATAAAAGACTTGCTTACCTAACTGGATCGAATGTAAAGATGGGAATTTTATTAACCCGTTGATAAGAGTATTGCAAGTAAGCAAGTTGGGTTTCTTTTTAAGCCTTTTCATGACACTAAAGAGCTCAAAACCTAAATGAGGTTTCCCTGATTGGACATAGCTGGATACTGAGATTTCAAGGAGGGGTTTGATTTAGAAAGAGAGGGGTTGTGAATGAGGGAGTTGAAGAGGGTATTTTGGGAATCAGAGGAAAGGAAGGAGAGGAGAAGGGATTTAGATTCAGAGAATTTGTGGTGGGAAAGGAGGGGAGGAAGAAGGGAAAGAAGGAAAGAAGCTGAAGAAGAAAGACAAGGGAAGAGGGAAAGGGAGAGTTTGTGGAGGTAAAGGAGGATGGAAGGGTTGGAGGAAAGGGAGGGAGAGGAAATCAGGGATTGGAGAATGTTTGGAGTTAGTAGAGGAGTGAAAGGAGTTAAGGAATCTATTGGGTTTTTTGAGGTTTGTATGATTTTGGTTAAGGCCTTTAGCAATTCTGACTCTGTTTGATTCATTTTCTGCCTTTTGCTTTTGGTTTCTATCTGTTTCTCAAGCAGCTTTTTTAATATTTAGCAACGGCGGAAACCTGAAATTCAACCTGAGATTGAAAAGAAAAGTTGTCCTTTGGTTAGATACATAAACACAACAAAATGAAGAATCTGTTGAGGACACAGCTATGGATATACTTTTATTTTTGCACTATTTTGTTCCAATAGTTTACCACAAATTTAATTGTTTCAAAGCCATGCAAATACATCTTTTCAACACAATCCAGTTCACGTTTAGACATCCATTCAATCACATCAAAAATAAGGAGAGAGAAAGTTGAATTCAATGCTACTCCTAGAGTTAAAACTTTAACCCAAAATTTTCATCCAATAGAGGTATGATGGAGCTTAGTGCCGCAAAAAAACTCAAAGGTTTTGCTCGGTATGAAGGATGAAAATGAGAAAGGATGGAAAATTTGTAAATCAAATGGATAAGATTCAAAGTAAGAAAGTTATTATGAATCTTAATCATTTGATTAACAAAGTTTCCATCCTTCCTCATTTCCATCATTCATACCAACGCCAAAAATCCTTGAACACTTATAATAAAGCTAATTATAAAAATATACTCACAGCTCATAAGAGACTGAATTAAACATGCCCAACCAATCAAATTCATATTCATATTGAAATCGTGAGAATACAAGATATGCATAGTTGTTGGTGACTGACCTTGCCTTCCAAAGGCAAAGGACGGCTAGGGACTTTGGAAAACAATGTGAGGAATGGGCGCCTAAAAGAACTAGTATTCAGAAGGGGGAGCATTCGTTTTCATTCAGTTGAGTGTGTGAGTATTTCTTTTCAATTCAAAAAAAAGAACCCAGTAAAATTACTAAATTGTATACATTTTTAGTTTATTATACACGCAATTCTTAATGATAACAAACTATATTTTATTAGCAAATAAACATAAATTCGTAACTAACCCCCCCCCCCATAAATTTCACATCCAACAATCGACTATTAGAAAGATTCTTGATTTTAAGCAGAATAATATAAGGAAACCAAAAAGAGGAAAATATCGAGGGGAAGAGAATCAAACCTTATGAAACGAGGTGATGCAAGCCAAAATAGAGAAAGGTGAAAACCCAGAAATCCTGTTTAGTTTTTGGCTAGTTGAGTTGAGGCGAACATCTTTGCGAGTCAAAGAAAGCTAATGGCAAATGCTGTTCAGAGTTCAGACTCGAGACTCGAGACTCGGAGTGAAATTTCTGAGCGAAAGAGGGAAAAAAACCTAAACAAAACTCGATAAATAAATAAGGGTTAATTGTAATAGGCATCCCCAATTTATGGTTTATGTTTCAAATTGATCTTTAAACTTCAAAATGTTCTAATTACATTTTGAAAATGTTAACATTACATCAATCAATTACTTCATCAATATAATTGAACGTTAAAGTTTAACTTAAATTTAATGTTGAATATAAGTAAATTATTTAAATTGAAATATAAATAAGGGTAAATCACGCGTTTAGTACCTAAACTATCAATTTTGGTCTGTTTTAGTACTTAACCTTTCAATTTTTTTCAAAGCAATACCTAAAGTTTAATTATTTTTCATTTTTAGTACCCGCAGATAAAAACTTTAGTTTTTGTTTCATTTAAGTAGTCCATTCAAAATTTAACGTTAAAATTTGAAAGTTTAGGTACTAAAATAGACCAAAACTGATAGTTTATGTACTAAACATGTTATATTTTTAACGATAATGTACTAAAATAAAATAAAAACTAAATTTTAGGTATGATTTTGATTTTTTTTAAGTTTAAGTACTAAAACAAATCAAAACTGATAATTTATACACTAAATGCATAGTTTACCCTATAAATAAACATATAAAAAGATGTTCAATTTAAAGGTTACTTCATCTCATTGGCTGAAAAAAAATCTGACTTAAAAAATGAACAACTTAGAATGATTATACATAATAGTTTAAGAACTTATTTTGATAAAAAAATAATTTAGGAGGTTAAAGTTAAAAAAATACATAATTTAGGGTTTTATTTTTACTTTAAGGCCTTTTATGAATAAAATATTATAAATGTATATAAAACTTTTAGTTAGATAAATTTTAGTAACTTTTAGGTGAACTTTATTATGTCTGTACATCTTTATTGAATTTATGTAATTTTCATATCTTCTCGTTAGTTATATTCACTAAATATTATAATTTTCTATACACTTATATGTTAATAATTTATTTACATAGATTGTAACATGTTTGTATATGCGTGCCATAATCAAGCTATTTTTGTGATGAATTATGTTTAACATAGTTTGACATAATTATTCAACAGTGTTATCCCTTGAATGGAGTAATTCCAGACATCATTCAACAGTATCGATCAGTGCTTGGTTGATTTCATTCGGCATTCGAGTACGGTGAACATACGCTTCATGCTACCGGTTTAACATTCCGTTCACAAGTGACGACGGAACAGAGTCACGGTACATCACCCCGAGTGGAGATGTGTACAGACACCGGTTCATAAAGAACCAGACAAGCTAGAAAAACTCGAGAAACAATCTGCAATCACTCCTAGCTGTTGCCAAAGATGTACAAAATGCATCATATTAAACCATAGAGAACCAATCTTCCTTTCTCAACATGGGCCATAGAGCTACCATTGATGTCTAAAAGAATGCTCAACTCAGTACCTAACAGCTCCACCATTGTTTTACGCCATATGATAAATTATTCAATAGTGGTAGTGTAAAAAAGTGTACACGGTTGTCATATTTGCATTTTCCTAGTCTAATGTACAAGAGGAAATAGCAGCACATCTGTATAAAAAAACTTCCAAAACCTATCTTTAGCCAATGATGAGGTTATATTATTGGCTGTGAAGCGCCAAATGAACCCTCACCTTGGTTAAAACTGTTGCTAATCGGTTGAAAATACGACACAGCAGCCCAAATCACGCGAAGGAGCATTATTACAACAAATACAGTGCCTCCAAGAGTGCAAACCACCTGTTATCATATAGTTCATATCATTTAGGATTTTGGCAATTATTTTCATTATCTAAGTAAGGGGAAGATGATTTATGAAGAACCATACAGAAGGCGGCTTCAATCTGCAGCAATAGGAGCTTAATCCAACTCTCTCATAATGGTTCGGTTTGATTTAGGCCAGCTTATTATATCATGTAAGGTAGCATACAAGATATAGATTTAAGATAATGAAAATCTATTGCTGTATCCATGTGTTAGTCGAAGCTTAAACATCATATTAGGCTATTAGCAGCATCAACCTACACCTATGTAACAGACTCTTTGTTTTTCTTAAAATACCCGTGTTCTACACTTGTGCACAACATATGGATACGAAGATGTGGCCTCCAAGGATTCTCCAAATACATGAAAAACTTCTAAAAAAAAACTAACTATACCCGTGTCAGATACATATTCGTATACGAGTAACACAGACCGATATCTTAACCATATACAGAATTAGGAACTGATACCTCAAGAAGTGATTTGAGAATGGAAAGTGCAGCCAATAAGAGCACTCCATCAACTGCAAAGGACACCTGATTTTTCCGAGGTCGAGATCCGAAACACAGAGAAACCAACAATAGGAATCAATGTTGGCACTAACAAGCAAATAAAATGAGCCTCAGAGCTAACAGTTTTGCTATTTACACAGAAACACAACATTAACACTTCAAGTATGACCATGATGTCCGTATATATATACATATTCAACTAGATGTCCGAGTATATATCGATACTCACTTAATCCCCATTAGCAGTAATTACACTTGCAAAGAGAGTGTAAATTGAACATATAGAGTAACAATAAATACCAACACATAGGTTAATTCATAGCATCAAGACACTATTCAAAGACAAAGAGCAAGAAGAAATTTGAGTAATTTACCAGTTGGGGCGATATTCCAGCAGGTAAGATAGAGCAAGAAGCCTTCTTGGCACGCTTCGAGACTTTCCTGAACACGATCTGCAAGAATCTCATCAATAAATCAATGCTGCTCTCTGTTTCATCGTCGTCGCTCTCTTCAACCAAATCGCGGAAGAAAGGTTCGTCGACCGCCTCGGCTTCCTCGTAACCCGAACCATCATACTGAAATTTAAAAGAAGCAAAAATTCAGTAACAAATCGGTGATTTAGCAAAATTGAAGAAAAGGGGTTTCGAAATTCGATTAAGAGAGCGACCTGGCTACGGAAAATGGGGAATATTGGGGATTTGAGGCTGAACGATTTGTGAGGGAAGGGAAGCGTTGTGGGTTGGGACATTGAGTGGGGAAGCTTGGCTGTAGGACTGAGATGGCTGCATGATAAGGCTATCGCCATCGCCATTTGTGAGAAAACATAAACAGTTCTTGGAGCTGAAAGGAGGACATACAAGAGATGATAAAGGTTTAGGGTAAACTACAATATTTTGATCACTAATTTAAAAATATTATTGTTTAATCACTTATGTTTTGGTATGGCTATTTCATCTCGATCCGATGGATTCCAACCCGACCTGATCCATTTAGGTCAGTTTTTTATTTTGAAAATTTAGATTCGGGCCGGTTTGAGGTTTTTAAGGGATAAATCAGGTTATATTCAGGGTTATGATAAAAAAATCACTCGATATAATATTATAATTATCTTTTACATATTTAAAAATTATTACAATAATATATATTTTATATTATTTTTTCAAGAAAATTTTTATTTTACCTAATGAAAATGAATATATAAATTTGGTTGAATCAGGTAAAGTTTTGACTAGAAAAATTGAATCGAATTTCAGATTAAATAGAGCCCTCATAAACCCCAATTGAGTCAAGTGCAGGCAAATGAATTTAATTTTTGGGACAAGTTCAAGTGGGCCAAAATCTCAACACGATAATCTCTACTTATGTTTATCAATTTATTTGATAACGTAACCCCTTAAAAATAATTAACTTTTAATTTAACATCTAAAGTTTAAATAAAATATCAAATTGACCTTAAATTTTTGCTTTATTTATGTCAAATTCCTAAAAAAAAAGATTTCTAAAACCTACGGATGATATTACATTGAACTGATTGATAGACATGTTCAGTATCGCAAATTGCATACCGGAACTGATCGGTGTGATGGATTCGTTATGCCTCTGGGAGATCTTCATACAACAAGGAAATATCAGAAGGGAGTTTAGCTTTCTTTTTCCCAGATGCAGTAGAAACAACTAGTTGAAATTAGATGAAAAAGCGTGAAAATTGATGCAAACTGTGAGAAATATACAAATACAAAAAGGTCATTCGAGCCTTTATCAGTGCAGCAGCTGCACAAACTCCAAACATCAAAGAATGAACTGAAGATGAACCAAAACTTTGTATAAAAGCTTCTAGCTTTAGCAGACATACATCAGTAAACGGAAGCTAAAAAGTAGGAACAACTAGCATATGTTATCATATCATATAATATAATTACAAGAAATAATCGGGATTCTTGCGTGTGGTGTCGGGCTCGATTTGCCAGGGTGCTGGATCAAACTGAAGAAACCTCTGGTCCATATTCTCCCCAACCTCTAAAATTGCAGCCATGATCCCACACTGATAACAATAATTCGGAGAGCTGAAGACGGTAACCACGTTCTTGTCCTGAAGGGAAGCACATAATAAGGAATCAATTATACTTGTATGACAGTAAAACATGTTAGAAAATATGTCTTGAATTGGTTCCCACACCTGACACCAGCTGTATCCTTCCATCACAAGCTGATGGGCTCGTGAAATCAGAGTGAGACCATTGGTATGGTTGAACTGTTCAGTAATATCTTGTCCGAATGTATAACCGGCACCACGTGGAGATATACCCCAACCACATCGCTCATCAGGATCAGACCACAAAAGATCACACATTGGTCCTTCATGGGGAACCTACCATGAATAGACCCACAGAATGCAGGATTATAAAAACAAGAGAGCCAGATAATGATGAACATCGTAAAGTTTCGAAAATAATGCACCAAAGATTCGAGGCAACTTAATCACAAATTTCAGTGGCACCATAGACCCCAACAGAAACTTGTTGGCCATTTTCTCAAGTCTCAACTATCCTACCATTCATAATCTAACAAGTCTTCATAATTCGAAGTATATGGCAAATTACCAGTACACCACTTGAACATGGATCAAGATGACCAACGAAAGCTGAGAGTATCACTCGTATACATACCTCCTGCATACGGTCCAAGTCTCAAATATTGTCTAATGTTTCCAAAGATGGTGACAGTCCTCCATGCAAACAAAAGATCTGTGATGTCAAAATGCTATGCTTTTCAGAAGCTATCATGACAATAACTTAAACAGTCTGGTAAAGTTGAAGTCAGAACTGACTCTCAATAAGAGCTGAGTGGTAAATAATCAAACAGGTCTGTAAATGCTTCCACATATTGGCATTTCCATATTTTCTCAAGCAATCATCATAAAAACCATACCTGACAAGGAGGGGAAATAAAACTTTAAAAACAATAATGTGGCAACCCATATACCACCTCATCATACAATGCAATGTGAGAAGTTCTAAACACCAATAAACAAACTCCCAAGATTTTCAAAGTTCTCTTTATAAATTAAATGGCAATGAGATTTCCCTTTTCATTAGTTGCTTTATGTTTGTAACTACTGAAAAATGTCAAATTTGACATCCTTATCTCTAGTATCTTTGTATTGCTTCAGGCATGGCATGGAATCCACAGGCCTTTCGAAGGTATTTTTTGGAAGGGAGTATTGATTCAAAACACAGGGGAAGTTGGTAAATTAAAGAGTGAACCCATATAAACAAAACAGGGAACAGAGTTTGGAAATTTTACTAGTAGAAATAATGAAGGCCTTACATGGTAACTGCAGTTTTTACCAATGATTAAGCTTTGTAACACCTTTCCTATCTAGTAACTTAATCATTCGGTCGACAATTTCTTTTTACATTTAAACCTTTTCACCCTTTCAAGCAAAGCTTAAATGTTGTTTTCTTTGTTCCTGTATCTGATATAACATCATTAAAAGAAAGGAGGAAATCTAGTGGAAAGATCTTACACTTGAGTTATCTGTCGGCTCTCGTGATTTCCTCTTAGAATTGTGATTCTCTCTCTATAACGGACTTTCAAGGCCACTAAGAGTGTGACAGTCTCGACTGAGTAGTATCCACGATCTGCCCAAATACAACAAAGGTTGAACATCTCACTAGTCAGTCCATTCAAATTATAAAATTTTCAACCAGCTACAATTTTTCTTTTGAGATAGGAAACACTATTAAATGAACTCATTCCTATCCATATCTCACACACTCAACCATCTAAAAGCTTAGACTAGACTCTACAATTTAATTCATATAATAATTGACAAACATTGTTAGCAGAATGAGGGAAGAAGCAAGTCTTACTGCCATGCCATGCTGGCAATAGCTATTAAGAAGCTGTTAGGAAGTTGTTGAGCTGTTAGGAGTGGTTATTCTGTTATAGTGCGGTTATGAGTTGTGTGTGTTGTATATAAACACCAGCCTTGCGTTGTAATCAGTGTGAATTACTTCAATAATATTTGTTGCCTTTACCACCTCTCCAATATGGTATCATTCTCCATTGATATTGGGATTTCGAGATTGTCTTCTGCTGCCTGAACTGGTTTTGATGGAGTCCATCATGGGCTCGAAATCATTTACAAATAAAAAGGTAAATGTAGTCCTAGATAAGATGAACTTTCTCCTTTGGAAGCAGCAGATCCTGCTCACCGTCAGAAGTCATCAGCTGGAGCGGTTACTTACAAGAGCAACAACGACTTCGCCGGAGACAGTGGTCGATGATGATGGCACGGTTCGTATCAACAACAATTATGAAGATTTTGTAGCTCAAGACAGTGCTTTGGCCTCATGGTTATTTTCCACAATCAGCCCACATCTTCTCCCTCAATTTATAGGCGCTAAAATAGTAGCAGCTGTGTGGAACACTGTCCTACATTTCTTTGCCAATCGCTCAACAACGGCAGTTATGAGCCTTCACTACAAATTTCAATCCTTAAATGCGAGCTTACCTTATGCGTGTAAAGGAGGTATGTGATGCCCTAGCTTCTTGTGGCAACACAGTTCCTCAAGTTGAACATATTGCTAGCATTTTGAAAGGACTCCCTAGAGAGTACCAGCCGTTCATGGCGTTCATCACATCAAAGAGGGACACCATGTCGTTAGACAACATCTCTACTATGCTAATTGATGCAGAAACTCAATTAGCTAGTTTCGATGATCAGCTTGAAATGTTGCCTATGGCTGCAAATGTTGCACAAGGTGAAGTAAGAAATAATTCAATGGTGCACAATAGTTCTAATCAAAGGACTGATTACTCGTATAACTCTCGATCCAGTGGTAGAAGTCGTGGCAGGTCCAGGGTTCAGTGCCAACTGTGTGGAAAGATTGGCATCTGGTTGATCGATGTTGGCACAAATATGATAAAGATTTCTCTTGTGTTCCCTCTGTTCAGCAAGGCCAATATTCATCTGAATACAAAGCTACACTTTTTTCTGGCAGTTTTACAGTGTCACCTGATGATGAAGGATGTGAGTGTTGTGCAAAGAAAAGGAATGCTTCAGGTGTAGGTAATCAACCACAAGCCCATACTGCTGTTGTGTAATCTGAACGCTGGGTGGTTGATACAGGAGCTACACACCATGTTACTGCAGATGCTAATAAAGTGCTAAACTCCTCTGAGTATCGAGGTCCAGGTAAGCTTTTAATTGGACATGGAATGCCCCTTGATGTTGCCTTGATTGGCCATGCTCAAGTCAATACTTCTTCACGTGTACTTTTCTTGAATAGCTTGCTGCAAGTGCCACAAATAACAAAGAACCTACTCTCGGTTTCGAAGTTTGCTAGGGACAACAATGTTTTCATTGAATTTCATGCCAATCGATGTTGCGTTCGAGACTAGGATACTGGACAAATGCTACTTGAAAGAGATGAAATTGATGGCTTATATTTATTTGCAATGAATAACGAACCATTACAAGTTCATGTGGCACAAACAAATGCCGAGTTGGAATCAACCCCACTAGATGAGCTATGGCACAAGCGACTTGGCCATCCAGCAGCTAAAATTCTATCAAGAATAGCTTCTGAACTAAGTTTTCAAGTTCATTCTCATGTAAATAAAGAATGTGTGGCATGTCATTTAGGCAAAAGCCACAAATTACCTTTTAGTAATTAAAATACAATGGTAGCCTCCTCGTTTGAACTTGTATACTCTGACTTATGGGGACCCCCACACGTGTCTTCAAATGGATTTAAGTTTTACATTTCCTTTGTGGACGCATACACACGTCACACATAGATATATCTCTTGAAACATAAAGGTGAAGCATACCTAGCATTCCAATTGTTTCAGAAATTTATAGCCAATCAATTCGACAGCACCATCAAAGTACTACAAATAGACTGGGGTGGTGAGTTTCGCAGTTTCTCGCCCTTACTAGCTCGAGAAGGCATTGTGCACAGACTCACTTATCCACACACCTCTGAGCAAAACGGTGTAGTTGAGAGAAAACACCGTCACATTGTCGAGATGGCATTAGTGCTATTAGCTCAAGCCTCTATATCAATAAAGTGTTGGTCATATGCAATATATCTAATTAATCGATTGCCTACCAAAGTCCTAAAAAATGCTTCACCATTTGAAAAGCTCTTTGGAAAAAAACCTTACTACACTATGATGAAGGTTTTTGGTTGCCAGTGCTTTTCTCATTTGAGGATGTTTTAAAAACACAAACTGTCCTTTAGGTCACAAGTGTGCACTTACCTTGGAGTTAGCCCTCAGTACAAGGGATTCCAATGCTTGGCAACTGATGGACGAGTATATATTTCTCATCATGTTGTGTTTAACGAGTCTATATTTCTATTTGCAGGGAAAAGCAGTTGTGATCACTTGAGTTCAACAGCCAACTCCATGTCTTACACTCAATCTCTGCGAGTTGTTACACCAGTCAGAAACTCACGTGCTCAAGTTGTTACACCAGTCAAAAACTCACGTGCTCAGTCTCCACATCATCTGCCTAATACAACTACAATACATGAAGAATATGATGGTGCAGTGGTTCCCAATGAAGTCGAAATGGACAACAGTGTATCTCAACAAATCCCTGTAGACACATTTCCACATGTTTCTTCTGATGCTCAGCCAGAAGAAACTGCTTCAGTTGAAGATGTAGATGTGGATACAGATGCTGACAGTATATCAGGTGATGGCATACAAGGTGATATTTCTGAACCAGTTATTAATATCCCTGAATCCTCTATTGTTCTTGTACCATCTGAACCTGCTGATAATACACTTCAAACTCGTATTCATCATATGATGACACGCAGTCATTGTGGCATCTTCAAACCTAAAGTATATTCAACTAGCTTGGATGATGAGGTCCCA
Organism: Hibiscus syriacus; assembly: GCF_006381635.1. Classification (NCBI taxonomy): domain Eukaryota; kingdom Viridiplantae; phylum Streptophyta; class Magnoliopsida; order Malvales; family Malvaceae; genus Hibiscus; species Hibiscus syriacus. The sequence continues at coordinate 2,116,511 of NW_024062759.1, read as the reverse complement.
ACTACAATTCGTACTGCTTTTCAATCACCTCACTGGGCTGAAGTAGTACACGATGAATACAATACTCTACTCAACAATGGCACGTGGACTTTAGTTAAGCTTCCCAAGGATAAGATGGATGTGGGATGTAAATGGCTCTTTTATGTCAAGCACAACCCTGATGGATCAATAAACAGGTATAAAGTACGCCTGGTAGCCAAATGATTCTCACAGATTCCAGGCCAGGACTTCAAGGACACCTTTTGTCCTGTAGTCTGTTTTTCAACATTCAACACAATACTAGCCATAGCAGTCTCCAGTGGGTGGAAACTTAGGCATGTTGATATCAACAATACCTTTCTCAATAGAGAGTTAAGTGAGGAGGTGTACATGCAACAACCCCCTGGATTTGAGAAAAATGATGAACTTGGTCAACCACTTGTGTGCAAGCTGGAGAAGACACTTTATGGTCTTCGATAAACACCTCGCAATTGGCACTCGAAACTTAAAGACAACGTACTGCATATGAGATTTGTAGTCTATCGAGCAGACTCATCCTTATTTGTACAATATGCACATGACAACTATGTATATGCCCTTGTATATGTAGATGATATAGTGATGACAGGCCAAGATTCTAATGTTATACAAAATGTTGTCTCGATATTGTATGATCGATTTTCATTAAAGGACTTTGGGGAGCTAAGCTTCTTTTTGGGGATTGAGGTCAAACGTCTTAACAACTCAATCATACTAAGTCAAAGAAAATATGTTATAGTATTACTCAAAAAAACTGGAATGGGGAATGCAGCAAGTTGTGCTACACCTATGATGTCTCCTAAACTCTCTCATGAGGAGGGCAAACTAGTTCAGATTGCCAGCAAATACAGAAGTATAGTTGACTCACTTTTGTACATATGCCATACTAGGCCTTATATCTCATTCAGTGTGGGACATGTTGCTCAACATATGCATACACTAAGGGAGACTCACTTTGTTGCAGTAAAGCGAGTACTGCGTTATCTATCATCAACACTTAATTTTGGACTTTTATTTTCAGTAACTGGTCATGGATCAGACATAACAGCCTTTGCTGATGCATATTGGGGAGCCAACATTGATGACATGTGTTCCATCAATGGTTACGGGGTGTTTCTTAGCAAGTCCCTTATTACTTGGTGCTAAAAAAACAAAGAACGTTCTCCCGATCAACAATGGAGGTTGAATACAAGAGTGTAGCAGACACAACTGCTGACATAACATGGATTCAAGCTCTTATATCCGACCTTGGCATTCATCAAAACCATAAACCAATTGTCTGCTGCGATAACACCAGTGCAGTGGCCATGAGCGCAAACCCAGTTTGCCATGCTCAATCTAAACATGTCGGCCTTGATGTCCACTTTATGTTCGAGAAAGTTACAGTAGACCAACTAACAGTTAACTATGTTCCAGTAATGCATCAAATAGCCGATGGATTCACTAAACCATTGGCACGAGCTGCATTTGAAGAATTTCGATCCAAGATATGTGTTCATCAAGTTTATTTTGGAGGATGAGAAGAAGTATGAAGAATGTTAGCAAAATGAGGGAATAAGCAAGTCTTACTGCCATGCCATGCTGGCAATAGCTGTTAAGAAGCTGTTAGGAAGTTGTTGAGCTGTTAGGAGTGGTTATTCTGTTATAGTGCGGTTATGAGCTGTGTGTGTTGTATATAAACACCAGACTTGCATTGTAATCAGTGTGAATTACTTCAATAATATTTGATGCCTTTACCACCTCTCCAATAAACATAATCAGAGATGGATCGAGGGGCAGTCTCCTAAAAATTTAAATCTCATATAATTTAGGAATTTTCTTTATATTTTTCATTGATAATTTGTTTTCGTCCCTTAAATTTTATAAATTCCCCAGAATAAAATCTTATGTCCATCACCGCACATAGCTAATATTGCTATTCATGACAACATCCCTTGATAATATTGACACATGTCCTAACTTAGCCCCACAAGAATTTTATTATCACAGATTTGAGAAAATATAACTCCTATCCCTTAGAGAGGTAAAGACCTAAAAGAGTACGCTTATCCACAATTTAGATGAAGCTCGGCACGCACAAACACTATTTCCATTTCACACCCCAAGATTAGCAGCAGTTTAAGGATCCAAGGAGAGGCACTGAACAGTGAATTTGCAGTAAACTCAAGAGCATGAATATAGAACATATATGTATAGAACCAATGGATTTGATACAATTTGAGCACAATAACCATCCAATCTATCAACATTTGAAGAATCGAGGTAACCAATGCCTCTTTTTTTTACCAAAGCTATAAAAGATTTGATACAAATCTGATTCTGTAAAATTCTTTAATTAATCCACAAAATTTCACATAAAAAACATGAATATGGTAAAATTAACTCAAATGTCTAGCTTAACTTAATAGTTAGGTGTCTTGCATTTCATTTAAGAGGATTAGGTTCAATTTCTGCTAAGAGAAATAATAATGTCTTTTATTTTACACTTGTAGTTTGTGACATGTGACACTATTAATTGGATTAATAATATTAATTAAAAATTCTGACGGAGAAACAAAAAATTGATCTAAAAATTAAAAGAATAAAAAATTGATATGTCATACCACATCAGCTTTGTCATTAATGATTCTAAAAATAAATAAAGTTTAGGTACTAAAATAAAATTAAAATGATAGTGTAAGTATTAAACGTATAATTTTCCTTTTTAATATTTATTTAATAAGGACAATTTGATTAATAGTATGTTTCGGTATGTCACTTTAATGATATGTTGTGATGTGCGTCGTGTATCGTAGACTTATCTATATATCTTTGTTTATGTGGTAGACATTTAGTTGAAATTCTTAATATTTATACTGGACAAGGCCAAAATAAAAGTATAAAAAAATATATAGAAAGAACATGTTCGATTTCTCTATACATATATGTGAATACCTTATATTTCTAGTTTCTGGGACTTCTTTCTGTTGAAAATCAATTCAAAGTTCACGGTTGCTGCTTTGGTCAAATTTGGAAATTCATGGCTGCTATTTTGGTTCAAATTGGGCGGCTAAAATGGTTGAAAATTAGCAAGGTACAATTGTAATTTTATGGTATTTACAAGATTAGTCCTTAAGCTTCAACTATAAATACCCTAGCTCATTTAGCTTCAAAACCATCCCAAAACATTCTAGCTTTCTTCCAATACTAGAGAAAATTTAGAGAGTTTCTTGAGAGTTGTTTTCTCATTTTTATCAAGAGTGAATTATCATTGTTTTCTCCTTGGTAGATCGAGAGAAGTTGTAATTCCTATTTTCTCATAGTGAAATTCTTCTACCATTTCCTGTGGTTTTTACCCTATATTATTTAGGGTTTTTCCACGTAAATTTTGTGTCTCTTTTATCTTCATTTTTATTTTCTCAAATTATTAGTTGCGATTTTGCTCTATCCGATAACCGTCTTCCGCAACGATTGGTATCAGAGCCAGATTATAATGTGTAATATTTGTTTATTGTCTTTGTGGTTTCCACCAAAAGGTGGATCCTCCAACATAAGAAAGTAAGAAGTTATTACCCATTCTTTGAAGGTTCCAGATAACTATTCACGCTAGTGAAATAGTGGGAGCTATCCGTAAAAGAAGTTATGGTAACGAAATTTGATATTGAAAAATTAAATGGAGAAATTTCTCATTGTGGAAATTGAAGATGAAAGTCATCCTGAGGAAAGACGGATGTCTAACAGCTATCAATGAAAGGCCGGTAGATTTTACAGATGACAACAAATGGATCGAAATGGACGGGAATGTTATGGCAAACTTTCATCTAGCATTAGCAGATGAAGTATTGTCAAGAATCGAGGAGAAGAAGACAGCTAAGGAGATATGTGATCATCTCACCAAATTGTACGAGGCCACATCGTTGCACAATAAAATTTTCTTTAAGAGAAAATTGTACACTCTCCGGATGCCAGAATCTACTTCAGTGATGGAGCACTTAAACACGTTGAACACTTTATTTTCTCAGCTTACATCCTTAAGATGTACAATAGGAGAACAAGAACGTGCTGAACTTCTACTTCAAATTCTACCTAATTCGTATGGTCAACTCATCATCAACTTGACAAACAGTAATGTCACCAGTCTAGTATTCGATGACGTTGCAGATGCTGTTCTACAAGAAGAAAATCGGCGCAAGAACAAGGAAGACAGACAAGTAAATCTGCAACAAGCAGAAACATTAACAATGATGAGAGAGAGATCAACGGAATGTGGCCAAAGCAGCAGTCATAAACATGGTAGATCGAAGTTGAGGAGCAAGAAGAATTTAAAGTACTATAACTATGGAAAGAAGGGTCACTTGAAGAAGGATTATTGGAGTCTAAATAAAAAACTCTAATCCACAAGGCAATACCGCAAACACTTCATATGATGGAGATGCTCTATGATGTGAAGCGTTAACCACCGTGGAAGGCAGAAAACGATTTGCAGATATATGGTTCATTGATTCAGGAGCAACATATCACATGACCTCAAGAAAAGAATGGTTCCATCATTATGAACATGTCTCAGGAGGATCTGTGTATAGTTGCAATGATCATGCCTTAGAGATCGTTGGTGTGGGAACCATCAAATTGAAGATGTATGATGGAACAATTAAAGTTGTTCGAGATGTGCGGCACGTGAAAGGCCTGAAGAAAAATTTATTATCCTACGGATTGTTGGATAATAATGCAAGCAAGATTGAAACACGGAAAGGAATCATGAAGGTGTTCTGTGGATCGCTTATGATCATGAAAGGTGAAAATATAACAACAAACTTATACATGCTGAAGGGAGAGACTTTGCTAGAAGCAGAAGCCTCTGTTGCCTTATGTAGTTTAGATTCTGCAATGCTATGGCATCAGAAACTTGGAGCATGTCAGAACAAGGAATGAAAAATCCTTGTGGAGCAAAAGCTACTTCCAGGCTTAACAAATGTATCACTTCCTTTGTGTGAGCATTGCATAATAAGTAAGCAGCACCGGTTGAAATTCAACACATAAAATTCTAGAGGCAAAGGTGTTCTTGAATTGGTTCACTCTGACGTATGGCAAGCACCAGTTACATCCCTAGGCGGAGCAAAATACTTTGTCTCATTTATTGATGACTACTCTAGGAGATGTTGGGTGTACCCTATTAAGAAGAAGTCAGATGTGTTTTTAACTTTCAAAAACTTCAAAGCGCGGGTGAAACTTGATTCTGGAAATAAGATCAAGTGTTTCAGAATAAATAATGGAGGAGAATACACAAGTGAAGAATTTGATGACTTTTGCAGGAAAGAAGGCATCAAAAGACAGTTCACAGTGGCGAACACTCCTCAACAAAATGGAGTGGCAAAGCGGATGAACAGAACCTTGTTAGAAAGAACAAGAGTAATGTTGAGGGATCCATGCCTAGAAAAATCATTATGGGCAGAAGTAGTCAATACCGCCTGTTATTTGGTGAATCGAGCTCCATCAACTGCAATAGAGCTAAAGACACCAATGGAGATGTGGACTGAAAAACCAGCTAATTATTCAAACCTCCATGTATTTGAAAGTATTGTGTACGTGATGTACAACTCCCAAGAAATCTCAAAGTTGGATCCAAAATCCAGGAAATGCAAATTCTTAGGGTATGTTGATGGAGTCAAGGGGTATCGCTTGTGGGATCCACTGCCTGCAAAGTGATCATCAGCAGGGATGTTATCTTTGTAGAAGATAAAATACAAAGAAAAGAAGACGATGATAGCGCTGAAAAGTCAGAGACTACACAGATACATATGGACAAGGAGGTTGAACAATGAGATTCTTCTGAAGCAGAACCAACACATGATAAACAAGAACCAGAGAGTTCTGAAGCTCCAACAACTCGTCAATCAGATCGTGTGAGAAGACGTCCCAATTGGCACTCAGTTTATGTTATAGAAGGTAATATTGCATACTGCCTTTTAACAGAGGATGGTGAGCCATCAACACACCGGGAGGCAATAAACAGCTCAGATGCTTCACTGTGGATGATGGCGATGCAAGAAGAAATTGAAGCCCTTCATAAAAATAATACATGGGACCTTGTGCCACTACCACAAGGAAGAAAGCCAATTGGTAATAAATGGGTCTTCAAAATCAAGCGAAATGGTGACGATCAAGTAGAGAGGTATCGTGCAAGATTGGTGGTCAAAGGATATGCTAAAAAAGAAGGTATTGATTTCAATGAAATATTTTCTCCTGTGGTTCGACTAGCAACAGTTCGAGTACTCTTGGCAATGTGTGCTACATTGAACTTACATCTAGAGCAGCTAGATGTTAAAACAACTTTTCTTCATGGAAATCTTGAAGAAGAGATTTACATGCTCCAGCTTGAAGGTTTTGAAGAAAATAAAAGAAGAATTTGGTTTGCAGGTTGAACAAATCTCTGTACGGTCTAAAGCAGGTGCCGAGGTGTTGGTATAAGAGATTTGATTCCTTCATTATGTGCCTTGGATACAACAGACTTAATGTAGACCCTTGTGCTTATTTCAAGAGGTCTGGTGATAACGATTTTGTTATTTTGTTGTTGTATGTGGATGACATGTTGGTTGTAGGACCGAACAAAGATCATATTGAAGAATTGAAGGTACAATTGGCTAGGGAATTTGAAATGAAGGACTTGGGATCAGCAAACAAGATTCTAGGGATGCAAATTCACCGAGATAGAAATAATAGGAAGATTTGGCTTTCACAAAAGAATTACTTGAAGAAGATCTTGTCACAATTCAACATGCAAGATTGTAAGCCAATTTTTACCCCTCTTCCTATTAACTTCAAATTATCCTCCAGTATGAGTCCTAACAGTGAAGAAGAGATGATGAAGATGTCTCGAGTATCGTATGCATCAGCAGTGGGAAGTTTAATGTTCGCTATGATATGCACAAGACCAGACATTGCACAAGCACTAGGAGTGGTTAGTCGGTACATGGCAAATTCAGGCAAAGAGCATTGGAATACAGTAAAGAGGATCTTGAAATATATCAAAGGGATCTCAAATGTTGCATTATGTTTCGGAGGATCAAACTTACTAATCAATGGGTATGTAGATTCTGACTATGCAGGGGATTTGGATAAAATCAAATCTACTACAGGATATGTGTTCAAAGTTGCTGGTGGAGCTGTAAGCTGGGTTTCAAAATTGCAGTCAGTTGTGGCTACGTCCACAACAGAAGCAGAATATGTAGCAGCTGCACAAGCCAGTAAAGAAGCAATTTGGTTGAAGATGTTATTGGAAGAGCTTGGGCACAATCAAAAGTATGCCTCTCTGTTTTGTGATAGTCAAAGCGCCTTGCATTTAGCAAGGAATCCAGCATTTCATTCAAGGACAAAGCACATACGAGTTCAATACCATTTCATTCGTGAAAAGGTAGAAGAAGGAACGATAGATATGCAGAAGATCCATACCAAATACAACATAGCAGATTTCATGACGAAGGCGATCAATACCGATAAATTTACTTGGTATCGATCCTCTTGTGGCATGTCAGAGATGTAAGCAACATGAAGGTACAAGGTAGAAAGAATGGTGTGAAGATATGATTTGTTCCAATCAAATCTTCAAGTGGGAGATTGTTGAAAATCAATTCAAAGTTCACGGCTGCTGCTTTGGTCAAATTTGGAAATTCATGGCTGCTATTTTGGTTCAAATTGGGCAGCTAAAATGGTTGAAAACTAGCAAGGTACAATTTCAATTTTAGTCATTGTAATTTTAGGGTATTTACAATATTAGTCCTTAAGCTTCAACTATAAATACCCTAGCTCATTTAGCTTTAAAACCATCCCAAAGCATTCTAGCTTTCTTCCAATACTAGAGAAAATTTAGATATTTTCTTGAGAGTTGTTTTCTCATTTTTATCAAGAGAGAATTATCATTGTTTTCTCCTTGGTAGATCGAGAGAAGTTGTAATTCCTATTTTCTCATAGTAAAATTCTTCTACCGTTGCCCGTGGTTTTTACCCTATATTATTTAGGGGTTTTCCACGTAAATTTTGTGTCTCTTTTATCTTCATTTTTATTTTATCAAATTATTAGTTGCGATTTTGCTCTATCCGAAAGCCGTCTTCCGCAACACTTTCCTTCATTTTCTAATCTTGCTTTTCAGTTGTCATCAGTTTTTATCAAATTTGACATATTTTAGATGCTGATTGGGACAAATTGGCTAGCTCAACTGGAACCTTTGCTCAGTACTTGTGCAAAAATACTAGGAGTGTACTTCAATTATCATCAAGAAGCATACAGCACAAAAGGTTTGCCCGCTGGTAATGGTTAAGGGAATTTAGCAGAATCGCAACCTTTTAATTTATTCACTACCGTTCTGCAGGTGTGTACCTTCATGATCCAACGGCCATGCTTGCAGCCATTAATCCTTCACTTCTCACTTACACGGAGGGTGCCGTCCGAGTTCAAAGAAACGGCATCACACGAGGACTAACACTATTATACAACAAGCAGAAAAGGTTAGATATTGTGTATGTATGTGTATATTATCAAAAGAATTGGAACCTGAGGAGACTAACTGAGCTTCATGTGATCTGGTTTGATTTTTTTGTTCTGCAATATGCTTCTGGATGAAGTTATACAAAGTGAACAGAATCGAGCTTATATGAAACCTTTGTTCTGTGCATTAATCTTCGTACAGAATGAATGCTCGTGTTTGTCCTGGATTCTAGATAAATAGATTGAATGTATAGAACATGCACTTATAGCCTTCAAATTCTGTGTTGATGTACGACGTTTCCTTATAGAGTGGATACAGTTAACCAGGTTTGCTGAGATCACGGAGTGGACGGATCAACCCTCGGTGAAGGTGGCGGTCGCAGTCGATGCACCTGCTGTTCTCAAACTGGTTATGGAGAGGTTGATGGACTGATGATGAGAATGGTTGTGTTGTGTATCACTTTGGATAAAATTGTTTAGCCCCAAGCCGTATAACCTTTGTCTAATTTGTTATGTTATGGAATGTGTGCTGCATCTAGCTGTTATTGCATTAAAAAGGAGGTAACAATTAATCAAACACTATTTGCTTATCATTAAATAATCACTCCTTGCTATGTAGCACACGATAGTTCTTGGCATGCAGCCTCTTGGTTGTTCAAAGTGGAGTTAGAAAAATAACTGAGACCCTTAAAAATTTCTAAAAAAATTAATGTGATCCTCAAACTATTTTTGCTCTTAATATGATCTTCAAACTTCGAAAAAAAAAACCTAATATGATCCTTTAACCAACGGTTTCCGTTGTTACCTGTCAGGATGTTGATATGGTAGTTCACGATGCTAAAGTGACGGTTCAATGACACGACTGTATGATAACAAAATATTTTGATTCTCTAAACCATTAAGCCAAAAATATACACTTGAACATGTGATTTTATGTTAGAGGGTAAATTTGAACTTATAATATTTTAGGGAGCGAAAATGAACTTATAAAATTTTAGGAAATAAAAACAGATTTTTAATAAAAATATATAAAAAATTAAATATATAATAATTTTAAATTTTAAGGGACCGCTCCGCCTCACCTATACCCATCTTTGGTTAAATGGTAGAAAGATCTCAACCGTTTAATTAGGAGATTCACTCTAAGTCTCTAACCTTCGATGAAGTATCGATACTACTATGCTATCTATAATATCTCATTTACTTACATTGGCAACATATTTATACTAGTCATAACTACCACAAAGATTTATTTAATAACAAAGATTACAACTATATGAAATAATTGATGAAAATAAAATATTTTAATGATCTTTTAATCAAAGTATTTATTTAAAGTCAAAGATTGTTGAAAAAATTACTGTTAAGATGGCAATTTTTAAAAGACTAACTAAATTATTATTAATTTTTATTAATATAGTTGATCGAAATTTTTTAATCAATATAAAATGAATTCATACACATCTTGCAGATGTCGTTATTCAAATCTGAGACTTTTAGGGAAAACAATACTCACTTTAACTACTGATGTCGTTTGATTGATTCTTAAAATATTATTATTAAATGAGTTGATTGCATTACATGTCCTCAAAGTATGACCCTCATTTTAAATTGGCCCCTAAAATTTTTAATATTCTAATTTATTCCCTAAAATATAACTATTATTCTAAATTACTCAAACTTTTGAAACAATTCAATTTCATCCCCAAACTATAATCTTCATTTTAAATTAGTCCCCAAACTTTTTTAATATTCCAATTTCATCCCAAACTATATGTATATACTAATCACATCTATTGTTAATAAAACCGTTAGGCCAAGTTATACTATTATATGTTTGGGAAAAAAACAAAATTTAGTTTAAACCATGGTTGAAACTAATTACATATTTGGATTAATTTGGGGATGACATTGAAATGTTCAAAAGTTTGGGGGATTGATTTAGAGAGAGGATCATAGTTTAGGGATGAAATTAGAATGTACAAAAGTTTAAGGACTAATTTAGAATGAGAGTCGTAGTTTGGGGATGAAATTAAAATATTCAAAAGTTTAAGGATCAATTTAAAATGAGGGTTATAATTTGGGGACATATGATGTAATTAACTTTTATTAAATATTTAATCTAAGTATTTGTTAATAATAACAACTTTAAATAATAATAATAATAATAATAAAGAAAAATGTCTAAATAAATATATAATAGAAATGTCTAAATTTCAATGAAGCATCCATACTATATCTAATTTGCTTACATTTACAACAAATTTATACTAGTCGTAACTACCACAGATTATTTAATAACAAAGATTATACTATATGAAATAATTGTTAAAATAAAAATATTTTAATGATCTTTTAATCAAATTGTTTAGTCAAAAACAGAGATTATTGAAAAATTTCAGTTAAAATCGCAATTTTAAAAAATATTAATTAAAATATTAATTTATTAGTATAAGGGGATTACAAGGACGTTTTTCCCAATAAATCACCGGTGATCGGTATATTTACCGATCTAACACCGGTCAGATTATATTTTTCGATCTAACACCCGTAGCAGTAAAGCGCGCCCCCTGAACCGCGATATATTCTGATTTGGCGCCACGTGAGTATAGCGTGCCCCCTGCCCCGCGATATACGGTGATTTGGCGCCACGTGGGTATAACGCACCCTCTGATCCGCACTATACCTAGGTATCTGACACGTGGGGTATAGCGCGGTGCAGGGGGCGCGCTATACCCCTAAATACCCGCTCCACACCCCAATCCTCCCTATAAATACCCCCATCCTCAATCACTTTTATCACCCCAAATTCTCTCAAATTCTCTAAATTTCTCTCAAATACTCTCCCTTTTTAAGGTATATTTTATAATATTTTTATTATTATGTATATAATTTATTTAAGTGTTTTACATTATTTAATATTTTACTAATATAATTCTTTTGCAGATATATAATGGAAGGCAGTCTACTTCGCTTGGATGGAAATCATATATCTCTACACTTTGTTGATACGATAACATTTTAACGTTTTAATTTAATTTAAATTATTAGTAATATTTAGTTGATTTATTTAATGCATGGTTATTAGATTAAGAATTAAATATCTCGACACTTTGTTGATACGGTAACATTTTAACGTTTTAATTTAATTTAAATTATTAGTAATAATTAGTTGATTTATTTAATGCATGATTATTAGATTAAGAATTAAATATCTCGATACTTTGCTGATACGGTAACATTTTAACGTTTTAATTTAATTTAAATTATTAGTAATAATTAGTTGATTTATTTAATGCATGATTATTAGATTAAGAATTAATTTTTGTAATTATTTATTTTTAGGAGAATGATCGTGTATTAGATCCTTTTATTAGGAATCTTAAGTTAGTGATATCCAGCCGTGTCTTGCCGTATTTAGTAGAGGCTGGATTTGGTTACATAGGTAGATATCAGGGTCACTGTAAGATAGAGCCAGACCTGATTTCTACCTTAGTATAGCGGTGGAGGCCAGAGACCCATACATTCCATCTTCCGTGCGGAGAGTGCACGATCACGCTTGAGGATGTTTCTATGCACCTGGGGTTTCCGGTGGATTAAGATGTGATATCGGGGATAGCTTCCAGTTCTTGGACTACTTTGTGTCGGGATAGTCTAGGACGTGTCCCGGAAAATTTTATCGGAGGTAGGATACCGTTAAATTGGTTAGATGCCAATTTTCGGGAGTTGATCGCAGACGCCTCTGAGGATGAGGTTAAGATGTATGCATGGGCATGTATACTGCAGCTGATAGGAGGGTTGCTGATGCCGGACAAATCGTGCAACCTAGTTCACTGCACGTGGTTGCGACATCTTAGCGAATTTCGTCTCGCCGGATCATTCAGTTGAGGATGAAGTTAAGATGTATGCACGGGCATGTATACTACAGGTGTAATGCTATCGGCATATGTCTTCTGCTGCTACAGTCTTGGGCATGATATCGATTGCCCTTTTTATGTCCCGTTGTGAAGAACCCATTCGTATTTCCACTACTTCTGAGGTAATTATAAAACTGATTTTGTATATTAATAATTTTATACAGCGTATAACAATTTTTTTTCCTTGAATATGTGGTCTACTGATAGGAAAAATCATCAGGAGCTACCTGATGATTTAGAAAAAATTAGGGTGCTAATTGATCAGAAGGCTGGCACATAGGTATGAATTTTAATGTTTAAAAATCGATTTTAGATTATAGTTATATAATTAGATTATTATTTTGATAAAAATTATATATTATTTGTTTTAGTTTGAATGAGTGCCATATTCTACTAATGATGTGAGGGCGGTGATCCCACCTGAGTTGAGGGGTCCATCAAATGTTTAGATGGCGATGGTCCCTCTGATCTGTTATGCGACCGTCGAGTGGCACTCCAATGATCGCGTGCTCCGGCAGTTTGGTTGTTTTCAACCAATTCCGGAAGCACCTCGCAATATGGACGAGTTGCATAGCTTAGATAGACGCGACAAGATAGATACAGATTAGCTAGTGAGGCATCATGGGTGGGTCGTGTTGTGGGAGGATCGACATCGGCGCCTTCCCCGTAGAGAGCCCATTTTTTATGACCTCTTGATGTATGCTGAGGATTATTATGAGTGGTTCAAAAGTAACGGGAAACCGTTTCTACTTCCCGAGGATGCACGAGGGTAAACCTTTCCACGACGTCGACAGAGACGTTCACCGACACAACACCATCGTCCCCCGACTCGTGGACGGAGAGCAGGTGCTTCCGGTTCATCCTCAGCAACACCAGCAGGCAGCCACCACAGCCATATATGATGCCGCCATCGCCTTTCCATTACCAGATGCTGCCGCCGTCTTCACCTGGTTTTATGACCCCGCCACCGCCACCGTCACAGATGACCCCTCCTGGAGGCTATTATGGGTCTATGTTTGTAGATCCAACTTGGGGTTCATATACTGGATATTTGGTGGTTTCAGCCTCATCACCCATGGCCGCAGCACAGACACCTCCTCTACAGTTTTCACACTCAGCGATGTTTGGGTTTTCCCCATTCTCGTAGGCCGGTGGGATAGCCAGTCATACACCTCCAGGGTCCTTATTCTATGGAGGTTCTTCATCGTCATCAATTCCTCATCAACCTAATGTACCTACTCAGGATGACGACGACGACGACGACGATGACAGTGAGGAGTCAGAACCAGTGATACGAAGAAATCCTCCTCGAGACCGACAGCCACCGCCCTGCGGAACACATTCGCGACGCAGGCATCGATATTTTTTTTATATATTGTATTTACTTATTTGTTTAATTGTAATTGTTTATTATTTCTCATTTAATACTTACGTTATTTTATTAAATTTGTTGGACTTTTTTTTAATATATTTCAGTTAATTTTGTTTATTACCATTTAATTTTGTTAAATTGTTATTCGTTTGATAAAATTTAATGATTGTGTTTGTTTTATTAATCTTCAGCGATTATCGAATGACATTAACTTGAAGTAAATGCAAATTAAAATACAATAATTATTATTTGATAAACAAATACATCATTTCCTCATCAATTATTACTTGATGACAATAGAAGTGGACATGTTTTTCTAGTGTGTCCTGGGTTTCTACAATGGCCACATCTTCTGCCTTGTCTAGATCTTTCTCGAATATTCATATCGCAATGAATTTGATTGGATTTTGGACGACCACGCTCCCTCAATAAACTCAGATTTGGTACAATCGAAAGCCAATCTTGAACATCATCAGGGTCTTTGTCATTACCTATGGGGGGAAACTCAAATTCGTATACCTTAAAAACTTCAGATAGTAGGTATACGGGATCCACAAAATGGTTATAGTATTGACGTGTATGCGAGCAAGCTGCTATCACATGAGAGCATGGATACTTCAGAGCTTGAAAAAACCCACAGTCGCACGTTCTGTCTCTTAGATTTACTCTTAACGACACAGCTTCAATCCCTTGAAGAGGTCGCGGTAACTCTGTGACAAAACATTTTCATGCCTTCTAGAGAAGCTTGTTACAAACATTCCATTTGATGCAGCAATTTTTTTCTATAGATCTGCAACTAATCTAGGGTGATAGACCTGACCGCCTTGCATCCAGGTTTGAGCTTGTCCCCCGAGCTTCGCAAAAAGTTCCCCCAAACGAAAATATATAGTTTTTACCAAAGCCACTACAGGTAAGTGGCGTGCATCCTTTAAGGTTGAATTGATTGCCTCAGCCAAGTTGGTCGTCATGTGTCCATATCGATATCCACCATCATATACATTCGTCGAGGAAGTAGTTCATAACCTGATCAAAAAATGTATAACTTACAAACTTGTTTTCTTTGCAAAATTAAAATGATCAAAAAATGTATAACTTACTAACTTGCTTTCACATACCCATGCGCACAATTAATTGACGCTCATCATTCTTCTTGTACATTCCATGATAGTTCGCAGCAATGTGTCGGAGACAATACCTATGTTGGACGAAGGGTGGTTGCCACATTGGACCCAAAGACTCCATTGCTGCTTTGATCCCAGCTCCGCGATCTGAAATGACACAGATTTTTTCTCTCGTGATAACATGTGCACGTAAATTTCGGAGGAAAAAAACCCAAGAATTTGTATCTTCTCCTTCGACAAGAGCAAAAGCAACTGGAAGAATGTTGTGATTGCCATATTGGACAACTGCCAATAATAAAACTTGCTTGTATTTTCCATACAAGAAAGTCTCGTCGATCTGGACCACAGGCTTGCAGTATTTGGCAGCATTAACGCACTGTGGGTAACTCTAAAAAACTCAGTAGAATTGGCATCGATCGCGAAGAACTCGATCATTATGGTATGCATAGGAGGTTTTGAAGTCCACAATTATCCCAGGATTCAACGTCCGCACCAGCCTAAACCAACCTGGAAGTTCGTTGTAAGATGCATCCCAGACCACAGGCTTGCATATTTGGCAGCATTAACGCACTGTGGGTAACTCCAAAAAACTCAGTAGAATTGGCAACGATCGCGAAGAACTCGATCATTATGGTATGCATATGAGGTTTTGAAGTCCACAATTATCCCAGGATTCAACGTCCGCACCAGCCTAAACCAACCTGGAAGTTCGTTGTAAGATGCATCCCATTCGCCATGAAGTTTGACAATGGCATTTTGTTTTGCCAACCAAGCTTTTTTATAGGAGACAGTGTACCCATACTGCGATTGTATAGCTGAAATCAACACTGCAACAGCTATATGAGAGCTTGTTTTTACCATGGGCATGATGGCTTGTCATATCACTTCAGAGTCCAAGTTGGGATGATCTTGGTTGACCCCTCTAGCACAACATGTGTGAGGACCGTTGTATACTGTTAGTTCCCATATGTTGTTTTTCATCTTCATTTTCGATACGCGAACCATCCAATTGCATCCATTTTCGCGTCGGACACATTAGCATACATATTTTTCGGTCGTCGATCGGTTGACTAGATGAACAAAATTACGGATATTGTAATTTTTGATAGCCATCATCGCTTCTTCTTTGCTTGAAAACTCCATGCTAAAGATAACTCACCATTATTTATTGATGAGTAATATCCATAGTCACGAGATGAGGCATATCCGCAAATTCTGGCCGTACATTGCACCATAATCAGCTTCATACATGTGTGCAGGAGGGTCAGTTTGTGCCACATTTCCTGGAACTTCATCATCATCGGAGTTGAATTGCGGTGATTCTGGGTGAAGAATAGTCCAGTCTCAGCACCATCTGCACCAGGCTCACGAAGCGGTTCTTCTGGTGGAGATGATGGTTCCTCCATGCTCTCCACATTTAGGTCGAAGAACCTACTACTTGCACGCCTTCCCCTTGAACTGGAAGGCATATCGACATTCAGATCGAAAAAGCTCGCAGACGAATGCCTTCCCTTAGAGCTTGAAGCCATCGTGTCAAATGGAAACTACACAGATGGTTGCGTCGATGACATCTCCATATGGTTAAAGAAATTTGCAGATGAATGCCTTCCCCTTGAACTGGACGCGGTGTTGCCATACGAATTGTTCGTGGACCCACCTCGGTACATATCGTAAGGAGTTACGGATGAATGTCTCCCCATTATGGCATTAAAATCATACATTACTGTAGTCGGCTATCAACATGATACTTGTTCAGCATCCATAGTGTGAGCTTAAAGATTGACCCCGAACAACACGCACTTGAACAAAATGTGCATATATCTCAATAGCGGCGTCTTAATAATTACTTTGAGCTTCAACCATCATTTGAACATCATCATTGTTCGAAAGTTTGAACACTGTATAAGTTAATGGCAACAATGATGTTGGAAATCTGTACTGCAACGACGACATTCTTTACTACTTCCAACATGATCTTCCTCGAAATCTTCGTTATCAGCTCCTCAAGAGTTATGTTTCTTGAATGATATTTTAACACGCTCATTTGATACGAAAAACGCCGGTTTCATCTTCTCGAATTTCATCATCATAATAAACAATAGCTGAAAGTAGCGCCATTCTTGAGTTTAAAAGTGCGACAATATTATATCTGCAAAAAAATAACTAAAACAAACCTGATTAAATAAATTATAATGAACGAAAATATAACAAAATTTTTTTTACACATCAACGTAAATATTTAAATAATATAATTTTATATTACCTGCACGCAAAACTATTTCGATGTATGCTCTCGCTTTCAATTTTAAACAAAAATTAATTGAAATAATTAGTATAATATTTTTTCAAATAATGATAATAAAAAAATATATAATTAAAAATATAACAAAATTACCTTATAACGAAAAATCGCACGAACTTCTAAATCAAATATAAGAAGATTGCCAGAATTATTACTCGTTGACGGAATTGTTGTATTAATTTATAAGAGAGGAGAGATGCGAGGAGATGTGAGAACAGGAGGAGTGTATTTATAAACACATAACGGTGCCCTGCATCGCGTTATATGTAATTATATATAGCGCGGACCAGGGACCGCATTAAATATAATTTTGGTTCGGCGTATAGCCCCCCTGATCCACGCTATACCCCTACGTGGCGTATAGCGCGGAGCAGGGCGCGTGCTATACCCCACGTGTAATCCAGTCAGCGTATAGCGCGGTACAGGGCGCGCGCTATACTCCACGTGGCGCCAAATCAAGCGCAGTTCAGGGGGCGCGCTTTACTGCTACGGGTGTTAAATTGAGAAATATAATATAACCGGTATTAGATCGGTAAATATACCGTTCACCGGTGATTTTTCGGGAAAAACACCAATTACAAGATAATATATTTGAACTTCTTTCAATCAATTGACAATGACCGCACACACCCTATAAATAAAGAAGAATAACAATATTTTCTTTAACCACTTTGCTTGATTGATTCTTAAATTATTATTATTAAATATTTAATCTAAGTAAATTTTTGGGTATAACAATCGATATCTATCTATTCGATATCCTATCTATTTATCAACTAATCCAGATCGGGTACTGTAGAGACAAAAGCGATCATTCCAACTCAATTTGCTCATTCACAATCGTCAGGATTCAAACATGCGACATTGTTTAAGTGATATAGTGTATTATCTCACTAAACCAAAGGTAGGTGGTTTTAATATAAGTATTTGTTAATAATAACACCTATTAAAAAATTTCGAGGCTAAATAACTACTTTAAATAATAATAAAGAAAAGAAGGACTAATTAAATATATAATAAAATGTTATTAAAAATATATTTAGGCAATAATTATAAATACTAATACGTCCAACGCATTATAAGTTTATAACCCGATAAACAGAAATAATAATAATATTTTCTAATTTAAAACATCAAATAACGATTTGAACATGGAAAACTGCATTGCATGCGGCGTACCACACGAATGATCACCGGATCACTACTTTGACTAATTTTAAGGTTTATATTAGTGTTAAATGATATTTTTTAATTTGAAATTATATTTTATCATTATTTTAGTATCTAAAAATATTTATAAAAAAAACCACATAATATTCTGTGAATGTGTATAGACAAAGTAAAAGGATCAAGATCCGAGTATATAGTGTAATTAGAAGGTTTAAAGATTAAACTGAACTAAAAAAAATTTCAAATACTAAAGCGATCATTTGATGAATTATAATTTTAGAGATCAAAATCTCATTTAAACCTTATTTTTTTCTCGGTTTTAAGGCTTCATTTTGATTAATCCGAACCGAGTCATATTACACACTTAAGTTTTGGTGGGTGAGTTTTCCAGTACAGAATGACTCAAACCCAAGATATTTCTTAAGCGATATCATGTTACTTAGGGTTGATTCATTTAAAACATTTTTTATTAATCATTATTTCTTTTTAACTGATTAACAGGGAAACTTGAGGATTTAGTTTAATATTTTTACTTTGTTGATTAGTTAATTAAGTAGATCACGCAATTGCATGAATGCATGTTCTTGTTGAATAAATTAATTAATTAGTTCTGACCAAATATATTAATATATGGATAATATGATACGTCCGCCCATCATTAACTATACGCAATTACTAATTAGTTAATGTTTTAGGCTGCGATTAAAATAGAATTTTTTATTAGTATAACTATTTTTATTTTATTAAGAAATTAATTAATTAATTCAAAATAAATATTATAAATATTTATTACGTGATGATATTTTAATTTAATTTGTTTCATTCACAATATTAAATTTTATGAAATTGAACATCTAAATTTATTGGATTAACTCGTAATGTTATAACATATATTAATGTATTATAAGTCCTTTGGTTCATGGAATGATGGCGGGATTGATGTCGTGAAGAAATGGTGAGGGAGGATTCATGGTTAGGCACATTTAATTAACTTAAGAAGTGCCGATTTTGTCTCCGTTCATCAAGCTCCCATGCACGTTGCAAACAATAGTGATACAAATTTTAGGAATTTTCTTTTAAATTAATGGTAAACTATATTAGTGATCACTAATTTTTTTTAGAATATTTATATTTTCAACTATCAAAATTTTAAAATTTAAGTTTTTTAAGTAGCCTCAGTAATGAAAAATATTTTTTCCTTTTTTATAAAATTTCATATTCGTACAACTATACTTTACATTTAACAATAAATTAAAATTTCTTCTAAATATATATTATCTATTAATTATTCTCCATGATAAAGAAAAATTATTTGAATGTGATAAAATGAAGCGCACATAACGTTGGCTACAATCGCACTCTGCCTGTTTGCTTCTCTCTTAATTTAATTAATTACTTACTTTGTATGTTAAATAGTATGTTTGTTTGTTTAATCTGTAATCTATATTAAGTTTATCTCTCATCTTATGATTTCAAGCAACCACGTCTATGTACGTACATGCACCCTCCTTTTAGCTTATAATTTATTAATTTTCTTCATTCATGGGAAACTCTCACCGTGTCATATCACAATATCATGTTCACACTTTATTTTGGGGCCAATTAATTCATATAATCATACATACAATTAAATTGTTCAAAAATGATTCAGTATATATATATATATATAACTCAAATTTTAATATGTATAATTATATATATAAGATTTCTAATAAAGAAAATTCACTAAATTTATTAAATTTTTGGATAAAATACACAAATGCTCTTCCAAGTCCTGACTATAGAGCGATGTTTTGTTGAGTTCCCTAACTATTAAAAATTATAAAATGGCCCCTGATTATATGATATTGCTTTATCGAATTCATTAAAAGTTACAAAATGATCACTTGACTATTCATATATTCCAAACTTATCATTTTTTCGTTAAAAATGACTACAAACTGAGTTGGACGTTAACATGTTGACTAAGATATAATAAAATTTGATCATAGAATATCAAAAGACAATCACATTTCAGTCAACATTGTTAACGTCCAACTCATACGACTATCAATTTTTTTCAATGAAAAACGAGTTTTGAACATATGAATAATTTGGTGATTTTTGTAACTTTTAATAGTCGAAGGACTCAACAAAGCAACACTGTATAGTTTATGGATCATTTTATAACTTTTAATAGTCAGAGGATTCAACAAAGCAATACTTTATAGTTGGAGGGTCATTTGTATATTTTACCCTAAATTTTTATATTTATTATAACGTTGTAGCGATAATTTAATAACTATTTAATTTTTTTTTAATTTATAACCGAAACAATTATAACTCTTGGAGATCTATTCCGGCGCAGCTTACTTAATTATGAATCCTAATCATTTAACCAATCCATTTAATATAAAGTGTATTATTATATTATTACGATGAGCGGATTTAAATAACTCGCTCCCTCGAGTCTCGACTCAAACCGTTTCAAATCCCATAATCACCACTACTAGCATCGCTCCGTTTACTTCCTCCAACTCAACACGATGACCACTTGTCCCCTCCTTTTTCTCCCACTTCTCTTTCTCTTCATCATCCCATCTTTCTCTTCAGTAACCAAACTCAACGTGCTGAGTTACGGTGCCAAACCCGACGGCTCAGCCGACTCAACCAAAGCCTTTCTAGCTGCATGGACTCAGGCTTGTGCCTCGACAAGCCCCGCCAGCATCTACGTGCCCAGAGGGATGTTTTTGCTGCGCAATGTGAAGTTTCAGGGCCAATGCAAGAACAGAGCTATCTCGATACGACTCGACGGAACCCTCGTGGCTCCGGCGGATTATCGAGCTATCGGAAACGCCGACAGCTGGGTTTTGTTTCAGGATGTTGATGGGGTTTCGATCCTTGGCGGAAAACTAGATGCCAGGGGGACTGCCTTGTGGGCTTGCAAGAACTCCGGCAAGAGTTGCCCCAGCGGTGCGACGGTGAGTTGAATTCCGCCGTGACATCTCTTCTCCGTTACATTGATTCGGAGTAAATTATAGAATAAACTACGAATTTAGTTACCCAAATATTCTCATGGTTCTATTTTTGTCACTCAACTATGTTTCTCAAATCATAACTAAACTTACTTTTTTGTTCCATTTTGATCATCTGCAATTAAAAATAAACATAACTGCTAACATGATAATTTTTATTTTTTAAGACATGACTTTATTATATAGTTAGACATTAACATCACTATTAGCTTTTTAAGGGTGGATGGTCAAAATAGAAAAAAAATGTAAATTTAGTGATGATTTTGAAAAAAGAAATAATTGAGTGATTAAAACAAAACCATGAGAATAATTATATGACTAAATACTTAATTAGAGTTCTTACATTGATTTTCTCTCTCAAAAAGATTCATTCCCAAAAAAAATGTGACAACTTTATTATGAATTAAAGAGATGTTTTAAAAAAAACTTTAAAATCATGTTAGCATTTTAATGAAAATAGTTAATAGTGTTGGTTATTTGAATTAATGATTTTATAAAAAAAAAGACTAGATGATCAAATTATATCAAATCGAAGTAAAATGACTAATTCAAATTTAAGCATAGTAAAGTGACCAAAACCGTTATTTGACCAATTACATGTAGGAGTTATTTTTAAATAACTAACGTTTAAGATTTCCTAGTCACCCGCTTTAATTCTACTTTTATTTTTGGCTACATTCTATTTTATTTGTGAATGCAGTCACTAAGCTTTAGCAAATCGAAGAACATAGTCGTCGCCGGATTATCATCGGAAAACAGCCAGATGTTCCACATCGTCATCAACGGCTGCCAGAATGTGAAAATGCAAGGAGTGACGGTCACCGCCTCCGGTGACAGCCCCAACACCGACGGAATTCATGTACAACTATCGAGCGGCGTTATCCTCAACTCCAAGATCCAAACAGGCGATGACTGTGTCTCGATCGGCCCGGGCGCAACTAATCTCTGGATGGAGCAAATCACATGTGGCCCCGGTCACGGCATCAGGTAAAAAACCACCACCACCACTGAACCGTCAAAATCAACATAAAAGAAATTGTTTGCATATTCTGATATAACATGTGTGCTTATAGCATCGGGAGCTTGGGGAAGGACCAAAACGAGGCAGGAGTGCAGAATGTAACCGTCAAACGGCCACATTCATCGGAACTCAGAATGGTGTACGGATAAAATCTTGGGCCAGACCCAGCAATGGTTTTGCCCGGAACATTGTCTTCCAACATGTTACCATGAAGAACGTGCAGAACCCAATCTTGATCGACCAAAACTACTGCCCCGGCAACAATAACTGTCCCGATCAGGTTTCGGGAATAAAAGTTAGCGACGTGACGTACCGAGACATACACGGGACGTCGGCGACACAGGTTGCCGTAAACTTCGATTGCAGTTCTAAGCATCCATGCAGTGGGATTCGATTGGAAGGGGTGTCTCTTACGTACAAGAATGAGTTAGCTGCAGCTTCATGTAAGCACGCTGGGGGAACTTCATTTGGTGTTGTTCAGCCGACAAGCTGTTTGTAGAAATGCCTATTCTTATAAAATGGAAGTACTAGTGTATAATGTTAAAAGTAGTTGCCTTGCCCGAGTCTTTGGCGCCGTTAGCCCATTGGACTAGATTGGAGCCTGACCTTGCAATGACCATGATATATATATATATATATATATAATAGTGTAGGAGATTCAGCTATGATGGTCTTCATTTCTATTAACAATTGATTCATGGATGAATGAATTGATGCCTGCTTTGATGTTTTGCATATATTTTTTTGACTTCCTTAAATTTTTTAATTTTGTACCCTTAATTTTTCAATTCAATATAGCTTCCCAAGTCTGCACCCCTTACATTAAATCTTGATCCAAAATCCCAAATACAACAATTTTGAACTATAATACAACTATAGGTAAAAGAGACACCGACTTGAATTATATCCTCCCCAGCAAAGTCCTTTCCATCCGGTCTATTGTCTATGATTGCTGGACACAAAGTTCATTAGTTGCACTCAAAGATGTCGAGCATGAGTATCAAGTGTCTAACAAGATATTTTATGCAAAGTAGAGATTAACTTTATCGATCAATCAAAATAGCCAAGAGGGGCTGAATTTGTCTTTAAAAACCTTTGTGGTGGAAGCTATCAAAATTTAAACTTTTGTACAAAGAATTTAGAGTGGTTCGACTTTCTAAATCAAAGTTTACATCTAGTAACTCAGCATCCACACTAAGGATTTCTCAAATCCACTAGATTTGCAAACCTTTAAAGACAATGTGTAACATTACAAACACTTCAAGTTTATATACCACAAAACCTTGAATACACAATATCCCAAAGAGTAATTACAAAATTAGTAAACAAAAGAAAAACCTCACAAAGGAAAATGTGTTTGCACAAATTAAGAATTCACCAAAAATCACACTTGATCAAATTTAACAATGTAGCTCACAAGTGTGTCACAAAAAATTGACAATTTTTGCTAAAACTTTATAATGTTGGTTTGATCTTGCAATTGACTTTCTTGTTGTTCTTCATTTGAATATTGGTCCCTTTTGTAACACCCTAAACCAATACGGCACACAGTTGACCGATCAGAATGTTACAAGAAACCACCAGAGTGGTTAACCAAAATTTTCTTTTAAATTTTCCATTTTAAAAATGACCATTGTAAACAATCACGCTAAAATGAATCAACTACAATTTAAATAAAATGATTTACAATAGGAGTTCCCAATGTCACACTAACAACTAAGCCATACTAAAAGTGTTCATGACATGCTCAAGCTATCAAGTTTATTGTTATGTGTTCTACTATATGTTTTGTTCTACTAGTCCACTCCTTAAGTGTTGGACCTTACGCCCAAGCTAGTCTCCTTTAAAACTGCTTTAGTGAGTATTCTCGAATACTCACTCTTTATGCTATGGTAGACATCATGGTGCGACTGAGAGTTTTGCATCTCGGAGCACACACCCTCTAGTCTACCCTGGATATGGCCCCCGAAATTCTTTGCATCAAAAACCATACTCCTGACTAACCAACCTTTTTTTCTAAAGAGTGATAAGGCCTCAACAAACATAGTTAGTCATAAGGGACTTGGCCCTACCTAAGGATATATGTAACACCCCCAACCCGTATCCGACCCGAATACGAGTCAGAGGTGTCACATTGACTTTTCAAACTGTTTCTTTTCACAAAATAACTAAAGAATTTCAATTTCTCATTTAAATAAAATTGAATAAATTGTATTAATTAAAAACATTTGGTTTTTACAAAGTCTCTCAAAGCATATTCAATACAAATCACTTAGTACATGACAACTACGTTCAATATATTAAATACATACTCATATTCATTTCTCTTTTGATATGATATTTGGCAAGGAGAAACTGACATGTCTCTCTCCTCTTCGCACTATAATCTCCTCGAACCTACGTGTGAAACAATCACACGCTAAGTCGATGACTTAGTGAGGCATTAACTTTATAAGGATAACTCTAACTTCTTAACCATACATGAACATATCATACCATGCTATCACACGAAACAATATAACCTTACATATAATCAAATGTACATATATACATATCACTCATCATTTCCTTCATTAACCTTATTTCACTATCAATATTATTATCATTTATATGTGTTAACCATATCCTCTTGTACTAATATTTTTAACCAATATATGACTCATTTAACCAAACAATACACATATCATCATATAAATCATGTAATACAATTCATATCACAAAAGCATATACTTCACATGTAATATGTTTATTGTTATCTCTTTGTTTAGCCCATGTACACTTTTGAGAACTACAAGTATGTGAGTACGTAGAGGTTGTGCACTATATTGTCACCACAACTCGTATAATTCCTATTAGAGGCGTGTAGAATTTGTCCCGAATGACCACTATGTCCTGAAGGACGTAGAACCCTCGACTCTTGGCATGTCAACTATACCACTAGCTCTCATAACACATAATATGAGCATTATTATTAAATTTATCACATATTCACATGACATAAACACATAATCTCATAGCTTCTTTCACATAGCTCATTATCACATTATTCACATAAACATGTAATCACGTAGCTTATTTTCACGTAGTTCATGTCACTTTTCATATCACATAGGCTCACAGCTTCTTATCATATCATTCACATCTTATGACTTATCTCTTGTGATCATATAATCATTGTCACATAAATCACATACCACATATAGACACATAGATCACTTTCACATAACTTATTTTAATTTTCCAAGTCATTTCATATTACTTGCCACATATATGATATATATACATGAACACATACAAATCATATAACATATACACTAACATAGATCACATACTCATATAAACATATGCTTATACTTATGAATTCATGCATCATAACATAGAAAATAGACTCAACACAAGTCTTATTTCCCTTAAACATAATATATCAACTAATATGAACTCACCTGACCTCACTAGTCAATACCAATTCCTTATCTCTTCTTAATGGCTATTACTTGACACCTTGTCCGGACATTGCTCTTGATTGATAACTACAAAATCACACGTATAATACACATAGCATTCCACTTGGCATACTCTAATTTTCATTTCTTAAAACTAAAAGAAAGATCTATTTACATTCTCCCTTTGAGTTGTATCGGTACACACTATAGGGTATCGATAGATCCCTTCATCCCTTCATTGGTGTATCGGTACACTGTCTATGTATCGGTACACAAATTACTTTCAAAATTTTCTTTTTAAGGGGGTATCGATCTGCCTATGTATCGGTACACTTTTAATATCTTCCTGAATTTTTACTCTTGAGGTATTGGTACCTGTTGAATGGGTACCGATACCCCTTGCCCAAATTTTCCTTTTTGAA
Source organism: Hibiscus syriacus (assembly GCF_006381635.1). NCBI lineage: Eukaryota > Viridiplantae > Streptophyta > Magnoliopsida > Malvales > Malvaceae > Hibiscus > Hibiscus syriacus. Next base: position 2,090,251 of record NW_024062759.1, on the reverse strand, counting down.
ACTTAATTATACTTACACAAATCAACTTATTTCACTTTAACTCATCATAACATCACATATCCCACAAACATGCTTGGATTCAATAATTAAACCAATAAATCAATATGTTCCAAATTCATTTCTATCATTCCTATTTTCTTAGTTTAGCTGGTGACAAGTCAATTTTTACTTCAAAACTTATTTACTAACCCAATCTCAATAATTCCCTTAAAAACTCTTTATCTTCAATTTTACATAACTTAATCCTCTTTGAGTTTTAAGTTATCTTAAGCTTTCCTTAATCTTTTCTATCACTCCAAGAATCAAAACCAACTTTAAAACGAAATAATTAACCAACTTGAGACCAACTTACCTTACCAATGGAGCCACGGGAGAGAAGAGGAAGAAGATAACCAAGCTCCAGAATTTTCTTTCCATTTCCACATGTTTACTTCTCTTATAAAGGGAAGATAAAAATTTTCCTTTGAAAAGACCATTTTACCCTTATTACTTTCAAACTTTTCTATTAAATCCTTCATAAAATATTTCACAATTTAGTCCTTACACTTTTCAATCTTTTGAAATTAGACCTTAAAGTTTCAAAACCTCTATTTTAGTCACTATCCCTGTTTTAGGATGTTACAAATCTCCCCTCCTTTTAAGAAAATTCGTCCTCAAATTTTCACTGAACACATCGATAGAAACATTACCCACATATATCTTCAAATCTCTCATGCTACCTTTACTACTTCAATCTTTCGCGGTTTGCACTTAATAACTTGTATTTGATTTCCAAAGAACCCAATCCATTTCTATTTATTTTTTTCTCCTTCTATTGTACACTTACTTTTAACCTTTGTAAATCCTTATCATATCATTTGCCATGTAAACAGTATTATTCATTCTTATTCAAGGTCATAATTTAATTGATTTCTTTTTTTAAAGCCCCATTTTAAAACATACAAATACTTATTTCCTTGCTTACATCATATATATATGATCAAAATACACAACCACATCCAAATCCATTTCATACTTGATTAACTTAACTTTATCTTCCCTTCAAATCTTATAACTCTATTATCCATACCATTACAGCTAATCAATAACAACTTTTCAATCTAGGCATAAGCCCTAATCAAACTAATCATATACATCCTTTCAGTTGAAATCAAACCAGTATAGTGTACTCACTTATCAAGCCCACACTCTAATTTATATACCATGAAATTTTCTTTGTTCACACTCAACATTTCAACTTCTTCTATCTTATAAACTAATCACTGATGCACCTATTTCTTAAACTCTTCCAAAACAATATCCATATCAATGAATCTTCTAAACACAATCCTTAACTTTTTTTCTAGAGTACAACCCTTATCAAACCAATCATATACCTTCTTTTCCTTCGAAATTTTCTTCAACGGTATTTTACTCAACTTTTCAAACTCGAACTCTTACTAATACATAGTACTATTCCCATGTTCCAAAATCAAACGTTCTAACTTTCTTTGTCTTATAAACTGATCGCATATATACTCATTCTTAAACTTTTCTATTACTCTTTATTTTCCCTTAAACATGCGAATCCTTATCTCCTTCACTACATCACATTTATATAATCAAGATATAAAATTATATCATATCCATTTCATATTTTATTACATTATCCTGACAATATCTTCAAATCTTTAACTCCAATACACTATTAATCACATATCCTTATTAGTCAACATCAACTCTTTCAATTTAACATACAAACCCTTATCAAATCCACATTCTTACCTATACAATACTATTCCATTGTTTCAAGCTCATAAACTTTTGTTTCATTTATCTAATACGCTTGTCACTAATGCACTTATTCTTGAACTCTTTTACAAATTCTCACTACATCATTTGATCTCTTAACTCCTTATGGTGAAACTTGTTCACCATATTCTTTCTTATCCACGTAATAACAAAACTACTCCATATTACTTTTTCGATTCAAAACGTGAAGACCTTCTATCAATATTCAAACATGATTTCAACTTTATGAAATCAACCTTTGATCTTATGAGGCACTTCCTGAGGTGTCTGCTCTTCATCTAGCCTGGCCAGGACAGGTGAATCACTACCACCATCAGGTTTATCGCCTCTTGATTCACTTTAACCATTCTCATAACCATCTTATACTAATCTTATTCTATTAGCAAGACATCATACTCCTTACACTATCAGATCAGAAATTTTTCACTCTATGCTGGCATGTACACATTTTAAAACTTTTTTACTTTCGACTTAAGTCTAGAATCGGCTAAACCTTAGCTCTGATACCATTAAATGTGACACCTCAGACTCGTATTCGAGTCGGATACGAGTTGTGGTGTTAAAATATATTTGGACTGAATTTATACTTTCGATAATGATAGTATTTTCTAAAAGAACTCGAGTGCCCTGGTCGTTTACCGAGTATCATCCAAGTCTGTTTTTATGTCATCATAATAAATCTTGTTTCTAAGTGTAATTAATATCATTAATATTCTCACTTGTAGTCTTATTTGATGATAAAATGAAGTATTAGGGTACCTAGAGTCAAATTCCCTTAAAAATTGACATTTTTCCCCAAACAGACTGAAAGTATCGACACTACCCTAAGAGTATCGATACTCCTACAAAAGTTTCGATACTTTATATAAGTATCGATGCTTTTAAACATTTTGTTCTGCCAAGTTTTGAAACTTTATGGAAGTTTTGAAACTATGACCCAAAGTTTCGATACTCTTCAAAGAGTATCGATAGTTTTGCCCAAAATACACGAATTTGCCCAAAACAAAGAGCAAGTATCGATATTATCCCAATAGTATCGATAATCCACCTGTAGAAGTCATAAGACACATACTAAAAATGTTATATTTCAAACCCAAAGACCTTAGTGAGATCCATAAATATACTTAAAGTTTTATTAAATCAACAAGGGTAATAATAGAGGCTTTAAACACATTTATAACTCTAAAACAAGAATTTCACCATAAAAATGCTTATCATGCGCAACTCAACCATTTAAGCTATTTTGAACTTCTAATGACTCACTAAGAGTATAAAAGAGTTGTAAAGGTGTTACCTTGCTTCTTTGGTGGCTAGAACTTTTCTTAACTCAATTAATGCTCAACTTTTCTTTGCCTTTTGATTTGAAGCTCTCTCCCACTTCCTTCACTAAATAAGGTAATAAAATGGATTACTAATACATTTAGGTTGGATACATTCTAAATAACTCCTTATAATCTAAATATAGCTTGAATCCATAGATTCTTACAACCCTCTAAAAACCCATTTTTTCTCCATGGATAAAAACTAGTAAAATGGAGCTTAAAATAAAGCTTTAAGGGTGAGGGTTAATAATCTTACCTTTACTTGACCCAAACTAAACTTGAAGTCCTAAATCCTTCAACTTGAAGATGGAGAAGAAAAGAGAAAAGATGGAAGAAGAATATGAGTGTTTGGTGGGAAGAATGGGGAGTTGTTCCCGTATATCTCATAAAATAGGGAAGTTTTCAACTTAAAAATTGGATAAATTGCACTTTTAGTCCCTCTATTTTGTAATTCATAAGACACTCATCTTTTACCAACTAACTCTTAGGCCCAACTAAAGTCCAAAAACACTAAACTGGGTCCAACTATTTTATAATGTCCAATTGGGCTCAACTTTAGGCTTCAGGTTGACCCGAACTACTAACCCGAGATTTAGAGCGTTACAACTCTCTCATCCTAAAGAGAAATTTCACCCTCGAAATTTACCTGGATAGAAAAGATACAGATACTGGAGCTTCATATCTTCCTCGATTTTCCAAGTAGCTTCTTCAACCCCATGATTTCTCTAAAGTACTTTTCTAAAGGGATCTTTTTGTTTCTCAACTCTTTCACTTCCTTGGCTAGAATTCTGATCGACTCCTCCTCATAAGATATATCAGGGCTCAACTCGACTTGTTCTAAAGATAGGACATGCGATGGATCAGAACTATATATTCGGAACATGGATACATGGAACACATTATGAATGCTCTCCAACTTTAGTGGTAAGGATAAACGATAAGCTATCGATCCTATTCTCTCGAGGACCTCGTAGGTACCAATGAAACGCGAAGTCAACTTTCTTTTGCGTCCAAACTGAAGTACCTTTCTCCACGGGGACACCTTAAGGAATACTTGTCTCCCACTTCGAACTCGATATCCTTGCATTTCAAATCCGCATACAACCTCTATCTATCTGAAGCCTCCTTAAGTTTGTTCTGAATTACCTTGACCTTTTCTTTAGTTTCTCGGATTAGGTCGGGTCCCACTATTTTTCCTTCACTATTATTCATAGACCTTCTTGTACTTGAGTTGTTACTTATTTTTAATTGCTTTATTGTATTATTTTTTATGTATTTATTTGGGAGCTCCTCATTGTGGATTTACAAACGTTTTAAAGAAAAATTTTAGGTTAACCACTCTGGTGGTCTCGTGTGATATTCTAATTAGTCGACCAAGTTATATCAGATTAGAGTCTTACACATTTGATGTATTTTTAGGAAATAATGATTCTTGTAAAGTCGTAGATATTGGCATAATCAAGATTAAGATGTTCGATGGGATTGTTCGAACATTTGGTAATGTGAGACATGTTCTAGATTTGAGTAAAAATCTAATTTTGTTAGCTACCCTATATTCAAAAGGGTACAAATTCTCCAATGAAGGTGAAGCTATGAAGATTTGCAAGGGTTCTCTTTTTGTAATGAAAGGACATAGAAAGACTTCCAAGTTTTATGTTCTATAGAGTTCAACAATTTTAGATAATGCAGTTGATGTTTCATCCCCGTGTCAAATAACGTTGTTACCAGTAAAAAAGTCTTGACAAAAACTAGCATAAGAAGACTTTTGTTGAACATAACCGTGGGTAGAACGGTTATGTAAATCATAAAAGAGTTAAATTTCGTGGTCATAACGAATTTGAAGATAGAAATTATTGATGATCAGGATTGTGTTGTGCATGATATTACTCGTGGTGATACATTTGTAAGCAAAGTTGACACTTATGTTAACCATGTCAATGTGAATGTTAAATCTAAGCTTAGAAAAAGTTTGGATCCGGTTGGTGTCCATTACTAAAGATAATCCTCTTTAGGGGTGTTATAGAGGAGGTAGAGAACGTGTTCTTTGAAATGAAGAATTGTTTTTTTAGTTTGGTGTCTTATCGAATTGAGTGTTTTGTCTCAAAACTTTCACACTTTCAAAATTTGCATCAACTTGGAGATTTGTTAGAGTTTGACTCAAATTCAAAGTGATACAAATTAATTAATATTTAAATTTAGAAAAATAAGAATCCTAGTTTGATTAAAAGTAGAGAACTAATAAAGTAGATTTCTACTCTATTTAGTTTTCCTTTGTAATCAAGTATCTATCCCTATAGATAGATACTAAGGGTAAGGGTTAGATATCACGTTTTTCTTTTACCAAAATCCTCTTGTATTTTTTTCCTTTATATTAGTGAAATTTTTCTCCTCTGCCCGTGATTTTTCCCTTTTGGGTTTTTCACGTAAACCTTGATGTTTTTTCTTTTTCGATCATGTTTATCTGTTTACCGATAATCATTATGATAGTATAACATAAAATATTGTGTTATTGTCTATCCATGATACATGCATGGAAGTGATTGATCCAGCTCGAGCTTCCTTGCCATCTCACTTAAGAAAAAAATCAATGATTAAATCGTAAAACAATTAATTTCAAATTTTAACTTTTTTAAATTAGTAAATCCGAATTCGTATAAAATTAGAAAATAAAAATAAAATGCCGAGTTGAGTCGAATAATTCAATTTGAATAATTAAAAAAATCAACTTTTCGAGTTGGATTGAATTTTCTTCACTTCTACTTAAATTGTGTGAATGATAATTGCAGCTTGCTTTCAATGACCAAGTTAATGATAATTGCAGTCCTAGGGTTCATACTCACTGCATATCAAGGTTGCACGGTTCTTTTCATGGTTAATGTCAATGACCATTTTATAACGGTTGAAAGTTAGATGATTAAAAGGTTATTATGACATAATTTGATAACCTATGATGTACTTTATACCAAAAGTTAATTTATTTTGCATTGTTTAATATGACACATCTCATATTCACTGGCTTTTCTGCTTAGGTTTAAATTCAAGTTTATGGGAAAATCGCTGCCCAGCGCAACCAACAAGATTCAGCAGCTAGCAAACAACAAGCTTCAGCAGCTAACAAAAGTCACCGCCTTCAACACAGCGAAAAAGGCTAAACCCCCAACGCAGCCTCCGCCTCCGCTGCGGAGGATTATAAACGAAGACAAATCCAATCCTAAGAAGATGGAGAGCTCCAGCGCCAGTCAACGCCTGCCTCTCTCCGAGGTTGTCTCCGATTGCCTCAAACGTTGGTTCAAAGACACTCTCAAGGAAGCCAAAGCCGGGGATGTTAACATGCAGGTCCTTGTCGGTCAAATGTATTGTAGCGGTTATGGAGTTACCCGAGATGCCCAAAAGGTTAATGTTTTTTTTTCTTCCTTTTTCCTCTTCTTTTTGTTTCATTTATTTGGGTTCCGCCTGTGAGGTGTAGGGTTTATACTTTGCTATTCTGATTGCCTTGGAAAATATAAAATTAGCCGTTAAATGTTGAATTTTTTTCCATTTTGCTGTTTAAAATTGATGAAAGATGCAGAGAAGTGTCGAGATTTTGTTTTTATTGTCTTAGGTTCCAAGGTTTTGGGTTCTTAATCTTATTTATCATTTGTTTCTTCCAGTTAAGCTTCCCATTGTTTCTAACTTTTGCTTTGGTATTTTGTGATTATAGGGAAGAATTTGGATGACAAGGGCATCGAGGCTTCGGTCTTCGGTTTGGAAAGTCAGCGATAAGCGTCCAGGTTCACCTCTGTAAATATCATTATCTTCATCACCTTGTAATTAAATACTGATAATTTATACTTGATTGCTTTTGCTGTCTTCTCTGAGTATTTTAGGTTATAATGCAAGCGATTCGGACTCAGATGAAATCAAGAGCGATTCTTGAGTTAACATATTGTGGTCTCTGCATTTCGAACACTTAGATTGTGAGTGCCTTAGTGCTCTGATATGTTCTTCTTTGATTAATTTGCGCTCTTCACTGCAGGGAATACTATTTCGAAGTTTTAGAGTGCCCTATGTTCTCCTTTGGTCTTCTTTTGCATGTAAGTGGCATTTTTTACTACACTGAACATGATATAAATAGTATCCCTGACATTTTATAGAACTGGATGCCCTATCCTAACTGTGCATAGTATCCCTTCAAGTAAAGCTTGCTCTCGCCTACATTTTCCTTCATGTAGTTGCATGTTTCTTTCTTACCATAGATAGTAGATATGTGCATTCATAACTGGCTTCACTCATTAGTACAATAGAACCAAGAGCTTTTGCATGCTATTTATTTCATATTTTTTACTAAAAATTCACCTAAATCTGCACACAGTTTTAGATAGAAATGGAATCTCCAGGACTGTTTTGGCACAAGGGCAAGCATTTCCTGTCACAAACTTACAATTGTGGGGAAATGAAACCGTTATATCTTAGGTTTGGACTATGATCAAACGATTGTTGGACTTAAATTCCTTTTCTTCTATTAGAAGGATGTTTGTTTTACGCAGTTCAGGGATATTTATTCTTGTGTTTGAGACAGCCACTGATTAGGTGTTATTTATCTCCCCTCCCCTCTTACAGGACACTATTATTAGGCTTGATATGAATAAGACTTGTTTAATGGGACTTACTTGACTAAAGATGGCAAGAGCTTCGATGACTTGGCTCTTTTAATGAGCTAACTTATATGCTCTTTCTTATATCTTTTTGAGGAATGTAGTGATAAGTCAAGCTTAGCTCTCTCATGTGCTGGTTTGGCTCATTAAAATTGTTACTAAGTTAAGAGGTTTGGGAGGCATTATTAGATGGGTTGCTTGGTCAGCTAATGTTGAGGCTGATGCCTTAGCAAAAGCTGGTATTGGCTAGCTTTAAAGTCTTTTGGTTATGTTTGGGTCTGTTATTTTTAAGCTATGGGTTGGTGTGTATAGGGAGTCTATATGATTGTTCCCTAAGTATTATGTAATTTATGCGTTTTAATGAATTTTAAGGCACTCTTTCCCTCCTTCCGCTGATTAAGGAGCACTTTATGTTCCATTAATCATGAAGGGGGTTTTAACGAGGCCTGCCATTCCTATCAAAAAAAAAAGTAGGTTTACTAACAAGCCTATACGATCTCAAGCTTAACTTCATTCATTAGCAATATCAACATATTTGAGCTCAAGCGGCTAATTTATGGGAATTTCAAGTGGCTTTTGAGCTAAGGTGCCAACTGCTTTTATGTGCTTGTCCTTATATTTCCACCCTCGCTTAAGTGGTCTTGGGGCTAAATTAGAAAGTGGAATCCAAGTTCACATGTGTAAAGCTCTTGATGAACTCTCATTTTGATTCATATTTATCACTTTTAATCGATCCCACTTGCCTTTAAGTTTGTGTTTTTAGGATTATATATAACGATTTATTCGTGAAGCCTTCTTGCTGCTGCTGTCCAATAGCGTCTCGTCTGACGTCAACATGAATTTACTTGATGCATGATGAACATTTTAATCCTTTGTATAGGAAATGATATCTTTTCTGCTTATGTGCAGGGTCCATATGATTGTCATGCCTGTTTTGTGTCGTCGAATGTTTCTGTGCTATAACATTATGTTTCTTTTTCTTTTCTTATTTTTTAATAGTGTTAATTTTTGTTGTTGGTTGGTTTGCTTAAGAAAAATTACGTATGGCATGTGTTTATCATCCTAAGATAATTTGTTAATGTTGTCTGTAGACGAAGGAACGTTACTGAATCATTATTTTTAGGGAAAATTCGTTTGAGCCAAAATATTTGTTATGTAACCATGAAGGTATTTTTTATTACAAATAAGAAGACGTTGATGTTGATACGGGAAATGGTCTCATATGAAATAACCTTTTGACTTTATTATAATTTTTTTTATTTTCTAACAATAAATCATAGTTCAACACTTTTTTCTAAGGTAATCCATTTTTAATTATGTTTCCAGACTCTGCAGAAAATAAAATTTCACTATAATGACATAATTATCCTTTAGGGGATCCTTGGTTTGCGAAAGAGATTATTACCGAGGAGAGTATCTTTTCTGAAATTGTATTTTTACGTTTAGTTCAGGTAAAAGATCATTAACATGTAATAATTAGGGGGGTTTATCGAGCGAGTCGATCATGAGTTGGGCAGTGCTTAAGTCGTGCTCGATAAAAATAATTTGTTGCTCGACTCGATTCGTTGCTCGTTAAGCTTGTTAAAATTGTACTCGACTCGTGTTCGTTAAAAAAATTTGCTGCTCGACTCGTTGCTTGTTAAGCTCACTAAAAAATTTACCTTATTTTTTTAATAAAAAATAAAAATTATTAATACTATATAAGGATATTAGGGTTGAGTTTTTTTGTATTAAAATAATATTATTAATTAATAATTTTTTATTATTTATTAAAAATAATAAATTAATTAACTTATTATTTTTTATTTTTTATTAATAAATTAATAATTATTATTTAGATTTATTTTTTGAATGAAATAATTTTGAAGTCATTACTAAAAAATATATTTTAAAAAATTAACGAATTGTTCGCGAACTTATCTAATTAAGTTAGACTTTGCTCGGCTCAATTCTTTAAGGTCTCGAGTCGAGCCAATTCGAGTCGAGCGTTTACTAAGTTTTGACCGAGTCGAGTTCGAGAGTTTGAATTGCTCACGAGCTGCTCAAGTCGTTAAGCACCTTTATTAATAACTTATTATTAATAGTAATAGGTTTTTATTAAAAATGGTGGGAATGATATTAATTTCAAATTTGAGGTATTATATAATGTTCAGCTCTTTGGACAAGAAGATCTCTAGGATAATGAATTCTTTTCATATGTATCATTTTCAATTCTATTATTCGTATTTTATTTAAAATTATATTTAAAATTATAAACGTAATAATGATATATAAAGAGTTTGATTTAATAAAATATTAATAAATGTGAGCATTTTAAATATTTATTATATATTAATCATTTATAATGTTATTATGTGGGAAAAAATGATATATTGTAAAATATGTAATTATTTAAAACAATATCTTATTTTGAGTTATTAAAAAATAGATCTTATATATTGAAAAATAATATCTTTGTTCCCTTGAGACCATAATATCAAATTTTCATATTATATTATAATTTATATAAATAAATATGGTACTTCTGAAAATTATTTAAAAGTATAATTTTGATATAATAATAATATTAATTATATGTTAAATATTTTTTCCAAAAGTTAGATACTGTAACAATTAAAATATTTTTATGAATTTTCATTCAAATGTTATAATTTAATATTAAAGTTTAACTTGTTGAAAAAATATATATCAAAATGATAATTTGATCAAATACACATCTAAGTGAAGTTTTATCCCTCGAACCAAGTATGATAAACTTATATTCCTGTGAAACAAACCAAATAAGGTAGTACAACATTTATAGAGTAACATTACATTTCAGTAATTTTGTTCCAAAAAATAATCTTATAAATGGGCACTTTACCTAAATTATTCTTTTTTTAGAATAATTCTTCGTTTTAAATTTTTTATCAAAATTGTTGGATGAAAACTATTAATTAATTAACGGTCAATATATGTTACTATATAATCAATTGTTGACGTGATATACGTCACATTATTTAAATATATATTATTATGTCAACAATTGATTACATGTGTTAATAATATATGTTAATATTTAATCAATTAATAATTTTCATTCAACATAATCTATTTTAATAAAAATAAAATATTCCAAAAATTATAAGTCAAATGATTATTTGTGTAAATATTAGAGATAACTATATTATTATGGCCAAAGGATTTAGACTTAATGTTAGGATCATGCTAGGTTTTTAATTTTGATTGTGTTTAATTTCATTTCTGGGCCTAATAGATTGAACCCCGATAAAATCAGTGTTTGCGTTATAAAATATATTAATTAGTCTAAATAAAAACAATTTCATTATTTTAAATAATCAAACTTTAAACATCCAAACCCACTTCAAAGATATAAACGAGCCTGATAGTGAAGGATATGGTTAGATAAATTAGTGCATCCCGTTGCCATTCCATTTGATGCGATGAACAAAACATCCATCCATTACCAACAAGAATTATGTCCATTATTTTTTCTGCTCTTACTGGCACGCTTTTTTCTCTGCTCTTAGTGGCAATTTTATCTTTTCTCTTTGGGTTTTCCTATCTTGTTTCCTCGTGTCTACAGCAGGGAGAATGATCTAGCAAGGCTAGCGCTTGATCCGGGAGAGGATGAGATTCTGCAACTCGAGCAAGATGCTTCAGATCTACCTCCTTCGTGCGAGCACTGTTTTGTGGGTTCTTTTCTCACATCAAGTGTGATCCACTTTGTTTCAATGAGAGACACACTTGCAAACGTTTGGCACCCAGTCGGGGCATTTCGATCTCTGATCTAGGTGAAGGGAGATTTTTTATTTCGTTTATTGTGGCGGCTGATGCAGAAAGAATTGAAAATGGAGGGCCTTGGAAGTTTAACTCTCATCTTTTGGTTCTCCATAGACTAAAAGGAGGAGAGGATCCGAAACTAGTCCCATCAACTCGTGTGAATTTTTGGATGTTGATCCATAGTGTTCCGCACGGTTTTGTTTCAGAGAAAGTTGCTCGTTCTCTTGGAAACTGTGTTGGTTCCTTCCTTGAATATGATTCCATGGCCATTTCCCTTGGCTATAAAGGGATTATGAGAATTAAGGTCCGGTTAGATATCAGACTTCCTTTGAAACGAAAAAAAATTACGGCTTGCTAATGGAAAAGATCATTACGTTCGATTCGAGTACGAGAAATTGACACTATTCTGCTTTATTTGTGGGAAGCCGGAGCATGGGGAGAGCTTTTGTCCTCGACGTGCCACTCTAGATACTTCTGAGTTGAAAATGGAGTGGGATGCTTCATTAAGAGAAACGCCGTGCAGAAGAGCTCAGGCGTCGAGCATATGGTTGAGGGAGGCGGTAGATTCTCAGCAGCGTATTGATCCTGCTCATACAAGGAAAGGAAGTGAAATTACGATTACCAATTCGAAAATGGCGGGTATTCGCGGAAGATGTGGGTACCCGAATGGAATTGAGTTAGTGCAAGTGGTCCCAGTGGTGGGCTCTCTATGTGTTGAAGGAATTCTTGTGTCGTTTCTCTTCGCTTTTTTTCAACTAGACACGTTGACATTTTAATTAATGATGATTTTGACGGGAATCAAAGGCGTTGTACAGGTTTCTACGGTGCACCCGAGGAACAAAGGCGAGCAGAGTCTTGGAATCTCCTTAGGTCTCTAAATGACATGCCAGAAACCCCTTGGCTTGTTATTTGGGATTTCAACGAAATCATTCTTTCTACCGATAAACAAGGTGGACATGTTCGGAGCTCCAGACACATGGATTATTTTCGTTCAGCTTTGAACTGTTGTTCTCTAGACGATTTGGGTCATATCGGCCCTTGGTTTACATGGGAAAAAGGGCGAGTTGCTGCTACAAATATTAGGGAACGTCTTGACAGAGGGGTGGCAACTAATGCATGGTGGGAGTTGTTTCCTGATTTTCAGCTTCACCATTTGTCCCATTTTATATCTGACCGTCGCCCTCTACTATTAAGTACTGGATTTCAAAGTTCTTTGCGGAATAGTGTATGGAATTTTAGATTTGAACCTACATGGCTTCTCGAGGAAACTTGTGAACCGGAAGTGGCTAAACTTGGGGCTGAATCTTCTGGGAGGTTCTTGGATCGTATTTTAATGGTGAGTAAAGGACTTGATGGCTGTTTTAAACGTCTTCAGCGAGATAAAGGCCTAATGATAGCTTATTTAGAACTAAAGTTAGAGGCTTTAAATGAACTAACACCTACAGATGATACTCTTGGTGATATAGTAGAGGTGAAACTGGGCGTGAATCTTGACTTGGATAAGAAAGAATTTTATTGGGAACAGTGTGCTCGATCAAATTGGTTAAAACACGGTGACAGAAATACGACTTTTTTCCATAGAAGTGCATCCCAAAGAAAGCGAAAAAATTGGATTATGTCTCTAAAAATGACAATGGAGTCTGTCTCTATGATGAGGAGGATATGAATCAAGTAGCTTGTGATTATTTCATGAATTTTTTCTTCCCTGGGAGTGGGGGATTGTAGTCGTATCCTGGAAGGTGTTAATTGTTGTACCAGTGATGAAATGGACCAAATGCTCACTCGGGACTTTACTTCGACTGAAATTTGGGAGGCAGTAAAATCCATGAATCCTATTAAGGCTGCCGGTGAAGACGGGTTAGGAGCCTTGTTTTATCAAAGATTCTGGCATATCTTGGGAAATGACGTAGTCACTTTTTGTATTTCAGTTTTAAAGGACGAAACTCCTATGTCACAAATAAATCAAACTCTTATAGTCTTGATTCTGAAAGTCGACAACCCCACTGGTATATCTCATTTTAGGCCGATCAGCCTATGCAATGTGCTATTCAAAATTATTTCCAAGGTTCTGGTTAATAGATTCCAAATGTTTTTTTTTTTTGGACAAGTTAGATTCCAAATGTTCATTTCTCTATGTATTGATGAATCTCAAAGTGCGTTCATTCAAGGACGCCTCATCACTGATAATATGCTAGCAGCCTATGAGATCCTTCATTCGATGAGAAATAAAAGAATGGGGAAAAGAGGTCATTTTGCTTTGAAGTTGGATATGTCAAAGGCCAATGATAGAGTGGAGTGGAGCTTTATTGAGAAAATGATGCTGAAAATGGGTTTCCCTTGTTCTCCAGTGTGCTTCATCGGTTTCCTACTCGGTGGTTCTAAATGGCTTGGTTTGGGAGTATTTCACCCCTTCTAGAGGCTTACGTCAAGGCGACCCATTAAGCCGTACTTAATTTTAATTTGTGGTGAAGGATTATCCTCTCTACTTAGACAAGAGCAGACTGACATCGGCATCCGTATCAATCGTTGTGCCCCGTGCGTATCCCATCTTTTCTTTGCCGACGATAGTCTCATCTTTGGTGAAGCTACGGCTAGCAGTGTTGGTAAGTTAAGGGAGTTGTTATCTATTTATGAAGCTTGCTCTGGGCAAGTCATCAATTTTGAAAAATCTGGAATTTTTTCAGCAATAATGTTTTAGATGAAAATCAAAATGATGTTCGGAGTCTTGCAAATCTATAGCTCCATTAGTCCTGAAAAATACATGAGCTTACCTACTGTTGTGGGAAGAAATAAAAAGAGGGCTTTTATGACTTTACGGGATAGATTTATCGCATGCATCTCTTCTTGGAGCTCTCGATCTTTGTCACAAGGAGGGAAAAAAGTGTTCATCAAGGCTATTCTTCAAGCAATTCCCATTTATGCACCGAGTTGTTTTCTGCTCCCTATAACTTTTTGTAAGGACTTGGAAAGCATTATGGCTCGCTTTTGGTGGCAAAATTCCAAGAATAAAAGAGGGATACATTGGTGCTCGTGGCTTGAAATATGCAACCTTACGGAGTTTAGGGGGCTTGGTTTCCGAGACACGGCAAAATTTAATGGGCTCTTCTAGCAAAACAAGGCTGACGGCTTTTATCTAATCCAAAGTCTCTAACCGGCAGATTATTTCGAGCCAAATATCACCCATCTTCTGATTTCCTACATGCAAGGCTTGGGTCAAACCCTTCTCTGAACTGGAAAAGTACATGGACTGCGAGGAGGGTGTTAGAATTGGGTCTTCCGTTTAAGGTGGGATGCGGGACTCCCATTTCTATATGGAATGACTTCTGGCTCCCTACATCAGTCCCAACAAAGGTAGTATCTCCACAAATTCCTCATTTAAATAGGGTCTCAGATATGATTGACAGTAATACCAACACTTGCAATTCTGAATTAATTTATGAGACCTTTTTGCCAAGTGAGGCAGCAGAAAATTTGTATATTCCCTTGTCTAAATTTCCTCAAGAAGATTCACTAGTATGGAGTGGAAAACATACTGGTTTATATACTGTCCGGAGTTGTTACATGCTACTCCTTCCTGAATCTCGGGTTAGTACAAATGACCAAGAGCTTTAAAAACTTGTCTGGCAATCTAAATGCCCCACAAAAATGAATATTCAATGCTGGAAATTTCTTAAAAATTTTGTGCTACAAAGCGTAACGTATGTGTTAAAAGAGCTGCTTCGAACTCTTTATGCTTACGTTGTCTCCAGGATCCTATAGATGTGGCTCATGTACTAAGAATTATGCACTTATTCCAAAAAGAATTATGCCCATTACCAAAGAATTCACACGAACTAAACGACTCTAAATTATTAAAGAATAATTATTATTTTTAAAAATTTTATATATATATTCATCGATAAATAATTGAGAATCTTTCCCACAAACTGCTTGCAAATTCATTTCTCCGGCCAGAAAACTTTAACCAAAATGTATACAAAACCATTGCGTATCTATCTGATATCGTAATTGAGCGCAGTATTTGACATGGTCAAGCCAGGCCAAGGCTTCATAATCCTTTCCCAACACAAGGAATAAGTCAAATGTGAACCAACCATGCTTTAATTAACGCGTTAATATCATACTCGTAGACAAAGTAAAATAAAAAAAGAACTTAAAATTTCTTTGATGTTCAACAAGTTATTATATCCATATACCCACTAATAAACCCTAATCCCCTGGTTAAGTAAAGTGGAGAGAGTCAATAAAATGTATAATACTCTACTGTGATGCATAAGCATAAAAAACACAAGGATTTCAGTTGAAACGGTCTAATTGAATTAAAATGAAAATGAAAAGACTTTAATAATAATAATAATAAATTTATACTGGTGCTAGAGCTACTGCGAGTAATAGTATTGGTGATAAAATTATTTTTCAAGTCATCAAAACAGGACAAAATCAAAGACTCGATGTTCTATATTTTTTTCTTCTAATTTTAAATTTTGTAAAAATGAGTAAATAAATGAAGTAATAGTAAATTAGTATTTATATTAAGATGTGATGAGCAAACGGAGATAACTGAGCGGAGCCAAGTGGATAGTGCACAGGACAGACGTGGAACAAAAAGGAGCTACTTGGATTTTTCCTTCATTCGTTATTAGGGTTAATGCTACCAAACATTCTTCAACTATTTTTATATTTTAAATTCATTCTTAAACTTCAAAAGGTTCTAATTGAATCCTTAATGTATCGATATATTATTAACCAGCTATATATGACATTAAGCACGTTAATCAAATTATAAAAATATATCAATGTAGCACAATAAGAAATAGATAAAAATCAATAAAATTTGCGAGTATAATTCATTTTTCAACGTAATAAAATCAATTTTACATAATATGATATATTGTGATAATTCACCCCGATTATTAATTTTTTTAAAAGATATAATTGTAAATACAACTGTTTGAATTTAAAACTTTAAAAAATATAATTATTTTTTATCATTAAAACTGGTCAATAAGTTTAAATAGCTTACATATATTATTATATTAAGTATATTTACTCTAAAATTGAATTTACTAGTTGAGATATTTCTATAAGTTACTATATAAGTGTTGCTAGAAGAATGATTTTGTGATATCTATGACAAAAAAACCGAATCATATTTTACAATAGAGACATATGACGAAGGATATAACAGATTTTGTATTTATTACCATAGCTAATGATTATGTTAACAAAAGGACCTAGTTGATGATATTGATTTTCTAAGGATTCAATTACAACGTTTTAAGTTCGGGACCAATCTGGAATATTGGGTATAGTTTGAGGACGTGTTGATGAAATTAGCCCAAGTAATTAATAAAGGAAGCCGTAGGCTAAAAGAGGCTGAGCAGCTTAGATCAGCCGCCATAGGTTATATGTGTTAAATAATATAGAAGGGCTAGTCCAGTCAAAGCCACATACTTTGACCGGGAATTATTTTTTCCACGGTCAAACTTCGCTTTTAGCTTCTCAGAAGAAGCATGGAGGAGAGACCTTATTTCAAGCACCCACCAATAGCCATTAGGCCACCATGAATAACCTTCTTCTTCTTCTTCATAGTCCACCACACTTATATAAATCACAAACGAACACCCTTCTGTTTTCTCAACCCTCATCTACCTTCTCATGGCAGCTTCCTCGCCTTTCATGAACATGGACAACGTTAACCATTCCACCACCGTCACCGCCGCCGCCGCCGCCACTTGGCCGGAGCTTCAAGTCCCAAACTTCAAATCATTTGCTCCTTCTTCTTTACCAATCTCCCAAGCTCTTGTTGTTCCATCTTCTTCACCTTTTAGCCCCACTGATTTCTTGGACTCGCCTGGTCTTTTCTCCACTTCTAATGTATGATGATTTTTGATCATTCTAATTGAAATTACTGTGAAAATATGAATTGTAATTAACTCTTTTTTTTTTTGGCATAGATTTTTCCTTCTCTGAATGCTACTGGATCTTTTGCTGATCAACAAGGAACCAAGCCCAAGGCTTTTGATTTCTCTTTCCAAGTGCTCGAACCGCAGCCGAGGCCGCCACCTCCGTCGACCGACATGGCTTCCATCCAGCAACCGGCATGGGATTTCGGTGATGTCGTGAAACAACAACCCGAGTTGACCAATTCGGGTGCCCAGTACCATCAAACGTCTCAGTATGTGAACAATAGCAAGGTTGAAGACGGGTATAATTGGAGGAAATACGGGCAAAAGCAAGTGAAAGGGAGTGAAAATCCAAGGAGTTATTACAAGTGTACGTACCCGAATTGTCCCACGAAGAAGAAAGTGGAGAGATCTTTGGATGGACAGATAACCGAGATAGTTTATAAGGGTAGCCATAACCATCCCAAGCCTCAACCGACGAGGGGTTCTCGGACTTCGTCGTCGCACTCGGCAGAGATATCGGATCAATCGGCCGGCTCCTTTCTGATGCAAGATGCTACACTATCAGGTTCCATTGAAGAAGATGAGTTTGACCAAGCTTCACCTAGAAGTAATACTAATGGTGATGACATCAATGAAAATGAACCTGATTCCAAAAGATGGTAAGCTTCGCCTAGCTGAAAACAACAGAATTCTCAACGTTAATGTGTCTGCTCTTGCTTATGTATGCTTCCTTTTGCAGGAAAGGTGAGAATGAGAATGAGGGCAGTATAGGTTGCGGTAGCAAAGCGGTGAAAGAGCCAAGAATCGTCGTGCAAACCACGAGTGATATCGACATTCTCGATGATGGTTATAGGTGGAGGAAATATGGCAGAAAGTAGTCAAGGGAAACCCCAATCCAAGGTAATTCCATTGCTCTGAACCAGTGTAGTGATAGGTGGTTGAGTACATTCAATTCAATTCAACTTTAGCTGAAGTTGTTGTGTTGTTGATTTTATGCAGGAGCTACTACAAGTGTACCACTATAGATTGTCCGGTTAGGAAACACGTCGAACGAGCATCCCATGATTTACGAGCCGTGATAACAACATACGAAGGGAAACACAACCACGATGTCCCAGCTGCACGTGGAAGCGGCTACGCGATGAATAGGCCTACTTCCACTGCAACCGCAAACAATGTTAATGCTCCCATGGCCATGCCTATAAGGCCTTCAGCTGTCCAAAGTCAGCCTCTCAATATAATTACCCCAACTCCGCATCTACCTGGAAATGCCGCAGCACAACAATAGTGGCTTCGGGTTCTCGAGATTGTCAAAGCCAATCGGCTCCTACATGAGCCAACCACAATTCTCGGACACGGTATTCGCTAAGGATGAACCCAGGGATGATTCATTTTTGGATGGATTCCTGTCCTGAAAAGGGAAACAACTTAACTGTAGGAATATGTTTATCAAATAGTTTTGCTTGTAATTGTAGGAATATCTTGTTGGAAGCGTAGATGGGCTCTCGAAATTTATAACACTCAAACTTTTTATTGATACGAAACAAAATATTTTACAACGACACTCCCAATATTACAATACTGCGACACTAGCTTCTGCTAGTTTACAAGCTTTGCTAAGCTTTCTTTAAATTCTCTTTAATTTTTTTCTCGTTACTCACTTTTCCTCACTTCTCGCTTGTATTTTTCATATGGCTTCCATACATATATATAGTTGTAATAAACCGACATATTATGCTCTGGATGCTTCTCAATTTTTCTCTGCCGCCTTATTCTTGCTTGTCTTGATTTACTTTCATTTCAATTCTCAAATATATGGCTTGCCGACACTATGATTTATCATTTGCCAAGTTGTCTATTTTTTATTGTTTTATTTGTTGCCACATTTAAGATTTCTAAACTCTTCTTACCGACATGTGCTAGTGCACTGCCACATTGCCACATTGAGTTTGAATTTCCAACACTCCCCGACTTTCCATTCCGAGCTTTTCTTTGAGTCAGTTGAATATATCTGCTTTCAATGGTTTTGTGAAAATATCTGCTAGTTGATCTTCAGTTCTGCAGTAAATTAGGTCCACATTTTTGTTTTTCACCTGCTCTCGTATAAAGTGATACTTTGTATCGATATGCTTGCTTCGGCTATGAGAGATTGGATTCTTGGCAAGAGAAATTGTAGACTTGTTGTTGACATAGATTGTAATTGGTTCTTCTTGTGCCAAATTTAGCTCGTTCAAAATATTCTTTAACCACATTGCTTGTCAAGTGCACGCTGTTGCGGCTATGTATTATGCTTCACATGTTGAAAGAGCTACTGTTTGTTGCTTCTTTGATGACCATGAAAATACTGCAGAGCCGATATGAAATAGATATCCAGATGTGCTTTTCCGATCGTCTAAGTCTCCCTCATAATCACTATCAGAATAACCAACCAGCTTCGAATTTTTTGATCCCGTGTAGAATAAGTCATGACCTGTTGTACCTTTGACATATCTGAGGATTCTTTTTGTTGTAATCCAATGATCTTGTTTTGGATTCTCCATGAATCTGGTTACCAATCCCATAGCGTATGTTATGTCTGGTCGTGTGATAGTCAGTTACCTTAGACTTCCAACGATGCTTTTAAACAACGTCGGATTCACTTGCTCTCTTGTTGAATTCACACTTAATTTGACTCCTGTTTCTGCTGGAGTGGCTACCGACTTGCAATCTTCCATTCTGAATTTTCTTAAAATTTCTTCTGCATACTTCTTTTATGATATAAATATTCCTTCTTGTATTTGCTTCACTTCAACTCCAAGAAAGTATGACATTTCTCCAATATCTGTCATTTCAAATTCTTTAGTCATAGCTTTCTTAAAATCATTGAACATACCTGGATTATTTCCTGTGAAAATCATGTCGTCTACATAAAAGAACACGATCAAGATATCACCGTCTTCATTTTTCTTTGTGTATAAAGCATGCTCGTATGGACTCTTCATGAACCCATTTTTCTAGAAATATTCATCAATCCTCGTGTTCCATGCTCTCAGGGCTTGCTTCAGACCATATAGAGCTTTCTTCAATCGATAAACTTTATCTTCATGTCCCTTTTTAATGTATCTAGGTGGTTGCTCAATATAAACTTCTTCTTCTAGGTAGCCATTTAGAAATGATGACTTCACATCCATCTGGTAAATTTTCCATCCTTTTTGTGTTGCAACTGCTGTGAGAAGTCTGATGGTCTCGATCCTTGCTACTGGAGCAAATACTTCATCATAGTCTATTCTTTGTCTTTGCTTATAGCCTTTGACAACTAGTCTCGCTTTGTGCTTCTCGACCTTTCCTTCTTTATTGGTCTTTGTCTTGTAAACCCATTTTACTCTAATTGGGTTATGACCTTCTGGCTGTCTTGTTAGCTCCCATGTATCATTTCTTTCTATTGATGCAATTTCTTCATCCATTGCATTCCTCCATTTATCATCTTCAACCACTTCTTCGTATGTTATTTGATCACTGTTCATAAGCAAGCAGAAAAGTGAAACATTATTTAGTTCATAATCGTTGTACCTTTCTGGCATTCTTCTCTCTCTTGTGGATCTTCGAAGTTCTGTGGGAGGTGCTTCAGGATCTTCTATTATGATGCTGGCATCGCTGCTGCTTGAGGATGATGGTACATTTTGTTGAGGACCTTGATCATCAGCTTGTTCATCTTGATTGATAAGATCGTCATCTTTAAAAAATAGTCCTTCAACTTTCTTTTCCTCTTTGCTCCACCTCCAATAGTCTGCTTCATCGAACTCGACATCTCTTGAAATTATTATCTTCTTTGTAAGAGGATTATATAATCTGTAAGCTTTGCTTCTTTCATCATAGCCAATGAAAATGCATTTTTCTCTTCTGTCATTAAGCTTCTTTCTGGTCTGTTCAGGAACGTGGGCATATACGATGCATCCAAAAATCTTAAGGTGTCCAACTCATGGTTTCTAACCACTCCATGCTTCGTTTGGCGTCATATACTTCACACTTTTTGTTGGACATCTGTTCAATAGGTAAACTGCACATCGAACTGCTTCAGCCCAGAAATTTCTCGGTAGTTGCTTGCCTTTTATCATGCTTCTCGCCATGTCAAGAATTGTGCGATTCTTTCTTTTTGCATCTCCATTTTGTTGTGGCGTGTATCTGGCTGTCAGCTGATGGATGATGCCATGCTCCTTGCAGAATTCTTCAAATAACTTTGATGTATATTCACCTCATCTATCTGATCTGAGTATCTTCAAATATTGACCGCTTTGTTTTTCCGCCATTACTTTAAATTCTTTCAATTTTTCCAGCGCTTCTGCATTTTCTTTCAAGATGTAAATCCAACATTTCCTGCTAAAATCATCAATAAAAGTTAGGTAGTACCTGTTACCTCCAAGCGATGGTATGTCAAAAGGACCGGCTATATATGTGTGTACTATCTCCAGCGGTCTTCGGGCACGCCAGGATCTACCAACTTCAAAGCTTTGTTTATGTTGCTTTCCTTTGATGCAAGCCTCACATAATTGATTTGGAGGGTTGATATCTGGTAGTCCTTTCACCATGCTCGCTTTTTATAACAACTTCAAACCAGAAAATCCAAGATGTCTATATCTTAGATGCCACAGCCATGAATCATCTTTGATTACGGTCTTCATGCACTTGACTTCTCCCTACTCAATATCAATCGTAAAGAGACAATTTCGAGTCATATCAGCTTGGACTATCAATTCTCCTTCTTTGTTTTTAATGGCAAGCGAGCGGTTCTTCATCTGCACTTCATATCCTTTTTCCAGGAGTTGACCAAGACCGATGATATTGTTTTTCAAAGCAGGTACATAATAAACATCTGAAATGTATTTCTTTTCTCCATTTCTCTGAGTAATCATGACTTTGCCTTTTCCTTTTATTTCTGCGTGCGAGTCATCTCCGAACGTTACTCGTCCATGAACTGTTTCATCTAATTTCACAAACAGTTCCCTTTGACCACACATATGGTTGCTGGCACAATTATCAAGATACCAAATTTTTTTCTTGAATTCCTTATTTCCTTTATAAGTGAGGAATACATAAGATTTTTCAATTTTTTCTTCTTGAGCTGCTACTACGTTATTTCTTTCTTCTTGTTTAGGAGCAAATCTACACTCATAACTATAATGACTATACTTATTGCAATTATAACATTGTACCTAGAATTTACTTCATTGTTGATATCTGCCCCTACCTCGGCTTCTGAATCCTCGTCCACGACCTGATGTTGGATTGTTTTCAGTTATTTGAACGGTGTCATATGATCGACCACCACGTCCACGAGTTCCTCGTCCTCATCTTTATCTTCCACGATAACCGCCACGATTTCCTCGACCTCATGTGTAACTGCTGCTAGCTTCCCCTTTGTTGACATTCATCTTGCTTTGTAGAGCTTGCTCCAGATTTTCAGAATCTTCATTTTGTTTTATTTTCTGCTCATGGGCTTGAAGTGAACCCACAAGCTCATCGATCGATATATGAGATAAATTTTAAACGAACTCATCACATCGAAACGACGAATCCTAATGAAAATATTAAAATATTGACTCACATGGGACTTACATATCTAAGACCAATAAAAATATTTTCAAACGATTTCGTTACATCAACGTGATCAATCTATCATTTACTGTAGAAAATATCGTAAATTACAAATTAAAATATATATGGGCCCGTTGAGTCAAATAATTTACCCACATGAAGAATTGGGAAAAAAACCCTGCTAAACGACCAAAGGGTAGTGAGAGAGACAAGTGCATGAGTGAGCAATGGGATTGACGTCTATTATTATCACTATATATAAATACATTTGAATAAAATAGTAAAATTCTAAAATAAACTATTAAAACGTATTATAAAAATAAATTATTAAAACGTGAAAATTAAATTATTTCGGTGATAAAAAATTATTATTATATTTAAAAAATTTAAGTTTGAGCATAAGAAATTATAGAATATTTAAATAATGGCGGAAGGTAAAGGTAATGGAGACTAGTGGGGGCATAGTTCACCAAAATTTTGAAAAATTAAAGTTTATACCTCTAAATTTTTTAAAATATTTAATTTGGTCCCCACAATTTTTAGAAATCTATATTAATTTTTAATTTTTTTAATATTCTTAATTAAATCCCTCTCATAATTTTTAAAAATTCTCATTAAACATCTCGAAATTTCAAAAATTATAATTATAACCAAATTTTTTGAAAATGTAAAGTGAACCCTTCAAAATTATTGAAAATTTCAATTTAAACTTCTAATTTTTTTTAGAATTTTAAGTTGGCCCCCGTACTCTATCACCAAGTTCAACCACTGTATTTGAACATACATTGTCAAATGGTTGAAAGTCTTTAGAACATATACTACTACTTGTAAGCACTCAGATTAATAAAAAAATAAAGTATAATTTAGTATTTAAATATTTTTAAAATTAAATATCAATTTTAATCTTTAGGTTTAAATTAATATTTAAATTTAATTTTATAATGCACGAACCAAACGATCTCATCGATTAAGGGATTTGTTGTAATTCCTTAAGGTCTTAAGTTTGAGCATCGCGCATTTAAGGGTATGAGCATTTATTGTTAAAGGGTTGAGAGTCTTTGAACAGACAATACATTGTATTCACAACAAATTTATAAAAAATAAAATTATAATTTAAATAATTCATTTATTATAATTATTATTTAGAAAAAAATAAAATTCAAATACTAATTTAAACCAATAAAATCTCAAAATTAAATTTATATACTTAATTAGATCAAGATAAATATTCAAATATTAAATTCACTAGAAGATCCATGATAATTTTAGGATGGAAAATTGTACCTTAAAATTAAAATTTGTTAGAGACCCTACCTAGGGGTGTAAACGAGCCGAGTCGAGCTCGAGTATTGCTGAGCTCGACTTGAACTCGAAAACTTTTAAAGTCAGCTCGGCTCGACTCGAAAACTCGCGAGCTTAAAATTATCAAGCTCGACTCGAACTCGAAATATAATATTGAAATTCGACTCGAACTCGAAAAGGCTCAAACTCAAAAAAAATTAAGAGCTCGATTAAAACTCGAGACTCAAGCTCGATTGAAGCTCGATTCTGAGCTCAATTTTGAGCTCGATTCAAGCTCGACATTGCCCCAAGCGCAAAGATGCTTAAACCTATTCTCCCCCATCTTCTTTTATATAAGTTACCAACCCCGAGTTGCTTGTTTGCTACTGACGTGGGATTGCATAACGTTCCTCCACTTTCTTTCTTCCTATCTCATTCAACAACAGTCGAGATGAACACAGATTGTGTTTCATGTGATTACCGACCTTAATCCTTGGGGATCAAACAAACATGTCCTTAGCTTCGTGCTATGTAGAAGTTGAAAATTGGGAGATGAGAGAAGTGGGTTGACTAAACTTCCATATCCGGATGGCGCACAAAATTTGTTTGATGAAACGCGTTAAAGAACTTCTCAACCTATGGAATAAGGCCTTACCATTATTGGGTTCTTGAGTTCAAAGTAAGCTGACTTGAGTTGCTGGTTGATCACTATTTACTTGTAAATTCGAATACTCCATTATAAATGAAAGAAAAGAAGATTATTTGAGTAGAAGAAACGGTGCTTAATACTTAACATCCCTTCTAGAATCCATCATCTTTGGACTTGGTTTCGAAAGCAACCGGTTTCTGGGACTCCTCTTTGCTCATCGGATAACCAGCTGGTGGCGCAGTCATATAGGGTTTCGGCGCAGTGGATGTTGACGGTGGTGGGTATGTAGCTTATGGATCTTTCAAAATAAACTAAACCATGTTAATATTGTTTGGTTTTCCAAATAAAATTGGGTTAATTAAGGAGTTGGTCATCAAAATATCAAATTAATTAATATTTTTAAGATACTTACAAATTGGTCACGAAAATTGATTTAAGAAGATTGGGTTAAACATAAATGAATGAACATAAACAAACATAACCGAACGAACATAACCGAACGTTCACGAACATAAATGAACGAACGAGACCTATGTTCATGTTTGTTCATTTAATTAAACGAACACAAAATCTTGTTCATGTTCGTTCATTTAATAAATAAACGCACATAAACGAACTTCCCGCCGCACGGTTCATGAACGGTTCGCTGAACGTTCAGTTCATTTACAGGACTATTTCAATCTATCAAAATTAGATGAATTAATAAATAAAAAAAATAGGTATCCAAAATTAATATTAGGTGTCTAAAAAAATTTTCGTTAAAAATTTGTGCTTAACGTTTTTAATGTTATACTTTTAGGTGTCTACAGTTAAATTCGGTCATTAAGTGACACATGTCAGACTTATAAAAATTTAAAAATTTTGAAAATTTATATACATGATACATGTCATACTTATAAAAATTTTATATGCATGACACATTTCACTTCACGCCAAATTTAACGGTAGTAACGATTCTGACATATAAAAGTGTAACGTTCGAAATGTCAGATGCCTATTTTCAACAACAAAAATCTTTAGATATCTAAAGTTAACTTTGGATATAGTTTGGACACTTATTTTTACATTAGCCCAAATTAGATTGTTAAAAAGTGGGTAAACTACACATTTAGTACTCCATCTAAAATTTTTGTTTTGTTTTGGTCACGTAATTATTTTTTTCAAAACCATATAACGTTTAATTTAGGTTTCATTTTAACCACTCACGTTAAAAACTAACGATGATGCTGACTCGAAATAATTTTTTAAGAGAAAATTAGATGACCGAAATAGAATCAAAGTGATGATGCTGACTCGAAAAATAAAAATATCACATTAGTAATTCTAATAATTTTTTAACAATGTATAACCAAAATGAAATTAAAACATAACGTTAAGTATGATTTTAAGAGAAATTTAGATGACCGAAATAGAATCAAAGTGATAGTTAAAGATAATATATGTATATACGATCTACATCGGATGAAAATAAAATCTAATTTGAGATTAGGACATCAATCTTACGGTTTTTATCCGGCTTTGCTATCTCTAATAATCAATCTTAAGATTGGAAAAGAAGAAAAGAAAAGAGAAACATTCGTCATCAGAGAAAAATGCCAACTTTAGGGACCAGGTAAAAGAAGCTCATAAGTAAACATTTATTGATACATTTTGTACGTATCTCACTGACTCATTAATTCCCGGGTCGTTCTGCGGTGCGGCGCCTAAAAAACGGCTAATATACGGTGTGACCGGTTAAATAAGTGACCGGTTAAAATTTAGACCGGTTATGTTATATTATTTAACCGGAAATATTATAAAGTACAATAACATACTAGGTAGCGCTTATATAATGTAATAGGTAGCGTTTATATTTACCTATTTTATAAGTAAACCAGTATATTTATACCGATAGCATTGCAAATTTACCTATTACATTATATTATATTGAAAGTGTCCATACTTTTTATAAAAAGGATCGATACTTTAACAGTGTTTCATGTTTTCCACCTACAATATTGATTTAATAATTTCATTTGCACAAAAAATTATTTGATTGTTTTGATATTTTATAAAATATTATTTAGAATTTTTAATTTAATAATAATATATACCGTAACGTAAAAAATAAATCATTAGACGCCTATAATTACTAAATTAATATCTTAAAACTCACTCAAAAGATAACCTTAAATTAATGTTTTCCACAGTGAAAAAAGTATGGACACTTTTATAAAAAGGATAGACACTTTACAATATAACCACTACCTATTGCTTGGCATCATATGAGATTTGGATTTTGATTTCCTTTTGCTTGGCACCAAATGAGCTTTGGATTTTGATGAGCATCGGAAGTATTTCAGACTTATGATTTGGGTGGTACTCAACTTATGATTTTAGTTGCTATTTGTTACATTCTTGTATACCACCCAGATCATACGCCCGAAACGTTTCTGACGCTTTAAAGTTGACCAAAAAATAAAATGGTCGGGATTTCCCTCGCGTTTATACGTTGGAAAAAAAACAATGGAAATTAGGAATAATCAATGATAACATGCATATTGGCTTGGGCTAATATTTATAGTGGAGCCGAAATATATATTGAAATTCAAACTCAAATTGAAATTTAAATTCAAACTCCAATTACATATGAAATGAATTTGAAATGCAGTGTTAAATTGAACATGAAAATTGCATAATTGATTCATACTGTTCAAGTAACATGCTTTATGAACCATCAAGCTAAAAGACAATATTGATTGAGTTCAAAGTTGAGTTGTGAGTTGATGGAGTTGTCACACTTGTCACATGGTTGGAATAAAGTACTCACATGCGAGATAGATACCTATTACATTATATAAACGATACCTATTACATTATATAAGGGCTACCTATTACATCATATGTTTACCTATTATATTGAAAGTGTCCATACTTTTTATAAAAAGGATCGATACTTTTTTTAAAACTTATGTAATTTATGTTTCAATTTTTTTAACAGTGTTTCATGTTTTCCACCTACAATATTGATTTAATAATTTCATTTGCACAAAAAAATATTTGATTGTTTTTATATTTTATAAAATATTATTTAGAATTTTTAATTTAATAATAATATATACCGTAACGTAAAAAATAAATCATTAGACGCCTATAATTACTAAATTAATATCTTAAAACTCACTCAAAAGATAACCTTAAATTAATGTTTTCCACAGTGAAAAAAGTATGGACACTTTTATAAAAAGGATAGACACTTTACAATATAACCATTACCTATTACATTATATAAACGATACCTATTACATTATATAAGGGCTACCTATTACATCATATGTTTACCTATTATATTGAAAGTGTCCATACTTTTTATAAAAAGGATCGATACTTTTTTTAAAACTTATGTAATTTATGTTTCAATTTTTTTAACAGTGTTTCATGTTTTCCACCTACAATATTGATTTAATAATTTCATTTGCACAAAAAATTATTTGATTGTTTTTATATTTTATAAAATATTATTTAGAATTTTTAATTTAATAATAATATATACCGTAACGTAAAAAATAAATCATTAGACGCCTATAATTACTAAATTAATATCTTAAAACTCACTCAAAAGATAACCTTAAATTAATGTTTTCCACAGTGAAAAAGTATGGACACTTTTATAAAAAGGATAGACACTTTACAATATAACCATTACCTATTACATTATATAAACGATACCTATTACATTATATAAGGGCTACCTATTACATCATATGTTTACCTATTATATTGAAAGTGTCCATACTTTTTATAAAAAGGATCGATACTTTTTTTAAAACTTATGTAATTTATGTTTCAATTTTTTTAACAGTGTTTCATGTTTTCCACCTACAATATTGATTTAATAATTTCATTTGCACAAAAAATTATTTGATTGTTTTTATATTTTATAAAATATTATTTAGAATTTTTAATTTAATAATAATATATACCGTAACGTAAAAAATAAATCATTAGACGCCTATAATTACTAAATTAATATCTTAAAACTCACTCAAAAGATAACCTTAAATTAATGTTTTCCACAGTGAAAAAGTATGGACACTTTTATAAAAAGGATAGACACTTTACAATATAACCATTACCTATTACATTATATAAACGATACCTATTACATTATATAAGGGCTACCTATTACATCATATGTTTACCTATTATATTGAAAGTGTCCATACTTTTTATAAAAAGGATCGATACTTTTTTTAAAACTTATGTAATTTATGTTTCAATTTTTTTAACAGTGTTTCATGTTTTCCACCTACAATATTGATTTAATAATTTCATTTGCACAAAAAATTATTTGATTGTTTTTATATTTTATAAAATATTATTTAGAATTTTTAATTTAATAATAATATATACCGTAACGTAAAAAATAAATCATTAGACGCCTATAATTACTAAATTAATATCTTAAAACTCACTCAAAAGATAACCTTAAATTAATGTTTTCCACAGTGAAAAAAGTATGGACACTTTTATAAAAAGGATAGACACTTTACAATATAACCATTACCTATTACATTATATAAACGATACCTATTACATTATATAAGGGCTACCTATTACATCATATGTTTACCTATTATATTGAAAGTGTCCATACTTTTTATAAAAAGGATCGATACTTTTTTTAAAACTTATGTAATTTATGTTTCAATTTTTTTAACAGTGTACTGCGAATTTAAAATGATAATATACTTGTAGTTATTGTACATACCTAAATATGTACTGCGAATTTAATGTTGTACCCACCCTTTAACTACAGAAACATGTTCAAAATGAACCTTCGTTTACATATCCATCAACTCCTGGAGCACTGAACTTGCACAACAAAATTTTTGCCATGGATAATACTGATGTAGACAATGTTAAGCCAACCGAGGAATGCCATGAAGTACATAATGTTGATGAATCTGACAGTCGGTGAATGATAATGATAATACTGAAGTACATATCCATCAATTGGTATGGTGTCTTACCTTCTCACAGTCGGTGAATTTCACATAGTTATCCAATATGACACCCCAGAAGGTAGAAATATTCTCAACACTTTCTTTATTGTTGGCTTCCAACGCCTGTTGCTGTAATTACGCAACAAACATTATTAATTTACCGTCTATAACACTACTTTTCAATATTTATTAATTTAACTCACCACTAAGAGGTATGGAAGGTAGCCAATCCTCCGGTGTGACTTTTGAGAATCGTAGCATATGGTCCAGGCGAGCAAATCGATAACCTAACAAAATTAATTACACAATCAGAACATATTCAATAAGTTTTATTTATTTTCTACTTTCTACTTACCACACCGCCAACCCATTCTGTAGGCTTCAACGTTGCAACGTCGTATACAGTAGCGAATTGATTTCCCATTGATATTACAGAATATCTGTATGAATCATTAGGATTAATATCTTGTCATGAAATATTTAAATATCACTCACAAAACAATATATTTCACTTACCCCGATTCTAACTCGCTATTCCATAAATAATCACAAATTGCAGCTTCGATGTCATCAATTCCGGTTGGAATGTCCGCTTTTTCAACCTACAATTTTGCATACAAATTTTTGTCACAACAACATAATAAAAATCAAATTAAGTATTCTTTTATTAAACTTACCTTCTGCTTCTTCTTCTGGGGTGCAGGACATTCCGAATCCAAAACTGCTGCTATAACACTCTCCGGTGTATAAATGACATCGACTTCCTTCCTCCTCATTTCTTCCATCTCTTCTTCTTCCTCCTCCCTCTTTTCTTCTTCATATTTTTTCAGTTCATCGTACTTTTTTTCTACATAGCTCTTCATATCTTTTATTTCACCCTTCAATTGAGCTCCTTCATCCGAGTATTTATCAACCACCCCCTTCACCCCCGTAAGTTCACTCCTCAAATCAACAACCTCCTTCACCACTCCCTCAAATTTTTCTCCCGTCACCATCTTAATATCACCCCTTAACACCGAAACTTCTTTCACCACTTCACCCCTCAACACCTCTACTTCTTTCACCACTCCATCTATTTTTCCTTCCACTACCCCCTTATGCCTCTCGAGTTTCTCTACGACTTGATCAAGTTTCTCTTCGACTCTTGATTGTCTTTGCATGATTTCAAATTGGATTTTTTTGATATCAGCCAATTCAGACATCAAAATGTCGAAGTTACTCTGTTTTGCTTCACCGTCGTCCCACTCACCTTCATCCCCCAATACAACCATCCCTCCTTTCTTCTCCTCTGCCTCCTCTACATCCTTGCCAATAACCTTCAAAAAATTAAATTACAATATTAAGACATTGATTATATTCTTAATATTATTTAATTACATTTATTACCATTTCTTGCTTCTTCCCTCTATCCAACTTCAACTTCACCATCACTCTAACCACCTCTTCCTTCCCCCATGCACGGATGCGTGCCACTCCGGTTCTTTCATAAGCCGGCACTGCCTCACAGCCCGACCAAAAATCGAACAGTGCAACCTGCATTTATAATAAAATTAGAATTTTTATATAAAAACACAAAAAAGTGATTCAACTCATTTACCTCTAAGATTGCTATGCACCCTTTGAGGTATCTCTGGCTGCCCTTTTTAAAGGTGATAATTGATTCAATCAATCTCGAATGGATATATTCAGCCCAATTGAATTCACCCTTCAAGCCTTCATCGCAAATGAGCTTCATATATTCCTTGTTCGTTGACGTATCACCCGTTGGACAAAGAAATATACCGACAAGGTACAATAGAACTCGGGCCTTCAGCTCATCCCCCAAGTAAGATCCACTTTTGATATCCTCTTCAACTTCAGTATATGTCACCTTATGATTCAAACCATATTTGGAGGCAAGTGCTTTCCAGTTCTTACTCCTACAGACTTCTATAACACTTTTGCCTTTGTTTGTACCCCCAATACGGCTGCAGCAGTCGATACCCCAGAGGGAATGAATAATCACCATACTTAGCCATACATTGACTGACGTCAAATTGTGCCATCAAGGATCGACACAATTCCCTCTGAATAGGTCGATCCCTTACTCCGATCAACGATCCAAAACCTATTTCTCCCAGCACATTCAACTGACCCTTCTCCTTAAGGTGTTTAATTAATAAATTCACCCTTTTAATGCTGCATCTTGTCGAAACTTCCTACATTTTTTAACAATATATAATGTTATAGTTCTTATATATTTTGTATCAACGTATTTACAAGTTTAATGAATACCTTATTTTCATGTGCTTTCCTCCGTTCTTTGTATTCTTTACTATCATTCCTTGACTGTGTGATGTAAGGTTCCTTTTCAGCATCACTCATTGAATTCCATTTGGACCTCACATCTTTTTTCACCTAATATTAAACATAAACGTTTCTTAATCAATACATTAACACTAAATACTAATACTACTCAATGTCAATTTCATTTTACATACCGAACCGCTCTGTGTGCCATCTCCCTTCATCCTTTTGCATTCGGCCATACTGTTAACATTTAAAATTTGTAATCAATTTAAAGTTTATCGATACTTTAATCCAATTACCATTTCAACAATAATAACAAAAAGACATTGATACTTACTAGAAGTACATATATCCACCCTTTGGTTGCTTTCGAGTCTCGGCCTCAATTTCAAAGTCATATGCTCCACCAACAATTTTCCAACCCATTGACTCCATTTTTCCTTCATATATCAGTTTACGCAAATCAAATTATTTTGTTACATACACTTTTCAATATACAAATATAGATAACTACTCTTGTGGTAAAACGGTTTTCTTCAAAAGAATTTGAATGGCCACACCAAAATGTGTCGGCACATTTATACAACCTATAATATCATTTTCTACCTATAATATTTAATAAAAGTATCGACATTTATATTTTTCCTTGAATATCTATTTCTACCTGCAATCGGTCCCAAATGCTTCCTTACTCCAAAACCCCAAACAACACATAAAAAACCCTATCGCGATTACTGTAATAATAAAAAATTAGGGTTTCGACAACATACTTTT
This sequence comes from Hibiscus syriacus, assembly GCF_006381635.1. Taxonomy (NCBI): domain Eukaryota; kingdom Viridiplantae; phylum Streptophyta; class Magnoliopsida; order Malvales; family Malvaceae; genus Hibiscus; species Hibiscus syriacus. Next base: position 2,057,263 of record NW_024062759.1, on the reverse strand, counting down.
CGATTCGACTGCAGCAACAAACAAACAAACTTCGCTTTAGAAACGCCTTCTGAAATGCAGCAACAATTACTCTTCGATTTCAAAAACTCGTCCGTTCTATCTATTTTCAGAGGATATTTAGCTTATATTTTCATCGGATATGTTATTTATATTTAATCGATACAAATACAAAAGTGTCGATACTTTTATGTCAGGTGTCGATACTTTCGAAAGGATAATTACCTATTTCTTTGAAAGTGTCGATAATTTATTACACGTACTTACGAAAGTATCGACACTTTCAATATATCCGGTATCATTTTACCGTTTTTATCATTTTGATACCGGTTTTATCATATTTTTACCTGTTATATCGTTGTGGATCGATATTTTTTTTAAAGTATCGACACATTATAGGCGCTATAACTGCTTCTCTTTTAAATTCACAAAGTGTCGATCCTTATATAACGTATCGACACTTTTAAATTTACCGGTTTTATCATTTTGTTACCGGTTTTATCATATTTTACCTGGTATATCGTTTTGGATCGATATATTTTTTAAAAATATCGACACTTTTTAGGATTTAAAACTGCTTTTAAAGTTATGTAATTTATGTTTCAATTTATTTAATAGTGTTTCATGTTTTCCACCTACAATATTAATTTAATAATTTAATTTACACAATTTTATTTGATTGTTTTGATATTTTATAAAATATTATTTAGCATTTAAATTTAACAATATTAACCAAATATAATAATAAATATGTTTTCAACAGTGAAATAAGTATGGACACTTTTATAAAAATGATATATACTTTTTTGAAAGTTATGTAATTTATGTTTCAAATTTTTTAATAGTGTTTCATGTTTTCCACCTACAATATTAATTTAATAATTTCATTTACACAAAAAATTATTTGATTGTTTTGATATTTTATAAAATATTATTTAGACTTATTATTTAACAATATTAACTAAAGATAATAATAAATATATTTTCACAGTGAAATAAGTATGGACACTTTTATAAAAAGGATAGATAATTTACAATATAACAAGTAAAAATATGACAAAACCAGATTCATTATGACAAAACCGGTAAAATTTACTTGATATGTTAAACGTATGGACACTTTTATAAAAAGGATAGATACTTACCGATAACCAAAGTTTACCGGTTACCAAATTTTTTAATAGTTTTTCATATTTTCTACCTAAAACATTATTAGTTGTCAACATAATAGGTACCGCTAAACCGAATTTATTAAATACATTTTAATGTATCCGGTAATGCTGTATATTAGCCGTATATTAACCCGCCTTTCCTGAGACATTCCGTTAATTCCCCGCACATGCAGTAATGCATCCATATTTGGGATAAATATATGATCCGGATCCAACGGTTTTCACCCCCATTTAATTGTTCTATTATTTTTATTAATAAATAAAATATTTATATAGTAAAATACCTAAATGATACTCGATTATAAGATATTATTTTGTTGAATCTCATGCTTATTAAAAATTATAAAATGATCACTTGATTTTCATATGCTTCAAATTCGTCATTTTTTAATAAAAAAATCAATGGCAGTCTGAGTTGAAAGTTATTATGTTGAATGAGATATGATAAAATTTGATCATAAAATCTTAAATGACTATTATATCACGATCAATATTTTAACGTTTAGCTCATACGATTGTCAATTTTTTAACGGAAAATGACAAGTTTGAAATATCTGAATAGTTGGAGATATTTTGTAATTTTTAATATTAATAGATTCAACAAAACATCACCATATAAAGAATTATTTTATAACTTTTAATAGTTTGATAACTTAACAAAATAACATCTTATAGCATACGGATCATTTGTGTAGTTTATATTCTTTTGAGAAACTTTAATGATTATGCTACAACTTTTTATAATTATTGATTTAATATTTTAAAATTGAAAGATATTCTGTAATCAATAAAATATATGTATAATTTAAGTTATTGTTAATTCGAATATTTAAAAGTTAAATGGAATATAAAAAGGAAAACCGAATCCTATTCCACTTCAGTTTTATTTTTTACCTATAAATTAAGAATTGAAACCGATAACCAAAATCAACCCAAATATCAACGGCACCAAATAGGGAAGTAAAGAAATAAAGGACAATGGACCCCTGGAATTTTAGCCCCAGTAACTCACTTTCTGCTTTCCCAATCACCTGCTGAGTTGGCTTACACGGGTTGAAAACAACCATCTAGTGAACGGTGAGTCGTCTAAACCAACTCACTTTAATCCCACTCGTTTTTTTTTATTTTTTCCACCCTACGTTCATCTCAGTTTTCTTCTCTCCAACTCGTCCACTTTTCGATTTTCTTCTCTCTACGCCACCGTCCACGGAGGCCGCCAGCCGTAATTTCGAGCACATAGTTATGGCTTTCCTCTCTATTTCCTTCACTCCGTAAAACAGCAAGAAAAACAAGCATGCATTCCCGTTTTACCCTTCCTTCCCATTTCTATTTTCCGATTCCTTCATCTGCTTTCCTTTCCAGATCTCTAGTCGGAGCCAACCACACCTCTGCTCGTTTCTGCTCCCGTTAATCTCTTCTCCATTTTTAACGATTTTTTTCCTATTTTTTAATTTTTTTTTGTTGACAAAAATCCACACTGCAACAGATACAACTCGAACAGCCAAAAAAGTTCTCTCTCTTTTTTTTTTTTTATAACTCTCGTTGGTTACTGTTGTCATGGACTCTGGTACAGGGAAGCCGAGCCTTTTCCGGAATATTCTGGCTCGTGCTCTTCTTTTCGGTGTTTTCATCTTGGTCATCCGATTCGCTTACGTGGTCACAATCACCGGCGAGTCTTGCAATCGCGGTGACTTCTGCTTCTTCTCCATGCCGCAGAGTCTCAGCTTCGTTATCCCTGGTGCTGGAGTCTCCGCCATCGTCGGAAACGAAGCCGTTTCACGGTCCGATCCTCGCCGGGAACTCTACACCAGCAAGGAGTGGATCAGGTCCGTCCATTTCTACTCTTCGGTTTTCCAAGATCTGATCTCCGACGGTTACCTCTCGCCTCACTCCAAGTCTCTCTGCGCGGAGACTCCTTTAGGACAAGAAGTTTTCGCCTTGAAAGAGATAGGCGTGGAAGATTCCGTTGGCATTTTCAAGAAAGCGACCAAGCCTTTGGTGATTAAAGGTGAGGGGCATCGGATTCCTTTTGATGATAATACTTTTGACTTCATATTCACCGGTGGTGGCCGCCTCGATGCATCGGCTCGTCCATCGGATTTCGCGGCTGAAATCGCTCGGACACTGAAACCCGAAGGGTTTGTAGTGGTCCACATAAAGGCCAATGATACTTACAGTATGAATTCTTTGCTTTATTTGTTCAATTATTGCAAATTACTTAAAATGCACGATATGGATGGTTTCAATTCATCAATGCCTTTTATTAGAGAAATTGTATTAAGAAAAGAGACTGGATTTCTCAACCATCTGAGCAAACAGATTCCCCATGGTAGTTCTGATAATAAGTGCTCCGTTCCCGGCCATAAACGAGAATTAGTCAAGAAGGCGGAGCCGCTTATCGAGGAGGAGCCCTTAAAGCCATGGATTACCTTGAAGAAGAATATAAACAATGTGAAGTATTTGTCATCAATGGTCGATATCAGTTTCAAGAAGAGATATGTGTATGTCGATGTTGGTGCTCGGAGTTACGGCTCTAGTATCGGAAGCTGGTTCCGAAAACAATACCCCAAACAGAACAAAACCTTTCATGTCTATGCTATCGAGGCTGACAAGCATTTCCATCAACAATACGATTTGAAAAAGAAGACGGTTACATTGTTGCCTTACGCGGCATGGGTGAGGAATGAGACGCTGCGGTTTGAGATCAATCGCGATCCTGGCCAAGAAGAAGTGAGTGAGCTTAAGGACAAAAGCAGAGGGATGGGCAGAATACAACCAGTGAAATCGAACGGGGGCGAGGTCAACGAGATCCAAGGGTTTGATTTCGCGGAGTGGCTGAAGAGCACCGTGACAGAAAGCGATTTTGTGGCGATGAAGATGGACGTTGAAGGAACTGAATTCGACTTGATTCCCCGACTATTCGAAACAGGTGCAATCTGTTTGATTGACGAGATCTTCCTCGAATGTCATTATAATCGGTGGCAAAGGTGTTGTCCCGGTCAGAGGAGTACCAAATACGAGAAGAATTACGGCCAATGCTTGCAACTGTTCACTTCACTCCGAGATAGCGGCATTCTTGTCCATCAATGGTGGTGACTGGTTAGACTGGCTCGTAAATAGCTTATATGCTATGAAATCACCCCACCCGTAGCCTTTTTCTTCTTTTATTTCTGGGTTATTGTCGTTGCATTTGTTGTTCAAATCAAAATTTACAATTTAGTTGGCTGTTTCATTGTTCTTGCTTGCTTGTAATCATTTAGTATATATACAAAATATTAATCAAGCTTATCAAGAGGAACTATTTTTAACATATTTGAAATGAAAAAAGATTAAAAAAACAGAATTTACAACAACAAAAATACAATACAACTACAATCTATATTTAGTAAATTTAACTATGTTTTTATTACAAAAAAGCCGTTCCGATTTGTTCTATTTTATGTGTTAAATGTGTAGATGGGAAATGATTTTCGCTTACCATTTACTAACCACAATTCTTTGAAAAAGAATTGGCATTCGCCTCCACCACCAAATTGGGGTTGAATTCCCCGGTTCCATAGCCTTTTTTGAGGGTGGAGCTGCACATTGGTTTCTCAAAAACAAAATTCAATTTCTGCGTGTGTTTTTAAGGGAAACGAGTAGATTTCCCTTGATACACCCAGAAAGGCAAAATGGGTGTCTGCTGTTCTACGCAATTCAAATACAAAGGTAGACGGCATGAGAAACATGAATCGGAGGAAGCGGAGGGACGCCATGAAAACGACGTCACCAGCATCGGACATAATGGTGCCATTATCAGATTGCAAGGCTCCTCTTCCTTCACCTCAATGTACACCCGAAAAGGCAAAAAGGCAATCAACCAGGACGCCATGACCGTTTGGGAGGTCCCTTATCCCCTATCTTTTATTATTCCTTGTTTTGTTTTCATTGTCAATCTGGGCCGGATTCATTGTTGAATTTATGATTCGATTAGATGTTTTTCTGCGTGAATGATCCAGAACTTTACGGGCGAGAAGAACGTGTTCTTCTGTGGTGTATTCGACGGTCACGGTCCCTCGGGTCACAAGGTTGCACGCCATGTATGTGACGCGTTGCCCTTGAAGCTTTCCAAGATGCATCAGCCTCAGCATCGGCATCGGGGTTGTGCTAAGGACAGCGAGAAGGACAATTGTCACAAACAATGGGAGGCGGATTTCATTAAAGCTTTCGAAGAACTGGATGAAGATCTTATCATGGAAGAATCACTTGATAGTTATTGCAGTGGTGCCACGGCTGTAACCCTTGTTAAGCAGGTATGTTAATTGCCTTCACCATATGTTGTGGTCGTAATTGTTGCCATGATCATAACCAATATTTTCAGGACCATCACTTGATAATTTCGAACTTGGGGGATTCTCGAGCGATTCTCGCAACTAGGGACAACAGAAACCAACTTATTCCGGTTCAGCTAACGGTTGACTTGAAACCGAGCTTGCAAAGTGAAGCCGAAAGAATCAAAAAACACAGTGGCAGGGTGTTTGCTATGGAAGTAGAACCAAATGTACCGCGAATATGGATGCCGGACCAAGATTGCCCCGGTCTAGCCATGTCGAGGGCTTTCGGGGATTTCTGCCTCAAGGATAATGGACTTATCTCAACACCTCAAGTCTTTTATAGAACGCTAACACCCAAAGATGAATTTGTAGTGATGGCGACTGATGGGGTAAGCAAGATTACAAATTAAAGCGAAGGATTAAACCTTAAATTTGAGTATATCAGAGGGACCAAAACTGAAATCTAACCAATGCACGTCTCTCTGCCTGCAGGTGTGGGATGTGCTATCAAACAATGAGGTGATACAAATAGTTTCCTCAGTGAAGAGACAATCCATAGCAGCAAAGGTGCTGGTTTATTATGCGGTTCAAGCATGGAGAACAAAGTATCCGGGTTCGAAGGTCGACGATTGTGCCGTGGTTTGCTTGTTCTTAAAGAAACGACCTCCTCCAACTGCGACTTCGACTTCGGGGGCCTTGTCCGACGTCAGCATGCAGACCACAAGCATCGTGGATGTTCCGGACCCTAAAGGCAAGAAAACCGAGGAAGGCGAGACCGTGATTAATTCCGACATTGTCGTGGATCATAAGACGCTTGAAGAAGTAAGTAGAGCAAATGCTTATAAGCGTTCTCGGCTTGGCAATTTGAGTAGGCACAAGACGTCTGGGGATTCCGGTGGTGGAACACGATGCTAATATTTGTGATACAGTAAAATGTCAAATATTATTCAATGATTTTCGAAACTCGGCTATGAAAGTTTAATTTAATTTTGATTATTCAAAATTTTATTCTCCCTTTTTAATAATAAAAAATATTATTTTATAGATATATTATATTATACAATTATTCTATTATTATAAAACTCTTATTGAGCGTTAATCAAACGCAAATTAAGTCGGGAAAATAGTAAGATATCATTCTTTTAAACGATAATTAGAATTAGTTTTTTACCCTCCATATTTTCACATGATTTTTAAATAAAAAGTTTTAAAATATTATTTTAAAAATAAAATTAATAAATATCAGCTCAATCAAGTAATAATTAATGGGTATAACGTGGTCCTATTTTCTTCATATTAATGATTTATGGGCAAGGCAAGATTATTATTCCCTCGTCTTGAATTTATTATTCCCATCAAAGTCCATTCAAATAATAAGTACTGAGGTCAATTTCTTGTTTTATTTAGGTAGGATTAACATGTCTAAATTTAATAAATTTTGACTTAGTATTTTAAAATTATTATTATTCAATTCAAGCAATAATTAGTTTTTTTTAAATATTGAAATTCAATTCATTTTAACTTAATTTATGTTTCTAGAAAACACGAGTGACGTAATATCTCTCTCAAAGATTTATTACCATGCGCTCTCTATTTTTATTTTTATTATTTAAATTTGGTATAATTAGACCAATTCACAATTTATTCATAGTACATGGACTATTAGTATAATTTGACCAGGTAAAACACAAAAACGAAGGCCAGATAAAATAAAAATGGGTTACTCTTGAGATGCCTTATTTAACGATCGAGTTTTCTAGAGCGAAGGCCCATGGGTATTGAAGGGGCATTTCTGTAACTAGACAACTGTCAATATATAAGCGGTGGTGATTGCAGAGAACTTGTGGTCGCCCGCACTCACAGAGACTGAGATTGTGATAAAAAGAGTAAAATGCCGTGCCTCAATATCTCAACCAACGTGAACCTGGATGGCGTCGACACCTCCTCCATCCTCTCCGAAGCCACCTCTACGGTGGCTAAACTCATCGGAAAACCTGAGGCTGTATGCTTCTCCTTCCCTCCTTTTATTACTACCTTTCATTTCTAATTTTATTTATTGCTATTTTGTTGGACATTTAATTTCTGCTTTCTTGTTGTTTGTTTATACGGGAAATTTTGCGTCTTCATGCGGTGCTATAGTCTCGGTGTTGGGTGTTTTAAGACGTATCCTGTTTGGTAAACGATCATTGCCCATTATTGAATTATAACATTTTTAGGTAGTCAAAATGTATATTTACCGTTATACTAACTTGTATGCTTATAAATTTTTAGGAACCAAACTGCACTTTTACTACTTTAGGGGTCCAAAATGAAATTTATCGGTGTATTAAATTATAATAAATAAATATTTTAAAGCGGATGAACTAAATTTTTCTGTTTAGGGGGCTAGGAATTAGGATCCGACTCTGCATTATTGGATAGGTTGTTCAAACGGTTAGTTCAGTCACAAATTAACCTATTTTTTAACTTTTAACTGAACAAAGGTTGGTTAATTCGGTTGGTTTTCGAATTAACCGAAATATTGGGTCTTAAAAGTTTAATGGTTAGTGTCGTTAAAAAATTGTTGGGTATTGATTCTTAATGTGTTTGAACTTAAAATATATACAATACAGTAAGTATTTAATATTTTTTTGTTAATTTGGTTAATTAACTGATAATAGAACTTAGAAAAATTTTCTTAAATGTTAACTGATCTAATATCTAATTAATTGACCGATTAACCAAACTAAATTTGGGTTTGGTCAGTTAATCCGGTTAAAATTGAACAATGAACACCCATATTAATGTATATGTTTTAGGATGGTGTCTTGATACCGATAGGTTTACCATAAGAAAGATCTGTTGTTACCTAATTCAAGTACCTATGGTTCTTCTCGCTTTTGTCAATTTGAATGCTAGGAAAGAGTAACCACTCTGTTGTCTAAACTTGGTTCTTGTTTCTTGTTTGAACGAGCCTTTATCATACATGCTTGTATGCATGTTTGTAAATATCTTTTTACCCTCTAGCATCATTGCAATAGTTACATAAGAATCTGATCAAACTTAGGCTGGAACTGCTTGATGCCTGAAGAATTTTCATGTCCTAAATGATTAATGCTATAATAGTCACCGTCATCTTGTCTATTTTACTAGTATCCATTGTGGATCATTGAGCATGTGGTAAAAGTTTCTACTGTTCTGCCTGTACAAGACTTCTGAATAGTTTTGTTACATTACACCTTGGTATTTAGAGAAATATGCTCTTGGTTCAAGTGATTTATGTTCTTGTTTAGAGATTTTCTCTCTTCCCTTTTCTATTTCTGCCTCTTAGACAAAAAATCTGGTCCGGTTCAACTGAGGACTTGATGCCTGCTTTGTCTAGTCCTTTTACAAAGAACAGGAAATGTTTGGAAGTGGCTGAAAACCAGAAAAAATGCTTTTTATTTTTTCGACATATATAATGTAAGTGATTAGATTTTAACCTAGTCTTGAAAGTTATGCTAAAAACAATATTATTAAGCCAAATGAATACTGGTCCGGGTTCCTTAACCATGCTTTGTCTCCTATTAACCAGCTAGAAGGAACTCTATACTGTTTATAGTAATTCATGTTTGTTCATGGCATGTAATGTATTGTTTGTTGTTTGTATGCAGTATGTGATGATTGTGTTGAAGGGTTCAGTGCCCATGTCATTTGGTGGTTCCGAGCAGCCAGCCGCCTATGGCGAGCTGGTATCCATTGGAGGCCTAAATCCTGATGTGAACAAGAAACTGAGTGCTGCAATAGCTGGACTTCTCGACACCAAGCTGCAAGTGCCACCGTCACGGTTCTTCCTCAAATTCTTTGACACCAAGGCAAGCTATCTATTTTTGCTTTAATTGTCACAAGGATGGATTATTGTCATCTATTTGTTTATTCTCATCACATTTCCCTGTTTGTTTAGGCGCATCAAACCCAAGAATATGCACAGTGTTTGCATGCTTTACACCAGCACTAGATAATCTAAATAGATCTTTTCTGTTTCATACTGTGAGCATAGGTCTCGTTAGCTTTCTTGTGAGTCCGACTTATGCCGTTTCTTTGGCCATGATGATATTTGGCACGCCTTTGCGGTTCTTGCCGCTTGATAGTGCTGATACTTTGATTGTTTTGCAGGGTTCCAACTTTGGATGGAACGGTTCAACCTTCTGAGTCAGGTGATGTCTAACTTTATCGAAACGTTGATATTGTCTTTCCAGTGTGCTTTATTTCTACGGTGAATTGCTGCCGATTAAATTCGGCAAAACACATTATGGCATTATGTCTTTTTATCTATGCGTTTTATTAGGATAATGACATGCAGACATTAATGGACACCGATGTTGAACAAAGCCTATATGAAGTTATGGCACATGATTCAATAATTGGAGTGAAAACTACTTTTACTTTGTCGACTGATCATCTGTTTAGTTTGTAGCGGTCGGTCTATGGTTAAGAGTCCATTCCTCTGACCTTGTAACCCGAGGCATATAGTACATAGTTAAACATGATCTCATTCAATGTAAGCCTAGTAAAAGGAGCAGATGCACATGGCAAACCTTGAATCTCATTCATTGCCCCACTGCACGAGTAAAACAAACTAAATTAAAGGCTTTCCCTTGTTTACGGTTGATAATCAAATGTGGTACAGCATGGGTCGTTTCGTTTGAATAATGATATTAACGTGAATTTTTTTGTAGGTGTAAACGGATAAAATGTTCGATGAATTGTTAGTGATTTGATTATTTATGTACATCTATCGAATTAAACAAATGAATATTTTTAAAATGTTATATTGCTTTAATAAATGAACGAATACAAAAAGAATAAAAAGAATACAGAAGTGTGTTCTATTGGTTTATGATCATGATCAATTTTATTTATGAGTTCATTTATCGACTTGTTTGAAAGTACGTTTGTTTGGATTTTTTTAAATATCGATGAAAGTAAATAATGAACTTAATATAAAGTGAATTTAGAGTTCAAATTATGAAGTCTAAAAGTTTAAAAATTAACGATGTAATTTCATTATTTATTTTGACTTGTAAGTAAAAGGATAAAAAGAAATTATTTATTTTCGAATATTAAACTAATATGTTTAGAAACGAATAGAATACGAAGACATTTTAAATAAACAATAGAAATGATATCAAAATAAATAAACATGTTTGTTCCTTGGGTTTTGTTTATTGTATCTTTTATTTCCAGTAGAAGTCAATTATTAAGAAATGTAAGATAAGATCCGGAATTACATGCCCTTTATTGATTTTAAATATGATAAAATACTTGAGATTGTCATTATCTTACTCAGGTAGATTTTAAATATGATTTAGAAGGATACAAAACAGTTCTTGAATCTATACTTTTTCTATATTTATATGAATACATAATATTAAATAAATACATTTTGAATATTATAAATAATTATTTTACTTAAAAATTTGGAATATTTCTAAGAGGTTTTACATTCTTAAAATAAACTTGGATAACTTCATTCAAACATTCTTAAAATATTTAATTTATACTTAATGTATTGTTTTGGTGCAATAGCTCAACATGTTGTACTCAATAGTTTATAGAAATTATATGCTAATTGGATCATTAGTCTTAATAAGGAAAGGAAGAGTCGTTTGGTTTTGTAGGGTTTAGAAAACAGGACGAGTTCGGTCTTTATTTGACATGTGAAAATGATGTTTGATTTTATCTGTCTCGTCTTTTAATGGGCCTGCCGACTACGGAACTTCTGGAAATGGACCGTAACTTTGTAATATATAATTTGCCAAATATTTAATTTAGGAGGCTCAAATGAGGGGTTAAAATATTATAATACTATTAGATGTTTTATTTAAAATTATAAATTTTGATTTAAAACATCAAAATCTAAAATTAACTTTAAATAACGAGTATGTTCGGGTAAAATTGCCTCCATTCGTATTGGTTCTGTGCAGTACTTTTATTCCATGCACACTCGTTGAACTGTTAGTACTTGATTGATTCCCTCACACCATATTATATTCTATTATTTTGATGCCATTATATTATATTATTTGTTGTGTAAGTATTCATACAATGTATGGTAGCTATTGTGCTACCTTTACATGATAAAAACATGAACTTGGGCACAAAATTGTTTAAATAAATAAACTTGTTTTCAATAAAAAAAAATTAGGTTTAAAAGGGTAATGTCATATTTCTTTCTCTTTTTCTTTAGTTGTAGTGTTTGTTCGTTTTTTTCTTCTTCATCCTTACGATCAATGACGATATCAATTTTAATGTCGATCGTCGATCGTTAATATTCATTGTTTTTCATTTGTTTTATTATAATGTATCTTTATATATTTCATTTTGTTTACTTTAAATAATTCTGTTTTTATGGCGCTATGTTCTTTTACCTTTATAGTATTTTTTTCTGTCTTTATGGCACGTTTTCGATCGTTTTACCGTCATTTTTGTTTATCATTTTTCAGGGTTGGATTTGATATCGTCACGACTGATCAAGATGGCGCTTTAGTTGTTATCATACTGATCTTCCTTGTTTTGGACCCTCAGATTAGATTTAGATATACGGTTCGCGTTCATATCACGTCACTCAAATTTTGATTTGTGATATGTTGGTGGCTTCTCAATAGCTTCATCTCCTTTTGTGATTCTTCTATTGATGTGATCATATATGTTCATATCTATTTTTTATTAGAGTTTATTTCGTTAAGTTTTTAGCATTTTCCATGTAATCTTAAGTGGCAAATTTTATCGTATTTAAGAAAATATTTTTATTATGTGTTTAATTTATAACTATAGTTATAAACTTTTGTTGTAATTTGAGTATTTTTTTTATTTTAAATAAAATCAGCAGCTTTTATAAAAAATAAACCTATTTTCAATAAAATTAAATTAACAAATGAATTATTTCTATTCATTACAAGTAATTTTTGTCTTTTAATATTTTAAAAATATTATTAAATTTTTAATCAAAATACTAACTACATATACATGCATAATCAAGTGTGAAAGTAAGAAAGAAGTTATCTTTTCTTATATCAACGGCTGTGGATGAAGGACTTATAATGGAGGTAATGTACCTTATTCTGTCCCTCGGTGATTCCCTGCTTTTTGACCGTTCCTGGCTGTGCTGAAAAGCAATCATATGTCGAAAGTGTTTTTACTTTTCTAGATAACACCTACACGTTCTGCATGGGAACAGCAAGAATCATTGTCTTTTCTTTTGTAAGAGAAAATTAACGCAGATACAAAGGGTTAATCCTATCCGTATAATGTTTATGATCAATGATTCGAATAACATTATAAAATTGATTAATATAAGGTTTAAAATTGCAATTAGTTGTAATTGAAAATTTTAGACAAAAATATAAGAGGTCTTTGTGATTTTGAAGAGAACCCAATATGACTTTCGTATTATTTTTTTTTCATAATATGGTTCTTCAATTCATTAAAATAAATTCAATGTGGTCTTTTGATAAATATTTTATCGTCGTTGACATCGCATTTTACGACCATGTCAGCACTATGGACCGCCACATCAACATCTTGAATTGGCATACCAATACTGTAATGGTCAAAGACAAAAACGCTGGTCAAAGAGGCATATTATGTTTGTTTTCTGAGTTGGAGAGTCAAATTGAGAGAAAAATAATACGAGGGCTAATTTGGTTTTTTTTAAAAGTACATGGACTTCTAATTCCTTTTGATAAAAAAAATTATAAGTTGTATAACTCTTTAAAGTAATTTAGGTAACATTTTAGATTGAATTAAAAAAATTATGTTATCAATAATATATCATGTAAACCGCATAACTATTCTAGTTACAACATAAATATATATCTATCAGGAAACTCTAGTAACATTGTAATTGAAATTATTATCAATTATATAAAATTTTAAAATAGGTTAAAATTTGTTATAATATAACATTCTCGATTATAATTAAAATTATTATCAATTATATAACTTTCTAGAATAAACGTGATAATATTTTAGATTAAAGTTTGGCAGTGAACTACCGTATGCCTGCAAATTCTAGAATAATGCTTTAAATTGTCATTATGCTGTCTCTAATGGTACACCCTATAGTACGTACACACTGTAATTGTGGTTTTCTGTAAGCTCTGCCACTTGTCCAAATGATTTTCTATTTATATCAAAACAGATTGAGAGAGAAACCAAAGGAAAGCCATGGCATTGGGAGGCGAAAAGACAAAGACTGCTACTACTACATTGAGAGGCTGCATTAAGAAGAGTAGAGGGCCATGGGTAGTTCACAGAACCACCAAAAACGGCAGAACGGTGACCAGTTACCGCTTCCCCTCCGACGGCGAGCGGCAGAAGAACAAGCAAAGGGAGCGGAGGCGTCGTGCCGTGGCTCACAAGATATTCGCGGGCCTCAGGGATCACGGCAACTACAACCTTCCCAAGCATGCCGATACTAATGATCTGCTCAAAGCTCTTTGTGAAGAGGCTGGTTGGCTTGTTGAGATCGATGGAACCGTTTATAGGAAGGTCAGTTTCGTTAATGCTTTCCATTGTTGTTTTGTTTTTACTCTTCTTCTGCTCATCACAACAATTTTCTTTTCAATCTATTGCAGAAATCGGAATCAATATTGGCTGGTTCTATGGCTCACTCTAGCCGCCAAGCCACGGTAGAGGATATCGGTCGATCGAAAGAAGATGAAGATTACTGCACATGTAATGACCATGGAAGTGTTGCACCACAAGGAGCCTTCTTGTCACTAGGGCTAGGTCATTCCCATGCTGTTGATTTGATGCTATCACTCTCCCTTCCAAAGTTATAAGCTATGGGTAAACAACATGGTTTATATATATATATATATTATAGTCTAGTTTTTGTTCTTTATTGTTTCCTGCTATGTAGTTGGTGTTTAATATATATATATATACACATGAATGAATCGAATATATTGCATATGATTCATTAAATACATGTTTTTTTTTGTTGGAGGAAAGATTTTTTTTAGGGCAGACTCCTGCACATGAACATGGTTTCCTTGCAAATATTTTTACTACTTTTAATTTGTTCCACTTAACACAAGACATGATAAGTGTAAGAGTGTTTCAGAGAAAAAATGGGAGGCGAAATCATGACTAAAATGTGATTGTAGCTGTATTTTTAGTTATATATGTAAATATATATGATGTTATTGTGGTTGTTGTGAGTATCGTGATCATATGATAACGATTTTAAACCTTAACAATCCTTCTTTAGCAAGGTAAAAGTACTTAGATTTCAAAAACTGGGAAAGGCAATGACCTTTCAAACAATGAGCAACTCCTCCATGACATTCAACAATTAGCAGAAAGATTCAGTGCTGTAAAGCGAAGAAAACTACCCCCCCGAGCTCATGTAAAACATTGTGAAATTAAACAAACCAGCAGGGCAGCAACCATATAACCCAACAAGCTCTTCTACTGGATTTTTAAAATTTATTAATTTAGTGGATTAGAATTTTAAAGAATTGATAAGGAGTTACAAGTAAAGATGATAATTTAACCAGAAATCAATAGATTTTGATTTGACCTAATTTGATGGGGTCATATTTTCCTAAAAGAAAATTAGTTTTAGACTGGGTCGGGTTGGTTTATATATGGGTGAGGTCAGGTCGGGTCAATTTCAATGGAGGGTGAAAAACTTCCAATCTGATTTGACCTGGGTCAACGGTGTAATTTTTCATTTAAATTTATAGATAATTACTATAATACATAATCTCTCGATTATTTTTTAATTAGATCCCTATTTTATATAAGATCAAATCTAATTTGGATAGAATAAATATGCTCTTTGGATCGAGTCGGGTCGAACTTATATAGAGGATATATATTTTTCGGGTCAAATCTAATCGACCAAAAACCCAACTCAACCCAACATGTTGTCATCTCTAGTTATGAGATATTTACACCATTTGGATAGACTTGTTTATTTTAGAATTGAAAGAATTAATTTATTTTTATTAAGTTGCCCCTTCAAGTGTATTTTTATATTTGTAACAATTTCTTTGTTTCGTCATCATTCTTCTACATTTGAAAATTATTTAAACAAGTATATCTCGTCCTCTTCCTAGCTATGATCCTCGGAAAGTTATTTAGTGGAGTATGTTATCCCTATTCCTTTTCTCTATTTCATAATTTAATAAATTTAGGGGAAATTTGTTAAAATTTCTTGTTAACCTTATTATTCTTTTCAAAAAAATAATATATATATATATAGATTGATTGCCTAAAATAAGCATATTTATATTATTTTTTCAAAACACATGTTAGGTCAATAATATCATCATAAAAAAACAATAAATATAACGAAAAATATTAATAAAAAGTGTGACCTTAGGAATAGCGAGAAAAGTTATCATTGTATTACTCGTGTATGATCAGTAAACTCGATGAGACCTTGTATTTTTCGTAAATATCTCATCTTAAATTATATAAATTTCAAGTCATTCCCATCTACACGGTAAAGAAAATTCCTTTTTTAGCTTAAAACAAGATGGTGAAGTTTTCTTTTGTTATATTCTCGTTGGCTTTGGTCCTTTCAATTCAATTTGTGGTAGGTTCAGAAGACGACGATGTTCGAAGAGAACTTCCCACTAATAAAGAGAGAGAGGTATTCTATTTAGTTTTCGAAACTATCATTGAGGGTCTGGTAAACCAAGGAATAGTGGATCGTAACGTTACGAATAATAAACTTGTTAGGATCGAGTTCAATGAAGCCTATGAAAAGGCTAAAGAAAGTAAAGGTCCTTCATCGTCGAAAACATCGTTTATTGAAGTATCCCTCGAAGACGAAAAACAACTTTTCTATGCGACGCTCGAACATGCACTCGAAATGATGTCGAGTTCTGGACTAATAGATCACGATGCTGTGTTCAACAAAGTATTTTCTGGGGAATCAAAAACTCTAGCATCTGAATTTGATACAATGATCACTCTAGCCATCGGAAAGGCTCAAGCCATTCAAAAGGCTAAGGCTTGGAGTAATGAAAAAGATAAGGTCGAACATGATCTCTAATGTATCCTTCTAAAGGTTATAAAATTTTCTCCAACCTAAAATAAAATATTTTTTTAATCCGATTTTAATAAAAAAATTACAAATTGAATTTTGATTGATAAAACATTATTTTTTAAAATTGTGATTGTCCTTTCCTGAAATGTTTAGAATCTGTATTTTAATTTAATTTAATTTCAAGATATATGAAATTTGGAATGGATCAGATCAATATATTTTAAAGAATATATATATAATTTTCTTACCCATAGCTTTGTTCTTCTTCTTCTTTTGTTTATTTCTTTTTTCTTGTATGCTATTTATGTTCAATGGATATTCTGATTTGGTATATACATAATTATGATGTATGAAGTCGAGGTCAAATTTAAAATAAAACTATTGGTTCAGGAATTATTCTCAAATTTAAATTACATCACTGTCGAATTTAATAAAGATAATGTCGGATCAATAGGCACTATTTCTAGTTAATTTAAATATTAATTGAATATAATTTTTATCTTCTTATTTTTTAGATTTTTTAGATTATTACTTCATAAACTTTTATCTCTCACATTAATATCTAATCTTAACTCCGTTCATGACGGTAAAAACTTCACCTCTATCACCATTCCTAGCTGCTAATCTTCTCTTCTGCACTGTGGTATTGTCCTTTTCATCTCTTTCTTTGTCCCTTGCTTTCCGTTTTTCCCTTCTTTTTCTCTCTTGTAGTCTCATTTCTTCTTCAAATGACACCTTTTTAGAATAAATGGGTGTCATTTAAATGGGAATATGAACCTATTATGAATCCTCTCAAAATATTTGCAAGGATTAAAGAGCATGGTAATTAGCATATGTTTAGGAAGGTCGTAATTATCGTGGTTCTTAAGTCCAGAAAGTATTATGTTAGCCACGTATAAATACGATTGTATGATTTAGATTAGGGGTGAAATTCTAAAATCTTAGAAGAAGATGGATTTATAAAACTTTAAGGAATGAAATTATATTATCAATAGAAAATATAAAAAGATATATCTAAAACATATAATAATTTATATGATCGGATGTCTAGCCTCCCTTTCGACTATATAAAAGTTTAAGTTTCATAAACTCTTAGATGTCAATGGCATGTATAATATGGTATTTTATTTTGTTGATAAAATGAATATTTTATATATGATATGATTCTAAAGTTATATACTCACGTGTACATGTAGTAGTTTATATGACTAATGTAGATATATATGGTAAGTGTTTTAGTATACATTTTATTGATTAAACATATTATTAAATGTGTGCTCCTCCAAAAAAATGAGTATCAATTCAGACACAAATTGACTTGATGAATTAAGGATATTTTAAAATTTTGAGACATTATTTTATTGGTAAAATTAGAAGTGAATAATAAACTATAAATTTATACTCTATTTCAGGAGACCTTCCTACATATAGGAGTCCACTGCACAACACTAGTACCATTACCATCGTTATGGAAAGAGCTCCCGAGACGAAATAGAACAACACCGTCCGGTGTTCACGACGACAACACGAGACGTCCCGAGAAAAAGAGAGTAACTTTCTGGTAGCCAGATTATGACAGAAGGCCTTCATCAAAGCCCTTGAAACAGAAACTGAATCTCCGATAGAAATCCCTTTTGCTTCTTCGGGTTTTGTGGGCGGTCCACGACGGGTGAGACAAGTGAATCATATTCCACATCACTTGAATATCTTCATATTCGCCACAACACTCCATGTCCTTGTAAAGGCCAAGTAGCCCTTGCCTTTTCTCTGCCATTATTGCCCATATCAGCATAGAAATAGAATCCAATAGCTTTAACTCGTATGCATTAAAGTGCCAAAACAGAAAGTAAAAAGGAGATTTACCTTGAGCCTTTGGCCTGAGATACACTTTGACCTTTAAAACTATACATTTCGTCGGAAAAACAATTGAACGTTTAAAGATAAGCCATCCTCTCCACTTCTCCATCTTTGATTCTTCAAGCAGCCTCTCTTTCTTTCCTACACATTATATATAAATACATATATTTGTGTGCTTCCATTCCTAAATTTCCCGCTACCCATTAAACTAATGATGGTGAGCAAAACATCTATATGCACCCGACAAGCAAGAAAAAGACAATTATCAAGACAGAATACATAGTCTCAGAGTATAAAAATTGTACTGTAAAGTAACAAATGCTTTACGATCAAGACAGATTTATCTAAGGTGTAAATCAATTAGTTTGAACGAATAAAGTTATATTCGTGTTTGATTATTTATTTTTTAAGGTGTTCATGGTTGTTTTGTATCCGTTTAAATTTTTAGTAACATGTTCTTTCATTTAACCTTCGTTGACATGTTAATTTAATGTTTTACAACCGACAATCTTTTACCATTTCATTTACAAGCTAAAGAAAATAGTAAAATTACACTAATCCTTAAGTTTCTTACAGATCACAGTTTGAACTCCAAATTTACCTTATGTTCAATTTAATGCTTACCTTCAACATATTTAAAATAAAAAAGAGAACCGAGTAAACAAGCTTATAAACAAATCGATAAACGTGCCAATAAAAAAATTATTTGTAGACATAAACAAACTGAACACACCTATGTTTATGTTCATTTATTTATTAAATGAATATAAAATAAATTGTTCATACTTATTTATTTAACTTAATAAACGATTAATTGAACGCTCTATTCATTTACACTCCTAGTTTTATCCCATGGAAATCACAAATAATTAGGATGCTTTGCTCCAAATAATTGGGGTAAAAAAACAAGTGAAAATGTGTAGTTAATGAAAAGAAACCAAGAGTGAGTAGGCAAAGGTGTTTTGGATTTTGCATTTCCCATGTATGCTTATACCAAAGATTCTGCATTAAAATACATGGAAGATAAGGGGCGTTGGGGCCATGCTCAGACGGTTGGTTGGATTTTCTTTCAGTGCTTTTGCGTGTCTCACCTTCAGCATTTTGAAATGGGGTTTATGACATAATGCATTGAACTTAAACAAAATCAAAATCAAGTGAAGAGTTTTACTTTAGCTTTAGTTTAAGCTAATTGAAGAAGATTAGTTGGAATAAGCATGGTGTCATTGGATCCTCTTGGCAATTGGCATCTCTGTTTTTTCAAATCTGCTTGGCGTTATCCTAAGAATGAAGAGTGAAGCATGTGATTTGCAAGCATTTCAGGTACACCATTCTCTTAACTGCTATCCATTACAACTTATCAACTTTATTTTTTTCACAACATATCTGCTCCTTATGAGTATCCAGGATGATCATGGGTCAGATTTTTTACCTACCCAAATATAATCTCATGGGTCGAATTTTTGACCTACTTGAATATAATCCCAGTATAATACCTCTTCATCTGTTACCTGACCCAATTTCAAGAAAATTCGATTAGATAAAAAATTAACTCGACTTTTACGATAAAATCTCTTATCAATCTGACCCAATATATATATATATATATATATATAATCTTGTTATAAAAGGTAAAACTTTTTTAGTTATATACAAATATAGGACGGTTAGATGAATGAAAATAGATAATTGAGATTATAAGTAAGCAATGTGAAAATATTTACTAGAATAAAACAAAGAGTCAATCTTAGTCATTTATTTTCACTCATCCAACGATCCTAAATTTATGTAAAACTAAAACGTTTTATATTGTGTATAAATGGATCCTAACCCATATATATTATCTCAATTTTATTAGGTAAAAGAGAGACCAAGTTAAAAAAATATAGATGGATGAGTACTATAACAATTACCCAAAATATATTAATATTTTTTATATTATTAATCTTAAAAAATCCTTCAAAAATCCAACGAAAACCATAACTTTCGAAAGGAATAAAAAAACTCAACCAAATAAAGTCAGGTTAGACCTTATCGCTACTTGTTTCATCCCATTTTCTTCTTACTTTGATCTGTTCTTCCTAATAAATATTATCAGAAACTACTAGTTAGTAGAATCACTTGAGTGCATAAGCCTAGTGTTGAATGAACATAAGCATTTCCATAGGAACTCAAATAAATTTTCTCAAATTGACCCATCAAATCGCAGGAAGTTCAAGAACAGAAAGACTAAAAGATCGGAAAAATATTGAATGGCCAACTAAAAGAATTCATATTCAATAAAAATCCAAGTATTCAGTAACTTTAAGCCCGGTAAGTCGGTAACACCACCAAACAGAAAGACTTAAATTGCAGGAAGTAAAACAACTCTAGCATCTTTAGAACAAATACTGCAGTCTGGATATCTTATGCAGAAATTTTAAGCAGCATTTTGGGCTGCAAGCCTCTTCCTGGCTTCCTCAATGATCGATAACTTGATACCCTTGCCCTTAGGAAGGGACACCCATGGCTTTGTTCCTTTTCCGATGGTAAAGACGTTACCGAGACGAGTTGCAAACTCATGCCCAGCAGCATCTTGAACATGGATAGTCTCAAAGCTACCCTTGTGTTTCTCCCTGTTCTTAATTACTCCAACTCGCCCTCTGTTCCTCCCTCCAGTGACCATGACAACATTCCCAACATCAAACTTGATGAAATCAACAATTTTGTTGCTTTCAAGATCTAGCTTGATGGTGTCATTAGCCTTGATCAAGGGATCAGGGTAACGGATAGTACGCCCATCATATGTATTTAGGTATGGGATACCTTTCTGGCCAAACTGGACGGACCGAACCTTACAGAGCTTGAACTGCAGAATGCAAATTGTTATTACAAAATGGGTGAAGTTGGAAAACTTAAGCACTTACGCACAAATGTGCTACCAAGCAGAAATAACAGTATATGAGTATTCAAACCTTGGTTTCATCACCAGTGATAGCATGGAGACGGAAACGTCCTTTGGTGTCATAAAGTAGACGGAAGTCCTCGTTTGTTTTAGGAATGGATACAACATCTAGCAGAATGTAGTAAAGCATAGTTAGGTAATATCCAAAGAGAATACTTTTAGAAAAACAGATAAAAAGGAGACGTAACATGAAATATGTAGCTTTTAAAGCTAATTAGGAACAAAACGGTGCTTAATCACAAGATATAAGCATGCATTCCATAAAACTAAAACGGAATTGTCAATCAATCAGGCTAGCGCTCACAAGGATTTGATCATAGGATCCCGATGTCATGTGAAAACAGAGTAACCAAACTGAAGTATTCCATTCAACTAAATAATTTGTATAATGAGAATACAAAATTATCAAAACCGACAAACTAAGCCCAGGAAGTAAAGAGAAAGTGGACATACCCATGAAACCAGCAGGATAGGTCTTATCAGTCCTAACCTTTCCATCAACCATAACATGCCTCTGCATGAGAATAGCAATGACTTCACTATAGGTAAGAGCATACTTCAATCGGTTTCGCAGAATAAGGATCAACGGCAAGCATTCCCTGGACTTGTGGGGACCAGACGATGGCTTGGGTGCCTACAAAGATGAAAAAAGGGAAAAAACAAGACCTTAACAGATGAATCAAGAAGGTAAAGTGTGCTAAAAAAGAGAACTAAAAGGAATAAAGTAAAACGGTAAAGTCGAAAGGAATTGAAGGGATAAAGATGATAACATACAAAAGCACCACCAAGCTTGTCAAGCATCCAATGCCTAGGGGCATTGAGCCTCTTCAAATGTTTCTTCAACCCTCTAGCCTGTAACACCACATAGAAAAAATATTGTAAATGAATCTGAAATGCACAAAAAATCAAATAGAAGAACAACGAATGTAGAGCGTGAAACTTAACTAAGGTTCCATTATATATCAAACACTAATCAAGCTATGAATTAGCTAGATCCCAGCCACTCAGACCAATGGTACCACCCAAAACACATACACCCAAATGCCCGATAATACTATAATGAACAGTGGGAATCACAGGAAACCCAGAAGTCATAAATGTTCCAAATCAATGAAGGTAGACCACTTTTCATTTGTTCATAAAGCTAGCTCAATACGTCAAACAACAGTGATTAAACAATCTAAACAGAAGAAAAAAAACATGAAATTCAAATAACTTATCAAAGAATGAAAAAGAAAGAAATGTTAAGTGAATCAAAGTTGGGAAAATCAGAAGGAACTGACCATCTTGGAGAAATGAGGCTGCTTTGCTCAAAGCCTGTGTCTTGGTGAGTTTAAAGACAAGAAACCCTAGGAACTGGACATAAATAGGGTGAGGGCATTATAGGGTTATCAATCCTAATATGAGTTGGGCTTCTACAATGAGCGAAACTATGTTTATGGGCCTTAAGGATTCAAGAATACATGAAGCCTTCAAACTTGTGACAAAAATCAATTAATTCTCTGAATTTTTTACACTCGATTAAATCTATGAACTAAAAAATTAAATCAATTAATCATGTGTGGATATGTCCGAGTGGTTAAGCCGTCTCTAATCCGGTTGATAAATATTTATCTTTCAGTATAATTTGAAAGTATGCAGGAGTAGAATAATTAAAAGCGTAACTAGACCTTGTGTTTTCATGTACTTGTATATTCACTAACCAATCAAATAAACAATTATTGAACAGAAAAAAGAAATAATCTTAACTAGTTTTCATTCTGTTCACTATTTTTACATAATTAATCCTTCTATTGTTCGTATTTTACATCTATGTATAAAAATATTAGCTTTAATTTCTCCAGCAAGAGACTTTGACTAATACATTTCCTCTCCACTCCAAGGCCAATTCATTCCCAGAATTCCCTCCAAGTCTCACCTCATATGAATTTTCTCTTCCATTCACCATTTCTTTAGCTTCCATTAATCTCTCTCTGCTCACCTTCAGACCTTCCATCGCCGTCGACGTCTCGAAATGGCGAGTTTCATTCACCTGTTCCCACTTTTGGAACCAAGCATGGGCACAGATATTAGGCCCTATGAACAGGCACTCCATTGCCATTCTTGCTTGGACCAAGTGTTTCGCGATGCCGGATTCCATCGACTCCGTAATAGCTCGGTGGTGACTCAATTGTCCATTGAAGAATGCCCCGAATCCTGGACTATCTTTCAGTTTTTCACAAGCATCTCCATCACCAAGTGTTATGATTCCCCTGTTTCTAGCCAGTAGTTGTTTCGCTACGTCGAGGAACGAGTTCACGAGCTTCTGGTTCTTGTTTTCGCCCATGTGTGGGAGTCCCACCATGCAATTGAAGGCCAACCATTCTCTGCTACCGCCTCGTTTCTTCATTCTGTCGAGCTCGTTTGCCAAATCTTCGATTCCCATCTCTTCGAGTTTCAAGTTTAGGCCGAAGGACCTAGCATGGTCGCAAAGTTGCATTTTCGTGTCGTTGAACCTCCAAGGAGAGTGACCATACCCTTCCTCTCCCCATCTTATTGATGTAAGCCTCACTGTCTTGTGTTGCATTGCCATGGCCTCGATCAACGGAGGCCATTGGATCCCCGATCCGATGTCGAAATCGACAATATGTAGCGGATTCGAATTGTTCGGCATGGCTTCGAGGATTGCTGAGTTAGCAGCAAAATGAGCAAACCTCCCGTAGGGGAATATCTGATAGAATGTCTTGAAGGCAACCTCAAAGTTCCCGGCAGACTCTTGCAGTAGATAATCCCTTTGGTTTCGAACATCTTGAGACAATAAATTGAATGCGATCCGTTCCAAAGTTTCACCGACCGGACTAGCTTTCTCGCTCACACACCGTAAGATCACCTCAGCGAGCTCGGTCTGGTTGTTCTCTTTAGCTTCTCCGTAAGCAGTGAGTAGATGAAATAGGGTCAACTGGTTATCAGTTTTCATCATGGCTTCTCCTAGGTACGGTATAGCAAGCGAAGATTGCTCGGTTTTCGTGTTGATTGACGCCTCACTAGACAGACAAGGACTCCATACATCTTGCCTTTCTTCACCAACATCATCAGTCAACATAGAATCAAGCCCCACCAAGGGGACTGAAAATTCCTCCCATGGCACTGTGACCTCAAGCTGATCACCAAAATCGTAGGCTGGATGCCGGAACATCTCATCCGAGAACATCTTATTGAAATCTGAAACGGAGGAAATTTCAGACGAATCCAATTGATCGATACTCGAATCCATCAAACCGTCGAACAGCCATGAAGGGGCTAAGTTTTCTGATTGCATCATCTTCGTGGTGATATTGTTTTTGCTTTGAGCTTTGGATGATGGGATAAAATTTGTGAGAATATATAAAATAGTAGATAGAGATGAAGGGTCATTTTGGCATATAAATAATAAACACATAATATTAATCCAAAATTCCAATCAAATTCAAGGTTCCCTGTTGGGTCGTCTACCTTACTTGGCAGCTTCTTAGAGGTTTTATTCCATGGAAATTCTTTATTTAATCCTTAATTATTTCTTTGAATTTTTTAATAAAGAGATTTAGTTACGTAAACTATTCATTCCTTTCCATGGCTTCCAGCTGAATAATTAAATTCCTTGTCATCATCAACATATAATATAAATATAAGGAAGAACAAGCAGATGAAATTACCCAAAGGTTATTTAGTAGTCAACGTGCTCTTTTCTGTCTGATTATTTAACCTAATACAAATGTTAATTAATTACATAAAAATCCATTTGGTTCAGTTCATTGAGAAATTAAAAGGCTGAAGACGGGAAATCAACTCAACAAACCACCGATTTAGAGGATGCATTAGACAAGCTGTTTGACCACCTTCGCCATAAATGCCCAATCACACGAGGATTAAGAAAACCCTCCACAAATTCAAAACCCAAATTCGTAATAATAAATGCACAGCTGCATGTACTAACCCCCCTTTCGGATCCCTGCCTTTCAAAAATAAAACTTTACCAGAACTCGAACGAAAGAAGCTTTTATAACAAGCAAAAGAGACGGACCGACCGGAATTCAGCTCATAACACCATCACACGTTGAATCATACCCTGCGTCCAACCTGCCATCTCCTTCAGCTGTTCATCGTCGGATTGGAGGCATTCACCGAATAAATTCATTATAAAATAAGCAGTCTTTAAGTATAAGTTTAATATTGGAGCCAAGAGCATTTGCCAGATCGCCCATAACAGCAACCGCGGCTTTCGTCACGCTTTCATCCCTGCAATACACGAAAAGATAAGTATTTAGACGGATAGTACCAAAGGTAAAGCATCAATGTAGTAAGGAAGACATAATAAAGAATATGAATCTACCTTTGGCTGTCTCTAGAGACCAATTCTATGAACATCAAAAGATGTTGAGCATAGGGCACCGTCACATCGGGTTTCACACTCTTGAAACCTTGAAGGGTACCGGAATAAGCTTCGAAAACACTACGTCTAAGCTGGTTTCCGTAATCCATCATCTCCTCATCGGCAGTTTCCATCTTGGCACAGATTTCGGCTGCTCCCTGCATCACTGGTAAGGCATAGGGGACATACTTCTCAAAGTGCTCTCCAATTGCGAGAGCAATGTCCCCAAAGCAATAGAATATGGGAGGCTTTACAGACCGATGAAGTTCTGAACTTTCGAGATCCTTCAAAAGATGACCCATGATCCCATCACAATAAGGCAAGATCTTGTCATCCAAGGCACGGCAGATATCACCAACAACCCCAACTGTGATTCCACAAACCTGGTATTCCTAAAAATTCTGCAATCCCATCTCAAGATACTTATAGAACTCGGGCATATACTTCTCAAACTGCGATCCAGTAGCATAAGCAAGAGCACTGATTGCAAGCATTGCTTCCTCGTGAACAGTAGAGCTACGACAACCAAATACTTTGAGGAACAGAAGCATGATCTGGTCAGCAGCCTGCAGTATGATGGGTTTGGTTTCATCTGTGCTGCTAAGTTTCTGGATGATGACCTGCAAAACACCACAAAGACAGGCTTGCAAGTCCCCTTGCTTTTCTCTATCATCTGATGACACAATCTGAATTTCCATGGTCTGACCCAACTTATTCATAATGACCGGTAATAGATGTGCTATGATGGAAGATGTTTCCACAATGTTGGAACATCTCACAACTTCATTCAAGGTTTCATAAGCCCTGAACTTGGAGTCACAACTGATTATTTCAGTGAGATATGGCGAAAGAAGAGAGGAGGTTGGTCCTGCATCCTCATGGCCTTGGACAAGGTAATAGATTGCCCCACAAACTTTCTCAGCTACATTGGGAGCATCCTTAATGCTCTCCAATTAGACAATTGGACCGGCATACACCGCTGTGAATTGCACCCATGAATTCAGTTTTTTTTTTTTTAACAATTCTCCATTGATAAATTGGTTTGATATTTAGAGAATCTTTACGTCAATTGTTTCTTTCCATGTTAGTCAGATTCCTCCGCTGAAGTCGTGAGCTTCGACTCTAAAGGAGTTGGCAAAGAGAATTTTTGTGACAACTTTATCTGCACAATAGCCAAAGATCCATCGCCCGATAAGTGCCACCATGTCCGAATGATGTTCTCGAATCAAAGATTTGAGAATTTGACAAAACGAGGGACTAGCCGCACACTGACAATTCCAAAAAATTACTGACATTTAACAAGGTGGAAGGCAAATTGGAGCTTTACTGCTTCATACCATGACCCATTGAAATTTGGGTAAGTTCTTCCTCCATCATTGCTACGTTTTTTTCGTTCAATGATTCTTCTTCATCAGATTATAGTTCCATGCAGGAATCATAAAGGTCTTCTTTCTCTTGGTCTGTGGCTATTTGTGTAATTTGACCGCCTTGTGCCTCCAGGTTGGTTGACATATTATTTACCCATGTAACAAGTTCCATAAACTTCAGGGAGAGAGTTATGGAATTTTTATGGATCTTGGTCCCTTTTTTCTTGCTTACTGCTGCTGGTCTCTCGGATGTGCATTGATCTGATGCTTTTGACGAGTTTCTTCTAGCCTTGCTCATTTATGGTCAGTGCTGTGTGGATTTCGATCTTGTTTTTCACCTTGTGGTTAATTATTTCAGTCTGTTTTCCTTTGACAAGTGGGATGACATCCACATCTGTTTATTTCTTGCTCGGGGGCTAGGATTTTTGTTTTTCCTTTCTTGATTGAACGCTTGGTATGGTGCCTTACCTGCTTGTGATTTCGGTTTAGGCATTCTTGGTGCTCCTTGGTTATGTGCCTTGGGTGCTTTCATAGTCGGATCCTTGGGTTCTGCTTCCACGCTCAGAGTATCTCTGTGACTTGCTTCTTTTTCGTTTGTGGCTTTCTCATCTCCTAGAACTGAGTGACGAAAGCCTTTTACATGGTTTACGGTGTTCGAGTTTTTATCGATGCTTGAAGGTTTGGTCAATGATCTTCTTCTCTTACTCGTTGCTACCATCCATGGGTCGTAAAGGTCATTTTCTTGTGGTACCCTATGTCGCACGGATACGGATATGGGGACGGATACGAGAAAGAAAAATGGCAACTTTAAAATTAAAGGGTATAAAGACGCATGGGTACAACATATAAAAAATTTTAAAATAATAAATAGATATAAAAAATCATAAATAAAGTTAATATTTCATAGAAAATTAAAAAATAAAATTTATAAATAATGTTGTGGAATTCGGGTTAATTTCCACCAATAATAACAAATTCACCTTGAAAATTATTATCTAGGTGACTAGTGAAAACGATTGTACTAAAAATCACCCCAAGGTAGATTCTCAGGAAAGAGGAGAGATCACAACGGTCCCTCTTAAAACCCACTTTCCTTAGATAGAACTACCAAGACAAGTAATTTTAATAGGACAATAATTAACAACAATTATACCCGACAATAGCTATTAAATAGACATAAAAGAGAACACCAAAATTTAACGAGGTTCGGCCAAAATTATGCCTATGTCCTCGAACACTACTAAAATAATATTTCACTAATAGATGAAATATTACAAAGAGAGAAAGAGTACAAATAGTCTTTAATAGTGAAGAAGACTTATATTTGTGGGATGCTAAACTAAGAATGAGGAGGGCTCTATTTATAACAAAAGAATTTCCCCTCCTCCTTATACACAACCAATGTGGGATTTTGACAAAAAACCAACAAATCTCCACCTTGGCAAATTCCACACACATCTCTCAAAAATCCAATATTCAGTAGTGTCTGCAAATTCATCTTTCAATTTGTAATAATATTGACCAAGTCTAAACAATGTTTAAACTTGATCGCAGTTACCACTTTTGTCAACATATCTGCATGATTCTTAGTGGTCCGAATCTTCTGGATTATGACTCCACCTTCTTCTAGAATCTCTCGTACAAAGTGATATCGAACATCGATGTGCTTCGTCCTTGCATGGTAAACATGGTTCTTTGCTAAATGAATAACACTCTGACTGTCACAATGCACTTTGATGTGCTTCTGTTCCATTCCCAATTCACCAAGCAACCCTTGAAGCTAAATTGCCTCCTTCACAGCCTCTGTAACTGCCATATACTCTGCCTCTGTAGTAGACAAAGCCACTGTTGACTGTAAGTTGGACTTCCAACTGACTGGTGCCTTTGTAAATGTAAACACATAACCAGTAGTTGATCGACGCTTGTCCAAATCACCTGCATAGTCTGAATCACAATACCCAACTACACACTGACCATCTTGTTTGTCCTGCTGAAAGACCAAACCAACATCTACGGTGTTCATAATATACCGCATAATCCATTTCACATCTTGCCAATGCTCCTTTCCAGGATCATGCATATACCTGCTCACAAACCCAACTGCTTGTGAAATATCGGGTCTCGTACACACCATTGCATATATCAAGCAACCAACAACACTTGCATACGGAACCTTTGACATGTATTCTCGTTCTGCATCATCCTTAGGTGACATGTATGCACCGAGCTTGAAATAAGGAGCAAGAGGTGTACTAACTGGTTTTGACTTCTCATTCATGCCAAAATGTTTTAGTACATTCCTCATATATTCTTTCTGAGACAAACAAAGCCTCTCCAATTTCTTATCCCTTGATATCTCCATGCCTAGAATCTTCTTCGCTTCACCAAGATCATTCATCTCAAACTCCCTGTTCAATTGAGTCTTTAGTTTCGCAATTTCTGTCTGACTCCTGGAAGCTATCAGTATATCATCAATATAAAGAAGAAGATAAATATAGGATTTGTCTTGTAGCTTGCGTAAATACACACAATGATCATATTTGCTTCTTGTGTACTTCTGCCCTATCATAAACTTGCCAAATCGCTTATACCACTGCCTTGGAGATTGCTTCAAACCACACAACGATTTTTCTAATTTGCACACCATATTTTCTTTTTCAGCAACTTTGAATCCACTTGGGTGAGTCATGTAGATTTCCTCATCCAAGTCTCCATGTAAAAAAACAGTTTTTACATCCATCTGCACTAGTTCCAAATCCAACTGCGCTACCAAAGCCAACAAAATTCTTATGGAGGAATGTTTTACAACTGGAGAAAATACTTCATTCATTCATGGTGATCATCCACCTTTTATGTTCTGAACTTTGGATTGCTTCATTAAAAGTGGCAGGAACGTCATCAATTATAATTGGTGATGCAAAAGAGACCATATCAGCATAACGAGCAGGTTGTCTAATGGTCCTATTTCCCTTTCTGAGTGCAATTGATTCATGTTGCTGTGGAGATTCTTGGGTCTGAACCTCTTCTTCATATGACTCTTCTTCTACCATAGGAGAGTCAACATCAATTTTTTTACTAGCTGGGACAATTATGCTTCCTTCAAACTCCACCTGTTTGGGAGTTCCATATGTCTGCTCCAATTTTTCTGAAGTCACCTTTCTCAATATGGTAGATTCATCAAAGGTAACATCCCTGCTGAAGATTATTTTCTTTGTTTCTGGACACCAAAGACGATAACCTTTCACACCAAAGGTGATCCCCATAAAGATTGCCTTCTTTGCTCTTGGATCCAGCTTTGACTCCTTAACATGGTAGTATGCAGTGGAACCAAACACATGTAAGGAATCATAATCTGTAGCAGGTTCTCCAAACCATTTCTCTAATGGTGTTTTACCACCAATAACAGTCGATGATAAGCGGTTGACAAGGTGACAAGCATAGACCAAAGCCTCAGCCTAAAATTCTTTGCCTAACCCAGCATTAGACAACATACACCGAATCTTCTCCACTAATATCCGATTCATAAGCTCTTCCACCCCATTCTGTTGTGGTGTAGATCTGACAGTGAAATGCCAGACAATACCTTCTTCTTCACAGACTTTCAGAAATTGATCATTTTTGTACTCTCCACCATTGTCTGTACGAAGATGTTTTATTTTTCTGCCTGTTTGAGTCTCCACCATCTTTTTCCATTTAAGGAAAAATCCTAGCACCTCATCCTTTGTCTTCATTGTATACACCCAAACTCTCCGGGAAAAATCATCAACAAATGTGACATAATAGTGTGTTCCTCCCAATGAAGTTATCTTGGAAGGCCCCCATACATCTGAATGAACATAATCCAAAATACCTTTAGTATCATGGATTGTTGTTCCAAATTTCACCATCGTCTTCTTCCCTTTGATGTAATGCTCACAAAAAGCTAATTTGCAAGCCCGAGCACCCTTCAATAATCCTTGATCTATCAGCAATTTCAAAGATTTTTCACCAACATGCCCCAAGAGCATATGCCATAACTTGGTTACTTCTGACTCATGTTCATCAGTAGAAGCTGCCATTGCTGCTGTCCCAACAATTGTACTACCCAGAAAGTAATACATATTGTTTCTTTTCCAGATTCCTTTCATTATCACCAGTGCACCAGAGATAATCCTCATAATTCCATCTTTTTCCCTCACTTCTAAAACTTTTGACTCTAAGGTTCCCACAGAGATGAGATTTTTCATTAAATCTGGTACATAATGGACACCTATTAAGGTTCTGATTGATCAATCCTGATTCCTCCAGCGAATTGAACCAATCCCAAGTGTGTCAAGAGGGGAATTATTTGTTGTGTAGACAATTCCACCTTTTAGTTCTTTAAAATCAAAGAACCATTCTCTATTGGGGGTCATATACAAGCTGAATCTAACAGCCATGAACTGGAACAGCTGGTTGATGGCGTAGCAGCGAATGCGAAATCTAAATCTGCATCATTATACTCGATCACATTTGATTCTGAAACAGTCTTTCCCCTTTCAGGTTTGTCTTTATTCTTTAGCCTAGGACATTCTTTCTTCTAGTGCCTTTTTTCTCGACAAAAGGCACATTCATCTTTGCTCAATCTGGACTTTGACATCGATCTCCCTCTCCTTCCTTTATTCTGACTCTTCGAACGACCTCTAACAACAAGAGCTTCTGTTTCGACACTTTTGTTTTCTTGTTTGTCTTTCTTTCTCAATTCATAACTATACAAGGCAGCAGTTACTTTACTGAGAGACACATCAACCTTCCCATGAAGTAGAGTAGTTTCAAGATACTCAAACTCACCAGGAAGTGATCCCATCAACATCATAGCTAGATCTTCGTTTTCAAAAGTCACGTCCATTTTCATCAGATCAGTCACCAGCTGATTAAAGCTAGTAATGTTGTTGAGTTAATCGATTGACGAATATGGCCAAGAGGGGGTGAATTGGCAATTAAAATTTTGGTGGAAGCTTTTGCAGAAAATTGAAAGAAATTTGCACAGCGATTTAGAGTGGTTCGACTTTCTCAACCAAAGTCTACATCCACTACCTTAGCTATCCACACTAAGGATTTTCCACAAATTCACTAATTTTTCTTTCTTTTGAGAACAAAGAGTAACCTTACAAACTCTCAAGAATTATACCCCAAATTCTTGAGAACACTCTCTCCCAAAGAGAACAATACAAATTTGCAAACTTACAAGGAAATCCTCACAAGGTAGATTGTTTGCACAATTCTATAACAAAGAAAAGAACACTCAAGAATGAATACAATTGAGCACAATAAGTGTTCTTGAAAGCAAAATGAATATTGAATGAAAAATAGGCTTGAAATGCTCAAACTTGAGGTTTGATGCTTTCTCTTTGATTCTCTATTTATTCCAGTTGCTTGATGTTTCTTGTTATTGATCAATGGCTTCTAAGCTTGCTTAAATACACCTTGAATCACTTCTGAACGTTGGGATCATTAATGAAGTTTTTGGAGTCGTTTAAGTGTGAAAACAATTAATATTTCTGCTTGGAGATTGGGGGAATCGGTACCCCTAATGGGGAATCGGTTCCCTAAGTGTAAAATTCAAATATTTCGACCGTTGAACAGTGGGGGGAATCGATACCCCCTGGGGGGAATCGGTTCCCTTCGAGCATACTGGAATTCTCGGAGCCAAACCATTCAGGGGGGAATCGGTACCCCTTTGGGGGGGAATCGGTTCCCTCTGAGCAATCTGGAATTTTTGGCTTTAAAATGGTTCGAAATATTTTGTAAAATCGTTTTGAAATTATTTTAAGATTAAAACTTAATTTTACACTTGAGTAAGGATTTAAAATGAACTTTGAAATACTTTGAGTAATATTTTGATATTCAATTTAATATATCGAATATGCTTTAGAAAAATCATTTTCAAAATTAAAATTCTTTTAATTTAATTTGTTATATCGAAACATTAAAATGTTTTCAACAATCTCCCCCTTTTTGATATAACAAAACATTTTAAGATTTTCTAATTTCAAAAAGAATTTTTATTTTGAAAATACTACTCCCTTTTCT
Organism: Hibiscus syriacus; assembly: GCF_006381635.1. Taxonomy (NCBI): domain Eukaryota; kingdom Viridiplantae; phylum Streptophyta; class Magnoliopsida; order Malvales; family Malvaceae; genus Hibiscus; species Hibiscus syriacus. The sequence goes on along the minus strand of NW_024062759.1, from coordinate 2,024,152 downwards.
TTAACACTACTCCTCTTTAAAACGCTTTTAACATTTCTCCCCCTTTTTGTTAAATCAAAAAGATCCGGAAAAGATTTTAAACAAGGATTAAAAATCATTTAGCCAATTGATTATATATATAGTGTAAGTTGCTAAGATCACAATCAAGAGAAACGTTAGCCATTAGTTTCATAATCAATATTCATAAACAATGTGACATGGTAAAATTGGTCATATATCTAACATGATGTAAATGATGCAATAATGAAGAAATTCAACCACACCAAATATATAAGTTCAAACATTCATAATCCATCAAACAACAAAAATAAAACAATCCAAAAACATTCAAAATGTTTAAACAATAAGCTTTAAGTTCAAAGTACTAAAGCAAAACACAGAATTAGGCATCCGTAAGAGGATCGGGAGGAGGAAAACGAGCTCGTATAGCGGCCATCTCATGAGTGAGTTCATTAATACGATCGTTTGTTGCTTCATTGTTTGCACGTATCTCCCGAAGAATTTCCAATTATTGAGCTCCCATTGTGGATAAATGGAAAAGCGAGAATCTATAGTAGTATATCGGAAATCGAATGTCTCCATAAAAGATTGAAAATATGGAGGCATTTGATTCGTTTGTTGTGCTTGCTCCTCAAGCTGCTCAGGTTCATCTTCGGCTTCATCGATGTCTTGCATTAATTGTTCAAGCTCGGGATCGTCGTCACCTTCTGGTGGAGCTCGTGAAGAACTAGCTCCCGGAGTATTTTCAGAAGATCGAACCGATTCACCGGTTTCCTTATCCTTTATCCATCCCGCTCTCGTTAAGGGAAGAAGATTAATTTGTTTCTTTAAAGGAAAGGCGACATCTAGACCTACTCTAAGCCCGGCTTTAGAAAATAGATTACTTAGAATGCAACCATAAACTAGAGAGGAACAAAGTTTCTTATTTGGCACCAAGTTTACAGTTTCAACGATTTCAACAAAAATAATCTCAGGAAGATTTATTTTAACACTATTTTGGAAACAATGTAACCACCAAAGATCTAAAGCACGAAGAGTAGAGTAACGACCTCCGGATGGTCAAAACCACCAAGAAATCATTAGATGAAGAAAACGATCATGAAGGTCTAAGACACTCGCACTATCTATTCTTTTATAACGAGAACCTAAAACATGTTTTTCATTTGATATACCATCATTATCTAGTCCTAATGCTTTGGCTATGTAAGCCGAGTTAATATGTAAGAATTGTCCTAGGAGGTAGGAACAAACTTCTATGGTTTCAGTTTGAGCTCAGTTTTTGACACAAACGGTATTAGAATAAAAGATGCAAATAAGTTAATGGTAAACTATAGGTTCAAGGTCACAAAGTTTATCAAATTTACACTCTTGTAAAAGATGAAGATATTTAAAATCGATATCTATCACAGCTTGACGAGAAGGAATACGTTCTTCTCTAATTTTGTAAGAGTCAAAATATTGATAATACCAAAAACGATGATTTCTAGGACCAGGATTATTGAAGCACGAGTTTTGGATAGTCATATTTGGATCAATAGGATTAGGATTAGGAATTGGAATTTCAGGAATAGGAGGTGGATTTGGTTGACGGTGTGAGCGACTAGATGATGACCTAGCACGTTTAGGATTAGACATGGTTTAGGAAGTCGGAATAGAATGGATAACCTGCAATTTAGAAAACACATGTATGTAATTCAATCAATCCCAAAACTCAATTGAGTCCTCAATATTTCAAGGTTCTCTAAACCAATCCTAATGGGCAAAGTTTTTGAAAACTATTAAAAAAATAAGATTTTGAGAAACAATATATGTATAGTTTTCATAACAACAACATAATTCAATTAAAACACAATAATTTGAAAAACAAATTTTTTTATTTCAAAAATTTCAAAATTTGTGGAAAAATTCTTGTGTTTTTTATGAAATTAGTTGTAATATCTAGTTTCTAATCACTAAACAATCAATGCCCGATCACTATTTCTATCTAGAACTAATTAAAACTAGTTCTATGTTCAAAATCAATGAAAAATAGAGAGTTTAGAAAAAATTACCTTGAAAGATGAGATTGAGTGGATTTTGATGTTGTTTGCACGATTTTAATGATGCTAGCAGGTTTAGAAGATGATATTTGAAGTGAATTCCGATTAAAAACGTTGATTTGAGGCAAGAATGGAGATAGGGAGAGTAGAGAGGGGAAACGACGGCAAGGAAGAAGAAGGTTTGAGCAAAAAAATGAGGTTATACCCGATAAAACCAGAACCCCAGGGGGGAATCAATTCCCCTTCAAAGGGGGAATCGATTCCCTCATACGGGTATCAATTCTCTCTGCACCAAAATGCTAAAATCCGATTTTTAAACACATAAAATGCTAAATTAATTTTCTCTAGTGGTATTGGCAACTCATATATTGAAAATTAATCACATTCAAACAATCAAATTAATCTTTAAACTATATTTGAACATAAAGTTAATTTTCATCAAGAATTGTAAACTCCCCCTAACTAATAGCAATGAATGCAATCAAAAATTACAATTCTAAGCATTTTTCATTTAGTCTTAAAAGTGCTAAAATTATTTTAAACACTAAGTGAAGATAGGTTGGTCAAACCTAATTCTCTCATAGGTGTCCAAAATCTTTCCTTGTCTAAAGGTTTTGTAAAGATATCCGCTAATTGGTGCAAAATATTAACAAATTCTAGAACTACATATTCCTTAGTGACATGGTCTCTAATGAAGTGATGTCTTATTTCAATGTGCTTAGTTTTAGAGTGTTGGATGGGATTTTTAGTGAGACAAATAGCACTAGTATTGTCACACTTGATAGGAATGGTACCTACTTCAATTCCATAATCAAAAAGTTGTTGTTTCATCCATAAAACTTGTGCACAACAACTACCAGCTGAAATGTATTCGGCTTCAGTGATAGATAATGCAACACAATTTTGTTTTTTTGAAAACCAAGAAATCAGCATATTTCCAAGGAATTGGCAAGTACCGGAGGTGCTTTTCCTATCTAATTTGCATCCTCCATAATCCGCATCAGAAAAGACATGCAAGCTAAAGCTAGAGTCTCTAGGATACCAAAGTCCTAAACTAGGAGTGTCCTTAAGGTATCTAAAGATTCTCTTAACATATAGTAAATGTGATTCCTTAGGACATGATTGAAATCTAGCACATAAACAAACACTAAACATAATATCCAGCCTACTTGCAGTTAGATAAAGCAAAGAGCCAATCATTGACCTATATAATTTAACATCTACACATTTACCTCCTTCATCTAAGTCAAGCTTTGTTAAAGAACTCATTGGAGTGTCGTGAGATTTGCCATTTTCCAATCCAAACTTTTTGAGCATATTTTTGACGTACTTAGCTTGATTGATGAAGATGCCATCTTTTCTTTGCTTGATTTGGAGTCCCAAGAAAAATGAGAGCTCCCCCATCATGCTCATCTCAAACTCACTTTGCATTAGCTTAGAAAATTCTTAGCAAAGAACATCATTAGTAAAACCAGATATTATATCATCAACATAAATTTGAACTACTAATAAATCTTTACCCTTATACTTTAAAAACAATGTAGTGTCAACCTTCCCTTTTGAAAAACCTTTTTCAATTAAAAAATTTGACAATCTTTCATACCAAGCTCTAGGAGCTTGTTTTAAACCATAAAACGTTTTTGTTAATTTAAGAACATGATCCGAAAATTTTGAATCTTCAAAACCTGGAGGTTGTTCCACATACACTTCTTCCTTTATAAAACCATTTAAAAATGCACTTTTAACATCCATTTGATATAATTTAAATTCATGAAAATATGCAAATGCTAATAACATTCTAATTGCTTCCATCCTAGCTACGAGAGCGTATGTTTTATCATAGTCTATGCCCTCTTCTTGAGTATACCCTTGAGCAACAAGTCTAGCCTTGTTTCTCACTATATTACCACTCTCATCAAGCTTATTCCTAAATACCCATCTAGTACCTACAGTAGATTTATTACTAGGCCTTTCAACTAATGTCCATACTTTACTTCTCTCAAATTGATTTAATTCTTCTTGCATAGCCATAATCCAATGTTCATCTTTTAATGCTTCTTTAGTATTCTTAGGCTCTATGCATGAAATAAATGCAATATAATTACAAATATTTCTAAGAGAATATCGAGTTGTTACCCCTTTGGATGGATCACCTATAATCTCACCATCCTTGACATAGTTGTACTCTCTTTGATAAGATACTTCCCTTTCTTCAATGGTTGGATTCTCAAGAGGATCATGAGTTACCTTGTCTTTTGTTTCTTCATTTGATGATGATTCTTCAACGTCATGTCTAACTTCATTTGTATTTATAATACCTACATCATCATTCACACAAGAATTCTTCATCGGAAGGGGATTATCATCGAAAACAACATGTATAGACTCTTCTACAACTAAAGTTCTTTTATTAAATACTCGATAAGCTTTAGAATTTAAGGAATAACCCAGAAAAATTCCTTCATCACTTTTAGCATCAAATTTGTGGCTTCCGCCCAAAAATATTTTGGCAAATTATTTTCACAAAGCATGGTTCTAGCCATTTCTTCTAAAGTTCAATTTTTCCTCTCAACAACTCCATTTTGTTGAGGGGTTCTAGGTGCTGAAAAATTATGGCTAATACCATTAGAATTATAAAACTCATTAAATCCAAGATTTTCAAATTCAGTGCCATGATCACTTCTAACACTAGTGATAGAGTAACCTTTTTCGTTTTGGATTACTTTTGAAAATGTGATGAAATTTTCTAATACTTCATCTTTAGTACTTAATAATAGAACCCAAGTATATCTAGAATAGTCATCTACCAAGACAAATGCATATTGTTTTCCACCCAAGCTAGTAGTCCTAGTTGGCCCAAAAAGATCTATATGGATCAATTGTAATACTCTACTAGTTGATACGTTATTAATGGATTTAAAAGAAACTCGCTTTTGTTTTCCTTTAGCACAAGCATCACAGATTTTATCATTATCAAATTTAAGCTTAGGCAACCCTCGAACTAAATCACCTTGAATTAACCGTTGCAAAACACTCATACTAGCATGTCCTAGTCTCCGCCATAACCAACTGTCATGTTCATCCTTAGCAACTAGGCACAAATTAGTCATATCAATAGAATCTAAATGCACCATGTATATGTTTCCTATTCTATGACGAACAAGCATAATCCGATTAGACGCAATGTCAATAACTTTACAACCATTAATATCAAACATGACATTGAATCCCTTATCACAAAATTGACTAATACTCAATAGATTATGCTTTAATCTATTCACATATAAGACATTCTTAATTTGTATGGAAGAGGTATTACCAATAGTACCAATACATTCAATGTGACCTTTTGAATCATCACCAAAAGTCATTTCTCCTCCATTTTTGGCGTTAAGCTCAATGAATCGGTTTTTGTCTCTGGTCATGTGTCTTGAGCATCCACTATCAAGGTACCATGAATTTGGATTTGTTTCCCGTGCCTTGTAGTAATGCTCCTTTTCCTACAAACATAGATTAATTTCTAATTTTTGGTACCCAAATTCTTTTGGGTCCATATTCATTAGTTTCCAAAATCCTAGTCCCCTTAGGTATTCATTTGTGTAGGATATCCTTATCTTTAGTAGTAATGAGATCTTTAGGAACCCATATACTTCTAACGATTTTTCCATTAGAGGTTCTTTGGGGACCTCTATGATTGTAGTTTTTAAAACTTTTTCTAACAAAGTTGGATTTTGAATTTTCTCCATTTTCAAAACGTTTTGTTCCAACTTTATCAAAAGAAGCTTTAAGATCATCAATTTTCTTTTGATGATCATCATTGACCTTTGAAAGTAATTTTTGCAAATCCAAAATTTTCTTTTCAAACTCTTCTAGTTTGATTTGCAAATCTTTAATTTTACTTTCAAGATCTTTGTTGGTTTTGGATATGAGTTTATTTTCATTTTTCAATTTTGAAACATCATTTTTATATTTTAAAAATAATTTCTCATAATCCGAAGCCAACCCATTATATTCCTCTAATAGCTCATCATAGGATATATCATCAAAATCAGATGAGTTAGAGGTTAACTTAGAATCTTCCCCGAATGCCATCAAGCACAAGTTTGCTACTTCTTGTTCCTCTTCATCGGAACCTTCTTCGTCGCTCCATGTAGCCACATGAGCCTTGTGTTTATTCTTTGATTGACCCTTTCTCTTCAATTGTGGGCAATCATATTTGACATGTCCCGGGTTTTTGCATTCATAGCAAATGATAGGGTCATTCTCTTTTGGTTCATTTTTGAGGCCTTCATTTTGTTTGAATTTTCTTCCTCAGTAAGGTCTCATCATTTTTCTGAACCGTTTGGCAAATAATGTCATTTCCTCGTCATCGTCATCTTTATCCGAATCACTCTCATCTTTTGTGGATTTGAGAGCAACTCCAATGTTTTTCTTCTTCTCTTTCTCCTTTGGTGTCTCTTCAATCTTATCGAGGTCCACCTCATCTTCAAGCATCATTTCATGAGTGAGGAGTGAACCGATTAGCTCTTCAAGTGTTAAGGACGTTAGATCCTTAGGCTCGATGATTACCGTCTTCTTTGATTGCCATGATTTTGGAAGGGAGTAAACTAACTTCCTCACAAGTTTTTCATTTGAAATTATCTCTCCATATGATTTGAGACCATTGACAATCGTTGAGAATCTATTCGTCATAGTTTTGATATCTTCATTTGGTTTCATCCTGAAATTTTCATAGCTACGCGTTAGAATACTAATTTTAGGTTTCTTTACCTCATCGGTACCTTCATGAGTGACTTGAAGTTTGTCCCATATTTCTTTGGCGGTTGTACAAGATGAAACTCTTCCGTATTCATCTGGTCCAAGAGCACAAAATATAATATGGATGGCTTTGGAGTTGAGCTGGAACATTTTTGTCTCTCCTTCACTCCATAATCTTGGATGAGTGAGAGGCTTGAAGTATCCTTCTTCTACGATATTCCATGCTCCAATGTCACTTGCTTGAATGAAGTACATCATTCTATTTTTCCAATAGGCATAGTTAGCCCCATTGAAGAAAGGAGGCTTGTTAACAGGCATCGAATCGAGACCGGAGTCAAAGTTTGAAGTAGAGGCCATTGATGACTTTGATTATCGATGTAACTCTTCCCGAATCGACTCAAGAGGCGATTAAACCTTCAAATGAGTTAGGCTCTGATACCAATTGTTGAGTTAATTGATTGACGAATATGGCCAAGAGGGGGGGTGAATTGTCAATTAAAATTTTGGTGGAAACTTTTGCAGAAAATTGAAAGAAATTTGCACAGCGATTTAGAGTGGTTCGACTTTCTCAACCAAAGTCTACATCCACTACCTTAGCTATCCACACTAAGGATTTTCCACAAATTCACTAATTTGTCTTTCTTTTAAGGACAAAGAGTAACCTTACAAACCCTCAAGAATTATACCCCAAATTCTTGATAACACTCTCTCCCAAAGAGAACAATACAAATTTGCAAACTTACAAGGAAATCCTCACAAGGTAGATTGTTTGCACAATTCTAGAACAAAGAAAAGAATACTCAAGAATGAATACAATTGAGCACAATAAGTGTTCTTGAAAGCAAAATGAATATTGAATGAAATATAGGCTTGAAATGCTCAAACTTGAGGTTTGATGCTTTCTCTTTGATTCTCTCTTGATTCCAGTTGCTTGATGTTTCTTGTTATTGATCAATGGCTTCTAAGCTTGCTTAAATACACCTTGAATAACTTCTGAACGTTGTGGATCATTAATGAAGTTTTTGGAGCCGTTTAAGTGTGAAAACAATTAATATTTCTGCTTGGAGCGTGGGGGGAATCGGTACCCTTAATGGGGAATCGGTTCCCTAAGTGTAAAATTCAAATATTTCGACCGTTGAACAGTGGGGGGAATCGGTACCCCCTGGGGGGAATCGGTTCCCTCCAAGCATATTGGAATTCTCGGAGCCAAACCATTCAGGGGGAATCGGTACCCCCTTGGGGGGGAATCGGTTCCCTCTGAGCAATCTGGAATTTTTGGCTTTAAAATGATTCGAAATATTTTGTAAAATCGTTTTGAAATTATTTTAAGATTAAAACTTAATTTTACACTTGAGTAAGGATTTAAAATGAACTTTGAAATACTTTGAGTAATATTTTGATATTCGATTTAATATATCGAATATGCTTTAGAAAAATCATTTTCAAAATTAAAATTCTTTTAATTTAATTTGTTATATCGAAACATCAAAATGTTTTCAACAAATGTGATCAGTCATAGTGGTACATGGTACATAATTGAAGCGGAACAATCTCTTTTTCATGTAGAGCTTGTTCTTATCGCTTTTCTTCAAAAATTTCTCCTCTAGTGCCTTCCACAATTTACTTGTAGAAGTTTCCTTAGAAAATGCATACTTCTGCTCTCTAGAAAGACACGATCGAATAGTACCACATGTCAATCTATTGATCATCTTCCATTCTTTCTCCTCAACATCATCTGATTTCTCTCCTTCAATAGCATTGTCTAGACCATGCTGAAATGGGGCATCTAGAACCTCACTTTGCCACATGCTGAAATGACTGGTGCCATCAAAAATCTCCACTACAATTCTAACATTTGTCACATCATTTCTTGCGGATGTTTTTGTGTTGTCTATCATTTCTGCTACAAACTCTATTTAATAGTTGTCAATGCGGAATGTCAATTATCCCAAGGAAATTTTTTCTGATGTGGAAGATCAGCCTAAGCCACAACCATAGAACATACTAAAATAAACCAAGAGCGTTAATACCAATTGTTGTGGAATTCGGGTTAATTTCCACCAATAATAACAAATTCACCTTGAAAATTATTATCTAAGTGACTAGTGTGAAAACGATTGTACTAAAAATCACCCAAAGGTAGATTCCCAGGAAAGAGGAGGGGTCATAATGATCTCTCTTAAAACCCACTTTCCTTAGACAGAACTACCAAGACAAGTAATTTTAATAGGACAATAATTAACAACAACTATACCCGACAATAGTTATTAAATAGACATAATTGAGAACACTAAAATTTAACGAGGTTCAGCCAAAATTATGCATATGTCCTCGAACACTACTAAAATAATATTTCACTAATAGATGAAATATTACAAAGAGAGAAAAAATACAAATAACCTTTAATAGTGAAGAAGGTTTATATTTGTGGGATGCTAAACTAAGGAGGAGGACTCTATTTATAACAAAAGAATTTCCTCTCCTTCTTATACACAACCAATGTGGGATTTTGTCAAAAAACCAACAAATAAATCATAATATTAAATTATCAAATCTCAATACTCAAACAATAAATTAAGTCTAAAATAATATTAAAAAACACAAATCAAACATTGTTAACATATTCCAAATTAGAATAAGTACTCCGATCTTTATTCTTTTTAGTACCTAAACTTTAATTTTTTAAATCATACATAACATTTAGTTTAAGTTTCAATTTGGTATCCCACCGTGAAAAAGTTATAGATCTATTGATGTGATATTTTTATTTTTTCTCAATGATGATGTAGCATTATTTTATAATGACAAGTCAATATTATCGTTATGTATTTAATGTTAGGAATGATTTAAAAAAACAAAGTTTAGATACCCAAACAATATAAAAATAATAATTTAAGTACTAAATGAGTAGTTTACCCAAGTCTAATACTTGATTTTTTATGTCGTTGCCCGTTTTCAGCTTCCCCCAACTGATGGAAGCTCATCAATGTCTCCTCTTTATCTCCCTCATTTCGTTTCAACTCAGTAATTTCATGGCGAATCATTTCTTCATTCACTTATATATACTGATCGCTTTACGCTTCAAATAATCTATCCCCTTTTGTTTCTATGAATCATAGAAACGAGTTTTCAGATTTCAACGAAATCAGCAGCACCTGCTATATTGTCACCGCCAAAACGCTTACTTCATCGGAACCGTTGAGTGTTCCTGACCGGGGACGCATGTGATATTCAAATACCGTTCCCGAAACGTCCCCCATGTGTTTAGTCGTACCCTGCCACGTGGCACATTCCCTGTACATACCCTAGCAGTCCCGTGCTGTTCCATATTAGGATCCCCGTGCTTCATAGGTTGTACCAAAGTAGCAGCTTGGATCTGGTTGTCAATTATCTCTATCGCATCTTCCTTTCCCGTAGTGGATGATTCGCAGTTTTCTTTACATGTCCGTACTTGCCACAAGTGAAACAGATTTGATTGAGGCCCTCGTATTCTAAATTTTTAACAAAGTTGTCTATACCAATGCAAAACTTTAGAGGTTTATTGAGATCCACCATTACTGCTAATCGGGCGAACTTGCCTCTTTCCCCTGCATGAGTGTTGTAGTCCACCTTTATTACCTTCCCTATTACACTTGCAATACGACAAAACAAAGCCTTGCAATAGTATCTGTACGGGAGTTCGGGTAGTCTAATCCATACTATAACATGCGACGGTGTTTTTCGGCTGTGGAGAACGATATGCTCCAAGGTTGAACTATTAAATAGTTCCCATAAATTGTCGAATGACCTTCTGTCAGTACATCAACATAATCTCTCTGTCTTCAAATTTGACAAGATAATAATTATTTTCTAGGTCGACCAGTTGCAATTCTCCGCGAAGGCGCCATAAAGCGTGGATACTGACTATTAATGTCTTGTAACCTATTGTCCTTCCAAGAAAACGGACAATCAAAGTATTTATCATGGACTCCTTGATTGTTGGGAACGCGCCAGAGTAGTCCACTAAACAATCTTCATCTAGGACTTCGACTTCTTCCGTACTTAGGTCATAACTGAATCCTTCTTTTTGAACTGTTTGGCTTCTCCTGGTTACCATTGAAGTGTATGATGGTTTAGCAGAAATTCCTTCGATGCAACTTGGTCTTTCTTTTCCTTCTTGGGCTGTAAAGTTTACGTCTACCTCTATGTCGGTTGTTTCTTCTTGCATGGGCAACGAGGCAGCCTGGCAGGGCCGGCCCAATACATGTGCCAGATGGGTGACGGCTCAGGGCAGCATGTAGGGGCGACGGCCTAGGGCAGCATGTAGGGGCGACGGCCCAGGGCAGCATGTAGGGGTATACATATCAGAACTAACAGAAGCTGCTGTTGGAGCAGCATTAGGAACCTGACTAGCAGAAGACGGATGCAACATGGAATTAGACAAATAGTTTATTGCAAAAAATCAAATAAACCATAAAAAAGAAAGATTGTTGAATTGCAATCTTAGTTTTCTACCTTGTCAGTACTTGTATCTGATATAAAGACTGAAGTGAGAGGAATATTGACTGCAGATGCAGCAACTTGAGCAACTTTTGTATGTAAGCCTTGCCCCATCTCAACGCCACCGTGTGTAACTAAAACAGTTCCATCAGTGTAGACATTAACAAGAGCTGCCGCCTACAACCATTGAAAAGATACTTTATTTGTATATTGTTATATTTTTAAGCAGGAAAACTGTAGTCATCTTGACAAGCAACAGAAATACATTCATATTACCTGATTAAAGACAACCCTAAATACAAAATATTCCATGATACCTAATTAAAGAACTTAGTTGTAAATGATGCGCCGTATTTTGTTGGAATCATGGCAATACCATGCTTCTTCCACCGGTTACAAAGATTAAATTCATCAACTTCTTCTCCAGCCTTCGGAAAGTCGCAAGATACTTTCAGCTCTTCCCGGGCTTGAGCTAGAATACAGTGTTCTAATCATTGACCGAAATGCATTATTGATCTTGTTGGTGCATTTTCTAGCTTTTAGTGTCAAATCAAATTAGACTTAAATGTTTTTCTAGTTTCAAATCAAATTGACTCATAATCAGCTTTATCGATTTAAATTTGTTAAAAGTAATTATTTATTACTAAAAATATTGAATTACTATAGTAACATTATAAATCCCGTTACGGTTGCTTCCGCGGAAAGAATTTTTTCAAAATTGAAGTTCTTGAAATCCTATATTCGAAGCACGACGACTCAAGATAGATTGAACGTATTAGCAATTCTAAGCATCGAAAGTCAATTTTTACAAAGTCTTGATTATCGTAAAATAATAGAGGTTTTTGCTTCAAAAAATTCAATAAGGCATTATTTTAGGTGATATTTGTAACCTTTAGGTTTTAGTTTGTATTAAATTGATATTGTTTGACTATAATTTCTATTACATTTTTGTTTTAAAAAATTATTTATGTTTTGTCTATTATACGGTATAAGTATAAGAACATAAAATTATTATTTCGCGTAGGGCATTAAAATTCATTGAACCGGCCCTGCAGCCTGGTTTACATATGTTTTATTTTTTTTGTACGCTTATAGATCTTCATGGGGAACGGGTGAACCAGGGCGTTCAAAAATTGGGAGTAGGCCTATGTTGGCGGTGGCATCCGGTGGTCGGCCACAGGCTTTGCCGTACGATTTATCTTCTTCGACAGGTTCCTTATTAGGGTTTTCTCTAGCAAAATCCATTGAAGTCGAGTTTTTCATTAAACATATCTACCAAACAAATAGAGGTGTGTACAAGCGGACCGAGAGTGACCCAAACCATAGATAAGATGTTACATATAATGGAAACCATAAAATACAAATATATGACATTTTAATATTCCTTTGATGAAAATTAAATTTATATATATATATATATATATTTGTTATTCTATCAGATGATTTTCCAACCATGCATACGTATGTGTGTGAAAAGAATATATTGATAAAAATATTTGCATACTATATGAATTATTAGGTAAACACACCCGACAAACACTCATGTTATTATTATAATACTAATTTCAATTAATGAAATGAGGCTTATGTCAAGCTTGACTTCTAAATAAAAGGCAAACACACATATGATATTAATGTTATGAACAAAAATAATTCCAAAGTACCATATATTAAAAGAATTTTGAACTTTGGTGTTGCTTCATTGTTTATTTATTTGTTAGCAAGTTTATTTTTATCTAAGAATTAGAGTAGCTTTTACATTTGATCTACTGATTTTAAAAATAAATTCAATTCACTAATTTATAATGATATATTATTGTTTGGTTCATTAAAATCCATAATTCTATACCCTGTGAATTATGGGTGAGCAAAACTCAATCCGATTAAAAAAATCAATCCGAATTCTTGAGTTTCATACATTTGACTCGACTTGAAAATTTTGAAGTGACATTTGAATGATAAAGTGTGACTTGTCAGCTCGACTAACTTGAAAATATTAAACTGAATTCAACTCGACTCGATCAAATATTCACCCCTAATTCCTCCTTCATTTTCAGTTTTTCTTTGACCAAATTTAAACGGCATACTCATCTACCACTATAGAATATCTATGTAACTTCAATTCTTATTTCTAACAATAATTTTATTCTTTTTTTAATTTAGTCTCTCACCTTTGTATTTTATGCAATTTGATTTTTTAACGTAATATTATTGCAATTTCTTTATTCCATCAATTTTTTTGACTCCTTTATATCTCATCAATACTTTATCCTCAAAATACATTCTTTAAGAAAATAAAATTATAAATATATTTTATGATTTAGATGACATTTGATTTATTAAATAGTATTGCAATATAAAAATAATATGAAAATGTATATATACGTGTATTTTATATGGTGAGAGAAAATCATTAAATTGAAGCAATCCACACCATAACATTATAAACATTAATAATTAAATTTACAAACTCGTCTCAAATGTCATAAAATCGACTACAAATTACGCATTTATATAAGTTGAAATTCTAAATATTATTAAACACATAACTTTAAAAATATTTTATAAATATCTAAATAAGTATTTAACAATAAAATTACTAATAAAAACAAAATTACTAAAGTTGAGGGTAATGGGTTAGAAGCTAAGCATGAGTTTGTTGAAAACATGGGTCTACCTGCTCTTATATTCTATGCTATCTTCATTCGAGTATTTAATAAATTTGCATAGCATAATAGCCAGTACTACCATGCATTAATTTATTAAATTTTGAGATGAGAATATGTACACAATTTCACCTACCAAATAAAATATTTATTTAAGCGCAGAGTCGAATAATATTAATATCGACATTTATGAAATTATTACTCAAGAATAAGTCGTGAAGCTTCTTTGAAATTAACTTGACGGAATTTCCTGGGGTTGAATTATTTGAGAAGTATATGGTGGGCAAGAATCGAGTTGATGTTGGTCATCATCATCATCACCATCATTACCATCATATGGCATGCCATAAATTAATATGCATAAGAAGACAGACATGCCTCATTCTCAAATGTCAAGTAATGGCAGATCCGCATTAACAGGCACACGAATTCTCATGCAAGACTTAAACCATATGGTACTATACGAATAATATATGATATTAAGCATATACTAAACGATAAAGAAAAGAAAATAGCATAAATTTGACTATACTTCACCCTGATATTAAGCGGATACTAAACGATAACCAAAAAACGTCTCATGTGGTTCTTGCGAGGTGTACTCCTGCAGTAGATTTTGTCAAATTCTTTGTAGTTGGAAACATGGCAGCAACATCGTCGGGTTGCGGGGGAGTCCTCTCAAAGGATAATGTGATGAGAGCAATTTTTTTTGGGCCAGTCATAGGCGATAACATAGAATTAGCATTGCTAACAATAATTAAAAGAGCTTGGGAAATTTTCATTGAGGCCAAGTGGTCAGGGAAGGGTACGCTAAAGGTTGTATTGCCCTCAAAGACAGTGTGAAAGTGGATAGTGGATGTGGAATCAAGGCTGTGGAATCGGTGGTAATGCTTAATAGAGATCGACGTGTTGGTGAGTTCCATTGAAGATGTTCATTTTTCTACTTCCAGCTGGCAACTTTCTTCTTTGGCTCATCATCTGGCAATTGAAGGAATGTATCAGAGTATTATGTTTAAAGGATGGTGGTAACTTATTCGAACGTTGCGGAATCGGGATTGGCTTAGAGATCGTTATGCCTTTGGCTTTGGTGATTGTTTGTTTTGTTTTTATTGCGATGATTTATAGTGTTATCCTGTTTGTAGCAGCCTAGTTCTTCACTCTTTTCTGCGTGGGAGGTCTCCTGTGTCAACTATGTGATCTGTTTTGTTGCATTTTGTTGTTATGTTGATAGGGAGTCTTTTCTTATTTGTTGGCGGGATCGGAGGACTTCATATAGGCTGTTGTGGTTTAGATGGGGATTATATTTCAATGCAATGTGATGTTAGTAATATTGTGGTGGCCTGCATGTATCCAAGCTTTATGTTTGTATGGTCTCAGGGGATATGGTGTATATGTGTGGTTAAAGCTTTATTGTTGTTTGTTTCTCTGCCCCGAGTCAAGAATACTCTTTTCCTCCATTTAAATTTAGGGAGGCTTTTGACTTAAGCTCGATTAATAAAAATCATTTTGATGAGTAAAAAAAATTAGCATAAATGTGACTATACTTCACCCTCATTTGTTTTAATTTCCCATTGGTTTGTATTGATGTTCTCCTTTGTCTTAAAGCGGTTACTCTTTGTAAATTTTAAATATAAATAATATAAAATTTATTATTCTATAAATAATTTTAAATATAAATAATATAAAATTTATTATTCTATAAATATATATAATACACTAAAATTTTATTACTTTATAGTTAATTTGCATGTTGATGTAAAAACTAACAACTTCACTTCTTTCTAGCTAGTTGAAATATTACCACCCATCGTGAGGGACAAGGTTATTGTAAATGTACTATTATAAAATAGGTTAACATTGATTAAAATATAAATTGAATAGGAATAAATCAAATAATAAGTGTATTGTGAAAGAATCACTATTTTAAAAATAAAGTCATCTTGATAGATGTAATTGTAAAATGGATGTTATTTTCGAAAATAATATAGTTTTTTATAACAGATAGAAACAATAAACCTTTAAAATATTTATTGTTTTGAAAATTTTAAATAAAAATATTTTTTAAAATGATATGATATAAATCGAAAATACAAATATAAACAACATTGAAATCGGATGAACGATGAAGGCATACGTATGTTAAACCTTAACTTCAACTAATCAATAAGGACAAAAAAAACTATAAATACTCTCTTATAAACCTTATTTTCAACTAATATGAAATAATTCACTTGTATTACTATTGATGGAAACATTTGGATTGTGTCGGTTGTTGATGGATCGGACGATCATTGATTGATTTATGAGTCAAGAAAGATAAATGCATCAAGAGAGAGGTTTTAGATCTTTCTTCCGGTCTTGATCGAGATGTTTTATAATAAATCTGAGTGAATATCATATGATCTTACCAGAAGTTACGTGAAGAGATCACGATTTCTCAAAAAGTGTAAAGACTTTGAGTATTGTGTTCTGAATTATCTTATATATGAGATTAGAAAGAGATATAACAATTACAAAACAAAAAAATTATCTTAATTAAACTGTTTGGAACTATCATATATATTAAAAAAATTGTTTTGTTTTTCTTAAACATTTGAGATCTTCTGTGAATTATTATTTCATCAGACAGTAATAAAATATCCACAGTTATAAGCAGTGTTATTAAAACCGGACCGGCCGGTTCAACCGGTTGAACCGTGAACCGGTTGCCTGTCCGGTCCGGTTAACTCCCAAAACCGGATGAGCACAGAACCGGTAGAACCAGCTGAGAACCGGTAAAACCGGGGTGAACCGGCTGAAAACCGGTAAAACCGATGTGAACCGCCGGTTCTCTTTTTTTCTTTAAAAAAAATTAAACCAAAAGACGTCATTTGTTAAACGAGCCGAGTCGAACTCGAGTACCGCTGAGCTCAACTCGAACTCGAAAACTTTAAAAGTAAGCTCAACTCGACTCAAAAACTCACGAGCTAAAAATTATCAAGTTCAACTCGAACTCGAAATATAATATTGAAACTTAAACTCGAAAAGGCTCGAACTCAAAAAAAAAATAGAAGCTTGATTAAAGCCTGAAATTCGAGTTCAATTGAAGCAAAAGAATAGTTCGCTCTGTGCTCACCAAAAGGCTCCATGATTTTGAATGTCAAATTACCTCTAGTATTTATAGAAGTAAGTTGTGATGCTCTTCTATATTTCTTAGCCATGTGAGATTGTTTTGTTCTAATATTTTCTCTTTAGACTTTTGGGATGCTCTTCTATGTTTCTTAGCCATGTGTGATTGTTTTTAAAAAAAATTAAACCAAACGACATCGTTTGTTATGATTTTTTTCAGCCCCAATTTTATTTTTTTGATTATAGTTATATAATTATATTTATTATTTAATATGTTTTACCTTAAATATTATGTTGTAGTTGATTTGAATCATTTTGTTTCACTTGATTTTATGTTTTTTAACTTATATATGTTATGACTTGTGATATTTTTATACCTTTTAATATTGTAAACTTAAAAAAAATGTTATATATATATTAATATTGCTTTGAATATTATGTAAAATTTAAAAATATATTATTTTATATAAAATCCGGTTGAACCCGGTTGAACCAGTAAACAAGTACCTTCATCGGTTTAAGGTTCAGTCCGGTTTTAAAAACATTAGTTATAAGTTGTAATAGGAAAGACGATAATTAAGACATCAAAAACAAGTTGAAATTGGTTGTGAAAAGTCGAACTCTAAAAAAGTTAATGCATGTGTTGGCAATGGCATGACGAGATCCCTGTGAATTATGATTGGAACGGCAAAACAACCCCCAGTGTCCATGTCAATAACCATGTGAATGATAATGGAAACAGTTAATATATATATTTTATATAATATTTTCGGTCGATATGATAAAAATAAAAAAATCGTAATCATCTCTAAGTATATATAATATTTATGAAATTAGTGGTCCGATCATTGAGCTGCCCGAGGAGGAGGGGGAGGAGGAGCAAAGCCCGTGATTCCTGTTGGAAAGGCAATTTCTTAATCTTTTTTGTATCTCGCAGTTAAAATTTTTATATTTAATCTTAACTTCTACGTAAACTACTTTATTTCGTTTCGATATAATATTCATTGTAGAAGAATAAATAAGAAAAAAGGTCGTTCATTATAGGCTGGACGGGGAACAATGTCAACAAGGCCGCCATGTTGAGTCACACAAATTCTTCTCTTGCATTTAGCCTAGGGACAAAATTAATACGAACAAAAGTCCACTTTGAAGTAAATAGTGTTCAATTTTTAATTCCGACAAACCAAACTCGAGGTCTGATAATTTTTCTTAAAATAGTACGATGAGAATCTCTAATTCCATGCCAAATTACTAACCTATCCCTGGTTCCATAACTTCAATGCATGATTCGACATCCATACATGCATGGATGAAAATATATACCATAAGGGATATAAGTAAATATTATTGTTTACTAGTCCCAATCCTAAGAGAGAAATAGGTTTGTCTGTCTTCCCTGTCAAGATCTAGGGTTTTCCAATCTGTTCAAAGATCTGTTTGAAGCTAGTTTTCTCTCTGTCTTGCCCTTACAAGAAGATCAAATCGAGTTCATGTTGATCCACCAAGAAACCTACAGCAATCACAAATTATTAGGATTTTTCAGCCCTCCAAATTTCATGCTATGATTCCTGTACTTGGATAAAATCAAGATGGAAAGAAATAGCAGCACCGAATGCTCAAAGACAACAACGACCCCATCTAAACAAAACCACCTTCCGCCGGAGGCCGAGAGCGAAACCGAAGACAACGACGGTGAAAGTAAGCCTAGAAATGTAGGAAGCTCGAGCAACAGCACGGTGGAAGAGAACGATAAGAAGCCATCCGTTAGGCCTTATGTCAGATCCAAGACGCCGAGGCTCCGATGGACACCGGACCTCCACCTTGGCTTCATTCACGCCGTCGAGCGACTCGGTGGACAAGACAGTGAAACTTCATCATCGATCTCTCTAGCTAGTCTCATCTCAATTTGTCTGCAATTTTTTTTTTAATTTCTCACTTCGATACAGGAGCTACTCCGAAGTTGGTTCTTCAGCTGATGAACATAAAAGGACTTAGCATCGCTCATGTCAAGAGCCACCTACAGGTTGTTATTCATTTATTTGTAGATTTGGTAAAAGGATTAATAGGAGAGAACCCTTTGATTTGTTTTGTTCTAACAATCTTTTCCTTCAACTTTGGGGACTAATTTTTCATCAGATGTATAGAAGCAAGAAGATTGATGATCCAAGAAAAGGTACGTATGTAGTTTCAATTAGGGTTTCGAATTTCGATCATTGGTCGTCTCTAATGTATATACCTTTGCATATGGCAGCCATGAATGATCATAGGCATCTTGTGGAAAGTGGAGATCGAAATATTTATAACTTCAACCAACTTCCCATGCTGCAAGGCTATAAGAATCATCACCAAAGGTATAATTCCAACACTTTCAGGTGCTAAATTAATCTAGAATCAATAAATGCACGTACGTACTATTGTAGTTTAAACCCAAATTTTTGCTTGTTTTTCAAGATACGGCGATGCTTCTTGGAATGGCCGACAGTTCTCGATACATAATTCTTATACGAGCCAGTTTCATCGATGAACAAAGACCAGGATTGCATGGAACCGTGATGGAGAGGATCTTTGGCAGTAATAGGACGACAAATTATGCTTCCCCTTTCAATGTATTGAAGAAAGAATTTTCATCGTTCCTTACTCATCCAAGTACTCAACCCAAAGTAGAATACGGGACAAGTTTTAGCCGGAACAGTGCACATGGGCGTAAGGCGATGAAAAGATCGATATCGGACAGCAATCTCGACTTGGATCTATCTTTACGGTTAACATTGCTGAACGAGGAGCGGCGGAGATTGGTGGAGGAAGACGATGTCGGCCGTGACTTATCACTATCGTTGTGCTCACCGCCGCTACCGTCAAAGGTTAGCAGATTGGAAGGAGAAGATAGTAGTAGGGGGAGTGGAAGAAGGGTAAGTACTCTTGATCTGACTATATGAATGGGGACAATTCTAAGTGAGATCTTGAGGTACTTATCCTAGGTAGAGGAAAGGGTTTTTCTTGTTGTCAAATTGTAGTGTGATTCTCTGTCGTTTGCTTCACATTATCAGCTCCGTTCAAAGTTATGTTGAAAAAGAGACAGGCTACACAGTTCTAGGTTCATAGTAATCTTGCTGACAAAAATAGAAGAAGACAAGTCTTGTTGGCAAGAAACTAGTTCAGGTGATTCTTTGAAAGAAGAGCACAACATTAGAGAAAAGGGACAAATTTGATGGGATAATGGTTTAGAAAAAATAATTTGTAGGGAACGTTGGATAAATTATTTTCTTAATTGGGGTGAAATGAATAGTGTAGGAAGACAATCAGATCATCTGATATTTTTAGGAAGACGCCCGGAAGATATGTGTCTTTAGGCTTAAATTATGTGTAGATTGTAGGGTTGAGCAACGAAACAGAGAAAACCGATTCGAACCGGATTATTCAGTTCAATTTTTTAAATTTATGGTTCAGTTTTGTTTGGTTTTAAAAACATTAATATGTAATTCTTTTCGATTTCGGATTTTTCATGTGGAAACCATTTGAACCTAATTAAATCTAATTTAAAAATAAAGAAAATAAGTATACAAAACACATTCCTATTGAATTCATTATAATACAAGTTTAAATAAATAAAATATTAAAACTAATAATATTTTTATAAATTTAAATTTATATATTTACATTCGATTTAAGTTTTAAATTTAATTTTTTTTGAGGTTGAGTTTGGAAATAGTGAACATTCAAAAACCATCAAACCTAATCAAATCAAACCAAAAGTCATGGTTTTTATGTCATTCAGTTTGGGTTTTGATTCCCATTTTTAAAAACCCACAAAGTTTGATTCAGTTCATATTTTAGAGAAAAACAAAATCGAATACACCCCTAATAGTTTGAACGTCAATCTTAGCAGATTACCAAGACATTGACATTAGGTAGTCTGGTCGTCTTTCCCACGCAATGTTCATTCTACCTTAGTTGAGAAAGTAATTTCCCTTACAACTCATATGAGTCATGTTGGAAAATATACTGCAAAATCAAATCGTTAGCACTGGCTGTATAATTAAAAACAAAACAAACAGTAAACAAATAATCATGTCGTGGTATGAATCACTACCTACCTTAGAAACGATTTCATCTTGACGTTTATAATAGTTATAGTAGGGGATCGTCTCCCAAAATTAATAAGATCGCTCTGAATAATCGTACAACCGAAAATCAGAGTGAACTGACAATGGTATTACTCTTCTCTTATCACCGAAAAATAAGAGTTTCGAAAAGCTTTAGAAGAAAAAGGATTTCATAGGGAGAAAAGATATTGTTTGTAAGGATGATAAAAAGGTGTCTCCATTCACATACACATAGTAAAAATTAAGGCTTAATTCACGCAGTTGTTACAGCTATTACCATAATATTGTTATGAAACAGACAAATTAGCTAGATTTAATCCTCTAATAACGTTATTAAAAAAGTTGTTTGCGGATGAATCTAACCCCGAAGGCGCTTAGATTTGTTGCGGAATACGACTATCGGATAGAGCAAAATCGTAATTGATAATTTGAGAAAATAAAATAAAGATAAAGAAGACATAAAATTTACATGGAAAACCCCTAAATAATATAGGGTAAAAACCACGGACAACGATAGAATAATTTCACTATGAGAAAATACGAATTACAACTTCTCTCGATCTACCAATGAGAAAACAATGACAATTCTCTCTTGATAAAAAGGAGAAAAACAACTCTCAAGAAACTCTCTAAATTCTCTAGTATTGGGAGAAAGCTAGAATGATTTGTGATGGATTTGAAGCTAAATGAGCTAGAGTATTTATAGTTGAAGCTTAAGGACTAATTTGTAAATACCCTAAATTACAATGACTAAAATTTAGGATTTTACCATTTTTTTCAACAAAATATGCACCTTTCGGTGCCCTTTTTTTAATTCATTTCTTTCTTTTGTTTTCTCACGCACTTTCGGTGCATGTGCCTCAATTTTCAACAATCTCTCACTTGAAGATTTGATTTGAACAATTATATCTTCACACCATTCTTTCTACCTTGTACCATCATGTTGCTTACGTTTCTGACAGGCCACAAGAGGATCAACACCAAGTAAATTTATCAGCATTGATCGTCTTCATCGTGAAATCTGCTATGTTGTCTTTGGTATGTATCTTCTGCATATCTATTATCCCTTCTTCCACCTTTTCACGAATGAAATGGTATTGAACTCGTATGTGCTTTTTCCTTGAATGAAATGTTGGATTCCTTGCTAAATGCAAGGCGCTTTGATTGTCACAAAACAAAGATACATACTCTTGATTGTGCCCAAACTCCTCCAATAGCATCTTCAACCAAATTGTTTCTTTAGTGGCTTGTGTAGCTGCTACATATTCTGCCTCTATTGTGGATGTAGCCACAACTGACTGCAATTTTGAAACCTATCTTACAGTTTCACCAGCAATTTTAAACACATATCATGTAGTAGATTTGCTTTTATCTAAATCCTCTGCATAGTCAGAATCAACATACCCATTGATAAGTAAGTTTGGTCCTCCATAACATAATGCAACTTTGAGGTCCCTTTGATGTATCTCAAGGTCCTCTTTATTTTATTTTAATGCTCTTTGCCTGGATTCGCCATGTACCGACTAACCACTCCTACTGCTTGTGCAATGTCTGGTCTTGTGCATATCATAGCGAACATTAAACTTCCCACTGCTGATGCATACGGTACTCGAGACATCTCCATCCTCTCTTATTCACTGTTAGGACTCATACTGGAGGATAATTTGAAGTTAATAGGAAGAGGGGTAGAAATTGGCTTACAATCTTGCATGTTGAATCGTGACAAGATCTTCTTCAAGTAATTCTTTTGTGAAAGCCAAATCTTTCTATTACTTCTGTCTCGATGAATTTACATCCCTAGAATCTTGTTTGTTGATCCTAAGTCCTTTATTTCAAATTCCTTAGCCAATTATGCCTTCAATTCTTCAATATGATCTTTGTTGGGTCCTGCAACCAACATGTCATCCACATACAATAACAATATAACAAAATCGTTATCATCAGACCTCTTGAAATAAGCACAAGGGTTTGCATTAAGTCTGTTGTATCCAAGGCACATAATGAAGGAATCAAATCTCTTATACCAACACCTCGGTGCCTGTTTTAGACCGTACAGAGATTTTTTTCAACCTGCAAACCAAGTTCTTCTTTTCGTCTTCTTCAAAACCTTCAGGCTGGAGCATATAAATCTCTTCTTCAAGATTTCCATGAAGAAAAGTTGTTTTAACATCTAGCTGCTCTAGATGTAAGTTCAATATAGCACACATTGCCAAGACTACTCGAACTATTGTTAGTCGAACCACAAGAGAAAAGATTTCATTGAAATGAATACATTCTTTTTGAGCATATCCTTTGACCACCAGTCTTGCACGATACCTCTCCACTTGATCGTCACTATTTTGCTTGATTTTGAAGACCCATTTGTTACCAATTGGCTTCCTTCCTTGTGGTAGTGGCACAAGGTCCCATGTATTATTTTTATGAAGGGCTTTAATTTCTTCTTGCATCACCATCATCCACAGTGAAGCATCTGAGTTGTTTATTGCCTCTTGGTATGTTGATGGCTCACCGTCCTCTGTTAAAAGGCAGTATGCAATATTATATTCTATAATATAATCTGAGTGCCATTTGGGACGTCTTCTCACACGATCTGATTGATGAGTTGTTGGAGCAGCTTCATAACTCTCTAGTTCTTGTTCATCATGTGCTGGTTTTGCTTCAGAAGAATCTCCTTGTTCAAACTCCTTTTCCGCATGTATCTGAGTAGTCTCTAACTTTTCAGCGCTATTATCGTCTTCTTTTCTTTGTAGTTTATCTTCTACAAATATAACATCCCTATTGATGATCACTTTGCGGGTAGTGGGATCCCATAAGCGAAACCCCTTTACACCATCAGCGTACCCCAAGAATTTGCATTTCCTGGATTTTGGATCCAACTTTGAAATTTCTTGGGAGTTGTACATCATGTACACTATACTTCCAAATACATAGAGGTTTAAATAATCAGCTGGTTTACCAGTCCACATCTCCATTGGTGTCTTTAGCTCTATTGCAGTTGATGGAGCTCGATTCACCAAATAATAAACGGTATTGATTGCTTCTGCCCAGAATAATTTTTCTAGGCATGCATCTCTCAACATTGCTCTTCTTCTTTCTAACAAGGTTTTGTTCATCTGCTCTGCCACTCAATTTTATTGAGGAGTGTTCGCCACTGTAAAACTATTTTTTGATGCCTTCTTTCTTGCAAAAGTCATCAAATTCTTCACTTGTGTATTCTCCTCCATTATTTGTTCTGAAACAGTTGATCTTATTTCCAGAATCAAGTTCCACACGCGCTTTGAAGTTTTTGAAAGTTGAAAACACGTATGACTTCTTCTCACCCAACATCTCCTAGAGTAGTAATCAATAAATGAGATAAAGTATTTTGCTCCGCCTAGGAATGTAACTGATGCTTTCCATACGTTAGAGTGAACCAATTCTAGAACACTTTTGCCTATAGAATTTGACGTATTGAATTTCAACCGGTGTTGCTTACTTGTTATGTAATGCTCACACAAAGGAAGTGATACCTTTGTTAAGCCTGAAAGTAGCTGTAACACCCTTAACCCGTATATGTCTCAATATACTAGTCAAAGATGTCATATCAACTTGAAAACATTTACTGAACTAAAATTTCCGTAAAAATTTATTTCTTTTGAAAACACTCTGGTTCTAACTTTAAAAATATATTTTAAAGTATATTTCAACTTATAATTTATTTCTTTATTACAGGAAAATAAATTCATTCTTTATTTCAGTAATTTT
Source organism: Hibiscus syriacus (assembly GCF_006381635.1). Lineage (NCBI taxonomy): Eukaryota > Viridiplantae > Streptophyta > Magnoliopsida > Malvales > Malvaceae > Hibiscus > Hibiscus syriacus. The sequence goes on along the minus strand of NW_024062759.1, from coordinate 1,999,255 downwards.
ACTAAACCATATCTTTTCGTAAAATCTTTTAAAAACATAATAATGTAGTAAATTCTTGTCATACATAGATACCGATAAAACTAAATTAAGTAAAAACTAAATAATTCTAGTTTATTATTACAAATTATTTAAAATAAATACGATAATTAGAAACTATTGACATAATTATACATGTCACTATAAGTCAAAAGAAACGTCATAGACATCTTACTGATACTGATGATATGTATGTCTTTCCAGAAAGATGCTCCGATAGCTCCTTACTGATCATACTTATCCTTATTAGAACCTACGCATGAAAATCATCACGCGCTAAGTATAACTTAGTGAGGCAATAATAATCTAGGGTGAGTAAAATCTGAAATTTATCATAAACGTAAATAAAATAATTCAACTTAAAACATTAAACTGGCAAACCAACTTATCCAAGTTGATTTCTTCACTGAGACCTGAAATTTCTTTTTAAATCATGAACTCATGAAAATTCTGATAAATCATATCTAATAAAATAAGCACATCATGCTTTCTGTTAACTGAAAATCATTCACAACTTGCATATTCATTTTCATAGCCCAATGAATATTTATAAGAACATAAGATACGTGAGTAAGGTGCGCACTATGCACAACACGGTGCAAATCGTAACTGATATTGAGATATGATGCACTTCACTGCCATCATAACCTGAATAAGCACCAACAGTGCTGGACATTGATACACAAATGTACCAAAACTGATAGGATAACATTGATACACGAATGTACCAAAGCTGATATGATAACATTGATACACGAATGTACCAAAGCTGATAATACTCAACTAATGGCATGCCAAGTGTACCCATAATTCTCATTATGCATACAATGGGCTCATGTGTCATAATTAAATCCATAATCAACATATCATGCTTGGGCAGTTCATACCCTAAATCATTCATAAAACTGATATAAAATATTATGAAAATAATCTTTATAAATCATACTGTAAATTGGAATGAGGTTGACTTATCGCAAGTCGTCCTCGATCAAAATAATTAAGTAAATAACTGCACTCACATTTGCCTCACTACAGAACTTGTATATAATAATCCTAGTCACGAGCTTTGTCCTTTCCTTTCGAATCGTTCGGATTGCTAGATTTAACGTAGTCTGACAATACCAAATTATAAAACAAAAATTGTTCGAACTACATATTAGTATCGTACTAATATAAGCTCGTTTTAACATTTGAAAATCTATATAGTAAAATCGATAACAACCAAACTCATAACTCCATTATAACTTCAAACTTATCGAAACACTTATTCAATTCCATAAATAATTATTTTCAGCATGATTCTTCAACTTTTACGAATTATAAAATCTAACCACATATTTTGAATTCTTTCTAGAATTCAACTTAACTTTTCCTTTAATTTCATAATAGCTCTTCACTATTATGATTATTTCCCATCAAATATAAATTTCCAGCAACTAAAATAAAGTTCAAATCAATAATTCAACACTCAAATGCTTACAATTTCATCCTAAACTTTCTTAGGCTTTTTAATTTCAACCTTACAACTTGATAAACTTGAAATTCAATCCCAACTTAATACTTAAACTCCAAAATCAGCACACTTTCCAGAATTTCCAGAATTATTCTAACTCACTCAAATGGTACTTTTACATTTAAAAATTACTCTTCATCTTCTAATCCATTTCAACTTAAATTCTAAAATTTACATATTCAGACAACTTGCACTACCTTTAAAGAATCAGTATTCTGTGTGATATACACTGGAATTTAATTCCGTTCTTCCCATTGAAAAATAGACTCGAATACAAATCTATCCATATAAAGAACTCCTTCTAGTTCATTCTGTACAATTTATAGTGAATTTTCAAAGTTGATCAACAGAATCTTTTTTGTGCAGAATATACTGTCCGTTTTTCTGACCTTTCCTCAGTTAAAAATCCATATCTTTCTGTATACACATTGAAATTGATCCCCGTTTGTTTTTAAAAAAAACTATATTGATATAGAACATAATATATAAAAATCATCTCCAAATAATTTTATAGAATTTCTGGTGAATTTTCAAACTTACTGCCAAATTCCAAAATCTAAACTGTTTTCATTAATTTGCATCCTTGGTTCTTCTTCAATTCTTACAATACTTCTAATATCAAGAATTGATCTTTAATCATAAAAATCACACTTCCCCTTCATCCACCATAAATACCCATTTTCACATTTAAGCATGAAACCAAGAAATAATTATACCATCTTGTAGAGAAAATAGGATAGAACAATTTCCTATTTTCACAATTTAATCCCAAAACTCACCAAATTTGATCAAAATAGAAGAAAACAAATTGACTCACCTTGTCTATGGGTTTCAGCAACTAGCTGGAGAAGAGAGAAGAGTTTCACGATGGTTCTCCAAAAATATCTCTAATTATTAACCTTTAAAACTAATTAAATGAATTTTTTATTCCTTTTTGGACCAAATACCAAAATTGCCCTTAATAAATCTTGAAAATTACCAAATGCCATTGTATTATCTTCTATTAAAATATTCCTTGGTCAAAGATGATACAACTGACTTTGACTTTCGAACTTGACCATGCAATTTTTAAAAATGCATTTTAGTCACTAAAATTCCATTTGTTTTGGTCAAATCTGAAAAATTGCACTGTTCTGAGCCAAATTTCTCTGTCGAAAATATGAAAATAATTTCCAACCATTTTATAACATCCTTCAAATTTTCGTAAAATTCTGGTTCGTTCCGATTATCTGATTTTCAATACCAAAATTTACTGCTTTATAACTTTTATCACAATTCCCGTACCAAAAATATGATCCCCACTAAAATCTTTGTTTTAATCCAAACTTTTTATTTACAGACATAAAATATATATAACTTTTAAAAATTACAAATTTTGGGTCTTAAACTTTTCACTGGTCAAAATTTGGGGTATTACAGTAGCTTTTGCTCCACAATGACTTTCATTCCTTGTTCTGACATGTGTCCAAGTTTCTGATGCCATAACATTGCAGAATCTGAACTACATGAGGCAACAGAGGCTTCTGCTTCTAGCACAGTCTCTCCCTTCAGCATGAACAAGTTTGTTGTTATCTTTTCGCCTCAGCACCACAAGCGCTCCTCGAAACACCTTCATGATTCCTTTTCGTTTTTCAATCTTGCTGGCATTATTATCCAACAATCTGTAGGATAATAAATTTTTCTTCAGGCCTTTCACATGCCGCACATATCGAACAACTTTAATTGTTCTATCATACATCTTCAATTTAATGGTTCTCACGCCAACGATCTCTAAGGTATGATCATTGTAACTATACACAGATCCTCTTGAGACAGGTTCATAATGATGGAACCATTCTCTTCTTGAGATCATGTGATATGTTGCTCCCAAATCAATGAGCCATATAAATGCATATCTCTTTCTACCTTCCACGGTGGTTGACGTTTCACAGAATAGAGCATCTCCATCATCTGAAGTGTTTGTGGTATTGCCTTGTGGATTGGAGTTTTTATTTAGACTCCAACAATCCTTCTTCAAGTGACTCTTCTTTCTACAGTTGTAGCACTTTAAATTCTTCTTGCTTCTTGACTTTGATCTACTATGTTTGTGACTGTTGTTTTGGCCACGTTCCGTTGATCTCCCTCTCATCGTTGTCAACGCTTCTGCTTGTTGCAGATTTACTTGTCTGTCTTCCTTGTTCTTGCGCCAATTTTCTTCTTATAGAACAACAGTTGCAACGTCGTCGAAGACTAGACTAGTGACATTACTGTTTGTCAAGTTGATGATGAGTTGATCATACAAATCATGTAGAATTTGAAGTAGAAGTTCAGCACGTTCTTGTTCTCATATTGTACATCTTAGGGATGTAAGCTGAGAAAATAAAGTGTTCAGCTTGTTTAAGTGCTCCATCACTGAAGTAGATTTTGGCACCCGGAGAGTGTAAATTTTCCTTTTAAGGAAACTAGATGAAAGTTTGCCATAGTATTCTCGTCCATCTCGTTTCATTTGCTGTCATCTATGAAATCTACGGACCTTTCACTGATAGCTACTAAACAACCATCTTTCCTCAGGATGACCTTCATCTTCAATTTTCACAATGAGAAATTTCTCCCATTGAACTTTTCAATATCAAATTTCGTTGTCATAGCTTCTATTACGGATAGTTCCCACAATTTCACTATCATGAATAGTTCTTTGGAACCTTCAAAGAATAGGTAATACATTCTTACTTTCTTATGTTGGAGGATACACCTTTTGGTGGCAACCACAAAGACAATAAGTAGATATTACACACTCTAATTTGGCTCTGATACCAATTGTTGCGGAATACGACTGTCGGATAGAGCAAAATCATAATTGATAATTTGAGAAAATAAAATAAAGATAAAGAAGACACAAAATTTACGTGAAAAACCCCTAATTAATATAGGGTAAAAACCACGGACAACGGTAGAAGAATTTCACTATGAGAAATTAGGAATTACAATTTCTCTCGATCTACCAATGAGAAAACAATGACAATTCTCTCTTGATAAAAAGGAAAAAACAACTCTTAAGAAACTCTCTAAATTTTCTAGTATTGGGAGAAAACTAGAAATATCTTAAATTACAATGACTAAAATTTAGGATTTTACCATTTTTTTAACAAAATCTGCACCTTTCGGTGCCTCCCTTTTTTTAATTCATTTTCTTCTTTTGTTTTCTCATGCACTTTCGATGCATGTGCCTCAATTTTCAACAAGATTAATATGTGAAAATTCAACATAAAAACCAATTAGATTATGTTTATTAATTGAAAATCCTAAGATTTCTATTTTTTAAAATTTGATTTCACCTCTTTAATGCGTGACAATATGCATGTGTGAATGATAATAATTTTAAGGCTTGAAGTGAAATCCAATTATGATTTGGATAAACTATTATGAATCACTTTTGTTTATATTATATTTTATTTTCATCATCAAAATTTAAAAATTTACAGTTGGTTACTTACATTATTGATTTGTAGTAATTTTATCGTTATAATATTAATTCATGTTCTTAATAATTTGACACATTAATTAAAAGAATTAATTTATAATTAGATCCATTAGCTTTTGATTCATTCATTTATCATATTCTTCAAAAAAAATCTAAAAACTCTCAACCCAAAATTCATTCAAAGTCCCATTGTGGATCCCATTCACTACCATCAATCGTCCTCAACGGTGGCCATTGAGTCCCAAAAATTGTAACTCACTTTTTCATATCATAAATGCAAATAAGGTGTAAGTCTCACAAAAAAAATACCTAAATTTAATCTAAAATCGTTTACTATAAAAAAATTACATTCTAAACTTATCGAACATAAATTTTACATTCTAATTATATTAATTATAAAAAAAAGTTGCTGTCCGATTTAATAACCCGGCCTTTATTGATATTTCAAACAGCGAAAATGACAACAAATACATATATTTCAAAAGGTAAAATAAAATCTCGTGGTGGCAGTTAATTTAGCACGTTTCAAATTGCATAGAAAAAAAAATATCTCTGCTAAAGCTAAGATTAATTTTGGACATCAAACCTGCTCCACCACTCTGCTATCAGACCGCCACCTCAAAGCAAATTTATCCTCTACCATCATCCACACCTCTAGAATTGGGTCTTGTTCTGGACGAAGGTGAACTTATTCGGGGACGCCGGCTCCGACGACGAATAATCTTGCCCATTAGCCTCACCGCGAGAGCGTCTCGTGTAAAAGAGGAAGAGCAGAAAGGAAAGGAAGGCGGCAAATAGTAGGAGCAAAACAAGCATCATAATCTGGCCGTGCAACGCGAAGTTTCGGTCGTGAGAGAGGAGGAGGTGATCGTCAACTTGTTGAGGATCATCGGAGGCAGCCATGGGGGACGATAACGGAGGAGGAGGAGGAGCCATATACGCAATTGAATAATATCTTCAAGGGTGGAGTTTTAAGGCTGAGGGAAATAAATAAATGTGGCGAATGAGACACTCAGGGATGGATGGCCTCTCATTGGGGGTAGTTCTGCGGTGCGACGTCTAAAAAACGGCTAATATACGGCGTGACTGGTTAAACAAGTGACCGGTTAAAATTTAGACCGGTTATGTTATATTATTTAACCGGAAATATTATAAAGTACAATAACAATAGGTAGTACGCTTATATAATGTAATAGGTAGCGCTTATATTTACCTATTTTATAAGTAAACCGGTATATTTATACCGATAGCATTGTAAATTTACCTATTACATTATATTATATTGAAAGTGTCCATACTTTTTATAAAAAGGATCGATATTTCTTTTAAAGTTATGTAATTTATGTTTCAATTTTTTTTAATAGTGTTTCATGTTTTCCACCTACAATATTAATTTAATAATTTCATTTGCACAAAAAATTATTTGATTGTTTTGATATTTTATAAAATTATTTAGAATTTTTAATTTAATAATAATATATATCGTAACGTAAAAAATAAATCATTAGACGCCTAATTACTAATTAATATCTTAAAACTCACTCAAAGATAACCTTAAATTAATGTTTTCCACAGTGAGCATTGCAAATTTACCTATTACATTATTATATTGAAAGTGTCCATACTTTTTATAAAAAGGATCGATACTCTTTTAAAGTTATGTATTTATGTTTCAATTTTTTAATAGTGTTTCATGTTTTCCACCTACAATATTAATTTAATAATTTCATTTGCACAAAAATTATTTGATTGTTTTGATATTTTATAAAATAATATTTAGAATTTTTAATTTAATAATAATATATATCGTAACGAAAAAAATAAATCATTAGACGCCTAATTACTAAATTATATCTTAAAACTCACTCAAAAGATAACCTTAATTAATGTTTTCCACAGTGAAAAAGTATGGACACTTTTATAAAAAGGATAGACACTTACAATATAACCACTACCTATTACATTATATAAACGATACCTATTACATTATATAAGCGCTACCTATTACATCATATGTTTATCTATTATTGAAAGTGTCCATACTTTTTATAAAAATGATCGATACTTTTTTTTAAAAGTTATGTAATTTATGTTTCAATTTTTTAACAGTGTTTCATGTTTTCCACCTACAATATTAATTTAATAATTTCATTTACACAAAAATTATTTGATTGTTTTGATATTTTATAAAATATTATTTAGAATTTTTAATTTAATAATAATATATATCGTAACGTAAAAAATAATCATTAGACGCCTATAATTACTAAATTAATATCTTAAAACTCACTCAAAGGATAACCTTAAGAACACTTGAAGAAGCAAGAGAACAACTATCCAAGCAATCAAAAACGAGAAAATCCCAACATGATAACAACTGAACATATCATATCAATGTTCAAACTCAAGTTGTAGATTTGATTTCCTTTTGCTTGGCATCATATGAGATTTGGATTTTGATTTCCTTTTGCTTGGCACCATATGAGCTTTGGATTTTGATGAGCATCGGAAGTATTTCAGACTTATGATTTGGGTGGTACTCAACTTATGATTTTAGTTGCTATTTGTTACATTTCTTGTATACAACCCAGATCATACCCGAACGTTTCTGACGCTTTAAAGTTGACCAAAAAATAAAATGGTCGGGATTTCCCTCGCGTTTATACGTTGGAAAAAAAACAATGGAAATTAGGAATAATCAATGATAACATGCATATTGGCTTTGGGCTAATATTTATAGTGGAGCCGAAATATATATTGAAATTCAAACTCAAATTGAAATTTAAATTCAAACTCCAATTACATATGAAATGAATTTGAAATGCAGTGTTAAATTGAACATGAAAATTGCATAATTGATTCATACTGTTCAGTAACATGCTTTATGAACCATCAAGCTAAAGACAATATTAATTGAGTTCAAAGCTGAGTTGTGAGTTGATGGAGTTGTCACACTTGTCACATGGTTGGAATAAAGTACTCACATGCGAGATAGATTGTTTTGTTATACATACACATCTCAACTGAATGAAATATACATACAATATAATCAAACCAAACATACTTACACAACAAATTTATATATAACAATGTTCAATAATGTACCCACAAAAACGAAATTAATCCAATGAAAAAGAGTTATTTCTAACAAAGTCCGGAACATTATTTTTCCAAATAATGTACCCATAACAATGTTCAATTAATGTACCCACAACAATGTTTAATTGATTTGTTGTTTAATTTTCAATTTGAATTATTTGATTTAATAATTTCATTTGCACAAAAAATTATTTGATTGTTTTGATATTTTAAAAATATATTTAGAATTTTTAATTTAATAATAATATATATCGTAACGTAAAAAATAAATCATTAGACGCCTATAATTACTAAATTAATATCTTAAAACTCACTCAAAAGATAACCTTAAATTAATGTTTTCCACAGTGAAAAAAGTATGGACACTTTTATAAAAAGGATAGACACTTTACAATATAACCACTACCTATTACATTATATAAACGATACCTATTACTTATAAGGGCTACCTATTACATCATATGTTTACCTATTATATTGAAAGTGTCCATACTTTTATAAAAAGGATCGATACTTTTTTTAAAAGTTATGTAATTTATGTTTCAATTTTTTTAACAGTGTTTCATGTTTTCCACCTACATATTAATTTAATAATTTCATTTACACAAAAATAATTTGATTGTTTTGATATTTATAAAATATTATTTAGAATTTAAATTTAACAACATTAACCAAAGATAATAATAAATATGTAATATATGTTTATTGTTTTTAATTTAATAATAATATATACCGTAACGTAAAAATAAATCATTAGACGCCTATAATTACTAAATTAATATCTTAAAACTCACTCAAAAGATGTATACCTAAATATGTAGTTAACAAACATACCTAAATATGTAGTTATTGTACATACCTAAATTTAATGATAATATACTTGTAGTTATTGTACATACCTAATATGTACTGCGAATTTAATGTTGTACCCACCCTTTAACTACCACTACCAATGCCACATCCTATTGAAAGCAGCACGACAGAAACATGTTCAAATGAACCTTTGTTTACATCTCCATCAACTCCTGGAGCACTGAACTTGCACAACAAAATTTTTGCCATGGATAATACTGATGTAGACAATGTTAAGCCAACCGAGGAATGCCATGAAGTACATAATGTTGATGAATCTGACATATTGGTTGGTCAGCTCTTCTGTTCACGTGATCAGCTTGGCACTTTTACAAGGGATTCGCGGGAACATGGGTTTAGTGCACGTAAGGGAACAACACGCTTGACGTGGAAGGGAATGTGAAGACACAAGAATTTTGTTGTTCCAAAGAAGGGTTTCGAGTATCAAAAGTCAATACTGTTGATCGTCACGTGCTCATACGCCAGTCAAGAACAGGATGTAAGGCTAGAGTCGTAGTTACAGCAACAAATACAAACGATCAGTGGGTTATAAGTAAGTCTGATCAGAAACATAATCATGCATTGTGCACATCTGCTATGACACCATTTATGCGTTCTAATAGAGCTGTAAGTAAGGCTGATATCGATGAGGCAACAACATTGAAAGAGGTCGGTGTTGGCACGTCACAAGTAATGAACTATTTAACGCAGCAGGCAGGGGGCTATCATAATGTTGGATTTACACATAAAGACCTCTACAATGCACTTCAAAGAGGTAAAGCAAAGGAAATCGTCGATGGGGATGTGAATGCGCTTATTGCCTACTTTGATTATAAGAAACATGATGATCCCGGGTTTTTTATGACATACTCGGTAGACGAATCGGGGGCATTGTATAATCTTATTTGGTCGGATTCTACATCGAGATCGGATTACACATGCTTCGGTGATGTAATTGCGTTCGACACAACGTACAAAGATAATTTGTATGGTCGACCATTATGCCTATTGTTGGTGTCAATCATCACCATAACACAATTGTGTTTGCCACTGCCATAATCGCTGACGAGACGTCTCAATCTTTCGAGTGGGTGCTACAGAATTTTTTAGAAGCCATGATGAATAAATCACCTATTTCTGTTGTAACCGATGGGGATAGGGCAATGCAGAGGGCTATCAAATCTGTTATCCCTTATGCTAAGCACAGATTATGTTCTTGGCATCTTTCTCGCAATGCACAAGCTAACATTGGTGACCCAAAGTTTACAGCAGCATTCTCAAAATGCATGGCTTCCTGGTGGACAACCAAGGAATTTGATATTCAATGGCGTTCGATTGTTTCAGAATTCAACGTCCAAAAGCATCCATGGGTGATTGAGAAGGGAAATACACGACACTTATGGGCACAAGCATATCTAACCGGTCATTTCTTTGCCAATATTCGCTCAACATAAAGGTGCGAGTCTATGAATGCTTCACTAGCTATTGCACTGAAACACAAGAAGACATATTTAGATGTTGTTCGTGCAATTGAAGATGGAATTAGTAGAATGCGTATGAACGAGTTGAAAGCGGATTACTTAAGTTCCCATACGAAGCCCTTCAAGATCACAAAACTGGTCGACCTTGAAAGCCATGCCGCTGCGATTTTTACCCGCGAATCTTTTCGTGTGTTCCAAGATGAACTTATACGGGAGACATTGTACCGGATTGAGGCAGAGATTAAGTCCTTATCAGATGAATGTCAACATTATTTTGTCAAAGTACGCAGAAAAAAATAGGAAATTTGAAATTAGTTTTGATTCTCGTACGAAAACTCTAATTTGCTCCTGCAAAAAATTCGAGACCGTTGGACTTCCGTGTCGCCATCAACTTCACATTTTGAAGCAATTGGACTACACATATTTGCCCGGGACTTTGATTCAAAGCAGGTGGACTAATGATGCGAAGGCTTCTGCACCCAGCTATGTTGATTTGAATGTGTCTCCAGAAGTGATGCAAATGGCAAGGTTCGCTGCTCTACGTTCAACGTCAAGTAGGTTATGCTACATTGCATCAAAGACAGACGAGTCTTTCAAAACCGCAAGAGATGAGATGAAAAAACTAATAGAAGAATTAGAAAACTCGTTTGGTTTGAATCATTCAGTCAACCAGAGCATTGTAGTAAACAATGTTCGTGACCCTCAACGAAAACAACGCAAGCGAAAAGAAGTGCCGAAGAACAAGGTCGAGAAGAAAATTAGGCGATGTGGGTACTGCAACGGTGAGGGCATAACAAACTAACATGTCCTCAAGTCAAGCTCAGTTTGAGTACAAGCACACAGCCTACATCAACTGATTTTTTCGAAGACGGAATGGAATGACAACGATCTCCATAATATATCGTAAGTATCAACATGACTCCTATTGTATGTACATATAAATATTTTGAATGAAGGAAGAAAAACCGCATTACTTAAAATTACCGACACTTTTTTAAATGGTATCGACACATTTTTCTTCCAATCTGGACATAAAGTACCGACACAATATTATAAAGTGTCGATATAGGTTGTAGACCTATTCGCGCATAAAACCGGTATATTTATACCGGTTATATTACAAAATTATCTATTACATTATAATTATGGGTTCCGATGTGTAAAAGTCGACACTTTTTTAAATCGTATCGACACATTTTTCTTCCAATATGGACATAAAGTACCGACACAATATTAAAAAGTGTCGATATAGGTTGTAGACCTATTCGCGCATAAAACCGGTATATTTATACCGGTTATATTACAAAAATATCTATTACATTATAATTATGGGTTCCGATGTGTAAATGTCGACACTTTTTTAATCGTATCGACATTTTTCTTCCAATATGGACATAAAGTACCGACAATATTAAAAAGTGTCGATATAGGTTGTAGACCTATTCGCGCATAAAACCGGTATTTATACCGGTTATATTGCAAATTTACCTATTTTATTATAATATGTTGAAAGTGTCCATACTTTTTATAAAAAGGATCGATACTTTTTTTAAAGATATGTAATTTATGTTTCAATATTTTTAAGTATGTTTCATGTTTTTCCACCTACAATATTAATTTAATAATTTCATTTGCACAAAAATTAGTTGATTGTTTTGATATTTTATAAAATAATATTAAGAATTTTTAATTTAATAATAATATATACCGTAACTTTATGTTTCAATATTTTTTTAAGTATGTTTCATGTTTTCCCCCTACAATATAATTTAATAATTTCATTTGCACAAAAAATTAGTTGATTGTTTTGATATTTTATAAATAATATTAAGAATTTTTAATTTAATAATAATATATCCCGTAACGTAAAAAAATCATTAGATGCCTATAATTACTAAATTAATATCTTAAAACTCACTCAAAAATAACCTTAAATTAATGTTTTCCACAGTGGAAAAAGTATAGACACTTTTATAAAAAGGATAGATACTTTACAATATATTAAAAGTATAGACACTCAAATGTATATACACAATATAATCACACAAAAAATATAAATACACAAGAATGTTCAAATAATGTACCGACAACAAAATTAATCCGATGAAAAGGGTTGTTTCTAACGAAGTCCGGAACATTAGAGGCCTTCAACAAATTTTCCAAATACTCTCGTATGTTTCCGCCTTTTTCTGAGGACATACATAATAATTCAATTATCAAACTAATGAGGTGCAATTTTACTAACAATAAATTAAATTCGCATAAGCATGAATAATTTGTGTCATACCTAGAGCTTTGTCGTCGAATGGGAAGCAGCGTCAAAGGTATGTGGACATATGTAATTGTATTTATATAAACACATAAGTTGTTAAAATAATCAATGTCTGAACACCGTTTCATTGCAACTGCAAATGCAACTTACCGATAAATCATTTTTTCCGCTGCGACCAAAAGTGTTAGCTCGTTAAAATCTGGACACGCGTTCCAAACATCATTGAGATCTTTACAGTAGGTAACAGAATCGTATGTTTTGCATTTTTTTTGATCCTGTTCACAAACACTCGAACATAAATATGTAGGAATCATAGACAACGAAAAGTCAGCAAACTGTAATGACATTCATCTTACCCACAATAAAAATGCTCGGAAAATACAGGTAGTTTCTCAAGTACACGGTCAACGTTATGCCTGAGATTGTAATCAAGTTTGAATGTTAACATTCAAATGTATATTAACGATTTTGACTATAGTATTTCAATTGCCTCAAACATGTTCTAACCTCATCTTTGAAGACCAAAGGGCAACAACAAAATTGTCGACACAAATTGCATAAATTCAATTAATCCTCTTCTGAGGACACATCTACAACATGAAGAAAATGAGATTAAAGTTCTACGCTTATATATTAAAATAATGGATACAAAAGAATAAATTAAAACCTGCCGGCAGTCTTGGGATGTAGGCAAGGACACCATTGAGATCAAAAATTAAAAGTTTTCTTGAAGGCGGCGTTGCAGACACGATATACTTGTTTGGATCATCATCTTCATCATCATCATCATCATCATCGTCATCATCTTCATCGTCAGCTTCATCGTCATCATCATCGTCAGCTTCATCTTCTGCGACCGCTTGGTTGTCCACATCTGTTAAAAGAAAATAAAATAAAGTTCAGAACGTGTAAATGTTAAGAAACATAGATAATGAATTACCTAACTCGTTTGATGTCGTTGACGTAATTCGTTACGCAACATGGAGACTTCACGTTGCAATGATGAAATATCGGATCGCATTCCACTCACAAGGGAATCAATATGCTCCCGAAAATTGACCATGTATTCCATCACGGTCTTAATTGTGACATCCTCTGCAACTGGAGTTCTTCCATCATTGCGTCTCCACTTGGTTGCTCTTCTTCATGGCCAACGGGGTCCATTTCTCCCTCTCTTGATCTAATCCGACCTCCTTGACACGCTTCCAACCGAGTTTTTCAACAAAATCATATCCCGCTTTTTAATAAATACCATGTCAATCTTGCGGGTTAATAACAGGGGCGTCATGCGAAAAATCAACTTCCTTCTTCTTCAACAGATGGGTGATGACACATCCATATGGTAGTTGAAATTGTTGCTCCCTTTGTGACCATATATACAATTGTATTAAATATGAGTTTTGCAATGTTTGGAGCCGTTTTGGATTTATACTTTGCTATCCACCAATAATCGTTGTCTCGAAGCGTTGAATGTTTTCCCCCACTAGGTCGGATATACCATGTGAGCATTTGTGAAACACTCTCAACTCTACATCGAGGTGAATTGGGCTATTTCTAGTAACCCGTTTAATTGTAGACCAATCTACACCATTTTCATCTGAATCCCCTGTATTCGCTACACCTAAACCTCCGCAATAGTTTCTGGAGATATATATATCCTTCCCCATGACATGTGTATTAATTCCTATTATTAGTCTTATTAGGCTCGTGCTGTAAGGAAGCATTGTTGTAGAAGACTCTAACTAGGTTGGGATAATATCTTGGTTCTACACCAAGGAATTCAAGCCAACCCCAAGATGTAAATATGGATTTAAAACTAAATGCATATTATCATCAAACAAGAAACCCAGGTCAATGACACGTTCGGGACGAATCTTCCTTACTTTAAAACTCGTCTGCCATCTTTGTTTCTCCATGTCGGATCTAAAGTTCAGAGTTTCGAAGGACCATTTCCTCAGAAGAATCGTTTGTTACAGAAGGAGGTGGTTGAGAAGAACTGGGTTGAGAAGAGCTTTGAGAAAGACCTCGCTTCTGACGCTGACGTTTTGGAGCCATTTTGGTTGGATGCTACCCTATTACAATGGAACACAAACACATTCAGGATAAAAACTCCAATATAGAAATCAATCAAACCCATAAAATATCGATAAATTTACCTGAATATCTGATCGTCACTTATGATAACGGTAGAAGAAAGAGGAAGATCTGCCTGCTTGCCTTTATGTTTAGGGTTTCTCGATTAAGAGTACTATATATCGTAAACGGTGGAAAACACTTGATATTTAAATTAGTATCGACACAAACTATATTAGTGTCGACACATTATTTAGACATATTCTCTCATAAAACCGGTATAATTGTACCGGTTAGATTGAAAAATTACATATTACATTATACTTTTGGGTTCGATGATTTTGGGATCGACACTTTTTATATATGGATCGACACTTTATGGGTGCACCCTGTTTTCCATTCATTCTGAAAAAAAATATCGACACAAACTATATTAGTGTCGACACATTTAGACATATTCTCTCATAAAACCGGTATAATTGTACGGTTAGATTGAAAAATTACATATACATTATACTTTGGGTTCGATGATTTTGGGATCGACACTTTTTATATATGGATCGACACTTTATGGGTGCACCCTGTTTTCTATTCATTCTGGAAAAAAAATATCGACACAAACTATATTAGTGTCGACACATTATTTAGACATATTCTCTCATAAAACCGGTATAATTGTACCGGTTAGATTGAAAAATTACATATTACATTATACTTTTGGGTTCGATGATTTTGGGATCGACACTTTTTATATATGGATCGACACTTTTTATATATGGATCGACACTTTATGGGTGCACCCTGTTTTCCATTCATTCTGGAAAAAAATATCGACACAAACTATATTAGTGTTGACACATTATTTAGACATATTCTCTCATAAAACCGGTATAATTGTACCAGTTAGATTGAAAAATTACATATTACATTATACTTTTGGGTTCGATGATTTTGGGATCGACACTTTTTATATATGGATCGACACTTATGGGTGCACCCTGTTTTCCATTCATTCTGGAAAAAAATATCGACACAAACTATATTAGTGTCGACACATTATTTATACATATTCAATCATAAAACCGGTAAAATTGTACCGGTTAGATTGAAAAATTACATATTACATTATACTTTTGGGTTCGATGATTTTGGGATCGACACTTTTTATATATGGATCGACACTTTATGGGTGCACCCTATTTTCCATTCATTTTGGAAAAAAAATATCGACACAAACTATATTAGTGTCGACACATTATTTAGACATATTCTCTCATAAAACCGGTATAATTGTACCGGTTAGATTGAAAAATTACATATTACATTACTTTTGGTTTTCGATGTTTTTGGGATTGACACTTTTTTATATATGGATCGACACTTTATGGGTGCACCCTGTTGGCCATATTGTAAATTTGCCTTTTACTTCCAAGTATCAACATGACCCTTAATGTGTATAAGAAACATGTACAACAATATACTGCTAACTTTTCTCATCTCATTCATAATTATATTCACATACAAAAATATAAATCGTATACAAAATTATAAATCTTATACAAAATTAACCCTACATTTACATCATGCATCCTTTTGTTATTCTTATGTAATATTGCAGCTTTTGTTATCTCCTGTCTTCGTTCATTTTGATTGTGGCTTACGAGATCGTTTAATACTCGCGATCGATCCCAGTCTCCAACAACCTATATTCAAATTGTCAGAACGTTAAGTATTGTCAACTACAGCATTCAATCTACGACTTTTAACAATTTTACCACAAACGATTTTTTCTATCCACTTACAAAATCACCAGTTGCCCCTGTAGAACCGATCGATTCCATCCACATCATCACATACATGCCGCAATCATATCTGTTACAAAATTTGAAAACCACACATGTCAATTATGATGAATACTGCATAAATTAAGCTTTCTATTTGTGATAACATCTCATACCCATTCAATTGCTTATTCTTCTTATGCTCCACAAATTTGAAATTTTTCAAGGGATACTTTCCTAGAGATCCACAGGACTCAACCCAAATGCGTTTCTTATTATAAGAATCTAATTTTTAATCTGCATTAAAATAGAAGAAGTTATGCACCAAAAAACTATGCATTATAATTTACATAACGTCCTTTCATAAAAAACTAACATACATACCAATCTCTTAGCATCCTTCACTCTCTGTTTAGCTGCTTCAGTTGTAAACATACTATCATATATTGTTACAACATGATCTACCATATCCAACACCAACAGATACCAATGTGAATTATGGTAGTTATTGTGATCATAATCTGCAACAAATTTCACACCCAATTTGACAAAATTCAACATTCTATATCCGAAAACATCATTTGCAATTGGTATGGTGTCTTACCTTCTCACAGTCGGTGAATTTCACATAGTTATCCAATATGACACCCCAGAAGGTAGAAATACTCTCAACACTTTCTTTGTTGTTGGCTTCCAACGCCTGTTGCTGTAATTACGCAACAAACATTATTTTTACCGTCTATAACACTACTTTTCAATATTTATTAATTAACTCACCACTAAGAGGTATGGAAGGTAGCCAATCCTCCGGAGTGACTTTTGAGAATCGTAGCATATGGTCCAGGCGAGCAAATCGATAACCTAACAAAATTAATTACACAATCAGAACATATTCAATAAGTTTTAACATTTTCTACTTTCTACTTACACACCGCCAACCCATTCCGTAGGCTTCAACGTTGCAACGTCGTATACAGTAGCGAATTGATTTCCCATTGAGATTACAGAATATCTGTATGAATCATTAGGATTAATATGTTGTCATGAAATATTTAAATATCACTCACAAAACAATATATTTCACTTACCCCGATTCTAACTCGCTATTCCATAAATAATCACAAATTGCAGCTTCGATGTCATCAATTCCGCTTGGAATATCCGCTTTTTCAACCTACAATTTTGCATACAAATTTTTGTCACAACAACATAATAAAAATCAAATTAAGTATTCTTTTATTAAACTTACCTTCTGCTTCTTCTTCTGGGGTGCAGGACATTCCGAATCCAAAACTGCTGCTATAACACTCTCCAGTGTATAATGACATCGACTTCCTTCCTCCTCATTTCTTTCATCTCTCTTCTTCTTCCTCCTCCCTCTTTTCTTCTTCATATTTTTTCAGTTCATCGTACTTTTTTTCTACATAGCTCTTCATCTCTTTATTTCACCCTTCAATTGAGCTTCTTCATCCGAGTATTTATCAACCACCCCCTTCACCCCCGTAAGTTCACTCCTCAAATCCACAACCTCCTTCACCACTCCCTCAAATTTTTCTCCCGTCACCATCTTAATATCACCCCTTAACACCCCAACTTCTTTCACCACTTCACCCCTCAACACCTCTACTTCTTTCACCACTCCATCTATTTTTCCTTCCACTACCCCCTTATGCCTCTCGAGTGTATCTTCGACTCTCTCGAGTTTCTCTACGACTTGATCAAGTTTCTCTTCGACTCTTGATTGTCTTTGCATGATTTCAAATTGGATTTTTTTGATATCAGCCAATTCAGACATCAAAATGTCGAAGTTACTCTGTTTTGCTTCACCGTCATCCCCCAATACAACCATCCCTCCTTTCTTCTCCTCTGCCTCCACTGCCTCCTCTACATCCTTGCCAATAACCTTCAAAATTAAATTACATTAAGACATTGATTATATTCTTAATATTATTTAATTACATTTATTACCATTTCTTGCTTCTTCCCTCTATCCAACTTCAACTTCACCATCACTCTAACCACCTCTTCCTTCCCCCATGCACGGATGCGTGCCACTCCGGTTCTTTCATAAGCCGGCACTGCCTCACAGCCCGACCAAAAATCGAACAGTGCAACCTGCATTTATAATAAAATTTATATTTTTATATAAAAACACAAAAAAGTGATTCAACTCATTTACCTCTAAGATTGCTATGCACCCTTTGAGGTATCTCTGGCTGCCCTTTTTAAAGGTGATTATTGATTCAATCAATCTCGAATGGATATATTCAGCCCAATTGAATTCACCCTTCAAGCCTTCATCGCAAATGAGCTTCATATATTCCTTGTTCGTTGACGTATCACCTGTTAGACAAAGAAATATCCCGATAAGGTACAATAGAACTCGGGCCTTCAGCTCATCCCCCCAGTAAGATCCACTTTTGATATCCTCTTCAACTTCAACATATGTCACCTTATGATTCAAACCATATTTGGAGGCAAGTGCTTTCCAGTTCTTACTCCTACAGACTTCTATAACACTTTTGCCTTTGTTTTGTACCCCCAATACGGCTGCAGCAGTCGATACCCCCAGAGGGAATGAATAATCACCATACTTAGCCATACATTGACTGACGTCAAATTGTGCCATCAAGGATCGACACAATTCCCTCCGAATAGGTCGATCCCTTACTCCGATCAACGATCCAAAACCTATTTCTCCCAGCACATTCAACTGACCCTTCTCCTTAAGGTGTTTAATTAATAAATTCACCCTTTTAATGCTGCATCTTGTCGACACTTCCTACATTTTTTAACAATATATAATGTTATAGTTCTTATATATTTTGTATCAACGTATTTACAAGTTTAATGAATACCTTATTTTCATGTGTTTTCCTCTGTTCTTTGTATTCTTTACTATCATTCCTTGATTGTGTGATGTAAGGTTCCTTTTCAGCATCACTCATTGAATTCCATTTGGACCTCACATCTTTTTTCACCTAATATTAAACATAAATGTTTCTTAATCAATACATTAACACTAAATACTAATACTACTCAATGTCAATTTCATTTTACATACCGAACCGCTCTGTGTGCCATCTCCCTTCATCCTTTTGCATTCGACCATACTGTTAACATTTAAAATTTGTAATCAATTTAAAGTTTATCGATACTTTAATCCAATTACCATTTCAACAATAATAACAAAAAGACATTGATACTTACTAGAAGTACATATATCCACCCTTTGGTTGCTTTCGAGTCTCGGCCTCAATTTCAAAGTCATCTGCTCCACCAACAATTTTCCAACCCATTGACTCCATTTTTCCTTCATATATCAGTTTACGCAAATCAAATTATTTTGTTACATACACTTTTCAATATACAAATATAGATAACTACTCTTGTGGTAAAACGGTTTTCTTCAAAAGAATTTGAATGGCCACACCAAAATGTGTCGGCACATTTATACAACCTATAATATCATTTTCTACCTATAAATTTAATAAAAGTATCGACATTTATATTTTTCCTTGAATATCTATTTCTACCTGCAATCGGTCCCAAATGCTTCCTTACTCCAAAACCCCAAACAACACATAAAAAACCCTATCGTGATTACTGTAATAATAAAAATTAGGGTTTCGACAACATACTTTTCGATTCGACTGCAGCAACAAACAAACAAACTTCGCTTTAGAAACGCCTTCTGAAATGCAGCAACAATTACTCTTCGATTTCAAAAACTCGTCCGTTCTATCTTTTTCAGAGGATATTAGCTATGACCTTTATATTTTCATCGGATATGTTATTATATTTAATCGATACAAATACAAAAGTGTCGATACTTTTATGTCAGGTGTCGATACTTTCGAAAGGATAATCTATTTCTTTGAAAGTGTTGATAATTTATTACACGTACTTACGAAAGTATCGACACTTTCAATATATCCGGTATCATTTTACCGGTTTTATCATTTTGATACCGGTTTTATCATATTTTTACATGTTATATCGTTGTGGATCGATATATTTTTTTAAAGTATCGACACATTATAGGCGCTATAACTGCTTCTCTTTTAAATTCACAAAGTGTCGATCCTTATATAACGTATCGACACTTTTAAATTTACCGGTTTTATCATTTTGTTACCGGTTTTATCATATTTTTACCTGGTATATCGTTTTGGATCGATATATTTTTTTAAAAGTATCGACACTTTTTAGGATTTAAAACTGCTTTTAAAGTTATGTAATTTATGTTTCAATTTATTTAATAGTGTTTCATGTTTTCCACCTACAATATTAATTTAATAATTTAATTTACACAAAATTTTATTTGATTGTTTTGATATTTTATAAAATATTATTTAGAATTTAAATTTAACAATATTAACCAAATATAATAATAAATATGTTTTCAACAGTGAAATAAGTATGGACACTTTTATAAAAATATATACTTTTTTGAAAGTTATGTAATTTATGTTTCAATTTTTTTAATAGTGTTTCATGTTTTCCACCTACAATATTAATTTAATAATTTCATTTACACAAAAAATTATTTGATTGTTTTGATATTTTATAAAATATTATTTAGATTTTAAATTTAACAATATTAACTAAAGATAATAATAAATATATTTTCACAGTGAAATAAGTATGGACACTTTTATAAAAATGATAGATAATTTACAATAAACAGGTAAAAATATGACAAAACCAGATTCATTATGACAAAACCGGTAAAATTTACTTGATATGGTAAAAGTATGGACACTTTTATAAAAAGGATAGATACTTACCGATAACCAAAGTTTACCGGTTACCAAATTTTTTAATAGTTTTTCATATTTTCTACCTAAAATATTATTAGTTGTCAACATAATAGGTACCGCTAAACCGAATTTATTAAATACATTTTAATGTATCCAGTAATGCTGTATATTAGCAGTATATTAACCCGCCTTTCCTGAGACATTCCCCTCTCATTGTGTCCCCATCTCTTTGTTCACTATCTTAACTTGCGTTCATAACTGCCCTTAATTGTTTTGGCCGGTTATTAGTTTATTATTCTATGGGCAACATTATAAATTTTTTATTTATTATACAAATTGGTATATAAAGTTGGTAATTTATTTTTATGCTTAAGGATCACCTTTATACTTTAAATTATTGAATTTAACTTTTTTTAAAATATATATATAATATATATATATATATATATGTATTGATATTATATTTAAATAATCAATTGAATTGAATTAAGGGTAAATTACATTTTAGTAGCTAAACTATTATTTTTGGTCCATTTTAGTATCTAAACTTTTATTTTTTTTTCAAAATCATACCCAACGTTTAGTTTTTGTTTTATTTTAGTACTCATCGTTAAAAAACTTAATGGAATTGTTACAATTTGGCACTTTTTTTTATGGGTAAACTATATCATCCATCACTCAACTATCTTCTCACTCCTAGTTTGGTCATTGAAATTTAATTTTTTTAATTTAATTACTTAACTTTCAAATTACTCTTAATTTAATCACTCTAACTTTCAAATTTACTTTTTATTTTAATTGTATATTAATAAAAAAAATATCATGTAGAAAAATATTATTAATAAAATAAATTAGAGTGATTAAAACATGAGCAATTTGAAAATTTAGTAGTTAAACTGAAAATTCTTAAACTTTAATGACCAAAATAGGAGTGAGAAGATAGTTAAGTGATGAATGATGTAATTTACCCCATAAAAATGTCATGTGGAAAAGTTTCATTAAATTTTTTACGGCGAAATACGAAAATAAAACAAAAAATAAATGTTAGATATAATTTTAAAAAGATTGAAAGTGTTAATATTAAAATAACTAAAACTGATAATTTAAATACTAAATGTATAATTTATCTTTGAATTAATTGACCATATGACACCACACGATTAAAATAATAATATTATTAAATATCATAATTATAATCCGATTGAAATTAAAATATTATATTTAAATTATATATCATTTTTTAATTTAAGGGTTAATTAAAAATAAAAAAATTATATATCAATTTATTATATTCTCAATTTTTTATACAAATTTATATAAGAAAAACATTATCCTTCGTGTCAATTTTTTGATTAATTCGTCTCAAATTTAAATATTACATACATACATACAAACACGTCACGTTATATAAAATCTTAATGTGAGCAAATCATATATAGGCACATACTCCCAAAAATACTAGTTAAATATACAACATCCTAATGAAACGAAATTTTAAAGAATGGGTTTCTTTGGATAAGCAAGTTGTAAAGATACAATGCGTCTACATCTTTCATAGTTTACGTAACACTCTAGATCTAGTGTACATAGATGTCAGGTCAATAATGTACTAATCGAATTATTTTAGTGATAAATAAATTGTTATTAGTTTTTGAGGTTTTAGGTTCGAATATTGGAAATGTTAAGAGTGTGTATTTAATATGAAATGATTGAAAGTTATCTCTAAACAAATATTATCTTGTATTTATCTTAAGTTAATAAAAAATTCATATCAATAATTGATCCATTTTTTAATCAAAATTAAATTAAATAGTCATATTTTTAAGTAATCATCCACCATCAATTTAATGATTAAATTATTAATATATCAAATATGATAATTTTATAATATTCAAAATCATCAAAATAAATTCAAACGATCATTTTCATAAATTTGAATTTATGGATTTTTTTTTGATGAAATAAAGAGGGGAGCTAACACTCAATGTTATTCTATCAAATTACAAGCACATGAGTCCTGTTGTAACAAGCTAAGTACTTCCAAAGGTGGAGAGTAGAAAATCGTATGATCCGAGCCTCTTGCTATGGCTAAATTGGCTAGTTTATCGGCCACCTTGTTCACATCCCGATTTATATGCCTCAAAGTAACCGTCAATTCCTGCTTTAATAACTCATTAACCCGGTCGAGCAAAGTAAAAACTGATCCTTTATTAGTCTTTCCTTTAAGCATCCGAATGACCTCCAAGTTGTCCGCTTCAACCATAATTTGTCTTTCGCCAAGATTCCACGCATGCGAGAGACCTTCATGTATTCCCCATAACTCTGCTTCAACGATAGAGCATATACCTAGTACTTTAGAGAAACCAAGAATCCATCCACCGTTCGAAGATCGAATAACGCCCCCACACGTAGCAAATCCATTTCCTAGTTTACGGGAGCCATCAGTATTTACCTTGCACCAATTAGTAGGAGGCGGAGTCCAATGATTAGGCACACTAATCCTTTGAAACGAATACGGATTCATTTGCAAATTTGTTTCAATTGCTCGCCTAGCCTCAAAACAAAGACGCCTACCTTGTGCTAATATCGACTCTTGTTCGATGTAATCCGGATCGAAAATTCTCCTATTACGGTTCTTCCAAATCACCAAAGTATCGACTGAAAAGTAAGTCCCAGTCACAGTCATCCCGTGCATAGATTCCCGGATTAGCAATATTAATCTGCAACCAATCTCGTATATCCCTGGACAGAAACGCATCTAATTTATCAGCTTTAATTAACGTTATCCAAACAGTCAAGGCCGCATGGCATGTTCGAAATAAATGATCTATAGTCTCCCCCTGCTGTCCGCATACTCCACAGCAGTTGCTTGATGTTAAGTGTCGTCTGACTTGTTCCGTATTGGTTAGTAAACGTTCATTAGCTACTAACCACAAAAAGACTTTAATCCATTGCAGCCCTCTATATTTCGAGATCACCTTCCAAACTTTATGTGGACTAGTATCCGGGGTTACCTGTCTCCTTTCATACGCTGATTTAACCGAAAAGCAGTGATCAACGGTCCATTTCCAGCCTAACGTATCGTTCCTATTGTCTTGTCATGGTGGCATTGTTGCTGCAAGCCGCTGTTGAATACTGTCTGGTGCTAAATTAGATATCAACTCCCATCGCCATTGACCATTAGTATCAACCATAGAGGCCACCGTCCTCCTTGGTAGTGCGAATCTCTCCACTGATTATCTACAAGCATATGTAAGGCCCCACATCACTAAGCCAAGGATCCCCCAAAAGTCCACCCTACACCCGTTACCAATATTCCAAACCAAACTCTGTCGCACCACGCTCCACACGTGAGAGATTCCTTTCCAAACATGCGAGCTTCTCTTGCTGTCAATTGAATCAGGTAAATCATTCCTCCACCTATACTTGGATCGTAATACTTTAATCCATAGGTGGTCGGAGTTTGTTGCCAATTTAAAAGCTAATTTCATAAGAAAAGTATCATTTTGATCGATTAGCTTTTTCATGCCAAGCCCACCATTGCTTATCGGTTTACAAACATTCTCCCAATTAACAAGAGATATGCCGTTTCTCGCCTCAGTCCGACCCCAGATAAAACCCCGGATTATTTGTTCTAAGTCATCACAAATCCCTTTCGGAAGCTTCATAGATTGCATTGAATAGAAAGGAATAGTCGATAATACTGTTTTAGCCAAAGTAATCCTCCCGGCCAAAGATAAAGATTTCGCCTTCCATCCTGTGAGTTTATCTCGGACTCTCGAAATTATGTGACTAAACGAAGATCTCGTAACTCGAGAGTGAAGCAGAGGTACTCCGAGATACTTACCCAAGTTTTGAACTTCCTGGAATCCAAATAATGAGCTAATTGAACTCTTCAAACCCGAATCCACATTCTTAGAATAAAAAATAGTTGTTTTTTGCATGTTTATTTTCTGACCTGAGAACCTGCAGAAAAGATCCATAATGCTCCTTATTACAGAACATTGCTCAATAGACGCCTCAGCAAACAGGACCAAATCATCCGCGAAAAATAGATGAGAAATATCAGGACCACTACGGCACAGTCGGATAGGTTTCCACTATCCATTCCTGAAAGCTATAGAGATTGCATGAGCCAACCTCTCCATGCACATAACGAACAATTAAGGCGAGGATCACCCTGTCGTAACCCCCTGGTTGGCTTAAAGGATTCAGACATAGCACCATTCCAAAGTACATGCGTCGAGACTGAAGAAACACATCTCATGATAAGTCTCCTAAGATTCTTTGGAATATGCAACTCTCTTAACGTGTCCTCAACAAATAACCACTCAAGGCGGTCATAGGCTTTCTCAAGATCAATCTTGATAGCCATAAAACCAACCTTACCTTTCTTCAATCGCATGGAGTGAATTACCTCTTGCGCTATAATAACATTATCCATGATCGAACATTCAGGAACAAAGCTTGTTTGATTTTCCGATATCCAAAATTTCATAAAAGATTTCAGCCTATTCACAATTATCTTTGTAACAAGTTTGTATAACACAAAGCACAAGCTAATAGGTTGATATTGACTGAAGGATTCGGGAACTTTAACTTTAGGAATTAGAACCAGGAGTGTTCGATTGAAATCCTTATCGAACGCTTTTCCTGCAAAAATACTTTGAATCAACTGACATACGCTGGTGCTAACCGTATCCCAATTCCGCTGGAAAAAAATCGCATGTAGTCCATCCACTCCCGAATCTTTTAACGGACTCATACTAAATAAGACTTCACGGATCTCTTCATTAAGTAGCGGTCGTATGAGTCCATTTAATTCGGAATTAGAAAGAACAGGAAAACATCCCTGAAACGGATATCCATAATCAACTTCATTAGTACTAGTGAATAAATCCTTATAGAAATTCACTGCCATCGAGCAAAGAGTGGCCTGCTCCGACACCCAGTTACCATTCATGTCCTTAAGCGCCCCCATATGATTACGCCTACGTCTCATCATCTTACAAGCGTGGAAATATTTAGTGTTTTTGTCACCATGAAGAACCCATTGAGTTCTCGATTTTTGCAGCCACAAGCTCTCCTCTTGTTGAAGGACTTGTTCTAGTTCATACTCCAGCACGTGTTGCAAGTCCACCAAACGTTGCGAATATCGAGTAATAAGCGCTCTATCAATACCCCGTAACCAAGCCAATAGTTCGCGTTTTTTCCTCCCTATGTGCCCAAACACATTCAAATTCCATTCACTAGCTTTACTTTGGAAGGAATTGACGTTAGTTAGCGCATCCAAACCATTCCTCCAAACTTCCGACAAAAAATCCTTGAATTGAGGGTGATCCTGCCAAGCCGCAATAAAGCGAAATGGCCGAGTCGACTGAAAACTCATGTTACTCTGAGGTTTTAGCACAAGAGGGCAATGGTCCGAACCCACTCTACCAAGATGTATCACCATCGTACCAGGAAAAATATTAGCCCAACAACTATTCATAAGGCAACGATCTAGACGTTTAAATAAATTACCTCTTCTCCACGTAAACTGTAGCCCTTGATAATCCACCTCAAATAATTCCATTTCAAAAACAAAATCAACGAACAATTGGCTCACCCCTGAATCACGACTTGAACCACATTCCCTCTCGTCTAGTTGTAGAATGGAGTTGAAGTCACCCTCCAGCAACCACGCTTCATTTTCACCTGGCATAAGTTTCGTGAGGTGCTTCCAAATAAGTTTGCATTTCTCTACTTGTGGGCTAGCGTAAATAGCAGTAAAATACAACCATCTATTTTCATTATCTGACCAGCATCTGCCATGAATAAATTGGTTTGAAATGGTCAAAATCTCCACGTTTAACCCGTCTTTCCAAAGAATCCAAATACCACCACTAAACCCATGAGCTTCAACTCTAAAAGAATTCTGAAATCCCAATCTCCAGATGACTTTATCAGCATTAATACCACTAATCCGAGTTTCCAACAACGCTACTAGATCAGGTCGACTCTCCCGACAGTGTTCCCGTAGATGACGTCTGAATTTAGGGCTTTCGGCGCCCTGATAATTCTAAAAAAGAAAATTAACCATAAAGATATCTAAGTGAGAGAACCCCAATTAATGAGGGAGGTTCGGATTGACATTCTCCCTCTCGAGAGAAATATCTTCTTCAGGTATTGTACTCAGAGTCTCCTTTGCATGCGAGAGTGTTACCTCATGTTCGTTTTCACGTTGAACTGACGAGCCCTCATCATGCAGCGTAACCTTGTCATGTTTTGTATTAACCTTAGCATTCTTCAGCCAATCCGTAAGCACTGCCGGGGAGAAACTAAAATCTTTGTTCTTCCTCACTTTAAGTCCTTTATTACCTTCCCCCACTTCTCTTCGACTACCATTTCCCGGTTACTCCTCTTAATGATATTGTTCCTGCTATCATCCGAGATTGAAACCACTGAATGACTCCCACCAGCTGTAACATGTCGACTTTTCGTTACCTGTGGAATCGCGCCTTCCTCCATTGCTATCACACTTATCTGATTAAGAGCCCGACTATCCCCAACATCCTCTTTCCTGTTTGTATTTGTTCGCCTGCCAGAACTAGCCTCCAATGGTACACTATCCGTAACAACTTTCCCTTTCGCCTGATTCTCCATTCGAGAAGCGTAAACCTCACCATTCCTCTTGTTATGTTCTTCCGCTGGTGCATCCGAAACTATTGCAGTGACCTCTTCCTGACCATTATTTATCTCATTTAAAATAGCAAACCGAGTCTCCTTTTACATGTTTCAGCAATCATCCAAGGTCCAAACCCAGTGTCTTCGCTTCCTAACGAGTTATTTGGTACCACACTAGGCTCGCCTGCTAAACCTTCATGTCTTGTACTCCCTTCCACAGAACCACAGTTTTCCTTCGAATGCCCATACACTCCACATTGAAAACAAATTTGCTGCAAACCTTCATACTCGATTTTTTGCCAAAAGCCATCAATCTTAAGGCATGGAATTAGTGGCTTATTTAAATTCACCAATACCGCCAAGCGAGCAAAACGACCTCTCTCCCCCGAATTCATGCTATAGTCAATTTTCACAACCTGACCAATAACCATAGCAATCCGACGAAATATCGCTTTGGAATAATATCTATAGGGAATACCTGGTAATATCACCCATACAATAACTTGCGATGGATGCTTTTCCAATGTGGAAAATGTACGACTCCATGGTTGAACCGTCAGATAGCTCCCGAATATTGTCCATGGTCCTTCCATCAAGACATGTACATAATCTTCTTCCCTCTCAAACTTCACTAGGAAATAGTCATTTTCTAGATCAATAAGTTGATACTGACCTTGTAGTTGCCATAGAACGCCAATACGATTCAACAATGTTTTATAACCAATGGCACGTCCGAGAAGCCGAACTATCACCGAGCGTCGCATGCTATAGTCAATTCTATCGTGAACTTGGTCTGCAAAGTGGATCACCGGATACGAACCATTGTTGTCTACAATACAATCACCATCTAGGATCTCCACTTCGTCCATAGCTTTGAGCGAAACCACATCTACCGTCGTCTTCGAGTTGCCCATTACCGCGCTAGCATATGAATGCTTTCCCTGATTCCCTGCTATCTTATCATTGAAATCTGTATTCGACTGTGCCTCCAAATCAGCATGGTCTTCCTCCATACGGTCAACATCTTCCTTATTACGAACTTTCTTCGTCGCGCGTTGATCTTCATCCATGAAGGGAGATCCCGGCCTTTCCAACTGAGGAGATAGCAATACTTCAGGTCCAATGAAATTACCATCAGCGTTCCCATCGTTTTGAGAAATTACCAAACGTATTATATAATTAATATCGAAACAATACTAATAAATTTCAAATTTTAGTACTCGAAAATATATTTTTAACCTTAAACCATAAGACCATCCTTCAAAACTTACTTCTTCACCGAATAAGACACATAAACACATGTGAACATAAAAAAGGTTACTCGTTTAACTTTATTAAATAATTTGAGTTATTAACTCATTTAGTCTTATTAAGCAATTTACCAAGTTCCCATATTAATAATCCTTTCAACCAAGCATGTCTTTTCATCTATTATAACCTTAGAACACAGTTATCAACACACAAGTTACGCATACCTAAGAGAAATATAATTAACATGATTTCAAAATATTTTAAACAACACTATATACATACCATACATCTCACATCTATTATACATGCACGCACCAATATAAACATCAGTTTTTTTATTAAAAAAAATAAAATATCAATTTGAAAAATTACCAATTTTAAATACTAATTCATTTGAAAATCTTTATTTTTCACGTCAAATGTAAGATATATATATCTATTAAAATGTTAAAAAAATCCACAATATTGGATTAAATAAACACTTTAGCTATTGTAAAAAAATCACTTTAGCTGAGAGATTTTAAACACCGATATTTTAGGGTAAAAATCCTTTATTTTGAAGTGTTAACAATTCGTTGACTAGTTATTTCTGTCCACGGATAAACTTTTTTACTCTAAAATGAAACATTATGAATCAAAATGCTTTTAAAAAAATAATTATTATTTTTAATACAGTGGGAAGAGCTTGGCTCCTAATTATTCCTCATTCCTTGGGCAACCATATTAACATGATTCAAAACTTCTAATGGGGGCTCCAGGTACCGTTGAACATTTGCAAAGAGTCTCTAGGCTAAGCGCACCAAACCATCGGCAACTCGATTACATTCTCGAGGGACATAACTAAACTGAAGACACCAAACGTGTGAATAATGCAAATATGTTAAACAAATTATATTTTTACTTTTTCAAAGTTGTTGTAATTTGCTGAAGAAACAAACGTGAGGTTGGCAAGAAATTTGGTAGAGAATTTTGGGATTTTTATCGCATTTTCTTTCAATTTTACCCTTATATGAAACTTATATAATAAAGCTTGGTTTTTATTCTTACTCACTCATTCAACACAAGCATCCTTTTATTAATTACCGTCTATCTTCTTAAGCTTTTAAGTTTTTATTTTTATTTTTAAATCTTTGTTATTCGATCAAAATCGGTCATCTTCTAACCTTTTTCCATATTTTTAGGCCTTCAAGAAAAGAGTAATCAACCAGGGGTTGATGCACTAAGCCCCCTAGGGGTCAAGTGCATCCCCATTATTTAAGAAAAAAAGTGAAATTTAGTTTGCACCCTATTATTTTTAAGAAAAGAAAATTAAAATTTTGGACCCCAATTTATAAATTTCTAGATCCGCCACTGTAATCAACTGAGTTTCAACTTCCTAGTTTGGGTGTACGAAATAGGGAGCATTGTGTTAACATAGGGGTGATCATCCTTTTTACGATTACATCGGTCAGGGCGAATTCGTTTCTAAGGCAATGGACTACCACGACATAGTAGCAATTTCATCTTATTCATTTCATTTTATTGTACTTGTTAGTGCTAATTTATTTGTTTTGTAGTACTTAGTTCTTACAATTTAGAAGCGAAGTTTTATATCTGCTCAACATGTCTTTCACTATCAACAAGTACATTCTCGATCTGTCCAAACTCGAGCCCCTAGACGGAACCAATTACCTTTGTTGGTCTAATTACCTTCGTTGGTCCCAAAAATGATCATCTTATTTGGACAACTAGAAGTTAACTACATGATGTTCAACCCACCTACCATTACTGGAGCTATAATTTCTTCCCTCGATGTAGCTTACGCTTCTAACATACTAGAGGAAGACATTATCGTTTTAACCAAATTCAAAGAGACAACAAATTGGTTAGAGGTCATATGCTCAGTCACATGTCCAATAATCTTTTTGACTTTTTCATCAAAGATAAATTTGCCAAGTCAATATGAGGGAACTTGGAAAAGAATTATGGTTTCAGTGATGTAGGAATCAATAAGTATGTCGTTGGGGATTGGTTGGAATTTCATATGATTGAAAAAAAGCCAATCATGGAATAGATTCACGCTTATGAGAAGTTGATCTCAGGTATCCTTACTGGAGGAATGAATATGTTTAAAATCCTTAAAGTCAATGTACTGATCGAAAAGTTGCCCAAATCTAGGTCCGACTATATAAACCTCATGAAGCATAAAAAGCAAGACATTTCCTTAGAGGTATTAATATGTCACATGAAGATAAAAGAGACGAACTGCCTCAAAGATAAGGATTTAGTCTTTAAAAATGAATTTTCTTTTAAGCAAAATTTGGTGAAATCTTCTGGTCCTAGAAATAACAGTTTTTGGAACTCTGTTAATCCTAAAAAATGACATTTCTCGTTCTAAGAAGTCAACCAACTTCAAGAAATCGAGAGTGAACCATAAACCCTACAAGTTGGTAAGTTGTTACGTATGTGGCAAACCAGCACATAAAGCCTATCAGTGATTCCGTCGCTCTGATCGTCACAGGAACCAAAACTAAAATGAAAACAAACCACATGTAAATTTGGTGAAGGATTCAGATGAGGTGATTGTTGTCGTGATTTTTGAAGTTAACTTAATGAAAACCATGTCAAGTGGAATGTGGACAATGGTGCTTCCAAACATTTATGTGTTAATAGAGAAATATTCACTGACTTGGAAGATGTAGTTGAAGGTGAACAAGTTTACATGGGAAATTTCACCACTTCAGAAATACTCGGTAAAGAAAAAATCTTACTCAAACTTACTTCTGGCAAAACTCTGGCTTTACATAATGCTATGTATGTTCTTACTTTACGTAGAAATCTTATTAGTGGTGGACTCTTGAATAAGGAAGGAATTAAACTTGTGTTTGAATCTGATAAGCTTGTGCTTACTCCTAATGGTAATTATGTGGGAAAAAGCTATCTTAGTAAGGACTATTTTTAGTTGACACCATGAATAATATTAATAATAAAGCTTTGGGTAAACTCGACCCGAAAATATATACTCTCCCCTTGAAACTCAACCCAAGTTTAGAGTGACTTCACCCAACCCAAACTCGACATGATTTTTTGGGATAAAGCACGAATCCGACCCAAAATAAATAAGAGTAAATTTATTAAAAAAAATATTATTTTTATTCAATAAAAATATGATCTAAATAATAATAATAATAATAATAATAATAATAACAATATATAGAGGGTTATTATTGTAATTATCCCATATAAGGTAAATTTACATTATTTTTCGAGTTGATTTTGGTCGGGTATTTTTTACCCTAAATCCAAGCCCGATTCAAACCTGAATTTTTTTTAAAAAATAACTCGATTGAATTGAGTCGGGTCAGAACCCGTCAGGTTTGGGTCTCGTGCCAATCCTATGTAGACATCATTAAAATATGATTTTATCATATCACAGTCAATATGTTAACGTTCATCTAATACAACTGTGAACATCTAATGGAAAAGAACGAGTTTAAAATATATAAATAATTATATGATTATTTTATACATTCTAATAATCGAAAGATTCAAATAAAACAATATCATATTGTATACTTTACTCTAAATTTTTATAAAAGTAAACCATGAATACATTTGGGAAAACATCTGATTTTATTTGGCGCAGAATTGGTGCAATCGTGGGCAGCAATTGTAATGAGAATACTTTCGGGCAGTATTCCCTGGGTAACAATGATGATTCTTCACAAGAAATGCAGTTGGCTACAACAGGTAAGCGATCGGACAAAAACTGTCTCCTCATTCAAGTTTCATTTATACCCTTGTTTCATTATTCTCATCATATTTTCCACATCGAGTCTACCCACCAACAAAAGTTACATGGTCTACAAATTAAAGATTCGGGTTGGCGGTTTTATTAGAAGAGCAGGTCCGGGATGATTCTCCGTGGTGGTTCACGGTTGCTGCCAGAAAACAGAAGATAACAGGTCCTGTTCTTGTCAACATAATAACAAGAATAAGAAAACTAACCTCCAGTTGTCACATGTGCAACGGTTCCGGGAGTCACTGTGACACCAACCCCATCATTTCCGGCTCTTGATTCAGTTATTACATGATATGGTTTGACCATGTCTAGAGATGGGCATTTGATCTAAACCTAATAGTTTTCAAGGGTAAACTATGAATTTAGTATTAAATTATCAGTTTTAGTTCATTTTAGTACTTAAACTTTCATTATTTTAAAATTAGACCTAACATTTAGTTTTTATTTCATTTTAATACCCCGTTCAAAATTTAACGTTAAGATTTGAAAAAAATGTAAAGGTAGGTGCTAAAATGAACTAAATAGTTGAGGTACTAAACGTGTTAAGTTTTTAACGGTGGAGTACTAAAATGAAACAAAAAACTAAATGTCGGATATGATTTTGAAAAAAATGAAAGTTTAGATACTAAAACGAATCAAAACTTCTAGTTTAAGTACTAAATGCGTAATTTACCCTAGTTTTTAATGTAATGGGCTCTCCAGAAGCTGCTTGTTAACGCAGCTGCAGATTAGTGAATCCTACCGAAATAAACGTTATGCTCGCCCTTTTTACCTATTTTCCTCCTTGCTTAAAGTCATGGTTTACAAGGAGCAAAATGACCAGATTGACGCCACTTCTGGGGTTTTAACACTCATGTGGCTTTCATTGCTGGAAATGACTCATGACTTGTGAGCATTATTTAATCATGTTTCCAATCTTCATTGTTCAATAGCCAAAGCACATCAATGTTGACTAATATTTAAAAACAATATAAATTTTATAATATGAAAACCCAGTCTTAATTAAAAAAAATCCACTGGGTTGTGTGTTAAGAATTCATTAGTTTTATATTACCATTGATAAACAAATAAAGTAAGATATATTTCACAAGTAGATGATACTCTCGGTGTGTTCCACACGCACGCGGTGGCCGGGTTGTTGGGCGGCCTCCTCACGGGGCTGTTGGCGGAGCCAGATCTGTGCAGGCTCATACTACCGAGAGACACAAGGGGTGCATTTTATGGTGGGAATGGAGGGACTCAATCCAAGAAGCAAATAATAGCTGCCTTGTTTGTTGCTGCTTGGAACGTAGCGTCAACCACTATAATTCTTCTGCTAATATGGATGTTTATGCCGTTAAGGATGCCCGATAAACAACTCGAGACCGGAGACAACGCCGTCCAGGGAGAGAATGCGTGTGCTCTTTGGGGCGATGGAGAAAATATGACACGACGAGGCACGGTTGGCATAGGGCTTCGTACTCGGAGGTGACGGCACCTTCTCGTTCTGCCGATGCCGCAAGTGGAGTAACCATTAATCTCTAGTTGCAACTTGCGAAAGTTAAGAAATTAAGTGGTGAAATATTTGTTGTAGATATCATCTTCGTGGTGTGGGATTGCTTTCACGTATACTAGGTTGTTGAGTTTTGACGATGGAGACGGTTACCACTGTGGCATGCCACTACTTGTATTATTTGATTTAGGTTAAATTAATTGGTTGAATAGTTAACGGTTTATACGTTGTTTTACCCTGTGTGAGTTCGAATTCAAACCTTAAAATGTAATCTTTTAAATTAATTATAAATAAATATATATATCTAAATGATTGTTTGTTACTGACATTAACTTCTAATTAATATTAATTTACAAAATGTTAATTTTATAATTTTTAAAAATATTTAAATAAATTTCTTAAAAGAATCTATCAAGTGGCGAATGAAGGAGACGATGTAATCTCACCAACAATGATAAACAGGTGATGAGTGGATAAAAAAAAAACTCATACATCGGAATTAATGACTAAGTACTGTTATTATTCTTTTTCAGTCGACGACATACATCTATAAGAGAGACGATCAATTAATAAGAGTTTAACAACATAAAATATAATTAGTAGTGGCTAAATCAACCATGGCATATGAGACCTAATATATCAAGTTCCACAAAAATTTAGGCAAATATTAACTAATCAAATCCAAGATGACATGGCTGGATCCATCTCAGAGCAAATATTAACTAATCATCAAACCGTTCCCAATCCCGTGTTACATTTGTTGAAGACGACGTAGGCAGAGGGGCGGTCAAGTTTCCCATCCTGGAGTCAAAAGTCCCCCAGTTTGTTGCGACTTTTACAGCTTTCAGTTTGTCGCTAAAAGGATTGGAATTTCTCGCCTTCAATTTATCGAGAGTGTCATGGAAGTTTTGGACACGCTGTACCTGATCAAAGGGTGTAATTAGTTTATACAACAGCATAGAGTGCATTAGCATCTACAATAATTTATCGGCTAGATACAGAGCTTGCAATTTTTAATGCTTGAAACATGATCCCGCTCTACATTGCCTAATCTACAAACTGCATAAAACCCTTTCCTCTTTCAGCAGAAAGCAAGAGATGATGCTCTGCTGAATCACGCATGAATAGTATGTTGCCATGAGTACATGCTTACGTCGGGGTTAACATGATGGAGAACAAGACTATAGCCAAAAACATTCTTCAACTAGCGGGTTTGCCAGTGCTTGATTATTATGGAAGTAGCAAGTTCCAGCATCACCAACAAAAGGATTCCAAGGACGACTAGCAGTATTCTACTTATAGGAGGTGCAAAAAAGAAACATCGATGCCACAAAAACAAACGGCAATCCCAAAAGAGAACACCACAAGGAACCGAGGACTCGATATATTCCATTGGCAGTTTGAAAGAATGTCAAACAACAGCAGTCCTATATTTCTTTTCTCATGTAGCGTTGCCTTTGACTGGTATTAAAATCCAAAAGATGAGACTTACACTACCCATATCCCAATAACCAAATAAGTCGGGGTAAGGTTCAAGTTGATTCACCTCAAATAGCTAACAACTCTAAATGGTCATGGCATTTCAAAATCCTATCCAACAACAAATAATACAGTTAAACAAATAGCCTTAGATAAAGGAATATAAACACATAATCAATGCTCATCCATATGGACAATAATATTTACATCACGAACGATGCAATTAATAAGTGGAAACGAAAGAACGACAATGCAATATGCAAAAAAAATGTCCACAAACAGATTTTAGTAAACCACAGCGCCTACAATACAAACCTCGGCCTTCCGCTGTAACTTCACTTCTCCTTCAGACTCGATTCCATCCAATTTCAACAGCTCCCTCATGAGTAACTCTGCCGATACATCAAATTCCTCATTTGCAACCTTTGTCCCACTGTTCACGGCCACTTCTAGAGCAGTAACCTATCCAAAAGAACCCAGAAAAGATGGAGATAATTCAATTTAAGCCTTGAATGAGTATAAGGCCTCTCCGTCCGTTACTCCATACTAACGAAAACAACATACAGAGAAACTCACTCTTTCGGAAAGCTTGTCGACTTCTTTTCTGACTCCAGCAACCGCCTCAAAGGCCTTCGACATTTCTTCACTTTCCTTCCTCTCTTCAACCTTGTCATCATTGCTTGCAGGATTACCTAGCATAGTAGATTGATTACAGTTCATAACAGGAAATTATATCTTTTTTTACCAAGTTGAAAACATCCATCAAACAATCAAAAAGATAATAGAAACAAACGATAACTAATTTTTTAAGTTCACACAAAACTAAAAACCGTTTACAAACACAATAAAAGGAATAGGAATATAAATTAATAATACCAGAAGATGCTTTAGGAGTTGAAGCACCGAGACCCATAAGAAAGGCATAAAACAAAAGACAAAACCCTAATTACTCTTCACTCGTTATCCACAACACAAAAGCAACAATTAAATCCCGCAGGAACAATTAACATACGAATGCATCACGAAACGAATATACTAATTATCCAAATAGAAAAAGTATATATCTTTTTTTATTATTTTTTGCTCTATGTGCAGCTGTAAAGAACAAAGAAGGTACAAGGAAATTACCAAAAGCAGAATGGGCGGGGACAGAGGCATAGAGCTGGTGCTGGCCCGAGCCATGGGCAATCATGGGCCCTCCAGAAGAAGCCGAAGCAGATCCCTGATCGCGGTTTTGATGAATACGTCGTCGTTTTCATGGTGGTCTCTCCGCTGGACCAGCATCCCTCCTGATCTTGCCTCGCAGTGGGTTGTTTCTTCTCTTTTGGCGTTGGGATTTCTCATTTGGGAACAACAGAAGCTTGGAGTATTTGATTGTTGATTTACCCAATAAGACGGGAGGAAGCAAATCGATTATTATAATAATACAATTGCAATTTACGCGATTGAGGAAGACGACGACGGCGGCCGAGAATATATAATAAATAGGGTAAAGTATAGTAATGGTCACTGAACATTTCTGAAGCTTGCATTTAGGTCCCCAAACTTTTAAAACTTGCAATACAGCCCCCTAACATTTATTCCGTTTGCAATATGGTCTCCAACTTAAACCACCGTTAGAAATTAGGGTAAATTATATAAAGGTTATTGAACTTTTCAGACACTTGAATTTAGGTCCCCCAACTTTTAAAACATGCAAAACAGTCCTCAATTTCATTCTAAACCCTAATTTCCAAAGTAATTCAATTTCATTCTAAACCCTAAATTCCAAAATAATTCAATTAACTTCAATTATGTCAGATTTATTATTATTTAATTTCATCTTATTTCATGTGATACGTATTTTTTATATAAATATAATAGTATAATTCTTATCTGTTGAAGAAATTTTTTAATTAAAAAAAGTAGTTAGGATATAGAAGAGGTTTAAAATAATTCGAATTTTAAATTTATAAAATGTTATTTTGACGTATAAATAAAAGTGTAAACTACTAGGTTGACAACTTAACTATCTAGCCCTTTTTACTTTTGTCATCGATATTTTAAATTTATCAATCATACAACATAATTATTTAACTGTTTCAACTAAGTCACTAGTCGTTACCAATTGATACAAATGATGAAGTGACAGTTAAAAGGAATTGACATTATTATACATTCAGTCTTTATTATTTATATAATCAATTTGGTCCTAAATTAAATAGAATTTAATAAATTAATCATTTAATTAGGATCTGACATGTGTTAGCACATGATCATGACACGTGTCATTGGTGACACATGTCACCACCTAATTATTTATATATGCTATCAATTTGGTCCTAAATTAAATAAAATTTAATAAATTAATCATTTAACCAGGATCTGACATGTGTTAACACATGATCATGATATATGTTATTGGTGACACATGTCACCACCTAATTAGAAGAAAATTAAGTTATAAAGAAGTAAAATTTGGGTCTTGGGCAAACTCAAACCTGAGTCACGCAAATGAAAGATACAGGGTGGAGCCACTAAGCTAACACTATCGTTTGTGTTAAGAGATATACAATAATATATATACTAATAGTATGACCAATGCTAGAAAAAAAAGAATATAATGGAAAATGGAAATAATGAGATTTGAACTTCGGCAAAAAATTTGAAAGCAATAAATGATGGGAAAATATTATATTTTTTTACAATAAAAATATTATATTTGATAAATTGTTTGATAGATTTAATATATTTTTTAAATATTAGTTGATACAATATTTTAAAAGAATAAATTTAAGATTTATATATTTTTAAACTAAATTTAATAATTATATTTTTCATATTTATAATTCACGATTATATATATAATCTTAAGTTGAGTATTTCTAATATAATTAATAATTTTAATTTCTTATTAAAAATAAAATATTCAAAAAATATAAATGATTCATACATTAATATATGAATATATTTTTTTATTTATACATCTAAATATAAATATACATTTATATAAATATATTTTTATTCGTATATTGAAATATTTTGATTAAAATATAAACATATTTTAAATACTAGTTTATACAAGAAAAATAAAATATATCAAAAATATAAATGATTCATACATTTAAATATAAATTGAATCATTTATATTTTCTATACATCTATATTTAATAAGAAAATAAAATTATTGGGGACTGTTTTTCAAGTTTTAAAAGTTGAGGACCTAAATTCAAGTGCCTAAAAAGTTCAATGACCGTTTATATAATTTACCCTAATTTTCTAACAGTGATTTAAGTTGGGACCATATTGCAAACGGAATAAATATTGGGGGATTGTATTGCAAGTTTTAAAAGTTAGAGGACCTAAATGTAAGCTTTAAAAATATTCAGTAACCATTATTATACTTTACCCTAATAAATAAGCATTGGAGGTTAGTCAGCTAAAAGGCTGGGACTTTAAAACTAGGCCCAGGGCCAAAGTTAAAAAACTTGTTTCATCAGCCCAATAGTTTGAACGGTGTCGTTTCAAAATCCCATATTATGAAGTTCTGTGTTTGATTAAAATTTATTTATTTATATATGGATTGTATTTAATCTGTATTTTTAATTTTCTGAATTGTCGGAGGTCTTCCACGGACGCTGCTCTCAATTTGGTATTGGGGGCAACTTACTAACCAACCTCCCCTTATCCCATTGCATATGAAAATAGGGTTTTGTTGTTGTTGTGTGTTCGATTAAAACTTGGAGTAAATTAAGCATTTAATATTTAAAT
Organism: Hibiscus syriacus; assembly: GCF_006381635.1. Taxonomy (NCBI): domain Eukaryota; kingdom Viridiplantae; phylum Streptophyta; class Magnoliopsida; order Malvales; family Malvaceae; genus Hibiscus; species Hibiscus syriacus. The sequence goes on along the minus strand of NW_024062759.1, from coordinate 1,959,506 downwards.
TATTAGTTTTGATCTACCTTAATATTTAATCTTTTTTTTTAAAAAAAATTATACCTAATATTTAGGGGTTTCTTTTTGGATATGTAAAATTGTATTTATCTAAGAAAAGCATATAATCTGCTACAACCAATCTATCATAAAACCCCGTCTATCACAAATAACAACAAAAACAGACTATTGATTCCTTTCAACACCCCTAAACAACCTTGCATTTCTTTCACAATAAATCAAAGCATTACGAACCACTTTAAGAATAAAAGAGATAAGAGATTTTTCTCTAGGATAAGTCGAAGCCCAAGCAAGCTCAGCCTCCCAACTCATCGTTGCTCGACGGATGTTGCACCTATCCAACGTAGCCTCCCAAATACCTCTTGAAAAGCAGCACTCAAAAAACAAGTGATTCCTAGTCTCAAGACAGTCACAAAACACACACTTTGCATCAACCTACCTTTGGTGGGAAGCCTCCCAAGAATGGACATCCATCCAATGATAGCATGCTTGGGAATATGGAGAGGGAACCAGATCGTTTTATGTCACGCTAACGTTTAGTTTTTGTTTCGTTTTAATACATGTTAAAAACTTAACGTTAAGTTCTAAAAAGAAATGAAAGTTTAGGCACTAAAATGGACCAAAACTAATAGTTTTGGTACTAAATGTGTTAAGTTTTTAACGGTGAGTACTAAAATGAAATAAAAACTAAACGTTATGCGTGGTTTTGAAATTTTTGAAACTTAAGTACTAAAACTTATTAAAATTGATAATTTAAGTATTAAATCTGTAGTTTACCCTAAAATTATTATTAGTCTACAATAAGGGGTGAATTATAATAGTAATCCCTAAACTTTTAAAATACTTGTATTTTAATCACCAAAATTTTTAAATTTACAGCTTCAAATTCGCTATTATTATGGTTATAGTTGACAGTTTCTTCTAAAAAAAACTGGCTAACAAGTTAAAGTTTCAATAACCCTAAAGAAATTTTAAATTTCAAAATGTCTTTCAAATTGATGATTATCGATTGAATCACATGTGTTGTCACTATGTAGCATTCTTCCGATCATGTCACATTAGACAATTTTTTTTTCTTTTTCTTTCTCAATACATAAAATCTTTCGATCTCCTCAAAGCTCAATCAAAACAAAAAGATAATATTTTATATTTTATCACATTAATCATCAGTTCAACTTGAAACTAAACGATACTAATCTTTCAATCAAATAGAACTTCTCCGATTAGCCGACTACCACTCTTTTCATTGAAAACTCACCCTTTGTGACAAATTTCAATTTGTAAACTTGTGAGTTTTTAAAGGAAATTAAATTAAAAAAATAAATAAACTTGAATGTGTTAGGTCAATTTTTCTGAACGGCACAACTAACGACAATGGCCATAAGTAAAAATTTAATGATATTATCGTAAGTTTTAAATGATCAAAATACACACACCCTAAAAGTTCAAGATTTACCGGTATAATTTACCCTAAATAAACAAAGGTTCAACTATCACTAGGATGTTTCTGTTAGTTGTATATGGTTCTCAATGGGAGATTTACCTATCTCAATAAAGTCTGGTTAATTTGATGAACACCTCAAGGTTCAAGCAATTGCAGACGGCATATCGAGTACATATGTTCCTCAATCCTCACGTTTAACATGTTTTATTATCTAGGAGGAATTACTCTTTGACACAGAATTTATTATGAATTTTTACTATTCTTCAATCAAAAGTCTTTAGTTTCTATTCAATACATGACCAAACCTAACTTTAGTTGATTAATCCGACCAGTCCATCGATGATTGGCAAGTATGATTTGTCTCAATTCGGTTAATCATTTTACTTTCCTCACAGGAAAGGTAGAAACAGATTATCCACATCAATTATGCGTCACAACCACTGCGATATTCGGTACACGGGTGCCATTGACACTGAACTAGAACCATATTATCGCCTCACTGTCATCTCTTCTCCAGATATCATCCATCTTTCCACCACCATCATATCTGACCTGCACTTAAATCTATAAACTACAAGTATTTCAATCATAAACCTGATTTCAATCATACCCTCACAACACTATTGCCAATCAGCCCTATAGATGCCAAGAAATTAATGAGAAATCATGTCTACCGAGGAGTTTAGATCACTGAGAAAACAATCAAGGCAGTAGTCAGTAACTTACCATGGCATACGCCAGCTGCTCATTCATCCCCTAAGACAAACATGGTTAGAATATGTAAGCTAACGATTCAAGTTCCCTTTGTAAGTGGGAGAGAAGGATTGCACTTGTACCTGATACGCTAGGCAAAAAGTAAAAAAAAAAAAGTTCCTTCTCATATTGGCAAAATGGAGAATCTGTTCCAATTAAATGTATGATGCAGTTCTTAACATCTAGAATTGTTGATGCTGTAACATTATGCCCTATAATATCCAACAAAAGTGATTCTACTTATCATAATTTTGCATCATTCACCAAAAAATCCATACTCGTCAATCTATACAACCATGATTCATAAACCTTGGACAGAATTATCACTAGACATAGAAAAGATTACTAAGAAACAATCACCTAGAAGAAATCAACATTGAACAAAGCAGAAAGCAAGAATATCTGTTTCAAATTATAAAAGATAACCTCCATAGAGAATAATGAATCCTCAACGTAATAGAACATACAAACTACCAGGTTAACACTATCAGTTTTTTGTTAATATGAACAAACAGAAATCTATGTAAATTTGCATTAATTGCCTAACACTATCATTCAAAGACCAATAAAATAAACTACCAATCGTTGCGTAAAACCCATTTTGCTTTGCCTGCAATAACATTAGAATGACTAACATGCTAGAGCAAATCCATCCATCAAACAGTAAATTTAAATTCTGAGATGCATGCAAATCCATCCATCAAACAGTAAATGTAAATTCTGAGATGCATTATTCAAAGATATGTAAAAACCACACTTGTGGCAGTACAACAACAGAATTAAAAGAAGCAAAAGGCCTCAGATGTTTCAATTTCATCCTCTTCCTCACTATGGTATTATAATTCCATTAAAAAAATTTAATTCTACATCTATTCAATGATTCAATCTCAGCCGATAGGCTTACAAAAATTCCAATCAAAATGAATAAGCCTCCATATAAAGTAAAGTATTACCACTAGAAAAATTGTCAATCATACCAATATCAAACCATCGATTCCTTAGCTCCTTCTTCAAGCATCTTTTTGTTCTTCTCAATGGCGGCTGCAACCTCTTGAGGCATATACTTCTCGTCATGCTTGGCAAGAACCTCGGTGGCCGAGAAATAACAGTCGCCGCTCCTTGCTTTCGTAGAAACGCTCCTAGAAGAAACGTCCCTTTTAATTTCTTCAGTAAACGGCTTAACAAATCCTTCAACCACGACGGAATGTCCTTCTCTAAACAAATCCGGCAGCGAACCTTCGTACCGAACCAAAATATCGGTTATCAAATCGGTAATAACAAACTCCATTTCTTTACAAGAACCCGGCTGGACCACGCTTCCTTCCAGAACCAGACCGCCGAGTCTGAATTTCGTTTTCGAAGGATTTTTCGTGTATTTTTCGAGGGCGTCGGTTGGCGTAACGTAGAAAACTAATTGATCTTGAAAATTGTTGAGAACTAAAACTACAAATCCCGCTACGCAACCGAAGGTTAAGGCGTAGGTCCAGAGACGGCGGGCCTGGAGCTGGCGGGCTCGGGCCCCGATGTCGACCTTTTTAGGTTTGGTGGGGACGCGGCGCGTGGAAGTGGAGAGCAAGCGGATGGTGGTGGATGCGAAGAACTGGTTCATTGTGGCGATGGGAGGTGGCGCGAGATGGGAGATCGACGGCGGAGATATGACGGTGGCTGGAGCTGGGGGATTATGACGGAGGATGTTGCAGAAGAGATGGGATCTGAGACGGAGGGCGAGCCTGGTGGCCATTAGATTTACTTTCCCTTTTCGTTTTTCTAGGGAAAGAGAGGGTTTAAGGGTCGGAAAACAGAAAAGGGAAGAAATGCGACTCGGCAATTCAGTTTTGCTGGCTTTAATTGCGTGGCACGCACGGGTGACAATTTCTTCCATTTAAATTTGGGTAAACTACAATATTAATCAGTAAACTTTGATCTCATTTCTCTTTTAACTATAAAAATCACAACGATTAATTACATTATTGATCACTTATGTATATATTTTCTATTTTTCTAATAGCTTTCAAAAAAATATAATATTTGATAATTTTTCGTTTTTATTTAATTAATATGTGATCACTGAGAGTTAATTGTTGTTAAATACTTTGATATAATCACACATTTAGTCCTTATTATTTACATGTTTTATCAATTTCATCATATTTTAAATAAATTAAAATAAATTTAATCCTCCGATCGAATGGTAACATGTGTCACGACACATGACACCAGTGACACATGGTCTCATTTGATTTGAGGATTAAATTTATTTTAATTTATTAAAAGTGGGACTAAATAAGATAATATGTAAATAATATAGACCAAATGTGTAATTATACCAAAATATCACATTTCCTAATATATTAACTGCTGATGAGAGTTAACTCATGATGATCATATCTTGATTAAATAAAAACGAAAGTGACTATATATTATGTTTTTTTTAAATCAATGAGGAAAATTATACAAAACATAAACATAAATAATCAATTATGTAATTAACCCAATTTATAATTATAGAATTAAGTTTGTCAAGCTCATTTTTTCCCTCTCGGTTTTAAGGTTTGACTAATCCGGACCGATTTTTTACTCACAAAAATTTAAATTCGAAACTTTATTTAAACAATATATAATTACTTAACACTTGAATCAATTTCAGTTAAATTTCAAATTTATATAATCGTTAAATAGTTAATAACATGATGATGTAATATTTTTTCCTTTTCCCCCGAAAACCATAACATTTCTTCTGTAATCATCTCTGTTTTGAAAATAGGACCGGACCGACCGGTTCAACCGGTTCAATCGGAAATCTTTGCTTAGTCTGGTTCAATCTAAACTGGTTGAACCGCTATTAGTGAACCGGCCAGAACCGTTGAACCGTTCGAACCGGACCGGCTGAAAACCGGAAAAACCCGGGAAAACCGGGATTTTTGTTTTTTTTAAAAAAAATTAAACCAAACAACGTCGTTTGTTAAACGAGCCAAGTCAAACTCGAGTATTGCTGCTCGACTCGAACTTGAAAACTTTAAAAGTAAGCTCAACTCAACTCAAACTCACAAGCTAAAAATTATCAAGTTCAACTCAAACTCGAAATATAATATTGAAACTTGAACTCAAAAAAAAATTAGAAGCTCGATTGAAGCCTAAAATTCGAGCTTGATTGAAGTGAAAGAATAGTTCACTCAATGCTCACAAAAATGTTCTATGATTTTGAATGTCAAATTACCTCTATTATTTATAGAAGTTAGTTGTGATGCGCTTCTATGTTTCTTAGCAATGTGAGATTGTTTTGTTCTCATATTTTTACTCTTTAGACTTTTGGGATGTTCTTCTATGTTTCTTAGCAATGTGAGATTATTTTTTAAAAAAAATTAAACCAAACAATATCATTTTGTTATGATTTTTTTAACCCCAAATTTATTTTTTAATTATAGTTATATAGTTATATTTATTATTTAATATGTTTTACCTTAAATATTATGTTGTAGTTAATTTGAATCATTTTGTTTCACTTGATTTTATGGTTTTTAACTTATATATGTTATGACTTGCTTTGAATATGACTTGTGATATAAAAAATTATTTTTTATTAAATATTTTTTGTATTTTTTATTTAATTTTTTAAATAATTATGACGTCGTTCGGTTCTTCCGACCGGTCGGACCGGTTCGACCGATTGAAACAGTGAACCGGTAGCATGATCGATTCGCTAACCAGTCCGATTCTGAAAACCATGGTAATCATTTTCGTTCGATTATTACCTATTATCGATCACCGTTCATCATTTTATGATATTAAAAATATTTTGTTTTAACCCTTATTTCTTCTTCCCATTTATTTTTTTAATTAAGTGAAAACTTTGACCTTCTATTGTATGATATCCTTTAGTGAACGTCAAACAAAACTAATTTCAAGATATATTGTTATTCTCTTTGAACAAATATTTTTTACTTTAGAGGTTTTGTACGAATATTCCAGACTCGAGAAGGTTACAAAATTCTCCGAAATCGTTAGATTTTGTGTTGATGTTTCATGGGATTTTTAAAGTGAGTTTCATGGGTTCTTCGGTTCAGGCTAGAAATCTAACCTAGTTAAGTGATACAGGATAAATGGTCCGTCAATTATACGATATTATTTTGTTGAGTCTCTTATTTTTAAAAATTATAAAATGATATTTGACTATAAAGTGTTGTTTTGCCGAGTCATTAATTATTAAAAGTTACAAAATGGTCGTCCAATTATTTATATGTTCCAAACTCATCATTTTTTGTTAAAAAAATTGACAGTCGTCTGAGTTGGACGTTAATATACTGATTGAGACATGATAAAATCATATGTTAATGATGTCTAATGGCACCGACATTGCTTAAAAGCATTGGTTCAACGTTATAATGATTCAAGCACTGACTCAATGACATAATATAAGCAAAGACCCGATCCACAAAATATAACTCAAACAGTTAAGAGATTAGATTTTATCATATCTCAGTAAGCATATTAACGTCCAGTTAAGAGGACTGCCAATTTTTTTAACAAAAAACAACGAGTTTGGAACATATAAAAATCAAGTGACTATTTTATAATTTTTAATAGTCAAGTGACTCAACAAAACAAAGCAACAAAACAATAAAATAAAAATCAAGTGACTATTTTGTAATTTTTATAGTCAATATAACATTTAACTTTTAATAGTCAGTAAACTTAACAAAATAATAACTTATAGTTTAGGGACCCTTTGTTTTCTTTACCTAAAATAAAACAGGACAATTAAATCTACATATACACAAATTTTTTTTTATAGAATTTGACCTTTAAATTGAACTTAATTTTTTTTTTTGAAAGATGATACTTTGTATTATAAGCTAATACAAAGTAAGCCACCTCAAGGCCCTCATTAAAAAACCTCTCTAACCCTAAATGAAGGAAAAAGAGTAAACCTAGAGGTGGAAGAGATCATATACAAGGAACACTTACATCAAGAAATGCATACCCCAAACCACAACAAAACTTACACAAACACCCATACTATCCAATCAACTTAAAGAAATAAGAACAGAAAGGACAACTGAAACTGAACTACAAACAAAACAGCATCGATGGGGAGTGACCGAAACGTAGCAGGAACCAGGTTCACTCAACCTGATAAACACTACATGACACCAAGGCTTCATAGATCTTCAACAAGCACGCAAAAAACAACGTAAACAATCCTATAGAACAGCAAACCAGTCTGCCATAGATCACATTTCTGAATAAAGCCAAGCGCCTACTGCTATCGTCAGAAGCCATGAGCTGCACAACTTACACATACGCATAACCCTTAGTAACATCACACAATCCCAACTCAAAGCCCATGTGCACCCCACTAACAACCTCTGAAGAGATAAAGGAACCACACCTCTGGCAAACCGAACCATACGCAACTACCCTATAATGGACTTTTGGGGAATCAAAGATCGGCATCTCTTGCACATACACATTTTCATCGAAAGTATCACACAATTCTACCTCAGACCCCACAAGCGCCCTAATAACTACCTCCAACGCATAAAATGCCACTCATCTGGCAACCAAAACCATTCGCAACTACCCCATTACGAACTATCGGGGAATCAACTTAATTAGCTCATACCTCTTCGGAACAAGGACCCTCAACTGCTACCTCAGCACCTGAACACCACGTATCACTACCAGAATACGAGCCATCAGAAAAAGCTCGATTTTCTTCCTGAATATCCTTCATTTGTTGCTCATGGATAAAATATGAAAGAGGACCAGTGAGATGAACCTTAGCACCAAAATGAACCAGCAACAACACCCTGAACATGACCGGAACTAGCATCCAATAACAGAGAAAAATGCCCATCAAGAGACAGTATGGGCACAATGAATAAAGCATCGCTGACAACCTCCTTATTACCCACTAAAGGAATAACATGCGGCCAACAGCATGACAAAACTCCATCACCACACCACTAAGATAGTGCTTCACATAAACTAACTTCAAAAACCACTACCTCGAAGCCAACAACTTCAACGGGACCCTCCTACAACCTAGAAAGCAACTCAACACCATCAACAGCTGAGTTCTCCACTCCATCACCGGCCCAAAGGCCATCAATGAACTCTCTATCTACTTCATAAACCTCCGAAAGAAATATGATGGAAAAACCCAACCATTAAATATAACAGAAACAAATCTCTGGAACCATAAAAACAATTTGGCTTCAAAAAAACTGACACTAATACTTGTTGCTTCAAGGCAAGAAAGAGCATGACCCCACAAGTTCCCAGATCGACAAAACCATAATCAAAGCCATACATCTCTACTATTCCAGCATGAAATACGGTTCATGGCCCCATAAACTGGATAACCACCAGCAGATCGAACCTAATACTAACCCCCGTTATATTCGAACCTACAACTTGATTATACCGACAAGAGGAAGGGGAGCAAGCTTCCAAAAAACTGACAAGGAAAACTGCACCCGAATCTACTATCCAAAAATGTTGAATCGTTGCTACCAAAACCTGATACCTACCACCTACATCATACCGACCACCCAAAACGACCATGAAATACTAGGAAACTCTAAGAGTCGGCATCCACGACCTATTCACCTAAATGCCAAATACATATCAGATGTTTTTTTATTCCGAAAAAAAACAAGATAAACTTTAAAACTGTAGCCCTCCATTAACCTTCCATCTGCCCCAAGGACCGCAAAATTGGCTTCCTGCTTGCTTCTGAACCTCACAAACACAAAAATAGATCAACACAGAATCTCCTCCTGCTTCTAAAAGTAATGAACACATATGACACTGAACCAAACTCCAAGAATGCTTCCTTAAAAGAAGACGATTGAATCCTCTTACTACCGTTACTGACAAAGACATCATGAATCATCTTGAAGGAGGCGAAGCAGCTTAGCAATCAACCATGGCGGCGGAGGCAAATGGGAGAAAACAAAGCAACGTTTGTTTCTCTCTCTACTATTGCTACGCTTGGGGTTGATACTTTTACATGTTTCTTGGTCCTACTTTGGAATGTATAGAATGGACGGAACTCACTGGTACATAAATTGAACTTAATTTTAAATAAGAGATTAGAAGAAAGATACATAACTTGTATTATGTTGTATGTAGGATTATAAAAATTGGGCTTTTTAGCTTAAATTATGACCGATTGACAACTTGGCATGAGATATTTCTTCAAATTTGACTGTTATTTTCAGCAAGAAGCGCCGGCCATACCAGCGCCGCTAATGTTAGCGGTGTTTGTGAAATAAAAATGCCACAAAAAGTCAAGATCTATAGTGGCATTTTTGGATACAAACGCCTCAAAATGTCAGATCTATAGCGGCGTTTTTGTATACAAATGCCGTAAAAGGTCAAGTCTATAGCGACGTTTTTATACAAACGCCGCAAAAGGTCAGGTCTATAGCGGCGTTTTTTTATACAAACGTCGCATAAGGTCAGGTCTATAGCGACGTTTTTGGTACAACCGCCGCAAAAGATCAGGTCTATAGCGGCGTTTTTTTGTTACAAATGCTTCAAAAGGTCATATCTATAGCGGCGTTTTTAGATACAAACGTCGGTAATTACCATTTTTTAGCTAAGATTAATTGATATTTTGCATATTTCATTTCTTCTCTACATCACCTAAATTTAATATCATGTAACTTTATATAAATAACAACCATAAATTTTAACAACAAAATAAATTAAAATTTATAAACATTAAAATTAAATATAATATAGTTTGACATTGTTCTCTAGAATTTAATCTAGGTTATTTCACTTGTACAAAGATATAACTTATAAACATTCTACATTTTCTTTACATACTTGAGAGAAACAATTTTATTGAAGCTGCTATTTACAGACTTACACTCCTGCAATACAGGGCTGGAATAATATCTCTCCAGTTTGAAAGCGTTCCTTTGACAGAGTAAACCGGCCCACAGCTGGAACCTCTTTATGACCAAGGGAACTCTGGTTAACATTTATCCTTCGATGTCTTCGTAGAAGCTGCAAACAACATATTAGATGAATCAGATAAATATCTATATAGTGCAAGGCATTAAATATTACAATCTAAGGATCCAAAAAACAAAAGAATGATCATGAAAATAAAAATGATATGCCGCACCACAAAGGCATCATGCATTTTTGGAAACACAAGGAACAACATCAAAGGTGGCAAATATTAACTACGGTAAGAAAAATAGTAAGAATAAGAATTTAGAATTCAAACTTTCTAAACTGACAGTAACATAGTTATGGCTTCCCTATCATTTCCATCAATTGATGAGACATTTATTTCCCAAATGTACCAGATCAGGTATCAGAAATAAAAACGTTTTTTTTTCTTTTCTTTTTTGGCAAAAAAGCAAAGGAAATAAATAAGAATTACCTTGACAACATAAGTTGTTTCTAGATAATTTCTACGAATTTCCAAATTGGAAAAAAAAAGTTCTATTGGAAGATAAACTTGCCTAACTAATGCTTCTGTTTTATGGAGTTTTTAATATGACCAAAGAGTTTATCAACTCACCTAGGAATTTCTAGAGAAAACCAACTCAATTCCAGAAATGGATATTTTTCAACAATTCATTTTTTAATTAAAAATGACTTACAAATGATGACGTGCTGGCCCTTTACATGTCAAAATAAGAATAAGATAAAAATATGATACGACCACCAATAATGAACTTATTTTCTTCTTATTCTTTTCTTTCTATGTTAGTTTTTTCTTTTACAGTTTAAAACTTGCACAAACAACCAACTACGGTTACATGACTGGAGTCAGCTCTCCAAGACCCTAGCGCTTCACAAACACAAGGAAAGGTACAATAATAAACTATCCTTATTAAAGGATTAAGATGCAAGACAAGGTAAGCATACTGCTTACAAATACTTTGTAATGGAAAATAATGATTCAGGATGATGATTCTACAGACAACAAAAACTAAAATCAAGGCTTACCTGATTTATATAATTTAGTCTAGAAACACCAGCTACCAACCTTGCTACATCATCACCAAATTCTGCTTCTATGATGAACAAACTTTCACAAGTATCATCAACTACATCATGTAGTATCCCAGCCACAACTGTGTCAACAGCCTGCAGTTTACTAATAATAAGAAAGACTGCAATTTAAGGGCTACATTTTGAACCCCGGAACTTGTAAGGGTTACATTTTTCTAATAATAAGAAATACTTCAATTTTCTAAGAATAATACCGCATGAACCAAGTTTCCATACCATCATCACTCGAATTTAATCAATTATCATCCCATGTAATCATTGGTACGTAAGGACCAAATGTCAACTATTAACATCAAAACATTAAAATGGCTATATTTATTGTTTAAAACATTACAATAGCTATTGATTTTACTCTAAGATGTTTTACTGTCCTACAATAGGGAACAATTATTGTACCTGCATAATGCCATAATGGTTCCCTAACTTATCTAAAAGAGAGTAATGGTCATATTGAATTGGTCTACACGTATAGTACAAATGCACTAAACAAATGAACTAAATCATATAGTACAAAAACCATAAACAAATGAACTAAATCATATAGTACAAAAACCATAAATATTAATTTGCGTCATGAATTTTATCATGATTGAATTTGAGAAAATTTCTTTACCTGTAAATATCTTAGTTTCAATCCATGATTCGTGACACATAACAAGTTAAGCCTACGCTAATAGCAATATGAGCCAACATGCTCTACATTATATATATATTATCGTAATAGTTGTGAAATCTTAACATGCTTTAACCCCACACCTCAAAGGAGAAAATATGACCCAAACTGAAAGACCAGATAAATCTAAAATGAATTTAGAGCAAAACCATTAGACCTTTTTAAGAGTCGAGTTACTCGTCTGGCCTATATAAGCCATGCCTTGGACAAGGTTTTACAAATTCAAATCAGCTCGAATTACTATTTAATAAATAATTTTATTAAAACTAAATTATATAAATATTAATACATTTTTTATATATTTTCTTGAGAGGTGGCAGGCTATTGACTGGACTTGGGTGAAGAACTCTAAAAAACCTCCGAACATGGACCAGCCGTTTGACACCCAAGAACATGTATGAATATATATATATATATATAGCCTACATTTTTTTTTGAAGATTTTAGTAATTAAAATCACATCCTAGAATACTCACATAGAAACTTAGGTTGAATACTTAAGTTATTCAAATCTTGAGTTCCCTCATTTCAGTTTCAGTGCAAGGTCAACGATGGGCCCAGAACATGTAGGCGTTAAAAGCCAAATTCAATCACTCAGCTCAGAATTTAAGCTTTTTGGTTGAATCAGTCTGGAACTGTTTTTTATACTACTAAACAACTTAATATACATTTAATTAATGAGGGAACCATTGCAGAAAGAGAACTAAAATATAGGTCTTCATATTGCGTGGAAAATTTATAGAATGTGCTAATAGAATGAACAGAAACTGCCAACATTCTAATCCTCTTTTAGTACTTAAGAAACACCCTCTTTAATCCTATTTTATCTTCTTTCACAACCTTACACAAATGCAAAAAGAAAAATCTTAATAAAAAGTATTACCTGATGAATGGAGAAGTCATTGTAATTCCTTAGTTCCTCGATTACTCTGTCCAAGGTACATTCAAAAACACTCATTGAATGTAACCTTTTAGAAAAGTGAACGACGTCCTCATCCTTATAAACTCGCCTCACTAATAATGGATGATTTGCAATCTAGATAAGTTCAAAGCAAAGAACCTAGGTTTAAACACCAAGAACCTTTTTTGAAATTAAATACATGACAAGGGGAAAATAAGGAAATGCATCAAGCACATTTCTAAACTAAACAAAGTAGTTTGAGATCTGACGTCGAGGAAGAATTCCAACAATATTATTGATGTAAGACTCTGAAAGCTTGGTTATGCGTGCTTGTGAAATTGTATGATACTCCTCTATGGCTTCCCTATATACATCTTCTTGTTGTTTCTCCATGATTACATACTCAACCTGCAGAACGATACTTAGCTACTATAAAATACTGGGACAGACAATGCTAGAAAGGAATTTTCAAATTGAAGTCTCTCAAGAAGAATCGATATCTAATTAAAAACTAAGAGTAAGAAAACATCAACCCGTTGCATATTTGGGACAAGTTGTTGCATAACATCCGATTTCAGACGCCTCAAGATGAATGGTCCCATAATGGACTTCATACGACCAACCAACTCCCTGTCTTCTACATTTAGTAGCTTCTTCAAGTCCACATCCTTAGTGGCAAAGAGATCAGGAATCATGAACTCTAGCAATGACCACAGCTCCTGCAACAAAAAGCTATCCACTCAGTAACAACTAAATAACATGTACAAGACTCAAAAGTATATTTAAAAAATAGTATTATATTCTTTTAAAATAAAAATCTTATTAGAAGGCTTCATGATAACAGGGATGTATTTCTTATAAAAATTGAGATTCTAGATCTATAATCCTAAAACTCCAATCAACAAATCCCAATTTCTTGGTGATTAGTGCAATGATACAAGAAATAAAGAAACGAGTAGAGGATTTTCATGCATATTCTTTCAGGTTTATACAACGAGAAGGGAACAAGATAACCCGCCTTTTAGCAACTGATTGGAGTTTAGCGTCGACAGATCGCTTCTGGGTCGAAGAAACCCTACGCAAGTGGAATCTCGAGCCGCCGAAGACCGACGTTGGATTGATCCACCGTAGAGAAACTTTCAAACATGGTCTCTTCCTAGTATATCAGATCTATCTTCTTTTCTATTTTTCCTTTGCTGAAGAGCTCTTATCGTCTATTTTCAGAGGAAGCAAGGGAATGAAAAGCCAGCTCCCACAATTTCCATTTTTGAGGCAGTATTTATTTTTCAGCAGAACCCATTTATTATTTTTCCTTTGTTCGAAACGGCTGTGGTGAACAGCTGGCTTTTCCTTTTTGTTCAAAAAAAAATATAGTAATTTTTTTAATATTTATATATATGGCTTATATTATATTAGATGAACAAATTTAAATCAACAAACACTCGTTTCAAAATGCCTTGATCTATTCCATTATTCTGCAAATCTCAAAATAATTAATAAAATACTATTGTGTTCTCAATTTAAAGAATGTATTTACAACATAAAGTTGCTAGCAACAACGACTCCAACTAAAAAACGAGTCTATAGCGGTGTTTGTATAAAAACACCACTAAAGCATAGTCTATAGCGACGTTTGTATAAAAACGTCACTAAAGCACGAGTCTATAGCGGTAAAGTATGAGTCTATAGCGGCGTTTGTATAAAAACGCCACTAAAGCACGAGTCTATAGCGGCGTTTGTATAAAAACGCCACTAAAGTATGAGTCTATAGCGACGTTTGTATAAAAACGCCACTAAAATACGAGTCTATAGCGGCGTTTGTATAAAAATGCCACTAAAGTACGAGTCTTTAGCGGCGTTTGTATAAAAACGCCATTAAAATATGAGTCTATAGCGTCGTCTATATTAAAAATGCCACTAAAGTACGAGTCTTTAGCGGCTTTTGTATTAAAACGCCACTAAAGTACGAGTATATAACGACGTTTGTATAAAAACGCCACTAAAGTACAGTCTTTAGCGGCGTTTATTCTAAAAACGCCGCTATAAACCCATTTTGTTGTAGTGAACCTATAAAAGAACAAAAAAGAAAAAGGAAATGGAACGGACCCTTAGGCAAAGCTCGGCACTGCCTCCTAGGATTAACAATCTCGGCCTAATCAAAAGTAATAGTTTAGTTAAAAGCTTCATCTTTACCAAAATAAAGACCTAAGACAAATTCTTAATGTTAATATATATATATACACACAGATGGTATAAATGAGATTGTGGTAGTTTATGATTAACATTATAAGTTTTACTTATTGAGAAAATCTAGCAGAAATACAGCAGTATATATGTGTAAAATATCTATAAAAATCATTGCTAAAACTGAGATTGTGTACGTGCATGGCAACTTTTCCTTCTTTTTCTTACATGATCTTGCTTGAGAATGATATGCGCGTCCATGTACACGCGTTTCTACTTTATCATCGAATCCAAGAAGTACACTAGATATTTATGAAAGTTCACTCAAGAACAGATTATGAATACAGAATACATGCAAATTCCTTCCTTGATGGGTGCAGCTACATCATTAGACTTTGTTACAATATTTAATCATGATGCACACACATATATAAATATATATCCCTAAGCACGATCTTTTGAGACAACATTAAAACGAGATGATCAAGTTATTGATGATGATTCACGAACACGTCATAAGGCAAGTTTTGTTGGTATTGACCCTGGAAGCAAGGATCAGGCAATGGCAGCACCTGTGATTGCAGCATTGCAGGGTTTAGATCACTAGGGTTTAACGACGGGTAAACATTCGCTCCGACCGGAAAAGATCGGGACGGAACGAAGAGAGACGGGCACTCATTGATCATGGCTTGATGAAGCCATATCTGAGTCTTGAGGAACTTTACGTAATGGATGGCTTCATCGAGCATCGAGACGGTGTCCATCTTCGTCCCACCGGGAACCATGCTCTGCAAGATCTTGAACCGGTCGCTTATACGGTGCCTCCTCTCTCTAGCCGCCACACTTTGCGGATCGGTCGATAGTTTTACGGCTCCTTTGCCCTTTTTGCTTACCTTGATCGTCTTCTCTTTGGTGTTGGTTGTCAAAGAATAAGAAGAAGAAGACGACCCATCAATGAATGATGAGCTAAAGTTGGTTGCAGAGGGAAAGCAATCCATTAGCAGAACTATAGCAGCACCACTTGTAACTCAATCGGGCTTCAAAGCTTGGATAGGGGTCCTTAATTCGTCAGACGTGTATATAAATAGAGCGAGTAGATTAAAGGCACGACGACCAAAAAATATCTTTCACGTTTAATTAAATAATTATTTTAACTTTATATTATTTTTTATATTTTGACCTAAAAAATTATAAAATAAAAAAACTTAATTAGATGATAATTGATAACTTATTAATTATTAATATTTTTTGATAACGTGAAAATATTTATGTATCTAGAGTGATAACATACTAATAGTCATGTAATTAATTTAGACAAATGTTATATTTTTAGTTTCGGCACATGTTATGTCATTGTTTATGTACTTGTGATTTCAAACACCTTAATCTTGATATTGACCAATAGATAACAATTATTTAATTAAGAGCTAAAATATTTAAAAAAACTAAAATAATTATTTAATAAATTATTAACAGTATTTTTTGTCATTATACCTAAATCAAATTAAATAATGCAGGTGGCTTGATTTGAATGGAGGAAAAAATATGTGAAAAATTGTCGTGATGTGGGTCGGCCGATCTATGGCGCAGGATTCGGGTGTTTGTTTAAGCCATGGGGGCCTAGAGCCAGCTTGGAAAGCCACCTACGCAAAAGGTATTTGCTTTGTCTTTGCCCTAGCTTCTAACTGCCTTTGTTTGCTTATTAGTCTTTACTGGGTACCTGACCCAACTAGCTAGGACCCCTCCCTAACTCGCCGGTTTCACTTAAAAAATGGCTTAATACATCTTATTCCCTGTGACTTACCTAAATTTCAGTTTGGTCCACAGTATTTTTTCCCTCAAATTAGTCTTATACAATCATTTTGTTTATCACTATATATCATTGAAGCTTACCATTAAAATAGATTATGTAATCTAATTAGAACATGTCACGTATAATAAAAAATTTGAAAAAGGTAAAAATATTAAAATCAATCAAAAAATAAAATAAAAAACTCAAAATTTTAGAATTTACGTTCTAATCTCTCAAGGGTGTATGAAACTCCTAAACTTTTGAAAAAAAATCAATTAATCTTCTAAACATATTTTACAACCAATTGAACCACCAAATTGAAAAATTAAATTAACTAAATTCTCTCATCTATAAATTGAACTAATTAAATCTTTTGACTGATTTTGACCATTAAGTATAGAGAAAATAATCTCAGTGACCAAAAATACCTTATAATATACGAAATTTAACCAACTTTTTTTTATTTGCCAGAATGACCAACAAATTCGCAACGCGAATTCCAATTTCGCAACGCGAATTCCAATTTCGTAACGCAAATTCCAATTTCCAATTTCGCTGCGATTTTCCAAATTCACAATGCGAAAGTCAAATTAGCAACTGAATTTCAAAATTCGCAACAGGTTTAGTTTCGCAACACAAATGTTTTGGGTATATAACAACGCAGCAACATCAACTCATAACCTAAATCCCTAAATCGGAACTCATTTCATCTCCATCTATCACTCTCTCCGGCGACATCCGTTCCTATATCCAACGACATCTTCCCCATCTCTATTTTTTTCACATAATTTTATTTCTATATAATTTTTCAATGATTTCTCTCCCAAATTATCAACTATCAACTTAATAAATGTATGTTTTTCTCTAAGTTAGTGATGATATATAGTTTATAGCTCGTTTGTTTAGTAAATTAATTTACAATTTTAAGAATGAAATCATCTAATGTTGATCATGTTTGGATAGATTTGTGTTTTGGAGGGTCATGGGAGAATGTTCATGGTGTTTTACAATATGTGTCTTTACCCATGAATTTTCAACTAAAACTGTCATTAAAAAGTTAACTTATGAAACTCTAATGTTACGTGTTGCAAAGAAATTGAATTTAGAGCCTCTAAGTGGATTTAGGCTATCTTATCTGAGAAAAGGTAAAGTTTATTTGTTAACCGACAATGAAGATGTTGAACGATTCATTGCTTACATTAGTGTTTCGCAAGAAGATGATGTTACATTGTATGTTGTTGAACCTAGAAGTAGTGAAGTTTGGTCAGTAGCGGGTTGTAATCAACTAAGTTCTTAAACCCAAAATTTAATGGTTCCACCACAATTTCATCACCAAGCAAATTTTGTTTCACCACATTTCCAATACCAAAAACAATATCAAACACAATCTCAAAACCCACAACCTTTTCCTAATCCAAATCCCAATCAACTTTCAGCACTAATTTCCGGTTTTCGTATTGACCAGTTAGACGATTATGAGCCAACAGAAAAAATTGTGAGTACTAGTCAGTATTCAAAATTTGATCTTGGTCAATACCCGGACTTTGATCTTGGTCAATACTCGGATTTTGATGATGTGATGGAAGAAGAAACAGACCCTGCATGTAATGATTTTGATATTGGTCAATACCCGAATTTTGATGATGAAACAGCCGCTGCCGAGGAAGATGTTGTTGATGATAATAAAGAGGAAGTTACGATTGTGAATGAACATATTGAACATCTATTATGTAATTCATATAACCCTGAATAAGAAGAAGAAGAAGAAGAAGTCCCCGAAGAAAGGAAAAAGAAGAAAATGCCACGGGAGTATAACTGGAATATGCCAGAATTACTTCAGATACCGGAAGAAAAGTTGGTAAAGATATCAGTTGATTGTTACACAAAAGTTATTCGTATCAAGAAAGATGATTGTTTTAATACAAAGGAAGACTTGAAGATAGCTTTGTATACGAAATGTGTGGAAGATGGCTATCAACTAAGAGTTAACAAATGAAGCAAAGATCGTTTCGAAACAAGGTGTATGATTGACAAAAATTGTACGTTGCGTATGATTACAAAGAGGATAAAAGATTGTGAAATGTTTCAAGTTAGGACTTTTATTGATAAACATACATGTTCAAGAACCCAAGTTTTTCCTCACCATAGACATGCAAACAAAAAGGTGTTGGGTGGTTTTCTGGCTGAGTTAATGTTTTTGAATGGAAGGGTATATCGGGGATATGAAATTATGACTGACATGAATGCTCGGTTCAAGATTAGTGTCCTTAGCTTGTATTTATAGCTTGGAATGTGTTTGATGTTGTATATACCTTGATGTTGTATGTTACGATCAACACAAAAGTCAAATTCGCAACGTAAAATGAACCGAATTTGACTTTCGTGTTGCAAATTTGACTATCGCAACGCTTATTTTGCGTTGCGAATTTACCTTTCGCGTTGCGAATTTACCTTCAACAGGTTTTTTTACCTTCAACATAATGCAGATTGAAAATTAAACAACAAATTAATTAAACATTGTTGTGGGTACATTATTTGAACATTATTATAGGTACATTATTTAGAAAAATAATGTTCCGGACTTCGTTAGAAATAACCCTTTTTCATCGGATTAATTTCATTTTTTGTGAGTACACTATTTGAACATTGTTATGTATAAATTTGTTGTGTATGTATGTTTTGGTTTGATTATATTGTATGTATTTTTTCATTCAGATGAGATGGGTTGTGTATAACAAAACAATCTATCTCTTCCATGTGAGTACTTTATTCCAACCATGTGACAAGTGTGACAACCTCATCAACTCACAACTCAACTTTGAACTCAATCAATATTGTCTTTTAGCTTGATGGTTCATAAAGTATGTTACTTTAACAATATGAATCAATTATGCATTTTTCATATTCAATTTAACATTGCATTTCAAATTCATTTCATATGTAATTGGAGTTTGAATTTCAATTTCAATTTGAGTTTGAATTTCAATATAAATTTCGGCTCCACTATAAATATTAGCCCAAGCCAATATGGATGTTATCATTGATTACTCCTAATTTTCATTGTTTTTTTTCAACTTTAAACGCGAGGGAAATCCTGACCATCGTATTTTTTGGTAAACTTTAAAGCGTCAGAAACGTTTCGGGCGTATGATCTGGGTGGTATACGAGAAATGCAACAAATGGCAACTAAAAATCCCGATAATTGAGGGCTACAACTTGTAATAATAACAAAAATAATAAGTCTGAAATGCTTCTGAGTACCACCCAAATCATAAGTCCGAAATGCTTCCGATGCTCATCAAAATCCAAAGCTCATATGGTGCCAAGTAAAAGGAAATCAAAATCTCATATGGTGCCAAGCAAAAGGAAATCAAAATCTACAACTTGAGTTTGAACATTGATATGATCTGTTCAGTTGTTATCATGTTGGGATTTTCTCTTATGTTTGATTTTTTGGATAGTTGTTCTCTTGCTTCTTCAAGTGTCATTATCTTGTATTTATAGCTTGGAATGTGTTTTATGTTGTATATACCTTGATGTTGTATGTTGCGATCAACGAGAAAGTCAAATTCGAAAACTGAAAATCGCGTTGCGAATTTGACTATCGCAACGTGAAATGACTTTCGCGTTGCGAATTTGTACCTTCAACATGTCTTTTTTGCCTTCAAATATAATGCAGATTGAATTTTTTAGAAACAACAATTCAACTTTTACAAATCAATTAAACAAGCAAAAAATAATTCTTATTTACAAATCAAATTAAACAAATCAACTTTTACAAATCAATTAATCAAAAAATAAATCTTATTTCCTCATCAATTAAACAAATCAACTTTCAATGTAAAATTCAATTAAACAAAGAAAAAAAAGTGTACCCCAGACTGTTGTTTATGCACAAATACATTTCACGCATCTCACTTCAGGATTAACCTGCAAAAACAAACATTTGCTCAAACAACACTTTCTACACATCTAAAACCAACAAACAATAAATTACTCTAGGTGCTTAACCAAATATTTTCAAACCAATTAAAGAGTATATATGTTAACAACACTTGCTCAAACTTAGCAATTGTTTATGTACAACTTTTAGCACGCAGATGCAGATAGGCAGCGTCTCGCATATATCGATCTGGCCATATAATGCCGAAACCACAAGCTTACTGAAGCTCTATCTCTATCTGTGGGAGGTAGATACTGTATACTTCCTGTGTTCAAACGTTACAAGCATACGAGAGGACCACAATCCCCTTTGGCTCCCTACGTTTGTTGTGGCGCATTCTCGTCTCTAATCATTGTAATTTTGAACTTCTTTGGCTTCTTGTTTCCAGAATTTATCCAATAATCAATCGCATTCAAGTATTTAGCCAAATGATCGCTCCATCCCTTAGTAATAATATCTCTCAAATCAGACAATGGTATGTAATTCAACATGCTGTCATATACCATTGTCTTCAGGGATGGGAGCTGAAGCTCGATAAGAAGCCAATGACGATGTTCCAAAACAGGGATAAACACCTGTAATCATAAATAATTGCGCACATCAAATAAAATTTATGAAAACTATTAAAATATTCAAAAAAAATAAATACTAACCTTATCGACCTCCCACCACGCAGGATAAAGTTTAGCTTTTCGATTAGCCAACTTATATGAAACATCTCTCTGATCCTTCAAGTGAGCTGCGTGAAAAGACGTCGACATAATAGTCCATCGAGTATCTCTTTTCTTCAATTTTATTATTATTAGAAGACGTGACACCCATGCATCAATAAGTTGTTTTATAAAAAAATAAATATATTAGTGAATTTATTAATAATTTAAAAAAAATTAATCAAAATGCAATATAAGAAGAATATAAGACTTATCACCCCTTCGATATAGCCATTATCTTCAACCCCTAATAAAACACCCCACCAAGACCGATCAAGAAACAAATGAATAGCATCGTCTATTTGGCATATGTCAGAAAAACACCCCTTGCTCCGCTCATGTAGATAAAAATCAACTGCGGTCTTAGCCCAAAGGGTATTATCCGTAATTGTGTCCGGTAGTGTTTCCCTCTCCTGCTGAGGAATGGTACTGGCTGGTAACACATACGAAAGCCAACTCACATCCATTATATCAGGCACACGAGGGGGTTTATCAATATGTCGACATATGACGCCATATGCATTGGGCTCTTGAACGGCGGGCGAGACCTCTTGAACGATGACGGGGGCCTCTTGAACGGTAGGAGGGGCTTCTTCGATGATGAGAGGGGCCTCTTGAACGATAGGAGGCGCCTCTTGAATGATGATAGGTGCATCGGGCTTTTTCATACGGAGTCTTGGCACTAGTGGGGTGAACGGAGACGTAATGGCACGTGTACGACTTCTGATGCGTGAACCCCGTTGTGCAAGAAAAATCTGACGTAAAACATCTACCTTATCGGGCCGCTGAAAATAAATTAATACATAAATCAGTAAATAAATAATGTCGAAAAAAGGTTATTTGCATTTTTAGTATAGTATTAAACAAATTTACCTCATTGTGTAGAGTATGAACCTTATTTTGCAACGATGAAACAATCTCGCGTAGAGCGGCAACCTCATCACGTAAAGTAGATACCTCACCACGTAGCGCACCATTGTCATCGCTTAAAAAATCCACCTCACCATGTAAGGATCGAACCTCATCACGCCATGCACCATTATCTTCATGTAAAGTACCGACCTCATGACGCAAAACACCGACCTCATCATGTAATTCCCCTAACTCATCCCGTGGAGGTGGAGAACAGGGAGATAAATATCGTGGCCTCTTTGTCGGTCGCCTATCTTTGTCGTCGTATATGGGGGTAAATCTTTCCAATCCAACATGCGGATCCTCCTCTAGGTAATAGCCCTGGGAATATCATTTGATCTTTTTATCACATATGTACTCATGTTGGGGAAAGCCTCAAATATCCAAATCTACAAAATAATATAATACACAAACAGTAGTAATTGTTAAATAATTAATTATAATTTTGGAAACATTATATAGAAATTCTTACCTTAAAGGCCCAAGTAAAGCCTGTCAAAGTGTATTTAGAACCATCGCCCCGCAAACTTTTTTGATCCTCAAAGGCAGATGACAACTTCTTCCAGGTATCTTTTCATAGATATGAACCCCACGGAAACATGTTACATGCATTTAGGTCATCTACCAATAATATTAGGTCCTCAGAGATTGGTTGTCTGCCCTCTTTGCCTAAAAAGTCGGCATGCAAATGTAATAAATGGCATACTCGGACAACATCAAGGTCATCCATCCGAGTAAAACCATATTTATCAAATAATCTCTTCAAGTCGTCGACGTGTATACTCGGCTTCGACTTTGCCAGCTCAGGAAAAACCCGATATAACCATGATGGGCGGGCGATATGACTAGTGTACCGACCTACGTCATCGTGTCCGAAGCGTAGACCGGTGATTAAGCAAAACTCCTCCCGCCCAAAACAAGTATACGCCGGTGCCAAAGGAAAGTGAAACCATATCTCCTCATCACCACGTTGTACCCCCTCGGGTAGATCGTTAGTCATGGTCTGAAGAAACAAATGTATAAACATAACATCTCCACCCGTATGTTGCACTTTCATCCATGGCCCGAAGCAAGTATCCTCAAACAATTTTCTTTGTAAAGGTGTAAGCGTCGACGCAATTTTAGTGGCTAGGCTTAATTTATTCCTTAAGGTCAATGCAACCAAATTTTTTTTTTACAAAAACAATAAACATGCCAAGTTAGATATACCAAAAACTACAAATTATACACTATAAACAGACATGATATTAAACAGTGAAAACAAAGCCAAATATGTTTCATACTAGCACAGTATTCACCCAAGTTATTATTCCATCATAGTTCACAAAATGCATCAGATAACATTCCAGAAGTAAGCACTTATATAAACATTTAAAAGGATAACATATAGGTTTAGTGCAGGTTCAAGGACAACATAAAGTGTAGTAGTTTATTCTTGAAACTTAAATTAGCAACACTGTGAAGTTAGTATTTGTCTTTGTTTTTTGGTTGAAGAAATGCAATTCATTCAAGTTTCAATTTGCAGAATAAAAGAAGTTTCTGAAACTTAAATTCGCAACGCGAAAATGAAAATCGCAACGCGATTTTAGTTTCGCGTTGCGAATTTGGTGTTGCGATTTAGGGTTTCTTTAACAAAAAGACAAAACAAAGACATATACTAACTTCACAGGGTTAAAGACTAAACAGTTTAGCAGTATTGGCAGCAACCGAATGAATTTAACAATCTCAGTGAAGTGGTTAATCTAATAATAATACAAAAATTTCAAAATAAAAACAATTAAAAAACTAACCATTGGTGGTTGATTTTCCATTTCTGACCGTGAATGGTTGTGAGGGTTTCTCTGAGAGATGGAGATAGACGGATTTCGTCGGAAATAGGGACGGATTTCGTCGGAGATGGGGACGGATGCCGCCGTAGAGATTGAGAGATGGAGATGGGACTGAGTTGTGCTTTAGGGTTTTAGGTTAGAGATGATTTGCGATAATATTGTTTACATTTGTGTTGCGAAATTAATATTGTGTTTTGCGTAAAAACATTTGACTTTCGCGTTACGAATTTGACTTCTGTGTTGCGATTTGACTTTCGCGTGGCGAATTTGAAAAATCGCAATACGATTTACATATTCGCGTTGCGAAATTAGAAACTGGGCTGCGAAATTGGAATTCGCATTGCGAATTTGTTTGTCATTTTGGCAAATCCAAAAAAAATTGATTAAAATCGTATATTATAAGGCATTTTTTGTCACTGAGGTTATTTTCTCTTAAGTATATCATTTTTCTAACACATACCGTCACATGGTATACTTTGATTCTATCACGTGGTATTTACAAATTTTTAAAGATTTTTTTTTTAAAAATTATAGAAATTTAAAATAATTTTAAAAAATCTATATATATATAACATGTGACACCAAATGATCAATAAAAATTGTTAAATTTAACTATCATTGTTTATCAAAAAGATAGAACTGATAAAATGTTGAAATTTAAGGGCTTAATTAGGTGAAAGAAATTTTAAGAGCTTAATTGATTTCTTTCAAAAGTTTGAGTGCTTTTGGCCCTTTTAAACTTATATTTTTCTAAAATTGTAAATATGCTTAATTAAGTTTATTCTTTATAAAAACATTAAAAATATAAATGATATAAAAAATTTAAAATTAAGAAAATTTTAAAAGAATTTATTTCCTTAAAAATGATATTGATTTTTTAAGAAAAATTAAGTTTTTATTTAAATTCTTAAAGAATTTTATTTTCTTAATATTTTATTTTTTAAATGAAAACGACAATGAAATAAAATGATATATATTAATACATAAATAAACTCAAAAGTTATATAAGGACCAGACTGAAAACATGGGTAAAGCACATGGTGAAAAAATATATTAACCCAAAAAAAATCTTGGTTTTAGAAAGGTTGTGGGTCGGGTGGTGGACAAGGGAGGCCGGCTCCCCGGGGGGGGGACCCTGTCTGAAATCTAAAATGGAAGTGGATGTACGATGGCCGCAGATGTGCCTAAAATCTAAATCCAATACCCAAAAGAAATAGTACGAATCATGGCTTTTTCCCAAGGTTACTCACTGTTTGCTGAAAGAAAACAACTGTTCATGCTTTTTATTTTCTTTGAGTAGAAAAGAAAAGATAGGTAGAGCGGCCAGTCATTTCAAGCTCAGCTCCTCTTTTCAAGGGAATTTTCGAAGAAGGTTGTTTGACGCCAGTAACCAAGACCTTTCCATGGAGACCAGATGGTTCGGGAGATACAGTTCAAGTATAATCCTTTAAGATCAAGTGTATATGCAGCGGGGACTGGCATAGATAGGATTTTCGATCAATTTGATTTAATCTAAATAACATACATTCCTTACTTGATCGAAATTTAATTATTTTTTAGATAAAATTTAAATTTGATCATATTTGAAATAATATATTTGTAAAAATATAATTTTTATTTAATCAAAAGATAGATTTAATTGAAAAAAATAGTATATTGAGGGGTATGGTTGTAATTCTCCCTAAATATATAAAGTAAACTATATTGGTTTAGGTTGAATTGAATTAGATATTTTTCATCCTAAACCCAAACTAAACTTGATCCGAACATAACCTCTAAAAAAATGTCTCAATATAATCGAATAGAATCGTAATTCATGGAATTCGAATTACTATATATAGTTGATGTATATCACCAATTTCAGTGATACACCGAGAGTATATAGCTGGACTTACTGAACATGATCCAAACCCTAATATCAACACTAGTAATCATTATAAAACCCTTAATCAATATAAAAAAAGTAGACTTTTTTCCCCCCAAATTTTGGGATACATTTTAAATCCGACTAAATAGATAATACGAATCATCTTTAATTCTATCGAATTCTATTAATCATCGATAAAAAATTTATTAGATAGGATTTTATCTAAATCATAATAGATCAATCACTCCTAATCATTATAAGCTAAATATTACCAACAACATACATCACAGTCAAGACGTCATATTAAATCAGTGCGGACTTCATGACTTGTTTCTAACATCTACATGACACCCTAACTCTCTTCTGACGATTGGATAAACAAACGAAACCCTCACAAATCCAGTTTCGTTCACACTTCCCAGTTTCTAGTCCACTGGTCATCACTTGCCCCGGGGATGCTTACAATTACACATCAGTTATAAATGAAGAAATTGAAACCTCAGTAAAACACAACAAAAAGAAAACGATCAATAAATCTGGGGAAAGAAGATTGACAAAGGCAAGCAACAGCACATGTGAGTGCCCGGTTTTCGCATTGTGGCCTGTGGGGTAGTTTGAACCCTAATTATTGTTTTTATAGGCAAACAAAATTTTATTAATATAAATTTATTTGGTGTAATGCATCATTAAAATAACGAGGAAAAAGAGTACAAAACACCAACACATGACAAACCCTAATTATTATTACTTGTTGGATTGAAACACCCAGCTTTCTTCCATGTCAAAACACATCAGTCACGCATTTGACTGGACTGGTTAACCAAAACCATATCAAAAGAAGATAAAACCATAACAAGTTGTACAGTGCGTTGGGACAGAAGCTGGTAACCTTTGGATTTGCCATTTGATTGAAAGCAAGAAAAAAACTGGAGTAGAAAAATAAATAATGATGATTGATGATGATGATGATGATGATGATGATGTCTGATTTACTGTCTTCCTTATGTTACCGAGATCGATACGATTTTAACTTGTTATAGTAGCCACTGGGTTAACTGTTGCTTCAGGGTTTTTTTTTAGTAAAGAGGGAAACGTTTACGAAAAGATGATGAAGGACCCATCTGAAAACATGAATGCCCCATTTCTTTCCTCTTTTTGTGTGCTTATCGATCAAATCGTGAATTTAATCCTTTTAATATGCTTGAATATTATTAATGATTATGTTTCTATTTGATATGATTTAGTGCTGATAAATGTTAAAATTTGTAATCCATGTTCACACAGGGATCGATACACTGAATAATAATGGATATTTAATCTCAATTTAATAAATTTTGATCTGACTGTTTATATAATAAAAAATTATGAAATAATTTACGAATTATCTAAAAAAAATATTACATAAACCCTCCCCATTATATCACTCATAGTTCTAACCAATAATTTCTCAATTTTCTAGAAAAATTATTACAGTAATATAATGTGGCACAATAAATAACTTTTCTGGTGGCTTGTTCCATACAAGCTCTCATGTGACAGTTTTTTATTTTTCTTCTTTCTTTATTCCATTTGCCTTTTCAAAACTTAGTCCCTCTTCGCATTCTTTGTCTTTGTTGATTGAAACTATAAATGAAGCGGTGAGAAGAATTTATATAACACATATTAACTGCAGATTAATATGTTTTAAAACCGATAATGTTAACGATTGTTTTGTAAGTTTTGAAACTTTTATAGTGAAAAAAAAGGAACTTACTCAAATTTTAGGATCGTTAGTGAAATTTACCCCAAGTAAAACATTGTAGGTTCGACTGTCAAACTCAAACCCAAAGTTCAAGAAACTCTTTGGCCGGTGCAGATGATTGAGTTGATCCCAGTGCACTGAGTTCCAGGCACTCATACAGCTAAAATACTGTAATTGATTTGAGAGTGCCCGGTGTCGTAATTTTCGTACTTGTACAAATTTTACTTGGTTAGAAAAAGTAACGTGGATAAAAAATAGTGTTTTAGAAATATTTTGGAGTTGACAATAAATTTTTTGGGTTAGGTATGTCAAATACTTAAAAATAATATTTTAGAATAATTTTTAAGAAAATATAATTTAAACTGATCTGCGTATAAACTAAAAATTCGTTCTTTTTTATAATAAAAAAAAGATTAGTGGTCGATTACGTTTGGAGAAGTATTAGCAGTACCCCCACAACGCTCAAAATTGGTACTTCATTAATTATAATTTGTCTCTATTATTGGAAATTTAAAAATTCAAAAATATATTTAATTATTAATCATGTTATTTCAAATTTATTTTAAGAAAATATATTAATATATATATATATATATATTTATAAATAATATATTTATTTACTTAGAAATATCAGAAAGGGACTTCTAGGTGCTTTAAGACAGCTCTTTTCTACTATATTAATAAATAAAATAAATATTAAAAATGTTTCTTAAAAATTAATATATATTTTATATGATAAAAAATATCAGAAAACGAACTTCTAGATGCTTTAAGACAGTCTTTTTCTTTAATATTATTAGAATTTATTATTATAAAAATAATAAATAAATAAATATTATTTATTATATGTATATGTTTATAATAATAATAATATATTGCAAATAAACATATAAAACTAAATCAACAACTAAAATAAATGAGATTAAAACTATATAATAAAAGCTAATAATTTTAAAGTTAATGACTAAATTAAAATGTATTAAAAATAAATATCTAATTCTTAATTAATTTATTAAAATTTTAGTGTTTGATTATGTTATTTTATATATTTATTAATTTGGTGACTAAATTAAAACTATATTAAATTCGAAAATTAAATTAAAACAAGTTAAAACATGTTTTATGGATTAAAATATTAATTATTAAAATTAAAGGACTAAATATGTCATTTACCTAAAATATATATAAAAGCATAGCAAGGACTAAATTATAAATAGCCTCCTAAATTAGAAGGATTATTTCATATTTTCCCTATTTTAAGTGAATAAAGTAATGAACTCTTAAAGCCTAGGGACCTGACGTGTGGTTTGCCCAAACATTTTATAAACTTAAAATTCATCTTCTTCCTCTCATTTTTCACACGGAAGAACACCCAAAGCTTTCAACTCTTCTCTTTTCTGTTTTTTATTTATTTAATTAACTTACTTTGTTTTTTTCCGAAAATAAATAAATAAATAAAATATAATGCTAAAAAAATGAATCAAATGTAAAAATAACCTTTGTAATGCTTTTTCCTTTTCAATTTGATGTGTATTTGCTCATCTTCCTCCTTTTTTTTGAATTGTTCTGGGGGTTTTATAGCCCCAATTTACATGTGAAAAGAAATAAAATATTATCCTTTGTTTTGTGATGATGAATTGATTCAGAACGTGGAGCATTGGTGGTCGTGGGTGTGGCGGCTGAGCTATAACGAGGAGAGACAGCTGGTGAGGTGCTGGACGGTTGTCGTTGTTGGAGAGTTGCTGAAACGTGGAGGGGGCAGCTGGCTTCTGGAGCTGCTGGAATGTGCAACGTGGAGGGGCTGCTGGAATAGAGAGGTAAAAATGGTGATTACAGCTGCCCCTCTTTGTTCGTTGCTGTGGAACAGGAATGGAGCAAAGACATAAAACACCATTTTTAGCTTGAAATGTTTAAACTTCTGAGCTATAAGTTCTTCTCATTATGAACTTTTCCACTGGGGATGATAATTTATCTCATTCTGTGATGTAATCATGCAAAGGCTGAACAAGTTCTTCTCGGATGAACTTCTCCTTCCTCTTCAGATAAGTTCTTTTCATTATGAACTTTCTGTGGAAAAGTTGATGTTGATCTATCTCTTTCCGTAATAGAGTCATGCAAAAGGTTGAACAAGTTCTTCTCATTATGAACTTCTTCTTCCTCTTCAGATGAGTTCTTCTCATTATGAACTCTCTGGAAAAGTTGATCCATCGAGTGATGAATTCAAGCAAAATGTTGAACAAATTATTCTCATTATGAATTTCTTCTTCCTCTTCAGATGAGTTCTTCTCATTATGAACTTCTACATGGCAATGCCGATCCATCGAGTGATGAATTGAAGCAAAATGTTGAACAAGCTCTTCTCATTATGAACTTATTCTTCCCTCTTCAGATGAGTTCTTCTCATTATGAACTTTCTTTGGAAAAGTTGACGTTGATCTATCTCCTTCTGTGATAGAGTCATGCAAAAGGTTGAACAAGTTCTTCTCATTATGAACTTCTTCTTCCTTCTTCAGATGAGTTCTTCTTATTATGGACTTTCTCTGGAAAAGTTGATGCTGATCTATCTTCTTCTGTGATAGAGTCATGCAAAAGGTTGAACAAGTTCTTCTCATTATGAACTTCTTCTTCCTTCTTCAGATGAGTTATTCTTATTATGAACTTTCTCTGGAAAAGTTGATCCATCAAGTGATGGATTTGAATTTTTGCTAAAATCTTTGAAATTCCTGTCAAAATTCAGCATGGATAAAATGAATGAAAATGCATATATTTTTGCAAATGCCTAAATATAATGCATGAATGTTAAGTTCATTTTTATTTGATTTCAAAGTGGTGAACTTGTCTTCATTCACTTTGGTCAAAATGTCATTTTAAGCTGGCATTTTTGATTTGGAAGAGCAATCTTTATGTTTTCTTTGTTTCATGAAAGTCTCAGAAAAAATATTTCATTTATGGAACTCTTACCGTAGTCAGAACTATGACCTTGATGCCCTATTTTGTCTTTGATAACATCGGCTTTCTTTATCTGAACTTGTGTAGAAATCCAATAAAGCTTTCATCTTTGAAAAGAGAACCTATCATCTTTAAAGAGATATGATATCATCTTTGAAGAAAGAATCTATCATCTTTGAAAAGTGTAGATGTAGATATGTCATACTCAGCATGGATTAATTAGGAGAGCAATGTTTGTTCTGATTTGACTCTTGCAACACATTATAAGGAGGATGTATCCTGATTCCTTTCATGTCTCCACATCTAATTGGATCTCGAACAAGGCAACTTGTCATTCAACTTTAGTTGGATCCACTAGTTTCTTGTTGTAAAACATTTGACAACACATTCATCATTTCTTGTGATTTCTGCACAGATGTTTCGTAAACATTTAACAATACATTCATTATTTCCTATGGCTTCTGCCCAGATGTTCTTAATCAAATGAAGCTCTTTGCATAGTGTTCAAAGCTTTTGTATGATGTCACAAGACCACTTGAGAACAGAACTCAGTGGGGATACAAGTGAGATGTTGGTATGACCAAAAACTTGGTCAAATTCATGATATATGCTAGTGCCGAGTTGAATAAGAGATATCAACTTATCTTGATATCATCTCGAGCAAGGGTAAGTGTGATATCGATCACGTTTTCATCTGAAATAAGCATTGTAGAAAGTAGAAACACTTCAGCTATAGGATCCATGTATAGAAGAAGGTTTATGAAATTCTTGATGTTGGGGATGAAACACACAGGATAAACCAAATAGATGAAAACTTAGTTCTCCCTGGCTGGTAATGATAACCCCAGTAACAACGAGAATAAGAATAACATAAGCTGGGCCTCTTTATTTGTTCAATATCATCAAGTAAACAAACACTGATGTGAAAAACAGCTTCGTGATCTCAATAGCATGATTGAAACTAACTATCAGGAATCTTAAAGAAATATTTCCAATCATTACCGACACATAAAATACAAAATTCAAAGCCAAGATTTTGAGAAACTGAACCCTGGATCAAATGATTTGCCTAGGGATCATCCTTATTCATGCAACCGTGATGTAGCTTAACAAAGAACATGTTGTCGTGTGAAACATGATTTAAGAAGATTGAGTATTTGAAACCATTCTTGCCGAGTATATATTTTTTCAACAATATGATCCTGATGTAACTGTCTGATGAACGAAACAATAATGTATAGTCAGCTTCACTGTCACTATTTCACCATTTTCATTCTTCATTCCTTTCTGTCTTATTGGAAATATTTGCTCATGTCAAATGATCTTTAACATATGACGATGTGGGCCTTCAGCATGCCCCAACATTGGCTAATACAAACGTTCAAAATGTGTCAACATTCTTGATTCTGATTGAAAGGGGATTTCAGCATGCCCCAACATTAGCTAATACAAACGTTCAAAATGTGCCAATATTTCAATTGATTGAAATGGGCTTGCAGTAAGCCCCAACATTTGTTGACATAAACATTCAAAATGCGTCAATGTTCCTGATTATGATTGAAATAGGTTTTCAGCATACCCCAACATTTGCTTCTTGTTGATCATTCTGGTGTCACTAAACAGCAGTTGTCAAGTAACTTGAGGAAATCTCTTCATGTTGTCACAAACTTAAGAAGTGCTCAATCATTCTGACGGAAATGACTGAGATATGTGCCTCTTCTGAATGAGGTGCCCACTTCTTGGATCTGGAATGATCTAGTCGGACAGAGCGGTATAAATCGTTTGGTAACTCATTCCAGGCTGACACAGTGAACCTTTTTTCAGTGAAGGCTATTTCTGGAATATACTTTTCCATGCAACATGTTGATTCTGATAACTACTCATCTGATTATGAAGCGATCTTTCAGGATGATTTCACAGATATTGATAGTTCTTCTGATACTGAGGAAATCCTGAATTCTAATTTTGATGAGGAGAATAAACTGTTATACTTGATGAAAATGGGGTACTCAGAGGCTGAGGCTTCAATAGCCATGGAGATATGTGATCCGAATTCATCAATTGCAGAGTTGACAGATTTTATATGTGTTGCTCAAATGGCTAAGGCTGCTAACGCACTTATTCCGATAGAAGATAAGAAACCATTATACAATGACCCCAATTACAAGCAAAGGAAAAACTTGGGCTATGATATTTGGAAAAGGAAGAAGCAGAGAAAGCTTGAAAAGAAACTTCTTAATAAAAACGATCATGCAATTCATCTTCCAAATCCGATGATTGGTTTTGGATTTCCTACCGAACCAGATCAGATAACTCAAAGAACACTTCCAGAAGATGTTATTGGGCCTCCTTATTTCTACTTTGAAAACGTGACACTTGCTCCAGTTGGTGTTTGGACCAAAATGTCACGGTACTTATACGATGTAGAACCAGAATTTGTAGATTCAAAGTATTTTTGTGCCGCTGTACGAAAAAGGGCTATATTCATAATTTGCCAATTGAGAACATATTTCCTCTTATTCTGTTTCCTCCACACACCATACATGATGCTTTTCCATTGACAAAGAAAAATTGTGATCTTCCTAGGATCCAAGAACAAAGTTGACCTGTTTACAAACATGTACAGGAAATGCCAAATTGAAAGAAAGGATCCGTAAGGCTCTTGAAGCTTATGAAGATAAGCCACCTTAGAGTGTCCAGAAGTATGTTCTTGATGAGTGCCGAAAATGGAATATGGTATGGGTTGGAAGAAATAAAGTTACTCCATTTGAACCTGATGAGGTAGAAATGCTTCTAGGTTTCCCTAAAAACCATACATGAGGAGCTGCTAGAGACATGTTCTCCAGTGATATCAATGTCCTGTCTTTTTTTTCTGGGATCAGTGATGCAGAGGTCGCCTTCTACTGTCTTGGCATACCTTTGAAAACAGATGTGCAAGAACTGAATGATGATCGGTTGGAGCAATTGATGAGTAGATTTGTCGAATTCGACCTTGTTGTCAGTGGCATTCCCATGTAACAACCTTACCGGAAGAAATAAACATCATCAGGATGAACTAGAAGTTTTTTTTTGTTAGCACCTTTTCTTGTAATAGCTACTAAAGTGACTGTCTCTCATGCTGCTTCAAGATAGACACCTACATATCCCACTCTTCCCGAACCATAGAAAGGTTTAGTTGAAATGGGCTTTCAGTATCTCCCTTTAGAATAAGGTAATCATTCTTGATAAGTTGCTGATAATTTCATGGAAGAGCATCATAAGTTCAATTCTCTAAACTTTTAGGCTTTTTGGACCACTTGCTTTCAAGAATGCTTCATCCTTTTGGCCTGACTTATTCTTTCTCTTCAATAGAGGTAGAATAGACAACAACTTGCTTCAAGAACCTTTCTCATTTGAGGCTGTCCTATTTGAAAAGGTTTTTTCTCCTTTCTTTATTAAAGAATGACATAATTTTGTAAAGTATTGCCCTTTTCAGGTTCACAATAGAATTAAATCATAAGACATATAATTAATGAATATCAAATAAATCAACTACTCTTTCAAATTAAAAAATCATAGTCCTATGGCAAGTGTCAAAATTATTGATTGATTTAAGGTGTAGGTTGATTCTGGTAAAGTAAGGTCTCTCAGGTTGGTCAAGAATATATATTTTCTTTGAGATTTCACTATCTTGAAGGAAGGGTTGTTATGCTCATCTGATGGAGATACTTCTTGGTTCCAGAATCTCAGGAACGTCTTTGGGATGTGCATTGCTTTATCAAGAGCTTAAGATCATCTCTTATGTCGTTGTTGCACCATTCAATATTCGAGCCACCTTTTCAGGTTTTCAACTCGAATCTTCCTTTGGTTCCAAGATGTTATTTAAAAATTTACATCTTGAACCCCCTTTTATCATTTTTCATATCATATATTAAAGATTTTAAAAACAGTTTCGTAAATAAAAATCAATCCTGAGAGGCGGAATGAAATCTGAAGATAGTCCCTTTCACATAGAAATTCATGTATGATTAGAATGGACTTTTCAGGTACGTAACGTAGGCCAGGGCTTATGGTTACGAAAGAAAGGGATAAAAAAGCCCAAATAAGTGTTTAAGGGTAATTAAACCAAGGATCAATTCTGATGCCTTTAATCTTGTCTTGCTTGACTTGGATCTGCTTTGCTGGGGGTTTTTCCATAAGATTTATTTATTTCCAGCATTTCTTGTGCTTCTTGTTGAATATGAATCTTTGAACTTATTGCACTTGATCAACCTTGTAGCTTGAGGCTCCATGAGTCACCCATCTTGATTCAATTTTTTTTCTTTTTTTCCTTTTTTTTTGAATGAGTATATGACTCCAATTGCTTTGAGAACCTTCTTTTCCTCTTATATTTCAAAAATTCTTTCGTTATTCTTGAATGGAATGATCTTCAAGCACTTTGCATTTGATCTACCTTGTAGTTCAAAACTTTCTTCATTTCGTGAAGATTTGCCTTCGTAATAAGGCTAAATTAATGATCTTCACTTTGCCCCCCCAATGTGGAGGGTGATCCTTGGTTAGGGTTGAATCAGAAAAAATATTATAGGCTCAAAAGGGGACAACAAGGGATATATATATATATATATATATATATATATACATATATTTTAAAGGATAAATGAAACAATGTCGTTCGTCATCTCATACACAGAAGCCTTTGTAAAAAAGATGTATCCCCAGGGGGGGATGAATATTCAAGATTAATCTTTATTTATATGAAAACAATGTAATTAATGCATGATATATCAATCTTTTTTCTTTCTTCTTTGAGTATGCCTTAATCACTCGAAATTATCTTTGATAACTTGATCATGATGCCTCATCTCGTTTCTTCTTGCAGGAAGATTTACGGATAATTTGAAAGTTTGGTTCTTTTTGAGGTTTTTTGATTTCACTGTACAAAAATGATGGTTTTGTATTTGGAAGGACAAAGGTGTGACTTTTGAAGTCGTGTATGTAATGGAAGGTAATGAACCAATCAACTCTACTGGAGAAGGTAAACATTTTGATTTGGTGTCTCAAAAAAAAGTAGAGACATGACTTTAAGGTCTCAGATAAATGTATGGTCAAGATTTGATTTTAATGAGGGCCAAGTAATTGGCATTGGATGGGATATGTATAATTTTACCACTTGCTAAAGATCTATAATTCTTGAAAAAATATATTTAATCTACTTGATACTCAAAAATTTCAAAATTAAAATTTAAGTCCTTGCTCATAACCATAAAAGTAACAAAAATTTATTTATCACAATAAGACAGAGAAATGAACAAAAAACAAGTTCAAACAAGATGCTGAAAATAGAAAGATACTACAATGGTAGATATCACTTCCACTTGTTTATTACTTATGCATCATTACTCCTCTAATGTTGAGTGTGTAACAGGATCAGAGTCTTTGTCCTCACTTGCCCCCCATTTCTTGATCATTTCTCTTATCTGGGCTCGTTTAGATGATTCCTCAGACGTACCAATCTATATTTCTTCCTTAGCAACTTTGTGGTCTGATCTTATCTCCTTGTTTAGCGGTTGGAATTTGGGCTCAAAACAATCTTTATTAGTGACAATAGCTTTATCCCGGTTCTTAACACATATTGCAGCTGTGATTGGCATAGTATTTGTCATGTTCTCTAAACTGCCCAAAGTTTCATCTGTCTTCAGGAAGTCTGATATGGGTGTTTGAGATGTTTTCATGGTTGCATATTCCCAGTTTATTTTTAGGCCTACAGGCCAATCTCTGATTACATCCATGGGAACCTTTTTGCTTTGATTTCCTTTCCCATTTTCTTGTGTCTGATATTCTTCACAGGATTTGATCACATTAGTCTCAGTCGAGGCAATAATTTCTGAGTGTTGAACTTTAACCCCTTCTTTTACCTTGCATTTTTGAATTGCTTGCTTTAAAGGATCTTGGAAATTTCCCTTAAGGTTATCAGGAACCTTAGTTGAACAACTTGGAATTCCAGTCTGATTTATCCAAGGAACATCCTTATAGGTCCAATTCTCATTTGGATGCCATTGTGACTGAACAAGTCGTGGAGTAGTTAAGTTGGCTAAGAGCATTTTTGAATATGATTTTTCACCTGAAAAGTGGAAAGGAGGAAATTGAAAACTCTGCACATTCTTTTTCTTCTTGACTAGCCTTTGACCCTTTTCTATGTCCTTTTTCTTTGGGTAAAACTTATCTCTCACAAGTGAACTTTTTCCATTCATTGATTCTTCATTCACTATTAATTCATCCATACCCTTCGGAACCAAATCTTGAACCTGTCCTGAATTACCATACTCACTAATAGGTTCGTAATCATCAGACAATATCACGTCGAACTCATAATTATCATTCAGATCCTCATTCATAGCCTTCACTGCGGAATCCTCTAAGGGTTTCTCTCCATGGATCTTATCATTCATCATATCCATTAACGTGGTCATTTGTTCTTTTGAATCAGCTTGGATCTTTTTTGCGTGATTAGTCATTTCTTGTTGAGTCTTAATAAGTTGCTCTTGCAGTTTCTCGATTCTACTGACCCTTGCTAAGATCTCATTCATGGATCTTATTTTTTTAGGAATACCAAGTTAGTTCCACTTTGATTTCAAAAAATATTTCACGTAATCCTCCACGAATTATTCCCATATTGTAAAATAATTTGAAACAAAATGTAATTATGCCAAGATACAAATGTAAAAATGAAATTGTAAATACAAACGTAAAAATGCAAGGATGCAAATGTGAATATGTGTAACAATATGTGCAATACAAAAGCAAACATAAAAGTATAAATACAAAACGAAAATGCAAAGATGTGAAATGCAAATGCATGTATGAAAAGGTGTTACTCAAGAGTGATCATCTTAGAACAGATTTCATTGAACACAAAAGTTTCCGTGCATCAAACAAAACCTTTAAATATAGGGGATGGCTTTTACTCCTAATTTCTCTATTTCTCTTAAAAGCCAAATTAACTTCCACTCATGTTCAGGTGTGGAGTTATCCATCTGCTTTAATTCTCTAGCGAAGCCAACTAAGTTCACTAGCTTATGAGCCACATTGCTTGCTTGAGCAGCAACTTCCTTCGTGACATTGTCTTTTTCCTTTATATTCTGTGTCAATTCTCAGCGTTGCTAATTTTGTAAGAGAGCCTTTGTGTCCAAGAAGTTCTTGTACAAGATCTCTATACTCATCTGAACATTTCTCTAACTTCTTGTTTCTGGTCTTAGTGACTTCTAATTCAGTATCGATCTCAAGTTGATGGATCTGATATGATGCTTCCATGTTGGTCATAGCCATATTTAACCTTTGATTTTCGACTTGACATCTTTTTAATTCACTGACAGATGTTTTGTGTCTTTCTTTCTGCAACTCGTAAATCATGAGAAAACTTCTTGGCTCGTCCTTCATGTATGTTACAGTTCTTTTTCAGTTTGGTGACCCATGTATCCACTCTTCTGGGGTGTTTCCTAGGCCAGTATTTTGAAAGGCTTGACTGAACTTTTGGAAATCATCATGCATGGTTTCTATTTTGGTGCTCAATTTATCGTTTGCAATCTTTAGATGACGTATTTGAGCCTCAGACCTCAGTAAATTTTCTTCTTTATGGGTGCCCTTACTGATACTCTTACCTTTGAAGACTTTTGGTATTAATCTAGCAGGACCTTCAATTACCAATCTAGGTCGATTAATTATCACAAATTGTAAGGTTCCATGATCCAGAAGACTTTGTACTCGACGTTTGAAGGCAAGACAATTTTCGATGGTATGTCCTTGAGCTCCAGCATGATATTCGCAATAAAAGTTAATGTCATACCAATTCGGATACGGAGGTTGGAACGGTTTTATGTAGTACGGGCCACTTCTTGCGCTTCAAGTAGCTTTTCATATAACTCCTTATATGATATAGGGATATCATCAAAATAAGAACCGCCTTTTGTCTTGGATTGAACCTGAGTTTTAGACGTCGGGAGCAGACTAAACTTTGACGACTTCATATTACATGATTTCTTCTCATCTCTGGGAGTTTTTTTTTTACAGTTGTCACCATTTCTTGGGTATCTCCAGATAACTTGTGAATACGAATGTCGACTGTCTCTATTTGTGCCGGAATCTCTTTTCCTTTGGTCAAAACAGATATTCTTTCCATCATCTTGGACATCTGCTCTCTTATTTCTTGTATCTCCTTTTGCTCTTTAATGGGCATACGATCTTTGGGTGCCTAGCTCTCCTCTATCCTCGGAGTTCCCTCAGGATGCCATTCCACGGTTGCGTCATATTTTGTTCGATTATAAAACTTTTTGTCCATTTATGATTTCTTTCCAATTTGATGAACAGTCTTTCCAGTTAACACCTTTTGGTTATGCCATGATCATGCAATGCAAACAAAAGAAAACAATATAAACAAATTAGAGCAAAAATAACTTTGTAATGGGAAAATAAGAAAAAATAAAATGGTTAGTACCAACTAATTGAAAGAAAAATTTTTATTTATCATGGTATATAATAAATCCTAACCTCATGCTTTCTAGTTTCATGCTTTGTTTGGAAAAATTAACCTAACCGCATGATTTCTAGTTCGCAGGCATTTATTCAGAAAAAGGAAAAAATTAAATAAATCAAAAGACAAAAAGTTAGAACTTATTTCTCCTTTGTGTATACCTATGAACAGAGGTTCAGTACTGTCTTAGATCAGGTGAATTTCTAGGGTTTATTATATGCAGAGTTTCAGTTCTATGAGTAAAGGTACTCGAATTGTCCTTGTTGGTGCCCCCTTGGCTGCCAACCCTCAATCCTAGTCCACTACAGACTTAAGCAGACAGAGTTCAATTCGAGGGGACACATT
This sequence comes from Hibiscus syriacus, assembly GCF_006381635.1. Classification (NCBI taxonomy): domain Eukaryota; kingdom Viridiplantae; phylum Streptophyta; class Magnoliopsida; order Malvales; family Malvaceae; genus Hibiscus; species Hibiscus syriacus. The sequence continues at coordinate 1,919,903 of NW_024062759.1, read as the reverse complement.
TCTTTATGTTTGACACGGAGAATAAATTCTTACGAAGACATAGAGCATATGAACCCCGAAAGCTACTTGTTAGGTCTGACACGGAGAATAAATTCTCACGAAGACGTCGCTTTCACTCCCACTGAAAATGGACAAATCTCAGTTATAGAGATTATGTTTATGCAATGCATGTGTTGTGTGTGAGGATAAATGTTCAAACCTCTGACAGATAAATAATGAAATAAAATACTTGAAAAATAAAATGAAACATTAATAAAATAATATACATATAAATATTATGAAAATAATAAGTATATATAAAAAATTTTGAAAAGAAAGAATTAAAAATTAAATATATGAATTTTTAATTTTTAATTAATAGAGACAATTTATAATTGATTTTAAAGTTTGACCAGCTCCCCAGCGGAGTCGCCAAGCTGTCGTAACCGGTTTTCGCCCGGGTACAAATTTTACTTGGTTGGAAAAAGTAATGTGGATAAAAAATGGTGTTTTAGAAATATTTTGGAGTCGCCATTGACCTTTTTGGGTTAGGTAGGTCAAATACCTAAAAATAATCTTTTAAAATAGTTTTTAAGAAAACATAATTTAAACTGATCTGCGTATAAACCAAAAATTCGTTCTTTTTTATAATAAAAAAGGGATTCGTGGTCGATTACGTTTGGGGAAGGATTAGCACCCCCACAACGCCCAAAATTGGTACTTCATTAATTATAATTTATCTCTATTATTGGAAATTTAAAAATTCAAAAATATATTTAATTATTAATAATAATATTTCAAATTTATTTTAAGAAAATATATTAATATATATATATATATATTTATTTTTATAAATAAAGATATTTATTTACTTAGAAATATCATAAAGGGACTTCTAGGTGCTTTAAGACAACTCTTTTCTTCGATGTTAAAAGTAAATAAATATTAATAAAAACATTTCTATAAAAATAATTAAAATAAAATAATATATATATAAAAATAGGATATTTATTTATTTAAGAATATTAGAAAAGGACTTCTAGGTGCTTTATGACAGCTCTTTTCTTCTATATTAACAAATAAAATAAATATTAAAAATGTTTCTTAAAAATTAATATATATTTTATATGATAAAAAATATCAGAAAACGAACTTCTAGGTGCTTTAAGACAGTCCTTTTCTTTAATATTATTAGAATTTATTATTATAAAAATAATAAATAAATATTATTTATTATATGTATATGTTTATAATAATAATAATAATAATAATAATAATAATAATAATAATATATTGCAAATAAACATATAAAATTAAATCAACAACTAAAATAAATGAGATTAAAACTATATAATAAAAGCTAATAATTTTAAAGTTAATGACTAAATTAAAATGTATTAAAAATAAATATCTAATTAGTAATTAATTTATTAAAATTTTAGTGTATGATTATGCTATTTTACATATTTATTAATTTGGTGACTAAATTAAAACTATATTAAATTCGAAAATTAAATTAAAACAAGTTAAAACATGCTTTCTGGATTAAAATATTAATTATTAAAATTAAAGGACTAAATCTTTCATTTACCTAAAATATATATAAAAGCATAGCAAGGACTAAATTATAAATAGCCTCCTAAATTAGAGGGATTATTTCGTATTTTCTCTAATTTAAGTGAATAAAGTAATGAACTCTTAAAGCCTAGGGACCTGACGTGTGGTTTACCCAAACATTTTATAAACTTAAAACTCATATTCTTCCTCTCATTTTTCACACGGTAGAACACCCAAAGCTTTCAACTCTTCTCTTTTCTGTTTTTTTTTATTTAATTAACTTACTTTGTTTTTTTCCCGAAAATAAATAAATAAATAAAATGCTGAAAAAATGAATCAAATGTAAAAATAACATTTGTAATGCTTTTTCCTTTTCAATTTGTTGTGTATTTGCTCCTCCTTCTCCTTTTTTTTTTGAATTGTTCTAGGGTTTTTATAGCCCCAATTTACATGTGAAAAGAAATAAAATATTATCCTTTGTTTTGTGATGATGAATTGATTCAGGACGTGGAGCATTGGTGGTCGTGGGTGTGGTGGCTGAGCTATAACGAGGAGAGACAGCTGGTGAGGTGATGGACGGTTGTCGTTGTTGGAGAGTTGCTGAAACGTGGAGGGGGCAGTTGGCTTCTGGAGCTGCTGGAAGGTGCTGGAATGTGCAACGTGGAGGGGCTGCTGGAATGGAGAGGTAAAAATGGTGATTACACCCGGTAGAAGAATTGGACATTAAGTGTCTGTTTGTTTGTCGTAAAATGAATTACAAAATTGATTTTTCCTGAAATTTCGTGTTTGTTTTTCGTAATTTATTTTTTAGAAAATTTTTTTCGTATTTGTTTCACGTAATTTGTTTTCCGGAAAATATTTCCAGTGTTTGGTTGGAGGAAAATTGATTGGTAAACGTAAAACATTTTCCTATTCAATAGAATTTGATTTGTATTTTCTGGAAAATGACTTACGGTCTAATTTTTTGTAAGTCATTTTCCGAACTTTTAATTCAAATAATAAATACTCAAAATAATTTTATTTCATGAATTTAATATTAATAAAATATTTTAGTATCATTGTAATCAAAATATTAATTATTAAATTATTTAAAATATATTTATTAATATTTCTAATAATATAATATTATTTTTTTAATATTATAATAAAATAATCAATTATATTATAATAATATAAGATATTATATTTTTATTTTAATAATATATAATAAATTATTAATAACATTTATATTATTTATTAATTTCATATAAATAATTTATTAAATTATTAATAATGAATAATATTATTTATATAATAAAAAAACGTAATTCATTTTTCAGAATTCAAATTCCAATAATTCATTTTTCAGAATTCAATTTTCAGAAAATCAATTACAAACAGTTGTGTAGGGTCTTCTTCTTCCTGTTGTTTACCCTCACGTTAAAGTTGTTTAACCCACCAGTTGGATAACTAAGCTTCGTAACTGCATGCAACCCTTTTAGCTTGGAGCTTCATCTTTACCGTCTCCCGCAGATCAATTTATTATTATTATTACTAGGTGGATGAACTATGTGTTTTGTCCAAAATTAATTGGCTCCAAGGCTGTACCTTAATGGCAAAATTGGCCCAATAGACCATACATCTAAAAAAGTTGACCATTAAGTTATCTTTAAAATTAATTTAGGATATACGACAAATATTACAATGCGTAAATTCATTATACACACATGATGAGTTTGTCAAAATAATATTTTTTATTTAAACTCGTTACGTCAAAGTGACAAGTTCCAAAAAATATATAATTTTTTATTAGAATTTATTACGTCGAAATGATAAGTTTTAATAAAAATATATTTTATTGGAACTCGACATGCGCACATGACAAGTTCCAAGTCACTATAGCAAATGTCATAATTTTCAAAATAAAATATATAGTGTTGTATTGGACTAGATAATTACCCCACCTACGGTATTGAGTCAATTTTATCGTACCTTAATTTGAATACGAAGAGATCCAAGCATTCCCTACGCAATTATCAATAAAAACAAGCATTCTATGTGTATTTATATGCAAAAATAACGGCATGAACCAAACGAGTTTAATAATTAAAGGAATTATTGTTATTTCTAGAGATTTTTTGTTTGAACTCGCTATCTATATCTATAAGGATATTTGAGCATTCATTGTTAAATAGTTGAGAGTCTTTTAAATATATAATACCTTATAATAACTCTCGTATATCGAAAAGACTATTAGAATAATCAACTCTCCAAAATTGACTGGAAGATAGGAGAGTTATTAGACGAGATCAAAATATTAGTACGATAAACTTTTAAATGAGTTTTTTTTTATCATTTTTGAATGTGTTTTGTGTAAGATCAATTTTAAGGGATGAAAGATGAATGAAATATGAATATTTTGATATCGATCTTACTATAGAAAAAACAACCAGTGAAGAACGGGGATTGGCTGCTTACAGCGGAAAAAAAAGAGAGAGTAAATTTAAAAAATAGAAAAATTTAAAAGTTTAATAGCAAAATTAATACTTTTCTAAGGTGTAGTGCTTGAAAATTTGTTTTAAATATTAATATTTATATCAAAACGATGTTGCTTTTGTCTATATCATTATATTATTTAGATTTTAACGATCCAATAACAAAATTAAATTTAAAATTGAAGTTCATCACTATAATTAAAAAAAATAAAAATTTAATGTTAATAATGACACACACCTAAAAAGTTTATTGGTACGTGATATAGTTTACCCTTTTATTTATTTGTTCAAATTGGGCCGTTTGAAAGAATAACCCAACATTGTTGAATCTGTATCAGGTCATACCGGCCTCCTACTAGGGCTTAATAGGTTATATATAACGGTGTAGATGGTAAAATCCCTACCAGCCATTTCTTGCCGAGTCAGGGCTCAACGAGGAACACAGAAAAAGGAGGCAGCAAGTTTTTTTTCACCTCACCGCCATGAGAGCCAAGGTACTTCATGAATTGCATTAAATAAACTGTTCTCTTTCTGATTCAATCTGTTTCAGTTACAATTGATCTATAAATTCTTATTTCATTTTTGACATATCGCATGATCTGTGAACAGTGAAAGAAGAAGCGCGTGAGAAGACTGAAGACTGAAGAGGAAGCGCCGAAAGATGAGACAGAGATCCAAGTAGGCGGAACAGTTGGCCTTGTTCTACGAGGTTTCTCAATGTCTTAGCTTAATTTGGCGTGCTTTTAGGGATAAGTTATCTGCCATTTTTGTTTTTAGATTCAAGTTCTGTTTTTGTTTCTATAGTCTTTCAATTCGGTGCTAATCATGCCGTGGATGTTTCATTGTCGAGAACAGTGAATGGTTTTTTTAATATAATTATTACCCTTTACCTATGCATTTGCTTTGGTGATTACACATATTTAGTGATTAGAATTTGCTTGATGCAGTAATTTCCTTTTTGCTATTCAGTCCTGTTTGCAAGAAGAGTTGCGATACAAGAATGTTGAATTTTGATTCAGTTACATATATAACCTCAGTCTTTGATATTCACGGTCTTTGATTTTTTTCCTCATCTAACTATCCTAAAAGGATGCAACGCTGATGGAGTTGAAGATTTTACAAGTATGATCGAACGGATGATATGCGATATTAAGGAGTTAGTGTTTAAGGTGTAGGGTTTATGAATTATGATTTTGGAGTTTATATTTTAATTTTTAGGATTTAAAGTTTAAAATAAGCAATAGTATTTCAATATCGTTGGTATATTATAATTATATATAATTTATTGAGATTCATTGATTTAAACATATTTTGAGATATAAATTATATTTAATCTAACAATTTTTTTATTATAATGGTTATTTTTAGGAATAGTTTGAGTCCATCTGAATTTGACCCGAAAATTAAATCCTTCCGCTTGTATTCAATTTGATTTGAGTTTAGACAAATCTGATGCAGTTTTTTATATTAGAATTCGTTTAGAAAAATCTGATGCAGTTTTTTATATTAGAATTCGTTTAGAAAAATCTGATGCAGTTTTTTATATTATAATTCGTATTAAATTTGATCACATCTTAATTTGTGTATGTATAAATTTTATGCTTAACGAAGCAAGGTTTTTGCCGTTAAATAATAGTCTCTGAATTTCCATCAATCCAAGCCATTTTATTTATTTTGAATAATTTTTTATTTTATTATCCAAGAAGCAGCCCAACATGCTCCTCCAAAGAATAGATTACAACAAATTCCTCAGGATAAGAGGAAGAAATTCCCCAAGCTATACACAAGCTCTTATTAACATCATCATGCCCCATGTTTTTCCTATACACTTTAATTCTAACAATATTTTTTATTTTATCAATAATTTTATCAACATTATCGCTATTTCTCCTAAATTGCCTACAATTCATTTCTTCTCAAATATAGTAGATATAAGCACACCAAGTTATTTTCAAAATGTAAACTAATAAAGACTTACCCTTAAGATGAGCAGTCGCCCAACTAAGTTCATCCTCCCAACATCCCACCTCTCTATGCACCCTGTACAATCCAAGTACAACACTCCACATTTCTCTAAAAAAACAACATTGAAAAAATATGTGATCCCGAGTGTCTTAACCTCCACTCGTGTAGATTCTACAGTCCATGTCCATAGCAATTTTCATTCTATTAAGCCGATTATCATTAGGACGCTTGTTGATCACAACCATCTAAGCAATAAAAGAGTGCTTGGGCATATTTATCGAAAACCACAATAGCTTATGCCAGCTAACCTTCTCATGTTTCTCCCTTATCTCATTCCAAATCCATCGAGTATGAATCTGACCTCCATCACCTTTGCCAAAAATTTGACTAGCTTCTTCCCTCAACTGAAGAATTTTCCTTACCCCCAGCTAAAGTAAGGCCTGCATTCCACCTGCCAGAAATCAATGCCTTTAAACACATATATCTTCACTCAGACAACCCACAGAGATCCCTCGGTAGCAAGGAGAGACTTGGCAAGCATCATCAAACAAGCTCTATTCCAAGATGTTAAATCTTTCACTCCCAAACCTCCCTCAGTTTTAGGATAACAAATTTTTTCTCATTTAACCCTAGCCCCTTTAGAAGGAATATCTCCCCCTTTCCAAAAGAACCTGGAACATAGTTGCTTCACACTCTTTATCATTGCAGTGGGTAAAACCAACACATGCACACAAAAAATTAGCAATGCTGAAGAGAACAACCTTAACCAATTGAAGTCTTCCTACATAACCGAGCCAATGACTGGATCAAAACCCAAGCTTGGACTTTGTTGAAAACATTTTGATATTTCGATATAACAAATTAAGTTAAATGAATTTTAAGATTTTCCAAAATGATTTTCTAAGTATATTCGATATAATTATTCGAATATCAAAACATTACTCAAAATATTTCAAAAATCATTTTTAATCCTTACTTAAGTGTAAAATTAAGTTTTAATCTTAAAACAATTTCAAAATAATCTTTCAAAGTATTTCGAACCATTTCAAAGCCAAAAATTCCAGATTGCTCAGAGGGAACCGATTCCCCCCCAAGGGGGTACCGATTCCCCCCTGAATGGTTTGGCTCCGAGATTTCCAGAATGCTCGGAGGGAACCGATTCCCCCATAGGGGGTACCGATTCCCCCTGTTCAACGGTCGAAATATTTGAATTTTACACTTAGGGAACCGATTCCCCATAGGGGGTACCGATTCCCCCCACGCTCCAAACTGTTTTATTAATTGTTTTCACACTAAAACGGCTATATGATCTTCCCTAATCATCCCCAACGTTCAGAAGAGATTCAAGGTGTATTTAAACAAGTTCTGAAGCCCTTGATCAACAAGAAATCATAGAGAAACAAGAGAGAAAGCATCAAACACCAAGTTTGTGCAAATCAAGCCAATTTTCCTTTCAATATTCATTTTGCTTTCAAGAACACCATTTGTGCTCATTTGTAATTATCTTTGAGTGTTCTTTTCTTGTTCTAGAATTGTGCAAACATCTTACCTTGTGAGGTTTTCTTGTAAGTTTGCAAATTTGTAATCTTCTCTATGGGAAAAAGAGTGTTCTCAAGAGTTGGGGTATACTCTTGAGGGATTTTGTAAGGTTATCTCTTTGGCCTCAAAAGAAAGAACAAATTAGTGAATTTGTTGGAAAATCCTTAGTGTGGATAGCTAAGGTAGTGGACGTAGACTTTGTTTGAGAAAGTCGAACCACTGTAAATCGCTGTGCAATTACTTTCAATTTTTCTGCAAAAACTTCCACGAAATTTTTAATTGCCAATTCACCCCCCTCTTGGCTGATTCCGTCGATCGATTAACTCAACAATTGGTATCAGAGCCTAACTCATTTGAAGGTTTAATCGCCTCTTGAGTCGATTCGGGAAGAGTTATATCGATTATTAAAGTCATCAATGGCCTCCGCTTCAAACTTCGACTCCGGTCTCGATTCGATGCCCGTCAACAAGCCTCCTTTCTTCAATGGAGCTAACTATGCCTATTAGAAGAATAGAATGATGTACTTCATTCAAGCAAGTGACATGGGAGCATGGAATGCTGTAGAAGAAGGATACATCAAACCTCTCACTCATCCAAGGTTGTGGAGTGAAGGAGAGACAAGAATGTTCCAGCTCAACTCCAAAGCCATCCATATTATTTTTTGTGCTCTTGGACCAGATGAATACGAAAGAGTTTCATCATGTACAACCTCCAAAGAAATATGGGAGAAGCTTCAAGTCACACATGAAGGTACATATGAGGTAAAGAAATCAAAAATTAGTATTCTAACGCATAGCTATGAAAATTTCAGGATGAAACCAAATGAAGACATCAAAGCTATGACGGATAGATTTTCAACGATTGTCAATGGTCTCAAATCATATGGAGAGATCATCTCAAATGAAAAGCTTGTGAGGAAGTTAGTCTACTCCCTCCCAAAATCATGGCAATCAAAGAAGACGGCAATCATCGGGTCTAAGGACCTATCGTCCTTAACTCTTGAAGAACTTATCGGTTCACTCCTCTCTCATGAGATGATGCTTGAAGATGAGTTGGACCTTGATAAAGTTGAAGAGACACCAAAGGAAAAGGAGAAGAAGAAAAATATTGGAGTTGCTCTCAAATCCACAAAAGATGAGAGTGATTCTAATAATGATGATGATGACGAGGAAATGGCATTGTTTGCCAAACGGTTCAGAAAAATGATGAGACCTTACCAAGGAAGAAAATTCAAACGAAACGAAGGCCTCAAAAATGAACCAAAAGAGAAGGACCCAATCATTTGCTATGAATGCAAAAAGCCGGGGCATGTCAAATATGATTGCCCACAATTGAAGAAAAAGGGTCAATCAAAGAATAAGCACAAGGCTCATGTGGCTACATGGAGCGATGAAGAAAGTTCCGATGAAGAGGAACAAGAAGTAGCAAACTTGTGCTTGATGGCATTCGGGGAAGATTCTAAGGTAACCTCTAACTCATCCGATTTTGATGATTTATCTTATGATGAGTTATTTGAGGAGTACAATGGGTTGGCTTCGGATTATGAGAAATTGTTTTTAAAATATAAAAATAATGTTTTAAAATTGAAAAATGAAAACAAACTCATATCCAAAACCAACAACGATCTTGAAAGTAAAATCAAAGATTTGCAAATCAAACTATAAGAGTTTGAAAAGAAAAAATTAGATTTGCAAAATTTACTTTCAAAGATCAATGATGATCATCAAAAGAAAATTGATGATCTTAAAACTTCTTTTGATAAAGTTGGAACAAAACATTTTGAAAAAGGTGGAAATTCAAAATCCAACTTTGTTAGAAAAAGTTTTAGAAACTACAATCATAGAGGTCCCCAAAGAACCTCTAATGGAAAAATCATTAGAAATATGTGGGTTCCTAAAGAACTCATTACTACTAAAGATAAAAATATCCTACACAAATGGATACCTAAGGGGACTAGGATTTTGGAAACTAATGAATATGGACCCAAAAGAATTTGGGTACCAAAAATCAAAAATTAATCTATGTTTGTAGGGAAAGGAGCATTGCTACAAGGCACGGGAAACAAATTCAAATTCATGGTACCTTGATAGTGGATGCTCAAGACATATGACCGGAGACAAAAGCCGGTTCATTGAGCATAACGCCAAAAATGGAGGAGAAGTGACTTTTGGAGACAATTCAAAAGGTCACATTGAAGGTATTGGTACAATAGGTAATACCTCTTCCATACAAATTAAGAATGTTTTATATGTGAATGGATTAAAGCATAATCTATTGAGTATTAGTCAATTATGCGATAAAGGATTCGATGTCTTATTTGAAATTAATGGTTGTAAAGTCATTGGCATTGCATCTAATCGGATTATGCTTGTTGGTCATAGAATAGGAAACATTTACATGGTGTATTTAGATTCTATTGATATGACTAATTTATGCCTAGTTGCTAAGGATGAGCATGATAGTTGGTTATGGCATAGGAGACTAGGTCATGCTAGTATGCGTGTTTTGCAACGGTTAATTCAAGGAGACTTAGTAAGAGGGTTGCCTAAGCTTAAATTTGATAATGATAAAATCTGTGATGCTTGTGCTAAAGGAAAACAAAAACGAGTTTCTTTTAAATCTATTAATGATGTATCAACTAGTAGAGTATTACAATTGATCCATTTAGCTCTTTTTGGGCCAACTAGAACTACTAGCTTGGGTGGAAAACAATATGCATTTGTCTTGGTAGATGACTATTCTAGATACACTTAGGTTCTATTCTTAAGTACTAAAGATGAAGCATTAGAAAATTTCATCACATTTTCAAAAATAATCCAAAATGAAAAAGGTTACTCTATCACTAGTGTTAGAAGTGATCATGGAACTGAATTTGAAAATCTTGGATTTATTGAGTTTTGTAATTCTAATGGTATTAGCCATAATTTTTCAGCACCTAGAACCCCTCAACAAAATGGAGTTGTTGAGAGGAAAAATCGAACTTTAGAAGAAATGGCTAGAACCATGCTTTGTGAAAATAATTTGCCAAAATATTTTTGGGCGGAAGCCACAAATACCGCTTGTTATGTTGTAAATCGAGTAATGATTAGGCCAATTTTAAAGAAAACTCCATATGAAATTCTCAAAAATAAAAAGCCTAACATTAGCTATTTTCATCCTTTTGGATGTAAATGTTTTGTTTTAAACAACGGTAAAGAAAACCTTGGCAAATTTGATGGTAAAAGTGATGAAGGAATTTTTCTGGGTTATTCCTTAAATTCTAAAGCTTATCGTGTATTTAATAAAAGAACTTTAGTTGTAGAAGAGTCTATACATGTTGTTTTCGATGATAATCCCCTTCCGAGGAAGGATTCTTTTGTTAATGATGATGTAGGTATTGTACAAGCAAATGACGTTAGACATGACGTTGGAGAATCATCATCAAAGGAAGAAACAAAAGATGAGGAAACTCATGATCCCCTCGAGTATCTTTTCCAAGAGAGTACAACTATGTCAAGGATGGTGAAATTATAGGTGATCCATCAAAAGGGGTAACTACTCGATCTTCTCTTAGAAATATCTGTAATTATGTTGCATTTATTTCATGCATAGAGCCTAACAACATCAAAGAAGCATTAAAAGATGAACATTGGATTATGGCTATGCAAGAAGAATTAAATCAATTTGAGAGAAGTAAAGTATGGACATTAGTTGAAAGGCCTAGTAATAAATCTACTGTAGGTACTAGATGGGGTTTTAGAAATAAACTTGATGAAAGTGGTAATATAGTGAGGAACAAGGCTAGACTTGTTACTCAAGGCTATACTCAAGAAGAGGGCATAGACTATGATGAAACATACGCTCCCGTAGCTAGGATGGAAGCAATTAGAATGTTATTAGTATTTGCATGTTTCAATGAATTTAAATTATATCAAATGGATGTTAAAAGTGTATTTTAAATGGTTTTATAAAAGAAGAAGTGTACGTGGAACAACCTCCAGGTTTTGAAGATTCAAATTTTTCGGTTCATGTTTTAAAATTGACAAAAGCTCTTTATGGTTTAAAACAAGCTCCTAGAGCTTGGTATGAAAGATTGTCAAAATTTTTAATTGAAAAAGGTTTTTTAAAAGGAAAGGTTGACACTACATTGTTTTTAAAGAGAAAAGGTAAAGATTTATTAGTAGTTCAAATTTATGTTAATGATATAATATTTGGTTCTACTAATGATGTTCTTTGCCAAGAATTTTCTAAGCTAATGCAAAGTGAGTTTGAGATGAGCATGATGGGGGAGCTCTCATTTTTCTTGGGACTCCAAATCAAGCAAAGAAAAGATGGCATCTTCATTAATCAAGCTAAGTACGTCAAAGATATGCTCAAGAAGTTTGGACTGGAAAATGGGAAACCTCATAACACTCCAATGAGCTCTTCAATAAAGCTTGACTTAGATGAAGGAGGTAAATGTGTAGATGTTAAATTATATAGGTCAATGATTGGCTCTTTGCTTTATCTAACCGCAAGTAGACCGGATATTATGTTTAGTGTTTGCTTGTGTGCTAGGTTTCAATCATGTCCTAAAGAATCACATTTACTAGCTGTTAAGAGAATCTTTAGATACCTTAAGGACACTCCTAGTTTAGGACTTTGGTATCCTAGAGACTCTAGTTTTAGCTTGCATGCCTTTTCTGATGCGGATTATGGAGGATGCAAATTAGATAGGAAAAGCACCTCCGATACTTGCCAATTCCTTGGAAATATGTTGATTTCTTGGTTTTCAAAGAAATAAAATTGTGTTGCATTATCTACCACTGAAGTGGAATACATTTCAGCCGGTAGTTGTTGTGCACAAGTTTTATGGATGAAACAATAACTTTTTGATTATGGAATTGAAGTAGGTACCATTTCTATCAAGTGTGACAATACTAGTGCTATTTGTCTCACTAAAAATCCCATCCAACACTCTAGAACTTAGCACATTGAAATAAGACATCACTTCATTAGAGACCATGTCACTAAGGAAGATGTAGTTCTAGAATATGTTGATACTTTGCATCAATTAGCGGATATCTTTACAAAACCCTTAGACAAGGAAAGGTTTTGGACACTTAGAAGAGAATTAGGTTTAACTAACCTATCTTCACTTAGTGTTTAAAATAATTTAGCACTTTTAATAAATACTGAAAAATACTTATAATAATAATTTTTGATTGCATTCTTGCTATTAATTAGGGGGAGTTTATGATTCTTAGTGAAAATTAATTTTATGTTCAAATAATGTTTAAAGATTAATTTAATTGTTTGAACATAATTATTTTTCAATATATGAGTTGCCTATACCACTAGAGAAGATTAATTTAGCATTTTATGTGCTTAAAAGTCAGATTTTAGCATTTTGGTGCAGAGGGAATCGATCCCCCATGAGGGAACCGATTCCCCCTTTGAAGGGGAACCGATTCCCCCCACAGGGGAATCGATACCCCCTGGGGTTCTGTTAAAATCGGGCAAGAACACCCAAAACCCCAAAACCTATTCCGCCATTTCTCTCCCTCAAACACTCAAATCTTCATTCTTGCCTCAAATCATTGATTTTAATCGGAAATCACTTCAAATATCATCTCCTAAACTTGCAATCATCATTAAAATCGTGCAAACAACATCTAAATCCCCTCAATCTTCATCTTTCAAGGTAAATTTTTCTAAACTCTCTATTTCATTGATTTTGAACATAGGATTAGTTTTAATTAGTTCTAGGTTGAAATAGTGATCGGGCATTGATTGTTTAGTGATTAGAAACTAGATGTTACAACTAATTTCATCAAAAACACAAAAATTTTCCAAAAATTTTAAATTTTCGAAATTAAAAAAAATATTGTTGTTTTTCAAATCATTGTGTTTTGATTAAATTATGTTATTGTTATGAAAACTATACATATATTGTTTCTCAAAACCATATTTTTTTAAAAGTTTTTCAAAAACTTTGCCCATTAGGATTGATTTAGAGAACCTTGAAATATTGAGGACTCAATTGAGTTTTGGGATTAATTGAATTGCATACATTTGTTTTTAAAATTGCAGGTTATCCAATCTATTCCGATTTCCTTCACCATGTCTAATCCTAAACGTGCTAGGTCTTCATCTAGTCGTTCACACCGACAACCAAATCCACCTCAAAATCCTCCACCTATTCCAATTTCTAATCCTAATCCTATTGATCCTAATTTGACTATCCAAAATTCGTGTTTCAATCATCCTGGTCCTAGAAATCATCGTTTTTGGTATTATCAATATTTCGACTCTTACAAAATCTGGGAAGAACGTATTCCTTCTCGTCAAGCTATGTTAGCTATCAATTTTAAATATCTTCCTCTTTTACAAGAGTGGAAATTTGATAAACTCTTTGACCTTGAACCCATCGTTTACCATCAACTTGTTCGTATTTTCTATTCTAATGTCGTTTGTGTTAAAGGCCAAACTGGAACCGAAACCATAGGAATTCGTTCCTACCTTCTAGGACAATTCTTATATATTGACTCGGCTTACATAGCCAATACATTCGGATTAGATAATGAAGGGATTTCAAATGAAAAACAGGTTTTAGGATCTCGTTATAAAAGAAGGGATATTGCAAGTGTCCTAGACCTTCATGAACATTTTCTTCATCTAATGATTTCTTGGTGGTTTCGACCATCTGGAGGTCGTTATTCTACTCTTAGAGCCTTAGATCTTTGGTGGTTACATTGTTTCGAAAACAATATTAAAATCAACCTACCTCAGATTATTTTTGCTGAAATTGTTGAAACCGTAAATCTTGTTCCTAATAAAAAACTTTGTTCATCTCTTGTTTACGGTTGTATTTTGAGTAATCTGTTTTCCAAAGCTGGGCTTAGAGTCGGTCTAGATGCCGTTTTTTCTCTTAAGAAACAAATTAACCTTCTTTCCTTAACGAGAGCGGGATGGATTAAGGATAAGGAAACCGGGGAATGGGTTCGAACTTCTGTAACTACTCCGGGAGCTAGTTCTTCACAAACTCCACCCGAAGCTGACGAAGATCTCGAGCTTGAGCAACTAATGCGAGACATCGATGAAGCTGAAGCTGAACCTGAGCAGGCCGAGGAGCAGCCCGAAGAGCAAGCACAACAATCGACTCAAATGCCTCCATATTTTCAATCTTTTATGGAGACATTTGATTACCGATATGCGACCATGGATTCGCGCTTTATTTCTATAGAGTCCCATTTATCCACAATGGGAGCTCAACAATTAGAAATTCTTCGGGAAATGCGTGCAAATAATGAAGCAACCAACACACGTATTAATGACCTCACTAATGAAATGGCCGCTATGCGAGCTCGTTTTCCTCCTCCTAATCCGGATATATGATTAAATGTTTTACTTTGTTTTCCAAACTTATTGTTTTAACATTTTGAATATTTTGGGATGTTTGAATTTGAGGATTGTGAATTTGTTTGGATTTATGGATGGTTTGAACTTATATGTTTGGTGTGATTTATTTATTATTGCATCATTTACATCATTATTAGCAATATGACCAATTTTGCCATATCACATTATTTATGAATATTGATTACGGAACTAATGGCTAACGTTTCTCTTAATTGTGATCTTAGCAGCTTATGCATACATATACCTAATCAATTGGCTTAATATTTTTCACGTTTATTTGAATCTTTTTGATTTAACAAAAAGGGGGAGAAGTGTGTTTTTAAAATGATAAATGGGAGAAGTGTTAAAGTAAGGGGGAGTAATTTCAAAACTTGATTTCAAAATCTTAAAATTACTAAAATGTTTTGTTATATCAAAAAGGGGGAGATTGTTGAAAACATTTTGATATTTCGATATAACAAATTAAGTTAAATGAATTTTAAGATTTTCCAAAATGATTTTCTAAGTATATTCGATATAATTATTCGAATATCAAAACATTACTCAAAATATTTCAAAAATCATTTTTAATCCTTACTTAAGTGTAAAATTAAGTTTTAATCTTAAAACAATTTCAAAATAATCTTTCAAAGTATTTCGAACCATTTCAAAGCCAAAAATTCCAGATTGCTCAGAGGGAACCGATTCCCCCCCAAGGGGGTACCGATTCCCCCCTGAATGGTTTGGCTCCGAGATTTCCAGAATGCTCGGAGGGAACCGATTCCCCCATAGGGGGTACCGATTCCCCCCTGTTCAACGGTCGAAATATTTGAATTTTACACTTAGGGAACCGATTCCCTCCACGCTCCAAACTGTTTTATTAATTGTTTTCACACTAAAACGGTTATATGATCTTCCCTAATCATCCCCAACGTTCAGAAGAGATTCAAGGTGTATTTAAACAAGTTCTGAAGCCCTTGATCAACAAGAAATCATAGAGAAACAAGAGAGAAAGCATCAAACACCAAGTTTGTGCAAATCAAGCCAATTTTCCTTTCAATATTCATTTTGCTTTCAAGAACACCATTTGTGCTCATTTGTAATTATCTTTGAGTGTTCTTTTTCTTGTTCTAGAATTGTGCAAACATCTTACCTTGTGAGGTTTTCTTGTAAGTTTGCAAATTTGTAATATTCTCTTTGGGAAAAAGAGTGTTCTTAAGAGTTGGGGTATACTATTGAGGGATTTTGTAAGGTTATCTATTTGGCCTCAAAAGAAAGAACAAATTAGTGAATTTGTTGGAAAATCCTTAGTGTGGATAGCTAAGGTAGTGGACGTAGACTTTGTTTGAGAAAGTCGAACCACTGTAAATCGCTGTGCAATTACTTTCAATTTTTCTGCAAAAGCTTCCACGAAATTTTTAATTGCCAATTCACCCCCCTCTTGGCCGATTCCGTCGATCGATTAACTCAACAGACTTGATCCTTTCTACCCATCAAACACAATCATTATTAGATAACTTTTTGGGAATAAGAGAAATCCCTAAATACGTTACTGGAATAGACCCACATTAAAACCAATGGCCTCACTCATAAGGGTCAGAGTATCACTAGACATCCCAGAAACAAAAATCTCAGTTTTAGCAACATTCAACCTAAGCCCTGAAAGCTCATAAAATTATTTCAGTACACTCATAACCCCCAAAATAGACTCCACAGTCCCTTTACACAAGATAAGTAAGTTATCTGTAAAACATAAATGAATGATACCAACCTTCTTGCACTTAGGAAGAAAACTAAATATCCTTTTGCCCACAACAACATCTAACAAACATGATAGAGCATTCATAGTAAGAACAAATATATAGGGGGATAAGGGATCCCCTGCCTAACACCTTTTCCACCCCTGAAATACCCCACCAAGGTGCCATTAAAAGATATAAAAAACCTAGCACCAGTCACACGAACTTCAACCAATTTGATGAACTTATCAGGCAATCTCAAACCAGAATAAAACCCTAATTGAGTGAATCAAAAATTTTCTAGAGATTAGTCTTAACTGCACACATGGGGGACAAAGTTCTCATTCCATATCCTTTTACTAGCTTCTGAGCTAAGGGTGTATTATCTACAATGTTTATGCCCTTCACAAAGGCAGATTGATTTAGGGAGACCAACCCAAAAAAATAAAGAGCAAGCCTAGCCACCAAAATCTTAGTTATAGCTTTATAAACCATAAAACAATAGGCTATATGCCTAAAATCCTTAACCTTACAAGGGTTGAGAATTTTAGGAACAAAAATGATGGCAGTAACATTGAAAGCATGAAGAAGCTCAGATTTAACAAAAAAAAATGCCTCACTACTGTAGTAAAATCCTCTCTCATAATGTCCCATGTAGCTTGAAAAAAACCCTGATGTGAATCCATCAGGCTCAGAGGCCTTATCCTTCCTTTGACTAAATATAGTAACTTTTATTTACTCCCCAGAAACCTCCATAACCTGATTTACTCTAACTTCCGTAGGCAAGGAGAAATTAAGCAGGCCCCTCAGAATCTTCACCTCACACCCTTTTACCTTACCATCCACTTTCCCTATTTGCTATTAAAAAACCTTATCAACTCAACAGAAATGGTCTCAAAAGTTTCCAACTTAGTACCCTCATCACTATGCAAGCTCCTAATATTATTTCTCTTCCTCTTCACTACTATTTGAGAGTGAAAAAACTTGGTGCATTGATCCCCATCTTGAAGCCATGCCATTTTAGCCTTCTGTTGGTAGAATATACCTTCAGACTTCTCCAAATTAGCAAGCTCCATCATCATATTTTTCTCATCATCAAAGCCACTTCCATCAGGATTAGACAAGTTAAAAATTTGTTGCTTTTCCAATTGCTACTTCTCACTCACTTTCCGAGAAATGTCAGCATAATATACTTTGTTAAAATCCCTTAATACAAGCTTTAATCTTCTAAGTTTATAGAAAAACACTTGCATAGGATCCTCTCTCACTGTAACCTCTCAAGATTTCCTAACAGTTTCCTTAAACTCAGAGTGCATAGCCCAAAAGTTGAAATAATTAAATGGCTTAGGCCTATAAGATAAATTATCTTTACCAAACTCTACCACAACAAGACAGTGATCAGAAACCACTGAAGCCATAAACTCCACAGATGACTCAAGGAATTTGTCACACCAACTAGGATTGACAAGCACTCGATCAAGTTTTCTAACAAGAAAACCCATCTCATGCTTGTTAGACCAAGTATAAAGGGGACCAGAGAAGGGATGATCCATAACCCCTAAATCCCACAAGAATTCTGCATATCCTTCATTTCTTGAGTAATATGAAGTTTACATTCCTCAGTATTAGAGCTCTCATTAATATCAACAATGATATTAAAATCCCCTTCTATAATCCAAAGACTTCTTTAATTTGTCAAGGTAGTTCTTCTTCTTGCTCTTCATTTCTTGTAAAATGTTGGCCACTCCTTGCGAGGCAAGCCTTGTTGTCCTACATACTCCATCTCCCTCCCCATTAATAGTACTGAATACCTCAAACTTGTTTGAAGAACAAACAAACCTTTTCCTTCTCCCCTCTTCCTCTTTTTAGGACTGAGAATCAAGAGGGGAAATTCAGCTATTGAATCCTTATCTATCCTAGTATTGTCATGTTTCATTAGGTTAATAATAACAACACCCTTCCCAAGACCATTCACAACCTCCACATCCACATCACCTCTAATAGTGATAGAACTAGGTTCTACAAGCCTAATTCCCTCCAACTAATCTCCAGTTTTTCCATTAGAGCTAAGCTCCGCAAAATCCTTATCCTTCTTCACTTGTCATTCATTTTATCCTTCACCATTTCCCTCAATACAAATTTATACGAGTCTCCAAAGATTTTTCATCGAGAAAAACAAGAAGGAAACCAATATATCACCACCTTTCCTGTAACAATAGAACTATCGCATATCTATATAGGGATATCTCTAGGCAATCTAACACAAGCCTCCACTTCCACACAAACTTTAGCATACTCAAGTCGCTCCTTGGCTGCAGTGATTGAATCCATATACAAAGGTTTTACCAAAGCACTCGAGACATAACTCAACCCTTTCTTAGAATATAACTCCAAAATCACATGGAATAACCGTACTCAAATAGGTATTTTCACCAAATTGAATTCAAGCAGTCCGAAATTAAGCTCCCACTTCCTCAGCACAAAAGGTTTATGCTAAATATGACATGTTCCATTCTCTAGGACCCAATCACTTGCAGTACCATTGTCAAACAAAAATACATATAAGTTTGAATATGCAAGACTAACCTTCACCAAGGAAGCACGGGGACGCCATAGAGGTGTTGTTTCAAGTACCCGATACGTCCCCGATACGGGGATGATACGGGGACGGTTGGAGTACGTACCGAGGACGTGCCACAGTGGTAGGGTATGGTTGAACGACGTCGGGGACGTTTCACCGGAATCTGGGGATATTTTGGGGACGGCATGTGACTTTCACATGCGTCCCCATGTGCTTTTCGTCATTTTACTTTTTAAAAAAACTCACAACAGCATAACCTAGGTGGAGCTTTCGGCAACAACGAGCTTTATTTGGGTGGTGAAGTTGGATTTGATACAGCTTTTGTTTCTTTTACCAAGCACACTGTTGGGATAAACTTGAACAAGCCAGATTTCTCTGATGCTCTTTTGCTGTAAGTATTTCAAGATCATATAAATTATTTCATACCAATATGGTAATTTGTTTATGTACATTTGTTTGCTCTCTCTCTATTCTTTTTTCTTTATATGGTCGTGATAGTGCGAATGGACACAGAAGGATTTTCATTTCTTTTGGCAATCTGTCTTTTTGCCATTGTCTTATTTCTCATTCTCAGAAATAAAATTGTGAAACTGTGAAGAGTTTCTCTTCTGATAGATTATATTGTATATTGATTTAGGTTACGAAGCTGTTGAAATACATTTTAGAGATGCCCATGAAGGTAATCGGCGTCTAGGGATTTAATTAAACTGTTCTAGGTGTTGTTTTAGTTGTCGCCATTTTGGGAACAATTGGATTGCCCATTCTTGGATGATATTGTTTCTGAATGTCCACCCGGAAAAAAATGATAAGAAAAGAACATGGAGTTTTGAGTAGCGAAAGCAAAAAAAAATTTCAATAGGGATTTAATTAGGTGGGAGAAGCTGAAGAAAGATTCCTATATGGCTTTTGGTGAAAGAATGAACTGTTTTTTTTTTTCAATTATAAATTCACTATTGATATGAAATTTTGAGTAGTAACTGGCTTTCATTGTGGATTTATGCTTCTTCTTTGTTCCCTTGTCTTTGCTAGCAAGCAACTACTGATATGGAGTTTTGAGTAGCAACACACACTTTTTTTTTTTTTTTGTAATCCCCGCCTTTGTTTGCAAGAAATGACTATTGATATAGAGTTTTGATTGGCGAGTAGCAACTAACTTTCTTTTGTATTATACTTCAAGTGGAAAGTAGCAAATGATTATTACTCTTTGTTTGTTCCCTTGCATTTGATAGAAAATAAATGATATTTGAACGTTTTGGTCTTTTGTTGTTTACTTTAGAATAATTACGTTCAACTTTTAACATGAGTCATGCTAAAATGTTTCGCCAAGATGTAGTTCAACTCTAGTTGAGGGTCAGTTCGGATATTTGCACCTTAATTTCCCATAGTTGTTCACATAGGAATTTTGCATCTGTGCTAAACTAATGTTATGTGCTAAACAGAAGAGTGAGATCTCTCTCTGAAACCTATCTTAAGTGACTTTCACATAAGTTGATTGAATTTTGGATCTTTTCTTTATGATGTTGGCTTTTTTAATATGAATTCAGGAATTAAGGGGAGATCATTAGTTAAGGGGCTGCTGTATAGATTTGCTAAGATTTTTATTTTCTTATTAGTTGTTTTATATTCGTCCAAGGATTTGGTTCATGTGAATGTTGTTGTTTTATGATGAACATCTCTTTTCGCCTTTTATATTCGCCTTTTATATTCGCATGCTTTGTTTTCAATTACATTCAATTGATGCATGATATCTAAACTTAATATTGTTGTTTGAGTCTTGATATTTGAGTTTATTTATGATTTTTTATATATATATTTATAATTTTAAAATTATTTTATATGTCGTACCCTTGCCGTCCCCGTACCCTGTAATTTTAAAAATTGCCATTTTCCGTCCCCGTCCCCGTATCCGTATACGTCCCCATCCCCGTATCTGTATCAGTGCAACATAGACCTTCACTATCGAATTTCCCCCACATCAAATCCACTAACTTCTGCATAGAGCCAAAATTCAGAGCTACACCAATGAATTCCCCACCAATGAGTTTTTTCATTCTGAAACACCCTCATCAAACATAGCTTTTGGAGGAATCACCTTCAACAATCCCTCGCTTTAATTTGGAGGAAAGAAATCTAAGGTTTTCTCCTTAGTGCCCGAAAACAAACTATTTTAATCGACACTGGCTATCATCACTCCATTCAATCCATCCCAAAACCCTAATCAAAATGAAATCCCTTAATCAAAACAAACAAATTCCCAAACTCGAAACCTATAATGATATGTCTGTTATCTAGAGAAAATTGTTATCGAGTTTGTAACCAATTTATTTTTATTGGCAACCTCACAATGAAAAAGAGATTTTCATTTGAGAACTTCTATTACTTCTTATATTCTTCCTCTTTTTTTATCTGTTTTCTTCTTTCTTGTGACCACTGTTGCTGAAATGAAAAGTAAATTGAGAGTTTTGATAATTTGGAGTTTAACTCTTAAAGAGTCAAAGGATTTTGTTATATACCACTAATGTTTTCCATTATAAATTATTGATATTACGTGAAAAAAAGAGAAAATATACGAACAAATTTTAGCTTAAGTGGATAAGTTCAATGAACCCGATGTTAGTGTTATTAACAATGTTTAACAACACAATATTCGTTTATAACAATTTTAAAATTTAAATGTTTATTTTATAATTTTAAGAAGTTTAATATCCAAAAAAATATTTTAAAATGATTTAGTGATTATTTTTATATTTTAAAATAATTTTAAAGGGCCATAATTTTTGGTTTGCGGGTTGTAAGCCTCATCTTAGTTGGATCTTGAAGAAGTTGCTCAAGTTGAGGGGTGAGGTTGAGGTCCTCTTTATTGGAAGAATGGACTGGAGTAAGGTAAACTGTAAGTAGATTTGGGAGGGTATAAGGGATAGAAAGGAGAAAGTTATTTGGCA
Source organism: Hibiscus syriacus (assembly GCF_006381635.1). Lineage (NCBI taxonomy): Eukaryota > Viridiplantae > Streptophyta > Magnoliopsida > Malvales > Malvaceae > Hibiscus > Hibiscus syriacus. The sequence continues at coordinate 1,897,768 of NW_024062759.1, read as the reverse complement.
AAAGGTAATTTGATCTTCCTTGCATGTGCCTAAACTCTCCATTGTATCTTAGATGACTATTCTTAACATTTTCTTATGAAGTATAAGCTTACTTGTATGAGTATAATTTTGGATATGTTTGGTGTGTTACGTGGCTTTGATGAGGAGTCTAGAAATTACATTTTTTGTGTGTGTTCATATACTTGCAATGTTTGGGACAAAGTTATACAAACCTGCAAGTTGTCTTATAGGTTGTAGGGTTGGGATGAGATATTGGATTGAGTGATTTGTAATTTGAAAGGTAAATCCTTAATTGTGTGTACATTGAAGATTGTTTAGATTAGTTTTTTGTATTATGTATGGGAATAGCGTAATATTTTTCTATTCAGGGGAATTCAATGGTCCTTAGAGTTTTTGTATGGGAAAATTAGAGACATTGTTTTCTCTAGGCTACAAGGTTGCTGCATGGATAAGCAAGATTGTGTGAATTTGCAGCTTTGTGCTGACTAGGGAATTCTGTGAGGATTATGCTTGATGGTGTTCTATCTTGATGTTGTGTTTTTATTTTATTGTGTTGTTTGGGATTTGAGGGTTTTTGTTTGTGTAGTCTCGGTTAAGGAATCTTTTATGTTTCCTGATTTTTGGATTCTTTTAAATTTTAATAGAAATTACTTATCCAAAAAAAATTAAACACATAATGAAACATGGTTTAGCCATTTTTTGATATAGGATGTGACTTGAAAATGTGTAAAAATAAAAATTTAGACATATTTTATTATAAAAGTTAAATATTTATATGAACCAAACAATTATAGTGGTTAAAGGGTTAGTTATTATTCCTAGATGTTTTGGGTTCGAGTATGACTGTAGGAGTATTTGAATGTTCATTGTCAAATGATTGAGACTTGAGTCTTTCAAACATATATTCAAACATATATTACTTTATAATTACTACAGACTAATCATAAAAAGTTAAACATTTAAGTAAAAAATATAATTTAAACATTTACTTTTAAATATTTTTAATGAATATGATTTTTAATAGTTTAAGATAATTACAATAAAGAACTTGTTAATACTTTTTTTTAAATTACTAACAATGAACACACAACATAAAATGCCTGAATCTAAGAAATTAAGAGAAAATAATATTTTTTTTAACTATTAAGATCACTTAATGAGTTCATGTAAAATTTTATATAATTTGATAAAAATTTTAAGATTTAAAATAAATATAATTTAAATATTTATTTTTCAAATAAGCATTAAAAAGAAAAAAAGAGAGGAGAAAATCAAGATTTAAGAGGCGAAGTTACAAATAAAACCTACATTAGTATAGCTGCCACAAACAAAGGCCATAAAGACGATCAACACCGTCTCGATCACTCTTTTGTTGGCTCGTCCCTACATATTTCCAGCCATTTCCGTCGTCTATTAGAGAAAAGCACTAAAACGACACCGTTAAGAACCTCATTTCCGTCAATCCATCTGATGCCCAAGCTTAACTCGCCGCACCAGAATCTTTTCTCTTAAATCTCACGATTCGCCGATCCAACTCGCTAAGTCGGCTCAGCTTGTTTCTCATAGTTGAAAGACTAGAGGGAGATTGTTAAGAGTTACTTATGGCGCTATCGGCTGCTGATTTGCCTGCCTTATACACGTTGCTGGTCAACTCAATGAGCCAGGACGAGACCGTTCGCAAACCGGCCGAGGCGGCTCTCACTCAATCCGAGAGCAGACCTGGTTTCTGCTCTTGCCTCATGGTATTTGTTTACCTTTTTTCTAATCCTCGTTTTTTTCATTTTCTTTAAGATGCATTTGAAATCCACACGCGTTTAAGTTGCAATTTTATTCTTCTGTGTTATTTCAGGAAGTGATTACAGCGAAAGATTTAGTATCTCAAGTGGATATTCGATTATCGGCCTCCGTGTATTTCAAAAACAGTATTAATCGGTATTGGAAAAAGAGACGCGATTCCTCGTAAGTTATAGTCTATTATTTCATGCATTTGATTCATATATGAGTTCAAACTTCAAATTTAGGATCCGCTTTTCAATTTAACTCTTGAAAACTGTACTCTACTTCTTTTAGTAGCAAACACTGCTCTACAAGTTGACAAGGAGTGTTTAACTGTTATTATCTATTTCTCTCTGAAAATAGGTATATATGTTTCCTTAATGACCTAGAATATTTTATTCAGGGGGATAAACAGCGAAGAGAAACTGCATTTAAAGGAAAAATTGCTATCACACTTAAGAGAAGAGAATTATCAGGTATTACTCCCATATTTCATCTATTTGTTGGTAAAGAATTTAAGTTATAACTAGATCATGGAGGCAAGGACTAAGTTGTGTTACGATTTGATTGGATTTAAGTGACCAACTATTTGCTTCTGATATATGTTCCTGGTAACATGGTGGCCTGTAATTTCCTTTGAGTTTACAATCTTTAATATCTTTGTCTTTTTGCATTTTTTCTGATACAGATAGCTCAAATGCTGGCAGTCCTTATTTCCAAAATTGCTCGTTTCGATTATCCTAGGGAATGGTATATATCTTGACTTGTTGGACTCATTAATATTTGTTAACATGCTTCCCAGCTTAATTGAGCTAGAATATGTTTCTGTTTCTCCCTGCTTTACGGGATTTCTTAAAGGATTCTTTTTGTAGTTAATAATATTTATTGATTCGTTGGTATAATGATTTTAGGCCAGAGCTGTTTTCTTTTCTAGCACAGAAGCTTCAATCAGCCGATATTCTTACCTCACACAGGATTTTTATGATTCTCTTTAGAACTTTGAAGGAATTATCCACAAAACGTCTTACTGCAGACCAAAGGAATTTTGCAGAGGTATGTCGTTACCAAAACATCTTCCATAAGTTCCCTCTAATTGAGGTCATGTTGGTCCCCCTGTTTCTCTAGCCTCCCTCCTCTTATTTAAATTTGGATATCCGTTTTCCCTGATCGGATACGGATCACTATTTTAGTTATCCGAAATTTCGGATATCCGAATTTTTGGATCGGATCAGATCCGATATCCGAATTTGCACACCCCTAAATGCTACCCTTACATGTAGGATAGGCTTGAATAGCACTGATTTGAGAAGCACTTTAATGCTGTGAATATATACATTTAGCACTGTAATTAGTGGCTTCTTCATTCTGGTTTATTCGTACTTCATTTCCGTGCTCCATCTTCTCTTAGAAATTAAATTCTACTCATTTTTGGATCAAATCACTATTTTTGCAATAATTGCAGTTCTGTTCTGTAGTCAGGAAGAGTCTGACTTAAAACTTTCTTGGCAGATATCCTCCCATTTATTTGAGTATTGCTGGCATCTTTGCCAAAGGGATATACAAACAATATTACAGGGTTTTTCTACAATCAGTCAGAACTATAATTCGAGTGCTGTGGAGCAGCATCATGATGACCTTTATCTAACATGTGAAAGATGGTTGTTTTCTCTAAAGATAATATGTCAATTAGTCATTTCAGGGTTTCAAAGCGATGCAAAATGTTTTCAGGTACTTATTACTTCTTTCTCTTTCCATTTAGAAAATTTTGAATATTTTAGAGTCAATTGGCAATTCATTATTTATCCCCCACTTAGGCACTTTGGAATGAGAGTATATGATTTAAATGCTTTGTTCTGCAGGAGATAAGACCAGTCAAAGAGGTTTCTCCTGTGCTTTTAAATGCTGCTCAATCATTCCTTCCATACTGTAAGATAGCCTGTTCTTGATGTCAATTTTGGTTCCGTATATCCAAAAACCAGATTTATCTGTATTAGATATTTGTCATTATCCTAAAAGAAGCAATAAGCATGTCCAGTCAAAAGAGTTAACTTGTAATTTCAATTAATAAAAATATTTGCAATCGTTACAATTAGAGCACAAAATGTTTAAAAGTTAGTTCCTGCTTTCTTTTATCCAACCAGATTTTGTTGCATATAAAACTTAATCAATTCTATGGTGTGCTTTAATTTCTACAATTTTCTGCCATCTGGAATATATATGAAGAAAATGGGTTTACATGGTCTGAAATGGTAATCGATTTTATTCCATTGTATTTGTGGAGAAACTACCATTTTCTGTTCTTGAAATTTTGATATCATATTGGCTAGAAAAAGAGATTTTTGTTCCCATTCTTTAAAGAAAAAAGTTGAAGCCATCTCATATACTTGTTACTAGAAGATTTTGTTTGATTAATTTATTTGTATGTGTTACCTTATGTTACAGATTCATCTTTTCAGAATAGGCATCCTAAATTTTGGGACTTTATAAAGAAGGCATGCACTAAATTGATGAAGGTTTTAGTTGCAATTCAACAAAGGCATCCTTACTCATTTGGTGATAAATGTGTTCTTCAACCTGTTCTTGATTTCTGTTTAAATAAGATTACGAATCCTGAGCCAGATATATTGTCCTTTGCACAATTCCTGATTAAATGTATGGTACTGGTAAAAAGTGTGTTGGAATGTAAAGAATACAAACCAAGTTTCACTGGACGGGTTATGGATGAAAATGGTGTTACACTAGAGCAGATGAAGAAAAACAATTCTAATGCTGTTGCTGGTGTTTTGACTTCTCTTCTGCCTAATGAACGGATCATACTTCTATGCAACGTATTAATAAGGAGGTAATTACACTTTCACATCTCCCTTTTGTTATATTAGTTTGTCTTGGCCATTGCACACTGCACAGTATGATGTTTCCTTTTCTATCCCCTTCTTAACCACTCTTGTGGGGAGGAATGAGACTTAGAAAACCATGTTAAAATTAATATATATCAATTACTTTTTGTTTTCATGTTTTAACATCTGTCCTAATTAATGTATTAACAGATATTTTGTTCTAAACTCAAGTGATTTGGAGGAATGGTATGAGAATCCTGAGGCTTTTCATCATGAGCAGGATATGGTTCAGTGGACAGAGAAACTGAGGCCTTGTGCGGAGGCTTTATATATTGTGTTGTTTGAAAACCACAGTCAAGTATGTGGTAATTTTAGTAAATATCATTTAGTTTGTTATTTTGTTACTATCCTTTCTGTTAAATTTTGGTTGGCAGTTGTTTTCCTACAGATACGTGTATGCTTATTTTAATTAAATTGTTATATTTAGCTGCTAGCTCCTGTTGTGGTGTCTATACTTCAAGAGGCGATGAATGGTTGCCCAACTTCGGTGGCTGAAATTACTCCTGGGCTACTTCTTAAAGATGCTGCCTATGGCGCTGCTGCATATGTATATTATGAGCTCTCAAACTACCTTAGCTTCAAAGATTGGTATGCCCAATCTCTAGTATGCTATATTTGGTGTGTATTCACTTGATAATTTTGCTGTGATTATACTTGCTCTTCCCTTGGTGGTTTGGGGTGGCCTTTATCTTCTTTCAAGGGTGGCATCACGAGGTTATTTGGTTTATCCACTATTATGTGTTTTATGATTTTTAACAGAATAATCCAAACTCTAGTTCCTTCCCTTTTAAAACTTATTCCTCAGTTCAGTTCTTAAGTTGTTAATGAACTGCTCTAGTTGCATTGTGAATAAAACCGATCATATTCTCATTTCCTATTGCAAGGATGATGAAATACCTTTCCTTTTTCTTCTGACAAAATCCTGGATTACAGGTTTAATGGTGCTTTATTCCCTGAACTTTCTAATGGTCATCCAAATATGCGTATCATCCATCGGAAAGTTGCATTAATATTAGGACAATGGGTTTCTGAGGTAATATAATATTTTATTGGTCTTATCGATATCCTGTCCAAGCATTCTTTCTGTGATGTATTTGTTTGTTTGTAGCATGCATGCTCGCCAAAACAGTATGTTGAGGCAGTCATCAGTTTAACTTGATGTTGACCCACATTTTTCTGGTCAAAAGCTTGCACAATCTTCATTTAGCTCCCACAAAATGATGGTTACTAAACCTTTTCATATCTGACATGGTAAATTTCTAATTGAGCCTTGAAATTTGTTTCCCTCATATAACAAACTAATGATTCATGATAAGCCATAACTCTAAAATCCTTTGGCACTTGATCCTGTTCCAGTTGCTGGAGCACTAGTGTTTCAAATTTATATGCTAAATATTAGGTTTGATATATCTTGTATTTAATGTATGATATTACGTAGTTAATGTAGGATATTACTTTATGTATTGTAAGACCTTTCTACTTGTAAATATCCCCCTAATGTCGATGAATAAAATATGAGAAAATATTCTCTTGCTAATATTTTTACAACTAGAATTTAGAGTACATTAATCAAGGGAAGAGTTTGGGTAAGTGCCACTAGGAATAGACTCTGAGTGGTGCATTGGATGATTGATTTTTAAATGAACCTATATCAAGAATCGACGAATCTGGAATTTGTAATGTTGATATAATACTGTGTATCCATTTGTTATTCCTCTTTAATTTATATTTTGGTTGCAGCAGGAAATTAGTCATAATGATTCTTTACTGATGTTTGCATTCCTGCAGATTAAGGATGACACAAAAAGACCGGTATACTGTGCCTTGATACAGTTGTTACAGGCCAAAGACCTATCTGTGAGAGTATGTTCTATCAGTTTCCTTTTCCTTTTTAATGACGTTTCCCTGCTTCTCTCTGCCCCTTCATAATAACCTATTTATGAAGGTTTTGTACTTTGCTCACTATGTTGTGTTTTGTTGGTTTAGCTAGCTGCCTGCAGATCATTGTGTTTTCATATTGAAGATGCAAATTTTTCAGAGAAGGATTTTTCAGATCTACTTCCTGTTTGCTGGGTTTCATGTTTTAATTTGGTCAAAGAAGTTCAAGAGTTTGATTCAAAGGTAATTCTGTTGTTGGTTGTTGTTGATGTTTACGACTTGCTTAGGCATTATTTTCCTTCCATTTTTATAGAAAAGGTAATTTATATACTGGACTGTGGAAAATTTCTGTAATCTATACTCAGCTTAAATATTTCTTTCATGAATGTATGACCTCTGATGATAATATTGAGTAGACGTGCATATTACTTGAAAACCTTTTTGTACTGATGTGCTTTGCTTGTTCCTACTTTAGATTATTTTTGTCATGATTTGTTTCAGTAATATAGATTCTCAAATATGAGATGCAAATTCTGGCATTGGGAGTCTGTCTAGATTTAAATGAGTCTTTGTTTGTGTTTGTAAGCTTAAATGCACTTGTATATGCAACTGTATATCCTGACATTTAATTCACATTTTGCTCAGTTTGCTGCTTTTCACATAAATTTCAGGTCCAGGTTTTAAATTTGATATCTGTTCTTCTGGGCCACGTCAATGAAGTCATCCCATATGCTAAAAACTTGATGCAGTTTTTCCAGACGGTATTGTTGCCAATACTAAATTTGAAAATTTCATATGCTTTGTTGTTGACAATATATGTACAAGGAGTTTTTAATAGGGAACCTTTTTACTAAAGTAGATGATTACAATTTTACAAATTGTTGTTGTGAAACATGGGGAAAATTTTCCTGTCATGCGTGATTAATAATCCCTCCGTCCCACTAAAATTATCACTTATTGATTTTGTTTGGTCAATTTTTTTTACTTTGACTCATTATTTAAAATTTATTATTGATAAAATTTTGAGATTAAAAATGTCAAGCATCTTCTGTCATGTTGTGAAACATTGTAGATGACTTGATCATCTTCTGTCAAGCATCTCTCTCCCAGATTAAAAATGTCAAGAGAGTATTGAGGATTTTTAGTGTTATGACAGGGTTGCATCTTAATCTAGCTAAGAGTAAGCTATTTGGTATTAATGTGGAAGAGGAAGTTTTATCAGAATGGGCATCTTCGGTGGGCTGCTCTATTGATTCTCTTCCAACAGATTACTTGGGACTTCCTCTAGGTGCTAAGAAAAACTCAGAAGCCTTATGGGATCCAGTTTTCAAGAATTTTAGTTCCAAACTAGCCGGCTGGAAAGCTAATTGTCTCTCATTGGCGGGCAGGACAGTTTTATTAAAGTCGGTGTTAACATCCCTACCAATATTCTTCTTATCTCTTTTTAGAATGCCTTGTAAAATTGGTAAGAAGCTTAATTCTTTAATGGCCAGTTTCCTATGGGGGGATAATGAGGACAAAAGGAAGATACACTGGGTTAATTGGAAATCAGTCTGCACGCCTCTAAATTGTGGTGGCCTTGGTGTTCTTGATGTGAACATATCTAATCGGGCTCTTTTGGGAAAATGGGTGTGGAAGTTCGCCAATGAAAAAAATACTTTGTGGAAAAGTGTGTTATGTTGCAGGCACAAGGTAAGTAGTAATTCCATGTCTATTTGTAAGGTTTTTTCGCCCAAATCTTCTTGGATTTGGAGAGGGATTGCCAACAATTTCTTGAAGAACGACTCGGAGGGTGAACGTATCAGATCTAACTCCAAGTTGAAACTGGGAAATGGAAAGTCTATTGCATTTTGGACGGATTCATGGGCTGATGAGTCTCCTTTAAAATATCTTTCCCTAGAATGTATGCGTTGTCAACAAATAAATGGGGTATGGTCGCTGAGTTTGGAAGTTCAGATTCGAACGGTTGGGTGTGGAACATCGATACCAGAAGGAATTTGTGTGACTGGGAGTTGGATCAGTGGCTGGATTTAATGACAAAACTGAAGGACTTTAAACTGACTGATTCAGTTGAAGACTTTCTTTCTTGGTCTGCAAGTGGGGATGGACTGTTTTCAGTGAAATCTTGTAGAAAGGAACTCGGCAAGGTGTCTGGGGAGTCCGATTTATGGGTAAAAGGGGTGTGGCAGGGTTTATCTCCTCCTCGTGTTGAAGTCTTCCTGTGGCAGCTAGCTCATCAGAAAGTGGCAGTGAGAGAGGAGTTGGTGAAAAGAGGTTTGCAGCTAGGGGATGAAATTTTATGTCCGTTTTGTAAAAAACAGGTGGAATCAGTTCAGCATTTATTTATTTCATGTGATGTTGTTTGGGAACTTTGGAACAAGATAGCAAGCTATTGGGAAATAGCCTTAGTCCTTCCAAAGGATCCACCTTCTTTGCTATGTTCTTGGGGTGAGCTGAGGGGGAAATCGTTGATTTGGAAATTTATCCCGGGAGTAGTATTTTGGTCGATATGGAAAGCTAGGAATGCAATGGTGTTCGATGGTTCCCCCTTGGATAGGATGTCTCTGTTTTTATTGCTAGATTCAGGTTATCTAAATGGTTTCTAGCCAAGTATCCTAAGTGTCCTATTCAGGAGGATGTGCTGATTGGTGATCCATCTCTTGCAGATGGTATTAAAGCTCTCAACATTTACAATTTTCAGGTTTCTCGCTGGATTCCACCCCCTATGGATTTTTTGAAGATGAATGTCGATGGAGCTGTTAGACTTGATGGCTCAAATGGAGGTATAGGAGGTATTTTGAGAGATTGGAATAGCAACTCCCTTCTGACTTTTTCAGAAAATGTAGGTCAGGGTCCCCCGCCGGTTGCTGAGTTAAAGGCTATTAAGAGAGGCATTGAAATCTATATGTCTTCTTGTTGGGTTAAGGTTGGAAGGTTGATTGTGGAAAGTGACTGTAAGTCGGCTGTGGAATGGGTCCATACACCAGCTATGGCCCCAGTTTTTATCCTCCCATTAGTTAAAGAGATTTCATCTTTTATCACGGACAGGGTGCACTCTATTAGACTGATTCCAAGGGTGTGTAATGGGGAGGCTGATAGTTTAGCAAAGATGGGAATTGGTTGATGTTTAGTCGTTTCCAGTGCGTTTTATCGTTTGAGTTTAGGTTTTCGGTTATGTTGAGTAGCTTAGTCTGTTGTGTTTTTTCAGTATGGTGTCTACGTTAAATCTTATGTAATTTCGGAGGAGTAATAAAGTTTCTAAGGCACTCTTTTCCTCCTTCTTTGATCAAGAAGGAGGTTTTTAAGGAGGCCTGTCATTCTTATCAAAAAAAAAAAATTATTGATAAAATTTTGAGAAAATGTATTTTAAAAACCTTCAATCAAGTAGTTTTTTAAAATAATTATGGACAAAGCTCTAAAAAAAATTGACCACCAAAAGCTAGCAAGTGAAAATTTAATGGGATGAAGGGATCCAGGGAGCAGTAGTTATTAGAACAATAAAATTGTAACTGGACCGCCAAGCAAAGTATTGAGCATAAATGAGTTATAGTTAACTTGGTTACACATGCTATAGACTGTACGGATCAGGTGCTCATTTAAAATATATGTTCTAATTTGCTTTAGCCTTTGAATGTGAAAAGGTTTGGGAGGAATCTTCTGGTGAAAGCCTCCTACAGATACAGCTTCTTATTGCTTTGCGGAACTTTATTGTTGCACTTGGATATCAATCACCTAGTTGTTATGCAATGCTCCTGCCCATTCTTCAAAAGGGAATTGAGATAAATGGCCCAGATGAACTCAATCTTCTGGAGGATAGCATGTTGGTCAGACTACTGACCGAAACTTTGATTATTTATCTGGCTGCATTTACCATAAATAACTTGTGCTTAATGTTCTCTTATCTGCAGCTGTGGGAGGCTACACTTTCTCATGCACCTGCAATGGTTCCTCAACTCTTAGCATATTTCCCATGTCTTGTGGAAATATTGGAAAGAAATTTTGACCAGTTACAGGTTAGTGTAGAAAACAGACTGTGTAGAAAACAGACAAGTCTGTTATTTTTATTCTTGTGTACATTCAGTAGAACATATTACATATTTATATACAAATTATGCCTCTAAACTAGGAAACTCTAAGAAAGGAAACTAATCCTAGGAGATGTAATCCCTTGAAATAAGGGATTGAAAAACAGAAACATAATCTCTTAACTTAAGGGATTGACAACTCATTTCTATAATTCCTACACTCCCCCTCAAATTGGTGTATATATGTTGTATATACCCAGTTTGAATGACATCTCATCAAAAGTCACTCATGGAAGGGCTTTGGTGAAGATATCTGCCAGCTGTTTCTTCGTCGGAATGTACTGCAGTTTTGCAACTCCATTGTTGACCTTCTCGTAAATAAAATGTCTGTTTATCTCAATGTGTTTCGTTCTATCATGCTGCACTGGGTTTTTTGCTATACTCATAGCTGATTGACTGTCACTAAAAATCTCAAAATTCTTCTTGTCATCTAAGTCCAGTTTTGTGAGCAGTCTTTTAATCCACATTCCTTCACATATTCCGAGAGACATTGCTCTAAACTCTGACTCAACACTACTTCAAGAGACAACAGCTTGTTTCTTACTTCTCAAAGTCACCAAATTACCCCAAACGTAGGTACAGTAGCCACTAACTGACCTTCTATCAGTTAATTCACCTCCCCAGCTTGCATCCGTATAAACCTTCACTGTTCTGTCTTGATTTTTTCTAAATATAAGTCCAGCTCCTGGGGTAAATTTCAAGAACCTTAAAATTCTGTTAACAACTTCCAAATGTTCTTCTCGAGGATCACTCATATGTTGGCTGACAATGCTCACTGAGTATGCAATATCAGGCATGGTTGGTGAAAGGTAGATTAACTTCCCAACTAACCTTTGGTAGGTTTCGTTGTTTACTGGATTTCCAGTTCTTTCCTTGCAAAATTTCAAGCCTGGCTCCATTGGAGTTTCAACTGGTTTGCAGTCGAGCATCCCAGTTTCTGCAAGAAGATCCAAAACATACTTACGCTGGTTTATGACCAGCCCTTCCTCGGACCTTGCAACTTCCATACCCAGGAAATACCTCATACTCCCTAAATCCTTGGTTTCAAACTCCTTTGCAAGATTCATCTTTAGCTTTTCTATTTCTTCTATATCACTGCCAGTTATAATCATATCATCTACATAGACAATTAGGAGGATTATCTTACCACTCGGTGTAATTTTTCTGAATAATGTGTGATTCGCTTGGCTTTGTTTGAAACCATTCTGTGTCATAGCCTTAGCAAATCGATCAAACCAAGCCCTGGGAGACTGTTTTAAGCCATATAAGGATTTATTGAGCTTGCACACAGTTTTCTTAGTGACCTTTCCTTCTAATCCGGGGGGACCTCCATGTATACCTCTTCTTCAAGGTTCCCATTCAGAAAAGCATTCTTTATGTCCAGCTGATGCAATTTCCAGTCCATGTTAACAGCTACTGATAACAATATTCTTATGGTATTCAATTTTGCAACCGGTGCAAAAGTCTCCTGGTAGTCGATGCCATAGGACTGAGAAAAACCTTTAGCAACCAGCCTTGCCTTGTATCTTTCCACACTCCCATCCGAATGATATTTGACTGTGAATATCCACCTGCATCCAACAGCTCTCTTCCCTTTTGGCAAATCTGTCAAACTCCATGTCTTATTCTTTTGCAACGCTTTTATCTCTTCTTCCACATCCTTTTTTCCACTCAGGAGATTGAAATGCTTCTGTCACATTTCTTGGGATTTTCACAGTGTTAATGCTGGCAGTGAAGGCCCTGAAATTAGACTGTAATTTCCCATATGCAACATACTTATTTATGGGATGAGCAGTGCATTTTCTTACCCCCTTCCTAATAGCAATAGGAAAGTCATCAAGATCAACAGTAGTAGCCTCTTGGTAACCATCATTACCTTCTGTTTCAGCTGCAACAGGATCCGAATCTGGTTCTTGGCAAATGCTAGGCTGACTGATTTCTTCAGTAACATCTTTCCTTCTTATTGAGTAAACACTGAGTTGTTTCGGTTGGGGAGTTATGTTTTCAGGGTCATTGTTAGGTGCATTTTTTTGTAGTGGTGGAAGGTGTTTTGCACGGACTAGAGTGCTGAGATAAGGAGGAAGGTAATTCATCAGAGTTATTTAGGTTATTCTCATCACCCTCCCTAGGAACTGGGACAGTGCTAGCTGGCTTTGGAGAGACAGTAATAGGTAAGGAAAGGATAGGCTGTAAAGAAATATCGGTTTGAGCAGGTTGAAATTCCTTGTAACTAATAGGCTGTAAAGAAATATCGGTTTGAACAGGCTGAAATTCCTTGTAAATCTCCCCCTGAATTTCTGTTCCTGAAAAATAAGGTTGGTTTTCAAAAAATGTAACATCAAAGGAGACATAGGTCTTTTTTGTGGAAGGTGAGTAACACTTGTAACCCTTCTGACTCGAAGAATAGCCCAAGAACACACACTTTATGGACCTAGGATCTAATTTCCCTCTGTTGTGGATATGAACAAAGGTTGTACACCCAAACACCCAAGGAGAAAGACTTGAGTTTAAATGTTTAAAATGGGGATACAACTAAAACAGAACCTTAGTAGGAATTTTGAAATCTAAGGTCTTGGCATTCTATTGATGAGGTAAGTGGCTGTAAGAAGAGCTTCCCCCCAAAGATACTTAGGAGCATTAGCAGCAAACATAAAAGACCTAGTAACCTCTAGAAGATGTCTATTTTTCCTTTCTGCTACCCCGTTTTGTTGAGGTGTGTTGACACAAGAAGTAAGGTGAACAATGCCTTTTTCCTTAAAGAAATACCCAAGGGTTTATTCAAATACTCACTCCCATTGTCACTCCTTAGAATTTTGATTTTTGTGTCAAATTGGGTTTCAACTTTTTGATAAAAACTTTTAAAGAGAGACTCAACCTCAGATTTTTCTCTCATTAAGAAAACCCATGTTGTCCTAGAGTAATCATCTATAAAAGACACAAACCACTTATACCCAGAAATACTTTTGACAGGAGAAGGGCCCCAAATGTCACAATGGATGATGGAAAAAGGTGTTGTTGGTTCAAATTTGGCTGGAATATATGGTTTTCTGGTGTGTTTGGCCATTTGACAAATTTCACAGGAAAACAAAGATGGATCTTTATTAATGAATAAGTTCGGTAACATTTTGGAAAGATAGAAAAAATTAGGATGACCTAATCTAGAGTGCCATAACATAATTTTATTGGTATTGAGATCAGAAGATAAAACTAGTTTCCTAAGAGCACTGGATAAGGCATGATTATGAGATGCTTTACCTCCAAGGGTGTACAATCCTTTGCCCAGCCTAGCACTGCCAATCACCCTCTTCGAGCCCTGTGCCTGAAAAATGCAACCACCATTACCAAACACAACATTACAACCAAAATCTTTAATTAATTTGCTGGCTGACAACAGATTGCATGCAAGTCTAGGAACATAGAGGACATTATGAAGCAGTAGATTTTTGTTTAATGTAACAGAACCACTCCCTTTGACTGTAGTGAGAGAGCCATATGCTATTTTGATAGAAGCTGGTAAGTTGCTTTCACTATATTCCTCCAAGAGATCAATATTTCCTGTCATATGATCTGATGCACCCGAGTCTATTATCCATTGTACCGAGGAAGCATATGGATTATTTCCATCAGTAGTAGTATAAGTCACATTTGTAGGCTTGGTTGTCATACTGCTCAAAATCTGCTGCAGTTCCTCTATCTGTTTCTTGCTAAAACTGCTTGAGGAATCATCTTGAGAGGCAATATGAGGCTCCTTTTGAAACCTGGACCGTGTGGGCTGCCAATCGGCTGGTTTTCTATGCAGCTTCCAACATTGATCTATCATATGGCCTGGCTTCTTACAATGTTCACACCAAAGGCGATTTTTCCTCTGTTGCTTTGAAAATTTGAAATCTGAAGTCTGAAAATTAGATTGAGAGGGGCTGGTCTGGGAAGTGATTTCGGATGCTGAGGGATCCGGATTAGCCATAAAAAAATAGAGTTGAATAGGAATTGATATAAAGAGAAGCGGAAATAGGATTGATCGCTCTAACCTGATACCATGTAGAAAACAGACTGTAGAAAACAGACAAGTCTGTTATTTTTATTCTTGTGTACATTCAGTAGAACATATTACATATTTATATACAAATTATGCTTCTAAACTAGGAAACTCTAAGAAAGGAAACTAATCCTAGGAGATGTAATCCCTTGAAATAAGGGATTGAAAAACAGAAACAGAATCTCTTAACTTAAGGGATTGAAACTCATTTCTATAATTCCTACAGTTAGGCTTCTTTAATCATTTCTGTCTATGTTAGGTCAGAGCTTTCATTCCCTTTTCTGTAGTGGTTCATCAAGAAAGTAGGATTTCGGAGGCTCCTTTAAGAAAAATGTAGGATTGTATGGTCTTGGATTGTCTAATGCTGCATTTGGTTCTTTAGGCTTCTATATGGTCATAAATCATTGTTTACTGGTCACCCACCCACCCACCAATCTCTCTTTTTGTTGATTCTATATTGATCTGATTATGCTTGCAGGTTGCTGTTGACATTACTGAAGGTTATATCATTTTGGGTGGAAGAGAATTTCTTAGTATGCATGCTTCCAGCGTGGCTAAGCTTCTAGATCTTATTGTTGGAAACGTTAATGATAGAGGGCTGCTTTCAACTCTTCCTGTCATTGACATTTTGATACAGGTATCATATTGTAAATTTTCAGGGCAGTGTCATCACAAAAATAGGCTGAATTTTGAAGAAGCCAGTATCAGTTTGTGTAATACTGATTCCCCCTCCCCCAATATAATTATCCATGGAAAAAGTTTTAATAATGAATATGACCATAAGGACACCTTTGTGCGTGTATTCTTGCAGCCTTTTATTTCCTTATACAAAGTTGTCAATTGTGTTCTATCTTGGGAAATATTGTGTGCCAACTGTCCTACTTCCTGTCATGCCTACAAACCATTACATCCAATAATGTGAAACAATTGCATTATCATATGTTCATGTTTTAAAGAGAATGCCACTTGTTTCTTTATCAGGTATGCTTTAAGAGAACATTAGTTCACATTTTATGACATATGATGTAATTGTAGTGGAGGGTTCTGGAAAGAGGAGACTTACTCAAGTATACTCATAAAAGTTTTAGTCAAGCACATATCTAGTAGAATAATAGCATGAGAAGCTGGGGCGTTTTAGTTTGTTCATATGAAATGAGTATTTACCGCTGGGCTTTGCATCCTTAAGTTGCTAAAAGTTCATGAAGAGGATGACTGTTCCTTAGATTGCTAAAAGAGCAACTAAATTGTTTGATCAAATGATAGAATTGTTCGCTGACTAGCATGGAGGTTTAAAATCATTAAAACTGTATTGGATCTTAGAAACTGAATCAGTTGTAATCATTCATCTTTTTGCTATTTTGTAGTGCTACCCCATGGAAGTGCCGCCATTAATCAGCAGTACTTTACAAGTAAGCATGGTTCTTTACCCCATCAAAATCTTTTGTCATTCATGTTCACAGTTATATTTATTGTGCTATATGCATTGTCTTGACATCTGATTCTTGCTCTGCCTTGTAAAATATTGGCAGAAATTAGTTGTTATTTGCTTGAGTGGAGGGGACGATGGTGATCCTTCGAAGACAGCTGTTAAGGCATCCGCAGCTGCCATCCTAGCAAGGATTTTGGTGATGAATACCAACTATCTTGCACAGCTAACGTCAGAACCTTCTCTTTCTTCACTACTGCAGCAGACTGGTGTAGCCATTGAAGATAATATTCTTCTTTGTCTGGCTGACATATGGCTTGACAAGGTTAGTAGAAAATGTATCCGTACAAAGTAGAAAATGATGGTCAGTTGGTTTGATGCCTTGACTCGGGAAGAATCAAAGAAAAAAAACCCTGCTTTTATTTTCTCTGTTTTTACCCTCTAGAGGTTGTTAGGATTGTGAAATTGATAACTCGAGTTGATCTGGCAAGCTTCTTCAAGTTAATTTTTTCCCTTTATATCTTTGCATGTTTATACAGGTAGACAATGTATCTTATCCCCAGAAGAAAATATTTGCCCTTGCACTTTCCATAATTTTGACTATAAGGCTGCCTCAAGTTCTGGACAAACTTGATCAGATGTTAAGGTACAAGCTCGATTTTGATTTGATGATATCCGCAACCTAGCATTGGATAACATTTAATCATTGATATGATGATCAACTTTATGCAGTGTCTGCACCAGTGTAATTTTGGGAGGGACTGATGATTTAACTGAGGAAGTGTCAAGGTAATACACCAAATGCCATTGTATTGTAAACTTTGTTTGGTGGAGATTCGTAACTGTTGTCATTCTTAATTTTTGCTAATAAATTGCAGTGGCGATGCCATGAGCTCTAGCAGGTCTCATGGTGAGGGATTCCTTCCGAGTAAGGAGTTAAGGAGAAGACAGGTTAAAATTCTTTAGTTAAATCATTCACAACGTTGTATGTCTTTTTAGTTAATTATTTATGATGGATCGGTTTTGCCATCATTCAGATCAAACTCTCAGACCCTATCAACCAAATGTCATTGGAAAACTCGGTGCGAGAAAACCTTCAAACATGTGCTTCAGTTCATGGGGAGTCGTTTAATTCAGCTATGAGTAGTATCCATCCTGCAGCTTTTGCACAATTGAAGCAGGCGCTGAAAATGCCATAGGCAAGCCCTGAAATACTTTTTTTTATCAACTGAGGTCCTATATTCTGGGATGTTATTTTTATTTTACCAAAGACTCAGAAAACTATTTTGGGTAAGATTTTCTAATCTTCTTAAATAGCCATGATCTTCAATAACCTAATTTGCGTTGAATTCTTTGGCTTATTATACAAATTGATGCCTGCACAAGTTGTACTTTTTAACAATTTTGTCTCAAATTGGTACCTGGACTTGGAAAAAATTCTCAAATCGGTACGAATATTGCCTTGTCACTTCAACAACTGATTAGGTTGCTAGTATGGTTGGAGATGCTGACATCATCAAGTGCCATGTGTCACAATCTGATTGGTTGTTGAAGTGCCACATCAGGACCAGGTACCAATTTGCATAATAAGCCGAATTCTCTGGAGTTTAGGTAGGGATTTTACTTGGTTTCTAGCGAGTTCATGAAATGAAATGTGCGCATCTATTTAATGCTCCCCCTTTTTCTTATTTCAGGTGACATTCATGGTTTTGGATTCTTTTATAAATTTCTGCTATGGGGTGCCTGCATATGGTGAGTTGTTGATTTCTTTCATGTTGTTAAATTTGGCCTCATTTTCTTTCCAGCAGTTGAACTCTGTAAATTGCTTTGCTGATTCTTTTACTGCCTTCCAGGGTTCATGGGAAAGTCTTTTGCGTCTGGAAATGAAAATTTTCTAGGAAAAAAAGGGTTGGGAATTAAATAACTCATACATAGGGCGTGGACGAGTTTTAAGTTCATTATGCATTTTTAAAAATGCCTTACAGTTGTAAAAAAAAGGAATACTTATATTATGAAATACGGATTGCTTTTTAAGATTTTTTTGGTTACCTACCTGAATTGTCACGTTCGTTTCAGTTTTGTTCACTTTTGATCATCAGTTTTGAAAATGTTACGTTTTGGTCACTAATGTCGATTTATTAAATTTTGGCCACTTATGCTCTTGATTGCTACATTTTGATCACTAAATTGTTAATTCCTGTTAATTTGGTGCGAATTAGTAAAAGAGCTAATTTTTTATTTGACCATTGAAATTTAGATATGGTACTGATTTGATCTTAAATTTTAGATGAAATATTATTTTGATCTTAAACATTATATTAAATGTCAATTTGATCAAAGTCCCCGTCGTTTGTTGTCACCTATCATTGTCGTCATCAATCACTATTGACTGTCATCAGTTGTTAACGATCGTTGGTTTTCAAAAATTTTAATTCATTATTTTTTTGACTCAACACGAATTCAATGTTTGTTTCATACAAAATATATTTCAATTATCGTGAGTTGTCATTAATCGTTATATTTGACATATGACGTGTTATATCATTGCTTATGAATATATGGCAATGTTATATCATTGTTTTTGTATATATGGTATGTGTTATGTCATTAGTCTAGGCATAAAAGATTTGTCACGACAATCACAAATGTTAATTATTAGTTTACGAACAATTTATATTTATTTTGACCTAAAATGAAACATTAAGATAAGATTATAATTGTTTTAGAAAAATAAAAATAAGATTGTCTTAGAAAATAAGGATTGATAACAGCGTCAATCGATTATTGGAAGGTTCAGCGTTTCAACATGGAATCAAATATCACACCACCAATACACACACAAGCCAAAAACAAAATCTCCAATGATTACCCCCAGAACCAAATGGACAGCCCTCAGAATTAGAAGGCAAAAACAGTAAGCCAATTCGCTACAATTTCACATAAACATTAAACTCTGATCCTTGGGTGGAAATATTCCAATGTGAATGATGTGAACTTCATCCAGTATTATATGGATGCAGGTGTAGGCGTACCAGGCTGAATCTTCCTTGTCCTCGGAGGCTGCATTTTCTACTTGTTTCCTATCCCAATGAGATCAGCAGTGACTGTTGCATCTTTGCTTTCTTCTCTCTTTCCTTGACTTCCAGCTAACTTCTTCAACCATCTCCATGAAGAACTCCAAATCTGAACACGTCAATGTCACCCAACTTCACTGAGTTTCCCCACATGTCTTTTAATTGGACGGATTTTATATAAATTGCACGCAAGTACACTTTTCCCACACTTTTACAATTGTATATAATTATAAGGATTTTATCAGAAACATGTCGGAACCTCAAAATTGGAACACTTGTAGGGGGATATCCCTTGTATCAAAATTAGACCTATAAAAATAAGTTAGGGTAAATTACGTGTTTAATACTTAAACTATCAGTTTTGATATGTTCTATAGTACCTAAACTTTTAATTTCTTCAAAATCATATTTAAAGTTTAGTTTTTTTGTTTCATTTTAGTACCCCTATTGGAAACTGAACATTAAGTTTTGAAAAAAATTAAAAGTTTAAGTACTAAAACGGACTAAAATTAATAGTTTAGGTACTAAATACGTTAAGTTTTTAATGATGGGTACTAAAATAAAACAAAAACTAAACATTAAATATGAATTTTAAAAACATTAAAAATCTAAATACTAAAACGGACCAAAACTAATAATTTAGGTACTAACTATAAAATAAATCGAAAAACAGAAATGACATCAACTTGAAAAATAAATCGAATTTCAAAACAAGTGAAACTACTCTATGTCCGAGTCGAATTGAATGACTGGATTGTCAAACCTCGACCCAACTTTTCTCATACTAATAATCCATGCTTATATTATTGATCTATTATATCTGAATCATTTACATTATTAATTTATAATATTTTAATTATTAAAATACTAGAAATTATTAATTTAACGATGTGACACATTAAGGAAAAATATTATTTTTATAAATTTATATTAGTTAATATCACATTTAAGTAAATATCACTTGAACTTTAGATAAAAATCAATTTAACTTTCAATCTAAATTCTCTAATAAAAATGCTATTTAATAAATTAATTTCAAGAGATATAATAGTCTCCTTTGTACGATAATGATGTAACAATTGACTGGTGCAATTTATTTATATTTTATTAAGTTAAGGTGGATTTAGATACTTAATTATATTTGATAATAGACGTTCAATCACCCTACTGTATTTGATAGTAGACGCTCAATCACTTTGTATATTTAATAACATACGCTTAATCATTCTGCTGCAATTGCTAATGTTCCAATAATTAATCTTTAATAATAATAACAATTCTTTAACCGCCTAAGTAAATTAATTCATACGACTGGTAAAATCTAAAATCGCAACTGGTGTTGCAACTGCTGTGGTGTTCCTTTCGGCAGCGTCAGCTTCAGGGCCGTGGCTGCCGGTAACTTTTTTCTGTTTCTTTGGGCTTCGTTGTGTTTTTAGTTGTCTAATTTGAGATTTTGCAGGCTCCTCGTTTCTTTGCTTCTCCAAGTTGTTGTCGAACTCGGGAAGAGGAGCCTCCCTGCTCAAAGAGAACGACATGCTGTCGGAGAATGGCATGTTTCAACAGCAGTTTCTGCTTGAATATCATCAAGATGAGACAGAGATAGTCGGTGCCCTAGCACCATATGAGTTCATCTGTTGACTGCTGTACACAATGTATTACAGATGATGCTACTGATGAAATATTTTTTGGGGTACACATAAGTAGGATAAGACGCAGAAAACAGTTGTCATGTGGCTTGTGAGAACACCTCCGGATTAATGTGCTATATTTATATTATGTTAAATTATAACTCAATAACCCACCTCATCATCATACAAGTGAACATTGTACCAAAATTGAAAAAAAGAGAGAATAGAACATGAGTACATTTCTCAAAATCATGATCCTCAATCTGTTGTTGCATCCATAGGCTCAGCTCCAGCTTCTGCCTCGGTTGATTCATCGGCTTTATCACCCTTCTTTCCTGTAGTAACAGGTATATAAACCTTGGTTTAGTACCTAAACACTCGATATTTGATTTCAATACATCAAAAGGAATTTGTTAGGGCAAATCATGCATAAACCATGTTACTTTTATCCCTTGCATACATACCTTTCTTCTTCTTCTTCCCGCCACCTTTTTTCTTTGTCTTTGTACCCAAAGCTAGCCATGCCTTGATTTCAGGATCATCTATTGCCTTGGTAGGCTGCAGCTCCTGCAGAGGATGGGATGTTACCCGATCTGATCCGTTAGGCATTAGCAACACAGTGAACTTTATATGAGCAACATAATCACCTGCACAATTAAACATGCTGACCATATTAAACTCATTGTGATACTGATATATGATGGCATTAACAAGGTAGAAGTATCACCTCAGTCCTCTTATTATCAAACAAGATTTTCGCTATGAAATCGTACCAGGCTTCTCATGAAGAACGGGATATGGCTGCAAGAGATCATGATTCACGCATTCAACTAAGCCTAGTCGAGCTCTTTTCTCTTCCAATGCCCTGTTTCAAGAAAATCCACAAAACTGATTAAACATCATAGATAATTGTGAATACGTACTTGGAACAAATGCAAAAGAAATCACAGACCGAGCAGTGAATGGCAGGATGGGAAATTTCTGATTTATCTCACTGAAAATAAATCTGGAGGTCTTCATCTTTAGATGATAATTCTTATCAACTGCTCTCTTATAAATAGACGTCTGCTTCTCATCCAACAGCTTTGGCTGCAATAAAATAAGTGAAAATCTCAAGGATAATTAATATACCATAAGCATATTAAAGCTAAAAGAAGAGAAAAGACAATACCTTGCCTTCACCTGTGCTTGCAACTATATCTACTGCATAAACCTCATTCTCCTCAAACTCTGCATCATCAACTCTTGTATCTGGATTGGAGACACTTAGTACAACTTTGTTCCCGTCTATCACAAACTGCTTCAATTGATGGCTAAGAACACCTTCAACAATTTTGCAGTCATAAGCTGCAGCTACCTTCTGAATTGCTTCTGTTACATCTTTATTCTGCCATTAAATCACAATCAAAAGAAATTAAATACAATGAAGAATATATTAAATAAGTGGAAAAGGAGATTTTAAACAAGGAAATTAATACTGAATTCATCAGAAAAGCAATCCATATAGAGCAGAAACCTTTAGAAATATTTTCCCTTATTACAGTAAGCATGGCAAACCTCACTTGGATGTTTGTCCATCGCTTTTAAAAACTATGGTATATAAATTTTACAAATAAAAAGGAAAAAGATGGAAATCATATGAGTTTCCAATCCACTGCAGCAGTTGGTTTGGGTGGTTGACTTGGATTGTAGAGCGTGTGGCACAAAGAATAATCGCTATCAGTGTAACTATGACAAAAAGAAGCAACATTGGAACTGAATCCATAGCCCAAGATTATCTTCATCATATAGAAATCGAGTGAACCTTGAACCACACCTCCCCAACCACCATAGTATGGGGAAGACAAGAGTTTAAATCAGCAAGCTGCTGCCACAGTAATGAAAATCAATGTATATACAAACAAGAGCTTTGCAACGCTTACAAGTTACAAAACAACCAAAAGGGTAATACCAATCCATGGTAGCTTTAAAGGACATGTTGGTCCTATTAGGCAATTGGTATAAAAAAGATGTATCACCGTAAAACAGCCTTGCATGACCAACTAAAATATTGGCAACAGGGGAAAGAGGAGATCGCAAGAAAATGATCACCTCAGCAAAGTTGCCTCCCCAAAAATGTATATTCTACATCTTACACAAGGGCAGCAGCAACTTTAAGGTAGTTTGATAAAAACAATCATAAGGTAGTTTTAAAGAACATGTAGGTCCACTTAGGCAATAGGTATCATCTAAAAAATGATGGATCACCCTAATGCATTCTAGCATGACCAACTAAAATATTGGCAACAGGGAAAAGAGGAGATCAGAAGAAAATGATCACCTCGGCAAAGTTGCCTCACCAACAAATGTCTATTCCACATCTTACACGAGGCCAGGTAGTTTGATAGAAACAATCATAAGGTAGTATTAAAGAACATGTAGGTCCACTCAGGCAATAGGTATAATCCAAAAAAAGATGTATCACCCTAATGCAGCCTAGCATGGCCAACTAAAATATTGGCAACAGGGAAAAGAGGAGATCGCAAGAAAATGATCACCTCGGCAAAGTTGCCTCACCAACAAATGTCTATTCCACATCTTACACGAGGGCAACACCAACCTTAAGGTAGTTTGATAAAAACAATCATAAGGTAGTTTTAAAGAACATGTAGGTCCACTTAGGCAATAGGTATAATCCAGAAAAAGATGTATCACCCTAACGCAGCCTAGCATGACCAACTAAAATATTGGCAACAGGGAAAAGAGGAGATCGCAAGAAAATGATCACCTCGGCAAAGTTGCCTCACCAACAAATGTCTATTCCACATCTTACACGAGGGCAACACCAACCTTAAGGTAGTTTGATAAAAACAATCATAAGGTAGTTTTAAAGAACATGTAGGTCCACTTAGGCAATAGGTATAATCCAGAAAAAGATGCATCACCCTAATGCAGCCTAGCATGACCAACTAAAATATTGGCAACATGGAAAAGAGAAGATCGCAAGAAAATGATCACCTCGGCAAAGCTGCCTCCCCGACAAAATGTCTATTCCACATTTTACACGGGCAACACCAACTTTAAGATAGTTTGATAAAAGAATACAAAGGTAATACCCACTTATAGTAGCTTTTAGAGAAAATGTTTGTTCACTTAGGCAATTGATGTAAGCCATATAAATGGTATCACCCTAGGGCTGCCTAGGTCGACCAAACATGATATAGGCAACAGGGAAAAGAGGAGATCCACAAGAAATTGATCACCTCGGCAAAGTTGCCTAGACTGAATTTTGTTCAACATCTTACAATCACTTCCAAGAATAAAACAAAAAGGTATTAAGTAAACACAAGAAAAGTTTTTGCAAAAACTAAGTTGAGAGATCAATTCCCCTATCAGAGTAACTATGACAAAAAGCTTCATTTGGATGTGTATCCATAGCTAATAAAAAGAAGTTCATCATTAGGGGTCAAGTGAAAGTCATGAGCAAAAGTAAAGTCTTCACACTTAAAGCAATTGCAAATTCAACTTGAAAAATGAAAAGTTGGGTCAAATAGCAAAAGCAAAATAGCTGTAGAAACATTCAAAGAACACAAAGGATAATATAAAATATGAACATTACAGCATTGTTATACAAGACAATTACCTTCTTTCCTGGCCTGACAAGTCTCAAGGCAACTTCAGCAGCGGTATTTGCAGAAGCAATTACATCAGCCTGCCTGCCAGAGACTGGCCCATCCTTAACAACATGAGTGTGTGCAACTACAGCTATGAACCCATCAATGTGGCAACCCATATCACTATATCCAGGAAAAAGGAAACATTTTACTTGCCACTCAAAAGTACAAAATCCCACCAAAACATTAAAAAATTATATACGATTATGGAGCTTACATCTTCACCATATCACCTTCTTCCAACTCCGAGGTGTCACTAGCAAGTGGAGAGAAATGGCAGACAACGTTGTTCACAGAGAGACAAGTAGGGAAAGCAACACCCTTCTCAATCTTCTTCTTGGCATTCTTGTACATGTTGCCCGTTTGCCTTTGCATTACATAAAACACAGATTCTTAATCTCGTTATCAATGGTAAAAAATCTATAAAAAAAACAATAAACCAGCATAAACTGGAACTCTTACTCTCTGATAAACGCATCACCCTTTTCACAAATGTCGACGATCTTAGCTTTCGGCTTGCATTCTTTCAAAACTAGCTGCAACGCCTCTGCAAATTTCAAAAACATAACGACAAAACAAAAAACCAATCAAATATCAAAACTCAAGCTATTTCCAATAAGCTTTAAAAAATCAAGTAAATAAAAAAAGAGAAGAGATTAACTGTTGACAATCTCAGCAGCGCCCTTGTATTTGGTAACAACTTCAGAGGAGGTGAGATCCAGCTCCTTCTCTTCTCTCTCGTCGTCCGACATCGTTTCCAGTGCTTATCAAAAGCCTATTCAAATACTTAAAAAATAAAATAAAAATTAGAAACGATATCAGTGGAGAGTCAAAGAAGAAACTTAGAAAAGGATGATAGTAATTGAGAGAAAAAGGAGCTCACTGGTTGAAAATAGCGGCAGTCAATGAGGGGAGCTAGGGTTTTGGCGAGGTAATGTGCTGATAAGAGATGGAAATATATATATAATATAAATAATGGAGGCTGACTCAAAGGGGGAGAGAATTAGGGTTTTTGGTCGACGGTCATTTCTACAAAATCATATGACAATATAGTATCATTAAAAAGTACCTTATAAACAATAAAATCTCTAAAAAGAAAGATGTTTATAAATTAAATCTTACTAAAACACAAATATTTACAATAGAAATAGAATAAAGAATAAAAATATTTTCTCTTATGTTTGATTGCTTGGATATGTATTGATCATATTCTTCAAGTGTCTTTAACTTATTTTTATATGTTAGAATGAATTACTAGTAGTTGAGGATATTTTGGAGTCGTTGGGATCAAAATAGATGTTTCCTGCAACTTTTAAGGCACATGAGATAGATCCTTTTACCAAATGGATCGACCCTTTTTCAAATATTTTAACTGTTATACTAAAGGGATCGATCTCAAACTCACTGTTGTCCAAGGGATCGATCCTTTTACTAAGGGATCGATCTTTTAAGCTAGAGAAGCTTGAAAACATGACTTTAAAGAGCGAAAACGATCGAGTATATTTTGAAAAGGTTTGACTAAGTTTGAAAAATATTTAAAAACATATTTTTTTTTAACTTTTGTTTGGTCTTTGAATTATTTTTGAAGACTTCGAATAAATTCAATTTAGTCAAAAAAAAAATATTTTTCCTTTATTTGTTATATCAAAATATAAATTCTACAATCTCTCCTTTTTGATATAACAAAACTTTTGAAAAATTATTTTTGGCAAAACTCTCCTTTAATAAAATATTTAATGAAAAAAAGAAATATTTTAGAAAATATTAAAGCTCCCATTTTTTATTCTTGAAATTAAATTTTTCAAATTGATATTTCTTCCCCTTTTTGTTATATAAAAAATAATTCGAGCTTTAAGGTTCTAAAATAACAATGGAGAATAAGTAATATTTACAATAAGACGAACAAACAAGTTAGTAGCACACAAAATTCAATATATCCAAGTCTAACTACTTTATGTAATATCATGAATAAGACATTATAGCTTATATGCATAAAGCATTTAAAAAATGTTATCCATTCAATATCTACATCAATTGTTAGAGAGATATCATAGGCAATAAAGTCTCATGCATAAACATTTAAATTAAGGTCAAAAATTAAAACTTATAAAAAACAAAGCATTAAAATCAATTTTGACCAAAATTCATTATGATGAACAAACATTAACGAAAAAAACATTAAAACTTCAGAAAATATTCAACACAATATTTTTTAACATACATGAGATAAAAAAACATAAAATCATTTAAAATTAAAACTCATGCATGCTTAAACCAAATAAACAACCAATAATGTAAAATTGAAAACAATAAGAGTAGAGGTTACCCATTTCACATATTGTGTGGCTAGAACATTTAAGTATCTTCACTTTCATCACCATTGCTCTCATACACTACAAGAGACCTTTAGTTGGATTTTGGTATCCAAATTACTTTGGATCCGTGAACATTAGTTTCAATGCCCCTTGTTCCCTTTGGAACTCATAATTGTCTAATTTTAAAACGTTTTCCTTTCGTTAAAGGACAAACATATTCCAAATGACCATGAAAATGGCAATGTGATCATTTTACAATTTTTAAACATAATGAGTTGTTTTTATAAATTAATTATTTTTCTTTTGTTAAGCTTTCAAGCTTAACTTTTAAATCAAGATTTTCTTTTTCTAAATCATTGATTTTGATTTTTGAAAGCTCTAAATCATTTTTCAAAGTTTCATCTTGTTTTTCTAAATCAACTTTTGCTTTCAAAATCAAATCATTTTCAACTTTAAAATTTGAAACTAATTTCTTATATTTGGAATTCATGGTCTCAAATTCCAAATACAACTCGTCATAGGTATCTTGTAACTCTTTAAATGAATAAGAATTTGAATCAAAAGAGTTAGAAGTTACCATTGAATCTTCTTGAATGGCCATGAGACATAGGTTGGCTACTTCATCATCGGAGTCTTCTTCGTCACTCCAAGTTGCCACAAATGCTTTCTTTTTGTTTGATCTCTTCTTCTTTAGGAGAGGACATTTATACTTGACATGTCTTGTCATTTGGCACTTAAAGCACATCGGGGGACCCATTTTTTTACTCGATTCATGCTTCTTGTATTCTTTGGTTGTCATGAATCGTTTGAATTTCTTAAAGAACTTAGCCATTTATTCTTCTTCACCCTCTTCTTCACTTGAGGTGATTTCATCTTGAGTAGAGGGTTTCAAAGCAACACTTTTTTCTTTTTTCTCTTCTCTTATATTCTCTTCTTCTTCCTCATTTTCCATCATCTCATGAGTGAAAAGGGACCAACAAATTCATAAAGCGATAGAGTTTTTAAGTTTTTCGCTTCAATGGTCATCGTTTTATTCGATTGCCAATATTTTGGAAGAGAATATATCATCGTCATAACAAACTTCTTGTTAAGGATGATCTCTTCATATCCCTTGAGACAATTGACAATCACGGAAAATCTATTTGTCATAGTTTTGATGTCTTCATCCGATTTCACCTTGAAATTCTCGTAGCTATGATTGAGAAGATTGATTTTCATTTCCCTCACTTCATTGGTTCCTTCATGAGTGACTTGGAGCTTGTACCAAATCTCTCTCGTATTTGAACAAGATGAGACTCTTCCATATTTATCCGGACCTAATGCACAAAACAAAATGTGCATGACTTTAGCATTGAGTTGAAATTATTTAGCATTGAGTTGAAATTATTTCTTCTCTCTTTCACTATATTCTGCCACAACCCTAGTTGGAGTAGAGTGGCCTGTTAAGATAGAGCTTCAAGCATCTAGATTGATTGCTTGAATGAAGAACATCATCCTATTATTACAATAAGCATAATTTGCTCTATTGAAATAGGGTGACTTGTTAACCGGTTAAGAATCTTCTATGTAGTAAGAGCCGAAGGTTGAAGCCATCTTTATCGGTTGATTGAAAAAATTGATAGAAATCTTCTAGGATCTTCACAAGGTTGTTAAACCATCGATTGTGACTGCTTTGGTACCAATTGTTAGGTTTGATGAAGCTTGTTCGATAAACCAAAATATACCAAAAGGGGGTGAATTAACTTTTTGAGATTTAGGGAGTAAAGAGTATAAAGATAGGAAAGTTTGCACAATGATTTATAGTGGTTCAACTTCCTCAATGAAGTTTACATCCACTACCTAAGCTCCTCACTTAAGGATTTTCCAACAAATTACTAATGTGTTCTTTCTTTTTCAAGGACAAAGAGATAACCTTTACAAACTCCATATATTTTCAAAAGGCTTACCTAGAACCAAAACCCCTTTACAAAGGAAAAGAATTATAAACAAGAAAACCTCTAAAAAGGAATGTGTTTACAAATTAAAGCTCACAAAAACATAAATATTTATAAGAGAAAGAGAATAAATAATGAAAAGTTTTTTCTTGTGTTTGATTGCTTGGATATGTGTTGGTCATGTAACACCCCCAACCCGTACCCGACCCGGATACGAGTTCGAGATGTCACATTAACTTTTTAAAACAATATTCTTACAAAATAATATAACATTTGGACTTATATTAAGAAAATACGATAATATACTGTTGAATTATGTTTCATTATAACAAATTTAACGTAAAAATGTTTTTATGAATAGTAATACATGGTATGAATAGTATCGATACTGTTTAAATAGTACTGTAAACAGTAATGAACAATACCGTGAACAGTGTATCGATGCACTACTATAGTACTATGAATAATGTACCGATGCACAAAAACATCGAATTTAAAATGTGTATCGATGCATTGCTACAGTGTATCGATGCACTGCTACAGTAATTTCATCAAAACATATATAAAACTCATAAAAACTTAACCTTTCATCATTAATAAGTTACCATTTACATAAATACGTTTAAAACATCACAAAACTCGATCAGATCATGCATACTTAATTTAACGACTTTATTTATATGCCAACCTATTTATCACATAACAAGACATATTGTGTAATTTACTTCCGATCTGATCTCTGAGCGGAGATATGTTGTTCCTTTGAACTTAGCTTTGATCCTCCTGCTTCTCAGTACCTACGTGTAAATCACTTACACGCTAAGTCATAGACTTAGTGAGGCATAAAATATAATAATAATGCATCTCATATACATATGAACATGTAATCTAATTATTCTATCATGTCACAGATAATTCAATGTAAATAATAATAACATGATAACATGTAATAATGTAAACACTTTGGATACCTTTTGTAAGCCCATGTACATTACTGAGAACTTTAAGGTACGTGAGTACATTGAGGTTATGCACTTATATTGTCATGACAGCTCGTATGAGGTCCCACTAGGGGCATGTGAAAATTGTCCCGAATGACCATTTATAACATATATGTCCCGAAGGACCACGTAGAACCCTCGACTCTTGGTATGCCAACTATACCCTTAGCTCTCATATCATATAACATGGGCACTATTCTCATACTTCATATGTTCATGTATTCATGTCATTTCTCTAGTAATCACATATGTCTTTTCTTCTATCACATATCATATGAATCATATATCATTTATCGAATCATGTAAACACATATAACTTATGCATGCATTGTAAATCAAATAACATTTTAGGAGTCACTTCTTACCATAGTAACTGCGTCACTGACTCATCGCAAGCCAATGTTTGTTCGATAATATAAGTATTAATTAAATTGCACTTACATATATCTCCTTGTCTTTCCCACGATCAATCCTACTTGTCAATTGTTCCAGAACTCGTTTAGGCTTTGTATCTACATAAATATAACTTTCAAGACAATTATCAAAAGCTTAAACCTTATACTTCGATGTTATTAACTTAAACGAATTTAATAAACCAATATTCACTTTTTCCTTTAGGGGGTACCGATGCACTATAGGTGCATCGGTACCCAAAATAGCTTCAAAATTTCCATGCATCAATGCCTTCCTGTGTGTATCGATACACCCCTGAATGTATCGATACACCTTAAAGTTATTCTTCAAAATTTGGTCTTAGTGCATCGGTACCTATTCATAGTGTACCGATACACCTGTCCTAAAATAGACTGGTTTCATCTGAAAATCGTTAACTCTTCACTAAATTTCCTCATATAAAACTCCTTTCATACCACTAAACTCAACTACAACCATTTTAACTAACTTTTATCATTCAAACACTTTATTATCTCCCATATATCATTCAAATTCTTAAAACTAAGAATCTTACTAAATTTTCCATATAATCTAAACTTATTTCTAACACTTATAACTTCTTATTCACACCCATGACAAGTCAAATTCCATCTCAAAGTTACTTTATTAACTCTTTTCCATAAATTCACTTAAAAACTCATTCTCTTTAATCTTTCATAACTTCTTCATCTTTTGATTTTAAGACAACTTAAGCTTTCCTTAAGCTCAAGTATCACTTAAGAATCAAAACCCATACTTGAAATCAACAAATAATCAACTAATCAAAAATCATACCTTAGCTTGGGTGCTTCACGTTGGAGAAGAAGAAGAAGAAGAAGATGAAAGAATTATGTGGAAACTTATTGTAACATTCCAACAACCGGGTCAATGACTAAAATATAAATTTTGGAAACTTGGTGCTCAATTTTGAAACAGGTAAAAAGTTCAGGGATTTAATTATAATTTTTGTATAGGATTGAATTGCAAGAAAGGAGGAATAGAGGGATAAGATGGTCATTTGTAAGGAAATAATTAAATTATGTTATGGTTATATATTAACCCACGTGGAAAGGTGGGAAGCAAATCTAAGCTTCCAGAGTTCTCTTCTCCTCTTCTTTTCTTCATACGTGAAGGTCTAAGGCAAAGGTGAGATTTCTTATTAGTTGATTATTAGTTGAAATTTAAGTTGGGTTTTGTTCTTTAGATTATACTTAAGCTTAAGGAAAGCTTAAATTACCTTAAAATTCAAGGATAAGAGAGTTAGATGGAATTAAAGAAAAGAAGGGAATAAGTGAAATTTTGATAAAAAGATATTAATTAGATTTCAAGACCAAATTTGACTTGTCATTAGTGGAATTAAGAAGTATAAGGTGTTAGATTTGGAATTAGAACATGTTGGAAATTGAGTGTGATTCTTGAATGTCATATAAAGGATAGGATGTTGAGTTGAAAGAATTGATTATTGAGTAGAAATGAGTTTAAGTGTGTGTATGAAAGTTAGGAAAATTAAAGGAGGTGAAAAATGAAGAGTTGAGATGAAAAGAGAGTGAATTTCGTGCTTAAAATGGAATTTCTGGGTTGTGTGCATCGATGCATCTTCAATGTGTATCGATGCATCTTCAATGTGTATCGATGCACTCTCAAATAAATGGACATAAGAGTGCATCGATGCACCCCCCCTTAAGATTAAATCATCAAAATTGATTTGTGTATCGATGCACATGTAGTACATTGATGCACACGTTAAGGAATGCATCGATACACTGTAGAGTGCATCGATGCATATCTTCATTGAAAGATGAAAATAGCTTTCTTTTTAGCCTAAGAAGTGATAATTTAGAATATATGAATTAGTATACTGATATGTATCAATGTATTATTATGTAGATATAGAACATAATCTTGTTCCGGAACAATCGAAGGATTAGGATCGAGCCAAAGCAAACAAGGCTAAGGTGAGTGCATACTAGTTATTATAGGATATTTTAATGGGAATAAGACTTGTGACCAGTCTATTTCCTATAGTAGAATGCATGAATGCATTAATATGAGCATGGATTTGACCTGATATGTGTGTATTTAGTTATTGCTTATATTATATGATATGTGTGAATACATGTTAGTGTAATAAATCATGTGAATTAATATAAATAATACATGTGATTATATAAATTATATGATAGGAACATCAAAGATTATGTGAATTGAGTTATGCGATCATATGAGGAATATGAATTAAATGGAAATGAACTATGTGCTTTAGTGATATGAATATGTGACATGAGTTATGCGAAAATAAGTTAAGTGATTACAAGTGCATGTGAAAATGTTATGTGAAATAAGTGAAATGAATTATCCTAAAAGATAATACCAATGTTATGTGAATTGAGAGCTGTAGGTATAATTGGCATGCCAAGAGTCGAGGGATTATCAGTGGTCCTTCGAGACATAGTGGTCCTTCGGGACATAGTGGTCCTTCAGGACATAGTGGTCCTTCAGGACATAGTGGTCCTTTGGGACAAATTTTCAGTGCCCCTAGTGGGAATTTATTCGAGCTGTGGTGACAACATTAGTGCACAACCTCAGTGTACTCGCGTACCTCAGATTCTCAAATGTGTACATGGGCTAATAAGAAGTTAATAAAAATTATAAATTTGATATAATTGTTATGTAATTGTGTACTTGAATATGAGTGTATTGATTGCATGTATTGCATATGTTATTATCTATGTTAAAAATGATGTTTGTTTGATATGTTGGAATATAAGAGACTGTAATGAACTTTTATGATATATTTCAAGTAATTACATGAGAAATGTTATGAATTCTATAAGTATAGGTATATGAAATAAAATGATAGATTATAAGATTATATGAATAGAATAATTATGATCGTATGGTGAGAATGTACTTTGTAGGTGAACTAGTATAATAAAATTATACTATGAAATGAGAATTTAGATAAATTAATTAAGATAAATAAATAATACACCAAATAGGAAATATGTATAGAAATAAGTTGTATAGGAAATTCCATATGTTTTAATGAAATGATGATCTAAAGCTAGTTTAATTCTTAAATGATATAAAACATAGTACAAAGATCTAGGAAATGAAGTCATATGAGAATATTAGAGAAGTTAAGTTGTGATAAGTATGATAATGTGTTTATGTGGCAAATTATGTAGAAAATGAACAAATAGAATATAAAGAATTAGTACACAAGAATATGGAATAAAATATGTAACAAGAGTCTATAGGTAATAAGATAAGACAGATGACTATGGTAAAGAGATTATATGATGTTGCGTTATATATTTTATATGAATTGTGAAATGTTCATGCATTATGGAATATAGGAAGTTCAGATTATACATGTTTTATGCCTCACTAAGTCTTCGACTTAGCGTGTGAATGTTTCACACGTAGGTTGGAAAGCGAGAAGATAAGCTAAAAGGAGCAAGACAGGTCAGGCATCTTCCTTACTAAGTCCAGATCAGAAAAAAAATAATTAATATGTATTTTGGTTCCTTTGAATATAGTTGGCACGTACTATTAGATTTGAATTGTATCTGCTCTGATAAGTTTGTAAACTTTTATTTTGAAATTATATGAAGTTTTATTTTAATGGAAAATTTTTATTAGTTTGCACAAGTAAAGGTTTTGAAAGTTGATGTAACACCTTGGACTCGGATCCGAGTCGGATACGGGTTGGGGGTGTTACACTTATTTCCTCCAAATGGATTCCACATGCTTCCCTTATCTTATAAGGGAAATAAAAATCTTTCATGTCTAATGACCATTTTGCCCTTTAATTCTTTTAATAATTACCAATAACCCTTTAAGAAATATTTTCAAATAAGTCATCGAACTATTCAATTATTCTACTTTAATCACCAAATTCTGAAGTTTTATAATTTACTCAATAACCAGTATTGAGGATGTTACTGGTCACCTTCTTCAAGTGTCTTGAACTTGTTTTTATATGTTGGAATGAATTACTAGTCGTTTATAGCCTTTGGGATGTTTTAGAGCCGTTGAGGATCAAAATAGTCGTTACCTGCAACTTTTAAGGCACTTGCGATCAATCATTTTACCAAAGGGATCGACCATTTTTCAAATATTTCGACTGTTATACCAAAGGGATCGATCCATTTTGGGAAGGGATTGATCCTTTTGTCAAGAGATCGATCCCAAAGTCACTGTTGTCCAAGGGATCAATATGTTTTCAAGGGGATCGATCCTTTGGTCAAAGGGATCGATCCTTTTACTATGTAATCGATCCTTTGAACTAGAGAAACTTGGAAACATGATTTTAAAGAACGAAAACGATCGAGTATGTTTTGAAAAGGTTCGGCTAAGTTTGAAAAACATTTTAAAAAATATTTTTAACTTGGCTTAAATATACAAAAGTGCCTAACGTATGCCCATTTTTCCAGTTTAGTGCCTAATGTTTTTTTTGTTCCAGTTTGGTGCCTAACGTTTCATTCCGTTACTCAAAATGGGTCACATCGTGACATACCGTTAGTTTTCTCCATTAAGTGACACATGTCATAATCTAGTAATTTTAAAATTTTATTTTTAAAAATAAATATTAAAAATATTATTATATTTATAAAAAAAACCCTTATTTCTTTTAAATTATAAAAAAGCCCAAATCCTAACAACGAAGCTTACCCACGGCGGCGAACGACGACTACGACGTGACCCACTGATTGGGTTTTGAGCTGACGGTGACGAGGAAGCTAAATATGGTGGCGGTGAGGCGAACAGAGGTCCTTGGCTGCCAGAATCATCCAAAGTCCGAGGCGTCGGGGTGGGTTTTCGGTGAAACTTCAAGGGCTTGATTTCGGAGAATGACGAGGACTATCTACGAATTGTTTTGGGGGCTTTGATCATGGCGGCGAGGCACTTTGATTGGGATGGGAGTGACAGACACAAACGAGCGACGGCGGTGGTCGGCGTAGGTTTAGGGGTTGAAATGAAGGTTTTTAAAGTTTTGGGGTTATTTCAAAATTAATGTGTTTTCTTTTTTTAAAAAATATATAATTTTTAATTTTTAAAAATTATATGTAACTGAATGACGATTTATACGTAAAAAGACACTCTAATTAAAAGTGTATGATTTTAATCCGAAAATTCATAGTAAGTCAAGTGATATTTATTGAGGACATTAAATACTTAAAATGACATTAAATTGTGGATATATATTGAGGACGTCCCATATAAAAAGATTACGACTAGAATTAATTAGATATGTTATGAAGATTTTTAGAGATATATCAGGGATGACGTTTGATCTTCACACGCTTATATAGAATTATTTTTCATATTTAACTTCAAAAAGATATAAAAATAATTTTGTATAAGAAATTAAAGTTAATTGTGAAGTTTGAAATATCAGTTGACTTACAATGAATTTTTGGATTAGAATCAGATACTTTTGATTAGAGTGTATTTTTTACGTATGAATCGTCTTTTAGTTACATATAATTTTTAAAACTTTTAAAAATTAAAAATTATATATTTAAAAAATGAAACACATTAATTTTGAAATAACCCAAAACTTTAAAAACCTTCATTTTAACCCTTAACCCACGCCGACCGCCGCCGCCATTCGTCTGTGCATGTCACCGCCTAGTCCAATTGAAGCGCCTTGCCTCCATGATCAAAGCCCCCAAAACAATTCGTGGATAGCCATCGCCGATCGCTAGAATCAAGCCCTTGAAGTTTCACCAAAAACCCACCCTGACGCCTCGAATTTTGGACGATTTCGGCCGCCTAGAACCTCCGTTCACCTCACCGCCACCATATATAGCTTCCTCGTCGTCGTCCGCTCAAAACCCAATCGGTGGGTCACGTCGTAGTCATCGTTCTCGCCGTCCGCCGCCGTGGGTAAGCTTCGATGTTAGGATTTGGGGTTTTTGTAATTTAAAAGAAATAAGGGGTTTTTAATAAATATAATAATTTTTTAATGTTTATTTTTAAAATAAAATTTTAAAATTATCATATTGTGACACGTGTCATTTAACGGAGAAAACTAACGGTTCGTCACGGCGTGACTCATTTTGAGTAACAGAATAAAACTTTAGGCACCAAACTGGAACGAAAAAAAG
Source organism: Hibiscus syriacus (assembly GCF_006381635.1). NCBI lineage: Eukaryota > Viridiplantae > Streptophyta > Magnoliopsida > Malvales > Malvaceae > Hibiscus > Hibiscus syriacus. Next base: position 1,861,517 of record NW_024062759.1, on the reverse strand, counting down.
TTAGACACTAAACTGGAAAAACAGACATACGTTGGACACTTTTTGTATATTTAAGCCTTTTAACTTTTATTTGAACTTTGAATAACTTCAATTTAGTTCAAAATCATTTTGCTCTTATTTGTTATATCAGAATATAAATTCTACAAAAACATTGTTTGTGATGTATTTTAATTCCAATGACATACGTGGAATAGTTTTCTGGGATGTATTTTTTAAGGTAAATTATGTATTCAGTACCTAAACAATTAGTTTAGGTCTATTTAGTACCTAAATTTTTCATTTTTTTAAAATCATACCTAAAGTTTAAATTTTATTTCATTTTAGTACACTATCCAAAATTTAAAGGTAAGTTTTGAAAAAAATTGAAACTTTAGGTATTAGAACGGATCAAAATTGATTGTTTAGGTACTAAATGTATTAAGTTTTTAATGGCGAGTATTAAAATAAAACAAAAATTAAATGTTAGGTATTCTTTTAAAAAAATTAAAAATTTAAGTACTAAAACAGATCAAAACTGATAGTTTAAGTATTAAATGCATAGTTTATCCTTTCTTTTTACTTAAGTTTCATCATTCTAGAGAATACCCAGAGCTTGAAATTGCTGAAAAAACTTGAAAAAAAATCCATAAATTAAAGAGAATAAATGCATAACTTTCTGTGTGAGATAAGAAATTGTTTGGGAAAAAAGAATATAGGGTTTTGCAACTTAAGAAACCAGTCGGTTCTCACTATATTCTCGCATGAACCTTCGTTGAAATGGGGGATGCCAGCCACATCAGACTTGTGTTAGCCAGGAAATGACACAAACATTAGTGACCGTTGGTGTAATTCAACCTTTAAATTAAGAAAGAAAAGGAAAACAAGAAAAATATTACATACAAAATTCACAAGCATAAGTTCATGCATTCAATCAATGTATAATATCATTTCCTATCAAAATCAATTTCATTCATGCATATAAGCACTTATATTCAAGTACAGTTGCGACACATTGCTCAAGCTTTCCAGCGCTGGCACTAATTTAGACTTTTTAACACAAAATTCTTTTAGCATAATAAACATAAATCATTATTCTTTTCATGAGAAACTAAGAAAAAATTGTTACTCTCCGTGCCAGCAGATAATCCAAATTCCGAACCCAGTAAACAACTTCGGCTCAAAAAGTACCTCTATTTTTTGTGCTGTTTTATCTCTTTGATCACACCGTCGGTCAGTGAATCAACATCGTTATTCTTCCCGAAAAACTTTACAAATTCCATATTAGGATCCCTCAAGTACCTGCATAAGAAAGAACAAAAAAGGACCAATGTCAATAGGAGTTTGAATTTTACATGGAGTTCAGCATTAAGACTGAAATTCAAATTATATTACGAGTATTCATGTGAGAATAAGAAACAAGCTGACATAGCCTTCCTACAAGCAGTGCATAAATGAAATGCCAACGGTAGGCAACAAAATGGTTCAATGTTTAGTAGTAATTTCACCAATAAACTAATGCTGCAAGTTGATAGGTTTAGGAACTTCACAGCAGTATCACACAAGTTCACATTACTGGCATTGCTCCCTTCGAGAGTCACAGCTGTGGTTAAACAGGTAGACACGCTGCTTTTAGGAAGCAGTGCTAGAGCATCTCGGTTCGAAAGTGATAAAATGGTTCAATGTTTAGTAATTTTCCCTTGCCAAGACAATTAAGTCTTCGGTAGGAAAAACTGATAACTTTCTCTCATCCAAACAACTCTACCCTGTAAAATGTAATATTTTTCCATTTTTCCATTTGCTATTTTTATCTACATCAATGTCGACATACACCAATGTCCTATCATTCTACAGGTCGCAAGACTGCCAGTCAACATCACGCTGATACAAACAAAAAATGTAGGTCAGATCAAACAAAGCTAATACTTACATGACTATGGAATGATCAACAAGGTAGTCTGAATCTTCCTCAGCTGTCTTCATATAATAAACTCGATATGCACGAGCAACTTTTTTTATCTCGTCAGTGCTACCAGTTAACCCTACTAATCTTGGATGAAACTCTGCAAAAGTGGAGAAATAATTAGAGATAAAAATTCCGATGAACCAAATTATAATTAGCATATGTATCTGGACCAAAATATCATACTTTCTAATATTACTATAAGTACCTTTCACTTATTCACGTACTTGCTCAACGGTATCTCTTTCAGGATCAACAGAGATAAATACAGGCACAATTTCTATTCCCGCCTTTTCCTCTAAGAAGTGAAAAAAGAAGAAGAAACCAAATAGAATTAATGTTACTATAATGCCACTGATCAGAAGAGTTGTTTATAGTCTGATAATTTCAGAATTGCTTTAATTTCTATGGTTATACGCAATTTTTTAACAAAACGAAATTACAATTCATCATTTTATTTTGTGGCCAAATGAAACTACGAACAACATACTTATTTTGTCGATAGCAGCAGCCAGCTTTTGCAGCTCATCTGGACAGATATCTGGGCAGTGAGTGAAGCCAAAATATACCAAACTCCACTTCCCCATAAAGTCCTTCTCAGTAACACGTTTGCCTTCATCATTTATAAGACTGAATGGCCCCCCCGATGGCTGCTTTTCCAGCAGCTGGCCCTTCTTTAACAGCCTTTGAAGCATTATTTATTTCTGCAGCAGCAAAGCCTTCAGTCTTCAACCAAAATATGCAGGAAAGAAAGGCAATATGATACTAATAATCAGGGATTTAAATTGCAGTCGCAATCGCATTTTTGGTTGTGTTTACCGCGATTGCAGCAATAGAGGATGCTGTTGTAGACATTGTGGGTATCGCAGTTGTGCAATAGAGGATGCCTCAACTTGTAAATTACAACTTCTAAATTCAAAGATTCAGCTCAACTGCTCATTTTTTATATTATCTTTTCCAGCATTGCAGAACCTTTTAACATAAAATCCAACTCACCATAGAAGTGTACCTTCAATATGTCGTTTCTTCAGATTGTCATAGTAAAGGATAATACCAATTCCAGTGGCAAGCAGCAACAGAAAACTCAACCATGAAGCAGGCTGCAAATTCCAATCCAATAAAAATAAGAGCCGAAATTCTAATTCCAAGCCAAAAAGGAAAATGAAAAATGAAGTACCGCGCCGCGACCAGGTTTGCCAGCACTACCGCCACTGCTCTGTTGCGAACCTCCAATGTTTTGTGTCCCTTCAGAATCGGTTTTCGATGATGAAGATGATTTCTCTTGATTTTCATTAGGAGTTGTGGCGGTATTAGATAAATATCTTTGATAAATTCCCAAGGATTTGAATTCAGCTCCAACAGGAGTAGTCTGTGAACCACCAAAAAGAAAACTCATCATAGATTGAAAGAACTGTAACAAGCGACAAATGAGGAGGAAAACGAACCGGTCGCGAGGAAGGGAGAGATGGAATGTGAAGAGAATCGGCTATTGTTGTTGACGATGAAATAGGGGATCTGAATTGACTTAGATTGCGGGTATAAAGACACCGATGAAGGTTCCGTAAACGACTTGCGTTTCTCCAAATCGCAGTAGCCATGGCTGAATGGAATGGATTCTATATCATTTGCTTTTTCACTCTTCAAACTTTTTTTGCTTGTTGCGTTTTGATAAACCCTACCGTTGAATCGAGCCTGAGGTTTTGCAAATTCGATGGTGGAGTTCGGGCATCATACATATTTACGTTTTGGGTTATCTTTTTAAATTGAGAAAAATGGGCTGATATTCTATTAGGGTATCTGTTTTTATTATATTTTGAAGAATACAACAAAAGTTACAGTAATTCACGAACTCATCACCTCAATCTGATAAGTTTGTATAACCTACATGGACCATTTATTTATTGAAATTAAAGCGACTTGTTACCTCTACGTGATGAATCTGAAACATTAAATAAAAGTTATAAAAATAATTTTAATATTAAAATAGAAAAAATATGTACAATCTAATATGTACATAATATAATTTGTTTATATTTTTGAAGTTCTTGATAATATTGATGAGTGGTCGAATGATAATGATGCGGGGCTCATAGAGTACGTCGGGGTCATTGGCCTTGATCGTCGTCGTCTTCGTCGTCTTTATCTTCATCTTCATCTTGGTTTGGTTGTTCAAAAGGAGTTGTAGTTAACATTCTCTGAGATCCATCTTCGAAATACGGTGATGGGCTTATGGTATTTGACGCCATTATTGTCGTTATTGAATCAACTTGGCTATCTTGTTGACTATATATGATATGATCTCATTCATCCTCACCTGCATGTTATGTCGAAAATGCTTGAGTTTATTGCATTGCATCCCATGAAGGTCCAACCCAAGTCAGCTGAGTCTAGGTTGAAGTATGATATGCCTTATAGAAATTGAAACTAGTATGAGATGTATAACAGTAATCTTCAGATGCAACTGTTGTAGCAGAAGAATAAGATGACGATGATTTCTTCGGCTTGACAAATTTGGTCTTATATTGTTCCCATTTTCACATGTCTTCTGGTGTCGTCAAATATGGTTTCTCATTTGCTTAGTAATTTTGGAGATAGGGAGAATGGTCAAAATCTAGGTTGATCGGTGTAATATCATAATGCGGGGTGATCGTTAGGTGATGCTAATTCCATTGCTCAATGTAGACAACGTGCTTCCTCGACCAATTTTTGGTATGTTTCCCATGCCTATCAACTCTGTGGAGCGCATCAATGTCCCATATTTGGGTAGGAATCAATTGATGAGACTCAAACTGTCGCAACACTCTATTAATGGCGTGCATCTCAACAATTAGAAAATGTAATAATGGAGTCACGACACACCATAAATCGGACCCATAAGAAAATCTCGGTGGCAATAACTGATAGACCTCTTTGTCGCAATATGGAAGCTAAGAAAATAGTAAATATTAATTATAAAAGTTAGTATATATAAAGTTAAACAATTTCAAAATTAATAATAAAGAAATAATATTTATCGCATATCGACCGACGATGTTGATCCTTATCCGTATATCGGTTTTAGTAGCACTCGACAACTTCGTCTTGGTTATTTTATGGTGCCATCTAAAAAATATAAAAATGATTAAAAAATATAGTTTAAAAAATGAAATTAAAGAATTACCTTCCAACGAAAGGAAACTCAACTGGGGTTGTTGTAATTGGCTTAAAAAAACATAAACCGACACCAAGCCTAGGATTGTAGCAATATTAGACAGCCTGCTACATCGACTTTTTGGTCCCGTGGACGATTGCAGCCTTGCAAAGCTCCCGGTACAAAAGGCTAAAATCACCGTGCCCCAAGTGGTATTACGACACTCGTCAAAGTTATTTAATATAGGGAGATACTAAGTGTGCACCAAATTACCAGATTTATCCGGTAATAATATCCATTCGATCTGTTGGAGAAGATACACTCGGGATGCAAAAATATCCTCCTCCTCGGTAGAGTCGTTCGTCACTTAAAATTTAGACTCCAACCATGTCATTCATATTTGATAGCCGTCCATGACCTCGGATGATGGCTGCCTTCCCAAAACATTGTGGACCAAAGGGATGGGGTAGTAATTGTTCATCCTGACGAAAGCAAAACCATTAACAGGAACAATGAGTTGGTAAACGACATCTTCCAAAGTAATCGTGGCTTCACCACTCGGGAAATGAAAAGTGCGCGTCTCAGGCCTCCAATGTTCAATCAGAGTTGAAATCAACGTCGGGTACACTTTAAAGCAACGTAAAAATATGGATGGATAGAGATCAAATTGATGAAGATATATCATCATCAACTTATGCAAATCTCTCGATGTCATCCTACGCTGATGAATGCTTTGTTCTTCTTCTGGACAGAGTTCAATCATCGAAATATGAACAATATCGAGGCGTAACATTTCTTCTCGGGAAGCCATTTTTCGGGATTTTTCAAAAAGTAAGTTTTTTTCTTAACTTTTTCATAACAGTGGATGATAAAAAAACCTAAACCCTAAACCCCAATTTATAGCATCAATCCCAACGGCTATAGACGGCAATAAATTTAAAAAATCTTATCGAACTCGATGACAAGTTATATTTATTTATTTTTCCATTTTTAATATTAAAAATATTTTTATAATTTTTATTTAATTTTTTAAAATAAATTCGTCACGACTAGGCGAGTACGTGAATCACTATAACTTTTGTTCTATTCTCTAAAATAAAAAAAACGGTACTCTATTGGGCTAAATAAAAACGCAGGGTGACCTATTAGGTGAAAAAACTTGGAAAATCTAAAACTAAAAAAATCCAACAAATTTAGGATGACAATTTCATCCAAATCTAACAGATTATAGTTCAATTTTATATAATCAAATTTTTATTTAAAAAGTTAAGTTTTGGGTGTCAATTTTTTAAAGAACGAAATTAGATTAGACTTGAATAAAATATTTACGACTCAACTCGATATATATTTTTTAATTATATACTCATTTTACCAAATAAAAAAATATGTTTTGTAACCCCCTCAGACCGATGCGGTTAGACCGATCCGGGAAGTCACATTAGGGCCACCGGAGCGACCCACTGTAAAAATAGCGGAAAATTTAAAACTTTTTATCAGAACATGTAAACTTATAAAATCATTTGTCACTATTTAAAAATAAAACAGATTTTCAGACTCGTATATAAAATAAAATACAATTACATGCCCCTAATCACATGTATCGTACTATGCAAACAACACCGGAAGAACTCCCTTACTGATGACGATAGTTGCACTGATACAATTCTTTTAACCAGAAAAGATGAGTAACATAGTGAGCTTTGGAAAGCTCAGTAATACAGAACTAATGCTGAAGAACATGAAGATACAGATAAACATGTCTTTCCTTATTGGTTCTGAACATCTACAGATTTTTATGCTGATCGGAGATCCTACTGATATTTCAGATGTTAACGGACAATGTGCTTTTAGTTCAAATAAATACTTTGAATGCTTGAGTTCAGGAGATCAGAATATGTTGTCTAGTATGTTCCCGTAAAACCAATAAAAAGATACAGATCTTTTAAAACATATATATATATATATATATATATATATATATACCCCCATCCCATCACAACAGAATGTGTAGGTTCCCCAGAACCATACACCCAACCCAACACAACATATAAGGCCCTGAGCACAAAGCCAAGGAACCTGCGGAAATACTTCCTTCAACAATACCCCCCAATTAAAACATTTTTCCGTCATTAAACGGAGATATCAGAAATCAAAACAGAATTCAGAACAGATATCAGAACAGAATCCATATCAGAAATCAGAACAGAATTCTGGTCATATATCATAACAGAATTCAAGTCGGAAATCAGATAAAATATTTATATAATTAGGGAACACACCAGAGTTTACAGATATTATTCAGAGATATTTGATAATCTTATCGGGTAGAGAGACACAAATCTTCAGTTTACCGATAGAATGTCGGAAGTTAGAATAACTATTTGAAAAGTTCATTAACTGGCATAATCATCAGTTATTCAGGGTATGATTTATCGGAATCATCTTATTCGGACACTTTTCTGAAGCTCTACGAAATTTGAAGGTATTCAGAATCTTTACAATCTATGACGATTAATTCGATTATCGAACAACTCCAGATGAATAGCTCCCAGAACCAATACTTACCAACTTTTCAATTCATTAACCTTCCAGGGTATTTACTCTTTAATACCAAATATTCTTATCCACAGATCATCTTCTGAGTCATCACTGAATAAATCTTAAGGAGACAAACAAATATTCTAATGGTCTTTATTTCATTTCCATGTTTCAACTATACCAGGAAATGCTGACGTACTTGATTTATGGTTCATAATCCATAGGGATGATACATCATATAAGTTCATCCGAGGTTCCAAACTTATTCCAATCTCTTACTTAATCCTCAGTCATTGAGGTTACTTAGTTCATTTAGCAGTCAAGTCCTTTACAATTACTTCAGGGTTTTCCATAGTAATTTAGAATTATGAATTTCAGATACATATTGCACTTCCGTTCAATTCAATTTGGTAGTCGTAGTTGATTTGTCTAATGAATATCCACTTCTTAATATTGAATGCGATATAAAGTTTAGCTGAGTTGAATACTTCCAAAACTATCATCAAGCCACACTTGAGAAGACGAGCACGCATTCAAGTAATATCTATATCGTCCAGGTATTGACATATCATTACGATTGATCAACTCACTTAAGTTGTGTTCCATAACTTTTAAAGGTAGTCCAACACCTATGCTTATTTGGATTAATTAATTAATCCAAGATATTTACTTATTCTAGGTCATAAGGGTATTTTGGTCATTTTGATGCTCAGTCTTATTCCATTCATTTCAGAGCTCGAGGATATCCAATCATTCATGAGGTTAGTGATATTCTTAGGTCATTTCCATTACAGGGGTATTTTGGTCATTTTATAGATCTACGGTATTTCAATATTTTCCCTCCATCCGGACTTATTATTTAATTCCAATTTATCATCTATTCAAGTCCTTTTGAACAATTCTGATAAAAGTGCACCCTCCGATAAATTGTTCTTCAGGTATTTACTCATAACTCGGATATTTTCGGGTCAAGTGCCTTCTCGGATTTTACAAACGAAATATCATGAATTTTTCTTTACAAAGACAAGATCTTAATAATTAAATTCGTACTTAATCGAGTTAAGTACAAATCCTCAAAGTACTATCTCCTTCAGGGTCAACTCTGACTATTTTACTTCTCAAGGGTATTTTTTTAATTTCTTAACCAGATAATTTCGATATTAGCTCTTAACGAAAATAATATAATATAGAGATCCTATGATTAATTGTTTCCTCGAACATTCTTTGATCTTGAAAAGATTCCTTAAAAGACTTCTAGTATCTAGCATAAACCTTCTTGGGGTTAAAAACCGGTTATCCATAATTTCCAAGTAAAACTAACATTTCTTATGCACATCAATAGTTTTAGTAGATCAATAATTCTTTTCAGATTTATTAATCCACTTCCAGGGACAATTCTTGTCATTTTCCAACATAAGGGTAATTTCATAATTTTACCTAATCGAAATATTCTCATAATTTATCATCTAAGTACCTTTAATGAGATAAATTATAATCTACATATTCATGGTTGATTCTTTTATCACTTAATTCCAGAACTTGTAATTTTATTCCAATTGTCCTCTAATTTCTTAGAATAGTAATATGAGCCATATTCAATTACCTACTTTCTACCGTATTCATATCTAGTGTAGATCTTCATTAATTACACATATGAGACCAAACATTTCCATTCATGCATTTACCAATACCAACATGTTCTATAAAGCATAAAGAGGTAGTAAAGTATTACCTAGATTTTTGTGTAATACTGATCGGCCATAAAAATTCCATTCGAACGCCTTTGATCTTCAATTCAACTTCCAATAATTCCTCAGATACATATCAACATAAATTATATAAAAAACGGAGCTTAATTACGATAAACGGATTGAATCAGGTGATTAATCAGTGAAAACCAACTTACCGGGTTCGAATTTGGCGAAACGGACTTCGGATCTGGATTCAGGACATCAAAAGCATAAAATAAGATTTTTCGAAAATTTGAAATTTTCGGTCAAAATAAGAGTCAATGGGTTTGACTGGCAATTTCGAGGTCTTCGGGTCTGAATTTCGAGAAACGGACTGTGGAATCGGATTTGGAACGTCGAAAAATGTCAGGATAGGTATACTCGGTCGAAGTCAAAGGTCGTTTAACGCCCGTTCAAAGCCAATTAAAGTTTTGGTCAACTGTGGTCAACACCGGTCAATGGGTCGGTCAACAGGTCGGGTCAGGTGAACGGGTCGGGTCAGAAAAATGGGTTGGGTCGGGTTGGAACCGGTCAAACTGGTTTCAAAACCGGTCAAACTGGTCATTTGGACCATCCCCACGTGCAGTGGCGACGGTTGGGTACTGTTCCGGCAGCGTAAAATTCATAGAAAAATTTCTAAAAATTATTTTGAGCGATTTCGAGATACTTACAAAGCTCGGTTCAAATTTTTGAACGGCAGAGAGCTCGATTTTAACAAATCAGAAACTTTGACCGTCTCACCTCCTCAAGCGCCGCCGTCGACGGAGACTAAGGATGACACCGGTAGACTCGGAACGATGCAAGGAACACGATGGTGCGGGAGGTGTAGTAAACGGATGACCCGATCGTTGTGAATCGATGAAAAACCAACTAAAATTGAGTTATTTTTTACGGTACTTCCGACTGAAATTAACGACGAATGGTGACGATTCACGACGAAAGGTTTGAGGGGTTTTGTTCTTCGGTCGAAAACGAACACGATGGTGGTTTCGGTTCGTCGATCAGAGGTCGGACGGCGAGTAGATCGGAGTTGAAAGAGGGATTAACGGGAGAGGGAAAATTGGAAAATTTTTCCAGAAATATACGGGAATGGGGTTTATATCATCTCATAAATAAAAATGGTTAAACCAAGAGTTTAGCCACTGAACTTCCTACACTTCATAAAACGGTCTGCCAACTTTAAAATTTTACAATTTAATCAACTTTTTATTTCAAAATACCAATTAAATCCACCACTTTATAATTTCTTAATTTTAGCCCCTAAATTGGGGTGTTACAATTCTCCACTCCTTAAAAGAATTTCTTCATCGAAATTCATTCATGTCACATAATTGCATAAATGAAACTTCCATCAGTTCTTTCAAATCTTTCAGTAGCTTTTACAAAAGTACGATTCCTCCACTTATCCTTAACCAGCTGAGCATACATTCTTATCATAAATTTTCCTTATTTCAATAAAAGAATCCGAACGAAAATTTCCTTGAGTAATCAATTCAGTTTTTGTCATGAGAATAGGCTCATAGAGTAGTAGAATATCCCAATTTCATTTCCAGAGTTGAATCGAAATTTCTCAGATGAGTAACTCTCACATGGCTCATGAGATACTTTACAGAGTTTAGACAAACATTACTGGTATTGCTTTTTGCAAAGGTAGAGTCTTAACAAATAAAAACTTAGGTTTACTTATTACAGATAGAGACTCAACCTTGGAGTTCCGGCTTAGAGAGGTACGATTGTATTCTAGGGGCATGTACTGATCAGCCATATTTTGACATTCGACCGGCCGGTCTATCTAGAAATTTTTTGACTCAAACCATAGTTTTGATACCACTAAATGTAACCCCCTCAGACCGATGCGGTTAGCCCGATCCGATCCGGAAAGTCATATTAGGGCCACCGGAGCGACCCACTGTAAAAGTAGCGGAAAATTTAAAATTTTTTATCAGAACATGTAAACTTATAAAATCATTTGTCACTGTTTAAAAATAAAACAGATTTTCAGACTCGTATATAAAACAAAATACAATTACATGCCCCTAATCACATGTATCGTACTCTGCAAACAACACCAGAAGAACTCCCTTACTGATGACGATAGTTGCACTGATACAATTCTTTTAATCTGAAAAGATGAGTAACAGAGTGAGCTTTGGAAAGCTCAGTAATACAAAACTACCAGATGATGCTGAAGAACGTGCAGATACAGATAAACATATCTTTCCTTATTGGTTCCGAACATCTACAGATTTTTATGCTGATCAGAGATCCTACTGATATTTCAGATGTTAACGGACAATGAGCTTTTAGTTCAAATAAATACTTTGAATGCTTGAGTTCAGGAGATAATAATATATTGTCTAGTGTGTTCCCGTAAAACCAGTAAAAAGATACAGATCTTTTAAAACATATATATATATATATATATATATATATACCCCCATCCCATCACAACAGAATGTGTAGGTTCCCCAGAACCATACACCCAACCCAACACAACATATAAGGCCCTGAGCACAAAGCCGAGGAACCTGCAGAAATACTTCCTTCAACAATACCCCCTAATTAAAATATTTTTCCGTCGTTAAACGGAGATATCAGAAATTAAAACAGAATTCAGAACAGATATCAGAACAGAATCCATATAAGAAATCAGAACAGAATTCAGGTCATATATCATAACAGAATTCAAGTCGGAAATCAGATAAAATATTTATATAATTAGGGAACACACCAGAGTTTACAGATATTATTCAGAGATATTTGATAATCTTATCGGGTAGAGAGACACAAATCTTCAGTTTACCGATAGAATGTCGGAAGTTAGAATAACTATTTGAAAAGTTCATTAACTGGCATAATCATCAGTTATTCAGGGTATGATTTATCGGAATCATCTTATTCGGACACTTTTCTGAAGCTCTACGAAATTTGAAGGTATTCAGAATCTTTACAATCTATGTCAATTAATCCGATTATCGAACAACTCCAGATGAATAGCTCCCAGAACTAATACTTACCAATTTGTCAATTCATTAACCTTTCAGGGTATTTACTCTTTAATACCAAATATTCTTATCCATAGATCATCTTCTGAGTCATCACTGAATAAATCTTAAGGAGACAAACAAATATTCTAATGGTCTTTATTTCATTTCCATGTTTCAACTATACCAGGAAATGTTGACGTACTTGATTTATGGTTCATAATCCATAGGGATGATACATCATATAAGTTCATCAGAGTTTCCAAACTTGTTCCAATCTCTTACTTAATCCTCAGTCTTTGAGGCTACTTAGTTCATTTAGCAGTCAAGTCCTTTACAATTACTTCAGGGTTTTCCATAGTAATTCAGAATTATGAATTTCAGATACATATTGCACTTCCGTTCAATTCAATTTGGTAGTCGTAGTTGATTTGTCTAATGAATATCCACTTCTTAATATTGAATGCGATCTAAAGTTTAGTTGAGTTGAATACTTCCAAAACTATCATCAAGCCACACTTGAGAAGACGAACACGCATTCAAGTAATATATATATCGTCCAGGTATTGACATATCATTACGATTGATCAACTCACTTAAGCTGTGTTCCATAACTTTTAAAGGTAGTCCAACACCTATGCTTATTTGGATTAATTAATTAATCCAAGATATTTACTTATTCTAGGTTATAAGGGTATTTTGGTCATTTTGATGCTCAGTCTTATTCCATTCATTTTAGAGCTCGAGGATATCCAATCATTCCTGAGCTTGGTGATATTCTTGGGTCATTTCCATTACAGGGGTATTTTGGTCATTTTACAGATCTACGGTATTTCAATCTTTTCCCTCCATCCGGACTTATTATTTAATTCCAATTTATCATCTATTCAAGTCCTTTTGAACAATTCTGATAAAAGTGCACCCCTCAATAAATTGTTCTTCAGGTATTTACTCATAACTCGGATATTTTCGGGTCAAGTGTCTTCTCGGATTTTACAAACGAAATATCATGAATTTTTCTTTACAAAGATAAGATCTTAATAATTAAATTCGTACTTAATCAAGTTATGTACAAATCCTCAAAGTAATATCTCCTTCAGGGTCAACTCTGACTATTTTACCTCTCAAGGGTATTTTCATAATTTCTTAACCAGATAATTTCGATATTAGCTCTTAATGAAATTAATATAATATAAAGATCCTATGATTAATTGCTTCCTCGAACATTCTTTGATCTTGAAAAAATTCCTTAAAATACTTCTAGTATCTAGCATAAACCTTCTTGGGGTTAAAAACCGGTTATCCATAATTTCCAAGTAAAACTAACATTTCTTATGCACATCAATAGTTTTAGCAGATCAATAATTCTTTTCAGATTTATTATTCCACTTCCAGGGATAATTCTTGTCATTTTCCAACATAAGGGTAATTTTGTAATTTTACCTAATCGAAATATTCTCATAATTTATCATCTAAGTACCTTTAATGAGATAAATTATAATCTACATATTCATGGTTGATTCTTTTATCACTTAATTCCAGAACATGTAATTTTATTCCAACTGTCCTCCAATTTCTTATAATAGTAATCTGAGCCATATTAGTTACCTACTTTCTACCGTATTCGTATCTAGTGTAGATCTTCATTAATTACATATATGAGACCAAACATTTCCATTCATGCATTTACCAATACCAACATGTTCTATAAAGCATAAAGAGGTAGTAAAGTATTACCTCGATTTTTGTGCAATACTGATCGACCATAAAAATTCCATTCGAACGCCTTTGATCTTCAATTCAACTTCCAATAATTCCTCAGATATATATTAACATAAATTATGTAAAAAAAACGGAGCTTAATTACGATAAACGGATCGAATCGGGTGATTAATCAGTGAAAACCAACTTATTGGGTTCGAATTTGGCGAAACGGACATCGGATTCGGATTCAGGACGTCGAAAGCATAAAATATGACTTTTCGAAAGTTTGAAATTTTCGGTCAAAATCAAAGTCAATGGGTTTGACTGGCAATTTCGAGGTCTTCGGGTCTGAATTTCGAGAAACTGACTGCGGAATCAGATTTGGAACGTCGAAAAATGTCAGGATAGATATACTCGATCGAAGTCAAAGGTCATTTAACGCCCGTTCAAAGCAGTCAATGTTTTAGTCAACTGTGGTCAACGTCGGTCAACATTCAACAGTCAACGGGTCGGGTCAGGTCAACGGGTCGAGTTGGGAAAACGGGTAAGGTCGGGTTGGAACCGGTCAAAATAGTTTCAAAACCGGTCAAACCGATCATTTGTACCATCCCCAAGCGCAGTGGCGACGCGTGGGTACTGTTTCGACAGCGTAAAATTCACAAAAAAATTTTTAAAAATTATTTTGAGCGATTTCGAGATACTTACAAAGCTCAGTTCAAATTTTTGAACGGCGGAGAGCTCGATTTTAACAAATCGGAAACATTGACCGTCTCACCTCCTCACGCGCCGCCGTCAACGGATACCAAGGATGACACCAGTGGACTCGGAACGATGCAAGGAACACGATGATGCAGGAGGTGTCGTAAACGGATGACCCGATCGAAAACGAACACGATGGTGGTTTCGGTTCGTCGATCAGAGGTCGGACGGCAAGTAGATCGGAGTTGAAAGAGGGATTGATGGGAGAGGGAAATCTGGAAAAATTTTCCAGAAACATACGGGAATGGGGGGTTTATATCATCACATAAATAAAAATGGTTAAACCAAGAGTTTAGCCACTGAACTTCCTGCACTTCATAAAACGGTCTGCCAACTTTAAAATTTTACAATTTAACCAAATGTTTCTTTTAAAATACCAATTAAATCTATCACTTTATAATTTCTTAATTTTAGCCACTAAATTGTGGTGTTACATGTTTATATTTATATCAAGTTAAATCAAGTTGAGTATAATTTTTTAGGTTTAACTACATGGATGATCACTTATGTTTGTGTTTTGTCCACTTTTAGTTACTGATTTAAAAAACATAAGATATGATCACTTTTATTTTTATTTAATTAATATATGGTCACTTTCGTTTTTATTTAATTAAGATATGATTATCACGGGTTAATTGCTATTAAAAACTAACATAATATATGACATGATAGTTGGTATAATCACACATTTGGTCCCTGTTATTTACACATTATCTCAATTTAATCATACTTTTAAATAAATTTTAACATAAAAGATATATTTTTAAATAAAAATAAAGATATTTTTAAATTAAGTTAGTAATAAAATATATTTAATAAGTTAATATAAAAATATATTAATGGTTGAATACATGTTTAGTTTCTTAAGTGACTGAGGTTTGAATCTTTTTTGTCACAATTTGCTTTCCTTTGTTTTCTTTCAACTAGAGGGTGACACATGTCACTCTTTGATTGATGGAAATAAATATATTAAATTAAAATAAAGTTAGTCCTCTAACTGAATGGTGACACTGACATGACATGTGACATCATTTAATTGGAAGATTAAATTTATTTTAATTTATTAAAAGTATGACTAAATTGAGATAATATATAAAGAGAAAATAACCTCAGTGACCGAAAATTCCTTATAATATACGATTTTGACCAACTTTTTTTCGATTTGCCAAAATGACCAACAAAATCGTAATGCGATCTCTAAATCGCAACGCGATCTCCAGTATCGCAAATCAGTTTCCAGATTCGCAACGTAATTTTGACTATCGCAATGCGAATATGTAAATCGCAACGCGATTCTTACTATCGCAACGCGATTCTGACTATCGTGTTGCGATAATACAAAATCGCAATGCGATTTTCAAAGCGCCATTAATATCGCAACGCGTATTTTATTTTCAAATTCCAAACACGAATATTAATACATCCCGTAATCGTAACTCTTAACCTAAAACCCTAAATCACAACTCAGTCACATCTCCATTCTCACTCTCTACGACGACATCCGTCCCCATCTCTGACGAAATCCGTCCCCATCTCCGACGAAATCCGTCTATCTCCATCTCTCAGAGCCACCCTCACAATCATTCACGATAAGAAATGGAAAATCAACCAAATCAACTACCGATGGTTAGTTTTTTTAATTATTTTTATTTTGAAATTTTTGCATTATTATTAGGTTTTTCATATTGAAATTGATGATAAGTTTACTGGTAATTTTAACAATAGATTAACTATTTCACTTAGATTGCTTATTAAATTCATTCGATTACTGCCAATACTGCTAAACTGTTTAGTCTTTAACCCTGTAAAGTTAGTATTTGTCTTTATTTTATCTTTTGGTTGAAGTAATGCAATTCATTCAAGTTTCAATTTTAGACAATGACTATTTGAAACCGAGGATCGCAACGCGAAATGAAAATCGCAACGATAGTCAAATTTATGTTGCGATAGTCATTTTTGTGTTGCGATTTTCATTTCGCGTTGCGATTATCTCGTTGCGATAGTCAAATTTGCGTTGCGATAGTCATTTTTGTGTTGTGATTTTCATTTTCGTGTTGCGATTTTAAGTTTCGGAAACTATTATTCTTATGCAAATTGAAATTTGAAAGAATTGCATTACTTCAACCAAAAAACAAAGACAAATACGAAATTCACAGTGTTGCAAATTTAAGTTTTAAGAATAAACTACTACTACTCTTTATGTTTATTATTGTTTTTGGTATATCTTCACAGTGTAGTTTTTAATCTAACTTGGTATGTTTATTGTTTTTGTAGAACTTTTTTTCGGCTCAATTGATCTTAAGGAATAAAATAAGCCTAGTCACTATAATTGCGTCGAAGCTTTCACCTGTACAAAGAAAATTATTTGAGGATACTTGCTTCGGGCCATGGCTGAAAGTACAACATCCGGGTGGAGATGCTATATTGACCCATTTGTGGCTTCAGACCATGACTAGCGATCTACCCGAGAGTATAAAACGTGGTAATGAAGAGATATGGTTTAATTTTTCACCGGCGTATACGTGTTTTGGGTGGGAGGAGTTTTGCTTAATCAATGGTCTACGCTTCGGACACGATGATGTAGGTCGATACACTAGTCATATTACCCCCCATCATGGTTATCCCGGGTTTTTCCTGAGCTGTCAATGGAGAAGCCGAATTTACACGTCGACTACTTGACGAGATTATTGAATAAGAAAGATGGTTTTACTCGGATGGATGACGTCGATGTTGTCCGAGTATGCCTTTTAGTACTTTTGCATGCCGCCTTTTTAGGCAGAGAGGCCAGACAACCTATTCCTAAGGACCTAATATTATTGGCAGAGGACCTAAATGCATGGAACTTGTTTCTGTGGGGTTCGTATCTATGGAAAGCTACCTGGAATAAGTTGTCGTCTTCTTTTGATGACCGCAAAAGTTTGCGTGGCGATGGTTCCAAATACACTTTGTTAGGCTTTATTTGGGCCTTTAAGGTAAGAATTTATATATAATGTTTCCAAAATTATAATTAATTATTTAACAATTACTAATGTTTTTGTATTATATTGTTTTTGTAGATTTGGATATTTGAGGCTTTTCCCGACATGCAGACATATGCATTAAAAACTTCAAATGATATTCCTAGAGCTATTTCCTGGAAGAGGAAACATCGGCTGTTGATTTGGGAAGAGTTACTACGGTATACGACAATAAATGATGTAAGTTAACACAAATACTACCATATATAAACAAGTTATTACTAGTACACGTTTAACTTTGTTTGAGCTTTTATATTGTTAGGAGGCCAACACTCCATTACAGAGGCTGACACCCACGGAGGCTGAGCTTGCCACTGATTGGTGGCAAGCTAGTAAGCGTTTTTTTGATGGCACATATGATGAGCAGCCTCCACTTCGAGAGCCATCACCTCACCCAGAGCCATCACCTGATCAACCACACTATATACCTCTACAACGAGAGCTATCACCTATTCCGTCACATCATCGAGCCTCTTCTCCACCATCACCTCATGATAGGCGACCGGCAAAGATGCCACGACATTTATCTCCTTGTTCTCCACCTCTACCTCCACGGGATGAGTTATGGGAGTTACGTGATGAGGTCAATGCCTTGCGTGAGGAGGTCAGTACTTTACGTGATGACAATGGTGCATGACGTGACGAGGTATCTACTTTACGTGGTGAGGTAGCGGCTCTACGTGAGATGATAGCATCATTGCAAAATGAGGTTCATACTCTACGCAACGAGGTAAGTTTAAGATTTTTCATATTTAACTTGATTTACTCGTAATTTCACTTAGATTAACCATTTCACTTAGATTGCTTAGTAAATTCATTCGGTTGCTGGCAATACTGCTAAACAGTTCTAAAATAACCCTGTGAAGTTAGTATTTGTCTTTGTTTTGTCTTTTGGTTGAAGTAATGCAGTCCATTCAAGTTTCGTGTTGAGATTTTAAGTTTCAGAAACTATTCTTCTTCTGCAAATTGAAACTTGAATGGATTGCATTACTTCAACCAAAAGACAAAGACAAATACTAACTTCACAGTGTTACAAATTTAAGTTTCAAGAATAAACTACTACTCTTTATGTTGTCATTGAACATACACTAGACCTATATGTTGTCCTTTTAAATGTTTATATAAGTGCTTACTTTCGGAATGTTATCTGATTCATTTTGTGAACTATGATAGAATAATGACTTGGGTGAATACCGTGCAAGTTTGAAACATATTTGTCTTTGTTTTCACTGTTTAATATCATGTCTATTTATTTACTGATTTATGTATTAATTTATTTTTAGCGGCCCGATAAGGTGGATGCTTTACGTCGAGTTTTTCTTGTATGACGGGGTTCACGCATCAGATGACGTGCACGTGCCATTGCGTCTCCGTTCACCCCAATAGTGCGAAGACTCCGTAAGAAGAAGCCCGACTCACATGTCATCGTTCAAAAGGCCTCTCCTATCGTTCAAGATGCCCCTATCATCCCTCAAGAGTCCCCTTCTACCGTTCAAGAGGCCCCTGTCATCGTTGAAAAGGTCCCTCCCACCATTCAAGAGCCCGATTCACACGGTGTAGTATGTCGAATTATTGAGAAACCCCCTCACGTGCCGGACATGATGGATGACTGTTGGCTTTCGTATGAGTTACCGACCAGTACCATTCCGGTAGATGAAGTGGAGAGGAGACAACTACCGGAAATAATTCTGGATAATACCCTTTTGGCTAAGACCGCAGTTGATTTTTATCTACATGAGCGGAGCCATGGGTGTTACGCTGACATATACAAACTCAACGATGATATGCATTTGTTGATTGATCGGTCTTGGTGGGGTGTGTTATTAGGGGTTGAAGACAAAGGCTATTTCGATGGGGGGTAAGTCTTATATTTCTTCTTATATTTCATTTTGATTAATTTTTTTTTTAAATTTATGTAATTCACTAATATATATCTTTTTTTGTAAAACAGCATATTGATGCATGGGTGTCACGTCTTCTAATAGTAAGGAAATTGAGGAAAAAAAAAATACGTGATAACAATTATGCCGACGTCTTTTCACGTAGTTCACTTGAAGAATCAACGACAGGAATCATATGTGTTGGCTAATGGACAAGCTAAACTTTATCCTGCATGGTGGGAGGTCGATAAGGTTAGTATTTATTTTTTAAATATTTTAAAGGTGTTCATAAATAAGTGCGCAATTTGAATTATTACTTATGATTGCATGTGTTTATCCCTATTTTGGAACGTACTCATTGGCTTCTCGTCGAGCTTCAGCTCCCATCCCTGAAGACAATAGTATATGACAGCATGATAAATTACATATCATTGTATGATTTGAGAGATATTATTAAGGGATGGAGCTCTCATTTGGCTAAATTCTTAGATACGATTAATTATTGGACTTATTCTGGAAACAAGAAGCTAAAGAAGTTCAATGTTACAGTTATCAGAGACGAGACCGCGCCACAATAAACGCAGGAAGCCAGAGGGGATTGTGGTCCTCTCGTATGCATGTGCTTGGAGCGTTTGACGACAGGAAGTACACAGTTTCTACCTCCCACCGATAGAGATAGAGGTTCAGTAGGCTTGTGGTTTCGGCATTTTATGACTAGAGCGATATATGCGAGACGTTGCCTACCTGCATCCGCGTTATGAAAGTGTCCATAAACAATTTGTAAGTCAAATGCAAGTGTTGTTAAGTACCTAGAATTCAATAATAATTTGTTGTTTGTTGGTTTTAGATGTATAGAAAGTGTTGTTTGAGCAAATGTTTGGTTTCTGCAGGTTAATCCTGAAGTGAGCTACGTGAAATTGATGTATGGGTGCATAAACAACTGTCTGGGGTACACTTTTTTTGATTGTTTAATTGATTCTTAAAAGTCTGATTTGTTTAATTGATGAGGAAAATAAGAATTATTAGCATTTTTTGCTTGTTTAATTGATTTGTAAAAGTTGATTTGTTTAATTGATGTGTAAATAATTCTTATTTGTGATTGTTTAATTGATTTGTAAAAGTTGACTTGTAAAAGTTGATTTGTTTAATTGATGTGTAAATAATTCTTATTTGTGCTTATTTAATTGATTGAAATGTAAAAGTTGATTTGTTGATTTCAATCTGCATCATATTGAAGGCAAAAGACCTGTTGAAGGTACACTTTCGCAACGCTAAACTCAAAATCGCAATGCGAAAGTCAAAATTGCAATGCGAAAGCCAAAATCGCAACGCGAAAGTTAATTCGCGTTGCGATAGTCTAATACGCTTTGCGATTTTCTCATTGCGATAGTCAAATTCCCGTTGCGATAATCAAATTCTCGTTGCGATAGTCAAATTCGCGTTGCGATAGTCAAATTCGCGTTGCGATAGTCATATTCGCGTTGTGATAGTCAAATTCGCGTTGCGATTTTTGAGTTGCGATAGTCAAATTCCCGTTGCGATATTCAAATGAATGTGTAATAAGTGATAACAACTGAACAGATCATAGCAATGTTCAAACTCAAGTTACTAATACATGCCTAACTGAAAATGTTAAAAGTTTACACATAAAATACACATAATAGTCAAATTCGCGTTGCGATATTCAAATGAATGTGTAATAAGTGATAACAACTGAACAGATTATAGCAATGTTCAAACTCAAGTTACTAATACATGCCTAACTGAAAATGTTAAAAGTTTACACATAAAATACACATAATACAACGTTTGCATTTAAAAATCACCTAAGTTAATAGTCCCAAAAGGTGAAGCCAGTTGTGATTTGGATTTTGATTTTGATTGTCTTTTTCTTGACACCATATGAGCTTTGGATTTTGATGAGTATCCATATTTTTGTAAAAGAAAAGATGATTGTGATGGCACTGGTGATCCACATGTCAACCTTGTATGACCACTTTCCTTACACCGACTACATGTCAATCTCTTCTTCTCTTCACCCTTAGACGGTATACGATCGTGACTTTTTGGTCGGCCAGGTAGCCTTCTGTCCATGGCTGGTAGCAAAACTGTTTTTAAGTCATCTGATATGTCCCACTCAGAAGGATGTGTAATAGGGTAGATAATCTCGGCATAAGTCTATCGATATACTTCTGTAGTGTAGTAATCCATAGCGTATGCGCTTGAATCATCTTGGTTTAGATGAAGAGCAACTTTTATAACATGGCCACACGGATAACCAGATGTTTGCCATTTCATACAACTACACGTCTTTGCATTTAGATCGACAAGCCCATTTAAGTTATTATCCAGTACTTCAAACAAAGTGTTTGAACATGGTTCAACTCTCCATGACGTTGACTTCACAACACGTTTCGTTATCTTTTTTCAGTCCATGGTGTAACACGATGTTCCAATGTTCCTGTAAATTTAAATAAATAATACTTAGTAAAATATATGATAAGTTACGAATTTAAAGAAATAATACCTGCATGGTTTCTTTTCTTGTAGTACCACTATTAAATAGAGGCTCGAAAAAACTCCATTAACATAGTAATGGGTAATTTCTGGGAATGATGACTTAGAGCGTTGATTGATTCTGCACTATTAGACGTCATGAAACCATATCTTGCTCCAAGTTGATGTACTCTTGACCATCTTTCAAACCCGACATCTTCTAGTGTTTGAGCACACTGAGGCAAAACACGTCTTAAACAATTTATATACTTATTAAAATCCACTTCCCGATAAGCTTTTGCAGTCTTCCAGTATGTTCATTTGTGATTTTTATACCAGCAGACCTTGATTTTAGATTTCTATACAAATGAACACCACAAAGTCCATGAAAAGCATATGAGAAACACATTCTAATAGCGTTGTCAATTGAGTTTGCCCTATCGGATATGATTGTCAGATTGCTAATAGGACATATGCAATCCCTAAGATGCCCCATAAACCATGTCCATGAATCAGAGGTTTCAGATTTGCCAACCCCGTAAGCTATTAACAGTATCCCATTGTTAACATCCATGGATACTGTTAATAAGTTTACTCTAAGGTATCGACCTTTTAAATGTGCTCCGTCAACTATAATAACTGGGCACATGCAAGTAATAAACGAACGAATCTACAAAATCATATACACAAGAAATATAATCATTTAAATGTGAAATGCATGTAACTAACAAAAATGAGTCAATAAAATTATATTGATTTACTAACCGCAGCATCAATGGCGATAAACAACAACTCAAAGCGTCAATCTCTATCTGTTTTGATATGAGTTACCGACCCAGGATTTTTCAGCTTTAAATTGTAACAATAAGCCGACAGTTGGGCAAACGATGCTTCTGGCAACCCCCTCAACAATTCCAAGGCATAACATTTGGCTCTCCAAGCTTAAGAATATGAGATACTAATCTTGAACCGAGCATTCATGTCAGTCATAATTTCATGTCCCCGATATACCCTTCTATTCAAAAACAGTAACTCAGCCAGAAAACCACCCAAAACCTTTTTGTTTGCCTGTCTATGGTGAGGAAAAACTTGGGTTCTTGAACATGTATGTTTATCAATAAAAGTCCTAACTCGAAACATTTCACAATCTTTTATCATCTTTGCAATTATACGCCACGTACGGTTTTTGTCAATCATACACCTTGTTTCAAAACGATCTTTGCTTGATTTGTTAACTTTTAGTTGATAGCCATATTCCACACATTTCGTATACAAAGCTATCTTCAAGTCTTCATTTGTATCAAAACAATCATCTTTCTTGATACGAATAATTTTTGTGTAACAATCAACTGTTATCTTTACCAACTCTTCTTCCGGTATCTGAAGTAATTCTGGCATATTCCAGTTATACTCCCGTGGTATTTTCTTCAGGGACTTTTCTTCGAGGATTTCTTATTCTTCTTTTTCTTCTTCATGGTTATATGAATTACAGAATGGATGTTCAACATGTTCATTCACAGTCGTAACTTTCTCCTCATTATCATTAACAACATCTTCCTCGGCATCGGCTGTTTCATCATCAAAATTCGGGTATTGACCAATATCAAAATCATTACACGCAGGGTCTGTTTCTTCTTCTGAAACATCATCAAAATCCGAGTATTGACCAAGATCAAAGTCCGGGTATTGACCAATATCAAATTTCGAATACTGACTAGTACTCATAATTTTTTCTGTTGGCTCATCATCGTCTAACTGATCAATACGAAAACCGGAATTTGGTGCTGAAAGTTGATTGGTATTTGGATTAAGGAAATGTTGTGGGTTTTGAGATTGTGTTTGGTATTGGAAATGTGGTGAAACAAAATTTGCTTGGTGATGAAATTGTGGTGGAACCATTAAATTTTGAGCACCATAAACTGGGGTTGAAAAACTTAGTTGATTACTACCCGCTACTGACTCAACTTCACTACTTCTAGGTTCAACAACATACAATGTAACATCATCTTGCGAAACACTAATGTAAGCAATGAATCGTTCAACATCTTCATTGTCGGTTAACAAATAAACTTTACCTTTTCTCTGATAAGATAGCCTAAATCCACTTAAGGGCTCTAAATTCAATTTATTTGCAACACGTAACATTAGAGTTTCATAAGTTAACTTTTTTAATGACAGTTTTAGTTGAAGATTCATGGGTAAAGGCATATATTGTAAAACACCATGAACATTCTCCCATGACCCTCCAAAACACAAATCTATCCAAACATGATCAACATTAGATGATTTCATTATTGTAAATTAATTTACTAAACAAACGAGCTGCGAAACTAAAACATGTTGCCGGATGGGGAAGGATGTCGTTGGATATAGGAACAGATGTCGCTGGAGAGAGTGATAGATGGAGATGGAATGAGTTGCGATTTAGGGATTTAGGTTATGAGTTGCTGCTGTTGATTAGTTATATACCCAAAACATTTGTGTTGTGAAACTAAAACCTGTTGCGAATTTGAAATTCAACGTTGCGACAGTCAGAATCGCGTTGCGATAGTCAGAATCACGTTGCGATTATTTTGATTAAAATACTATAAAATCTTACATTATTAACTTTTTAAGTTAGATATTTTATAAGTTATACTACTGTTTCAAGTTATTCGGATAAATTTGAGTTATTTCAGACTATTTTGTCATCTTATTTGTGGGAATCAAACTCCGCTCTTTTCCATTACTATTATTTTGCATGGAAATAACCTCAAAATCAATGGTGGTTACCAATGGCAATACCATTCATCGTGTGTCGATAAATGAATTGAACGTTCAATGAAAAGTTCGTGAACGTTAAATAATCCATTTATTTATGTTCGTTTATTCATTTTCGTTTTTTTATATTTAGTTCAATCTACAAACCCGTTTAAAACATTAAGACCTAATAAATTTTAACGTAAAACCCACTAATATTTTAGAACCTAATTACTTTTTAACCAAAATAAAAAATACTCAAATCAATTAAAGAAAATATAAGTCCTAAAATTATTTAGAAATAAAAAAACTTTCTCAAATATAAACCCAATTAATTTTATATTTGTTCGATTATGTTCGTTTACGTTCGTTCGTCTGTGTTCGTTTATCATTTTAACGAACAAATATGAATGAACACGAACAAATTACATTCCTTAATGAACGAGCACGAAAAAAATTCGTTCGTTTAGTTGTTTGTGTTCGTTCGATTAAACTTAAACGAACGAACACGAATATGCCTTCCTTCGTGTTCGTTCGGTTTGTTTACAAGGCTACTCCAAAGGGCAAGATGATCACTGGTTCCTACACCTCTTGCCTGATTCTTTGGATAAGTGAATTGAGCCATTGGAAAGGTTTTCTGACATTATGAATTACCACTGAGATAAAATCAAAAACACTGGCATTATAAAGGGGCAAAAATGATGAACAATCATCTTTGGAATCGAAGCCGAACGCGACGAGCAAAACGCGCAAATGCCATGATCAAAGTCTCAACGAGTTCGATATAGATAATACTACCACCAGCTTCTAAATATAGATGTAATACATGCATTGTTGCATGTTCGAGAGGACGGATATTCCTACAGAGTTTCAATTGAAAGAGGAAAAAAGCACCTACATGCAGGTAGTACTATAGGCAGTGGAGTCTGTATAAAATGCACGCCGCATCGACCGCGTCACCAGTTTTTAGACTGCAAGGAAAACAATATGCTGTTTAGAAACAATAAAACACTCACAAAAGGTAAAACCATATATAGTATCAACTTAAACAATTGCATCTGACCTCCATGTTCTTCGAGATTTCTTTCATTTGTTCAGCAAGTTCTTCCCTCTTCTTCGCAGCTGCACGAACCGAAGCCGACAAGTAACATCAGTACTTCTTTCGTTGGGTTTTTGTGGGATGAAAGAGAAAAATTCAAAAACAGAGTGTCGAAAAAGACCATAGCAACGGAAGGAAACAAGCACATACCGATACTGGAGATATCCTCTATCTTCTTTGATGTCCTCACAGCAAATCTCTGGAATGCATGACTGAAAAATAAAAGATCCAAAAAGAAAGATAAACAAATAGAGTAGTGGTCAATGCTTAACATACAAAAAACAACTAATAGAAATAAATGGAAAAGGAACTCAACTTAGATTGTTCAAAAACTATGACAGAATTTTCCACAGGCCGTAAATGATCAAAGTGCGAATCTTTATTTTGTTCATAGGAAGATTTTCTCACAAACCTCCAGAATCCAGTTCTGGGTATATTTACATTGTACATGACATATGCCTAACATTAACAAGTCTACCGAAGCAAACTAAAATAAATTTCTATAAACCCTTTTGCTTATGATTTGCAAAGTTAAACAAAATTTGGTCTCATACATTTAAATAGACTACACAAAAAGCTTGTAATATCTCGATTCTCGAATATATTTATAACAAAAATGGAAGGAGCTGGCTTTGAGGTAGAATCTTCTCAAACCTCTTAGTTCGTGCGATTTGAAAGCGTTAAGTTGTTAAGGAAAGATTATCTACTAAAACATCAAATTATTTTTCAAGTCTTCAATGCTCGTTTGGAATTATACGAACAAATAATTCAACCTCTTTGATTTTGAGAAAAATATTGTGAAAATTTTCTTATTCCTGGAAAATTCAATCGAAAGTAATGAAAAATATAAGCAATAAACAAAAATAAATCCAGAGAAAAGAATATACCTGTTTGCAAGTCTATCAACGACAAGCTCATTGACGACATAAGATATAACTCTGTGCATGAAATTCCCTCCCGCCATGTTCGGTCTTCAGAATCTGATCATAAAGAATTTAAAACGAAAACAATAATGGATTAAAAACCCTCAAAATTAAAATAAAATCCAACTTTTTTGTTAATCATATAAAGATTAAAATAAACACGGTAGAGCTGATGGTAATAGAAAATAGTAAATATAAAATTGAACCTGCCAAAGGAAAACGATGAAGAAGATGCAGCAGGCTCCTTTGTTTCTCGAAGTTACCTGGGTTTCCCCTTCAGTTGACTATGAGTTTTCGTGTTATTTCTATTACGTTGCAAGCCGCAGGCGCAGGCAGTGCCGTACGAGTGTCCCCGTTTCCATGGATGTTGAAGCTGGGTCAGGGATCAGAGCCTCTGATTAACGGGCTTGTTACCTAAACGAAAAGAACTCAAGCTCCTTGGGCTATTCTAAATTCTTTTGGGAGAAACTAGACTATTAGTCGGCAAACTTTGGTCAGATTTTCATCTTGAACACTTAACTATAAAAAGTTCTAATTATAACACTATTTTGTTTAATTTCTTTGTCTAATCAATGGACTATTAAATTTTAACGTTGTTACGTTGTGATATTATTTTTCACCTTTTTACTAAAAATGTTAATCTCTCTTATTGTCAATGCATGATAAAACTGGTATATTTTTTTCGTCATGCTCTCATTTCTTTTATCGAATTAGTTTTTAATAAAATTCACTCAAAGTTCATAAAAGAAAATTAACCAAAATTTTGACCTTTTAATGTTATTATCTACGATGAGTTGAGACTAATCGAGTTAAATTTTTGTTGACTTAATCGAGTTGACGAGTTTTATTTTATAACTCAAATTTTATTTAAATTTATTTTTGAGTTAAGATGAGTTTATAAAATTTGAATCGAGTCTAGTTGTTTGAATTTTTGTTTAAATTTAATTTGTAAATATTTATAATATTAAGACACTAATAGATTCCAATTTAAACGACTTTCTATAATCATATACGATATACATACACATTTCTTTATATTTTGTGTGTGATATACACATATCATGCAAAGTTAAGGGACTCAACTGAAACTTGAAAATCAATCTACTAATTACTAAAAAATTGAGTTATTGGAGTATTATTTCATAACTCAAATTTTATTTGAACTTTTTTTCGAGTTGAATCGAGTCGAGTTTATAAAATTATGAATCGATTAAGGTCAAGTTAACTCGAGTATTTTGTTTACCCCTACCTCAACGGATGGATGCCATGAAAGAAGGTCAAGTTGGGGTATTATAGCAAGAAACCACGAGGGTCTAATAATGGCCTCGCGTTTAATCCCAGTGGATCATGTACCAAATCCCTTCATGGCAGAAGCTCATGCACGTGAACAATATCTAAATTTTGCAGCAGATTTGGGATTTCGAAGAGTAATAACAAAGGGTGATTTATCCTTGTCAGTGGCGGATGCGAAGTTTATCTAAGTGGACATGTATTTATCTTATAATTCGAGTTTTTTTTATGAGTTGTTCATACTAAAATTTTATTTGTATTACAAACGAAATTTTTTAAAAAATAATATGTGTTTACCTTAAAATATATTTTTAAATCTACCGCTGATCCTTATTAGAGTATCATATATTTATCATAACTATTCCGTTATAAGTTTGTTATATTGACATGGTGGTTATTTGTATTACAAACGAAAATTTTGTCATGTGAGTATCGAAAAGTATTCCGAAGTATTTCTCCTGTTTTAGTTATTTGCTTAAGTTTGCTCAACTATTAGTTTTTCTCTATTTCCCCTCTTCTTCCTTCACTGTTCTTCAGTGTTCGTTCATCAGAGTGACTTTCAGACAATCCTTAGGATCAATCATCAAGAAGATGCAGACAAGCAAAGAAGATAAATCGATAATCGGAACAGTGGTGAATAATGCAACATTCCATGCAAAATTTCTGAACTGGCTAAAGAATACAACTTGCAGATACAAATGAAATAGCCCATATAACAGGTGTGTTTTGTTTTTAACCTTGTTTTGGCTACAAATGTGCAAAGAGTAATTGATTCCAAGTATCTGGAACTCCGGGCAAGCACCAATGGATGCAGTCGGCATGTTTCTTTGGATCTGCTCTTTCCTCGGGTGTCAGAAGCTTTCCCCCGGTCTCCGTGTATATGGATGAATGCGCATCCACTCTGTACATTGAAAGCTGCGTTACATTAAGAACCGAAACTGGAACTTTCATTTTCTTCATCACTTCATCCACTGCGCTCATCATTTCCTTGTTTGCGGCGAAGTTTCCCCAGAAGTTCTTCTTCTTCAGTGGCTCTGATTCGTTGAAGCATTTTAGCCCATCTTCCCTCCCCCACTCTTCGCTCCTACACAATAAAATTATCGTTATAAGGAAAGGCTAAATTCTGATTTTGGTCCCCTACTATGTTTACATTTAAAATTTGATTTTTTTACTTTAATTTCATATAATTTGAGAAATTGAACGATACTTTGAATGAATAGGCGACATGGTCGTGAAGAACACACGTGTCTTGTTGGGATTTATGTTTGAATCGATCCAGTTGGCCCATGTCTTCAGTCCAATTTTGTAGGCAACCGGTGTGTCCAGCTGTGCGTAACCCTCTTCACCATTGGCGAACGAACCCCATCTGCTCTTAAAACACAAAAATAATACAAAAAATTACGAGTTCGAGTTCAAATTTATGTTTAAGCACATAAATCCTACAATAAATTTTAATCAAGTCAAATTCAAATGGAGTTAAATTTCGAGCGTTGGATTTTAAACAAGTTCGGTTCGGGTTGGATACAAGGATGGGCAAAAAGGAGAACTTACAATGTTTTGACTCTAATGCCATACATCCACCAAACGTAAGTATTGAAGGCAAGGATATCAGCTCCTTCCCAGTCTTTTGAGGTATCTGAAACTGAATCTACTTTTATGATTCTCTTCTTCGCTTCCTTGATATTGATATCCGTATTGGATTGAACTAGAAATGGAGCCCAATGAAACTCAATTGTTGCATTGTATTCCTAAAAAAGTGTTAATAAGGTAGGTTAAGTCGTATACTACTAAATCAGATCAAAATTCATCGGATTCGTGTAATTTGACCATCTTTGGATAAAACCTACTTATGTTCGACCTAAATAGGGTTGGTGAAGTGTGAGCTTTACATTGAAGCAAAGTGGAAGGGGCAATGATGAAAACAATACCTTGGCTTTGAAGACATTATGGACTTTGCCTAGTGTCAGAGATTTCTTTTGGGGAGGAATAGTCCATTCCACCATACAAACGAAAGATTCCCATTGATTTCTTTGAAGGGAATCCCCTGAGAAGACTAGCCTCTTTCCTCTAAGCTTCTCAAGTGCAACTTCTGCATCAAATCTGAAGATACTATTTTTTATCCATTATTTTATCCATATTATTATTATTATTATTATTATTATTATTATTATTATTATTATTATTATTATTAATTTATATTAAATATATTAAATACATAATAAATTACAAACCAATTACAATTCAACCGGCCCAGTTACAAACCAACTGAAACCGGTCCAAAACTAACTAGAAACCCTAAATGTTTAGGTTTCCAGTTAGGGTTTCCTAACCCTAATCATCCTCAGCCGCCTCATCACAACCGTTGGATCTGGCACGATCCAACGGTCCACATGGTTCCAGAGAGAAACCCTAGGGTTTGATACCCTAGGGCCACGCGGCCGCCGCTGCTGCTGCTTCCAGAAGACTCCGCCGCTGCCACGTCCAAACCGAGGACTCCAGAAGACAGAATACCAGCCGTCCACGCCAAGGCTACGGGGTGAGTCACCACTGGTAGTCCGGTGACTCACCGAAGCCCCTCTTCGGACCGGTCCGAGACGAACACCGGTGGTGGCTATAAAAGCCTTCACCCACCTGAAAAAAAAAAGAAAAAAAGAGGACAGAGACAGAGACAGAGATAGAACCGAAAAAAAAAAACAGAGAAAAGAAAAAAACAAACTAATACCAACGATCTCAGTAGCAGCAAAGAACCAGAAGGAAAAAAAAAAGAAAAAGGAAGAAGAGACTTACCGAGGAAGCTCCGACTACCAGATCTCACCGGAACCTTCGAAACAACGAAGGTACTTTTGTAGATTTGCTCCGATTGGGAGCCTTTTAGGAAGAAATAACACCGGAACCGTCCTTAGGATGGTCCGATCTATATATTAGTGTAAAGAAAAAATTTTCCGGCCACCGGATGCGGTGGCCGGCGGTGATGGTCACGGCGGCAGACGGTTGCCGTCCGGTGACCGGCTTCCCTCCGGTGAGGGAAGCTAGAGAGAAGGCAGAGAGTTTTAGAACTCTCTCTGCTAGAGAGAGAAAAAAAGAAAAGAAATGAAATGGCTGGCCCTTCGGGCCAGCCGGTTTGGACCATTTATAGTCCTTCCCGAACGACGTCGTTTCGGGAAGGACTATACGCGTAATTATGAAATAGTTAAACCCCGTCCGCAGTCCTCCGGATTTGTAAAATTTACATTTTAGTCACTAAATTAAATTTATAATATTCTTAATTTGGTCTTCGAATTTTAATTTCTTTTATTTTAGTCCTTCATATTAAAATATATTTAGGATAAATTACAGATTTGATCCATTAATTTCCATAAATAATTTTTTTTTCCTAGTTTATATTTTTAATTTATTTCATTATAAAATTCGAATTTTAGATAATTTTATTTTAGTCACTAAATCATTAAATCAGAAAATAACATATTTGATCCCTATAATTTTGATTAATTATGAATTAGACTTTTAATTTTATTTTTACTGTAATTTAGTCATTTATTTTATATGTTTTCTTTTATTTTATTGTTTTTAAATATATTGTTTTAATAGTATTTTTATTTTTATGAATAAATATTTTTATATATTCATAAATATATATATAATAGTAATTTTTAAATATTTATCTTAATAAATCAAAGAAAAGGACAGTCTTAATACAACTGGATGTCCTATTCTGATATTTTAAAATTAAAAATTAAATAATATTATTTATCAATATCAAAGAAAAAGAGCTGTCTTAAGGCACCTAGAAGTTCTTTTTGGATATTTTTAAATAAATAAATATTTATATATATAATTTGAAAATAATAGAATTAAATATATTTTTGAATTTTTAAATTTTAATAATAGAGACAATTTATAATTGCAAAGTACCAATTTTGGGCGTTGTAGGGGTGCTAATCCTTCCCTAAACGTAACCGACCACGAATCCCTTTTTATTATTAAAAAGAACGAATTTTTGGTTATAAAACGCAGATCAGTTTAATTTTTTTTAATTGATGTTTTCTTAAAACTCTTTTAAAAAATATTTTTTAGGTATTCGACCTACCTGACCCAAAAGGCCGATGGCGACTCTTAAATTATTTTCAAAATTATTTATTCACATCAATTTCCTCGCCCAATTTAATATTTTCGTGCCCGGACGAAAACCGGTTACGACAGCTTGGCGACTCTGCTGGGGACCTGTCAAACTTTTAAAAATTTAATTATAAATTGTCTCTATTAGTTAAAAATTAAAAATTTATATATTTAATTTTAATTCTTTCTTTTCATTCTTTTATTTATTTATTATTTTATAATATTTATATGTTTTATTTTATTTGCAAATATTTTATTTCAGTATTTATTTTTCTGTCAAAGGTTTGAACATTTCTCCTCACACACAACACTTGCATTGCATTACATAAAGCTCTATAATTGAGTTGTCCCTTTTAAGTGGAAGTGAAAGCGACGTCTTCGTGAGAATTTATTCTCCGTGTCAGACCTAGCAAGTAACTTCCGGGGTTCATATGCTCTCTGTCTTCGTGAGAATTTATTCTCCGCGTCAGGCATAGAGAAATGTATCCCCTCGAATTGAACTCGATTCACTTTAGTCTGTAATGGACTAGGATTGAGGGTTAGCAACCCAAGGGGGCACTAACAAGGACAATTCGGGTACCTTTACTCCTAGATCTGAAACCCTGCATATAAAAACCTTAGAAACTCTTCCAATCAGAAGTCATGCCGAAATTTTGTCCAAAATAGGTGTACACACAGGAGAAATGAATTATGTCTTTCCTGTTAATTTATTTTACATGTTTATTTAAATTATTTAGAAAAGCATGTTTAAATTAAATAAATGTTATTATTAAATTTTTTTTATGTAAACTAATTTATTTTCTTTTTTGTGTGTTCTTTATTTTTCTGTTTGCATTGCATCATACAGGATAAAAGACATTGATCCTTGTGTTAATTGTCTCATTGGAAAGCCTTCATCTATGGATAAAAAGTGTTCAAGTCAAGTAATTCTAAACTCAGAAGTAAGACAGTGGGCTGAAGATTTACAAAGACAAGAAGGAGACAGTCTGCAGGATGATTATGTATCTGACTTGGCCAGTTATGCTTCAGTTTCACTAAAAAGAAATGATATGCAAGATTTGCGAAGCATTTGGGAAAGTTGGGATTCAAACAAAAAATTGCAGTTTTATCAGACTTACGGAGACATCCCATATTTGCTCTATGTTGAAGTGGATGATGAATTACTCAGAGCCCTAGTTCAATTCTGGAATCCAGGGTACAATTGTTTCACTTTCAATAAGGAAGACTTGGTCCCTACTATTGAAGAATATACAACTTTGTTACATCTTGAAGGTGCTTTGGAGAATCGAATATATTCCAAGTCAATTAAAACTCAACCCTTTCGAGTTAAATTAGCAAAGATTGCCGGGGTACGAGAAGAATGGGTAGCATCCCGTACAAAACAAAAAGGCGAAAGCGAAGGCATTGCTTGGACCAACATCAAAGAACTTATTCAGAGTCATCCAGATATTAAAGTACGATTCGATCTATTTGCTCTGGGTATATATGGTATGGTCATATTCCCAAAAGTATTGGGATATATTGAAGCTGCAGTGGTAGACTTGTTTGAACAACTACCAAAGAAGATTAATCCTGTTTCTGCCATCCTAGCAGAGACCTTCAGATCGTTAAATACTTGCAGAAGGCTAGGAGGTGGACGATTCTCAGGGTGTACCCAGTTGTTATATGTTTGGATCCGTAGTCATTTCTGGAGAACAGAAAAGGTTTCATACCGACGCTTTAATACGGATTATTCACCATTAAAAGAATTTCTAGAGCAGGAATGGCCGAAAGAGATTACGAAAGATATGTGGATTAATGCCTTTCGAAATCTGCAAAGCAATGACGTTATTTGGCGAGCCCCATGGCAAATACAAAGGGAATTCATTTACGAATGTGGTGATTACAACTGGATAATGCTGCTCGGATTATGGGGAGGAATTGGATATGCACCACTTCTGGTTATAAGACAGTATGAAGGTCGTCAATTTGTACCTGTCACTGCTGGATTACAGTCATCTGAGTTCGCATTCCACAGCAAAAATTATAAAAGAAATATCATGGAAGCCGTTACAGCTTGGAAAACAATTTTTTGTATTCGAGCTAAAGCAGCAAAAGAAATGTTAACTCCTGATTATGAAGATTGGAGATCTGTCAGAAAAAACGAAAATATTCCTCTACCAGATCAAAATGAGGATATCTCTATGGAAGATCGCATTAAGGTGGTTCCATCAGAGATTGAAATCTTGAGAGCTGAGTTTAAAGCAGAAAGAGATGGCTGGTCGAAAGAGTTAGAGCAAATGAGACAAGATAAAGCCATGTTAGGGGTTGACATTGACTTTCATTCATCACAATGTGCAATGTTGAGAAGAGATAAAGAAAAAGGTGAGGATGAGTACACAGCCTTACAGAAAGATTACCAGGAGTTATACAAATCCCGAAAAGTATCAGGACCCAGCCAATCAATGGTACAGATGACCAGAGAATTGAACATTGAGAAAAGACGAGTTGAAGATCTAAAAGGGAAGAATAGCCGTCTACTCAAAAGCCTGGAAAAAGGAAAGCAAAAAATGGAAGATTTCGAGGTTGACAGAAGAGAGCGAATTATAAAGCACAAGGCTGAACACCGTGAAATCATGAATGAAATACAAAGAGAAAGAGATCGAGCCAAAGATTTAGAAGAGATAAAGAATGACATCTTTGTTAAAATTGAAAGCAAGAAAAGTATCATGTTCAAGGGATTTGAATCTGAAATGAACCAGTTGATTGCTGAGCTTGAAGTCAGAGGCCAAAAGATGGAAGAATCCAATGTTGAAAAAGAAAAATGGGAGATAGAAAGAAAAAATTTCAACACCAGACTTGAGGTAGAGCAGGAGGTGGCTAGCAATTGGATGCAAAGATGCAGAAATAAAGATATTCAAATCCAGAAGCTTAATCAAAGAACGCAAGAAGCACGAACAAAACTGGAAGAGGATCTGGATCAGTCTAGAAACAAAAACTCAGAATTTAATGCTTACATTTTGCAACTTGAAGAATCATTGTTTCAAGAAAAGGTTCGTCTAGGACCTAATGATCTCAAAGAAAGTAATGAGGAAAATGCTTCACTGCGAAGACGCATTAGAGATCTTGAAAAAATTCTGCACAATTGCCAAGTCAGAATCACTGAGTTAGAGCAAACTCTTGAAGGAACAACTGAACAATGGCAAAATTCAACTGAGTTCTATGTCGAAAGAAGTGAAGAAAGAAGCAATATGGTGTTCGAGTCCATGGTACAAATGAGCGAGGTTGCCAGATATGTTGGGGAACTAGCTGTTGAAGCCGAAATAATTGAGCATCAAGTTGATCCAGTTTCTAGATGTGGAAAGAAGGTGTCATGGTTAATGAAAGAAATTATAGAGCTTAATAGGAAAGCTACGCCTTATCTGTAGTTATGAACTATTATAAAGAAACTTTTGTATGCCGATGAAAGTTGTTCTATGACAGTTAACTTTTTGGGATCAATGTTTTTACATACATGCATTTTGCATACATTCATCATTCATTTCATAATTTTCGCTATGAATTATTTTATTTAAGTTAAAGTTCATTAATTAAAATTTGAAAAAAATAATATTAAAAGATTTTTCAATCGAAGTTACTCTGGCCAAAAGAGAAATACTACATCACTACGGTACTAGACAAGCCACTAAGAGAATTATGGAAGATAAAATACAGCGTATTGAGGAACAACATCATAAAGAACAAGAAGAAATGAGAATGAAGTTGGAAAAAATTGAAGCCAGCATTGCAAATTCACAAGACAGTATGATGAAGAAGATAGAGGACATGTTTAAAAGGCAGGCTATCAGTGGAAAAATGCAAGAAAATCCTGTATCTTTTGATCAAGATCCTATGTATCCTTTAGGTTTTCCACCAGAACCAATTTATCATTCTGGTGCTACGCCTATACAAATTAATGCTCGTACATCTGCATTACAAGAAGCCAAACCACATGAAGATCAACAAGTGAATCCTACATCTTCAAGCAAAATTCCGCTTATATCAGATGTGAAAATAGGGGATCTTAATACTGATCAGTTGATCCCAGATTTAAATGAGCTGAATGAGAAACAAAAAGCAAATGAAGAACTGACCAAACAGATCAAGAGCTTAGAAGAACGAATGAAATCTGTGGAAATAACTGAATCATTCTATGGATTTGATGCTAGCGAGTTGAGTTTAGTTCCAGACCTAATCCTCCCTATCAAGTTCAAAGCTCCCGAATTTGATAAATATAACGGTACTACATGCCCTTCATTCCACATTACTATGTTTTGTCGAAGAATGGCAGGATATGTGAAAGACGAGAAATTGTTAATTCACTGCTTCCAGGATAGTTAACAGGACCGGCTTTAAAATGGTATACTCAATTGACCAAAGCCAACATTAGATCCTGGAAAGATTTGGCTAAAGCATTTTTAGAGCAGTACCGCCATGTGACAGACATGGTCCCTGATAGATGGACTCTACAGAATTGGAGAAAAGAATAATGAAACATTCAGACAGTATGCCCAGAGATGGCGTGACACTGCGGCCCAAGTTCAACCACCTTTGTCAGAAAAAGAGGCCACAGTGATGTTTGTCCATACATTGAAGGCTCCTTATTTAAACCATCTAATGGGGAATGCAACCAGAAATTTTGCAGATTTGGTCATTTCTGGAGAATTAATTGAAAATGTCTTGAAAAGTGGCAAGATTGAATCAAATGATGGGTCTAGTTCCAAAAGACCTACGTACCGGAAAAAGGAGAATGAAGTCAACAATACAAATTCTTACAGCAAGGATTCATCGAAAAGTGTTACAATAACCCAGCCAAGGGTTAAGAAAGAGGAAACAAACACTAATCGAGCAGAGTCCAGAGGATCTCGAAAAGAAAACGAAAGGTTGTCTTTTACACCTTTACCAGTACCATATGCAGAGATCTATGATTCGCTGTTAAAAGCAGATGTTATACGGCCCTACCCTTTGGTTCCCATGCAACCACCATTCCCTCCTTGGTATGATACAAAGGCACACTGTGTTTACCATGAAGGAATTACGGGTCATTCCATTGAAAACTGTTTAGCATTCAAAAGGGTGGTTCAAAATTTGATCAACACTGGGAAGTTGGAATTCAATACACCATCCGCATCAAGTCATCCATTGCCAAATCATGGAGATAAAAACGTGAATGCAATTCAGGAAGAGAATAGAAAGAAAGCAAAGACTGACATTTCTGAAATTAAATCTCCGTTTGTTTGGATATTCCAACAACTTTCTTTAGCCGGTATAATTCCACAACAATTCAGGCCAAAGCAGAATGAAGGCAAGAATTATTGTGAATATCATCAGGAGAAAGGGCATAAAATTCAACTATGTCCTGAGTTTAGAGATTTGGTGCAAAAATTGATGAACAATAGAGAAATAGAATTCTTTGAAGAAGAACCCGGGAAAAAGAAGATGATGTTTGCTCATCAGAGGATTCTAAACCAAATCAAAGAATAAATGATCCTGTGATCATTAATGTGAAATCATCCACGGTGATTCCGGCACCAATAAGGCCAAAAGTAGTTATTACCACTCCTCTACCATTTCCATAAAGATACCCGCAGGGTACCTTGGAATTATACTACCAATGTTTCAATGGTAGGAGGATCTGATTCTCTAGATAAAACAGAAGAGAAAATGCAGAGTTTGAGTACTACATCGACGTCTGAAGCAGTGAGCGAGGTCGGTTTCTTTACAAGAAGTGGGAGATGTTACTCTCCCGAAACATCCAATGCTTCAGAACAAGTGAAAGCAAAAGGAAAAGCTGTGGCAATACCTCAGAAGGTATTTGAAGATGAATCCCTTCCAGCATTCAATGAACCTGTGACAGAAAAGCAAGCTCAAGAATTTTTGAAATTCTTGAAACATAGTGAGTATAGTGTGGTTGAACAACTACACAAACAACAGGCGAGAATTTCTATTCTTGATCTTTGATGAATTCAGAAGCGCATAGGAATGCTTTGATGAAATCCTCAATCAAACATTTATCCCCGAAGATATATCCCTCAATAAACTTGATAGGATTGTGGGACATATAGCCGCTGACAATTACATAACCTTCACAGATGATGAAATACCAGAAGGCGGAATGGGGTCAGTGAAAGCTTTGAACATCACGACACATTGTCATGGTCATGTTGCCAGGAGTATTGATTGACAATGGATCCGCTCTCAACTTGATGCCCTAGTTACACTTCAAAGAATGCCTCTGGATCAATCACACATGAAGAGTTATCAGAATGTAGTACGAGCATTTGATGGTACTCAAAAAGAAGTGCTTGGGAAAATGGAAATACAGTTGTTAATTGGCCCAGTCGTGTACAATATTGACTTTGTGGTTATGGACATCCACCCCACATATAATTGTCTATTAGGGAGGCCATGGATTCATTCAGCAGGAGCCGTTCCTTCTTCATTACATCAGAAATTGAAATTTGTTGTTGATGGACAACTAATATGCGTTAGTGCTGAAGAAGAAATCATTGCGTCTGTAACAAGCGATGTTCCATATATCGACACCAATGATAAGGCTCTTGAATGCTCTTTTCGAGCTCTTGAATTTGTAAATGCAACCTTTGTTGCAGAAGGAAGGAAAATTCCATATCCCAGATTGTCTGATTGTACCAAGATGACGGTACAACAAACTTTAGGCATTGGAGCTAAAGCTGGAAGAGGTCTAGGAAAGAATCTTCAAGGGATTTCAGTTCCTATCAGTATACAGATGA
This sequence comes from Hibiscus syriacus, assembly GCF_006381635.1. Taxonomy (NCBI): domain Eukaryota; kingdom Viridiplantae; phylum Streptophyta; class Magnoliopsida; order Malvales; family Malvaceae; genus Hibiscus; species Hibiscus syriacus. The sequence continues at coordinate 1,822,403 of NW_024062759.1, read as the reverse complement.
AAAAAGACCGTTTTGGGCTAGGGTTTAAGCCTAATTTTCAGCAAAAGAATAAAGAGATGAAAAGAAGATGTGAAGACAGAAAGACAAAATTGAAAGGGGGAGCAATCTTTTGGAAACACATGTCTTTCCCACAGTTGAATACAACATTCAGATCAGGGGGAACAATTAATGTGGAACAGCAGCTTGTTGAAGCCTTTAAAGAAGAAAAGTTGACGAAAGATCAAGACATAGTTGAAGAAGCTATGAATGGATTATTTATCAACATGATTACGAAGGACAACAAAAATGGCAAATACTTGGATAGGATTCGACCATGTCTTCCTGGAGAAACACTCACCAATTGGACCACTGAAGATCTTCCTATAGTTTTTAATATTAATGCAGAGTAATATTCAGAACTAATCTTTATGTTTAGCTCAAAAATATGAAAACTTTTTGTTATCTTGTAAAAGAAATTATGTTAAATATAAGGAACTTTCTTTAAAATTTTCAGATGGCAATCATTCTTTACATTTTATTACATTTTACATTTCATAAATTTACTATATTCTTTCGTAAATATGTCCGATTTAAATTTGCAGGTGTCACAGTGTTAATAGCATGTTTATTCCTAGATTTAATCCAGTGATAAATTTAGAGCAGCCTATATGTCTGGAAGAGATCAATGGTTGTGAAGATGAACTGGAATGTGATATTCCTACTGAACTATTAAGATTGGTAGAAAAAGAGGACAAACAAATTCTACCACACAAAGAAGAGGTTGAAACTGTGAATTTGGGAACAGATAAAGAAATAAAAGAGGTGAAAATTGGCACTACTCTGACAATCCAGATAAAGCAAGAATTGATAAATCTCCTTCAAGAGTTCAAAGATATCTTTGCATGGTCTTATCAAGATATGCCCGGTTTGAGCACAGATATAGTGATACACAAGCTTCCAATCAATCCGGAATATAAACCAATCCAACAAAAGCTCAGAAGAATGAGGCCAGAAATGTTGTTGCAAATCAAAGAAGAAGTGATGAAACAAATCAATGCAGGTTTCCTACAGGCATCTAAATACCCAGAATGGGTAGCCAACATTGTTCCCGTACCTAAGAAAAATGGAAAAGTTCGAATGTGCGTGGATTATAGAGATCTCAACAAAGCTAGTCCGAAAGATAGTTTTCCATTACCCCACATAGATACATTGGTGGACAATACTGCAGGGCATGCATGGTTTTCATTTATGGATGGCTTTTCAGGATATAATCAGATAAAAATGAATCCTGAAGACATGGAGAAAACAACATTTATAACCATGTGGGGCACATTCTGTTATAAAGTGATGCCATTTGGATTGAAAAATGCAGGGGCAACATATCAAAGAGCCATGGTAACTTTGTTTCATGACATGATGCACAAAGAGATTGAAGTATATGTAGATGACATGATTGCCAAATCCCGAACTGAAGAAGAACATATTCAAAATTTGAGGAAGCTTTTCCAGAGATTGAGGAAGTATCAATTAAAGCTCAACCCTGCAAAATGCACTTTTGGGGTAACTTCTGGAAAACTTTTGGGATTTGTGGTCAGCAAAAAAGGAATCGAGATTGATCCAGATAAGGTAAAAGCAATTCAAGATCTTCCACCACCCAACACAAAAAAAGAAGTTTGAGGCTTTTTGGGGAGATTAAATTATATATCTCGGTTCATTTCTCAATTGACTGACAAATGTGATCCAGTGTTCAAATTACTTCGAAAGAACAATCCTGAAGTCTGGAATGAAGAATGTCAGGAAACTTTGGATATTATTAAGAAATATTTATCCAATGCCCCAATTTTAGTATCACCAATACCTGATAGACCATTAATTCTCTATTTGACGGTCTTTGAAAATTCGATGGGATGTGTACTAGGACAGCATGATGAATCAGGAAGGAAAGAAAAAGCTATTTATTATCTGAGCAAGAAATTTACCGATTGTGAAGTTCGATATCCACCAATACAAAAATTATGTTGTGCTTTGGTGTGGACTACTCGAAGACTCAGACAATATATGTTATACCATACTACTTGGTTGATATCCAAACTTGATCCTTTAAAGTTCTTAATGGAATCACCAGCTTTGACAGGCAGAATGGCTAGATGGCAGATGTTATTATCTGAGTTTGATATTGTATATGTCAACCAAAAAGCGATAAAAGGAAGTGTCATAGCTGATTTTTTGGCCAGTCGTGTATCAAATGATTATCAGCCTTTGAACTTTAATTTTCCCGATGAAGATCTGTTATGCATATCCATGAATGAAGAAGTCAAAACAAATGATGCATTTGCAAATTGGAAGCTTTACTTTGACGGAGCATCTAATGCTTTGGGACGAGGAATCGGGGCAGTGTTAATTTCTCCTGAAAATGTTTATTATCCCTTTACAAGTAGACTGGAGTTCTTTTGCACCAATAATATGGCGGAATATGAAGCTTGTGTCATGGGATTGAAAGCAGCTATAGAAAGAAAAATCAAATGTCTCAAGATATATGGAGATTCATCTTTGGTGGTGTATCAATTGCGAGGAGAGTGGGAAACAAAAGATCCCAAATTGTTGGAATACCGAAATTTTACCCTCGAATTAGTGAAAGAATTTGAGAAAGTTACATTCAATTATCTCCCTCGGGAAGAAAATCAAATGGCAGATGCTTTGGCTACATTAGCTGCTATGTTTCAGGCAACTAAGAAAGTTGATATGATGCCAATCAAAATGCAAGTATATGAAATTCCTGCACATTGTTATAGTGTGGAAGAAGAGGTAGATGGTAAACCATGGTATCATGATATCCTGCAATATATCAAAAATCAAAGTTATCCACCAAATGCATCAGAAATTGATAAAAGAACCTTGAGACGAATGGCTGCTGGATATTTTCTTGATGGCGAGATTATGTATAGAAGAAGCAGTGATCAATGCTATTGAGATGTTTAAATACCATCGAAGCTCGAAATGTCATTGAAGAAGTACACAGTGGAATATGTGGAACACATGCAAATGGTCTTTCCATGGCCAGAAAAATAATGAGATATGGATATTATTGGGCTACCATGTACACAGATTGCATTAATTATGCAAGGAAATGTCATAAATGCCAGATATGCAGACAAGATTCATGTACCCCCATCTCCTTTAATGTAATGACAGCACCCTGGCCATTTTCTATGTGGGGAATAGATGTCATTGGGGCAATCACACCAAAAGCATCGAATGGACATTGCTTCATTCTTGTGGCAATTGATTATTTTACCAAATGGGTTGAAGCTGCTTCATATGTCAATATTAAGAGGTCCACAGTTTGTAAATTCATAAAGAAAGAGATAATTTGCCGGTATGGTCTACCAGAAAGGATCATTACAGATAATGCTCTGAACCTGAACAACAAAATGATGACCGAACTTTGTACACAGTTCAAGATCAAACATGCAAACTCAGTGGCATATCGTCCAAAGATGAATGGGGCAGTTGAAGCAGCAAATAAGAACATCAAGAGAATCATTACAAAGACTACTGAAACCTACAAAGATTGGCACGAGAAGTTACCTTTTGCTCTATATGCATACCGAACTACTATTCGAACATCTACTGGGGCAACGCCTTTTTCTTTAGTCTACGGGATGGAAGCAGTCTTACCAATTGAAGTTGAGATTCCATCGCTCCGAATATTGAGAGAAATAAAATTGGATGAATCTGAATGGATCCAAGCTAGAGTTGATCAATTGAACCTTATTGAGGAGAAAAGATTGAAAGCTATTTGCCATGGACAGATGTATCAGAAACGGATGATGAAGTCTCATGATAAGAAAGTACATCCAAGAGAATTCCAAGAGAGTGATCTAGTATTAAAAAAGATCTTGCCTATACATAAAGATTTCCGTGGGAAATGGATGCCTAATTGGGAAGGCCATACGTTGTGAAAAAGGCCTTTTCCGGAGGAGCGTTGATCTTGGCAGAAATGGATGGAAAAATTCTGAGAAATCCAATAAACTCGGATTCTGTCAAGAAATATTATGCTTGAAGAAAAGAAAGAAGAAGAGAAAAAGAAAAAAAAAGAAAGAAAAAAAAAGAAAGGGAAAAAAAAAAAAGAAGAAGAAAAAAAAATAATAGAAAAAGAAAAGGGTCAAGGTGAAAACCCGCAAAGGGCATCTTGTAACCAAAGGAAGGATTTGAGTTGAAAACCTGAAAAGGCGGCTCAAATGCAGTTTGATATTAGGCATCTGGCAATTGAACCCTCTTAAGATTTTGACAGTTTGGGAGAAACTTCACATCTACAAGCATTTCAACAACGTTTGAGATCTTCCAGACAAAAGCTTACATCATCTCTAAATTGTGTCAACTTGATTAATTTAGAAATACTTATGCTTATAATTTGTTGAGACATTTGAATTTTTATCATTCTTATGCTTGCCAGAACTTTGAATACAATTCTATCTATTTCAAGTTCAATTTATTTGAGATTCAATTTATTTTTGGAAATTCAATTTATTCTTTTCTATTGAATTAACATAATTTTGAAATAATTTAAAGATTTCTGAATATCACTTTATGTTAATACTTTTAAATACATAGAATACAAAGTAGGCAATCATCACTAGCTTAAAGCCATGAACATCAAGATTGTTACAAGTGGTGCTACCGACAACAAGTCGAATCCGCCAAATCTACTCATCAATTGCTCCAACACCATTCAATTCTTGCACATCTGTTTGAAAAGATATACTAAGACAATAAAGGCAACCTTTGTAGCATTGATTCCAGCAAAAAGAAACAAGACATTGATATCACTAGGAAACATGTTTCTATACAGATCCTTGTATATGGTTTTTAAGGAAACCTAGAAGCATTTCCACCTTATCAGGTTCAGTGGAGTAACTTATTCCTTCCAACCCATACTAGATTCCATTTTCAGCACTCATCAAGAACATACTTTTGAACACTCGAAGGTGACTCATTGTCATAAGCTTCAAGAGCCTTACAGATCCTTTCTGTCAATTTGGCACTTCATGTACATGTTTATAACAGTTCAACTTTGTTCTTGGATCCCATGAAGGCCATCACTTCTTTGTCAATAGAAAAGCATCAGCACATGGAGGAAGCAAAATAAGAGAAAATCTGTTCTTAATTGGCAGAATTATGAATATAGCCCTTTTCAGTGTAATAGCATGGAAATGCTTCGAATCTACATTTTGGCTCTACATCGAATGAGCATGGTGATATCCTATTCCAAACATTAACTGGAACAAATGAATATGCCAATAGCATCTTCGGAAGTGTTCTTTGAGTTATCTGATCTGGTTGGACAGAACATAGCATCTTCTGGAAGTGTTCTTTGAGTTATCTGATTGGACAGAATCAAGCATTGAATTTAGAAGATGAATTTGCCAATAGCATCTTCTGGAAGTGTTCTTTGAGTTATTTGATCCGAAGAAGTGCATCAGCGGCCTTAGTCATTTGAGCAGCACATATAAAATTTATCAATTTTACAATTGATGAATCTGGACCACATTTCTACATGGATATTGAAGTTTCAGCACTTGAGGATCCCATTTTTGTCAAGTATAACAGTTTATTTTCTTCATCAGAATCAGAATTCAAGATTTCTTGGTATTTAAAAGAACTATCGATATCTGTGAATCATCTTGAAAGGCCACTTCATAATCAGATGAGCTGTTATCAGAATCAACATGTTGCCTGAATGCAAGCTTTTCAAGAGCCTATACAATTGAGTTTTATTCTCAGAATTTTTTTACATTATATCTACCTCTACATTTGTCAAAGATGATAGACTCTCTGATTTGAAGAAGAAAGATCTATTGGGTTTCTACAACTGAAGAAATACTCAATTCACCAATCTGAAATCAAACAACTTAACATTCATGCATCATATTTAGACATTCGCAAAAATAGATGCATTTTCATTCATTTTTATTCTTGTTGAAATTTTAACAGGAATTTCAAAGATTTTAACAAAGACTCAAATCCATCATCTGGTGGATCATCTTTTCCAGTTAGAGTTCATAATGAGAAGAACTCATCTGAAGAAGGAAGAAGAAGTTCATAATGAGAAGAACTTGTTCAATCTTTTGCTTGAATTCATCATTTGATGGATCAACTTTACCAGGTAGAGTTCATAATGAGAAGAACTCGTCATCTGAAGAAGGAAGAAGAAGTTCATAATGAGAAGAACTTGTTCAATCTTTAGCTCAAATCCATCACTTGATGGATCATCATTTCCAGAGAAAGAGTTCATAATGAGAAGAACTCGTCATCTGAAGAAGGAAGAAGAAGTTCATAATGAGAAGAACTTGTTCAACCTTTTGCTTGAATTCATCACTTGATGGATCATAATTTCCAGAGAAAGTTCATAATGAGAAGAACTCGTCATCTGAAGAAGGAAGAAGAAGTTCATAATGAGAAGAACTTGTTCAATCTTTCTTGCTTGAATTCATCATTTGATGGAACATCATCCCCAGCAGAAAGTTCGTAATGAGAAGAACTCATCTGGAGAAAAGAAGAATTTATTCAATATCTCCAAAGATCAAGTAAAGTCAAATGGATAAAAAATTTTATTATCTTTTCATCTTTGCCCTATTCTTGTTAACACAAGAATGAGCAAGAGGGGCAGCTGAAGATACTATTTTTTATCCATATTATTATTATATATTATTAATATTATTATTATCATTATTAATATTATTATTATTATTTTTTATATATTATTATTTATTATTAAATATTTAAATACATATAAATTACAAACCAATTACAATTCAACCGGCCCAGTTACAAACCAACTGAAACCGGTCCAAATCCAACCAGAAACCCTAAATATTTGGGTTTCCAGTTAGGGTTTCCTAACCCTAATCATCCTCAGCCGCCTCATTACAACCGTTGGATCTGGCACGATCCAACGGTCCACATGGTTCCAGAGAGGAACCCTAGGGTTTGATACCCTATGGCCACGCGGCTGCCGACAGTCTTCTCGCCGCCTCCGCCGCTGCCACGTCCCAACCGAAGACTCCAGAAGATAAAATGGCAGCCGTCCACGCCATGGCTACTCGGTGAGTCACCACTGGTAGTCCGTGACTCACCGAAACTCACTCTTCGGACCGGTCCGACGGCCACAACGGTGGTGGCTATAAAAGCCACCACCCCACCTGCGAACAGAGACAGAGACAGAGACAGAGACAGAACCGGAAAAAAAAAAACAGAGAAAAGAAAAAAACAAACTAATACCAACGATCTCAGTAGCAGCAAAGAACCAAGGAAAAAAAGAAAAGGAAGAAGAGACTTACCGAGGAAGCTCCGACTACCAGATCTCACCGGAACCTTCGAAACAACGAAGGTACTTTTGTAGATTTGCTCCGATTGGGAGCCTTTTAGGAAGAAATAACACCGGAACCGTCCTTAGGACGGTCCGATCTATATATTAGTGTAAAGAAAATTTTTCCGGCCACCGGATGCGGTGGCGGCGGTGATGGTCACGGCGGCAGACGGTTGCCGTCCGGTGACCGGCTTCCCTCCGGTGAGGGAAGCTAGAGAGAAGTCAGAGAGTTTTAAAACTCTCTCTGCTAGAGAGAGAAAAAAAAAGAAATGAAATGGCTGGCCCTTCGGGCCAGCCGGTTTGGACCATTTATAGTCCTTCCCGAACGACGTCGTTTCGGGAAGGACTATACGCGTAATTATGAAATAGTTAACCCCGTCCGCAGTCCTCGGATTTGTAAAATTTACATTTTAGTCACTAAATTAAATTTATATATTCTTAATTTGGTCTTCGAATTTTAATTCTTTTATTTTAGTCCTTCATATTAAAATAATATATTAGGATAAATTACAGATTTGATCCATTAATTTCCATAAATAATTTTTTTCCTAGTTTATATTTTAATTTATTTCATTATAAAATTCGAATTTTAGATATTTTATTTTAGTCACTAAATCATTAAATTAGAAAATAACATATTTGATCCTATAATTTGATTAATTATGAATTAGACTTTTAATTTTATTTTTACTGTAATTTAGTCATTTTTTTATATGTTTTTTTATTTTATTGTTTTTAAATATATTGTTTTATAGTATTTTTATTTTATGAATAAATATTTTTATATATTCATAAATATATAATAGTAATTTTTTAAATATTTATCTTAATAAATCAAAGAAAAGGACAGTCTTAATACAACTGGATGTCCTATTCTGATATTTTAAAATTAAAATTAAATAATATTATTTATCAATATCAAAGAAAAAAGAGCTGTCTTAAGGCACCTAGAAGTTTCTTTTTGGATATTTTAAATAAATATTTTATATATAATTTGAAAATAATAGAATTAAATATTTTTGAATTTTAAATTTTAATAATAGAGACAATTTATAATTGCAAAGTACCAATTTTGGGGCGTTGTAGGGGTGCTAATCCTTCCCTAAACGTAACCGACCACGAATCCCTTTTTATTATTAAAAAGAACGAATTTTTGGTTATAAAACGCAGATCAGTTTAATTTTTTTAATTGATGTTTTCTTAAAACTCTTTTAAAAAATATTTTTTAGGTATTCGACCTACCTGACCCAAAAGGCCGATGGCGACTCTTAAATTATTTTCAAAATTATTTATTCACATCAATTTCCTCGCCCAATTTAATATTTTCGTGCCCGGACGAAAACCGGTTACGACAGTGCCCAAAGACAAACAATACATCTGTTGTTCATCGCGATGCTATTCGTGCAAATGCTATCGAAGTTTCCTCGACAACCTCAGCAACAAACTTTATTGTCCACGGTGCTCATGATAATTGTTGTTAACGAATAAAAAAAGTCAATAGATTGAAGAAGAAATAAACAAATAATTAAAAATTAAACTTAAACTAATATGTCACCACCATATTAGAAATGGAACAAAGGAAAATTCTCCGAAGGATGAGGAACTGCACCTGGGTCTCCTTGGAGGAAAAATGAGCGCCCAACCATTTAGGCCGAACACAACATTGGTACAAAATTGGCAAAGATTATATTTAACTTATGTTAATTAATTAATTTATTTAAATAAATAATTAAGATCAAATTAAAATTAATAATATATTCTTATAATTTAAAACATAATTTTTAATTTATTTTCATAAATAATTATTTGTTTATGAGACTGTTTGATGCGCTTAAAGCTTGGTGGCAAACTTGTGTTTAGCTTGGTGGCACAACCTTATTAGTTGAATAAAAATAATTAAATAATAATATAAATAATAATTTATAAACTAAGAAAATTATTTAAAAATGTCGCATGCTATTAAGTTTTTAATGATGAGGTATTAAAATGAAACAAAAATTAAACTTTAGATATGATATTATAAAATTTAAAAGTTCAGGTATTAAAACGTATCAAAAGTGAAACTTTAGTTACTAAATGCGAGTTTACCCTTTTTATTTTTTGAGTGTAAATTCGCTTAGATAATATGTAGTTCAATTATTTAAAATTATATATTGTATATTAATAATTGTTTGTATATAATATAATCGTTTCTAATTTATAACATTTGGGCATAAAATAAATTTTTTTATTACTTAAAATTTCAAATTTGAAACCCAAAAATATTAAAATATGAATATTTAATATAAAATATAATGTTAAAAATATAAACATTTAATAATAAAATATTATCTATCAACATATATTATCTTGTATTTTCTTTAAATTAATAAAAAATATTTATACATTTTAAAAATTGGAGCTTCAGAGAAAGGAAACTTATTCTCATATCATAATTCATTCATAGTCTCCAAGATACATCACACAATACTAATATCAGACACAAAATAAGATTTTCTTTTTCTTTTTCACAAAGTCAAAGCATATGAAAATACAAATGTGTTGGCAACTCTTCACATTCACAAACAATTAAATTTATATTAGAAAATGTAAACAACTTTTTTTATCAATTACCCTTTTCACTAACAATATATGATTCAGATATGTTAATTAATTTAAGGTCAAAACTAATCAACTAAACAATCTTGATGAATAAAAAAAATATTAGAAGTAGCAGCATTCAATCTTTAGTTTGTACTTGTTCCATATTAATAGAAAAATCAAAACTCAAATTTAAATCAAAATTTATTTTAATTAAGATTAATAATTACTAATCGAGTCGGTCAATATAAGGGGTAGTTAATGAGTTGAGTAGCTCGAATTTGACTCAGTCAAAATTTAATAAAAGTTCTACTTGAGTTGACTCGACTCGAGACCTTAACAAGTTGAGTCGAGTAAAGTCCAACTCAACTCAGATAAGTTTACAAACAACTCGTTAAATATTTTTATAATTTTTCAATAGTTGTCTTAAAAATTTATTTAATTCAAAAAATTACTAATTTACTAATAGATAATAAAAATAATAATAAATCACTAATCTGATTAATTTCTTAATAAACTATTAAATAATTATTATTATTTTACTACTCAAAAATTAAACTCTAGTCATCATTTTAATGTATTTATAAATTGCTATTTAATGTTTAAACTTTAAATTTATTTCCTATACTCTTTTAATAATTTTTTTAAGTTAAATTTATTAATTTATATTTATATTAAGTTCTATATAATATTAATAGATTTTATTTATAATAAAAAAATTAAAATAAAAACTAAGTGAAGTTACTAATAACGAATTTAATAAATAATGAATCGAGTAACAAATTTTTTTAACGAGTACAAGTCGAATTTGTTTTATTAAACTTAATTACCAACGAGTCAAGTAACAAAAATTTTAATAAACATGAATGGAACACTATCCAACTCGATACACTAACTCCATAAACATCCTAACCAATATTCTCTATTTAAAAAATTGGGTTAGAGTCGCAGTCGACCATTTTAAAAACGTTTAGGTAGGTCGGACACCATCTTACCTGATTTCCGTTTTACCATAAATGTGTCGAGTTCGGGAGTCGGTTACAGTCAAGGAATAATTAACACATTTGAACTGCCCTTTTGGTACCAATTAATTTTTCGGTTGTCTTAATTGTGAAAAAAATAAGAATTAAAATTAAAATTTAAAAAATCCGATTTGAATTGCTTACCTTTGATCGGTTGAAATTACGACTGAAAAAAAAATATGTTAGATAAAAAAATAAATATGAAAAAATGTTAATATAATAATAATAATAATAAAGAACATGGATAAATAAAGATATAAAAAATAAAAAATAAATAAAAAAATGAAAAAATGAAATAAAGTAAAAAAATGAATAATAACAAAAAAGGTTAAATTTAAAAAAACATAAAACAATATATCTGAATATGGACGAAGTTGAAACATGCGTGAAATAAACAATAATAATTAACATAAACAAAAAATCATTAAATAATAAAATAAATAAATAAAGGGATTAAATCAATTCATTAAGCTCCAACAGGACTACAATGAAAATGTAAACATGACCTCAAACCCTTAGCAAGCAATTATCTCAAAATGTTTAATATATAAAGAACATTAAGGGTTTTTGTAACCCTGTTTTCATTTAGCAGTCAAAAACTCAAAACAAAGAGAAAAAAGAGAAATCTTCTCTCTAAATGCTATGAGATTTCATGGTATCTCCCAAGAACTAAACCAAAACTTTGATCTAGGATGATTGGGTACCTTCGATGCTTTTAAAGACTCTTTTGACTTCGGTGGAATAAACAAATATCTTGAAGGTAAGATTTTCGCTCTTTTCTCTCTGGTATTTTCTCTCCGAAAAATGCCCTGTTTTTCGTATATCCCCCGTATTTCCTTTCGATTATTATGTGTTGCTTTCGAAACTGATGCCCCATTTCCTTGTGATCTTCCCCTTTATTTATAGCATTTCAAAACTCTATTTTTAGGTGTGGTTCAGAGTTTTGTTTGGATTGAAACACTGTGTTTGTTGGATTATGGTTGTTGACTGTGTCGAGAATCGGGGGAGGAGAGTTGAGATTTTGGCGACGAAAAATTAGTGTCTACAGCTGCCCCTCTTTGTCCTTTTTCATGGAACGAAAAATAGGACAAAGATAAAAGGACACAAATTTTCGTTCGGTGGAGTTGAAAATCGGCTCTGATATTTCAATTAAGAATAACTCCCTGTCGAATTAAGTTGTGGATGACTCTCTGTCGCGAAGTCGAGTCCATCTTGAAATGATTTGGAATTGAAGCCGTAGTTCGGAATTTGAATCGGGATGCAACTTCTTGTAGTCAATTTCAGTCTTCTTCTCGGTTTAAAGATATTGGTTTGAAAATTCGACTGGAAAATAATTATTTGACTCCACCATGTGGTTGATATGCCCTCGAGCTGAACGAAATCGAACTCAAAAGTTTTCGTTGACATATAGTTTTTTCTCGACTTAAGCTATGCTATTGGAAAATGGTTGTTTGTCACTAAAGCACAACCAACCCAGGTCTTTTTCTTGACTTGAAAACCTCGGCTTCAACCAGAAAGTAGTTTCTCGATGCTACCATGTGGTTGATGTGTAATCGAGCTGAATGGAATCGAACTCGATAGTTTTATTGACAGATAGCTTTTCTCGACTTAAGCTATGCTGTGAATTTGACATGCCCTTGAGCTGAATGGAATTGAACTCGAAGGTATTTGTCAACAGATAGCTCTTCTTGCCTTGAGACATGTTGTAAATTGGATGTGCCTTTGAGCTGAGTTTAATCGAAATCGAAGGTCTTTTGTTGGCAGATAGCCCTTCTCGCCTTGAGCTATGCTGCAAATGATGTGCCTTTGAGATGAGTGTAATTGAACTCGAAGGTCTTTTGTTGCCAGATATCCCTTCTCGCCTTGAGCTATACTGCAAATGATGTGTCTTTGAGTTGAGTCTAATCGAACTCGAATGTCTTTTGTTGACAGATAACCCTTCTCGCCTTGAGCTATGCTACAAATGATGTTCCTTTGAGCTGAGTGTAATCGAACTCGAAGGTCTTTTATTGCCAGATAACCCTTCTCGCCTTGAGCTATGCTGCAAATGATGTGTCTTTGAGTTGAGTCTAATCGAACTCGAATGTCTTTTGTTGACAGATAACCCTTCTCGCCTTGAGCTATGCTGCAAATGATGTTCCTTTGAGCTGAGTGTAATCGAACTCGAAGGTCTTTTGTTGGCAGATAGCCCTTTTCGCCTTGAGCTATATTGTAAATGATGTGCCTTTGAGCTGAGTGTAATCGAACTCGAAGGTCTTTTGTTAGCAGATAGCCCTTCTCGCCTTGAGCTATGCTATAAATGATGTGCTTTTGAGCTGAGTGTAATCGAACTCGAAGGTTTTTTGTTGGCAGATAGCCCTTCTTGCCTTGAGCTATGCTGCAAATGATGTGCCTTTGAGCTGAGTGTAATCGAACTCAAAGGTATTTTATTGGCAGATAACCCTTCTCTCCTTGTGCTCTGCTACAAATGATGTGCCTTTGAGCTAAGTGTAATCGAACTCGAAGGTCTTTTGTTGGCAGATAGCTCTTCTCTCCTTGAGCTATGTTGTAAATTATGTGCCTTTGAGCTGAATGTAATCGAACTCGAAGGTTTTGGTTGACATATAACCTTTCTCGCTTTGAGTTATGATGTACTGGATTCGTTCTGAATTGGCTTTCTGAGATCTATCGGTTTTTCAATATGTCAAATTGGTTGAGGTGTAGCTCCTCGCTGCTTAGTTAAGCAACCACCATCAATTTCTGAAAGTGTTTTTGAATCGAGTATCTTTCTTCTTGAAGTTGAAACTTGACTCTAAAAGATGCAAAAATTATGTATGCAAAAAAATGATAAATGTGATGATCTTAAGTATGTCGAAGATGCATACAACATGAATTGGATATGTTTTATCTTCTGGATGGAGCCTCATTTTGTATGTCGGTCTTGTACCCGGAATTGACCATGCCCCATTTTCTTCTTGGGTTGTAGCTTTTCACATTTGAGACTGTCCTGTTAAAAAATGTTTTTCTCATTTCTCTTATTTTAGGAGGGAAGAATTCTATAAAAGATTGCTCCTTAATTCAGGCTTGCAATCGAATCAAATCATAAACATGAGTTCAAAGTATATCAAAGGAATCAATAGCTCCTTTAATGCTTGTAGAGTTATAGCTCTTTGACAAATATTTGAATTCATGAGTTAGCTCTAGGTTGGTTTTGTTGAAAACATTTTAATGTTTTAATATAACAAATTAAGTGTTAATGAATTTTAAGATTTTATATTTTAGATTATATATTCGATTTGTAACACCCATAACCCGTATAATTATACCTATACAGATTATAGATATTACCCGAATTTCTTAAAACCATTTCCACTTTTACAAGTGATTTAAAATTTATTTTCTTAAAATGGTAATTGATATTATAAAAATATCAAATCATATAAATTATGTTTCATTAATTTCATGATCCCTTATATGAACACAAACCCTTATATTTGGGATCTTTGAACACCAACAAGATTATCATACAATATTGGTACCAAAAGATAGCGTTTTTCATATATAACAATTTCCTTTTTACACCTTACTCAAAATCCTAAGTAAATTGCTTGAAATTTGAGTCGAATTTTTCTCTCACCTTTGAAGAAAACCCACAGCATGTTGGAGAAGAAGATGAGCTGAAAATCTCCACCATCATTCATATTCTAATGTTAAATGAATATAACACATGGCTTAATATAATAAAATGAAATTTTTTATTCAATTCAATAGGAAATTCCATTTTTGCCATTAATGAATCTCCATATTCACCATAAAACCATGACAACTCATCCTTATCATCTTTTAAAGTCAAAGATGAATTATTTTGACTTTGACTCATGAAATTGCCCATGAATTTTAAAAAATTTTGTTTTAGTCACTAAATTCCAATGTTTCGGTTAAATCTGAAAAATTGCACAATTCCAAACCAAATTTCTCTGATCCAAAATATTAAAATAATATTTCCAACTATTTTATAACATCCTTCCAATTTTTATAAAATTCCAATTCGATCGGAATTACCGATTCCTTATCGGACTTTAACCTTTTCTAGATTTTCTTTACTAAAATTCCAAATCCAAAAATATGATTTCTATAAAACTCCACTCTCAAGAGTAAACCATCTATTTATGGAATAAAATTCTTTTTAGGAAATTATCACTTAATTCCCTAAACTTTTTCCCAATTTTCTACTTTAACCAACAAACTTTCCAAATTTTCATTTTGGTCATTGTTTGAATTTTTTTGGGTATTACAATTCTCCCCTCCTTAAGAAAATTCACCCTCGAATTTTAAAATTTTCTATGAAAACTGTAACTCCCCTTTATAAAGATTACACTTTCTATTGAAATTTTGTAACCCTAATTTAGGGTTGTACGAACTGGTAAGACATACTCTCGTCTTATGCGAAAACCTCTTCTGTCAACTTCTTGAATTCCAATTTTTCCTATTTACTTTGAGAATTTTGTAAAGATCATGCCAATCATTATATTTTGAACTTGTTTAATGCAATTCTTCAATCTGATTTAAAAATATCTACACATTTTCATATCATCCTCTCTATCCCAAGTAATGTCCTCGACATTATGATTTTGCTAAATCACTTTAGCTAGAAGAATCATCTTGTTACACAGTTCTTTAATTTGTCGAGCTAAGATCCAAACTGATTCTTCTTCATAAATCAAATATGTTCGGATCTTAATTTCCTTTGATTAAATGATATGTGAAAGATCCAATCGATATTTTCTAAACATCGACACATGAAAAATCTGTATACTTTGTCCAACTCTGGATCTCAATTACCTCCAAATTTAATGTTAACTGATAATCCATCAGTCTAACTCTTTTAATATCTCATAAGGTCCAATGAATCTTAGACTTAGTTTTTCTTTGCATTTTGGGGGAAAATCTTTTTCCAATGTGATACTTTAAGAAAAACTTTATCACCTGTATAAAATTCGATCTCTTTTCACTTCTAGTATGCATAAGACTTTTGCCGATTAAATATCATCTTGAGATTATCTTTACTTTATCTTCAACTTATTTCAATAAATCTGAGCAAACAAAATTTCGATCTTTCAACTCGAACCCATTCAATGCTGTTCGATACTTTCTCCCATATAAAACTTCATATGGAGCCATATTGTTACCCAATTGATAACTGTTATTGTAGGAAAATTCTACTAAAAGCAAATACTTTTCTTTTCCCATGATTCCTTGGAATCAATCACACATGCACTGAGCATATCTTCTAATAACTTAATAGTACTTTTTGACTTACCATCCGTCTGTGGATGAAAGATCGTACTAAAATTTAATCAAGTACTCAAAACTTTATGCAATTATTTCCAAAATCTTTAAGTAATACCTTGGTTCTCTGTCCGATATAATGGATATTGATACCCTTTTATTCGAACTATCTCCTTGATATACAACTCTGTATATTTATCCAATGCATAGTTAATTTGCACCGAAATGAAATGTGCTGATTTAGTTAACCGGACACTATCACCCAAATGGAAATCCTTTTTATTTGAGGTCAAAGGTTATCCAATAACAAAATCCATAGTGACTCTTTACTATTTCCACTCTGGAATAGAAATCAGTTGCAACAATTACGAAAGCACTTTATGCTAAGCTTTTATTGGTTGACATGTCAAATATGTAGCAACAAACTCGGTAATGTTTCTTTTCATACATGGCCACCAAAATGACTCTTTACATCCTGATATATTTTGTTCTCGCTTGTATGCATAGTCAGTGAACAATAATATACCTGAGAAATAATATATTTCTTCAATTTATCATTATGAGGAAAACAAATTCTTCCTCGATAAAATAGACACCCATCAGAGTTGACTTCAAAGTCTTTAGTCTCATTTTTTTTCATCTTTCATTTTGTTTTCTCTATTATCCGATATAAAAACATCGGTTTTACTTTCAATTCATCCAATAGTGCACCATTTTCTTTCGACAATAATCGTACATCCATAGCTCGCAAAGCTACAAAAGTTTTCCGACTAAGTGTATTTTCTACAACATTTGTCTTACCTGAATGATAATTAATGATCAAATCATAGTCCTTTAAAAGTTATATTATTCGTTGTCTCAAATTGAGCTATTTTTAAATCAACCAATATTTCAAACTCTTATGATCCATGTAGATGTGGCATCTCTCACCATACAAATAATGACGCCAAATCTTTAGAGCAAAAACAACCGATGCTAACTCAAGATCATGAGTAGGATAATTCCTCTCATGCATATTTAATTGTCTAGAAGCATAGGCCACCACCTTACCTTCTTGCATAAGTACACACCCCAAATCATTATGAGATATATCACTATACACCACATACTCTTTGTCCGATTCCGGTTGTACCAACACTGGTGCTTCCGTTAAAATATTCTTTAAAGCTTTGAAACTCTCTTGACATTTCTCAGTCCAAGCAAATGAAACGTCCTTTCTCAAGAGCTTGTCAAAGGAAAAGCAACCATCGAAAAGTTTTTTACAACCCTTCGATAATAACCAACAAGTCCCAAAAACTTCAGACTTAAGAACATTCTTTGGAGGTTTCCACTCCAATATTTGATTTTTATACCATCTGTCGAGACAACATAACCAAGAAAAACAACTTATGATAGCCAAAACTCACACTTTGACATTTTGGCATATAACTTTTTACCCTTAATTATCTCTAGCACAATACGAATATGACATCATGCTCTATCTTTGTATTCCAGTATACCCGAATGTCATCAATACAGACCACCTCAAACTAATTTAAGTAAGGTTGAAATACTTGATTCATCAAAATCCATAAATACTGCTAAAGCATTTTTCAAACCAAACATCGTCAACAAACTCGTAGTGTCTATACTGTTTCCTGAAAACTATCTTTGGAACATCTTCCTCTTTAAAATTTAACTGTTCATATCCCATTCGAATATCAATTTTAGAAACATTACTACTCCTTTTAAACTGATAAAACAAGTCATCAATCCTCAAAATAGGATATATTTGTTCTTGATAGTTACTCTGTTTAACTATCGATAGTCTATGCATAATTGCATATATCTATTTTTTTAATCAATACCGATTTACCCCAAGGTATAATATTCGGTCTAATGTATCCTCCATCTATCAATTCTTGTAATTGGTTTTTTATTCTCTTAGCTCAATCGAAATCATTCAATATGAGCCCATAAATACAAGATCAATGCCTTGATAACCATTAATATTGAATTCCACCTCTCAATCTGGAGGTAACCCATAATAATAAATCTAAAAAAAACTTATGGAAATTCCCAAGTTATGGAAATATCATATGATCTTACTTCAGATACTTAAGTATCTATCACCTTAGCTAGAAAAGCTATGCATCCTTTTTACATCATCTTAATCGCAACCATTGCTGATATCACTTATTGATGATTTCACTTTTTCATCAATCATTAAAAAATTTAATTTCTCTGCATTTTTCTAAATTAATCGCTTCTTGCGACCCTTAACCCAACCTTAATACAGAGATAACCAAATCATGATCAAAATCATCTAAAACTCGTTAATGATAATCCCATCGGGTTCATCCATAATATAAACTCCTGAATCTTTATCAGACATTTACTATTTGTCCGTCTAACACATGTATCATGACCCAAAGGTCTTCCGCTATAATATCACTCGATACCAAGTAGAATTGAATATTTCTACTTTAGAATTCCTTATTTCATTCTTAAGAAAATATGTATAATTTTTCCAGATCCAAAAAAATTATTCTCGAACTTTTGATACATTTTCCATCTCAAATGAAAGTCTAAATGTCAACTTCATTCAATAAGAAAACTTGATAAATTTGTAGCAATAACTTCATAATAGTTAATGCTAAAATCACACTACCAAGCAAAATTACTCCTTTTTCTTATCATTACAAACTTGCCACTTTTCAAGTTCTTGTGAATCCATCTCAATCTAAACAATAATTCATTGTAACATGGAATGTTAGATAATCCATTTTCGCATATTTACCTTCACAAGGTAACTCTATCAAATTTTATGGAGTTGATATTTATTCTCAATCCAACTCATAACCATTTGATTTCACAAATAACTCAACTTTCTTTAAACTTTTAGTGGAAATCATATTTACCGCTTACCTAATTTCTCTTACTCAAATCAACAATGCTTTAAACAATTTAATGCTTAGCTTAAATATTTCTCACTTATTTAAGCTTACCTGGAAAACCTCATAATCATCACTAGATTTAGCAATCTCCTCTGGATCCTTATCCGATTCGACTTTTCTTGTAAGTCGTTCAAACTTTTTAATCAATTCTTCCAATTAATAAACTTTGTTAAACGTTGTGACATTTCTTCTACAGAATGGAGAAAAATCCCTTATAACATCCACCCTTCTAAGGTGTTTTACATAAGTCATGTTGGGTCCCTTTTTGTCGATTTCAATCTCGACCTTCTTTTCAACAATTTCGAATTTCTTACATTTATCTTTAATTCCAACATCTGAACATAGTCAGAATCATCATACTTTAGTAAAGAGTAACTTTACTCCCTATAAACATCATCACAGTATATATACAAATATCAGTAACTTTTGACATCCTAGTGGCATGTATAAACTTTTTAACTCAAAATAACCTCGGTTTAGTCCTAGAATCGGCTAAACTTGTAGCTATGATGCCAATAAATGTAACACCCATAACCCGTATAATTATACCTATACAGATTATAGATATCACCCGAATTTCTTAAAACCATTTCCACTTTTACAAGTGATTTAAAATTTATTTTCTTAAAATGGTAATTGATATTATAAAAATATCAAATCATATAAATTATGTTTCATTAATTTCATGATCCCTTATATGAACACAAACCCTTATATTTGGGATCTTTGAACACCAACAAGATTATCATACAATATTGATACCAAAATATAGCGTTTTTCACATATAACAATTTCCTTTTTACAACTTACTCAAAATCCTAAGTAAATTGCTTGAAATTTGAGTTGAAGTTTTCTCTCACCTTTAAAGAACACCCACGGCATGTTGAAGAAGAAGATGAGCTGAAAATCTCCACCATCATTCATATTCTAATGTTAAATGAATATAACACATGGCTTAATATAATAAAATGAAATTTTTTATTCAATTCAATAGGAAATTCCATTTTTTCCATTAATGAATCTCCATATTCACCATAAAACCATGACAACTCATCCTTATCATCTTTCAAAGTCAAAGATGAATTATTTTGACTTTGACTCATGAAATTGCCCATGAATTTTCAAAAATTTTGTTTTAGTCACTAAATTCCACTGTTTCGATTAAATCTGAAAAATTTCACAATTCCAAACCAAATTTCTCTGATCCAAAATATTAAAATAATATTTCCAATTATTTTATAACATCCTTCCAATTTTTATAAAATTCCAATTTGATCGGAATTACCGATTCCTTATCGGACTTTAACCCTTTCTAGATTTTCTTTACTAAAATTCCAAATCCAAAAATATGATTTCTATAAAACTCCACTCTCAAGAGTAAACCATCTATTTATGGAATAAAATTCTTTTTAGGAAATTATCACTTAATTCCCTAAACTTTTTCCCAATTTTCTACTTTTTCCCTAAGGTAGTATACGTAGACTTTGGTTGAGAAAGTTGAACCACTCTAAATCGTTGTGCAAATATTTTCTATTTTCTTCAAAAGCTTCTACCAAAATTTTAATTTCCAATTCACCCCCTCTTGGCTATTTCCTCAATCGATTAACTCAACATGCTTTCTATTTCCTAAGGTTTCAGCCATCAAGAAATGTCATTTTTTGGTCATTGCAATATGCCTTTTTCTCGACTTGGCATTTTAATCAGATGCGGACAAAATGAAGCAACTAGCATAATCAATTACTAGACCTTCTATTTCGGTCCTCTGAAATCTTCATTTGTTCAAGCTTTGCAGACTCCTCTAGCAAAGGCAGTGCGAAAATATCGGTCTAAAAATGAAATTCCTGAGTGCTCGTCTGAAATTGACTATAACAGGTGTTCCTTAACTCCCTTAGTCTATCTTTACCGAAACTCCTTATTTAAATGAATTTGACTTAATTTGTCGTTATCTGGCTAGCTGAATCCATAAAGCTGGGGTGTTTAACCAATTGCTCTAGAGGGACAACTCAATATTATAATCACCTTTATCAGGCTAGCTGACTCTTATCTATAAAGCCAGGGAATTTAACCAATTGATTTAGAGGGATAGCTCAAGCTTTATTGTATTATAATAATCACCTTTATCAGGCTAGCTGAATCTTATCCATAAAGTCGAGGCGTTTAACTAATTGCTTTAGAGGGACAGCTCAAGTTTTATTGTATATATATATATATATAATTATAATTTGGGTATACATATTCAACTTCTTAAGTTTGTTAAGAAGAACATGTTATAGTCTAGGTGTTTTTGAAAGTCAAGAAATCTCATCTTTAGAGTTCAATTTCCAAGCAATTGGTCTGAATTAGATTCACCTACTCGACTATTCCATCTGTAAAGATCATAACCATCACTGAAAGCCCTAAAAAAAGTATAGTAAAGTCATATGCAAAAGATGTCTCATGTTGTCTGCTCCTATACTTAACTGAATATCATGCCTCTTGTTCATTCCTTTATGAAATGAGAAGGCTATGTCTGTTCTTGTAAAAGAAGGATATGATGTTCGAGTATGTCTTCTTGAGTCAGGTCAAAAGTCCTTTTTTAATCCTGCTACTTTGTCAAAGATCTATAACTCCAATCATTTACAGAGTTTTTTAATTCGATTGATATTCAAAGAATTTCAAGTCTACAAATTTGATTCATTGCTTACAATCTTTAAAGTAGCATAAATTTATTTAAATGTTCATATAAAAAGGAAAATTTAAAAACAAATTACACCAAAATATGAGAAAGTTCAAAAACGAATTCAACCATAATGTTGCAAATAATGAAATGAAATGATCTTCTTCCTTATTTGGATCCCCCCGAGTTGTTGAAGTCGATTCAATTCTTGTTACGCATCTTCTGCACGATTCTCTTGAATGCGTAGCAGTTCTCAATAGTGTGCCCCGGGACACCGTCGTGATATTCGCAATGGGCACTCTCATCATGCCACTTGGGGTATGATGGCTTCATGGGTTCCACCGGATATGGTGAGACTACATGGGTGTCAAAAAGTTATTGGTAAAGCTCTTTGTAGGTCATGAGAATAGGATGGAAATGTTCTCATTTTTTATGATACATGTGAACGTAATAAAAAAGAGAAAAAATAATGTGAAATATGCAGGTATGCATGATGCATGCAATGTTTGAGGCATTGATCCAAAAATATGTATGTTATTATAAATAATCCTTATTGGGGACAAAAGTGTTACGTCTTAAGAGAAAAAAACATTTTGAAGGTATATTCTTCTAGACCCCGAATAACTTCTTACAGGTTGACTTATCTTCTGCCTTCACCTGTCGCCGGTTGAATACCCTATCAAACCGTTCTGGCCTCTCTGAGCTGCTTTTTGTACTTTTCCCACAAAGTTTCGAATGGTTGCATATTTGGTTTTCACTTTCTGCTGAGCCTACCTTCAACGAAAGCGCCTTTGGAAGCCTCCATTGAAGGGAACTGTCTGAAACTCACTTGTTTACTTCTTGGATTTGTCAACAATGACCTATTATCTTTGAAGGGACTCTCCAGGTCAGTAACCTTTTTGTCGTCTACCCCTGCAACCTTTACCAACTCAAAAAGTTGACCTTTGGTGTGCTCGGTGTAAATCCTGGTCCATTCTGCATCTTTTCTTACCAACGTCGGACTTCTGAGCTTTTCATCTATTGTATTATAACCCCTTTGTCCATTAATGTGAATTATTTACGTTTAACGAAAACGTTTTTAGTGGATCAACGCCTCTTTTGAATGATGCAAATGATGTAAATAAAATGAAAGAGAACAAGAATAAAAATAGTTAGTGAGGTAAATCAGAACAATAATGAAAAAAAAGTCCTACCCCACATGATCTCTACCTCACATGCTTATTATTCCTACACGTACATGATCTTTATCCTACAAGTTGATTTTGAACAAGTCCTAACCACATAAATTTCTAGTTCACATACTTTGAACAGAAAATAAAGTAGGAAATAATCTCAAAACAGCCTAGGGTTTGAAATGAGGTTTTAGGGTGGGCTCTAATTCTCATAATCTCCCGATTTAGGTTCTAAAAAAGGGTACCTGAGTTCTCATTGCTAGTGCCCCCTTAGGCTTGCCAGACCCTTAGTCCTAAGCTCATTACATGCTCATGTGGACTAAGTCAAAACTCGAGAAGATATATTCTCTTATGCCTATGCGGTGAATAAATTCACACGAAGACATAAGGTATATGAATACCGAAGGTTACTTCCTAAGCCTGTGCGGAGAATAAATTCTCACGAATGCGTCATTTTCACCCCCACTTAAAAATGGTTCAGAGCTCGGGTATAGAGATTGAGATGAAAATTGTGAAAAAAATCTGAAATCATTGAGAAAAAACGCCAGTATAACTATTTATTTAAAAAATAATCAAAGAATCAAATAAATAAATTAAAATTTAAACTTGTAATTTTCGCTCAAAAAGACAACCAGAAATTAATTTCAGCCTTACTCACTTACCTCTCCCAGTGGAGTCGCCAAGCTGTCGGAACCGTCTTTCGGGTGGGCCCGGAATTGGGCTTCGACTTGAAAATTTGGGTTAGAGTCGCCACCGACCATTTTAAAAACGTTTAGATAGGTCGGACACCATCTTACCTGATCTGCGTTTTACCAGAAATATATCGAGTTCGGGAGTCGGTTACAGTCAATGAAGGATTAACACCCTTGAACTGCCCTTTCGGTACCAATTAATTTATCGGTTGTCTTAATTACGAAAAATTAAAAATTTAAATTATAATTTAAAAAACCCAATTCGAATTGCTTACCTTTGATCGGTTGGAATTACGACTGAAAAAAATATGTTAGATAAAAAAAATGTTAATATAATAATAATAATAATAATAATAATAATAATAATAATAATAATAATAATAATAATAATAAAGAACATAGATAAATAAAGATATAAAAATGAAAAAATGAAAATGAAAATGAAAAAAATAAATAAAAATAATAAAAAATGAATAAAATAAAAAAAGAAATAATAACAAAATTTTAAAAAACCGTAAAACAACATATCTGAATATGGACGAAATTAAAACATGCGTGAAATAAACAACAATAAATAACATAAAAAATAGCATTAAATAATAAAATAAATAAATAAATAAAGAGATTAAATCAATTCATTAAAACTTTAGCATGACTACAATGAAAAGGTAAACATGACCTCAAACCCGTAACAAGCAATTAACCCAAAATATTTTATACATAAAGAACATTAAGGGTTTTTTAACCCTATTTTCATTTGGCAGTCGACCAAAGCTCAAAACAAAAGAAAAAAGAGAGAAAACTTCTCTCTAAATGCTATGAGATTTCATGATATCTCAAGAACTGAACCAAAACTTTGATCTTAGGAGGATTGGGTACCTTTGATGCTTTTAAAGACTCTTTTGACTTTGGTGAAATAAACAAATGCCTTAAATGTAATATCTTGGCTCTTTTCTCTTTGGTATTTTCTCTCCGAAAAATACTCTAATTTTTGTATATCCCCTATGTTTCCTTTCGATTATTATGTGTTTCTTTCGAAACTGATGCCCTCTTTCCTTGGGTTCTTCCCTTTGTTTATAGGATTTCAAAACTCTATTTTTAGGTGCGGTTCAGAATTTTGTTTGGATTAAAACACTGTATTTATTGAGTTATGATTATTGATTGTGCAGAGAATCGGAGGAGTCAAGTTGAAATTTTGATCAGGACAAATGGTTGAGATAAAATGTTGGGAAAAAATCTTTAAATAGTTCAGTAATTATTTTTTAGATTAGGTTATTTTAAATAATAATTTCAAAACTGTAGAAAATATCTTAATTCAATAAATTTTTCCAACACCCTATTTGGGCCAGGAAGCCAGGTTATCAGAGTCTCCAGGTCAAAATACTTTAATACCCCTTTCGTGTAGTAGTAGACGTGTTGCGGATTTGTCATTTGCCATGTTTTATTATCATTGCGCCAAAATTTTAGAATGTGGCCTAGAAATTTACTTCATTATATATATATATGATCATATTGGACTGACTTTTATGTGTATATACATATATTCTATTATTTAAAAACGTTTTATATTCAGCAGTTTATTTAATCATCTTCTCATGTAATAAAATGGCAATCATATGTATACAATATACTACAACATTTAGAACATTAGATAAAGTAAATATTTATTCTCATATCATATTTCATTCATAGCATGCCAAAATACATCACACAGTATTACTATAATATGTATTTTTTTTTCTTTTTTCACAAAGTAAAAGCATATCACAAGCCATCCATTCATCCCATGCACCTGCAACACACACAAAAATCTATCAGAAGATGGAATCAAAATATATTCCTACTATTTTTTAGTAAATAATATAATTACATATAAATATATTTAAAAATAATGTAAAATCAAATTTCAAATTTATAAAAATTCACTGAATTATATTTACAATATTTTCTATATTATTCTCTCTTCTTACATATACTGTATCAAGGAAATGCCTAAATATTACGAAGATAAAATTTCAAAATTCTATAAATAAACAAGTATTTTCCTACCCTTTTTAAGGTTTATGTTTAAACTATAAAGTTAAAAAAATATTACCGGATACCACGGGGAGTGAAGGTCTAATCACTGTCGCTGCTGCTGTCATGACCACCTTCATGCCTCTTCTTCTCCTTCTTCTCTTCTCGCCCTCCTGACCATGTCCGTGGTACCGTCGCCATGGATCTTGTCCTTGATCTATCCATTAAGCCTTCTTTGTGCTCGCCATAGGCATGGCCTTGACCAGCCTCTCCCATGTACGTTGCCCCTGTCATGCCCGTGCATAACCATGGTCATGACCGGTCTCCCTTGTATTCTGTTCGGTCATGCCCGTGCCATAACCATGGCCATGACCGGTCTCTCCCTTGTATTCTGTTCCGGTCATGCCCGTGCCATAATGACCTTCTCCCTTGTGCTCGCCGCCGCCATATGTGTAGGCTTGGCCCTGGCCGCCTTCATGGTGACCTCCTCCCTGGTGCTTCTCTTCCTCTTCTTGTCAACCATGTGAAGGGTTTCACCGATCTTGTGCATGATTCCGACATTGTTGGAGATTGGTTTTCTTTTCTTTTCAACTTCGATTACTTTGAATTTGAGTGTGAATAAGTTTAACGATTTTGGTTCCTATTTATAGGCAAATTAAGGCAGGCGGGCGGGCGGGGAGGGGGGTTTACTTCATCAGTGGCGCTAGAAAGATAATTTTCTCTTCATTATTGAAGATTATCTTTGTCTACAACTCAAATTACTTTCATGCCCTTTCCGCATCCCCAACAGGATGTGGGTCCTCGTTTTGCAACGTGTTTATTTTTAGAAATTATTATTTATTAGAATTTATCAAATATTTAAAATAATATATTCTTTTAAAAAAATATATTACTTAATAATTAAATATGTGTATAGGTGTTCAGTATTGGCAAATTTTCAAGTCACGAACTTTCAACGTCCAAATTTATGATACATCGTGCACAATGTGTGTCCTCCATTATATTTATTTTTTATTTATTTTAATTATCTGTGAGTTTTGATGTATTAATTAATTTTAGGATAAATTATGTGTTATTAATATTAAGGTAAATATTCATTTTTATCATTGATATTTAAAAAATTATAAATCAATTAATAATATTATCGTTTGTTATAAAATAATAACTCAACGTTAATAACTATTAATAAGTATGATGAAAAACACACTCGAATCATTGACCAACACAACTGGACCGTTTTGACCGACTCCTCTTCTTTTTTTTTTTTCTTTTTCTTTCTCTTCACTTTTCTTCTCATCGTTTTAGCTCCCGGTTAAAGGCGTTAGCTTTAACTCCCTGTTTGTTGATTTCTTCGCTTATGTTATTAGCGTTCGTTGTTGCCGCCGACCACTTTCCCCGGTGTAGTTGCGACGACGAGGGGAGTTTTTGGAGCACCGAAGGCATCTTAAAGACTCAAAGAGTGAGTGATTTCTTAATCGCTGTCGCGTATTTCTCGATCCCTGTTGAGTTGCCTTACTTTTTCACTGCTTGAGTGTGCCGTTCAAATGGGTCCTTTTTCAGTTCATTGCCTTCATAGTGCTCTGCGGGTTGACTCACCTGCTCAATGGCTGAACCTACGGTCCACATCCGTTTTAACTCACGAGTGGCTCTCACCGTGTTCAAGATTCTCACGACGTTGGTCTCGTGCGCCATCGCCATTACGCTTATTACCCTCGTTCCTTTGCTTCTCAAGGTCAAGGTGAGGGAGCTTATGCTGTAGAAAAAGGCCCGGGGCCTCGACCGAAAAGTCGATATGATAACTAAACAGAATGAGATCGGTGCACATGTCCGAATGCTAACTCGAGAAATCCGAAAATCATTGGATCGACATACCATTTTGTACACGACAATGGTGGAGTTGTCCAAGACATTATGTTTGCAAAATTGTGTTGTATGGATGCCTAATGGGATCAAGATCAAGATGAACTTGACACATGAACTCAATGCAAGAAACCATTCATTTAGTTTTACGATTCTGATTTCGAATCGAGATCTCGTGAAGATTAAACGAAGTGATGAAGTGAACATTCTTGACTCCGACTCTGTTATCACCACTGCTAGCAATGGACAGTCTAGTGAGCCAGGACCAGTGATTGCAATTCGAATGTCAATGCTTCGAGTGAAAAAGAAGAAAAGTGAAGAAGAAGAAGAGCCGGTCAAAAATGGTTTAGCTGTGACGGTCAACGATCCAACTCAGCACATAACGGTCCAATTATGTTTTCTGTCACACTATTAATGAATGTTAACATCGAGTGATCATTTTGTAACAAATAATAACATTAACGATCGATTTGTGACTTTTTAAACGTAAGTAACAATACTTACCCTAACATTAGTGCCATTGACGTAGTTTACCCTTAGTTTTAATTAGAGAAATTAATCTCATTGACCAAAAATGCCTTATAATATACGATTTTAACTATTTTTTTTTGGATTTGCCAAAATGACCAACTAAATCGCAATTCGATTGATAATTCGCAACACGATCTCCGGTATCGCAAATCAGTTTCCAGATTCGCAACGCGAACTTCGACTATCGCAATGCGAACTTGGACTATCGCAATGCGAACTTGGATTATCGCAATGCGAATATGTAAATCGCAATGCGAACTTGGACTATCGCATTGCAACTTACATATTCGCATTGCGATAGTCCAAGTTCGCGTTACGATTTATTCTAAATTCGTTGCGATTAGTGGTATTGCATTTGTTTCTTAAGAATTTTCTCTAAAAAGATAGTATTCGCGCGGACGTGTCGAAGACACGTATTACCACGACCACGACCTGACCTGACCCGAGACGAGACTGACGGTGGCGGCGGCGGCGCGCAAGAGTTCCCCTTGTTCTCTATCACTCAACAAGGAAGTGGGAAAGCCAAGCCTTAAATATCATTCCCAATAGTGTTTCCAATACTATTCCCAATAGTGTTTCCAATACTATGTGGAATTGAGCATTATCAACACTTGTTTCCAATACAATGTGATTATTCAGGAAACAATTAACAATCATGCACCTTAAAACAACTGAATCAGCAACTAATTGCATTAGTATTATACGATTAAATATGTCATAATTAAAAGTCAATCTACAATCAATCGCGATTATTACAATTTTAAGCAAAACATTCAAAAATAATATCACTATTTAAGGCTCAATCCCACATAGTATTGGAAACAAGTGTTGGTAATGCTCAATCCCGCATAGTATT
Organism: Hibiscus syriacus; assembly: GCF_006381635.1. NCBI lineage: Eukaryota > Viridiplantae > Streptophyta > Magnoliopsida > Malvales > Malvaceae > Hibiscus > Hibiscus syriacus. Next base: position 1,793,466 of record NW_024062759.1, on the reverse strand, counting down.
GGAAACACTATTGGGAATGGTATTTAAGGCTTGGCTTTCCCATTTCCTTGTTGAGTGATAGAGAACTGGGGGGACTCTCGCGTGCCGCCGCCGCTCTCGTCTCGTCTCGTCTCGGGTCGTGGTCGTGGTCGTGGTAATACGTGTCTTCGACACGTCCGCGCGAATACTATCGCAACGAATTTGGAATAAATCGCAACGCGAACTTCGACTATCGCAACGTGAACTTCGACTATCGCAACGAACTTGGAATAAATCGCAACTCGAACTTGGACTATCGCAATGCGAATATGTAAATCGCAATGCGATAGTCGAAGTTCGCGTTGCGAATCTGGAAACTGATTTGCGATACCGGAGATCGCGTTGCGAATTATCGATCGCATTGCGATTTAGTTGGTCATTTTGGTAAATCCAAAAAAAGTTGGTTAAAATCGTATATTATAAAGCATTTTTGGTCACTGAAGTTATTTTCTGTTTTAATTATGGTGACGATCCTATACATTGACTTTGTATTCGTCTATGTATTAATCATAATGGTACAACTTCAAAATATATGGAAGTATTTGATTTGGAATCTTATAATGATAATTGTATAATAATCATTCTATTATTAAAGTTTAAAAAAAATAGATACAAAAAAATAAAATTAGAAGGTTATGTATTTCTTCCTTTTCTTATGGTGAGTGGAAACCAACAAAAAATAATCTTCTCTCCATACCACTTTAATAAAGCTATAAAGAATCAAAAATATGAATACAAGAGATATCTACTTGTTGGAAGAAATTTGAATATCAATTTCTCCAATTCAATAGATACTTTTAATTCGGTGGGTCCACCCACCGTCCATAATTCATACTATATATCTCTAAAAAGTAATTCAATTTAAAACAAATTATGTCAAACTAAAAACAAATTATGTTTTGATTATATGTCCTATAAACTTGATGAATGCCACTTGGGCACTCAGTAGGAAGGGGGACAATCTATGACACGGATTTTGATGGTGCCGAATTTGGCAACAAGTGACGTGGATCTTACACGTGTCATTGTGTTGTCAAAACTGATGATATGATCTAGACCAACCGTTGCCAATCAAACCTGTAAATCCACCCACCCAGATGGGCCCACTTGTCTTCTGCCTCACCTGCTTTACGTGAGACTTTGGACTTATCTCCTATGAACAAGATAGGGGGTTGATCGCTTTTCGACGCGAAACGTGTGAGGCCAAAGTCGCTTGCCGACAAAATATTAGGAGTTGTTACACTGTTGCCGGGACCATTTTAATGGCAATCCAATATCTGACAACACACCGACCTGTTCCTTTTGTTATTTCCCCGACAGGTCTTTCTTGTTTAAAAAGTCGATGAACCGATCCGGTGCACATAAGGTTCAATGTTCGGGGATATTATCAAGATACGTGGACAATAGTTGCTTGCCGACATACCATTGTGTAGTTGTGTATTCCTGTTGCCGGTACCATTTTAGTAGGACAAATTAAACCAAGTGCCAATTTTCTTTCATTTCGTTTGCATTGTATGGGCATGAAAAATCAATAAATTTATACCATCCACATCAACACCGGATATTAACAAAATTCCAAGAATAACATAAAAAATGATTAAACGGATACAATATGGAACTGTGTACAAATATATGCCCCGAAACAGGAGCATAGAGATAATCTCTAAAGATACTTGAAGAAATGCATTAAAAAACTCTGAAGATGATACCCATGTTCAACATGTATAGGTAGGAATCTAACAAACTGCTAGTTCTTGTCCCATCATCATCTGATTGCTCCCAGCAAGTTTGCTCCATCAAGCTTTGCACCCTCCAAATGCTGACAAAAGAGACAAAAACAGTAGTATAAAGAATGTGAAAATCTTTTGATTTGATCTGCAAGTGTAAGATGGAACTCCACTAGAATTCCAGCAAGGTATCTGGAAAGTATAACAAATGTCAAACTCTTTCGATTTGATCCGCATCCATGATGCAGTCTGAAAGTTTTATATGAAACACCACCATGCAAATTGCACACTACAACTTATTTACTTACCGTATCTCGAAGATTAACATGTCGTAAATAAGCCCTTTGGAGGTTTGCACCCTTCAGATTTGCATTGCTTAATTTCGCACCCTGAAGAACATGTTAATTACAATGAACATATCACAATAAAATGCTGTGTCAATAAGTTATCGCACACCAAAATTGTTATAATGAGTTATGGAGTGCTGGTATGTTTTGTTCCGGTGTCAAATGGTAACTTCATATAGATAAAATGACATATGCGTGCTGAAGCAATCCATTTGCAAACGACATGCTTAAGGATCTCTTACCTTCAAATTGGCTCCTTCAAGATTAGCTCCCTCTAAGTTGGCATCAGTAAGATCAGCAGTCTAAAGTCCAGAGATTAAGCATATTAATAGTTTACAATACCGCAACCGGCGCAGTAAGAAGACTCAACTAGTCAATGAAACTGACAATGATAAGCTATGTTGTTCCAACACTTAAATTTCCTTGATGTCCGACACACATTCAAATATAGGTATAGGTATATGATCATTCAAAGACCCTCCAAAACCATGGAAAAACTTTTAAATAATTGAACATCGACATGCCTAGCACATGCACTTATTCGATACTCACGCCCAACCCAAGTAAAAACGATAGTAAGCATAATATAAACAAAACCAACAAATGACGAAATTCTTCTTTTCTTTTATGTCACGTTAATGAATAGTTTCAATCAAAGAAGCAAACCGAGCATAAGCATATGCCGTATGTATCATAATGATCAATATGGCGATCAATGAAATAGAGATTGATTCAAATGTTAAACGGTCTCTCACTAATCCTTCCTCATGAGAATTAACAGTTGTACTTTAGGACAGCATAAATTTAAATTTTAATGTTGACCATTCAATCAAAGCCCCTATTGTAGCTCAAATAACGATGAATCTAAAAATATTATTCCAACAAGATTAAGGAATTTAACGAATCACCTGCAAGTGTGCAGAACGAAGATCCGCCCCACAGAAGCTACAATCTATCAAACAGGCATCTGCAACAATGAAATCGATGAAGATGCATCAATATTTAAACCATATGAGTAAATAGTGGTATTTAGCTATGTCACCGGGCCCTAGTGTGAGTGCCGGATATGGGTGTGTTCAATTTTCATTTTCCAGTTTTCCATGTATTTTGAGGGTCCTTAGAGAATCATATCCCTTATCCATGTCTAGATATGTGTCTAACATAGGTGTTAGACATAGGCACTTCCAGAAGAATGATGAGTTAAAGCAACATAAGCATTTAAAGAAATCTATCAACTGTATAAAGATTGTAAGTATTTGCCTTGAAGATTTGCACTCTGAAGATTTGCCCCAGCTAGTAAAGCCCCGCGAAGATTTGCGCCTGTAAATTCACACCTTCCCTAGGCAAAAATAAAATCATTTGAGAACAAAGTTCAAGAAACACAAATTGCACAGAAAGGATAAATCAGGCTGATTGTCTTACTCGCGCAAAGTTGCATTGTGAAAAATCGAACCCTCAGCATCCACATCCTGTTATGAAACAAAGGGTTTAATATGATGAATGTAATACAAGTATGGACTTAAACCTAATTAAGCCATTCGCAGTTAATCATATTCTATTAAAAACTAGATGTACCCTGAATTTTGCACACTGAAGATTTGCACGCGAGAAAAATACGTTTTTAAGACAGGCAAAGCTGAAATCCACAAATGAAAGATCCTGCACAAATAAAGAACAGAAAAGAAGATAATGAATCCCAAGTGTAATATAGTATTATGCCTGTTTTGTAGGACTTGAAGTGGAACTAGAGGAGATCAAATGGGAACAAAGAGAGACTTCGAACGTTCATATTAAAAGAACATAAGCTCTTCTACAAGAACCCAAAATATGTCACAAATACCATCATCATCATCATCTGTCAGTGAAAATGAAAAAGTTGCAGTAGACACAAAGCTACAAACAGAAGATCAACGAGACTAACTCTCATTCCTCTGAACAAAGATTTTTACCCGAAGAAACAAGAGTTTTAACATGAGATTAAGTCGAACTTTTAGGATCAGAAAATTACCAATTTAGAGATCAAGGCCAGAAAGATTAACTCCCCGAAATCTAACTCTTTCAGACTGTATGCATTTGATGATATCGGTACGAGTCAATTCCGCATGTGACTCTTCATTTTCCTTCCCTTATTAAGAAGAACTGATTCCTTCTATCAGTCCCTGAATATATGCACAAATACTGTTAATATGCTACAACACAGCACCAGTCTTAACAACAGTCTACAATCTAAACAATCATATAAGGTGATAGGGCATCCAGTGACCCAACATTGCAGTGATATTAAATCATCAAAATTCATTAGAATAACTCGTTTTATATGTGAATTAAGAAGTTAGTTTCTGTGAAATAGCTGTTAATTCCTATAGCAGTACTTCTTACAAGTAGCTGATAGTATTCTGCCTCTCGCATAAGCTCTGAATATTCAGCATCTGTCAATGTGGGTACAATTCCATCCCTTAACCAGTTTAGAATATGCCGGAAAAGCTTTCCGTCTCTGTCAACGAAGATATATCCCTGAAAGAAAATCAAGGAATATGACTATCTTCACTCAAACAAAGTTGCTTCAGAATGAGCTATATATCAGAGTACATATAACTTTTGTCCCTTGTCCTCCCCTGAAGGTTTCGTTGTGAATGAATAATGTGATAGAGGAAAAAGAACAGATTTTCATCACTTCCCCAAAACATAAATATCACAATTAGTTATTAAATTTACTGCTGACATTAACTGTTATTATGTAAATCAAATAAATATGAATCACTAGTTCTTAACACTTTCTTATGCGAAAAATTTATCTAGCTTCCACAATAATCATCCACAGCTCATCATGCGTGATAAATAAACATTAAAAAAATTGTCATCTAATTCCTGCAAAGGTGAAAATCAATCCTCACAGCAACAGAATTTTTAAAACCCAAGTGTTGAAAAGTAAATCGCATCAAACAGACGTACTGCATACATATCATTACATTATTAACAATGAGTAGTACTGACTACATAATAGGAAAGTTCCCCAGCAATTAACACAGAAAATGTTGAACCTATTTATTGAACTCGTAAAAGACATTGTATATCCCCCAAGTATATGAAGGATGATACAGCTTATTACTCTTAAGTAAATCGATATAGCATAAATGGGATGTGCACGAAAGGAAAAAACAGTACATGTACCTTCTCAGAGTCATGACACAATGTATGTCGACCGCTGAACATTGCGGCCAGCATGGAATCCGCTCACGCTGGGTTAATGTATCATGGTAGTACAATATTTCTTCCCTCCGCATCAAATTTTCTTTCAATTCAGAAATAGGCTTTAAATTATACTAAATTAGTTACAAAATTCAACTCCACAATTTTCGATATCCAAAACAACTAAAACTTGAACAAACGAACCCAGAAAAGAAAATGCAGCATGTTCACATGTACATATATCAGTTTCCTCTTCTTCATTTCAGAGACCAAACAGAAAACATGGTTAGTCAAATACCCAATTAAAAAAAGCAATCATAGGTTTAACTTAAACCATCAATCAAAGATAGCAAGCTAAGAAAAAATTGGGTTTTTTCCTGTTAATTGATGAACCGATCGAAAATTCTCACTTTTTGCTAAATTAGCAGTTGATTCGGATTTGATGAAACAACATGTAGAGATTACAGAGAATTTACCGATGCTGAGTCGAATAAGCGAAGGCAAATCGGAATCTCCCATCATAAGAGAAAAAATGGAAACCGCCAAGATTGAATGGCTTGCTGCAGCAAGCAAGCAAGCAAATTTTTTTAATGCAGATTTTTTTACTGTCCTCATGGCAGTGCTGCCATCGCGTTCGGCTCTCTAAGTTGTAAAATGGGTCTGCCATTGGGTACTTAACTGGTTTTGTCGGCAAACATGGGCCATGGATCGAATCTTGATTCGGGTCATTTGTAGAAATGCCGGAGGATCAGATTCTAGACTCGGGTTTATGAATTTGGGTCTCTTTAATTTATATAAGATAATTATAAAAATATATGATTTCATTATTATTACGTTTTAAACATCAATCTGGGTCTCTTTAATTATATAAATAATTTTTTGAGTTAATTTATTTCAATTTTAAATCTTTATTATTTAAAATTTATTATTAATAAAATATAAAAAATATATTTTAAAAATCTTTGATTGAGTAATCTTGAAATACATATTTTATAAATTTTAATTATTTAAAATATTTAAAATATGGTTAAGTTTAGAATTTTGACTTCTAAAGGTGGACAAGTTTAATATGATAAAGGAAGTATAATTTTTTATCTGAACTTATGAACTGTAATAATAGAAGTCATTGTCCAAAATCATTTAAGATGATGTTTTTTTTGGAATACCATGTCAGAAGAAAGAATACAACTGATAGTAAAATAAAACACAAATAAAGCAACGATTTTAACCCTAAGCCAAAAACGAAACATGAAAGTATCGTAACCGTCTTTCGGTTGGACCTCGGAATTGGGCTTCGACTTGGATTAAATGGGTTGGAGTCGCCACCGATCATTTATTTTAAAACAAATGGGTTGATCGGATACCCTATTTCTTACCTGATCTGCGTCTTACCAAAGATGTGTCGGATTCGGGAGTCGGTTACAACCAAGGAAGGGTTAGCACCCTTGAATTGCCCTTTCGGTACTGTGCAATTTCCAGTTGTCTTTAATTAAGAAAATTGAAAGTTAAATTAAAAGGTAAAATGACGATCCAAATTATTTACCTTTAATCGTTTTTGAAGACGTACCCTTAAAGAATCAAGGAAAAGCGTTAGGGAAACAAAAGTGACGAAGATAAATCGAAAAATAAAGAAAGTAAAATAAAGAAAAAAAATGGATAAATAACTAACAACATATAACATAAAGGCGATAGGCCAACAACATGATTAACATTGAGATAATGAAACTGTGATGAAAAATAAGAACAAAATAGAGTAAGGTAAATAAAGAAACAAAGGTAAATAATGAATACGGGGGGAAATGAATCAAATAATAAAAAATAACAAAAAATAAAAGTGAAGTAATCGAGGGAAAAATGGATAAAACATATATATATATATATATTATATATAAATTAGTTCGTACGAGGGAAAAAAATAAAGGTATTAAAAGATAAAATAAAATACATATGTGAATATATATATATATATATATATAATATAACAAATAAATATATAATAGCATATATGTAAATAAATGAGAAAAGCTAACAATACTATAAAAATATATATAAATATATATATATATAAAAAATAAAATTAAAATTAAAAATCCAGAAAAGGACTAAATTAAAAGAAAATCCCGATTGAGGGTCAAAATCAAAAGGAAATTGGATTTAAAAAATCGGATGTGGAGACCAAAATAGAAGTTTTAAAACAGAAGGGTCGAAAAGTGTGGTTTACCCCATTTAAGACGAAAACACGCGGATCCTTCCCGGGTCGGGTTGACACACGGGTCGCTGCACGGGCTGCGTATAAAGCCCAAAAACTTTTTTTTAACTTCATTTCTCCCTTCTTCGCCCGAGAGCTCTCCTCTCTTTCTCTCGTTTCCTTCATCTGTTCACGCGTGTTCTTCAGAAATGAAGAACACGCCGCCGTAAAATCCCAAAAATGGTCACACGCCGCCTCGCCGGCCGCCGTTGGTCGGCGCCGGCCGCCGATCATCGGCGACAAACCCATGAAAAAAATTGGTTTTTCTGAAAGCCCTTCTCTCCCTCGACTCAAATCTCAAACCGGTTTTTGAAATAGGCCTCGGGGGAGGGTAGATCCGATATCAAAGTCTTGATCCCTCCCCTAAAAGTTCATCGGCCAAAAAATGGTTTTTGGGTTTGATTCACACCAGATCTCAAAGGAGATACAACATGCCAGGGAGAAACAGAAATGAACAAGGTAAAAAAAACTACCTTTTATTGCTTTCGAATAGCTACAAATGCTTCGAGTGTTTACGGTTTGCTGTGATTTCTCTCGTAACCGTGTACAAACTTGTGTGTTTGTGTGTAAAAAATCCCCCCTCCACAAATGGATTACATGTCTTATTTATAGCCTAGAATCTAAGTGTTTGACCCCTATTAGAACTCTAACTCCAATGTTTGTTGGCTTGTTATCTCCATGAAATCCTTGCGCCGGAGGAATCGGAGTTGTGGAGGATGTGAGACGGGTGGCCGTGAAACTCGGAAAGGGAGACGAGGGAGCTTGTGGCACAGAACAGAACACGGCCAGGGTTAGGGTTCCTCACGGGCTGTTGAACTGGGCTTGGTTCACTGTTGGGTCGTATGTTCAGGCCTGTAAATGTAAAAAAAATGAAATTAATAATATAATATAAACATTATAAGGACGCAAATCATGTGTCTACAGCTGCCCCTCTTGTTATTATCGTGTAATTGAAATTGGTAATTGTTTATTGACAACCAGCGGTCCTTCGTCGTAAAGTTGAACTTGCGTTGTCTCGAGTCCAATATCCTTCGTTGTGAAGCGGAAATTGGCTCTGAAATTGAGAATGTTTGTTTGACAACCACGGTCCCTTCGTCGTGAAGTTGAACTTGCATTGCCTGGAGTCCAATATCCTTCGTTGTGAGTTGAAATTGGCTCTGAAATTGAGAATGTTTGTTGACAAACCAGCGGTCCCCTTCGTCATGAAGTTGAACTTGTGTTGTCTGGAGTCCAATATCCTTCGTTGTGAAGTAGAAATTGGCTCTGAAATTGAGAATGTTTGTGACAACCAGCGGTCCCTTCGTCGTGAAGTTGAACTTGCGTTGTCTGGAGTCCAATATCCTTCGTTGTGAAGCAGAAATTGGCTCTGAAATTGAGAAATGTTTGTTGACAACCAGCGGTCCCTTCGTCGTGAAGTTGAACTTGCGTTGTCTGGAGTCCAATATCCTTCGTTGTGAAGTTGAAATTGGCTCTGAAATTGAGAAATATTTGTAGACAACCAGCGGTCCCTTCGTCGTGAAGTTGAACTTGTTGTCTGGAGTCCAATATCCTTCGTTGTGAAGCAGAAATAGGCTCTGAAATTGAGAATGTTTGTTGACAACCAGCGGTCCCTTCGTCGTGAAGTTGAACTTGCGTTGTTTGGAGTCCAATATCCTTCGTTGTGAAGCAGAATTGGCTATGAATTGAGAAATGTTTGTTGACAACCACGGTCCCTTCGTCGTGAAGTTGAACTTGCGTTGTCTGGAGTCCAATATCCTTCGTTGTGAAGTTGAAATTGGCTCTGAATTGAGAAATGTTTGTTGACAACCAGCGGTCCCTTCGTCGTGAAGTTGAACTTGTGTTGTCTGGAGTCCAATATCCTTCGTTGTGAAGCAGAAATAAGCTCTGAAATTGAGAAATGTTTGTTGACAATCAGCGGTCCCTTCGTCGTGAAGTTGAACTTGTGTTGTCTGGAGTCCAATATCCTTCATTGTGAAGCAGAAATTGGCTCTGAAATTGAGAAACGTTTGTTGACAACCAGCGGTCCCTTCATCGTGAAGTTGAACTTGCGTTGTCTGGAGTCCAATATCCTTCGTTGTGAAGTTGAAATTGGCTTGGTAAAACCTGCAAAGATATGCTATATGTGATGTTATGGATGTCATGCTCTTAGTATGCCTAAAATGCATATGCAACATATGTTTTCTGAGCTCTGGAGAGTAATCTCGATCTCCGGTGGCCTGTCGTTGTTGACTCTTGATTTTGAAAGCTTGAAGTTCCGATCTCTGATCTTGAATTCTTCAAATGTTTGATGATTTTTTTTTTGAAGATGCTTCTCAACTATCTCAAGCATGTGCATGAGCCTTGATCGGCTTCTGGGTACCTGTACTTTTTAATGAATCTTTGTACAGTAATATGCGATTATCTTTCACAAAAAATAAATAAATCATTAGGTTTAAATCTAATTCAAGATCAAAGGAATTAGAGGAAATATTTCTTTATTCACAAGGGAGGAGAAGAACAAATAATACATGGGCAAACATTCTAAAAACGAATACACGATGATGTGTAAATGAATGTCTTGGATCTCGATAACGTGGGCACTTCCGAGCTGAAAAGCCGTTTGGTGACCTTGAATGCAGCCTTTGCCAAAGGATCTTTAAAAATGCGACAACGTTTGGGAGGGTGCAACATTTCTCCGATTTGTTGAGTTCGTAGAAGATTCATGCCGGGATGTTTCCACCGTTAATATCCAAATCGCCCTTTCCGGGTTTTCAACTTGGACTCATCATTGGTTGCAAGACGCCCTTTGCGGGTTTTCATCTTGAACCCTCTTATTTTCTCTTCTTTTGTTCTTTTTCCTTTTTTTTTTTTTTTTTTTCTTTTTTTTTCTTTTTTTTTCAACTTAGGACACCCTCTCGGGTTTTCATCCTAAGCGAAGTATTTATTGACTGCGTCCGAGTTAATGGGATGTGGCAGTTCAGGTTCGTCCATTTCAGCCAGGATGAGGGCTCCTCCGGAAAAGCCTTTTCACGACATAAGGTCCTTCCCAATTTGGCGTCCATTTTCCTCAGAATCTTTCTGGACTGGCCAAATTCTTTTTAGCACTAGATCCCCTTCGCGGAATATTCTCGGGCGCACCTTTTTTTCATGTGCTCGGATCATTCGTTTCTGATAGATTTGACCATGATAAATGGCTTTCAGTCTTTTTTCATCTATCAGATTAAGCTGATCATATCTGGATTGTGCCCACTCTGCATCATCCAGTTTGACTTCTGACAAGACCCTGAGAGACGGAATCTCGACTTCAATGGGTAGCACTGCTTCCATTCCATAGGCTAGTGAAAATGGAGTTGCCCCAGTCGAAGTTCGTACCGAGGTTCGATAAGCGAACAAAGCAAAAGGCAACTTCTCATGCCAGTCTTTGTAAGTTTCAGTTGTTTTCTCCACTATCTTCTTAATATTTTTGTTTGCTGCTTCTACTGCTCCGTTCATCTTTGGTCTGTAAGCAGTGGAATTGTGATGTTTTATGTTGAACTGTTCACAAGCAGCACTTATCATCTTCTTGTTCAAGTTTGTTGCGTTATCGGTGATAATCCTTTCAGGTAGACCATACCGACATATAATTTCTTTCTTCAGAAACTTGCAAATAGTGGATTGAGTGACACTGGCGTATGACGCAGCCTCTACCCATTTCGTGAAATAGTCAATTGCTACGAGAATGAAACGTGACCATTCGAAGCCTTCGGATGGATTTGCCCGATAACGTCCATGCCCCACACAGAAAGGCCATGGTGACGTCATTACATGAAGCGGATGGGGTGGAACATTTATCTTGTCTCCATAAATCTGACATTTATGACATCTCCTAGCATAGTTGATGCAATCGCTTTCCAGTGTGGACCAAAAATATCCGCATCTCATTATTTGTCTTGACATCATATGCCCATTTGCATGTGCTCCACAAACTCCATCATGTACTTCTTCCACTATCATTTTTGCCTCTTCAGCATCGACGCACCTTAATAGAACTTGTTATGGCTTTTCTTGTATAAACCTCTCTGTCAGGACGTATCCAGCTGCCAACCTTCTAAGGTTCTTCTCGATTTCAGTGGTTTTTTCTGGATAACTCCGATGCTTGATATACTGCAGAATGTCGTAGTACCAAGGCTTAGTGTCTTTCACTTCTTCAATTTGGTAACAATGAGCTGGGTACTCATACGACTGCATGTTAATTGACATCATTTCAGACTCCCCGCCAGCCTTGAATGTGGCTGCCAAGGTAGCTAAAGCGTCAGCCATTTGATTTTCTTCTCTAGGCACGTAGTGGAAGGTGACTTCGTCGAACTCTTCGAGCAGATCCAACACTAGTTTTCGGTACTCTAACAGCTTTATATCCTTGGTTTCCCACTCTCCTCGGAGCTGATAGATTACTAAGGCTGAGTCTCCATACACCCGCAAAGTCTTTATATTTTGCCCCAGTGCAGCCCGAATTCCCAAGACACAGGCTTTATATTCTGCCATGTTATTGGTACAATCAAAGTTCAGTCTGCTGGTAAATGGGTAGTGACTCCCTTCTGGGGAGACTAGGATTGCCCCGATGCCATGTCCTAGTGCATTTGATGCCCCATCGAAGTGCATTCTCCAGGAACTGTCCGCTGAATGCTTGTTTCCTCTAAAGATATGGCCATTAAGTCTTTGTCTGGGAAATCAAAGTCAGCGGCTCATAGCTCTCATCAGTTCTGCTTGCCAAAAAATCGGATATGGCGCTGCCTTTTACCGCTTTTTGGCTCACGTATTCGATGTCAAATTCAGACAAAGCATCTGCCATCGGGCTAACCTTCCGGATAGAGCAGGTACCCCATCATGTATTTTAGTGGGTCTAACTTGGAAATCAGCCAAGTGGTGTGATACAACATGTATTGTCGAAGTCTTTTTGTAGCCCAGACCAGGGCACAACAAACCTTCTCAATAGGAGGATATCGGACCTCGCAATCGGTGAACTTCTTGCTTAAGTAGTAGATGGCTCTTTCCTTCTTCCCAGACTCGTCGTGTTGACCCAGGACACCCCATGGAGCTCTCGAATATGGAGAGATACAAGAACAGGTTTTCCTGGGATAGGGGAAATCAGGAGGAGTGCGAGACAAGTACTCTTTTACTTTCTCAAATGCAATCTGACAGTTTTTATCCCATGCTCCAGGCTATTCTTTCGGAGGAGACGAAAGATGGGGTCACATTTGTCGGTTAACTGAGAGATGAACGAGCTATGTAGTTTAGTCTGCCCAGAAAACCTCGGACTTCTTTTGGGTTCGTGGTGGAGGTAGATTCTGGATAGCCTTAACCTTATCAGGATCGACCTGTATGCCTCTCCTGCTGACTATAAAGCCTAATAGTTTTCCAGATGTTACCCCGAAGGTACACTTGCTAGGGTTTAGTCTCAGTTGGAACTTTCTCAATCTCTGGAAGAGCTTCCTCAGATTCTTGACATGTCATTCTCGGTTTGTGCCTTAACAATCATGTCGTCAACATAAACTTCGATCTCTTTGTGCATCATGTCGTGGAATAGGGTCACCATAGCTCTCTGATATGTTGCCCCAGCATTCTTTAATCCGAAAGGCATCACTTTGTAACAGAAAGTTCCCCACATTGTGACGAAAGTGGTCTTCTCCATGTCTTCGGGATGCATCTTGATCTGATTGTACCCCAAAAATCCATCCATGAATGAAAAGTAGGCGTTCCCGGGCCGTATTGTCCACCAGAGTGTCTATGTGTGGCAGAGGAAAGTTGTCCTTGGGACTGGCCTTATTAAGGTCCCGGTAATCGACACACACATGCGTACTTTCTCGTCCTTCTTCGGCACAGGCACTATGTTGGCCACCCACTCAGGGTATTTGGCTACTTGGAGAAAACCGGCATCAAATTGCTTCTTGACTTCTTCCTTGATCTTAAGGAGCATTTCTGGTCGCATTCTTCTCAGTTTTTGCTGCACAGGTTTGAATTCCGGTTTGATTGCCAGTTTGTGAACTACCATATCTCTGTCTAGTCCCGGCATGTCTTGATACGACCAAGCAAACACATCTTCGTACTCCTGAATTAAGACTATCAGGTTTTTTCTTGCTTCAGTCAAAAGAGTTGTGCCGATTTTAACCTCCTTTCGATCTTCCTCAGTGCCCAAATTTAAGATTTCAATCGCCTCCTCATGTGGCAGTATTTGCTTTTCTTCTCTTTCTATCATTCTCAACAATTCGGTAGGCAAGTGGTACTCCTCCTCATTATCGCATTCATTAAATTCCCCAAGACAAATGGTTGATTCAAAATCCACCTCCGGATCAGGATCATCAGTGCCCACATTATCGTTATCTGGGAACCTGAAAGGAGGAAGATGTGTATGTGTGAGAGGATAATATCCCACACGGAACGGTCAAGAACTAACTTTGAGAGTAACTGGAAATGAAGTACTGGAATGAAGGAGATAGATAATGAATAAAAGAAAAGTTTGTTTGCCATGGAAAAGAAAAATGCATCCTTTATTAAACTTAAACAAAAAATTTATTCACCCTTACAAAAGATCACCTATTGCCCCGGGTATAGGCAAATAGGGATAGTTCGAATATTACTCTGAAAGATTCTTGTAAACCACAGGTAGTTCTTCCACCGACCAACTGCTAGGCACGAACCCATGTGGCAGGAGGCATATCCCGGATCTATCTCCGTTGTCAATATCTTCTGTGGTCACGGCATTAACATTCAGATCTTCCAGAGTCGTTTCTAACTCGGATATGGTGGTCTCAAACACATAACCACCTGACTTGAATGTTCTGAAGAGCGGCGGGAATGTCATAGGCTTCCATTGGAGTTCGTTTCCAGTCAATCTGGCCAACCTTCTCTCCCGGTTCTTTCGGATCTCCTTTCTCTTTTCATGATAACTGGGCTGAAAACCGAGCCCAAATTGGTCTAATTTTGGGATAGGAAGGACAGGATTGATCATTCCTTGCAAATATTTCCCAAAACCTCTCCCGGTTCTGGCGCCTTGGCCCAGGGTTTGCTTGATCTCCATCCTTGTGCATTTGGAGAGTCGAGGTCTTGGGATTCTCTTTCCTTCCGCCACGAATGTGGCATTCACAAACTCCAAGGAGCGGAACGAACATTCTATCGCTTCCTCGTCTACCTCGATGTATGGAGCCTCCGTGGTCACGCTTGCCACGATATCTTCTTCAGCGTTGATAATTACTAAGGCCCCGTCAATAACAAATTTAATTTTTTTGTGCAACGTGGAGGGTACTGCACCTGCTTGATGAATCTATGGTCTTCCCAAAAGACAGCTATAGGACGACATGATATCCATCACAAGGAACTCAACATCATAGGTGGCTGGTCCGATGGTCAATGGTACCTCGATCTTTCCGATTACCTCTCTTTTGGTCCCATCAAATGCTCGGACCACATTCTGACAAGCTCTCATATGAGAGGTATCTATTGGTAGCCTCTTCAATGTAATCGAAGACATCACGTTCAGGGCCGAACCATTATCAATTAAGACACTTGGTAAAGCATGCCCCTTACAGTAGGTAGTAATGTGTAATGCCTTTGTTCGGCCTCTTTCTCCGGATGGAATCTCATCATCTGAAAACGAGATGAGATTATCAGCTTGAATATTGTTCACCAGTCGATCCATCTTGCTGACTGGTATGTCTTGTGGCACGAACGTTTGATT
This sequence comes from Hibiscus syriacus, assembly GCF_006381635.1. Lineage (NCBI taxonomy): Eukaryota > Viridiplantae > Streptophyta > Magnoliopsida > Malvales > Malvaceae > Hibiscus > Hibiscus syriacus. The sequence continues at coordinate 1,778,247 of NW_024062759.1, read as the reverse complement.
AAGGACATTCAACAGTACTTCTCGATGTGCTTCCGAGCTTAAAAATAGTACTAGCATTGAAGTACGTGTAGGTAAGTTGTGGAGCTGTTCTACAATGTTGTACTCGCTGTGCTTCAAGATCTTGAGGAACTCTTTAGCTTCTTCCTCCTTTATAGGTTCATTGACAACTAGCACATCTTCTTTGAACGGCTCAAGTGGCCTTTGCCCCCCTTTGCTATTACATCCTCCGGAAGTACTCACCTGACATTCGTACTTCCATGGCACTTGCCGATTGTCCTTATATTGAAAAGGCCAAGGTGCTGAGATTATCACCTTGGCTGGTGTTGTTACTGTCATGCTTGCCTTAGGGGTAATTATCAAAGGACTACCCCTACCAAATCTTCTGTCTGATGATTCTCCAGTGGCACAAACATCTGCTTCCAAGGACTCTTGCATTTCTTCGTAAAACTCCAGCTCCTTCCGATCCATCATGAGCTGGACTAACAATCTGAACTCTGGGCAATCTTGCACTTTATGCCCTTCTTTATTGTGGTAACAACAATGGTTACCATCTTCATTTTCTGTCGTATCTGGATATGGTGCAAGAAATCATGCCTTTACCATTTGGCTCCATACCCAAACCAAAGGAGATTTAATTTCTGAAACACTTGATTTAATTCTCCTTCCCCCTTCAGTAGTAATGGCATTGATTCCTGTCTCCTGATGATTGGGCAAGGGATTCTGGGCGACGTTTGGTGCTCCGGAGTTGAAAGTGATCCAATTTTTGTTTCGCATTCGTTGCACAAGTCTCTTGAATGCGAGACAACTTTCAATCGAATGCCCCTGCACACCGCCATGGTATTCACAGTGAGCGCTCTCGTCATACCATTTTGGGTAAGGGGGATTTATTGGATTCATAGGATAAGGCGACACTGCATGAGTGTCGAAGAGCTGTTGGTATAATTCTTTATACGTCATGGGAATGGGGTCAAACTGTTCCCTTTCCCTTTCTCTTCTTGGTTCTCTCTGGTTCTGTCTAGAAGTACCGGATGGTACAGCTGCTGTGGAATTTGAGCTTGAGATCGTAACCCCTTTGCGGACGCTGTAGGTGTTTACATTGTTGATCTCTCGCTCTTTGTTCTTCATGGGAGGTTTTTTAGTGGAGTCTCCTCCCTCAATCTTTCCTTGTTTAATGGCCAACTCGATCATTTCACCGGTCATGACTAAATCTGAGAAACTTCCCGACGTGATTGCTACCAAGTGCCCGAAGTAAGGTGCCTTCAAGGTCTGTACAAATAGCTTTCTTGTTTCCTTTTCATCCAAGGGTGGATGAACTTGCACAGATAAATCCCTCCATCTCTGTGCGTACTGTCGGAAACTCTCATTGTGTTTCTTCTCTAGGCTTTGTAACATGACCCGGTCTGGTCTCATATCGTTGATATGCTTATACTGCTCCAAGAAAGACTTGGCTAAGTCTTTCCACGTCTTGATATGAGTTCGGCTAAGCTAGTTGTACCACCGAATAGCTGAACCGGACAAGCTCTCCTGAAAACAATGGATCAGGAGCTGGTCATTCCCGCCATATCCTGTCATCTTTCGACAGAACATAGTGATATGGGCTGAAGGGCAACTGTTCCCGTCGAACTTCTCAAACTCAGGAACTTTAAACTTTGGTGGAAGCACCAGGTCTGGAACTAGGCTCAGCTCCATTGCGTCCACTCCATAATAATCATGGTCTCCCTGGACCATCTTTATTTGATCTTCTAATATTTTTATCTTTTCTTCCATCTTTTTGGCTTTATCTTCCTCATCAAAGTCTGGGACATGATTATCATCTGGATGATCATCAAGGATGATTGTAGAAGTTTGTATCTTCACAGCAGGTGCAACTTTCGATTTGGTAACGAATGAGTCCCCGGGTAGTGCTGCTTTCCCTTTAGTAGCAGATGCGTCCCCGGGTAATATTCTGGGTGAGATAACCACTTGCGGGGTTGATGGTATGGCCACTCCCTCGGAAGAAATGCCCCCTGATGCACTAGCTTGCTGTAGACCTGACAACTTGGCTACGATTTGGTCGACCAAGGACTCCTGATTTTTCTTGATGGACTCAAGAGTACTTTCACTGTTCTGAGCCATCTTATCTTCTAGTTCCTTTTGAAGTCTTGCCATGTGCTCTTCGATCTTCTCCATTCTGGCTTCCATTTGTCTCTTTTTGCTCGAGTATTGTGCGGGTGATGTGTATCTGATGCTTGTGGTGGTAAGCTCGGTGTCTGAGACATGTTCTGTTAGTTAATACGAATGTAAAAATATGGAAAAAATATAAAATAAACAGACATGAAATATAAAATGCAAGAAATGCAATGCATGATGTATGCAATTGGAGGCATTGATCCAGAAAAGTGTTCATTATTATAAATAACCCTTGTTCAGAAAAAAATGTCTTATCTTTTAAGAGACATAAAAACAGATTAAAGGTACATTCGGACTAAATCCTCTAGACCCCGAACAGCTTCCAGTAGGTTGACAAGTCTTCTGCCTTCATCTGTCACTGGTTGAATGCCTTGTCGAACCACACCAGCTTCCCTTGCTAGGCCGTGAAGATGACGGGTTGCTTTTTGCACTTGATCCAGGAAATCTCGGATGGTTGCGTCTCGGGCCCTCACCCTTCGTTGTGCTTGTTCCCAACGGAAACGCCATTGTAATCCTCCGTCGAAAGGCACCATCTGAAGCTCGTTTGCTTGCCTCTTAAACCCATCTACAATAGCTTCTAACTCAGCTATTGTCTTGCCATCTTTCTCATGTTGTTTTTCTAAGTCAGCTACCCTAACACTCAAGCGCTGGTTCTGATATTGACTATCTGCCAAGCGTCTTTGGGCAGTCTTCGTTTGTTCTTTCCAAGCTCTCTCATCAGGCCCCTCGAACTTCCTTTTCAGGCTATGAGCTTCGTCTTTCCAATATTCAGAGGTTACCTTCAACTTGGAGTTATCCTTGACCTTATCTTGATACCCCTTTCTCAAGTCTTCGAGCTCAAAACGGACTCTTTTTTGTTCTTTTTCCAATTTTTCTGCCCGATCTTTCTGAGAGTCAGCATCAAGCTTCCACTGATAACGTTCAGCTTCAAGTTCCTTTATCCTTTGCTTCAGCTCATTATTCATGGCTTCAAACTCGGTCTTGGCTATCTCGAGTTCAGAAGGGACATGCCTGAGATGTTCTTCCATGGTCCGGGTGTCATCACAGTCTGGCACAGGGATGTTGTCATTCTTTCTTAATCTTTGCCACTCCACATAATCCGGAGTGAGCATGCTTCTGGCAGCTACAACATCCATCCGGAATACTTTCCTCCACGAATCGGCTGCTTCTTTGATCATCTTCTTATAGTTGTCGCCGTGATACTCAAACTCTGACCTAGCCAACCCGCATGTTGTTGGGACAAACTGACGTGCTCCATACTGTCTAAGTGCTAATAGCGGAGCATACCCGACTGCTCTCCAAAGTCCAAGTAAGGTCAAAGTGTCAGAGTCACCACATCGGAAAAGAACGTCATTGAGAAATAGCCAGGGGCTCTCCAGACAATATCCCGGTCCTGAAGATGCGTAAAGACCTTCATCCATTTTTCCTTCGAGGCACCTTCATGCCATTTTAAGGTGATAAATTCACCTAGAGGTGAATAGGTGGTGCTGAAACGGCGGTAGGCAACCCCGTTAGTCTTCTAGAAGTGGCTGTGAATCCAGACCTGAAGGAGCTGGATGCACCCGATGAATCTTCCTCCGCCCGTTCTTTGGAAATGGTTGAGAGATCGAAAGGTCTCGGCCAAGATGGCTGGTGCTGGGTTAACTCGTTTAGAAAGTTGCTCAAATAGTTCCACCACGGCAGCGTCAATGCACCCCAAAGCTTTCGGAAAGATAATCAAACCGTACAGACCCAGTGCAAAAAGGTCTATAGTCTTCCACTCATCAGGGTGGTTTTTCATTAGTTGCTTTATGTGGATCCATTCAATTCCTTCTCCACTGCCTCTACGCTGAGTCCGATCGATTACCCATTTCTCATCTACTCCTGCAACTTTGGCCAGTGCATTCTTGAAGGGCTGGCTTTTGATGTGTTTAATGTAGGCTCGCTCAAGCTTGATGCTTTCACAATGCAGCAGTGTAGTGTATTCTTCGATGGTGGGGACCATGTTCTCTTGGTTAAAAGTGAAGCAACTATATCCCGGGTTCCAGAATTGAACCATGGCTCTGATTAAGGGCTCATCAGTCTTAACATGAAGCAAGAGTGCAATGTCACCGTACCGTTGGCTGAACTTCTGTCTCCGATCATTCTTCCAACTGTCCCAGATATCTCGAAGCTCTTGTACATTGTTCTGTTTTAGGCTGATAGGGGTGTAGCGAACCAACTCTGACGCATAGCTTCCTTGAAGACTGTCTCCCTTTTCACTTTGAGTCTTCTCGGACCATAGTCGTGCCTCAGCGTTTTCAATCTCTTGTATTACAACACCTTTGTCCATGAATTCAGATTATTTAAGTTTTAATAAACACCTTTTTAGGGATCAATGGCCTCTTATTATGATGCAAATGCTAAAAACAAACACAAAGGCAAAAAGGTTAGTAAAATAGAGATAAATAAAAAAAAAAAAAAATAAATGGTAAAGGAAAAAATATAAGGACAAAAAAAAGATTAGGAAAGAAATGTCCTAGGTTTTGGAACGTGGTTTTGAGGTAGGCTCTATTTATTCAAAGTCTCCCGGTTTAAGTTCTAAAAACGGTACTCGAGTTCTCCTTGCTGGCGCCCCCTTGGGCCGACCAGACCCTTAGTCTGAAACCCATCACAGGCTTGTGTGGACTAAGTTAAACTCGAGAGGACACATTCCCTTATGCCTATACGGAGAATAAATTCACACGAAGGCATAAGGTATATGAATCCCGAAGGCTACTTGCTAGGCCCATACGGTGAATAAATTCACACGAAGGCGTCGCTTTCACCCCCACTTAAAACGGGTTCGGAGCTCGGGTTTAGAGCCTTAGATGAAAAATGTTTGGAAAGCTGAAATCATTAGAAAACGGTCAGTCCAACTATTTACTCGAAAAATATAATCAAAAATAAGTAATAAGGATCGAAATATTACCTTAAAATTTAAACTTACCCTTTTTGTTAAAAAGACAACTGGAAATTACCTTAGCCTGACTCACTTACCTGTGTCCCCAGCAGAGTCGCCAAGCTGTCGTAACCGTCTTTCGGTTGGGCCCCGGAATTGGGCTTCGACTTGGATTAAATGGGTTGGAGTCGCCACCGATCATTTATTTTAAAACAAATGGGTTGATCGGATACCCTATTTCTTACCTGATCTGCGTCTTACCAAAGATGTGTCGGATTCGGGAGTCGGTTACAACCAAGGAAGGGTTAGCACCCTTGAATTGCCCTTTCGGTACTGTGCAATTTCCAGTTGTCTTTAATTAAGAAAATTGAAAGTTAAATTAAAAGGTAAAATGACGATCCAAATTATTTACCTTTAACCGTTTTTGAAGACGTACCCTTAAAGAATCAAGGAAAAGCGTTAGGGAAACAAAAGTGACGAAGATAAATCGAAAAATAAGAAAGTAAAATAAAAAAAAATGGATAAATAACTAACAACATATAACATAAAGGCGATAGGCCAACAACATGATTAACATTGAGATAATGAAACTGTGATGAAAAATAAGAACAAAATAGAGTAAGGTAAATAGAGAAACAAAGGTAAATAAATGAAATACGGGGGAAATGAATCAAATAATAAAAAATAACAAAAAATAAAAGTGAAGTAAATCGAGGGAAAAATGGATAAAACATATATATATATATATATATACGTATATATAAATATTAGTTCGTACGAGGGAAAAAAATAAAAGGTATTAAAAGATAAAATAAAATACATATGTGAATATATATATATATATAATATAACAAATAAATATAAATACTAATAGCACATATATGTAAAATAAATGAGAAAAGCTAACAATACTATAAAAAATATATATAAATATATATATAAAAAAATAAAATTAAAATTAAAAATCCAGAAAAGGACTAAATTAAAAGAAAATCCCGATTGAGGGTCAAAATCAAAAGGAAATTGGATTTAAAAAATCAGATGTGGGGACCAAAATAGAAGTTTTAAAACAGAAGGGTCGAAAAGTGTGGTTTACCCCATTTAAGACGAAAACACGCGGATCCTTCCTGGGTCGGGTTGACACACGGGTCACCGCACGGGCTGCGTATAAAGCCCAAAAACTTTTTTTTAACTTCATTTCTCCCTTCTTCGCCCGAGAGCTCTCCTCTCTTTCTCTCGTTTCCTTCATCTGTTCATGCGTGTTCTTTAGAAATGAAGAACACGCCGCCGTAAAATCCCAGAAATGGCCACACGCCGCCTCGCCGGCCGTCGATCATCGGCGGCAAACCCATGAAAAAAAAATTGGTTTTTCTGAAAGCCCTTCTCTCCCTCGACTCAAATCTCAAACCGGTTTTTGAAATAGGCCTCGGGGGAGGGTAGATCCGATATCAAAGTCTTGATCCCTCCCCTAAAAGTTCATCGGCCAAAAAATGGTTTTTGGGTTCGATTCACACCAGATCTCAAAGGAGATACAACATGCCAGGGAGAAACAGAAATGAACAAGGTAAAAAAAACTACCTTTTATTGCTTTCGAATAGCTACAAATGCTTCGAGTGTTTACGGTTTGCTGTGATTTCTCTCGTAACCGTGTACAAACTTGTGTGTTTGTGTGTAAAAAATCCCCCTCCACAAATGGATTACATGTCTTATTTATAGCCTAGAATCTAAGTGTTTGACCCCTATTAGAACTCTAACTCCAATGTTTGTTGGCTTGTTATCTCCATGAAATCCTTGCGCCGGAGGAATCGGAGTTGTGGAGGATGTGAGACGGGTGGCCGTGAAACTCGGAAAGGGAGGCGAGGGAGCTTGTGGTGTAGAACAGAATACTGCCAGGGTTAGGGTTCCTCACGGGCTGTTGAACTGGGCTTGGTTCATTGTTGGGTCGTATGTTCAGGCCTGTAAATGTAAAAAAAATGAAATTAATAATATAATATAAACATTATAAGGACGCAAATCATGTGTCTACAGAAAGCAATCTCAAAGTTAGGAAAATCTAAACCAAAACAGTCAGATCATCACGTAACAGCGAAATAACAGTAGTGGGAGGGTGGCAAAAGTATTGAACATAAAAAACCGTAGCAGTGGGTGTAACACCTTAAATCTGAATAGGCCTAAAGTGTCATATTGAGTCATCGAGGTAACATCTGATTTTTAAAATCTGTTTATTTTCTCGTAAAACATTATATGGTATCAACGATAAACATAAATATCAATTATAAAATATTTTATAAATTAGAGCTCTATGACAGATAGTTTAAATCAAATAATACAAACTCTTTCTCATAAATCTGAATACACGAGTAAAGTTCTATGAATACATAAAACATCTGAAGGTTGAGCTTACAAAGTCTAGCAGTATAATCGCTAATCTAGAGCTGTAACACCCCCAACCCGTATCCGATCCGGATACGAGTCCGAAGTGTCACATTGACTTTTCAAACATTTATTCGTATAAAATAGTGAGTAATTTAAAAACTTTGATAACATTTAACTTATTCAAAACGTTTACAAAATATATATCAGAGTTCATACAATTTATGTCTTTAGACTACATGCCAACTACACTCTATATACAGTACCTATATTTTCTGATCTGACATTTGGTAAGGAAAACTGACCTGTCTTGCTCCGCATTACTCTTTACTCTTCTCGAAACCTACGTGTGAAACAATCACACGCTAAGTCGAAGACTTAGTGAGGCATAACAACTTATAATGCACTTAATAACATATATCGATACATGCATGTTCTGTTCTATCATGTTATACCAATTCCATGCATTTTTCATATCGTATAAAATCATATCAGATTAATTACAGTAAATACATACATACACATAATTCATCATTAACAGTCTATCATGTAATCACATACTTTTCAATCAAACACTATACACACACAACATCATATCATTTCTATAGCATTTATCATACCACTAACATATATTTGTTCATATCTCTGGATTAGCCCATGTACATATGTGAGAACTATCGATATGTGAGTCTATAGAGGTTGTGCACTAATGCTGTCACCACAGCTCGTATAATTGCACCGAAGTGCCGCGTAGAATTGCACCGTAGTGCCATATAATGATGTTCATAAGGACCACATAGAATTCCTTAAGAATCATATACATATACTAGGGATCAAGTATGTGTCTTTCAAGACTTCACACATGTTCCAAAGAATATACATATGTCCCGAAGGACCGCGTAAAATTGCACCGTAGTGCCATATAATGATGTCCATAAGGACCACATAGAATTCCTTAAGAATCATATACATATACTAGGGATCAAGTATGTGTCTTTCAAGACTTCACACATGTTCCAAAATATACATATGTCCCGAAGGACCGCGTAGAATTGCACCGTAGTGCCATATAATGATGTCCATAAGGACCACATAGAATTCCTTAAGAATCATATACATATACTAGGGATCAAGTATGTGTCTTTCAAGACTTCACACATGTTCCAAAGAATATACATATGTCCCGAAGGACCGCGTAGAATTGCACCGTAGTGCCATATAATGATGTCCATAAGGACCACATAGAATTCCTTAAGAATCATATACATATACTAGGGATCAAGTATGTGTCTTTCAAGACTTCACACATGTTCCAAAGAATATACATATGTCCCGAAGGACCGCGTAGAATTGCACCGTAGTGCCATATAATGATGTCCATAAGGACCACATAGAATTCCTTAAGAATCATATACATATACTAGGGATCAAGTATGTGTCTTTCAAGACTTCACACATGTTCCAAAGAATATACATATGTCCCGAAGGACCGCGTAGACCCTCGACTCTTGGCATGCCAACTATACCCCTAGCTCTCATGACACATAACATGGGCGTTATTATTTATTTCATTTCAAATATTCAGATAAACTTGTAATTCACGTATCACATATCACGTATCACATAGCTTCTTTTCATATTATCACATAGTCACGTAGTTCACTTACACGTAGATCATTTTCATATAATTCACATTTATTCATGTAAACATACTTATCATATCTTGTTCACATAAGATCATATGCTTCATATAATATATAGAAACACATTCACGTAGCTTATAGTCATAGGTCTTATCTCATAACATATACTTGTTTTCACATATATATTTCATATCATTTCTTATACCCTCACATAATTCATTTAACATACATAACATATCATGTAACATTATAATAGAAATACCTATAAGTCATATCACTTAGAGCACATATACTTATAGTCACATTGCTTATATCTTAATCTTATGCCTTCTCTTAGACATATATATATATATATATATATATATATATATATATATATATATATATATATATATATATATATATATATATTCACATGTTCAGGTAATCCACCATTTCATCACATAATTATGTATTCATATAAGTCATTTCATTTCATTTCATTTCATTTCATTTCATTTCATTTCATTTCATATCTATCTATATATATATATATATATTCTCAAGATTTATCCTAATATAAATCATATAGCACTCTTATAATTCATATTCATATTCATCTATGTCAGACTTATAAACACATCTCACTTCTATTATTTCTTTATATATATATAATCTAATTTGTTTACTTAATTCAATTTCATATAACTCTTATAATCTTCTCATATAGCTTCATAAATTTCTATCATACAACCCCTGTGTTATAGTTTTATTTAAACATATGAATCTTTCCCATCTAGCTTATCTTATATGCTCATATTATCATTTATGTTCAAATCTCCTAGTTAGTGTACTATTCTCACATTATCCTATAGATCAATATTATCTAGCTTATTTCACTTATCATTTAATAATATAATTATATTTTACTATGATCACATAGTTTATATCTCATATAATTCATAACCTTTCTTATGTAATCACTTATACTTTATCACCTAACACATAAAAGAATAGATCAATCCATATAATCAAGCATACATACATGGATATTCAACTCATGCCTTTAATCATGCATTCATGTGTAACACTTAAGGAAATAGACTCATCGCAAGTCTTATTCCCATCGTACATCATATACTATTGAATATGCACTCACCTGGCCTCACTAGTCAATTCCAATCTCTTATCTTTCCCTTGATCGATCTTACTTGCCAAACGTTCCGGAATTGCTTTATGCGTAGAATCTACATAAATGTACATTTTGAGGCAATCATTAGATACCTACACCTTGTAATTGGATACTAGCAACTTAAACGAACTTATTAAACCAATATTCACATTTTTCCTTTAGGGGGAATTGGTTCCCTACTATGGGGTATCGATTCCCTAATGACATTCTGGAAATGTTGTTCGTTTGAAGGGGTATCGGTTCCCCTTGAATGGGTACCGATTCCCCTTGCCCAGAAATCATATTTTCAACCCGAAAATTACTTCATTTCCTCTCAAACACTTCATATATTATCCCCTTTTCATTCTCAACTCTAGTACACATACTTAAACCAATCTATATTCATTTATTTCATCTTAAACCTCAAAATCCTATCTTCCATATGGGATTCAAAAATCATACCAAATTTTCAATGTGTTCTAATTCCAATTCTAACACTTCATACTTCTTAATTAGATTGATGACAAGTCAAATTCATCCATAAAACTTCAACAACCATACCATATCAAAATTTCATCTTAAAACTCATATTGCAAATTCCTTCATAATTCTTTTATCTTATTGTTTAAATCACATATAAGCTTTCCTTAAGCTTATTTAATATCCAAAGAATCAAAACCAAACTTAAAACTCAAGAATTAACCAACTGAAATTAAACTTACCTTTTGTAGCTAGCCCCACGTGAAGAAGAGAAAGCAAGAAGAAGAAAGCTTCCAGATAGCTCTCTTCCCACGTTTTTCACTCTTATAAAAGGGGGAAGAATATCTTTTAAAGGAAAAGACCATAATACCATTAATTTCCTTTAATAATTACTAAATAACCTTCAATATATATTCAAATAATCATTGAATTATTTCATTCTTATACTTTAGTCACCAAATTCTGAAACTTTACAATTTGGTCACTAACCCGGTATTGCGGATGTTACAAATCTCCCCTCCTTATAAGAAAATTCGTCCTCGAATTTTCACTGCACATCTTAATAAGAACATATCTTCTAATGTTCTTATGTTACTTCCCTGACTTATTCTTTCTTGTCATCATCAGAAACTTACTTTTAAATCCTTTAGTTTTCCAACTATCTTTTTCGTTTATACATTCATCTCTATATCATAAATCCATCTATTTCTTTATAACTCTCTAATTACCTTATAACCATACCAAACTTGTATTTCGTCATCATTTGACCAAAACACAACTTTAAATCTTCTTCAATGTGATTAAACATATACTTTAAGGAGTCAAACAATATTCTCACATCACCTTGCACACTTGTCTTATTTCTATATCAAAATTGTCCTCTGTACTCCCATATTTATCGTATCTGATTCTTTAAATCAATCCCTTTCATTTCTTTATTCCTTATTCCTTATACATAAATCATACATTTCCTTTCATGTTCACATACTCTTGTCTTATCACTTATACTCATCTTTATATATCAATCTTCATTGCATCCTCATTACTCTGATAACCCATTTCTTATACATAACTTCATTCTTTATCATTTCTTATACTTGTATTTTCCTTCCTGAAGGTTCCATGCAAATACTTATCTCTGTTTCTACATCATAGCTATCTGCTCAGAATATATAACTATATTCAAATTAACATCATAATCAATTAACTCCACTATATCTTTCCTTCAATCTTATAACTCTAGCACCTTTACTCTGACAGCTAGATAATAACTTTTGTTCAATCTAGGGCACAAGCCCTATTATACCAATCATATACATCCTTTCCAATCTAAATTATCTCAACATTCGCTTACTCAACTTATCAATTTCACCTCTATTCTCATACATCCTGGAATTTCTTTTACTCAAACTCAACATTCTGACTTCCTGTGTCCTATAATCTGATCATCGATATACACATTCTCAAACTCTTCTTATCCATCCTCAGCTTTACTTAAATATACCAATTCTTACTTCCTTTTCCCTTACTATACCACATTATTATGATCCAAATATGCAACTATATCCAGATCCATTACAGATCTGGTTATCATATCCTGACAATATCTTATAATCTTATAATTCCAGTACATTTTTATCACATACTCTAGTTAGCCAATACTAACTCTTTCCATCTTAACTGCAAACCCTTATCATAAACATACTCTTGTTTATGCGCAACACTATCACTTCGTTTCAAACTCATAAGCTCTGACTTTATACATCTTATACACTTGTCACTGATGCACTTATCCTTGAGTTCTTCTATACGTACTCATCACGTCCTTAGATCTTTTTAACCTTCTTATGGTGACACTTGTTCACCATATTCTATCTTATCCACATAATAGCAAAACTACTGTATATCGTTTTTTCCAATTCCAAACGATGAAAACTTTCTATCATTATTCAGATATGATTTCAGCTTTCTGAAATCAACTTTTGATCTTACTAGGCATTTCCTGAGGTGTCCGCTCTTCATCCTGCCTGGCCAGGGCAGGTGAATAGCTATCACAATCAGGAATATCACCTTTCACTTACTTCAAAATTATCACGATCGGATTTCTACTGTATTAAACTATTCTTATTCTATTAGCAAGGCAACATATTCCTTACACTATCAGATCAGAAAATTTTCAATCTATGTTGGCATGTACACCTTTTATGACACTTTGGACTTCGGTTTATGCCGAGAATCGGCTAAACCATAGCTCTGATACCATTAAAGGTAACACCCCCAACCCGTATCCGATCCGGATACGAGTCCGAAGTGTCACATTGACTTTTCAAACATTTATTCGTATAAAATAGTGAGTAATTTAAAAACTTTGATAACATTTAACTTATTCAAAACGTTTACAAAATATATATCAGAGTTCATACAATTTATGTCTTTAGACTACATGCCAACTACACTCTATATACAGTACCTATATTTTCTGATCTGACATTTGGTAAGGAAAACTGACCTGTCTTGCTCCGCATTACTCTTTACTCTTCTCGAAACCTACGTGTGAAACAATCACACGCTAAGTCGAAGACTTAGTGAGGCATAACAACTTATAATGCACTTAATAACATATATCGATACATGCATGTTCTGTTCTATCATGTTATACCAATTCCATGCATTTTTCATATCGTATAAAATCATATCAGATTAATTACAGTAAATATATACATACATACACATAATTCATCATTAACAGTCTATCATGTAATCACATACTTTTTCAATCAAACACTATACACACACAACATCATATCATTTCTATAGCATTTATCATACCACTAACATATATTTGTTCATATCTCTGGATTAGCCCATGTACATATGTGAGAACTATCGACATGTGAGTCTATAGAGGTTGTGCACTAATGCTGTCACCACAGCTCGTATAATTGCACCGAAGTGCCGCGTAGAATTCCACCGTAGTGCCATATAATGATGTCCATAAGGACCACATAGAATTCCTTAAGAATCATATACATATACTAGGGATCAAGTGTGTCTTTCAAGACTTCACACATGTTCCAAAGAATATACATATGTCCCGAAAGACCGCGTAGAATTGCACCGTAGTGCCATATAATGATGTCCATAAGGACCACATAGAATTCCTTAAGAATCATATACATATACTAGGGATCAAGTATGTGTCTTTCAAGACTTCACACATGTTCCAAAGAATATACATATGTCCCGAAGGACCGCGTAGAATTGCACCGTAGTGCCATATAATGATGTCCATAAGGACCACATAGAATTCCTTAAGAATCATATACATATACTAGGGATCAAGTATGTGTCTTTCAAGACTTCACACATGTTCCAAAGAATATACATATGTCCCGAAGGACCGCGTAGAATTGCACCGTAGTGCCATATAATGATGTCCATAAGGACCACATAGAATTCCTTAAGAATCATATACATATACTAGGGATCAAGTATGTGTCTTTCAAGACTTCACACATGTTCCAAAGAATATACATATGTCCCGAAGGACCGCGTAGACCCTCGACTCTTGGCATGCCAACTATACCCCTAGCTCTCATGACACATAACATGGGTGTTATTATTTATTTCATTTCAAATATTCACATAAACTTATAATTCACGTATCACATATCACGTATCACATAGCTTCTTTTCATATTATCACATAGTCACGTAGTTCAATTACACGTAGATCATTTCCATATAATTCACATTTATTCATGTAAACATACTTATCATATCTTGTTCACATAAGATCATATGCTTCATATAACATATAGAAACACCTTCACGTAGCTTATAGTCATAGGTCTTATCTCATAACATATACTTGTTTTCACATATATATTTCATATCATTTCTTATACCCTCACATAATTCATTTAACATACATAACATATCATGTAACATTATAATAGAAATACCTATAAGTCATATCACTTAGAGAACATATACTTATAGTCACATTGCTTATATCTTAATCTTATGCCTTCTCTTAGACATATATATATATATATATATATATATATATTCACATGTTCAGGTAATCCACCATTTCATCACATAATTATGTATTCATATAACTCATTTCATTTCATATCTATCTATATATATATATTCTCAAGATTTATCCTAATATAAATCATATAGCACTCTTATAATTCATATTCATATTCATCTATGTCAGACTTATAAACACATCTCACTCTATTATTTCTTTATATATATAATCTAATCTGTTTACTTAATTCAATTTCATATAACTCTTATAATCTTCTCATATAGCTTCATAAATTTCTATCATACAACCCCTGTGTTATAGTTTTATTTAAACATATTAATCTTTCCCATCTAGCTTATCTTATATGCTCATATTATCATTTATGTTCAAATCTCCTAGTTAATGTACTATTCTCACATTATCCTATAGATCAATATTATCTAGCTTATTTCACTTATCATTTAATAATATAATTATATTTTACTATGATCACATAGTTTATATCTCATATAATTCATAACCTTTCTTATGTAATCACTTATACTTTATCACCTAACACATAAAAGAATAGATCAATCCATATAATCAAGCATACATACATGCATATTCAACTCATGCCTTTAATCATGCATTCATGTGTAACACTTAAGGAAATAGACTCATCGCAAGTCTTATTCCCATCGTACATCATATACTATTGAATATGCACTCACCTGGCCTCACTAGTCAATTCCAATCTCTTATCTTTCCCTTGATCGATCTTACTTGCCAAACGTTCCGGAATTGCTTTATGCGTAGAATTTACATAAATGTACATTTTGAGGCAATCATTAGATACCTACACCTTGTAATTGGATACTAGCAACTTAAACGAACTTATTAAACCAATATTCACATTTTTCCTTTAGGGGGAATCGGTTCCCTACTATGGGGTATCGATTCCCTAATGACATTATGGAAATATTGTTCGTTTGAAGGGGTATCGGTTCCCCTTGAATGGGTACCGATTCCCCTTGCCCAGAAATCATATTTTCAACCCAAAAATTACTTCATTTCCTCTCAAACACTTCATATATTATCCCCTTTTCATTCTCAACTCTAGTACACATACTTAAACCAATCTATATTCATTTATTTCATCTTAAACCTCAAAATCCTATCTTCCATATGGGATTCAAAAATCATACCAAATTTTCAATGTGTTCTAATTCCAATTCTAACACTTCATACTTCTTAATTAGATTGATGACAAGTCAAATTCATCCATAAAACTTCAACAACCATACCATATCAAAATTTCATCTTAAAACTCATATTGCAAATTCCTTCATAATTCCTTTATCTTATTGTTTAAATCACATATAAGCTTTCCTTAAGCTTATTTAATACCCAAAGAATCAAAACCAAACTTAAAACTCAAGAATTAACCAACTGAAATTAAACTTACCTTTTGTAGCTAGCCCCACTTGAAGAAGAGAAAGCAAGAAGAAGAAAGCTTCCAGATAGCTCTCTTCCCACGTTTTTCACTCTTATAAAAGGGGGAAGAATATCTTTTAAAGGAAAAGACCATAATACCCTTAATTTCCTTTAATAATTACTAAATAACCTTCAATATATATTCAAATAATCATTGAATTATTTCATTCTTATACTTTAGTCACCAAATTCTGAAACTTTATAATTTGGTCACTAACCCGGTATTGCGGATGTTACAAGAGCAACATTAAAAGTTTCATAAACACATACATGCTGAAGAGATGGTGCTATGTCATAGGTTCATACATGATCTAGATCAAGTACTACATACCTAAGGCTTAACAGTTCTATCACTGAAGTAGGATGTCTCATGCTTCCCTTAATCCTATGCTAAGGGTTTCACCATGAGTACACCTCTAAAGGGTCACTAACTCTAATGACTCTCTCTGTTGCACATTATGTGATACTGATGCTTCTGTGCACTATATGAATGTAATATTGACTCTACTGTGCATTATCGGAATCAACATTAAACCTGATGTGTCATATACTAGCCGAGGTAGACATCATGATGTGGCTGAGGGGCTGCATCTCGGAGCACACATCCTTCTAGCCTACCACTGACACTATTAAATGACACATCACAACAAACACACAAGCTATGGTGGGCGTCATGGTGCAGTTGAGGGATCCTGCATCTTAGAGCTACTCGCCCTTCTAGCCTGCCTGAATACCTGAAGGTACACCCAACCAACTTACTCCGTCGAGTCTTAGGGCATCTGTGCTCAGCTGGCAAGAGAAGTGCCTTGGTACTAACTAATATATACCTAGACACACTGACAAACAAGACAATCATCCTACTGCTAAAGTAACTCGGATCTCCTGATTGTTTCTCGAATGTCACACATAAAGGCTAGTTTTATGACATCCTAATTGTTATTGTTTCTAGTTGTTCTGAGTTATTAATGGTGAATTGTTTTATTGATGAATATTTCAACTTAAAAGATAATTTTATGCTATAATTCGAATCCCGGTTCTTTTTTGCATCTATTTGAGTTTCTTTCATTTTCCTAATGTCTTGATTATTGTCACTTTTCATAGCTTCGTCCTGTTGAATATTAACAAGTGGGGCGACTGGTTTTTTCCCACATGGTTGGCTGAAGAATTCAACAATTTGGGCAATACCAAATTGTTGAAATTGTCAAGTGATAATTACAAAATTGAGTCCTTGAATTTTAGGGTATTTACAAGTTAGTCCTTAAGCTTCAACTATAAATACCCTAGCTCATTTAGTTTCAAAATTATCCCAAAATCCCTAAATCATTTCTTTCTCCCAATACTAGAGAGTTTTCTTGTGAGTAGTGAGTGTTTTGTAAAAATCTGTAAATTTTTTCTCTTAGTAAAAGATCTGCAGTAGTCCGGAGATGTAAGCAAATTGGCTGAACTTTGTTATCAATTTCGGGTATTATTTTTCCGCTTTTATTAGTCTGGTTATAGGGAAATTACTCGTTACTTGTTTATTTCGCAACAACTGGTAATTAGAGCTTTTGGTTGTGAATTTTGTCAATTTTTTGCGAGGATACTATTCATGTGAATAGTAAATTTCGTGAATAGTGAAATTTGGTCGGCGATACGAATTTGTCCACGGAGGTGTTCTAATACACGGCGGTTCACAAGAATTGTCAGAAATGGTCCAAAAGAAGCCAGATTCGAGTGTGAGCAATGGCTTTGAGAAACGAAGTTGATGAGTTCAAGAGGGAGTTGCTCAGATACAAGGGAGAAATGAGTGAATGGGATGCGCTCAAGACCTTCTTGGAAGGACTTAGACCAGGGACAATGCTCAGGGGAGAGCAAGGTAATACCCAGAGACTTTCGGAGGCCATAGCTGTAGCCGGAAAGCTGACTGAGCTTGCAGGTGACAAGAAAGTAGCGATGTTTCGTCCAGGCCCATGCCCAGAGATAGTGGCAACAGTGGTGGAGACCGGGAAAAGGTGCAGCAGGGAGATATTAGAAAAAGCTCTTCGAATGGCCATAGTGAGTCAACGACTGTTTGTAGCCAAGGAAAGCCATCGGGAAAGAATGGAAAGGCGAAGTCCAGTGCGAAGAAGAAGGTGAGCAAAGAAAAGTTAAAGTGTTACTTCTGTGATGGTCCTCATTTGATTAGATGATGTTTCGAGAAGCGTCGCCTTACAGCCATCATGAAGAGGATGGAAGAAGGAGAAGTAGCGCGAATTGGCGCGGTCACAAGTGTTAAAGCTACCAAGCCAGAAAAAAGACTTGGCCCGATTAAGGGGATCAATGCGGCCAAGCAAGGAACAAGACATGGTACGACTACAAGTTCTCAAGTAGTCAATCCAAGATCGAGACGTGGCGAGATTGCAGGTGTCAAAGCAGTCGAGCACAAGAAGGGACCCGGTGCTATAGCAAGAGATAAAGCCGTCAAGCCGAAGGTGCAAAGTGAGCAAGTCCGCTCACAGTATGCCAGGATAGAGACGTGGTCCAAGTTGAGGCGTCTCAGGCATAAAGGGACACTTAAGGAGTATGTGAGTCGATTCAGAAGACTCATTGTCAAAGTCCCAAGTTTGACTGAAGATGATGGGTTCTTCACATTCATGTTCGGATTGAAGCCATGGGCGAAGAAAGTGTTGGAGTGAAGGGAAGTCAAAGAATTGTCTAAAGCCTTGACAACTGCCGAGTCCATCAAAAAATTTGGAGTCAAGAAGAACAAGACTTCCAAAGCAAAGACAATAGCCGAGGGTAGCAACAAGAGATTCTGCGATGAAGGTCAGTCAGAGGATGATGAATGTTGTTCCTCGAGTGGCAGAGAAAGTCCACTCAATGATGAACCAGATGGTGGATCTAGTGAAGATGTGTGCAGTCTTGACACAAGTTCTAGTGTTAAAGATGCTAAGCCAAGGGTAAGAGTCGAGCAAACGAGGGGGCGCAGACTTAAGATGCCAAAAGTGTTGCAAAATTACCCGAGGGGAGCCGAGTCATCCAAGGTGATGGATGAGCCCAAAATCGAGTTGTCTAAAGAAGAAGACGAACCCAGGATCGAAGAGACGTTGAGACTTGGCTCAATAAGATTTATTTCTTCCAAGGTGAGTAGAAGCCAAGTGCATGAGGCATTACCCATGTCCAAGGAGGTTGTCGAGCATGTTCGTGTAGAGAACATGACTTCAGAGACCATATTAAGAGAAGGGTCGAAGAAAGGGCTTGCCGAGGATGTTCAAGTGAGGAGCAATCCTTCAAAGACTAGTGGACAAGAGTCGAAGGGAGCCAAGACGTTGAGAGACAAGGCTACCACGGAGAAACTGCCCAATAACAAGTGGGTTTACAGGGCGGTGACTACGGACAAACTGAAGTTGTGTTCAGCTTCAATTGTCATGCTACATTAACAAGAGCAGAAATGTTACTGCATTGATCGAGGCGTGAAGACAGATTAAAATCAATCTTCAAGTGGGAGATTGTTGAATATTAACAAGTGGGGCGACTGGTTTTTTTCCCACATGGTTGGCTGAAGATTTCAACAATTTGGGCAGCACTAAATTGTTGAAATTGTCAAGTGATAATTACAAAATTGAGTCCTTGAATTTTAGGATATTTAAAGTTAGTCCTTAAGCTTCAACTATAAATACCCTAACTCATTTAGTTTTAAAATCATCCCAAAATCCCCAAATCATTTCTTTCTCCCAATATTAGAGAGTTTTCTTGTGAGTAGTGAGTGTTTTGTAAACACCTGTAAATTTTTTCTCTTAGTAAAATATTTGCAGCAGTCCGGAGACGTAAGCAAATTGACTGAACTTTGTTATCAATTTCGGGTATTATTTTTCCGCTTCTATTAATCTGGTTATAGAGAAATTACTCGTCACTTGTTTATTTCCCAACAAGTCCATGTGAGCTTCAGTGATTGCTAGTATACAAACCACAACTAAAATCCTCCCATACTCGTACCCTTTTAAGACTTCAGTTGCTTTTGAATTATCCTGATATTTTGAGTGGTTGGAATAGGTCCGTCGACTTTTGCAATGCCGAACCTACGGCTCAAGTAACTGTTGTGTGCTATGAAGAAAGCATAACTCAGTTGCATATAATTGGAAATAAAGGGACTCCTTCATTACCTAGAAGCTTTTCCATGGATTTCTTTGTCACTACACTTGTTAAGCTTCCCGATTTGAGAGTACTCATGTTGGTTTCTCTTGGTTTATGGGGACAGTTTCCTGGTAAAATTTCGCGTTTGTCGTCATTAGAGATACTTAATATGACTTCAAATTTACTATATGGAACCATCCGTAATGAGCTTTCATCTATAACCACCCTTCAGACGCTCATACTTGATGAAAACATGTTCACCGGTCAGCTGTCTGAATGGCTAGGTTCATTTCCGATTTTGACTGTTCTGAGTTTGAGGAAGAATTTGTTTAATGGATCTTTTCCTGATTCTTTTAGCATGTTGGAGAATCTTAGAGTTCTTGCACTTTCACATAATCACTTCCAAGGTGAATTGCCTGATTTCAGCTGTTCGACATATCTTCAAGAGCTTGATCTCGAAGATAATGCATTTGGGCCTCGGCTTCCTCTGCTAGGCAACAAGTTGATCCACCTTGTATTGGGAAAGAACAGGTTTAGGTCCGGTATTCCTTCTGAATTGAGCTCGTTTTACCAACTTCAATGGCTAGGCCTGTCATACAATCGATTTATCGGGCCATTTCCGCCGTCATTGTTATACCTCCCTTTCATTACTTGAATATCGCAGACAACAAACTCACCGGGAAGCTCTTCGAAAATACTTCTTGCAATGCATCACTTGAGTTGTGAATTTGTCCTCAAATCTCTTGACCGGACACTTGCCGAACTTGCTTTCAGATTCTAAAGACTCAGTTTTCCTTTATGGGCGAAACTGCCTCGCAACTGGAAATGAAAACCAACATCAACTTGCCTTCTGTCGAAATGAAGCCTTAGCTGTGGGAATCTTACCTCAGCGTAAGAAGTCCAAACTTTCGGAAGTCTGTCTTGCATTTGGCGTAATTGGAGGAATCATTGGCGGAATAGTACTTCTATGTCTCATTTTCATGTTTTTTAAGAGATTGAATGCAAATAAGACGATCAATAAACCAACTACAAGACTGATTACAGAGAAAGCATCAAAGTTACTCTCGATATCTCTTTCTGTAGTTACCAACAATGATTCCAATCTAACAATATGATTTGTGGCTACTTGAAGGGTACATATCACAAATAATGAAGCTGGGAGCACTTGGACTTCCACCTTATCGAACGCTTTCACTAGAAGATCTTGAGGATGCCACAAACAACTTCGACACTACTGCTTTCATGGGTGAAGGATCTCAAGGCCAGGTACGTGATATGCTTAATTTTCACCTGATACATTCTTCTTGCAGCAGTACATTTACTCCCATGATTTTCTCCAACTATGAGCCTGATGAAGTTCTATTTTTTTCCTATTATTCTAAATCCAAAATAACCGATAAATTTCTCAATAAAATCCATTCTTTTTTATAACTCCTTTGTAAAACAATTTAACTCGTTGCTTTTACGATTTCAGATGTATAGGGGTCCTCTGAGAGATGGCACCTTCTTGGCCATTAGATGCCTCAAAATGAAGAAAAGCCACAGCACTCAAAGCTTTATGCACCATGTAGAGTTGTTTTCGAAATTAAGATGCCGCCATTTAGCTAGTGCTCTTGGCCACTGCTTTGAGTGCTACTTGGATGACTCGAGTGTCAGCAGGATATTTCTCATCGTTGAATACATACCAAATGGAACTCTAAGGAGCTGGATATCTGGTAATTCTGAATCTCTCTGTTAAAGTTTTGTTTTCCTGACATCCAACCTGAAAAACCTGAATATTTTTACTTCGTCACCTTAATTTTTCACTTTGGGTGGTCTGTCATAACTGACATTCTGGTTGGCAGAAGGACATTCCGAACAATCACTTACATGGCCACAACGCATATCCTCTGCGATAAGGATTGCAAAGGGCATCCAATTTTTGCACACGGTGATTGTGCCAGGCGTTTACTCGAATAATCTGAAAATAACCGATGTTTTGATGGACCAGAATCTTGTAGAAAAGATTGGTAGTTACAATCTGCCCTTGTTAGCAGAGAGTGCAGGAAAGGTATGAACAATAAAGAACATTGTTTCCATTTTAACAGATGTTTTTGGACTTTTTGCTTCCTTGAAATTGATGGTGTGAGATAATATTATCGCTACTCATTCTCGCAGGTAGGTCACAGAACTTCTGCTCTACCCAAGGATCTCAGTAACAGTTCAAGGTTCATAATGACATGCTTTATAATACTACTGAAAATATACAGTAATGAACAGAGATTGTTCAACTAAGATGTTGATGATGCTTATGTTTTAGTTTTTCATTTTTGAAAGTACCGTGTCAAATGCATATCTATGATGGGTATGAGTATGATCCTCCAAAGGCCCTCTAAATACATTTCCATGTCGGACTCATACTATTATCTGACATTCACATTTTGAGTACAAATAACAGCTTTTTAATACATAAACAGCCTGTCAGATTCTCATAAACAAGTATCTTAACTGTATTTATCTGCATATGATTTGTTTAAAGGTGAAATTCATGCATAGAAACATTACCTATAAATGAAGTAATTGCTTTGATTATACTGAAATTTTATTCTTCATACAATAGATCTTTTTTCTAAATTTGATATTATATCTCCAACATCTGTGACACATTTGAACATAGATGATTGGCCTAGAGGTCTGATCTCCAAATATACACACACATTTATGTATTGCTGGACTCATACCCATATCCGAACATAGGATCTAAAGTGTGATGTTCGGCTAAAGTGTTGCCTTTGGTTTTTGTTACTTGACAGGTTAAATCATGAAGATAAGGTCGATGTCTATGATTTCGGAGTTATTTTACTAGAAATGATTCTGGGGAGGCCATCAAAATCCAGGAAGGAAGTTCAAATCCTTAAAAATCAGGTAAATCGTAGTCTTAGCCATGGTATAATAGTTGAGTACCATTTCCATTTCTCGTCACAACAATAAAATATGTTTGAACCCGATAGTATAAATTTCCTGTTACTTGGATTCATGTGTGAGTGCCAGATACACGTGTGTGTGGCACGAGTATGTTCAGTCTTTGAAAATATTTTTCTATATATTTGGAGGGTCATATCTCCGTATCTATGTCCGAATATGTGACAGATACGAGAAAAATGAAGAGTTGAAGCAACATAGGGAATTTGTACTACCATGATATGATGGCTTCTATGTATTCTCTGCATCATTTTTCTGTTTCTAGATGAAGTAGGGTTCACATTGGTTGATGCGAAATCATGAATGTGTTCACTAGGCGCTGTTATTCGAAAACTACCAAGTGGCTGGGAAAACTGTTCTTCCTAGCATTAGTTAAAAAGAAAGCCCTGTTACCTTTATTGACTGTACAAACAAACTCTCGAATGGGTCCTTAATTCATTGTCGTACAATCCTGTGCAGTTACAAGCAGTTGTTGCAACCGATGATGCAACTAGAAGAAGCATATCTGATCCAGCTATTCAGACATCTTGGTCAGATCAGTCATTAAAAACGATGATGGAAATTTGTGTCTGATGTCTATTAATGGACCCGGCAGAGAGACCTTCTGTTGAGGATGTGCTGTGAAACTTGCAGTTTGCTGCTCAAGTTCAGGGCGCGTGGCGTGGAGATTCCAGGAGCACTTCTCCAAGCGACTCTCCTTTCCAACCTGCAGATCTCCGTGTCCCCTGCCATTAGCGATGACTTTCAGGTACTACCTATTGAATTTTTGTTACCAAGCTGTTGGATTCATCTGTTGCAGTGATTTAGACTGTCTATGTGAACTCGAAATATCTTATTTCATTTTTAACAATTGAAAACAACTAGTTGATTGTGATACTCAGGATGCAGCTGAGCTTCTCTACATATTTCACTTAATCTTTTACTGGGAAAAGCTTCACCAAGTTGATCTCTGAGGCCAAGAATTATCTTCTGCCTAGAAAGATACTCATGTACAGATGAGTTAGGAGAATGGTAACGTTCGTTATTTTCACAGAATAACACTCATACTCGAATCTGAATATCCGAATGATTTAGTGTTTGAACTTCTAAATAAATCCCTTACTGTATGCTGGCAATGGCTTATTAAGAATAAGAGCAATGAAATGTGTCGATTAATTTGAATAAGATTAACCGTACTGAAGGCTTTTGGCATCACAAGGACTATGAAGCAATATATATTCTATTTTAAAAACTATTACACATGATGAAATGGGAACCTTTAATATTACATACCAACCATTTAAACAATCCATTTTTATTAAATATTTTTTTTTAAATTTAGAGCTTCCTTCATAATTAAAAAAACAAATTAAAATACAATTGCATAACAGTCTATCCAACCGATACAACGTACCATTAAGTAGAAAAGACTGCTGCAAGTGAAATTCATGGTTTTGTTCACTAATCATTACAAGAATCCCTAACAGACCATGCATAGTTCAAAAACAAAATGACAAGCCGACTACACATATAATCAGAATCCGGAAAACAAAGCATTCTTGCCATCGATTAAAGATAAAAAAAGATGATTGCTTGTTCGTTCTTCAGCCAAATGTTGCAATCAGGAAGGCCTTGTAAATGCTCATGAACTTGGCAACAAATGCTACAAAATTGATCCAAAAAACATATGAATGAATTTGATTAGCAAAAGCTGGAAACATTGAAAGAAGAAACATGTCAGAACAAAGGAAACATATTAATTTGAATATTTTAGCAGTTAATTAGGTCTGCCAAATATTGACATCTTGTTCTCTCTAAGATCTCGGTTCAGAATAGGCCGTGTTGTTTTTATGAAAACAACCAACTCACATAATTTCAAAGCTTAGGCACCTATGTTACTCGGATATGAGTCCGTGTCGAGCACAAGCATCTTTATCTTTTTTTAAGTTTTTTTTTTCTTCCAAGTATTTGGATGGTTATATCGTCATACTCATGTCCGGACACCGGTATTTCAAAAAAAAAATGAAAAGCCACAGTAACATAATTAAGTACAATGGAATAAAAATTTCTTTACTACGAGTGACAACTGACATTGTCTTTCCATGATCAATATAATATAAATATAGGTCATATCAATGAAAGAATGCATGAATTAGCATCTAACCAAAGATTAATCCATAATCACTAGCTCAAGACACTTTCTAAACTTAATCGAGTCTTTCCATGACCACATATCCATCTTCATTTAACATAAATCTGAATCTCATTCTGAACCCACCCTAAGGTAACTAATCAACATCCACTAAGAAATTCATTCAAAAAAATGGAGGAATGTGTCTTCAATTCACAAACATTTCATATTCCCAATAAGAACATGTCATTTCATAATATGAGCTAACTCAATCTAATAAAAAGTTGAAAGTTTTGGTTACCTTCAATATGAAAGATGGCTTTCTGTCCGAGACGCATCCTATGCTCCTGTTAAATAAAAAGAAATTGACAAACCGAATTATTAGTACAGAAAAAATAGAGCTATTGTTAAGTTCAGCAATACTGTTTTATTTTAAGCAGAGGAATGCCTAGCGACTTCCAGCAGCATGTAAATTGTAGCATCAGATCTTATTATCACCCTGAAAATATCTTAACTCACCACCAGCATATGTGGATATTTTACTATATTACTGTAGGATTATCATTAATGCCACAATTAATTGAAAATTTCTACCAGTGGTCTCACTACTTGTTCTTTATCTGCTAGTGATTGGCATGACATCTTCAAATTATCCAAGAAGAATTCATTTTACACAAAACTCTGCTCAAAGAATTCGATATATTTTAATGTAATTGATTGATAGTACGATTTTGACCGATCTAAGACCTTTATTCCTTCCATCTTTCATCTGGGGGTTTGCAAAATAAAGGGAAATCTGTAAGTTTCTGAACAATCAATTTCATTTTAAGGCCAAAGAATAGAGATGTGAATCAAGGTCAATTGCTAGTTTACTATTTTGATGAAACACCTAACAGTCAGCCACAACTTAATGTTGGTCAGAGAATGTTTACACCTACTCCCTGGAATAGGATAGACTGTTGAACTTACATAATATGCAGCCCAATGGCACACCTCGTGTTTTAGCTCTGCATCCAATTTCTTCAACAACTCATGAAGGAGCCTCTGAGACAGAAAACAAGTAAACTTTAATTCGAGGAGGTATCAGAGTGCAACATGAAAATGGCCCGTAATTACCTTCAGGATCATTTCAGGAGGAATACAATTAATAAGCAATTCATACACCTTTCCTCGAACCTGAAACAACCTAAAGAACAAAGAAAAGGTTAATAAGAAACTCAAGAAGACAGAGAAAAAGATACCATAAAATAAAGGGCAGTTTGCATTTCAATTAACTTCTACTCATTCTACTCGTACATCTTTCCTATAGGAACTAGCCATAAGTAATCACATAACCAACTTGTTAACCAAATGAACTGAAAGAAAGATTAACTATTGCAGCAATAATAAGATAGAGTAAGATACTGCAGTGGGAACCTTTTAGGGCTTTGCTCCTTCATTATATCAATTGCTATTTCAGATATATATTCCTCCCAATCCATTGGTGGAATTGCTTGGGTGCTTGTGAAAGGGTACCTATACAGTACAAAAAAATAAAACATATGTAAGGATGTTTCTTGCCAATTTGCATAATGGCAGTATTAATCTGTAAACGATAACACCGAGCTTAACTGTTGAACACGGCAAGTCTCAAATGACAATATAGCTCTCCTTAAACTCCTGTTTGACTTTTCGGCAATGCGGGCTGCAAAACCAGATGGAAGTTGCAATCCTTCTTTCTTTCCAATGAAATCTAACACCTTAATGATCTGGCGTAGAGAATTTTAAAGAAATAAAGTTTAATTCACCAATAAGAAGACATATTGAGAGATCATAGATTCTTCATGAAAATAAAATGCATATAAACATCATTAAGGGCAGAGTTGAAGGAAAACCCCCTAAAAGGGTTTGAGGAAAAAGATTTGAAAGAACATTTCCTGGAATTTATTTATTCATAATAATAATAATAAAAGACAAAAAGCAAACTCTGCCGACCTGTTCATCGGAAGGAGCATTTACTCGAATATTCAGACAACGAGACCGAATTGCCTCAGTGACTTTTGAAGAACTATTACAGCACAAAATTAGACGGCAAGAAGAACTGTACTTCTCCATTGTTCTTCGAAGTGAATGCTGGGCTTCTCTTGAAATCTTGTCAACTTCATTGAGAATCAGCACTGACTTTCATAAGAGACTATGTCAGTAAAATAGTGAAATTATATGCAGTTACTCTAATTTTTAAGGAGAAACAGAAACCGATCAACTTGAAATAAGTATCAAGAATAATACCAAATAGACATAATAACCGAAAGGGCACAGCCAAGGAATGTTAATTCTGGAAAACTAAAAATTAAAATAAATATACAATGCCGTTTGGAGACATAAGTTAACATTGAATTTTAAATGAGACAAGCTTCTAAAAGAGAATCACCTTTATATCCTCTTTTTCCTTTGGTGTCAATTGGTCTATTTTTAGCCATTTCCTTAATTATCTCTTGAACTATATATCTGTCCTGAAAGCCTGCATCACTCGGACTCAACTCCACATGGTTGGCACTTGACAAAGTGGTCAGCTCCAGCTCAATGGTTCTACTTCCAGCCTGAAATAAAATGAAAGAAGTGGAGATTCTAGTTAAGAACATATAGAGGAAGGAATACATTGATTCAACCAATAATGATTCAAAAATGCTCAACAAATAAATAAGTTCCATTGTTGCACACAAAGCTAATAATGGTAAATTAAAATTAAGTACAAAGGTCTCTTAAACATCAAGGATGGAAAAAATGCTTCCAAGATAGCTTTGATGGATAAAGGACATGAAACATTCAATCTCAATGCTCTTTTATGCAAGTCATCATTTGAAATTCTTATTCTTACAATGAATGCTTTATTGAAAATTTTATCCATTGCAGAACATCACATTTCATTTCCATTACGTGAAATTTTTATATGAAAATTACATCATTTGAAACTTACATCAATTTTCCAATTCCTATTCTCCACTTTCACCTGCAACCAAACAAACAAAATGATCCTTCCAAGAACAATAACCAACATAAATAAATAAAATTAAATCCAGTAGAAAACAATCCAATAAACTTCCTTACCTCGTTGAAAAAAGAAAACCCATCTTAAATCTCAAAAACAAAAACATTTATAGGCCCCCAAATTAAATAAGTGAAGCAATAAAAATTAATTAACACCGTACTTAAATATTTCCCGCTCTTAAAAATTATATATAAAAACATTATGAATCGACTCAAAGGGTGAAGAAAAAATTAAATAAAAAAACAAATGGAAAAATATAGACCTTTTCGGCAGAAGGACCGAAGATCTGTCTTAGAAGAGCCATAATTAGGGTTTTCTTGCCAGACCCAGATGGTCCATAGAAGAGTAAATGAGGGCAATCCTGCTCTGCAACCTGTTCAAATAATTTTTTTTATAAAAAAAACCCGTGAAACCGAAACGATTAAAAAAAATGGAAAAACTAAAAATTAGGCATTCAAAACTAAACAAAATCTTAGTTTTGAAGTGAAGAAATAATGGGTACCAGTTTCTTGAGATTCGTGGCAATCTCCTCATGAACCATAACTCGGTCAAGGGTTTTGGGTCGGTATTTGTCAACCCACAACATCTTTCAAAAAAAATGGTTACTCTCAGTAATCTGAGTGAACTGGAAACAAAGAAGGAACGCAGTAAGTGGCGGGAAAGAGGATGAGAAACACTGACACAGAGAAAGTGAATGTCAAGGGTTTTATTTTATGTTGAGAAAAGTACAAATTACCCACTCATGGTCACTCAAGTTTTAGTAAAGTTTTATTTTGGTCATTATAATTTTAAAAACTATGTTATAATCACTGAAGTTATTAATAAATTGCAAAATAATCACTACTTTCAAGTTGACAACGTTAACAAAAAGGGTTAATTTCCTGTTTAAAATCTAAATTATAGTTAAAACTTTAATCTGGATGTATAATACATTTTTTTCTGAATGAATCCCTTTCTCATCTTTCAAGTTTCTCGTTTCTAAACAATCGATCTCTATTTTATCGAATTTATTTAATATTGATATATTCAAATTACTATAACAGCTTAAATCAAAATCCATATTGTGTATCCATCATAATTCTAAACAATATATGATGTAAACAAGGATAAACATAGACATTGATGAAAGGGCTATGCTCCCCAAAGATTGATTTCTACAATATTCAATATCAAAATTAAGGATGGGAGGTAGCAAACGTCTCTTACAAAAGGCACTCGTTTCAGGTGCATCATTTCAATCACAAATAAAACACTACTCCTTCATTCAAGATTTGTGTTTAGGTCAATGTCTTGTGTTCCACTATCCATATATTTTGTTTGAATAATGGTAATTGAAATATAATAGAAAGACCCATAATTATAATACATCCAAATATAAAGGGAAAAAAATCTTATATTCAATTATCGAGAGCTTTACAAGGTATTCTGTTGATGATTATATAATTAAGGCAAAAGAGCAACCCAAACCCCAGTACTTTAAAAAAAATTCTAATGTTGCCCTCGTATTATTTTTTTCTCTCAATGTGACATTCCAACTCAAAAAACTCAAACTCAATGTGGCCCTTTAAACAACATTTTTCATCGTTGGCCGTTACGGTGCTAATGTGGCGATCCACAGTGCTGATGAGGCAGTCCAATATGGCTAATGACAAGACAGATGGGCCAAATTGATTTTTTTTATAATTTTGTTCAATGGCCAAATTGATTTTTTTTTTAAAGTTCAAGGGTTTTACTTATTTTTTTAAATTAAATTATAAATAAAAATCATTCAAATATTAAAAAATAAATATAAAAAAATACTAACAAGAGAAATTAAATTATTAAAAATTCAATTATTTATATTAAATTCGTTAAAATTATTTTAAAATTTTTGAATATATATCATACGTTATAAAATGATAACTTATAAATTATTAAAAAAAATTAAAAATTTTTTTTAAAAATATATTATACATAACATGTACATATTATCAACACTCGTACATAGTATTCTTACTGGATTAATTTAGAATTACAAAATTTAAATTAGTCAAGACTTAAAATTTTTGGATTAGTCGAAACTTATTATGTTTTCTAATTATTTTTTGGAAGTCTCGACTAATTTAAAAGATAATTATATAATAAGTTTTGACATAAAATAATTAGAATACATAGTAAATTTCAACTAATCCAAATTTATAAATCCTGACTAATATAAATTTTGTAAATCTTGATTAATCCAGTAAAAATACTTTGTATATGTATTGATGATATATGTATATATTTCATATATATATTATGTATAATATATATTTTTTAAAACATTTACTTTTTTATATTTATAAGTTATCATTTTATAACCTACTATATATATTAAAGAAATTTAAACTTTTTGTAATAGTTTTAATATTTCTAATATGAATATTCAATTTTTTAATAATTCAAAATTTTATTTTTAGTGTTTTTATATTTAATTTTTTGAATATTTGAATAATTTTATATTTATAATGTAAAATATTTTATTTGTTAAAAAAATTAAATGAGCCCTTGAATTTAAAAATAATAATTTAGCCCTTAAACAAAGTTCAAAAACTAATTTAATCCATTTGTCATGTCATCAGTCATATTAGACTTCCACATCAGTACTGTGGACCGCTATGTTAACACTAAAAAATCACATTGAATTTGTTTTTTTGAGTTGGAGTTACATTGAGAGGGGAAAAAATAATATGAGGGTCATATTGGGTTTTTCAAAGTATAAGGGATTGGGGTGTCTTTTTGCCTTTAATTAATGCATTGATTAAAAAACTAAAAAGGTTAAATTAGCGAGGTTTAATATATTGTTCATAAAAACAATAAAAACATCAATCGCTTTATAAACTTACACTAAATTAAACAGTGACTTCAATAATTCTGCAACAATCACTTAAAACCTTGATTCTCTACTTTTATGATTTTAGAGTTCACGTATGTGAATTTTATTATTAAATAATTGAAAAATATTTAAAATAAATATTATTTTACAATTATTTTATCTTAATAAAAATTATAAATCATCTCGTTTTTTCTTTGTATACAAAATATTTTTTCTCAAATTTCTGTGTTTTATAACTAACCCGATACCCGACCCATGTAGAAAAACGGATAAATCCAATATCTTTTCCCACCAAACATCGTTAACATCGAGAGGCACCAAGAAAACCCTCAGTTCTTCGATTTCTTCGTAGCTCTCTTCAAAGGTTTCTAATTTACTTCGAAAACCCATTTCTCCAGTTCCCCAGTTTTCATCAAAGAAATTCACCGTGTGTTTTTCGATTATTATTAGTTGTTTGAAATTTTGATATAATGGAGTCTGCCATGAGAGTTCCATCTCCAATAATATTTCCCATAAATTCAACACCGAAACTGAAAAAAATTAACAAAATTTCTTATGGTTTCGGATCCAGTGGATGCAACTGGATCTCTAAAATATACGCAGTTCGTTCCAGTGGCCCTGTTTCTTCATCTTCTTCTCATGAGGTTAGTTTAGCTACATTTCTGTATTTTAGCCCTTTTCTTCTGTAATTTTTATGTATATTCGTATTAACTGCGACGTGTTCATTTAATTTTCTTATTTTTGAAATTATATAATGTAAAGGGAACCCCTTTTTTTGTTAATTTTATGTTCAATCATTTTCTGCTATTCGAGCGAATATTTCATCCTCAAAGTTGCTACTATTATATGTGATTTTTTTTTTGGTAGTATATTTTCCTCGTCTGGTTTGTTTATTTGATCTAGTTCTACTTGTAAAGTGTTGAGCTTTAAATTTATCCATTTGTATGCATTAAGAAAAGCTTTAAGAAGTATAATGGTGCTCTTATTTAATCTTCATTAACCTTTAGAAACACTTACACTGGCCACTGAAAATTTGCATAAACTTATGTACAGTCTGGATCTTGCATTTGCTACTTGTTTTCTATGTCTTGAGTAAAAACCTATGCTTCGACTCTTTATCATATGTATTTGACACCCACACTCAGTTTGAATTACCAAGGTAAAACCCAAAAGTACAGTTAAGAAATCGGATAGAAAAGTTATTTTTTTTTTACTTTTGTATAGAACTATATTTGAAATCGTGTTACATTTTAATTTTTTGTTAATTTTTGATTAACTTTTGAATTTTATTTAGACTGTTTTCTATAAGCTTTTACGAAGGATAAAATGTGAATGGCATTAAAATGCAAGTAGCAATCATACCAAACAAACAAACCCTCGATTGTTTGGAAAGCTTTGTTTTTTTGTTTTGATCATGGTGCCTCCATTAGGCTCATCAAATATCAATACCAGATTGCTTTCTTGTGGTTGCTTTGATATCCGGTATTGTTAAGATAATTGTCCAGTTGGGTTGTCTGACTAATTCCAGTTCTGATACACCTTCAAAATTAGATGGCTATGGAGTGTATATTTGAAATGGTGAATTTTGATGTTACAGGATGAGTCAAAGGCAGTGGGGGATGCACACAGACGAAGAAGCAGTCTCGAATCACTATTTTGTTATGATAAACCGATCCCTGAGGAACGAATTGAAGAACCAGTTGGGGTATCTTTGGCTGAAAAAATAGTTGGAGATAATGCCCGTTGCACTGGTTGTCAGGCTAAAGGTGCAGTCCTTTGCACCACTTGCTCTGGGTGTGGATTATATGTAGACTCGATATTAGAGAGCCAGGGTATCATTGTCAAAGTCCGCTGTCTAGGTAAAGTTCATGCTTCTTCAATGATTTTTATTTTCCTAAATGCATTTTTATGCTGTCAATTTCCTACATGTGTACTTATTTGACATTGCTATGGACCCGATTCAGCATGACAAACGGATGTGGCTCTAAATACAACCCTTAAATCCTGTTTATTATAGGAATAATCCTTGATGAAATGATTAAATTAGGATTTGCATTGATGCTTCTAGAATAACTACGATTCAAA
Organism: Hibiscus syriacus; assembly: GCF_006381635.1. NCBI lineage: Eukaryota > Viridiplantae > Streptophyta > Magnoliopsida > Malvales > Malvaceae > Hibiscus > Hibiscus syriacus. Next base: position 1,744,885 of record NW_024062759.1, on the reverse strand, counting down.
GTGTTTTTGAGCATTTCCTCTTAATAGGTCATTTCTTGCCTTAAAGCTTCCCCAGCTTGCTGCCGTGTTATGCAAATATCATGAAATAAAGTTTTCAGTGCTTCATGGTGAAATACATTATGATTTTACATTAGCAAATCGAACAGTCCTGAAATTTTTATTTTTGTAACAATGGAGGTCACAATTTTGGGAATAAGGGAAGAGATCGATGATATTCTAGTCGAACCCCAAAAACCTGTTAGATGTCACCTCTTTAAGGTAGCTGCATGAATCAGCTAGATCAAACTCCGGGTTAAATTGTTTTAAACAAAGGATCAAAGTCTGGAAATATGGTAAGGGATTACAAATTGTATGCAAACCCCGCATTCGTTAGATCATTGACTTAGAAAATGTGACAGTATGGATCAACTGGACTAAGCTTTGGGTTTCATGTGTCCGATCGTTTTATAAGTATGGTTTTGCTGTTATGTTTATATGCCTGCTAATATGATGTACTGAAGTATAAAATTCGTTACTGTTCAGGTTGTGGAGGAACTGGCAATATTATGTGCACAGAATGCGGTGGCCGAGGTCATCTAGGACCCAAATAATTTGCCGTTGGCCTCTTTACCTCTCCTCGGAAAATTTGTCTCTAGCCTTTATATGTAGCATTTACACATTGGAATTTCATTTCTTCTAGTCGTTGTAAGCCATGATAAAAGCAAGTCAACGAAGTAATTTGATTCGTGCCATGTTCTAACTATGTTTGCTTTCGTTTTAAAATCTGTCAATTGCATATGCCAGTGCACTATCGTTTATAAGTATATTTGGACCTGTACATTAAACGAATCGCAGGCAAAGAAGATCCAACATCAACATGCCAAACCCAAACCTTTTAGTCTATATGAACTCTTGCGAAAGACCGGCCTGTTATCTCTGGAGTAACGTATATCTATTAAGTATGAACAAAATGATATTAGTGATTAAAAGGATTATTGTTTTCTCTTGATGTCGGTTTGCGGGAGTGTATGTATATTCATTATCAAATAATTTTGAGTTTTTTGAACAAATACTACTTTATAATTATTCAAATTAAAAAAAAAGCTGAAAATAAAATAAATGTCTAAACTACACCGTTTTTCAAGAATATGTGCTTAAGATATTTTTTTGATTTATCTCGATGTTTAACGTTACAAACATTATCATTTTAGGTGATCGGGCGGTCAACAATGTTAATTTCCTCGGTTAAGTGATAAGTGTCATAATTTGGTAATTTTGAAATTTTATTAATAAAAAAGTTAAAAATATTTTATTTAAAAAAAACCCTAATTTCCCTCCTAAAAATATATAAAAAAAACTCAAACTCTTAAAATCTCTTATTCTAGTCATATTTACTCCAACCGCCAGTCATCTTCGACCAGCCATTCGCAAGCGACCAACTACCCATACGTCGCCAATCATCCACTGATCGGTGTCAAAACTTAAAATTTTCATATCCCTAAATTTTAATCTTTAATCCTTAAAATATCAAATACTCAATCCTTTAAATTCCTTTGGTAGATTATGATAATCAACCGTTTAGCCGACTATGACAGTCGGCCATTTGGCCATGGAAATGCCATGTAAGCAGGGGAGGGAGAGGGGGAGGGGAGGGAAAGGAAAGGGGGTGGGACGTTGGTAGGGGAAATTTTTTTAATAGTATTTTTATTTTTTAAGAAAAATATAAATATCAAAATTCTAAGATTATGATACATGTAATTTAACAGAAGAAATGAACGCCGTCGAAGGTTCGAACACTTAAAATGGTAATATTTATAATATTAATTGTCATGATGAGTCACAAAATTACATAATTTAATCAAAACGTGACCGTAGCTGCCGAAAGAAACTGGTCGGAAGCAACGACATGTCATCTCGAAACCTAGGGTGGTAGATGTAGTAATATTTAATCGAACCATATTGTTTTTAAAACTTAATAAATGAATTCAATTTGTTTGTTTGTTTAAAAATTTATTTGTATTATAAATAATCCTACATTAATATAAATAAGATTTAGTATGAAGATAATAGTTTAAATTATATCGTTTTTTATTTAAGTGTTTAAATTATTTTTTAGTCGATCAAGATATCTAACATTATAAACGTTATTATTTAAAATATTTCGATTGAAATAATCTTTAAAATATTCGTTAGCTAACAATGTTGTATTTAATTAATTTTGAACGTATTAATAATTAAATAAAGATTAAATTATAATCATTATTATTTTTAAAATATAGAAAAATATTAAAAAAAACCCTAAAAAAATTTAAACCCAAAATTCCAGCCCGTCGTTGGCTACCCCCACTGCCGTTGCTGTTAATTTTTATTTTAAAAAAGAGAAAATAACTTCAGTGACCGAAAATGTCTTATAATATACGATTTTAACCAACTTTTTTTGGATTTGCGAAAATGACCAACAAATTCGCAACGTGAACTCCAATTTCGCAACTCAGTTTCCAAATTCGCAACACGAATATGTAAATCGCATTGCGATTTTCCAAATTCACATTGCGATTTCCAAATTCGCAACACTGAATTTCAAATTCGCAACTTGATTTCTGAATTCGCAACGCGAATTTTGTTTTCGCAACAGGTTTTAATTTCGCAACACAAATGTTTTGGGTATATAACTACGCAGCAGCAACAACTCATAACCTAAATCCCCAAATCGCAACTCATTCCATCTTCATCTATCACTCTTTCCGACGACATCCGTTCCTATATCCAACGACATCCTTCCCCATCTCTAATTGTTTTACATAATTTTATTTCTATATAATATTTCAATGATTTCTCTCCCAAATTATCAACTATCAACTTAATAAAGGTATATTTTTCTCTAAGTTAGTGATGATATTTAGTTTATAGCTCGTTTGTTTAGTAAATTAATTTACAATTTGTAGAATGAAATCATCTAATGTTGATCATGTTTGGATAAATTTGTGTTTTGGAGGGTCATGGGAGAATGTTCATGGTGTTTACAATATATGCCTTTACCCATGAATCTTCAACTAAAACTATCATTAAAAAAGTTAACTTATGAAACTCTAATGTTACGTGTTGCAAAGACATTGAATTTAGAGCCTATAAGTGGATTTATGCTATCTTATCAGAGAAAAGGTAAAGTTTATTTGTTAACCGACAATGAAGATGTTGAACGACTCATTGTTTACATTAGTGTTTCGCAAGAAGATGATGTTACATTGTGTGTTGTTGAACCTAGAAGTAGTAAAGTTGGGTCAGTAGCGGGTAGTAATCAATTAAGTTCTTCAACCCCAGTTTATGGTGCTCACAATGTACAACGTTGTTATGAACCTCAAAATTTAATGGTTCCACCACAATTTCATCACCAAGAAAATTTTGTTTCACCACATTTCCAATACCAAACACAATCTCAAAACCCACAACCTTTTCCTAATCCAAATCCCAATAAACTTTTAGCACCAAATTTCGGTTTTCGTATTGACTAGTTAGACGATTATGAGCCAACAGAAAAAATTGTGAGTACTAGTCAGTATTCGAAATTTGATTTTGGTCAATACCCGGACTTTGATCTTGGTCAATACTCACATTTTAATGATGTTTCAGAAGAAGAAACATACCATGCGTGTAATGATTTTGATATTGGTCAATACCCGAATTTTGATGATGAAACAGCCGTTGCCGAGGAAGATGTTGTTGGTAATAATGAGGAGGAAGTTACGACTGTGAATGAACATGTTGAACATCCATTCTGTAATTCATATAACCCTGAAGAAGAAAAAGAAGAAGAATAAGTCTCCGAAGAAAAGAAAAAGAAGAAAATGCCACGGGAGTATAACTGGAATATGCCATAATTACTTCAGATACCGGAAGAAGAGTTGGTAAAGATAGCAGTTGATTGTTACACAAAAGTTATTTGTATCAAGAAAGATGATTGTTTTGATACAAAGGAAGACTTGAAGATAGCTTTGTAAACGAAATGTGTGGAAGATGGCTATCAACTAAAAGTTAACAAATCAAGCAAAGATCGTTTTCGAAACAAAGTGTATAATTGACAAAAACTGTACGTGGCGTATGATTTCAAAGAGGATAAAAGATTGCGAAATGTTTCAAGTTAGGACTTTTATTGATAAACATACATGTTCAATAACCCAAGTTTTTCCTCACCATAGACAGGCAAACAAAAAGATGTTGGGTGGTTTTCTAGCTGAGTTAATGTTTTTGAATGGCAGGGTATATCGGGGACACGAAATTATGATTGACATGAATGCTCAGTTCAAGATTAGTATCTCATATTCTCAAGCTTGGAGAGCCAAATGTTATGCCTTGGAATTGTTGAGAGGGTCTCCAGAAGCATCGTTTGTCCAACTGTCGGCTTATTGTCACAATTTAAAGCTGAAAAATCCTGGGTCGGTAACTCATATCAAAACAGATAGAGATAGACGCTTTGAGTTGCTGTTTATCGCCATTGGTGCTGCGGTTAGTAAATCAATATAATTTTTGTTGACTCATTTTTGTTAGTTACATGCATTTCACATTTAAATGATTATGTCTTGTGTATATTATTTTGTAGATTCGTTCATTTATTACTTACATGCGCCTAGTTATTATAGTTGACGGAGCACATTTGAAAGGTCAATACCTTAGAGTAAACTTATTAGCAATAGCCATGGATGCTAACAATGGGATACTGCCAATAGCTTACGGGGTTGACAAATCTGAAACCTCTGATTCATGGACATGGTTTATGGGGCATCTTAGGGATTACATAGGTCCTATTAGCAATCTGACAATCATATCCTATAGGGCAAACTCAATTGACAACGCTGTTAGAAGGTGTTTCCTAGATGCTTTTCATGTACTTTGTGGTGTTCATTTGTATAGAAATCTAAAATCAAGGTCTACTGGTATAAAAAATCACAAATGGACATACTGGAAGACTGTAAAAGTTTATCGGGAAGTGGATTTTAATAAGCATATAAATTGTTTAAGACGTATTTTGCCTCAATGTGCTCAAACACTAGAAGATGTCGGGTTTGAAAGATGGTCAAGAGTACATCAACTTGGAGTAAGATATGGTTTCACGACGTCTAATAGTGCAGAATCAATCAACGCTCTAAGTCGTCATTCCCGAAAATTACCCATTACTAGTTAATGGAGTTTTTTCTATCCTCTATTCAACAGTGGTACTACAAGAAAAGAAACCATGCATGTATTATTTCTTTAAATTCGTAACTTATCATATATTTTACTAAGTATTATTTATTTAAATTTACAGGAACATTGGAACGTCGTGTTACACCATGGACTGAATAAAAGATAACGAAAGGTGTTGTGAAATCAACGTCATGGAGAGTTGAACCATGTTCAAAAACTTTGTTTGAAGTATTGGATAATAACTTAAATGAGCTTGTCGATCTAAATGCAAAGAATGTAGTTGTATGAAATGACAAACATCTAGTAATCCGTGTGGCTATGTTATAAAAGTTGCTTTTCATCTAAACCAAGATGATTCAAGCGCATACGCTATGGATTGCTACACTACAGAAGTATATCGACAGACTTATGCTGAGATTGTCTACCATATTCCACATCCTTCTGAGTGGGACATACCATATGACTTACAAACAGTTTTGCCACTAGTAATGGACAGCAGGCTACCTGGCCGACCAAAAAATCACGATCGTATACCGTCTAAGGGTGAAGAGAAGAGGATATCGACATGTAGTCAGTGCAAGGAAAGTAGTTATACAAGGTTGACCTGTGGATCACCAGTTCCATCACAATCATCTTTTCCTCTACCAAAATATGGATCCTCATCAAAATCCAAAGCTCATATGGTACCAAGCAAAAGGAAATCAAAATCCCAATCATAACCGGCTTTACCTTTTGGGACTTATTAACTTAGGTGTTTTTAAATGTAAACGTTGTATTGTGTGTATTTTATGTGTGAATGCATACATTTCAGTTAGACATTCATTAGTAACTTCAGTTTGAACATTGTTATGATCTGTTCAGTTGTTATCACTTATCATATTTTTTGTTGCGATTGTTGCGAAAGTCAAATTCACAACGCGAAAGTCAAATTCGTGTTGCGATTTTCGCGAAAGTCAAATTCGAAACGCGAAAATCGCAACGCGAATTTGACTTTTGCGTTGCAAATTTGACTTTCGCATTACTAATTTGACTTTCGGATTGCGAATTTGACTATTGCAACACGAATTTGACTTTCGCATTGCGAATTTGATTTTCGCGTTGCAAAAATGTACCTTCAACAGGTCTTTTTTGCCTTCAACATAATGCAGATTGAAATTTAAAACAACAAATCAACTTTTACAAATCAATTAAACAAGCAAAAAATAAGAATTATTTACACATCAATTAAACAAATCAACTTTTACAAATCAATTAAACAAGCAAAAAATAATTCTTATTTCCTCATCAATTAAACAAATCAACTTTTACAAATACATAAATTTCATGCAGACAATTGTTTATGCACAAATACATCAATTTCACGCAGCTCACTTCAGGATTAACCTGCAGAAACCAAACATTTGCTCAAACAACACTTTCTACATATCTAAAACCAACAAACAACAAATTATTGAATTTTAGGTACTTAACCAAACATTTTCAAACCAACAAAGAGTATATATGTTAACAAAACTTGCTCAAACTTACCAATTGTTTATGCACACTTTCAGCACGCGGATGCAGGTAGGCAGCGTCTCGCATAGATCGCTCTAGCCATAAAATGTCGAAACCATAAGTCCACTGCACCTCTATCTCTATCTGTGGGAGGTAGAAATTGTTTACTTCCTGTCGTCAAACGTTCCAAGCACATGCATACGAGAGGACCACAATCCCTTCTGGCTCCCTGCGTTTGTTGTGGCGCGGTCTCGTCTCTGATCATTGTAACTTTGAACTTCTTTGGCTTCTTGTTTCCAGAATTAGTCCAATAATCAATCGCATCCAAGTATTTATCCAAATGAGCGCTCCATCCCTTACAAATAATATCTCTTAAATCAGACAATGATATGTAATTCAACATGCTGTCATATACCATTGTCTTCAGGGATGGGAGCTGAAGCTCGACAAGAAGCCAATGACGATGTTCTAAAACAGGGATAAACACCTGCAATCATAAATAATAATTTAGTTGCGCACATCAAATTTTTATTTATGAACACCTTTAAAATATTCAAAAATAAATACTAACCTTATCGACCTCCCACCACGCAGGATAAAGTTTAGCTTTTCCATTACCCAACACATATGAAGTGTCTCGCTGATCCTTCAAGCTAAGTGAAAAGACATCGGCATAATAGTCCATCGCGTATTTTTTATTTTCTTCAATTTCCTTATTATCAGAAGACGTAACACCCATGCATCAATATGCTGTTTTATAAAAAATAAATATATTAGTGAATTTCATAAATTTAAAAAAAATTAATCAAAATGCAATATAAGAAAAATATAAGACTTACCCCCCGTCGAAATAACCATTGTCTTCAACCCCTAATAACACACCCCACCAAGACCGATCAAGAAACAAATGCATATCATCGTCGAGTTTGCATATGTCAGCGTAACACACCTGGCTCCGCTCATGTAGATAAAAATCAAATGCGGTCTTAGCCCAAAGGGTATTATCCAAAATTGTGTCCGGTAGTGTTCTCCTCTCCACTTTAGATACCGGAATGGTACTGACCGGTAACTCATACGAAAGCCAACTCTCATCCATCATGTCGGGCACGTGAGGGGGTTTATCAATATGTCGACATATTATGCCATGTGAATTGAGCTCTCAAATGGTGGGAGGGGCCTCTTGAAGGATGACAGGGCCTCTTGAACGATAGGAGAGGCCTCTTGAACTATGACAGGTGAATCAGACTTCTTCTTACGGAGTCTTGGAACTATTGGGGTGAACGGAGACGTAATGACACGTGCACGACGTCTGATGTGTGAACCCCGTAGTGCAAGAAAAACCCAACGTAAAGCATCTATCTTATCGGACCGCTAAAAATAAATTAATACATAAATCAATAAATAAACAAATAAATAATACCGAAAAAAGGTTATTTGCATTTTTAGTATAGTATTAAACAAACTTACCTCATTCTGCAACGATGCAACAATCTCACGTCGAGCGGCTACCTCATCACGTAAAGTAGATACCTCACCATGTACAACATCATTGTCATCGCATAAAACCTCTGCCTCACCACGTAAATACCATACCTCATCACGCCATGCACCATTGTCTTCACGTAAAGTACCAACCTACTCACGCAAAGCATTGACCTCATCACGTAACTCCCCTAACTCATCCCGTGGAGGTGGAGAACAGGGAGATAAATGTCGTGGCATCTTTGTCGGTCGCCTATCATGAGGTGATGGTAGAGAATAAGCTCGATGATGTGACAGAATAAATGATGGCTCTCGTTGTGGAAGTGTATAATCCGCTCGATCAGGTGATGGCTCTGGGTGAGGTGATGGCTCTCGAAGTGGGGGTTGCTCATCATCCGTGCCATAAAAAAACGCTTACTAGCTTGCCACCAATCAGTGGAAAGCTCAGCCTCTGTGGGTGTCAGCCTCTGTAATGGATAATTGGCCTCCTAACAATATAAAAGCTCAAACAAAGTTAAACGTCTACTAGTAATAACTTGTTTATATATGGTTGTATTTGTGTTAACTTACATCATTCATCGTTGTATATGGTAGTAACTCTTCCCAATCCAACAGCTGGATCCTCCTCTAGAAAATAGCCCTAGGAATATCATTTGAATTTTTGATTGCATATGTCCGTATACTGTGAAAAGCCTCAAATATCCAAATCTACAAACAATATAATGCACAAACATTAATAATTGTTAAAAAATTAATAATAATTTTGGAAACATTATATAGAAATTCTTACCTTAAAGGCCCAAATAAAGCCTTCCAAAGTGTATTTGGAACCATGGCCACACAAACTTTTTCGGTCCTCAAAGGCATAAGACAACTTTTTCCAGGTAGCTTTCCATACGGAAACAGGTTCCATGCATTTAGGTCCTCTACCAATAATATTAGGTCCTCATAAATAGGTTTTCTGACATCTTTACCTAAAAAGTCGGCATGCAGGAGTAATAAATGGCATACTCGGACAACATCGAAGTCATCCATCCGAGTAAAACCATCTTTAACAAATAATCTTTTCAAGTCGTCGACGTGTAAACTCGGCTTCGCCTTTGCCAGCTCAGGAAAAACCCGAGATAACCATGATGGGCGGGTGATATGACTAGTGTACCAGCCTACATCATCATGTCCAAAGCGTAGACCAGTGATTAACCAAAACTCCTCCCGCCCAAAACAAGTATACGCCAGAGGAAAATGAAACCATATCTCTTCATCTCCACGTTGTATCCTCTCGGGTAGATCATTAGTCATGGTCTGAAGAAACAAATTGGTCAATATAGCATCTCCACCTGGATGTTGTACTTGCAGCCATGGTCCGAAGCAAATATCCTCAAATAATTTTCTTTGTACAGGTGTAAGCATCGACGTAATTGTAGTGGCTAGGCTTAATTTATTCCTTAAGGTCAATGAAGACGAAAAAAATTTGTACAAAAACAATAAACATACCAAGTTAGATATACAAAAAACTACAAATTATACACTATAAATAGACATGATATTAAACAGTGAAAACAAAGCCAAATATGTTTCAAACTTGCACGGTATTCACCCAAGTCATTATTCTATCATAGTTCACAAAATGCATCAGATAACATTCCAGAAGTAAGCACTTATATAAACATTTAAAAGGATAATAAATAGGTTTAGTGCAGGTTCAAGGACAACATAAAGAGTAGTAGTTTATTCTTGAAACTTAAATTCGCAACACTGTGAAGTTAGTATTTGTCTTTGGTTTTTGGTTGAAGTAATGCAATTCATTCAAGTTTCAATTTGCAGAAGAATAATAGTTTCTGAAACTTAAAATCGCAACGCGAAATGAAAATCGCAACGCGAATTTGGAAAATTACAATGCGAAATTGGAATGGAAACTGAGTTGCGAAATTGGAGTTTGCGTTGCGAATTCGAGATCGCGTTGCGATTTTCATTTTCGTGTTGCGAATTTAAGTTTCAAATAGTCTTCTGCAAATTGAAACTTGAATGAATTGCATTACTTCAACCAAAAGACAAAACAAAGACAATACTAACTTCACAGGGTTAAAGACTAAACATTTTAGCAGTATTGGCAACAACCGAATGAATTTACTAAGCAAACTAAGTGAAATGGTTAATATATTATTGAAATTACCAGTAAATTTATCATCAATTTAAATATAAAAAATCTAATAATAATACAAAAATTTCAAAATAAAAATAATTAAAAAAACTAACACTCGGTGGTTGATTTTCTATTTCTGACCGTGAATGGTTGTGAGGATGGCTCTGAGAGATGGAGATATACGGATTTCGTCAGAGATGGGGATGAATTTCATCGGAGATGGGGACGAATTTTGTCGGAGATAGGGACGGATGTCGTCGTAGAGAGTGAAAGATGGATATGAGACTGAGTTGTGATTTAGGGTTTTAAGTTATGATTTGCGATTATACTGTTTACATTTGTGTTGCGAAATTAATATTGTGTTTCGAATTCGAAAATAAACGTGCTTTTCGAATTTGACTTCTGTGTTGCGAATTTGACTTATGTGTTGCGAATTACAAATTCGCGTTGCGATTTATAGATTCGCGTTGCGATTTATAGATTCGCGTTGCGATTTATAGATTCGCGTTGCGATTTACAAATTCGCGTTGTGATTTACATATTCGCGTTGTGAATTTAGAAACTGAGTTGCGAAATTGGAGTTCGTGTTGCGAATTTGTTGGTCATTTTCGCAAATCCAAAAAAGTTGGTTAAAATCGTATTATAAGGCATTTTCGGTCACTGAAGTTATTTTCTCTTTAAAAAATGGGATGCTAGCTTTTATTAAATGAAAAATAAAACAATGTTTATGGCGGTTCATCTTCCCGCAAGAAATCTAAAAGAACATTAAAGCAACCAAATAAAATAACTGAACAAAGACACTTCAAGCATCCACAAACAGTTGGCCTCCCCCTTCATTGCTCTGACCTGAAAAAGAGATGAAACGCATATAGCAGAGAAGAAAGAATAGATCGAGCCTTCGAGTACTGGTGAGGTGTGTCGCAACCGTCTTTCCGGTTGGGCCCCGGAATTGGGCTTTGACTTGAAAAATGTGGATTGGAGTCGCCACCGACCACTTTAAAACGAATTTAGGTGGGTCAGACACCATCTTACCTGATCTGCGTTGTATCAGAAACGTGTCGAGTTCGGGAGTCGGTTACGGTCAAGGAAGGATTAGCACCCTTAAACCGCCCTTTCGGTACCAATTAATTTATCGGTTGTCTTTAATTGCGAAAATTTAAATTTAAAAATTCAATTCGAATTACTTACCTTCGATTGACTAAAATTCCCCTCAAAAGCCATATATCGTTAGATTAAAAATATATATGAAAAAAAAAATAGAAAAAATTAATAAAATAAATAAGATAGATATATAAGGATACAAACAAAATCCTCATTCAAAAGGAATAATGTCATCTCTCTAAAAGTTAAAAGAGATACACGTGATTGCCATAATGTCATATCTCAGGGACCCACAAATTGAACATTTCAAAATCACATAAGAATCTGCTGAAACAACATTATTAAAGAATGTGCCCAGTTATTTACCTATTCGTTCGTTTGATTACATATTCGAGTGACCCATGCAAACTTGAACTCAGTGCCATGAAGTGTACAAATACCTCTTAGGTTCCAAATATCAATCAACACCCAAATTTGTGAATCTGCAGATGTGACGAGTACTTCTGATGAACTTCCAGGTGCAAACTGGAAACCTATAATTTTCCTTTGATGAGATTTCTTTTTTGTTCTGCTTTGCTGTAGCGACTTGTTCTCAGAGGCATTGTATAAACGACAGCTTCCTCTGTACGAGCCAACTACTGCACACTGGCCATCTGGTGTAAAACAAGTAGCGATATTCTGAAAGCTATGCTCCAATAAAAGTTACAGAAGAAAGCCGCCCAGCGACCTGCTCCACTATTGAATTGCTTATTTCACTTCTCGGCAGTCGTAAAGTCTAAAGAGACTTGACATTATCCGCAATGAATGTAAAGCTCTGGTCATTAGCTAGACCGATAACACAAAGCTTTCGAAGTGAACCCGAGATTCTAGTTATCAGCATTTGAACCACCAGAGAGCGTGAGACCAACGCCAATTAATGTGGGAATGAAATTGCCATCTGATGCCATTAACCGGAGGTCCGTTGTTACGCTCGGCATGGTCATGACTCATGAGCTGCTCCCGGAGAACTAGCCAAAGAAATTGTCGCACTCTTTGAGGCCCATCAAAATTTCAAACAAGGTTCCACCGGTCATCTTTAGTATCCCAAGTATTCTGCTGGACCGTGTTAAACGCTGACTTAACGGAGCACATTCCATAGGTTCCCAACGCCAAATAGCTTGGTCATCAGCTCGAGTAATATCATTGCGTGTTGCCCTTTCGGCCGCCGACCGAGAGTCTCGGGCAGAACCCTCTCTTCTATTTTTCATTTGTGCTCCCTCAATAATTCGTGGCCCCCCTCTCTGATTTTTGGTTCCCTTTTAAATTAAAAAAAATGCTAAAAGTCATTTGAAAGTGGAGATCAATGTGCTTGAGGGAGGAGTGGTCCACAACTCCCATGAAAAACAAAACCCACGTGATTTGTGGTGAAAGTGGTGGAGATAATGGTGGGTAGTGTATGGGGCCTACAAAAAATAAAAATAAAATAAAAATATTAATAATAATAACAAGTAAATAAATGTTTTAAAATCATATATATAATTTCAAAAATTATTTTTAAAACTATATTTTATATGTATTTCAAAAATGGGGTTTTAAAAACTATTATATATAGATATATATATGTATAAAATAAAATAAAAATATGGATGAAAATGAGTGTCTACAGTTGCCCCTCTTTGTCCTTTTTCGGGGAACGAAAATAGGACAAAGATAAAAAGACACAAATTTTCGTTCAGTAGAGTTGAAAAATAACTCCCTGTCAAATTGAGTTGCGAATGGCTCCTCCGTTGCGAAGTCGAGTCCACTTTGAAATGATATGGAATTGAAGCCGTAGTTCGAAATTTGAATCGGAACGTGGCTTCTCGTTGCCAAATTGTAGTCAACCTCGGTCTTCTTCTCGGATTAAAGACCTTGGTTAAAATTCGACTGGAAAGTAGTTCCTTGACTCCACCATATGATTGCCAGGCCCTTGAGCTGAATAAAACCGAACTCGAAAGGTCCTCGTCGACATATGGCTTTTCTCGGCTTAAACTATGCTGCCGAAAAACAGTTTCTTGTCACTAAGGCACGGTTAACCAGGTCTTCTTCTCGACTTGAAAACCTTGATTGCAGCCAGACAGTAGTGTGATTGAGGTATCATCGAGCTGAATAGAGTCGAACTCGACAATTTTATTGACAAATAGCCCTTCTTGCCTTGAGCTATGTTGTAAATGATTTGACTCTAAGTTGAATATAATCGAACTCGAAGGTCTTTAGCAGATAGCCCTTCTCGACTTAAGCTATGCTGCAAATGATGTGCCGTTGAGCTGAGTGTAGTCGAACTCAAAGGTCTTTGGTGACAGATAACCCTTCTAGCCTTGAGTTATGCTGTAAATGATATGCCCTTGAAGCTGAGTGTAATCGAACTTAAGGGTCTTTGGCAGATAGCCCTTCTCGACTTAAGCTATGCTGCAAATGATGTGTCGTTGAGCTGAGCGTAGTCAAACTCAAAGGTCTTTTGGTCACAGATAACCCTTCTAGCCTTGAGTTATGTTGTAAATGATGTGCCCTCGAAGCTGAGTGTAATCGAACTTAAGGGTCTTTGGCAGATAGCCCTTCTCGACTTAAGCTATGCTGCAAATGATGTGCCTTGGAGCTGAGCGTAGTCGAACTCAAAGGTCTTTGGTTGGCAGACACTCCTTCTTTGAGTTGGATATCCCTCGACATGAAGTTGAAATCCAATCTAGAGATTGATACTGCTTGTGTGCACGATTCCCTTCGTCACGAAGTTGAAACCGTGGGTGGCCCCTTCGTCGTTAAGCTGAGCCTGGAATTGGATATCCTTCGTCGTGAAGTTGAAATCCAAGTAAGTTGTATTGTTCTAAGTCCAATATCCTCCGCCGTGAAGTTGAAATTGGCTATGGAACTGGAAAATTATTTGTTGACAACCAGCGGTCCCTTCGTCGTGAAGTTGAACTTGCGTTGTCTGGAGTCCAATATCCTTCGTTGTGAAGTTGAAATTGACTCTGAAATCGAGAAATGTTTGTTGACAACCAGCGGTCCCTTCGTCGTGAAGTTGAACTTGCGTTGTCTAGAGTCCAATATCCTTCGTTGTGAAGTTGAAATTGACTCTGAAATCGAGAAATGTTTGCTGACAACCAGCGGTCCCCTCGTCGTGAAGTTGAACTTGCGTTGTCTGGAGTCCAATATCCTTCGTTGTGAAGTTGAAATTGACTCTGAAATCGAGAAATTGTTTATTGACAACCAGCGGTCCCTTCGTCGTGAAGTTGAACTTGCGTTGTTGGAGTCCAATATCCTTCGTTGTGAAGTTGAAATTGACTCTGAAATCGAGAAATGTTTGTTGACAACCAGCGGTCCCTTCGTCGTGAAGTTGAACTTACGTTGTCTGGAGTCCAATATCCTTCGTTGTGAAGTTGAAATTGGCTCTGAAATTGAGAAATGTTTGTTGACAACCAGCGGTCCCTTCGTCGTGAAGTTGAACTTGCGTTGTCTGGAGTCCAATATCCTTCGTTGTGAAGTTGAAATTGGCTCTGAAATTGAGAAATGTTTATTGACAACCAGCGGTCCCTTCGTCGTGAAGTTGAACTTGCGTTGTCTTGAGCGACCCGATATCCTCCGTCGTGGATTTGAAATCGTGGATATTTGGCTTCGAGCTAGATATCCTTTATTGTGAAGTTGAAATCTACTCTCGAGCAAATTGTGAGTTCGAGAGAAAATTTTCAATCTGTCGAGTTGGTCGAAGTGTAGCTTCTTGCTGCCGAGCTAAGCAACCACCATCGTTCTTTAAAGACGCTTACGAATCAAGTATCATTGACTTTAAAAGCTGCAAAAATCATGTATTCTAAAATGAGGAATGTGATGCACCTAAGTATGTCTAAGATGCATGCAACATGAATGAATTATGTGTTGTCTCTTCATGCTTTGTCTGCCAATCTGGTCCATGGAATCGATCGTGCCCCATTTGCTTCTCGAGCTTGGGCTTTACAGATATTTCATATCTGAGATTGTTCTGTTTGAAAATGTTTTTCTCATTTTTCTTGTTTCAGGAGAGAAAATGATAAAAATGCTGTAAAATATTATTCGCAATTGAATCAAGTTATAAACGTGAGTTCAAAGAATATCAAAGGAATCAATAGCTCTTTTAACGTTTTCAGAGTTACAGCTCTTTGACAAATGTTCAAATGGATGGGTTGGCTTTAGCTTGGCCTCCTTTCTAAGGTTTTGGTAAAAAAAATGTCATTTTTTTTTGAAATATCACAACATGCTTTGGCACTTCAATTGGGTGCGGACAAAATGACACAACTAGCATGATCACTTACTAGACCTTTTATTTCAGTCCTCTGAAATCTTATATTTGTTCAAGCTTTGTAGGCTCCTCTAACAAAGGCAATGCAAAAACATCGGTCTAAAAATGAAATTCTTGAGTGCTTGTGTGTAGTTGACTATAACTGGTGTTCCTTAACTCCCTTAGTCCATTTTACCGAAAATTTCTTGCTTAGATAAATTTGATTTAATTTGGCGTTATCTGACTAGCTGAATCCATAAAGCCGGGGTGTTTAACCAATTGCTTTAGAGGGACAGCTTAATATTATAATCACAGTTATCAAGTTAACTGAAGGGTTCATCTCATCACAGAGTCTTCAGCCTGACAAGAGCAATGGAGCAAACACCGAATTGCCAAGTGTCCGAGCAATGTCATGGTTTGAACGTAATCTACTCATAAGGCCAAGGCTTTCAAGTTTCCTCTATAACCAATTGCCTTAGTGGAATAGCTCAGTTTTACGGATTTAATTTCCTAAGATTGTCAAGAAGAACCTGTTATAGCCTAGGTGTTTTTGAAAGTCAAGGAATCTCATCTTTAGAGTTCAATTTTCAAGCAACTGACCTAAACTGGATTCACCTACTCGACTCTTTCATTTGTAAAGATCATCATTGTCATTGAACGTCTTAAATAAAAAACATAGTAATTGTCATATGCAAATGATGCCCCATGTTGTCCGCACCTTATGAAAGGAAAAGGGTATATTGGTTAATTACAAGAGCAGGGTATGGTGTTTGAGGGTATATTCTGGATAAGGTCAAAGTCCTTTTTTTTTTTTAATCATGTTACTTTGTCAAAGATCCGTAACTTTGAACCATTAACAGAGTTTCTTAATTCAAATGATATTCAAAGAATTGCAAGTTTGCAAATGTGATTTATTGCTCGCCATCATTAAAGCAACATAAATTTATTTAAAAGTCCTTGCAAAAACTTGAGAAAAGAATGAAAAAACAAATCCAAACAGAATGGCTCAAATGATGAAATGATATGCCTCACTTGGATGCCCCTAAGTTGTTGAAGTCGATCCGATTCTTGTTACGTATTTTCTGTATGATTCTCTTGATTGTGGAGTAATTTTCGATAGTGCGCCCTGGTACTCCGCTATGATTTTCGCAATGAGTGTTCTCATCATACTACCTGGGGTACGGGGCTTCATGGACACCACGTGTGCATCAAACAACTGTTGGTAAAGCTCCTTATATGTCATAGGCTCGGAATATTCTCATTTTTGATGAGACATGTGAATGCAATGAAAAAAAAAGGAATCATAATGCGAATGTAAAGAAAAGTAACAAAATGCACAACATGTCTGAATGTATGATGCATGAAATGTTCGAGGCATTGATCCGAAAAAATGTGCCTATTATTCTGAATAATCCTTATTGGGGACAAAAATGTTACGTCTGAAGAGACAAAAAACTTTTTTGATGGTATAGATCCTGCACAGCCTCTGGAAAGTTGATTCGTCTTTCGCTTTTTCACCGGTTGAATACCCTGTCGAACCATTCCGGTTCCTTTGGCTAAACTTGTGCGGGTGATAAGTTGCTTGCCCCAAAAAAGGTCTCGAATGACTGCATCTCCGGCCTTCACTCTATGCCGAGCTCGTTCCAAACGAAAGTGACATTGGAACCCTTCATCCGAAGTTCGTCGACTTGTTTTGGAATTCATCAATGATGGTCTCCGGCTTAGCTAGGTTTCACCATCTTGTTCTCGTAATTTTTGAAAGGACTCTCCAGGTCAGTAACCATTCCTCGTCTTGCCCCTGCAACCCTTGCCTCTGAGTATTCTTTGATCACGGTTGGACTTCTGAGCTTTTGTCTCTTTGTATTATAACTCCTTTGTCCATTAATGCAGATTATTTATGTTTAACAAACACATTTTTGGTGGATCAACACCTCGTTTAAATGATGCGAATGATGAAAACAAAACAAAAGAGAACAATTAATGAAAAAGGTTAGTGATGTGAAAATAATAAAAAGCAATCATGAAAATAAAAGTCCTACCCCACATGATATCTACCCCACATGCTTATGATTCCTACCCGGACATGATCTCTATCCCGCATGTTAACTAGTCCTAATCGCATACATTTCTAGTTCACATGCTTTGAACAGAAAGTAAAGCAGGAAATAATTCCGGCATCCTAGGGTTTGAAATGAGGTTTTGAGGTGGGCTCTAACTCCTTGTAGTCTCCCGAGTTAGGTTCTAAAAAAAACGGTACCCGAGTTCTCCTTGCTGGTGCCTCCTTAGGCTTACCAGACCCTTAGTCCTAAACCCATCACAGGCTTGTGTGGACTAAGTTAAACTCGAGAGGAAACATTCCCTTATGCCCATACGGAGAATAAATTCACACGAAGACATAAGGTATATGAATCCCGAAGGCTACTTGCTAGGCCCGCACGGTGAATAAATTCACACGAAGGCGTCGCTTTCACCCCCACTTAAATAGGGTTTGGAGCTCGGGTATAGAGCCTGAGATGAAAACTTTGAAAAATCTGAAATCATTAAAAAATGTTAGTACAACTATTTATTTGAAAATAATCAAAGATAAATAATTGGAATCAAATAAATAAATTAAAATTTAAATTTACTGTTTTCACATAAAAGATAACCGAAAATTAATTTCGGCCTGACTCACTTACCTGTCCCCAGCGGAGTCGCCAAGCTGTCGCAACCGTCTTTCCGGTTGGGCCCCGGAATTGGGCTTCGACTTGAAAAATGTGGATTGGAGTTACCACCGACCACTTTAAAACGAATTTAGGTGGGTCAGACACCATCTTACCTGATCTGCGTTGTATCAGAAACGTGTCGAGTTCGGGAGTCGGTTACGGTCAAGGAAGGATTAGCACCCTTAAACCGCCCTTTCGGTACCAATTAATTTATCGGTTGTCTTTAATTGCGAAAATTTAAATTTAAAAATTCAATTCGAATTACTTACCTTCGATTGACTAAAAATTCCCCTCAAAAGCCAATAATATCGTTAGATTAAAAATATATATGAAAAAAAATAATAGAAAAAATTAATAAAATAAATAAGATAGATATATAAGGATACAAACAAAATCCTCATTCAAAAGGAATAATGTCATCTCTCTAAAAGTTAAAAGAGATACACGTGATTGCCATAATGTCATATCTCAGGGACCCACAATATGAAATCATGCAAGATTGAACATTTCAAAATCACATAAGAATCTGCTGAAACAACATTATTAAAGAATGTGCCCAGTTATTTACCTATTCGTTCGTTTGATTTACATATTCGAGTGACCCATGCAAACTTGAACTCAGTGCCATGAAGTGTACAAAATACCTCTTAGGTTCCAAATATCAATCAACAACCCAAATTTGTGAATCTGCAGATGTGACGAGTACTTCTGATGAACTTCCAGGTGCAAACTGGAAACCTATAATTTTCCTTTGATGAGATTTCTTCTTTTTGTTCTGCAATTTGATTTGACTTTGCTGTAGCGACTTGTTCTCAGAGGCATTGTATAAACGACAGCTTCCTCTGTACGAGCCAACTACTGCACACTGGCCATCTGGTGTAAAACAAGTAGCGATATTCTGAAAGCTATGCTCCAATAAAGTTACAGAAGAAAGCCGCCCAGCGACCTGCTCCACTATTGAATTGCTTATTTCACTTCTCGGCAGTCGTAAAGTCTAAAGAGACTTGACATTATCCGCAATGAATGTAAAGCTCTGGTCATTAGCTAGACCGATAACACAAAGCTTTCGAAGTGAACCCGAGATTCTAGTTATCAGCATTTGAACCACCAGAGAGCGTGAGACCAACGCCAATTAAATGTGGGAATGAAATTGCCATCTGATGCCATTAACCGGAGGCTCCGTTTGTTACGCTCGGCATTGGTCATGACTCATGAGCTGCTCCCGGAGAACTAGCCAAAGAAATTGTCGCACTCTTTGAGGCCCATCAAAATTTCAAACAAGGTTCCACCGGTCATCTTTAGTATCCCAAGTATTCTGCTGGACCGTGTTAAACGCTGACTTAACGGAGCACATTCCATAGGGTTCCCAACGCCAAATAGCTTGGTCATCAGCTCGAGTAATATCATTGCGTGTTGCCCTTTCGGCCGCCGACCGAGAGTCTCGGGCAGAACCCTCTCTTCTATTTTTCATTTTGTGCTCCCTCAATAATTCGTGGCCCCCCTCTCTGATTTTTGGTTCCCTTTTAAATTAAAAAAAATGCTAAAAGTCATTTGAAAGTGGAGATCAATGTGCTTGAGGGAGGAGTGGTCCACAACTCCCATGAAAAACAAAACCCACGTGATTTGTGGTGAAAGTGGTGGAGATAATGGTGGGTAGTGTATGGGGCCTACAAAAAATAAAAATAAAATAAAAATATTAATAATAATAACAAGTAAATAAATGTTTTAAAATCATATAATATATAATTTCAAAAAATTATTTTTAAAAACTATATTTTATATGTATTTCAAAAATGGGGTTTTAAAAACTATATTATATATAGATATAGATATATATGTATAAAATAAAAATAAAAAATATGGATGAAAATGAGTGTCTACAAGGTGAACTCTACAAAACACAATCACGACGGATCTGAAAACTGTTTTATCTTTCGACGCCTGTTGCTCCACTCTTTCAGGTGCCTCCTCGACCTAGAAGAAATCAGACGAGTTGAAGCACATAGAGAATGTGAGCTGTATAGTTTCCTTCACGAGGGGTGAACCGAAATGAGCTAGAACAGAAGAACTTAGCCCTGTGACGAGCTTCCCACACCAGGGCGTTGATCTCTGATAAGTTCGGTTCAGGAGAGGTAAATTTTACGATCTCGACCTTGGAATTACCTTCAAAAACCACATCTGGGAAACACATTTCCGTCGCGAACTCGACTGCATGCACCGTAGCCATTGCCTCAATGAGGTAATTCGCATCCCTTTCCTATGAAATGTACCCATAATATGTCCTTCGTTATTTCTATCCATAATCATTTTACTTTTGTCGCAACCAGCCCTTCAAGGAAAAGCTGACTAGTTGCGACAATGGGTTTTCCTTTTGAAAAGATTTTAGGGAAATGTTAGTAGTAGTCATCAATCATTTTAAAGTGTGATTGGAACACAAAAAATAGATAATTTTAATAAAACATTTTATTTTATAAAAAATACCAAATCTAGGTATGTAGAAACTAAAAATCGGATTCGAGAGTCGGTTACTCGTAGGGAAAGATTAACACCCACAATGCTCGAAAATTGTTACCTAATTGATTACTCTATCTTTAAAATTTAGAAATTTTAAGTTCGAAGTTTTATTTAATTTAAAATCAAGATGAAAATTTAGAAAAGTTTTGGTTTACTAAGACCAACAACGACCACTCTCAACCATTTAATGCGAAAGCTTTGTTATTGACCAAAGTAAACAAACATTGCCTTGAAATTTAAGAAAATCATGCTATGGAGTTTTGAAAAGGATGTTGATCTACTTCGGGAATTACTAGCAGTCACCCCTTGAGCATACGCGAAGGATATAGTATTAACTCCCTAATAAGTGAACATTGTCTTACCTTTTTGAAATCAAATGCAATCACACAACTAATTTATTGAACCTAATTGGGTTAATTAAAGCAATTCTTAGCTTAAAGTGACAATTATGACATTTAGAGAACTTAAAGGACCTAAACCTAAAAATGAAAGCTCTAATATTAATCATAATTTATTTTAACCAATTATAGAATCGAATAATCAAAATGGTCCCTCGGACATGTTAATACTCCCTAAATTAAAGGACTAAAGTGAAATTAAATATGAAGTGTATAATCTAATTAATAACCTAATTAATTATGTTAAATGAATAACTAATTAAAAGTTCAAGAACTAGATTGGGAAGAATCTAAGGTTAAGGCTCTAATTATTACCCCTAATTAATTTTAATCAATTATTGATTCGAATAATCAAAATGATCATCAGACATTTTAATGCGAGGGTCAAATCAAATTATTCCCTAAATTAAGAAGTTCAAGGACTAAAGTATGGAAAATCTAAATCTAAGGCAAAATCTAAAACTAAAATATTTAAAATAGGGACTAAATTAAAAGTAATCTAAACTAAGATTTCAATATGTAATAAAGGCTCTAGATCTAAATTGAAAACATGCAAAATAAGAGGTAAAAATTTAAATAATTACAAAAAGGTAAATATAAGAATTAAAAGAACTAAATTAGAATGTATGAGAAATTAAACAATATAAATGCAAACATAGAAAGTTAACGAATTGAATAAAAAATGGTTAATAAATTAAAAGTTAGTGAATTGGTAATTAATAAATTATTATCTTATTAAGACTATTGAAGTAGAGATTAAAATAGAATATATAAAAATTGCACTTGTAAATAAAATAGTGACCAAAATAAAAGAATTGAAAAATCCAAACCATATTCGAGATAAAATTAAAAGGAAGCAATCTAGTGACTAAAATAAAAAATAACATAATAGCATGTCCAAATTCAAAATTAACAAAATAGAAATCAATTACCATTATATAAATCCAACCTAAAAGTAGAGGGACTAAAGGGTTACTTTTCACTTTATTTTAACCTTAACAGACAATAATTCGGACTAAAGGATGACTATTGGACTTTTGAGGAACACGAATTTACCGTTCTTGAAACTCAAAAACCCTGCCTGGATAATATCTCCGACTTTTTTCTTTAATGCACTACAATTGGAGACAACAAGGATACGACGCACATCGCTCAGATTGCTATCAGTCACATTGGAACTAAAGAATATCTATTACTTATTAAAGTTTACAACTTATCTAGAGCTGTCACCATAATACCGCAAGATGTTTGTGATTTGAAATGCTACTTGAGAAGAGGCCTCACTAAAAATCAGACAATCATCACCAAAAAGTAAATAAGAGATCATGGGAGCATATCGGTTAATTCGCACCCCACGCAGCTCACCCGAGAAGACTGCTTGATGAAACAAAAAAGAAAGCATCTCACTGCAAATAAAGAACAGGTAAGGACTAAGTGGATCCCCTTGGCACAGTCCCCTTTGTGGAACAAAAGATTCACTTGCAACACCATTAATGATGATGGAATACGAAATGAAGCAAACACAACGGTTGATGTAATTTATCCAATTTGAAAAGAAACCCATCCTTTGTATTACTGCCCACAAGAAATGACATTCCACCTATCATAGGCTTTGTTCATATCTAACTTCAAGGCAAAATAACCCACTCGACCTTCTTGCTTTTTCTAAAACAAGTGAAGCATTTCATAATTTGTAATAATATTATCTATGATCAATCTCCCAGGAACAAAAGCAGTTCGTGCTTCATAAATGCACCCATGAAGAAAGTTTTGCATTCTGTTTACCAGTAATTTTGACATTATTTTAAAGAGAACATTGCATAGACTAATAGAGAAAAAATGGGTTATTTGGCACAACGTTGCTACTTTCGGAATAAGGATTATACGAGTGTGATTCACATTTTGCATATCATACCTCCCTTGTAATAGCCCGATACAAAATTCAGTAACTTCAGTACCAATCAAATTCCAAAACCGTTGATAAAAGAGAGCTCCCAACCCATCCTCACCAGCAGCCTTCAAATGGCTCATTGATTTCACCATAGAATGCACTTCCTTCCTTGTGAACTCCCGAAGCAATTGAGAATTCACATCGTCCGGAATACATGGGACAATGCCATCAAGAATACGTTCATGAACCCTAGGGGAGGTCGAGCTAAACAAGTCTTGAAAATAAGTATGAGCCAAAGCTTCAATTCCCAGTTCTGTGTCAATCGAAGTCTCATCTTCTGTTTCAAGGACTGAAATCCTATTATGCCACTTCCTTGGGGATGCAAAATGGTGGGAAAATGAAGTATTATTATCTAGATGCTTCAACCAATTTTCCCGGGCGTGATGTTCCCAAAAAAGCTCTTCCTTAATCGCCTCCATATTAAGCTTCAACTTTGTATCCACTATGTCACTCAAAACCTCATCTGTTGGTGTAAGCTCTTCCAAAGCTAATAACAACTTTTTCAACTCATTAACAGTCATCCTCTTGTTTTAGCAAATTTCCTAAAACCATCTATCCAAGCCATGACTAACATAAGACAATTTATCCGTAACCAATCTCTCTGCCTCAGCCCACAAACGATGAACTTTAGCCTCACAAGTATCCTAGAGTAGCCAAGAAGCTTCAAATTTAAACTGCCATCTTCTAGAGACTCGATTCCTATCCAACATATTGAGGAGTAGTGGGCAATGGTCTGAGAAGCCGTGAGCAAGATGACTCGAGATAATCTGGAAAAAGCTGTCGCCACAGAGAATTAGCGATCCCTCTATCC
Organism: Hibiscus syriacus; assembly: GCF_006381635.1. Lineage (NCBI taxonomy): Eukaryota > Viridiplantae > Streptophyta > Magnoliopsida > Malvales > Malvaceae > Hibiscus > Hibiscus syriacus. The sequence goes on along the minus strand of NW_024062759.1, from coordinate 1,720,862 downwards.
AAACGTTCTCGAATAATATTATCAACATGTTTGCCTCTCCCAAGTGAACCAAGAGCCCAAGTAACCCACATCCGTGAGTCCACAATCATCCATAGCCATTCGAAAAGCATTCATTGGACACTCTGAACGCGTTACACCGCCCTCCTTTTCAAACACAAACATGATTTGATTGAAATCTCTAATCACTAACCACGACACATTCAGGACATCATTTAACTACCTGAAAGATCCCAAGACTCATACTGTCGAATCCCACAAAACTTCCTAACCTTCTCCATCCTTGAACACTACGGTTTTGTTTCCATAAAGAAAACTACAGAGGGGTTAGTGTCTCTGTAACACCCTAAATTTTCCCCAAATTTGAAACCCTAGGATTTTAGAATTTTTCTTTGAATCCCCAAAATTTGATTTTTGAACTAAATTGATTTGAAATAAAATTTTCCGACCTTTTTGCAAAGAAACAAAGTTTTGGGTATCTTTTGAAAACCCTAAGAAGTTTAGGCATTATAATGCGATTAGACCAATTTTAATTAGAATTCAACTAACTTCTTCATATATCCCGAGCAGCCACCTAACTTTATTTTTTCTTCATTCCTTCCTTTGCTATTGCTGTTTCATTCAAGTCTCTTGTCACCGTCGTTTTTTGAACAAGGTTGTTGGTGAAGTCAACCGTTGGCTTCATTACTCCTCGCCCTAGCGATTATCATCAGGTCTTACACACGGTAAATAGAATCAAACTGAAACAAATATTTCCCCATTGCTATGTCATTGTTGCTATTAATCTCGGTTATTTTAGGGATTTTTTATCGTCGGGGGGTTTTTTTTTTAAGAGTACTCAAACGATTAGTTTGGACCCCCACCATCATTATCGACAATTGAAAGCCACTAGGTAGCACCCTTGTGCGGGCTGGCAGCTCATTGGGTGGCCTGATACGGCGGGGCAATACCCTGGGTAGCCTGGTGCCGCTGGACAGAACCTTGGGGTGCTTGTTGTCGCCCCTTTCATGCCTGACTGGGCTGTCATAGTTCGAATCAAGACCTCCGATATCGGTTACCTCGATTCAAATAAAAAATTATTCTAATATTGTTTAATCGTTATTTTTAATTAAAAAATCATTGAATTGAGAATTTAATAGGAATGCCATAATTTTGTAGGAGATATCGACTCAAAAATGGAATTATCGTCTCCTCCATCGTTACCCATTAATTTTGGATCGACTCAGATAACGAGATCTGACCATGAGTATTAGTTAATAATTTAGATTTAGATTCGGCTTTGTTATGAAATTAGAATAGTAAATTATTGGTTAATTATTATGTAGGAACATATTTAGTTAGACCTACCGTTTGAGTCGATCGTGTGAGACGTTATTACCGTCGATAGATATCTGTCGATGTGTCTCTCCCTGGAGCTATATCTATTTCATGTTGATTGATTATTTGAAATTGGTAGTGAGCATGATTGTTATGTGTATTGTTACTTTAAATATAATTCAGTTAAGTATGATGTTTGGAAGTTAGTTTCAAGCATGATGGTTATTTGATATTGTTGTATCAGTTGAAATTCAGAAAATTATGTTATGTGACTTGTAATATTTTATCGGATTCGTATTATGTTATGTATTCGGACTCTGGGATCATGTAATCACATTCTTATTCGGTTCAAATCGAAAATTAGATATATGATATTCGATTATGTGTTATTCAGATGTGTTATTTAGATCGGATCAGATATCGAATATGTGAGCCATTTGCATATCATATTGGGACGAATTTTGATAGGGGAACTTCAGTGCATTCACTTGATGGGGTGAATGTCAATTTTTCGGATTTAATCGCCTCTGCCTTTGTGGCGAACCCCACTCACATGGTGTGTTTGGATGTTAAATAGTGTGGTTTTGGGCAACTCACTTTTTAGATGGCGTGACAAGAGTACAACATGTGCATGAGCATTTGTATATCATTTAAATTGTTATTACCCTTGATGATTTGATGTATGAGTATTATTGTATGATTCAGACTATGCTATTACTTGTGTTTGATTACACTTTAGAGACACACTAAGCCTTGTAGCTTACTCCCTTTTAGTTTCTTCTTTCAGATTCCCGAGCTAGGTGAACTGGTACTTGGAGTTCAACCTTATTTCGTTTTCATTATTTTTATAGTATAATATTTATTTGGACTTTCTGTTTATTATTTTGTTAGTATTTATTTAGATAATATTTATGATGTTTAATTATTTTGGGGACATTGGATATAAACTCTGTTTTAGATTTTGGGTTTGAACTTTGAATTTTATAAGCGTTTGGTTTATGTTTAACTATTATTAATCTATTTTATTTACACTAATTGTTTAAAATTAGTAAATGCGATGGAAAATTTTAAAGTATTTAAAATAAGGGTTGGGTAAGTTTTTGGGGAAATTTAGTTAATGATCCTTCTGGATCTAGCCTATTTCGACTTGCTAGGGTAAAGGTGTTACATTTAGTGGTATTAGAGTCTGGTTAAACTCTCAGACTGTGGAGCTCGACCACAAGATTTTTAATCGAAAAATGATTTTTGACCTGCATAAAATATTTTCGATTTAAAATGAGAATTTTTTGAATTATTCTTATTTTCCAAATATTTTTATAAATGTTTCATTTTGGAAACCCAAGTACCAACTTTAATTTTAAGATGTCATTTATAGATAGTTTCTTATGCTACCCGTAGGATTTCTCGATTAGCGATCGATCGATCAAGGTTAAAATCAATTTAAACGTTGACAAGAAGTAAAAAGTAAGATAGAAATATTGATTCTAGTTCAGCTAGTAAGGATAAACCAACTTAGAGTAGATGTTCAGTCAGATCGAAAGTTAGTTAGTCGAAGTTAGTGTATGCTACTCGGAGATATGATAATCAAGTTGAGCTAGACAAAATTGTGGAGATCTTAATTCATTCTATTTTTATTCTGGTGAATTTCGAGGATGAAATTTTAATTAAGGAGTAGAGAATTATAACTCCAAAATTTTTTTTGCAAGGAAAACAAAGTTTTGGACCCCTTTGGAAAACCCTAAGAAAGTTAGGGATTTTTGATGTGATTAGACCAATTTTAATTAGAATTCGACTCTAACTTCTTCATTTATCACGAGCTGTCACCTAACTTTGTTTCTGTTGGGAAATAAACCGAGTACGAGTAATTTTCCTATAACTAGATTAGTAAGAACGCGAAATAAAAACGGAAAAATAATACCCGAAATTGATAACGGAGTTCAGCCAAATTATACCTACGTCTCCGAACTGCTGCAGATCTTTTACTAAGAGAGAAAATTTACAGGTGCTTACAAAACACTCACTACTCACAAGAAAACTCTCTAGTATTGGGAGAAAGAAATAATTTTGGATTTTGGGATGATTTTGAAGCTAAATGAGTAAGGGTATTTATAGTTGAAACTTAGGGACTAATCTTGAAATTACCCTAAAATACAATGACTAATTGTATGATTTAACCATTACCATTTTCAACACAATTAGGCAGCATACCTTTGAATTCTAAGCAACCCTATTTGAATTTAATTTTAACAACCTCATTTGAATTCAATTTTAACAGCCACCGACTGCCAATATTTTCAACAATCTCCCACTTGAAGACTGATTTTAATCTGTCTTCACACCTCGATCAATGCAGCAATATTTCTAGTCTTGTTATTCTAGCATGCCAACTGAAGCTGAACACAACTTCAGTTTGTCCATGTCTGTTGGATTTTAAGCTCCACTGATTTTTTCAAGTTTCAAAATCCCATCTTTCAGAAGAGACCGGATAAAATGATATCTCAATTGTATGTGCTTCGTTCTGGAATGAAAAGACGGATTCTTTGCTAGATGTATAGCACTTTGACTGTCGCAATACAAAACATTGTTCTCTTGTTTCTTGCCTAACTCTTCTAAGAAACTTTGTAGCCAAACCATCTCCTTGATGGCTTCTGTAACAACGACATATTCTGCTTCAGTTGTGGAGAGAGAAACTATCTTCTGTAGTTGAGAAACCCAACTCACTGCGGTTCCTCCTAGAGTATAGACATACCATGTAGTGCTCCTTTTGATGTTAACATTTCCGGCTAAGTCAATATCTACATAGCCTGTCAGTATCATATCTCCACCTTTGAAACAAAGTGCTTTGTTTGTGGTACCCCGCAGATATCCGAGGATCCATTTGACTGCTTCCCAGTGTACCTTACCCGGATTATTCATGTACCTGCTAACAGCTCCCACTGCTTGAGCAATATCTGGCCTGGTATAAACCATGGCATACATCAGACTTCCAATTGCTGAGGCATACGACACCTTCACCATGTGTGCACGTTCTTCCTTCGTCTTTGGTGACTGTTCTTTGGAGAGTCTGAAATGAACACCTAAAGGTGTACTTACTGGTTTAGCATCTTGCATGTTAAACCTGAAGAGTACTTTGTTGATGTACTCAGCCTGTGATAATATCAAAGTCCCCGACTTTTTGTCTATCTTGATCCTCATCCCAAGAATCTTCTTTGCAGCGCCCAGATCCTTCATAGCAAACTGCTTTGACAATTTTTGCTTCAAGTTTATAATCTCTTGCATGTCTGAGCCTACAACGAGCATGTCATCAACGTACAACAATAAAATAATGAAGCTATTGTCGAACCTCTTGATGTAGCAACAATGATCTGCTTGGCATCTGGTAAAACCACTACTACCCATGAAACTATCGAACTTCTTGTACCACTATCTAGGAGCTTGTTTTAAACCATACAAGCTCTTCTTTAACCTGCATACCAGGTTTTTCTTGCATGCCTCTATGAAGCCTTCTGGCTGCCTCATATAGATTTCTTTTTCCAAATCACCATGAAAGAAAGCTGTCTTTACATCTAACTTCTCAAGATGTAAATTCTCTGCAGCTACAATTTTCAACACCAGTCTAATTGTAGATAGTTTCACGACTGGAGAGAAAATTTCATTGTAGTCAATACCTTCTTTTTGCTGAAAGCCTTTGACAACCAATCTTGCTTTGTAGCGTTTGCTCCCATCGTGCTCTTCTTTGATCCTGTAAATCCACTTGTTATGGAGTACTTTCTTGCTTGGTGGTAATTCAACTAATTCCCATGTCTGGTTTGACATAAGTGAGTCCATCTCATCTTTCATGGAAGACTCCCACTTGACTGAATCCTCCACTTGCATTGCTTCATCATAGCACTCTAGTTCACCATTGTCAGTCAGCAACAAGTAGTGCAAAGAAGGAGAATATCGTTGGGTTGGTTTAAGAATTCTAGAGGAGTGTCTCAGTTCTGGTGTGCCTGGTTCTTCTTGAACTACTTCAGGATTAATCTGAACATCATTTCCAGAAATCTCCTCGAACTCAGCAAATTCCTTTGTTTCAGCTTCGGTGTTTGAGCTTGATTTTATGGTTGATCTATCTTTGTACATCACACTCTCATTGAAAATGACATCTCTGCTTCTGATGATCTTCCGATTTTCATAGTCCCAAAACCGGTAACCGAACTCATCACCGCCATAACCAACAAAGGAACATTTGTTGGACTTAGCATCAAGTTTACTTCTTTCAGTAGAGTCTATGTGTACATAAGAAATACAACCAAACACTCTTAAGTGTGAAAGGTTTATTTCTTTCTTTCACCAAACTTCCTCTGGTATTCCGCCATCTAAGGGAACTGAGAGCCCACGGTTGATCAGGTAAGCTGCAGTGTTGATAGCTTCAGCCCATAGCAATTTGGGCAAGCCGGCGTGTATCCTCATGCTTCTGGCACGTTCATTCAGAGTTTTGTTCATGCGCTCTGCTACGTCATTCTGTTGCGGTGTCATGGGAATTGTTCTCTCCATCTTGATCCCATTGTTTGCGCAAAATTCTCTGAATCTACTATTTATGTACTCTCCTCCATTATCAGACCTCAACCGCTTGACTTTCAAACCAGTCTCGTTTTCCACCATGGCCTTTCATTTTCTGAAGGTATCAAAGACTTCTGATTTCTTCTTTAGAAAATAAACCCACACCTTCCTTGTTGAATCATCGATGAAGGTAACATAATATAATGAGCCTGCAAGAGATGGAACTAGAGATGGTCCCCATACATCAGTTTGAACCAACTCTAACTTTTCAGCCTTGGGTGTCTTACCAATCTTTGCAAAGCTGACTTTCTTTTATTTGCCAAAGATGCAATCCTCGCATAGTCCGACATCTATACTCTTTAGATCCGACAGCTTCCCTTTTGATAAAAGTGTCTTCATCCCATTCTCGCTCATTTAGTCAAGCCTTTAGTGTCATAGGTTTGTTTTTCCATCAGCATATGCTACTGCAATGATATTCTCTAAATTTGAGGTTACATAGAGAGTATCAGTCTTCTTACCATGAGCTATGACGAGTGCTCCTTTGGTAATCTTCCATTCACAGCCTGAAAAGGTTATGCTATATCCTTCTCCATCAAGCGGTCCTACACAAATCAAATTTCTTTTGAGGCCAGGAATATGTCTCACTCCTTTCAGCGTCCAGGTGGTCTGGTTTGGCAACTTTAATCGGATGTCTCCTTTTCCGACGATCTTCAAGGTTTCATCATCAGCTAGATGAACCTTCACAAAATCACCATTGACATAATTCTCCATGATTTCTCGGCATGGGGTGGAGTGGAAAGATGCCCCTGAATCCAAGATCCATGATTCAATTGGAGTGTTGACGCTTAGAATCATGGCATCACATGTCTCCTCTGTCATGTTGGCAGATACTTGTGCACCGGTATCTTTCTTCAGTGCTCGACAATCTCTTTTAAAGTGACCCTTCTTGCCACAATTATAACAGGTAAAATCTTTCTTTCCTGTTCTTGATTTGCCCATTCTGGATTTCGATCTGCCACTATTTGAATTTCTTTCTGAAGTTCTCCATCTGGACTCCGTGTGCAAGGCTGAGGAGGTTGATGCTTCACCCGATTCTCTCCGTCGAATTTCTTCGCTTAATACCAGATCCCGAACATCGTCAAATTTTAATTTGTTGTTTCCCGACGAGCTGCTGACTGCTGTAACAGTAGCATTCCAACTGTCTGGTAGAGATGATAAGATAATTAAAGCTTGAACTTCATCATCGAATTTAATTTCCACTGAACTCAACTGGGTTGTAATTGTGTTGAGTTCATTTAGGTGTTGTGTCATCGATGCCCATTCCGTCATCCGCAAATTGAATAATCGCCTCATCAAGTGCACTTTTTTTTAGGATGATGGTTTCTTATACACACTGAAGAGAGTCGCCATAAGACCCGCCGTGGTATTTTCCTTTGCTATGTTGAAAGCAACATTTCGGGACAACGTCAGGCGGATAACTCCGAGGGCTTGTCTGTCGAGAAGAGTCCAATCTTCACCCTTCATGACCTCTGGTTGCTTTCCTGAGAGAGGTTGATATAGATTTTTCTGGTACAAAAAATCTTCAATCTGCATTTTCCAAAAGTCAAAGTTCGCACCATCGAACTTCTCAATTTTCACATTCCCTTCGTCTACAGCCATCGCTCCCACTTGAATATTGCTTCGTTTGGATCCTTTCTGACAATTCTTGCGAACCACCGTGTATTAAAAACACCTCTGTCGACAAATTCGTATAGCCGATAATTTTTTACTATTCACTATTCATGTGAATAGTAATAAATAGTAATCTCGCAAAAAATTGACAAAATTCACAACCAAAACCTCTGATTACCAGTTGTTAGGAAATAAACCGAGTACGAGTAATTTCCCTATAACCATATTAGTAAGAACGCGAAATAAAAGCGGAAAAATAATACCCGAAATTGATAACGGAGTTTAGCCAACTTATGCCTACGTCTCCGGACTGCTGCAGATCTTTTACTAAGAGAGAAAATTTACAGGTGTTTACAAAACACTCACTACTCACAAGAAAACTCTCTAGTATTGGGAGAAAGAAATGATTTGGGATGATTTTGAAGCTAAATGGGTAAGGGTATTTATAGTTGAAACTTAGGGACTAATCTTGAAATTACCCTAAAATACAATGACTAATTGTATGATTTAACCATTACCATTTTCAACACAATTAGGCAGCCTACCTTTGAATTCTAAGCATCCCTATTTGAATTCAATAACAACCTCATTTGAATTCAATTTTAATAGCCATTGACTGCCAATATTTTCAACAGTTTCTCCATTCCTTCCTTTGCTATCGTTGTTCCATTTAAGTCTCTCGTCACTATCGTCGTTTGTTTGATCAAGGTCGTTGGTGAAGTCAATCGTTAGCTTCTTTATTTCCTGCTCTCACAATCGTCGTCGATTCTTACACACGACAAATAGAATTGAACTGAAACTAATCCCTCCTCATTATTCTATCGTTGTTACTATTAATCTTGGTCATTCTAGGGTGTTCTTATCGTTCGATTTTTGTTTAAGAGTGCCCAAATGGCTGGTTTAGAACCCCACCATCGTTATCGGCCTTCGACAGCCACTAAGTAGCACCCTAGTGTCAGCTGGCAGCACCCTAGTATCGGCTGGCAGCACCCTGGATGACCTAGTGTGACTGGACATCATCGTGGGGTGCTTGTTGACGCCCCTTTGGTGCCTGACTGGACTGCCATAGTTCAAATCAAGACCTCCGATATCGGTTACCTCGATTCAAATTAAAATTATTCTAATATTTTTTAATCGTTATTTTTAATTTGAAAATCGTTGAATTTAGAATTTAATAGAAACTTCATAATTTTGCAGGAGATATTGACTCAGAAATGGAATTATCGTCTCCTCCTTTGTTACCTGTTAATTTCAGACCGACTCGAACGTAATCGTGAGCATTAGTTAATAATTTATATTTATATTTAGTTTTGTTATGAAATTAGAATAGTAAATTATTGGTTAATTATTATGTATGAACATATTTGGTTAGACCCATCGTTCGAGCTAGTCATGTGAGGCGTTATTATTGTTATTAGCTATCTGTCGAGGTGTGTCTCTACTTGGTGTTATATCTATTTGTGTTGATTGATTGATTGTTTAAAATTGGTTGTGAGTATGATTGTTATGTGTATTGTTGCTATAAATATAATTCGATTAAGCATGATGTTTGGATATTGGTTTCGAGCATGATAGTTCTGTAATATTGTTGTATCAGTTGGAATTTAGAAAATTATGTTATGTGACTTGTGAAATTTATCGGATTCAGATTATGCTATATGTTCGGACTTTGGGATCATATAATTGTGTTCTCATTCGGTTCAGATCGGAATTCATATATATGATATTTGAGTATGTGTTATTTAGATCAGATATCGGATATGTGGGCCATTTGCATATCATATTGGGATGAATTTTGATAGGGGAAGTTTAGAGTATTCACTCGACGGGATAAATGTCACTTTTTTGAATTCAGTGGCCTTAGCCTTTGTGGCTTTTTTGAATTCAATGGCCTTAGCCTTTGTGGCGAACCCCAATCACATGGTGTGTTTGGATAGTAAAAATTGTGGTTCTGGGTTACCCATTTTTTGGATGGTGTGACATGAGTACGGGCAGTGCATGAGCATTTGCATATCATTTAAATTGTTATTAACCTTGATGATTTGAGGTATGAGTATTACTGTATGCTTCGGAATATGATATTACTTGTGTTTGATTGCACTTCATAGACACACTAAGCCTTGTAGCTTATTCCCCCTTAGTTTATTCTTTCAGATTTTCTAGCTAGGTGAACCGATACTTGGAGTTCAACCTTATTTCGTTTTCATTATTTTTATAGTACGATATTTATTCGGGCTTTTTGTTTATTATTTTATCTATATTTATTTAGATAATATTTATGACGTTTAATTATTTTTTGGGCATTATATATAAACTATGTTTTAGACTTTGGGTCTGAACTTTGAATTTTATAAATGTTTGATTTATGTTTAACTATTGTTTTTCTTTTTTAGTCACTCTAAGTGTTTAAAATCAGTAAATGCAAGGGAAAATGTTAAAGTATTTAAAATAAGGTTTGGGTAAGCTTTTGGGGAAATTTAGTTAACAAGTCTTATGGATCTGACTTGTTTAGTCTAGGTAAGGTAAAGTGTGTTACAATATCTCAGCAAATGTCGGAGACAACGCACCGTCCTGGGCATCCCCAATCCTCAGACGTTCCAGCTTAGAAGTTTCGTGGTGATCAGCTGGCATGTGATTTCAAGTTTGTCGATTGAATAGAAATACCATCAGACTCTTCCACAATTTTACTCCTCTAGCGTTTCACACTTTCCTTTTTTTTTTAAGGAACACCTTCTTCCACATACATTATAATGATATCAAAAACTCCCTGTACATTAGGATCAACGTAGTTTGAGGAGAAGACTTTCTCCACCCAAGAGTTAATTTACCAGTTACTATCAATCTGCTTCTAAGTGTCACCTCCAAAACCCCTTTGTTCCCGCTTCGCACCCACACTCATGCTATCCTATCGTAATCACTTGTCACCATACCCCTCCTCTGTTGGTTTTTTTGCAAATTTTGAATCCCACATTGGTTTTGTATAAGGAGGAGGGGAAATTTTTTTGTTATAAATAGAGCCCTCCTCCTCCTTAGTTTAGCATCCCACAAATATAAGTCTTCTTTTATATTAAAGGCTATTTGTACTCTTTCTCTCTCTTTGTAATATTCCTCTATTAGTGAAATATTATTAGGCATAATTTTGGCCTAACCTCGTTAAATTTTGGTGTTTTTCTTTTATGTCTATTTAATAGCTATTGTCGGGTATAGTTGTTGTTAATTATTGTCCTATTAAAATTACTTGTCTTGGTAGTTCTGTCTAATGAGAGTGAGTTTTAAGAGGGACCATTGTGACCCCTCCACTCTTTCCTAGGAATCTAACTTGGGGTGATTTTTAGTACAATCGTTTTCACACTAGTCACCTAGATAATAGTTTTCAAGGTGAATTTGTTATTATTGGTGGAAATTAACTCGTCTTCCACAATAATTGGCATCAGAGCTCTTGGCTTATTTTAGTATGCTCTATGGTTGCGACTTAGGCTGATCTTCCACATCAGAAAAAAATTTCCTTGGGCTAATTGACATTCCGCGTTGGCAGCTATTAAATAGAATTTGTAGTAGAAATGACAGACGACACAAAAACATCCATATCATCGTCAACAGCTTATTCATCTTTAATTTTGGCAAGAAATGCTATGGCAAATGTTAGATTTGTAGTGGAGATTTTTTATGGCACCGGTCATTTCGGCATGTGGCAAAGTGAGGTTCTAGATGCCCTATTTCAGCAGGGTTTAGACATTGCTATTGAAGGAGAGAAACCAGATGATGTTGAGGAGAAAGAATAGAAGTGGATCAATAGATTGGCATGTGATAGTATTCGATCGTGTCTTTCTAGAGAGCAGAAGTATCCATTTTCTAAGGAAACTTCTGCAAGTAAATTGTGGAAGACACTAGATGAGAAATTTTTGAAGAAAAGCGGTCAAAACAAGCTCTACATGAAAAAGAGATTGTTCCACTTCAACTATGTACCAGGCACCACTATGAATGATCACATTACTATCTTTAATTAGTTGGTGACTGATCTGATAAATATGGACGTGACTTTTGAAGACAAAAATCTGGCTCTGATGTTGATAGGATCACTTCCTGATGAGTTTGAATATCTTGAAACTACTCTATTTCATGGGAAGGTTGATGTATCTCTCAGTGAAGTAACTGCTTCCTTGTATAGTTATGAATTGAGAAAGAAAGGCAAACAAAAAACACAAGTGTCGAAGCAGAAGATCTTGTTGTTAGAGGTCGTTCGAAGAGTCAGAATAAAGGAAGGAGAGGGAGATCGAAGTCAAAGTCCAGATTGAGCAAAGATGAATGTGCCTTTTGTCGAAAAAAAGGGTACTGGAAGAAAGAATGTCACAGGCTAAAGAATAAAGGCAAACCTGAAAGGGGAAAGGCTGTCTCAGAATCAAATGTGGTCGAGTATGATGATGCAGATTCAGATTTCGCATTCGCTGCTACGTCATCAACCAGCTGTTCCAATTCATGGTTGTTAGATTCAGCTTGTAGCTACCATATGACCCCCAATAGAGAATGGTTCTTTGGTTTTAAAGAACTAAAAGGTGGAATTGTCTACAAAGCAAATAATTTCCCTCTTGACACACTTGGGATTGGTTCAATTCGCTTGAGGAATCAGGATGGATCAATCAAAACCTTAACAGGTATCCATTATGTACCAGATTTAATGAGAAATTGCATCTATGTGGAAACCTTAGAGTCAAAAGGTTTAGAAGTGAGGGAAAAATATGGGATTATAAGGATTATCTCTGGTGCACTGGCGATAATGAAGGGAATTCGGAAAAGAAACAATGTGTATTACTTTCTGGGTAGTACAATTGTTGGGACAATAGTAGTGGCAGCTTCTACTGATGAACAGGAGTCAGAAGAAACTAGGTTATGGCATATACGCTTGGGGCATGTTGGTGAAAAATCCTTGAAATTACTGATAGATCAAGGATTATTGAAAGGTGCTCGGGATTGCAAATTAGTTTTTTTGTGAGCATTGCATCAAAAGGAATAAGACGATGGTGAAATTTGGAAGAACAATCCATGATACTAAAGGTATTTTGGATTATGTTCATTCAGATGTATGGGGGTCTTCCAAGACAACTTCATTGGGAGGAACACACTATTATGTCACATTTGTTGATGATTTTTCCTGGAGAGTTTGAGTGTATACAATGAAGACAAAGGATGAGGTGCTAGGTTTTTTTCCTTAAATGAAAAAAGATGGTGGAGACTCAAACAGAAAGAAAAATCAAACGTCTCCGTACAGATAATTGTGGAGAGTACAAAAATGATCCACTTCTGAAAGTCTGTGAAGAAGAAGGTATTGCCAGGCATTTCACTGTCATATATACACCACAACAGAATGGGGTGGCAAAGTGTATGAACCAGCCATTAGTGGACAAGGTTCGGTGTATGTTGTCTAATGCTGGGTTAGGCAAAGAATTTTGGGCTGAGGCTTTGGACTATGCTTGTCACCTTGTCAATCGCTTACCATCGACTGCTATTGATGGTAAAACACCATTAGAGAAATGGTTTGGAGAACCTGCTACAGATTATGATTATTTACATGTGTTTGGTTCCACTGCATACTACCATGTTAAGAAGTCAAAGCTGGATCCAAGAGCAAAGAAGGCGGTCTTTATGGGAATCACCTCTGGTGTGAAAGGCTATCGTCTTTAGTGTCCAAAAACAAAGAAAATAATCTTCATCATGGATGTTACCTTTGATGAATCTACCATATTGAGAAAGGTGACTTTAGAAAAATTGGAGCAGACAGATGAAACTCCCAAACAAGTGGAGTTTGAAGGAAGCAGAATTGTCCCAGCCAATAAAGAAACTGATGTTGACTCTCCTATGGTAGAAGAAGAGTCAGATGAAGAAGAGGTTCAGACCCAAGAACCTCCACAGCAACATGAATCAATTACACTCAGAAAGGGAAAGAGAACCATTAGACAATCTGTCCGTTATGCTGATATGGTCTCTTTTGCATCACCAATTGCAATTGATGATGATCCTACCACTTTTAATGAAGCATTCCAAAGTTTAGAACATAAAAAGTGGAGGATATCCATGAATGAAGAAATGCAATCCCTTCAAAAGAATTAGACGTGGAAACTAGCTAGTCTTCCGAAGGGAAAGAAGGCAATTGGGTGCAAGTGGGTATATGCAAAGAAAGATGGATTTCCTGACAAGAATAACATCCGCTACAAAGCAAGATTGGTGGCTAAAGGATACGCTCAAACGGAGGGAGTTGATTATAATGAAGTATTTTCTCCAGTTGTAAAACATTCCTCCATCAGAATTTTGTTGGCTTTGGTAGTGCAGTTGAATTTGGAACTAGTTCAGATGGATGTAAAAACTGCATTTTTACATGGAGACTTGGATGAGGAAATCTACATGACTCAGCCAGATGGATTCAAAGTTGTTGAAAAAGAAGATATGGTGTGCAAATTAGAAAAATCGTTGTACGGATTGAAGCAATCTCCAAGGCAGTGGTACAAGCGATTTGACAAGTTTATGATAGGGCATAAGTACACAAGGAGCAAATATGATCATTGTGTGTATTTACACAAGCTACAAGATGGATCCTATATATATCTTCTTCTTTATGTTGATGATATGCTGATAACTTATAGGAGTCAGACAGAAATTGCGAAACTAAAGACTCAATTGAACAGAGAGTTTGAGATGAAGGATCTTGGTGAAGTGAAGAAAATTCTAGGCATGGAGATATCAAGGGATAAGAAATTGGGGAGGCTTTGTTTGTCTCAAAAAGAATATCTAAGGAAGGTACTAAAACGTTTTGGCATGAATGAGAAGTCAAAACCAGTTAGTACCCCTCTTGCTCCTCATTTCAATCTCGGTGCATCCATGTCACCTAAGAATGATGCAAAACGAGAATACATGTCAAAGGTTTCGTATTCAAGTTCTGTTGGTAGCTTGATGTATGCAATGGTGTGTACGAGACCCGATATTTCACAGGCAGTTGGGGTTGTGAGTAGGTATATGCATGATCCTGGAAATGAGCATTGGCAAGCTGTGAAATGGATTATGCGGTATATTATGAACACCGTAGATGTTGGTTTGGTCTTTCAACAGGACAAACAAGATGGTCAGTGTGTAGTTGGGTATTGTGATTCAGACTATGCAGGTAATTTAGCCAAGCGTCAATCAACTACTGGTTATGTGTTTACATTTGCAAAAGCACCAGTCGGTTGGAAGTCCACCTTACAGTCAACAGTGGCTTTGTCTACTACAGAGGCAGAGTATATGGCAGTTACAGAGGCTGTGAAGGAGGCAATTTGGTTTCAAGGGTTGCTTGGTGAATTGGGAATGGAATAGAAGCACATCAAAGTGCACTGTGACAGTCAGAGTGCTATTCATTTAGTAAGGAACCAGGTTTACCATGTAAGGACGAAGCACATCGATGTTCGATATCACTTTGTACGAGAGATTCTAGAAGAAGGTGGAGTCATAATCCAGAAGATTCGGACCACTGAGAATCCTACTGATATGTTGACAAAAGTGGTAACTGCGGTCAAGTTTAAACATTGTTTAGACTTGGTCAATATTGTTACAAATTGAAAGATGAATTTGCAGACACTATTGAATATTGGATTTTTGAGAGATGTGTGTAGAATTTGCCAATGTGGAGATTTTTTGGTTTTTTGGCAAATTTTGAATCCCACATTGGTTTTGTATAAGGAGGATGGGAAATTCTTTTGTTATAAATAGAGTCCTCCTCCTCCTTAGTTTAGCATCCCACAAATATAAGTCTTCTTATATATTAAAGGTTATTTGTACTCTTTCTCTCTCTTTGTAATATTTCCTCTATTAGTGAAATATTTTAGTAGTGTTCGAGGACTTAGGAATAATTTTGGCCTAACCTCGTTAAATTTTGGTGTTCTCTTTTATGTCTATTTAATAGCTATTGTCGGGTATAGTTGTTAATTATTGTCCTATTAAAATTACTTGTATTGGTAGTTCTGTCTAAGGAGAGTGGTTTTAAGAGGGACCATTGTGACCCCTCCACTCTTTCCTGGGAATCTACCTTGGGGTGATTTTTAGTACAATCGTTTTCACACTAGTCACCTACATAATAATTTTCAAGGTGAATTTGTTATTATTGGTGTAAATTAACCCGTCTTCCACAACATCGTCCTTGGTGGAGCTCAAATAGAGGCATCCCACTACAAAAGAATATCTTTTTTGTCTAGTAGAATTCTTAAAGGAGAATATTTTTCTCCATGTCCAAGATTACCATAAAGGAAACAGAACAATTTCAATTTCTCATATTGAAATACAACATAAACGAACATACCATTCGGTAAGGCTAACTTTTTCCTCCTTTTCACCAGACGTCAATACCTACCCATATTTAGATGTTTCTCTTATACCCCAATGATATGACAATAACATCAAACTCAATGAAAGACCCTATAAAATTACACATCAACTTAGCAACCTATTCGAATATAAATTCAACCAGCAGTTCATTTACCAGAACCCAAAAATCCACAGTATTAAGAGCCACATGTCTCGGATCTTCCCCAACCACCAATCTATGAAGAATCAATAAGTGGGCATTGAAATACCATGGACCATTATTAACAATCAGATTCACATCGATTTCATGATAGAGACGAAATAGAAACTCACGCTCCCCTAAGTCAATAATTGAATACCCTAAATAGGGTGCCAAACGTTGACTAAAGTTATCCTCATCGCTTGGAAATTGATCCCACTAGCAGTAAGAAAATGACCCACCAGACAGTAATCAAATGAGAGTTGTGATAGAGAATCATTCTGCCCAAGAGTTGGGGCTTCCTCCTCCTCATCGCCTGTAAATTGATCCCACTAGCAGTAAGAAAATGACCCACCATACAGTAATCAAATGAGAGTTGTGATAGAGAATCATTCTGCCCAAGAGTTGGGGATTCTTCTTTCTTATTCCCCAAATTGAGGTTCTCCAAATCACGTTCGATTTCTCCCATTCTCAACAGAACACATATTGATCGCTCACCCTAAATAGGAAAAAAACTGAGATTACAGCTCAAGAAATGTGCCACAAGAGAAAAAGGAAAAAACGTGTCAGACGGTAGAGGAAACCCTAACACATATGGTATAAAACTTATAAGTAATCCTTAAGACTTAATGTTTTTAAAATGAATGTAATTGTTTTTTAGTAGTGTAGGATGCATGATTAAAAGGTAATATATGTTCACAATTTTTTTAATTATTAACAAAGTACACCTTATATACATAACTAGTGGAACCTGAATTCTTGTAAGAAAATCACTCAATATATTTAAGATAAATGTAACTTCATTCTTCACATAAGTTTTTAAAAATTGACAAAAGGGTACATGAAATCCATGTACTTTTTAGATCTATTACGAAGGAAATATTGTTTATGGCTGTTGGTAGAGACGGAGATAATCAATTTCCGATTGCATTGTCAATTGTTAAAGGAAAAGGAAAATAATCATGGAGATGATTTATGTATAAGCTCATGGTTAAGTTAGAACATCTTAATGGCGAAGGATTTACACTGATGTTGGTCAATGATGAAAAACGTTGGTCAAAGAGTATTTGAAACTTCGAATACCCATTCTTAAAAATATTCTTTTTAGAAAATTAAATTTACATATAGACAGCGTGCCATCTATGAACCCTCACTTATGTTATACATATTTTATCCTATGTATTGTGAATTTTTATTTTAGCATTTTAAACTTAATTATTCAATATATTTCTGTTGATTCAATAAATAAAGAAAATGTTAAGTATGATCGGTTCAAAATGTCAAACTGTTTTTTGGGTGAGGTTCATTTCCTCTACTTTTTTCTGTTAAAATTTTCATTAGATCTAAAAGTTTAGTAAACTTAACTATTTTATTCGCATGTTATTAAGAGGAAATTAAATTTTACTGATTAATTTAAATAAATCGATATAATTATTGAAGTTTAAATTCTGACATTATAAATTATATAAGTTGAATTTGAAGGGTCATTCTTATAATATTTTTTCAATAAATAATTTAAATTAATTAATTAGTGAAACAGGTATAAATGATTATAGAAAAAAATATTAACTCTAATTAGAAATAATATAACGATCTAATCAAATACCAACGCATGCACTTTTTTGTTGGAATTTTTTCTACATAATCCATATAACAATAGCACTGTAAACAACATTATATTAAATGAAAAAATAGCTAAAATAATGTAGGAAAATAGCGATCGTGTGGTGTGTAAAATCGTACACAAATTTAATTTTTAAAAGTATAAGTTGGAAGGGATCACATGAGGCCGTGTGAGTAAATGTGCCAAATAAATAATTGTTAAAAACAAAACATCCGTATGATTCAGATTGGTTATATTGGTCGGTGGTGAAGACTGAAGTTCCAACCTCTCTCTTTTTTTTATTTTCTTTGGATTCTATAAACTGAACACAATTCCTCTCACATCAATACCCACGTACTGCCCAATGCCATGCACCTCAACTTAACAAATTTATATTATTATACTAAAACCTATTCGATTCTTAATGTCGTCTGTAAAACTAAATAAAAACATTAAGAATATCTGTTTAAATATAAAATATTAACTATCACATTAAAAAATATACAAACACAAATATAAACACATATACATGTCTTTTGTCACCTAATACATGGTAACATATATAACGCGAAGCGAACATCAACGCCTGGGTCATTTCATATAAGATGAATGCAATTTTATGTAACATTGAGGTTGAGTTGAACTCCTATGAAACAAGAGATATAATATGAATAAAGCAAAATAGAAACTTGGGACTTGTTACATATATATAGTTTATAGTTGCATATTATCGTCTTATAATACCGACATCTCTCCCACTTGTTTGCAGCTCTATTTCAGTACAAACGAGACGGAAGCTTGAAAATAGAAGAAGAGATTGCAGATGCTGAAATTTAAGTTATTCTCGAAACCTGCAATAAAGGATAAGATGTAATCATTTTGGTCTTAACCTCAAAATTCGTTATTAGGGTTTTTACTCCCAAGGATGAAGGTCTAAACTTTTAAATCCATATTAGGGCTAATCCAAGGAACTTTTAATCGAGTCGAGTCAGATTAGCAAGGTGAATGCACTTACCAGGAAATAGCTTTCGCCGTGTTGTAAAGCCTGAAGTAAAAGGCCGAATTCGTTCATGGGGATAGGCACGCCTGAGAACCAACTCTACTTCTTCACCAAACATGCCTTTTCCCTTTCCTATCAAGGGGTCCTCTTGGAACTTCCGTTGGAACGTCATTGATGAACACTGATGAATCCTGAAACTGAAAAAGAAAAAACGATCCTAGTAAAAGTTATAAGGCCAATTCATGCTGCAGCTGGAACTCAGTTTTGCAGAATATCAGCACTTAATTTCTGCAGATTTCTTGGCTTAAATTCTGCAGACAGAACTGCTCGTTACAGTCACTATCTTATAATTGATCAAAGAAATTGAAATCAATGAAGGTTTCCTTTTTCATTTCCCCCTTAAATATTGGGAAAAAGCTTAAAGTTGAACCTTAATTAAAACAAGTGAAAGTAGAGAATCTTTGTGGGGGGGAAAGATTGTATAATTGGCTTAGGTTATTTTCAATCATTGGTTTCTCTTGTATAAAATTGATTTCTTTTACAAACTCATAAAAAATACCCAATAGAAAGCTTGAATACGAAACAATAAATAAGGTAGCATATGGGTTATAATGCAAAACACTAAATACTTTGTTAACCACATCATGACTACTTTATTTTATAGAGAAAATAACTATACGATTTTAACCAACTTTTTCCGGATTTGCCAAAATGACCAACAAAATCGCAATGCGATCGCTAATTCGCAACGCGATCTCCATTATCGCAAATTCGCGTTGCATTTTCGCAATGCGATAGTTGAAAATTGCGTTGCGATGGTTTACAGTTTCGTTGCGATTTTCCCAATTCGCAATGCGAATAAGTAAATCGCAACGCGAATTGGGAAAATCGCAATGCGAATAAGTAAATCGCAACGCGAATTGGGAAAATCGCAATGCGATACTGACTATCGCAATGCGATAATAAAAAATCGTAACGAGATACTTACTTTCGCAACGCGATACTGACTTTCGCAACGCGATAATACATAATCGCAATGCGATTTTCAAAGCGCCATTAGTATCCTGGCCAAGTATTTTATTTTTAAATTCCAAACATGATATAAATATATTGGAACACTGAACTGTCCACAGTATATCCCGTAATCGCAACTCATAACCTAAAACCTAAAATCACAACTCAGTCCCATCTCCATCTCTCACTCTCTCACCCATCTCCGACGAAATCCGTCCCCATCTCCGGCGAAATCCGTCTATCTAAATCTCTCAGAGCCACCCACACAATCAGAAATGGAAAATCAACCAAATCAACCAACGAGGGTTAGTTTTTTTAATTATTTTCTTTTTGAAATTTTTGCATTATTATTAGGTTTTTCATATTGAAATTGATGATAAGTTTACTGGTAATTTCAATAATAGATTAACCATTTCACTTAGATTGCTTATTAAATCAACCAAGAATCGCAACGTGAAATGCAAATCGCAACGCGATTTTAGTTTCGCGTTGCGATTCTCTCGTTGCGATAGTCATTTTTGTGTTGCGATTTTCATTTTCAGAAACTATTCTTCTTCTGCAAATTGAAACTTGAATGAATTGCATTACTTCAACCAAAAAACAAAGACAAATACGAAATTCACAGTGTTGCATATTTAAGTTTGAAGAATAAACTACTACTATTTATGTTTATTATTGTTTTTGGTATATCTTCACAGTGTAGTTTTTGGTATATCTAATTTAGTATGTTTATTGTTTTTGTAGAACTTTTATTCGGCTCAATTGACCTTGAGAAATAAAGTCAGCCTGGCCAAAACAATTGCGTCGAAGCTTTCACCTGCACAAAGAAAAATGTTTGAGGATACATGCTTCGGGCCATGGCTGAAAGTACAACATCCCGGTGGAGATGCGATGTTGACACACCTGTTTCTTCAAACCATGACTAGAGATCTACCAGAGACTATACAACGTCGTGATGAAGAGATATGGTTTGATTTTCCACCGGCGTATACGTGTTTTGGGCGGGAGGAGTTTTGCTTAATCACCGGTCTACGCTTTGGACACGATGATGTAGGTCGGTACACTAGACACATTACCCGCCCATCATGGCTATCCCGGGTTTTTCCTGAGCTGGAGAGGCCGAGTCTACACGTAGAAGACCTGACAAGATTTTTGAATAATAAAGATGGTTTTACTCGGATGGATGACGTCGACGTTGTCCGAGTATGCCTTCTAATTCTTTTGCATGCCAGCTTTTTAGGCAGAGAGGCCAAACAACCTATTCCAAATGATCTAATCAAATTGGTAGAAGACCTAAATGCGTGGAACCTGTTTCCGTGGGGCTCGTATTTATAGAAAGCTACATGGAATAAGTTATCGTCTGCCTTGGATGATCGAAAAAGTTTGCATGGCGATGGTTCCAAATACACTTTGACAGGCTTTATTTGGGCCTTTAAGGTAAGAATTTTATATAATGTTTCCAAAATATAAGTAATTATTTAATAATTACTAATGTTTGTTATTATATTGTTTGTAGATTTGGATATTTGAGGCCTTTCCCGCCATGAAGACATATGCAATAAAAACTTCAAATAATATTCCCAGGGCTATTTCCTGGAAGAGGAAACGAACCTTGCAATGGGAAGATTTACTACGGTATACGGCAATAAATAATGTAAGTTAACATATATACTACCATATGTTTATAAACAAGTTATTACTAGTACACATTTAACTTTGTTTGAGCTTTTATATTGTTAGGAGGCCAACACTCCTCTACAGAGGCTGACACCCACGGAAGCTGAGCTTGCCACTGATTGGTGGCAAGCTAGTAAGCGTTTTTTTTGATGGAACGGTTGATGAGAAGCCTCCACTTCGGGAGCCATCACCTCGCCCAGAGCTATCACCTCACCCAGAGCCATCATCTGATCGACCCGGCTATACACCTCCACAACGACAGCCATCACCTATTCTGTCACATCATCGAGCCTCTTCTCCACCATCACCGCAAGATAGGCGACCGGCAAAGATGCCACGACGTTTATCTCCCTGTTCTCCACCTCCACCTCAACGGGATGAGTTAGGGGAGTTACGTGATGAGGTCAATGCCTTGCGTGAGGAGGTCGGTACTTTACGCAAAGACGATGGTGCATGGCGTGTTGAGGTGTCTACATTACGCGGTGAGGTAGCCGCTCTACGTGAGATGGTAGCATCGTTGCAGAATGAGGTTCATACTCTACGCAACGAGGTAAGTTTAAGATTTTTCATACTCGTAATTCATTCGGTTGCTGCCAATCTGTTTTTGTTAGTATTTGTTTTTGGTTTTGTTTTTGTCTTTTGGTTGAAGTAATGCAATCCATTCAAGTTTCAATTTGCAGAAGAAGAATAGTTTACTTTCGCAATACGAAAATGACTATCGCAACGCGGAAATGGCTATCGCAATGTGAAATGAAAATCGCAACGACAAAATCGTAATGCGAAATGAAATCGCAACGACAAAATCGCAACGCGAAATGAAAATCCTTAAGTTCAATGTCACAGTTGTCAGAGACGAGACCGCGCCACAGCAATCGCCGGGAGCCAGAGGGGATTGTGGTCCTCTCGTATGCCTTTGCTTGGCGCGTTTGACGACGGGAAGCACAGAGGTTTTACCTCGCACCGATAGAGATAGAGCTGCAGTAGGCTTGTGGTTTCGGCATTATATGGCTAGAGCAATATATTCGAGACGCTGCCTACCTGCATCCGCGTTATGAAAGTGTCCATTGTTAATTGGTAAGTCAAATGCAAGTTTTGTTAACATATATACTCCTTTTGGTTTGAAAATGTTTGGTTAAGTACCTAGAATTCAATAATAATTGTTAAAAGTTTATGCATGTTAATCCTCGTTGCCTTTTTCATTTCGCATTGCGATTCTATCGTTGCGATTTGCATTTCGCATTGCGATGGTCAAATGATTGCCTTTCGCAACGCGATTCTGACTTTCGCAACGAGATAATACAGAATCGCAATGCGAGTTTCAAAGTTCACAACAGGTTTTAGTTTCGCAAGCCAAATTTTGAGTGTATATATATACGCAGCAGCAACAACTCATAACCTAAATCCCTAAATCGCAACTCCTGCCATCTCCATCTATCACTCTCTCCGGCGACATTCGTTCCAATATCCAACGACATCCTTCCCCATCCGGCAACAGGTCTTAGTTTCGCATCTCGTTTGTTTAGTTACAACCATGAAATCATCTAATGTTGATCATGTTTGGATAGATTTGTGTTTTGGAGGGTCATGGGAGAATGTTCATGGTGTTTTACAATATATGCCTTTACTCATGAATCTTCAACTAAAACTGTCATTAAAGAAGTTAACTTATGAAACCCTAATGTTACGTATTTCAAAGAAATTGAATTTAGAGCCCCTAAGTGGATTTAGGCTATCTTATCAGAGAAATGGTAAAGTTTATTTGTTAACCGACAATGAAGATGTTGACGATTCATTGCTTACATTAATGTTTCAAGTGATGATGTTACATTGTATGTTGTTGAACCTAGAAGTAGTATTGTTGGGTCAGTAGCGGGTAGTAATCAACTAAGTGGGTCAAAAAACCCACAGCCTTTATCTAATCCAAATCCAAATCAACTTTCAGCACCAAATTCCGGTTTTCGTATTGACCAATTAGACGATGATGAGCCAAGAGAAAAAATTGTGAGTACTAGTCAGTATTCGAAATTTGATCTTGGTCAATACCCAGACTTTGATATTGGTCAATACACGGATTTTGATGATGTTTCAGAAGAAGAAACAAACCCTGCGTGTAATGATTTTGATATTGGTCAATACCCGAATTTTGATGATGAAACACCCGTTGCCGAGGAAGATGTTGTTGATGATAATGAGGAGGAAGTTACGACTGTGAATGAACATGTTGAACATCCATTCTGTAATTCATATAATCCTGAAGAATAAAAAGAAGAAGAAAAAGTCCCCGAAGAAAAGAAAATGCCACGGGAGTATAACTGGAATATGCCAGAATTACTTCAGTTACCGGAAGAAGAGTTGGCAAAGAAAGCAGTTGATTGTTACACAAAAGTTATTCGTATCAAGAAAGATGATTGTTTTGATACAAAGGAAGACTTGAAGATAGCTTTGTATACGAAATGTGTGGAAGATGGCTATCAACTAAAAGTTAACAAATCAAGCAAAGATCGTTTCGAAACAAGGTGTACGATTGATAAAAACTGTATGTGGCGTATGATTGCAAAGAGGATAAAAGATTGCGCAATGTTTCAAGTTAGGACCTTTATTGATAAACATACATGTTCAAGAACCCAAGTTTTTCCTCACCATAGACAGGCAAACAAAAAGGTGTTGGGTGGTTTTCTGGCTGAGTTAATGTTTTTGAATGGCATGGTATATCGGGGACATGAAATTATGACTGACATGAATGCTCGGTTCAAGATCAGTATATCATATTCTCAAGCTTGGAGAGCCCAATGTTATGCCTTGGAATTGTTGAGGGTCGCCAGAAGCATCGTTTGCCCAACTGCCGTCTTATTGTCACAATTTAAAGCTGAAAAATCCTGGGTCGGTAACTCATATCAAAACAGATAGAGATGGACACTTTGAGTTGCTGTTTATCGCCATTGGTGCTGCGGTTAGTAAATCAATATAATTCTGTTGACTCATTTCTGTTAGTTACATGCATTTAAAATTTAAATGATTATATTTCTTGTGTATATTATTTTGTAGATTCGTTCGTTTATTACTTGCATGCGCCCAATTATTATAGTTGACGGAGCACATTTGAAAGGTCGATACCTTGGAGTAAACTTATTAGCAATAGCCATGGATGCTAACAATGGGATATTGCCAATAGCTTACGGGGTTGGCAAATCTGAAACCTCTGATTCATGGACATGGTTTATGGGGCATCTTAGGGATTGCATAGGTCCTATTAGCAATCTGACAATCATATCCGATAGGGCAAACTTAATTGACAACGCTGTTAGAAGGTGTTTCCCAGATGCTTTTCATGGACTTTGTGGTGTTCATTTGTATAGAAATCTAAAATCAAGGTCTGCTGGTATAAAAAAGCACAAATGGACATACTGGAAGGCTGTAAAGGCTTATCGGGAAGTGGATTTCAATAAGCATATAAACTGTTTAAGACGTGTTTTGCCTCAGTGTGCTCAAACACTAGAAGATATCGGGTTTGAAAGATGGTCAAGAGTACATCAACTTGGAGCAAGATATGGTTTCATGACGTCTAATAGTGCAGAATCAATTAACGCTCTAAGTCATCATTCCCGGAAATTACCCATTACTAGTTAATGGAGTTTTTTCGAGCCTCTATTCAACAGTGGTACTACAAGAAAAGAAACCATACAGGTATTATTTCTTTGAATTCGTAACTTATCATATATTTTACTAAGTATTATTTATTTAAATTTACAGGAACATTGGAACATCGTGTTACACCATGGACTGAAAAAAAGATAACGAAACGTGTTGTGAAGTCAACGTCATGGAGAGTTGAACCATGTTCAAACACTTTGTTTGAAGTACTGGATAATAACTTAAATGGGCTTGTCGATCTAAATGCAAGGACGTGTAGTTGTATGAAATGGCAAACATCTGGTTATCCATGTGGCCATGTTATAAAAGTTGCTCTTCATCTAAACCAAGATGATTCAAGCACATACACTATGGATTGCTATACTACAGAAGTATATCGACAGACTTATGCCGAGATTGTCTACCCTATTTCACATCCTTCTGAGTGGGACATACCAGATGACTTACAAACAGTTTTGTCACCAACCATGGACAGAAGGCTACCTGGCCGACCAAAAAGTCACGATCGTATACCGTCTAAGGGTGAAGAGAAGAAGAGATCGACATGTAGTCGGTGCAAGGAAAGTGGTCATACAAGGTTGACATGTGGATCACCAGTGCCATCACAATCATCTTTTCCTCTACCAAAATATGGATCGTCATCAAAATCCAAAGCTCATATGGTGTCAAGAAAAAGGCAATCAAAATCGCAATCATCTTTAAAATCCCAATCACAACTGGCTTCACCTTTTGGGACTGTTAACTTAGGTGATTTTTAAATGCAAACGTTGTATTATGTGGATTTTATGTGTGAACTTTTAACATTTTCAGTTAGGCATGTATTAGTAACTTGAGTTTGAAAATTGCTATGATCTGTTCCAGTTGTTATCACTTAATAGGCAATCATCTTAATGTCCATCGCAACGCGGAAATTACTATCGCAATGCGAAATGAAAATCGCAACGAGAGAATCGCAACGCTAATTTCGCAATGCGAAATGAAAATCGCAACGAGGGAATCGCAATGTGAAATGAAAATCGCAACGCGAATTTAATTTCGCGTTGCGATTTTCATTTTCGTGTTGCGATTCTCTCGTTGCGATTTTCATTTCGCATTGCGATAGTACTTTTTGCCTTCAACATAATGCAGATTGAAATCAACAAAATCAACCATTACATTTCATCAATTAAACAAGCACAAATAAGAATTATGTTAACATCAATTAAACAAATCAACTTTTACAAATCACCTTTTACAAATCAATTAAACAATCAAAAATAAGCAATAATTATTAGAGAAAATAACACTTCTACTATTGAATCAACTTTTGCAGCCATACATCATTTTCACGCAGCTCACTTCTGAGATTAACCTGCATAAACCAAACATTTGCTCAAACAACACTTTCTACACATCTAAAACCTACAAACAGCAATTATTGAATTCTAGGTACTTAACCAAACATTTTCAAACCACAAGCCTATAAACATACCAATTGTTTATGGACATTTTTATAACGCGGATGCAGGTAGGCAGCGTCTCGTATATATCGATCTAGCCATATAATGTCGAAACCACAAGCCTACTGCAGCTCTATCTATATCGTGGGAGGTAGATACTTTATACTTCCTGTGATCAAACGGTCCAACGCCAAGCATACGAGAGGACCACAATCCCCTCTGGGTCCTTTCGTTTGTTGTGGTGCGGTCTCGTCTCTGCTAACTGTAATATTGAGCTTCTTTGGCTTCTTGTTTCCAGAACGAGTCTAATAATTTATCGCATCCAGTATTTAGCCAAATAAGAGCTCCATCCCTTAATAATATCTCTTAAATCAGCCAATGATATGTAATTTATCATGCTGTCATATACTATTGCCTTAAGGGATGGGATCTGAAGCTCGACGAGAAGCCAATGGTTACGTTCCAAAATAGGGATAAACACCTGCAATCATAAGTAATAATTCATTCATTTGCGCACTTATTTATGAATACCTTTAAACTCAATCTAAAATAAACACTAACCTTATCGACCTCCCACCATGCAGGATAAAGTTTAGCTTGTCCATTGCCCAACGCAAATGATTCATCTCGTTGATTCTTCAAGTGAACTGCGTTAAAAGCCGTCGGCATTATTGTATACCGTGTATTTCTTTTATTTTCCTTAAGTTTCCTAATTATTAGTAGACGTGAAACCCACGCATCGATATGCTGTTTTACAAAAAAATACATATATTAGTGAATTACATTAATTTTTAAACAAATTAATCAAATGAAAATATAAGAAAAATATAAGACTTACCCCTCCATCGAAATATCCATTGTCTTCGACCCCTAATAATACGCCCCACCAAGACCGATCAAGCAACAAATAGATATCATCATTGAGCTTGCATATGTCAGTGAAACACCCCTGGCTTCGCTCATGTAGATAAAATTCAACTGCGGTCTTAGCCCAAAGGGTGTTATCCAGAATTATGTCCGGTAGTTGTTTTCTCTCCTCTTCAGATACCGGTATGGTACTGGCCGGTAACTCATACGAGAGCCAACTTGAATCCATCATGTCCGGCACGTCAGAGGGTTTCTCAAGAATCCTACATATGACGCCATGTGAATCGGGCTCTTGAATGGTGGGAGGGACCTCTTCAACAATGACAGTGGCCTCTTGAACGGTGGGAGGGGACTCTCGAGGAATGATAGGGGCCTCTTCAACGATAGGAGTGTACTCTTGAGGGATGATAGGCGATTCGGGCTTCTTCTTGCGGTGTCTTCGAACTATTGGGGTATACGGAGACTTAATAGCACGTGCACGCCGTCTGATGCGTGAACTCTGTCGTGCAAGAAAAACCCGACGTAAAGCATCCACCTTATCGGTCCGCTAAATAAAAATACAAATATCAGTAAATAAATAGACATGATATTTAAACAGTGAAAACAAAGATAAATATATTTCAAACTTTCAACCAAAATACAAAACAAAGACAAATACTAACTTCACAGTGTTAAAGTAAAAAGTTTAGCAGTTTTGGCAGTAACCGAATAAATTTACTAAGAAATCTAAGTGAAATGGTTAATTTAAGTGAAATTACGAGTAAATTTATCATCAAGTTAAATATGGAAAATCTTAAACTTACCTCGTTGCGTAGAGTATGAACCTCATTCTGCAACGATACTACCATCTCACGTAGAGCGGCAACCTCACCACGTAAAGTAGACACCTCCACACGCCATGCACCATCGTTATCGCGTAGAGTATCGATCTCCTCACGCAAGGCATTGACCTCATCACGTAACTCCCTTAACTCATCCCGTGGAGGTGGAGAACAGGGAGATAGAAGTCGTGGCATCTTTGTCGGTCACCTATCATGAGGTGATGGTGGAGAAGAGACTCGATGATGTGACGGGATAGGTGATGGCTCTCGTTGTAGAGGTGTATAGTCGGGTCGATCAGGTGATGGCTCTGGGTGAGGTGATGGCTCTCGAAGTGGAGGAAGTGGAGGCTGCTCATCATTCGTGCCATCAAAAAAACGCTGACTAGCTTGCCACCAATCAGTGGCAAGCTCAGCCTCTGTGGGTGTCAGTCTCATTAATGGAGTGTTGGCCTCCTAAAAATATAAAAACTAAAACAAAGTTAAACGTCTACTATTAATAACTTGTTTATATATGATAGTATTTGTGTTAACTTACATTATTTATTGTCGCATATGGTATTAAGTCTTCCCAATCCAACATACGTTTCCTCTTCCAGGAAATAGCCCTAGGAATATCTCTGAGGATTTTAATGCATATGTCTGCATGCTGGGGAAAGCCTCGAATATCCAAATCTACAAACAATATAATAACAAACATTAGTAATTGTTAAATAATTAATTATAATTTTGAAAACATTATATAGAAATTCTTACCTTAAAGGCCCAAACAAAGCCTGACAAAGTGTATTTCGACCCATCGCCCCGCAAACTTTTGTGGTCATCAAAGGCAGACGACAACTTAGTCCAGGTAGCTTTCCATATATACGAACCCCACGGAAACAGATTCCATGCATTTAGGTCCTCTACCAATAATATTAGCTCATGAGGAATAGGTTGTCTGGCCTCTCTGCCTAGAAAGCCGGCATACAAAGTATAGAAGGCATACTCGGACAACATCGACGTCATTCATCCGAGTAAAACCATCTTTCTTATTAAACAATTTCTTCATGTCGTCGACGTGTAGTTCGGCTTCTCTATTAACTCATCAGGAAAAACCCTGGATAACCATGATGGGCGGGTGATATGACGAGTGTACCGGCCTACATCATCGTGTCCGAATCGTAGACCAGTGATTAAGCAGAACTCCTTCCGCCCAAAACAAGTATACGCCGGTGGAAAATGAAACCATATCTCTTCCTCACCACGTTGTATACTGTCGGGTAGATCGCTAGTCATGGTCTGAAGCCACAAATGGGTCAAACTAGCATCTCCACCCGGATGCTGTACTCTCAGCCATGGCCCGAAGCAGGTTTCTTCAAACAATTTTCTTTGTGCATGTGAAAGCTTCGAAGCAATTGTAGTGGCTAGGCTAACTTTATTCCTTAATGTCAATGAAGCCGAAAAAAATTCTACAAAAAAACAATAAACATACCAAGTTAGATATACCAAAAATTACACTGTCAAGAATACCAAAAACAAAACAATAACATAAATAGTAGTTTATTCTTGAAACTAAAATTTGCAACACTGTTTTTGTCTTTTGGTTGAAATGAAAATCGCAACGAGATAATGAGAATCGCAACGCGGAAATGACTATCGCAACGAGAGAATCGCAACGCGAAATGACTATCGCGACCAGACAATCGCAACGCGAAATGAAAATCGCAACCGCGAAATAAAAATCGCAACGCGAAATGAAAATCGCAACGCGAAATAAAAATCGCAATGCGATTTTGGTTTCGCGTTGCGATTTTTATTTCGCGTTGCGATAGTTATTTCCGCGTTGCGATTTTCATTCTCGAAACTATTCTTCTTCTGCATTACTTCAACCAAAAGACAAAGCAAAGACAAATACTAACTTCACAGGCTAAACAGTTTAGCAGTATTGGCAGCAATCGAATGAATTTAATAAGAAATCTAAGTGAAATGGTTAATCTATTATTGAAATTACCAGTAAACTTATCATCAATCTCAATATGAAAAACCTAAAATAATGCAAAAATTTCAAAATAAAAATAAAAAAACTAACCCTCGGAGGTTGATTTTCCATTTCTGAATGATTGTGAGGGATTTTTGACTGTGAATGGTTGTGAGGGATTTCGCCAGCGATGGGGACGGAAATCTTCGGAGATGGTGACGGATTTCGCCGTAGAGAGTGAGAGATGGAGATGGGACTGAGTGTTGTGTTTTTGGGTTTGAGGTTATGAGTTGCGATTACTGTGGACGGTTCATTTTCCGATTTATTAAGAAAAAATACGTGTTTGGAATTTGAAAAAAAAATAGCGTTAATACGAATGGCGCTATGTAAATCGCGTTGCGAAAGTCAGTATCGCGTTGCGAAAGTAAGTATCTCGTTGCGATTTTTTATTATCGCATTGCGATAGTCAGTATCGCATTGCGATTTTCCCAATTCGCGTTGCGATTTACTTATTCGCATTGCGATTTTCCCAATTCGCGTTGCGATTTACTTATTCGCATTGCGAATTGGGAAAATCGCAACGATACTGTAGACCATCGCAACGCGATTTTCAACTATCGCATTGCGAAAATGCAACGCGAATTTGCGATAATGGAGATCGCGCTGCGAATTAGCGATCGCATTGCGATTTTGTTGGTCATTTTGGCAAATCCGGAAAAAGTTGATTAAAATCGTATATTATATGGGATTTTTGGTCACTGAGGTTATTTTCTCTATTTTATATCATTTCTAATCTTAAAAATGTTTATTAAAAGCTATATAATTCTAATATTAAAAACTGGTATATAATACCATATTTACAGTGATTTAATGATATAAAAACTGTCAAAATAATTTTATGTAATTCAATAAAAATGATAGATTAACTAAATAAATTAAAATATACTGTCATTAGGTAGTAATACTAATTATCGTTCCTAGGAAAAAACAAAAAGAATAAACACCTGACTTTTCAAATCCATGAATATTCATAGTATAAATTTGGATGAATAAAAAAGTAAATGTTTGAAGTAGATGACAAGAATTCACAGTAATTCTCAAGATATATAATCAAGTTTAATGAAAATGAAAATAGGATTAAAAAAAAAAGAAAATTAACTCTTTTTTCAACCATGCAATTACCAGTTTGATAGTGCAAATTCGAAGTTTCCGAAACACTCGAGCTTTGGCCAAGTCCTTGAAACCCCATGGCGGCGGCGGCGGCCACCCCATTAGTACTGTCATACTGAATTGCACCACCCCCAAGTTCCTGTTGCGCTTGGTGGTTATTATTCCTTTGTTCGGAACCCGCTGCAAGGCTGGCTTGCATCTGCCGTTGGCGGCGGCGAGACCTGGAACGCCGGTTCTGGAACCAGTGGAAGACGTTAGCATCCCCAACGGAAACAAATTTCTCGAGCAGTTTTCTTATTCTGACGGTTTCGTCTTTTGAAGGGTTCACCATGCCACTGTTGAAGATGGACTCGAGTATGAGGATTTGTTCCGGTTTTGGCGTCCACCTTGACC
Organism: Hibiscus syriacus; assembly: GCF_006381635.1. NCBI lineage: Eukaryota > Viridiplantae > Streptophyta > Magnoliopsida > Malvales > Malvaceae > Hibiscus > Hibiscus syriacus. The sequence goes on along the minus strand of NW_024062759.1, from coordinate 1,689,219 downwards.
TCACCGGTTCACTTCTTTCGGAACCATGGCTCGAACCATTAGGCTCTGGACGTTGATCTTCCATTATTATGATGAAGGGTGAAGAAAAAAGAAAGCTAAATAAAGGTGTTGAAACTGATAACTAGGTTTAAAATATACAAGCAAAAGAAAAAGCACACGAATACACGGTCTAGAATACACGAGGGAGGAGGTGAATTATATAAGCCTTGATGGAATACTTCCTCAAGTTACGAAATCACCCTTTTGTTGCTTCCACCTCCTATACTTGAAATCACTCCATTGCCTCCTAAATCCAGGGTATGAAATCTAGACTATAATCGGATATTTATATATTTTTTTAAAAAATTTAAAATTTTGGAATACGTAAATTAGTTTAAAATTTTGAATTTGGTTTTTAGTTATAAATTATTCAAGTATTACTATACAAATCTAAAATAAATTAAACATTATTATTTATCATTATTTATATTAAAAATGAATTTAAAAATTAAAAGTGTATGTTGTATTTGAATTCGTACAAATTTGAGTTTGAACTTTCTAAAGTTAAAGATTCAAATCTCGTTATTGTTAGAAGCGTAGATGGGCTCACGATAATTTATAACACTCAGAAATTTTTATTTATACGAAACAAAATATGTTACAACAACACTCTCAATATTACAATACTGCAATACTAGCTGCGGCTAGTTTACAAACACAACCTCACTATTTTATGCTTTGCTAAGCTCTCTCAATTTTCTCTAATTTTTTTCCCACTCGTACTTTGCTTTTCTCACTCACACACACCCTTTGCTACAAATTACACGTATATATAGGAAAACTAAACCGACTTAACTTACTCTGGATGCTTCTCAATTTCTCGTTGCCACCTCATGTTTGTTTCTAAAATATTCTAGCCGCGTGATTGAATTTGCTTGTGCTTATCTTCAATTTGTTTTTTTTGTAGCTGCTGCCATTTGTTTTATTGCTGCCACACTTGTGATTTATGGGACCACCTTAAATCTTGCCGACATATTTTTTTATTGTTAAGTTTGGATGCACATGTGATTGTTCAAGAGTTTGACTTCCAGCACTCCCCCTCAAACTCGACTTTCCATTCCGAGCTTCTCTTTGAGTCGGTTGAATATATCTGCTCTCAATGGCTTTGTGAAAATATCTGCTAGTTGATCTTCAGTTCTGCAGTAAATTAGCTCCACATTTTTGTTCTTCACCTGCTCTCGTATAAAGTGATACTTTGTATCAATATGCTTGCTTCGGCTATGAGAGACTGGATTCTTGGCAAGGGAAATTGTAGACTTGTTGTCGACATAGATTGTAGTTGGTTCTTCTTGCGCCAAATTTAGCTCGTTCAAAATATTCCTTAACCACATTGCTTGGCAAGTGCACGCTGCTGCGGCTATGTATTCTGCTTCACATGTTGAAAGAGCTACTGTTTGTTGCTTCTTTGATGACCATGAAAATACTGCAGAGCCGATATGAAAGAGATATCCAGTTGTGCTTTTCCGATCGTCTAAGTCTCCCCCATAAACACTATCAGAATAACCAACCAGCTTCGAATTTTCTGAATGCGTGTAGAATAAACCATGACCTGTTGTACCTTTGACATATCTGAGGATTCTTTTTGCTGCACTCCAATGATCTTGTTTCGGATGCTCCATGAATCTGCTTACCAATCCCACAGCGTATGTTATGTCTGGTCGTGTGATAGTCAGATACCTTAGACTTCCAACTATGCTTTTGAACAACGTCGGATTCACTTGCTCTCTTGTTGAATTCACACTTAATTTGACTCCTGGTTCTGCTGGAGTGGCTACCGGCTTGCAATCTTCCATTCTGAATTTTCTTAAAATTTCTTCTGCATACTTCTTTTGTGATATAAATATTCCTTCTTGCATTTGCTTCACTTCAACTCCAAGGAAGTATGACATTTCTCCATATCTGTCATTTCAAATTCTTTAGTCATAGCTTTCTTAAAATCATTGAACATACATGATTATTTCCTGTGAAAATCATGTCGTCCACATATAAGCACACGATCATGATATCACCGTCTTTATTTTTCTTTGTGTATAAGGCATGCTCGTATGGACTCTTCATGAACCCATTTCTCTGGAAATATTCATCAATCCTCGTGTTCCATGCTCTCGGGGCTTGCTTCAAACCATATAGAGCTTTCTTCAATCGGTAAACTTTGTCTTCATGTCCCTTTCTAATGTATCTAGGTAGTTGCTCAATATAAACTTCTTCTTCTAGGTAGCCATTTAGAAATGCTGACTTCACATCCATTTGATAAATTTTCCATCCTTTTTGTGCTGCGACTGCTGTGAGAAGTCTGATGGTCTCGATCCTTGCTACTGGAGCAAATACTTCATCATAGTCTATTCCTTGTCTTTGTTTATAGCCTTTGACAACTAGTCTCGCTTTGTGCTTCTCGACCTTTCCTTCTTTATTGGTCTTTGTCTTGTAAACCCATTTTACTCCAATTGGATTATGGCCTTCTGGTTGATTTGTTAGCTCCCATGTATCATTTCTTTCTATTGATGCAATTTCTTCATCCATTGCATTCCTCCATTTGTCATCTTCAACCGCTTCTTCGTATGTTATTGGATCACTGTTCACAAGCAAGCAGAAAAGTAAAACATTATTTAGTTCATAATCGTTGTACCTTTCTGGCATTCTTCTCTCTCTTGTGGATCTTCGAAGTTCTGTGGGAGGTGCTTCAGGATCTTCTATTATGTTGCTAGCATCGCTGCTGCTGCTTGACGACAATGGTAGATTTTGTTGAGGACCTTGATCATCAGCTTGTTCATCTTGATTGATAAGATCGTCATCTTTAAAAAATAGTCCTTCAACTTTCTTTTCTTCTTCGCTCCATCTCCAATAGTCTGCTTCATCGAACTCGACATCTCTTGAAATTATTATCTTCTTTGTAAGAGGATTATATAATCTGTAAGCTTTGCTTCTTTCATCATAGCCAATGAAAATACATTTTTCTCCTCTGTCATCAAGCTTCTTTCTGGTATGTTCGGGAACATGGGCATATGCGATGCATCCAAAAATCTTGAAGTGTCCAACTCCTGGTTTCTGTCCACTCCATGCTTCGTTTGGCGTCATATACTTCACGCTTTTTGTTGGACATCGGTTCAATAAGTAAACTGCACATCGAACTGCTTCAGCCCAGAAATTTCTCGGTAGTTGCTTGCCTTTTACCATGCTTCTCGCCATATCCAGGATTGTGCGGTTCTTCCTTTCTGCAACTCCATTTTGTTGTGGCGTGTATCTGGCTGTCAGCTGATGGATGATACCATGCTCTTTGCAGAATTCTTCAAATAACTTTGATGTATATTCGCCTCCTCTATCTGATCTGAGTATCTTCAAATATTGACCGCTTTGTTTTTCCGCCATTGCTTTAAATTCTTTTAATTTTTCCAGCGCTTCTGACTTTTCTTTCAAGATATAAATCCAACATTTTCTACTAAAATCATCAATGAAAGTTAGGTAGTACCTGTTACCGCCAAGCGATGGTATGTCAAAAGGACCGGCTATATCTGTGTGTACTATCTCCAGCAGTCTTTGGGCACCTTGTAGAGATTTTTGCAAAATCTCCCATGCTTGTTTTGCGGTCTTTGCATCAGAAATTTTTTCAAAGGTAGATTCGTCTACTCCTTGAAAAATAAAGAACAACGCTCTTTTATCTTTTCTCCGGGATTCCTTCAATACCTTCTTTTCTTCATTGGCCAGGACTGCTTCTGCTGCTGCATTTTCAGGCTCGGTGTAACCATCCTCGATGATATCCCAACAATCTTGGGAGCCTAGTAACGCCTTCATTTGAATGCTCCAATTGCCATAATTTATCTTTTTCAATCTCGGGATTTGTGGTTGAATCATGTTGGTCATCTTCTCCACCACGTTGAACTCGAACCAAGCTCTGAGGCCACTTGTTAGAAGCGTAGATGGGCTCACGATAATTTATAACACTCAGAAATTTTTATTTATACGAAACAAAATATGTTACAACAACACTCTCAATATTACAATACTGCAATATCTTCTCCACCTCATGTTTGTTTCTAAAATATTCTAGCCGCGTGATTGAATTTGCTTGTGCTTATCTTCAATTTGTTTTTTTTTTTGTAGCTGCTGCCATTTGTTTTATTGCTGCCACACTTGTGATTTATGGGACCACCTTAAATCTTGCCGACATATTTTTTTATTGTTAAGTTTGGATGCACATGTGATTGTTCAAGAGTTTGACTTCCAGCACTTATAAGTAAGCGTTTTTAATGCTTTATCATCTATACTTAAATTTATATAACTCACATTTGCATAAGTAATACAAATTCTCATAATGAATACTTGGAAGTGTCTACTAATATCTACTCTAAATTCGTAATCTAAAATAATTTTAATTTAAAAAAAATAAATTTAATATCCTAAATATTTGAATCTATGTTCTACAGTATTATTCATAACAAGATGTTTAGTATACACTTGTACCACTTTGATCAATTCGGTCATATCTGTTATTCCTACGTATACTATGTTAACTTCTAAGCTTCCGGTGGTCACAACTGATAATGTAGATCGTTTAAATCAAAGTTTTTTTATGGGGAGGTTCTGATGATAAGAGTGTGTCGCATTTAGTCTCCTGGAAGTGTGTTGCAAACCGAAGCGATATGGTGGTTTGGGTCTTCGATCGATGAGGTTACACAACAATGTTCTCCTCCAAAAAACAACTTGGCGATTTGTTCAGCACCTAACAGCCTTTGGGTTCGTTCTTTGAAAGCTTTATATGGAGTTGGTGATGACCCTATTGTTTACGCTAGAAACCAAACTCGTGTGTTACCGAATTGGTCGCACATTTGGAAGAGCCTTGTATTTGGCCTTCAAAATCTAGCGAATGACATGATTCGACGAATCGGGAATGGGGAAGACACTTTGTTCTGTATGGATCATTGGTTGGGAAGTCCTATTTGTTTACTACCGGATGTTTCGGGACCTATGGATGATGATAAGGTTCCTGTTAGTGAGTATATTACTGCTGATAGGAAATGGAACTCAGAGAAGCTTTTCGCCCAGCTGCCAATGGAGATTATTAATAGTATTTTAGGCTATCCCATTTCCCGTTTTACTTTATTTCGGGATTCATTTATCTGGACATATACCGGGGATGGGATTTTCAGTACTCGATCAACTTATTTAGCTCTTCGCTGGATTTTCTTTCTATGGATGGTTTGGAGAGATCGTTTAATTACGAATGCTGGATGCGCTTCTTGGTCTGCTAACTTTCTTCCCCATTGCTCGGCTTATGGCAGTTTGGAGGAAGACACGATCCACATCTTGAGGAAGTGTAGCATTGCTAGGGGAGTTTGGAACTAATTTCTTTTGATTTATTCCTCGAATGATTTTTACGTGACAGATTTGCAGACTTGTTTGAGTGACCAGCTTGATATCACAGTGCATTTGCTGCCTCAAGTTATGTGTTTTGCAGCGTCCCTTTGGAAGCTATGAACTAGTCGTTGAAGACGGATATTTGATTAGAATGATGCTAGCGTGAATGATGTCTCTTTGTGGAAGTCCATTCTGAATTCTTTGAGGGAAGTTTGCTTGGCCTTCGCACCACCTGAACGAAAGCTAATCCAGCTGCGGCTTGTGTCATGGGAAGCGTCAGCGAGGGGAAAGATTAAGATGAACACTGACGATCATGCAATTGCTGGAGCTGGTGGAATTTTTTGGGATGCAAGAGGCCATTGGATTTTAGGGTTCTCGGTGTATCTCAGATACTGTTCGAGTGTTGCAGCTGAGTCCATGCTATCCGGATCGGTCTTACAATTGCTTGGGAGAACACTTTTCAGGATGTTATTTGTGAAGTGGATGCCCGTGTGGCCCTTCATTTGATTACAACTGGTCATGTTTCTACGCATCCCTTGGGCTCTATTATAGCAGATGATCGTAGTTTGCGTGATCGGGAGTGGAATGTCGAGTTCCAACACCAATTTCGCGAAGGGATTTTTTGTGTCGATATTCTGTCAAAAATGGGTTGTGAGATTGAGGAAGATCTTGTAATTTTTACCCAACCGCTGGACAAGGTGAAGTTCATGCTCGAAGTTGATTGCAAGGGTGTTCAATTCTCCAAGGGTTTCATTTTACATTAGTTCCGTCTTTCTTTATTTTCCTCTTTGTAACCCAAAAAAAAAAAAAACCGAAAGTTTTACACATTTTTAGGATTTTTGGATAGTGAAAAATCAAAGGAATATATTGAATAGCTTAAGATGATTACAAGATAGTATATGTTTATAATCTTTATTAGTTATCGATTCTATTATTCAAACCTTTTCATCTACTTTCTTTCATGCTTAACAAAAGGTGAAAACCCATACTTTTTGGTTTGTTTTAGACTTCAATTATTATACTATATATTATATTTAGATCAACAGTAGAACATAATTAGCTTTTATGTCAAGTGAATGGCAATGTTACACATTCCCCTTCCTTTTGCATATATGGTAATTATTTCACCCAGTTTGATAAAAAAAAATAAACAATAATTAAAATGAACGGCTAAACAGAATAGTATCTCTACTTCCAGGATACTCATTTCAAGGTTGAATAAGTTTTTAATGTTTTGTCAATGTCGTTGGACGCTGAGTAAGATGTAAACAATGAAATGCTTGTTTTGAGTTTAAGAAAATTACATTAAATATTTCATATATGTTTTTGAAAATTATGTGATATAACTTATATTACTGCACCCATTAGCTTTAAGAAATGATATTTTGCAGATACGAGATGGACAGGAACTCACTGCGTACGTGGCAACAAAAAATCATGAGAAGAGTGGTGAAAATGGTAAAGAAACAAAGAAGAGGAGAGGGTTGGAGAAGGAAAGCTAGGGTTTCGGCTAATGTGGCTGAATGCATGGAAACCTGGGCTTGCTGCTTGAAAAAGAAGGAGACAACTTCTTTTTTATATACAGATATATTAATATTAAAATCAAAAGGAGAGAAGAAAACAATCCATACAGAGTGATGGTCAAAAAATGGTGGACTAATAATAATAATCAATAACAAGTGTGACGTTAAGCAAAACATGGCTTACAGTATCACTGCCGTCTTCTCTTTAAAACATTTTATATTAAACGAGAGGACTGAAACTATTATTCAGGGTTGGCTTAAACTTCGAACACCTTTCTCTCCGTCTTCCATTTTTATATTCATATTGCAGTTATCAATCGAACTAAATGGAGTATAAAAGTTACATACGATTATACTTGTGTTCGTATAATGTTTGCAATATATATTAAATAAGATACTTATTTTATTATATATAGAGTGAAATTGAGTATAAAACTGGAACCGATTCGGTCGCAACTGTTCAAATTCAGAATCTAAAAAAAAAACAACATCTATTTTGACCATTGAGACCATTAAATAAATTTATGTTTTTATAATCTTTTCTACAAAGAATAATATTTGATTTTATTGAGAAAATTACATTGACATAAATGAAATTGAGGAAATAAAATAATTATTACAACTCTATTTTAAACATTAATGAAGGTGATCCACAATGATAACTTTTCTATTAATTTCTATACATAGTTGTTTGGTTAATGATTGAACCTAAAAGTCCACTTTTTGCAGGTAGAGACGTCTCCATTCAACCTAATATGTTGAAGAAAGAGCATTGATGATTGTCAAAAAAGAGTGTACAAAACATGGGTTTATGGCTTTTTTTGTCCCTTCAACTTGTACCGCTCATTACCTTTTTAAGGGTTTCTTTATTTTGCACAGACTTCTCTCAAACAATATAAAGGCTAAATTGCAATATTACTCACCAAATTATTGTCTTTTTTCCTATTTTATCACAGAACTATATTTTCTCCAAATATGATTCCTGATGTTACATTTTTCTATTTTAATTAGCGGTCATTAAAATGATGGTGTGATATGGTTTAATAATAATTTTAATCTCTAAAACTTGTATATTTTATCAATTTGATCCTAATTTAAAACAATTCAACTTAATGTGTTACTTAAATCTAAAACTAAAGCCCACAAAACAAAAAAAATTATATTAGAAACCATTTGATTGTCTCAATGATCAGAGAAGGTGCCAGCGACAATATCGAACAATGATGGGCGAAGGCAAGGTTAGGGTTTGGATTAGCAAAGGACTAAGTTGATAGAATTTTTAAATATTGATAGTTAAATTTATTAAATTATTTTGAATTATAACTAAATTGATAGAATACATAAATTTTGGAGAATAAAACTATTATTATATCAAGCCACGTCACTTTTTTATTAGGTTAACGAATGATGATCAAAATAAGAAAAAAATATTAATGATCGAATTTGTAGAAAAATAGTTGATGATCAAAGTAAAAAAAAGGATAATAGTTGAGTGGTTTAATGGAATAGTTTACCCAAAAAATTACACTGACAGAAATATTAGTTGATATGTTCAATCATTGGATTTTTAGGTAGATTTTAGAATTCGGGTTATTTTAACCCAATTCGATATTTAACTGTAATTTATTTGAACTTAATTATAAAATATTGATTAATTATTAACATCATATTAATTTTAATAGTAAATCAAGCTTCCGTAACAAGAAAAATCTAGAAATATATATTTTTATTTAATATATTATTTTTATTCAATTAAAAATAAATAAATTATATTTTTAACAAAAAGGTGATTATTGGGCTGCTTAGCAAAACCCTCACTTGACATCGTTTTGAGACTTGAGAGGGCTATAATAGTTTCTTTAAGGGCAAAAAAGATGAAAATAAAATATGAATCATTTTAATTGGTATCTTTTAGATGTGTTTATTAAAGCTACGAAGAGGATAAGGATGAATCAATTATTTTTTTTAAATCTAATTAACCTATACAACAAGTAGTATTCATCATAAATATTATTTTTTTTAATTATTGATTAATTCATATCCAATAAAGGTTTATTATAAGATGATTCTTTTAACCCACTTTATTTTATTCAAAACGCTATGACTCAAACCTAAAACCTTATTAAATACAATAATATATCATCTTACTATACTAACTGATGAGTGGCTAATTAATCTAAATTTCCTTTTGATAGTTATTCATTTTATTAAATATGTTCACCCTAATATTTTATTTGTACCTATTTTATAAAAAAGTTAAGATGATAATATATATACATGTTTACCATCAAAAATAATCTTGGATCCATCATTACAACTAATGACCAATTTTTATTATTTATTTATTTATTATACGAGATATTTGAACTTCAAACTTAATGAGAAATTTGGATATCATTTTAACCAAAACCTAATTTTCTCTCATCGGTGCGTTGCTCGTTCCTTTTTCTTTTTATTTTATTGATCGACAGTGGCTCCAATTTTAATATTGATTATCGGTCGTCGCTATTCTTTATTGACCTTTTATTTTCTTATATCACATCTTCATTTTCTTTTATTTTTTATTTTTAATAAGTCTGCATGTATGACACATTTTCATTTGCCTTTGTGACATATGTTTTTCTTCATTTTGGCATGTTTTTTGGTTGTTTGACAGTTGTTTTCATTTATCTTTTTCTAAGGGTTGATTTAAAAAAGTCACGACTGATCAATATGAAGCTTATATGTTATCATGTTGATCTTTCATGCTTTGGACCTTCATATTGAATTTAGATACTTGATTTGCATTCATTGATAGCTTTTCACGTCCATCGACTATGATTTATGGTTTGTCGGTGATTTTTTAATAGTTTGATCCCTTTTGTGGTTCATTTGTATCTACCTTTGTTTGAGTTTCTTGGTTAGGTTTTTAATCTTTCCTTCTATGGCCCTTATGTGATCTTAAATGACTAGTTTTACGTCGATGATTATAGAAAATAATCCTAATTATATATTTAATTTATAATTATGATTGTAAATCTTAATTGTATTTCGAATTATTTCATACATTTTAATAAAACAAGCAACTTCTGTAAAAAAAAAAAACCCCATTAAACTTAATGATTTCATTTGAATTATGCATGTAAAATAAGTAAAGGAATATATATAGTTTCACTTTGATGCATGAGAGGTTATAAAATAAGCGAAAAGTTTAATTATGCTCCCAGTCCATCGTTTTCAATTATGGAAGATTACTTTTTTTATTAGTTTGATTTAAAAATAAAATATAATTGATAACACAATTTATGATTTTTTTTAAACTGAAGTATGTGATATTTTAATGTTCAAAAGTTTGATTTAAAAAATCAATTCCAATTGATTTTATATATTCAAATTTGTTTATAAACGTTAAATTAAATATGTTATTAGCTGGATTTTAAATTTTAAATCAAACAAATAGAATGATTAAATTCATGAAATAAAAGATAAACCGATTAATTTTTTTAATGTGAAGATTACAAGTAATAATATATGTTTTAAAAAATTTCGATCATCTAATAATAAATGCTCAAATACATTATCATGTGTCTCTGGCGACCACCCAAATAATAAGCTAAAAGAATCGGGATTTTAAAAATGAAAAGAAATTTCCAACTAAAATTCAACTCTTTTTTTGGTTGCAACTAAAATTTGAGAGTGGATTGCAACCAAAAACAGAACATTAAGCTTATACAAACAATTAATTTTGCAGTAATGAAGCATGGGATGGTGCAATAAATTGTGGGGAATGGGTCATCTAAATCGCCTCTACCTTTATGCTTTTATCCACAACCACAAATATCGCTTCAAAACCTATATCATATTCATATATATAACTATACCTACAGTTTTCGTCACTAGTTTTCAAAGTGTCGATTACTCTCTTTAATAATCATAATGTGATTCTATAAAGAAAATTAATTTGAAGGATCTACTTTTTTAAAGAAAAAATTAAGTTCAAATTCATATATATGTTACTTTTACAATAATTAAAGAAAAATATAAAATTTATATCAATTAAATTTAATATAAATACATAATGAGGATATTTTTTTAAAATATAAAGAAAATAAAAAACTTGCAAACAATCTGAGAAGACCAAAAAAAAAAAATAGGTGTATTAACAAATTTTCAAAATCATGAGAAGCCATTGAGTGAGGGGTCAATATCCATCATAATCATAAACTTGGCTGTCAAAATTCCGGGTTATTGTCTTCATGATCTTCTTCTTCAACTCCTCCATCACCGTTATATTCATTACCTGCTTTCCCAATTTTCGAACCCTCCTCTTCGTTTTCATCCAAAGTTGACTCTAGTTCTTGTTTCTTGTCTTTCTCTGTACCCACCTGTGATACCAAAGAAATCTCAAGACAATTTATTTATTTTGAAAAAAAAAATTCTGAGGGAACTAATACGAGGAAAAACTTGATTACATCTGTATCCAACACTCCCAAAGTCAGAGTAATAAAGGTACCATACCACCCGAATGAGAAAGTATTTGTGTCGCAGACAAGGGAAACAAAACAAAGTACAGAGTTATTTGGGTCTACAGCCTAAAAATTAATCTTAAAAGCAGACATAAACGTACCGGGTCATCGAAGAGTTTCTCTAATGCATCATAGTTTATTTTTGAGCTTAGTCCCTGCACAGAAGCCATATAAGGTATCAAACATTCAAGCCAAAATTTAAGCAATGCGGTTGTTAGAATCCATATCAAGTACAAAATTTGAGGTTTCACTCGTAAACATGCATGCATGCTTTATAGGGATCATTTTGTTTCAACTCCTGAGCTAGTTATTGGGCATAGCAAATTCATCTACTTACTTTCAAATCTAGTTAAAATTTCCGGAAAAGTAAAATGAGACTTACCTATTTTTCAAAGTTTTCCATTTCAATTAGAGTGATAAAATTAAATGAGAAGCCAATTTTCACATCTTTTACACAAACAGATTCCAAGCATTCTAAATTTTTTAAATTGCATATGTTTTATAAATGCCAAGAAAATGATCTATTGACAAATGATGACGCTTTCAGGGAAAAAGAAATATATATATATATATATATATTTATTCAGCTTCTCTTAACTTTCTGTTTTTAATTTGTTCAACCACATCCTCGCAACTCAAAGATAGATAAAAGCTCTTTTCAGCAAAATCTTATGTAAATGGGATTTCCTAAAAATCATGACCTCGACTTCAGGATCGACTATTTTAAATTCACAGAATAATAAAGAGGAACTTTTACATCCATCTAGAGAGAGATTAGTATCTGTTTAGATTCATTGACCCGAAATTAATTCAGATAAGATTCCTGTAGCTTAATTACTATTTTAAAGGGAGTGCAGTTTATCGTAATCACAAATCTCAGAACTAAGTTTCACTATTCAGCCTCGTGCTAAAACAAGAAAGCCATCTGGTACCTTCTTGACCAGCATTCGCCGGGTTGCTTCAGCAGCAGTCTTAGGAGGACCTGTACTTTTTCTTCAGCAGCCCGCTTTTGTTGTCTCTCCTGGTAATACAACAAAGGCCAACAAAATGAGAGGAAAAAAAGTTGAGATAGAGGAAAGAACTCTTGAAGCAATATATCTTAAAAGGATAAGTACGATAATCTGAAGACGGTCATTATTGGACATAAAATAACATACTGCAGGCATGCTAAAGCTTACATTTATGCTCGTGTGTTTGTGTGTGTAAAATAGAGTAAAAAGAACCTTTGAATAAAAAAGAGTGGAAATAGTTAACTGAAATTGAGAAAAAAATAAGTCCATGTGATCAACCTACTATGCATGGTACATTTGTAGGAGGGACGGAAACTGGATTTCATGTTGGGGGCAAACTTATAAAATTTTGAGGGAAGAACTTATAAAATTCTTGTTTTGTTGGGGGGGGGCAAAATAAAAATTTTCAAGAGAAAATATATAAAATATATAGGAATTTGAAATTTTTAGGGAGGCCACTGCTCCCACTCGCCCCCCTCTAGGTCCATCCCTGCTTTGTAGTTTGTTTTGCATTTTCATTTTAGCAGTTTAGATATTGCCTTCCATGCCTATCTTTAACCATAAGTAACCGAGCATGAGTGGTGCCTTGCATTTCTCTCAATATAATCTTCAGAAATCAGAAAACTCCATACTTCTCTTAATACTCAAGAATCACCTTTCTAGACTTTGCCACTACTTCTGCAGCAGCTGCAGCAAGCTCCTGTGCAGCTTGGAGGTCCTCTGGGCATTTATCATACTTGGCCATTAAAGCCTCTTTAGCAGCTTCTATGGCTGCTTCCTTTGCTGCTTGTTCCTGAAAAGATTGCAGCATGATTAAGCTCCTGTTACGTATAGCAAGAGAGATTTTTATTTTCTCGTTAAATTCATCAAAACAAAGTTTATTTGTATTCTTTACGAACATTCTAACCAACAACAGGCACTGAGACACAAGTTATATCAAACAATTTCACTGGAATTAGGGCTCAATTTAACCACATGATAAGATTATGAGAAACCCCATCTAAAAGTTTGTCTCTTTAGTGCTCGATTATATTTGAATTATTCTTCAAGGAGAAATTATTAGTCTAGGAGAAATCATACTCTTCTGGATGTTTTTAACAGGTAAGATTTACTAACTGCTTCTTCCAATGCCCATACTTGAGCACATTTCAATGCAGGAATTAAAGTGTGAGATTAGACTAGAGTAAGCCAAAATAATGTTGTGCTCAACAAAAGTCATGTTTCAAATCACCTCAAGATATTCCCGGTTCATTTCTTCCCAAATGATTTTTTTGAAATGCTTCTCCTCCTCATTGTGAAGAAGATAACTATCAACCTGAAAACATAATATTTGAGTAATCCCCAAGTGTAATAAGAAAATGATATCAAAGTAAACAACGGATAGTGCTGCTCCATACACAAAATCATCCAACACTTTCTAAAATAAGTTTAAACACAATGCATGCCACTCAAACAATAACATGCTCTTACTATACTATGATTTAAATTTTTGTCTGAGTCGGTGTCACCAGTTAACTGGGCACCAACTCTTCTCAAATGATAATTAATATTACCATAATAGTGTTTTGGTCTTTTTCATATATTTTAATATATTTATTAAATAAAACAACCAAAATCATCGTTAAAGATTGAACACAAAAATAATAGATTATCTGCAAATTGTTTATCATTTCACCTTTAACTATTTGTTGAATAAGCTTTTATAAAAGTGTTTTTTATATGATTTTTAACTGCATGCAAGCATAATAAATATATAGCATGTTTAAAAGCCATGAACAATACTGCTGAGGAAGGTATACAGTAAAGAATATTTATATGACTAAATTTCAGGTAGATTGGTTGATTCTATACCAGACCAACCAAACTCACTTCCTAAAAAAGCTATGAAGAATCACACACTAAATACTGAAGAATATAGAACTGAACAATAAGCTTAATTTAGGTAAATTTTAGCCAGTTCTTGAACATTATATAGACCCAGAGCAGCTCAGAAGAAAGTATAACAATATGTGTACCCATATGTTTAGCATTAGCTTGGTAGCAATGACTGAAAGCTGAACTTAATCCCAATTGACTTCAACTCATGGGTACACATCTTAGATGGTTTATTGATGCAGTGCAAAAATTGTTTTGATCCAAGAAGCAAAAGAGTTAAGCTTGTCAAAGCTCAAGAATCTTGATATAATGAATCTACTTAATTCTACCTACACCTTCGCAATTCTGTTAAGACTAGGAAATACAACCAATGTAACTGGTAGCACTTTGGTAATTGAGCTTAAGCATGTAGTATTTTGTTTGCTGAAGTTCATATGGACATTGCAATGACAATATACAAGAAAACAGACTTATTCCCTACCTCAAAATCGTCGATATCAGAAAAGTTATCTGATCCATCACTACCATCAACTCCAGGTAATTTATTATTGTCATCGTCATCAATGCCTGCCTTGTTAGTTGCATCCTCTAAAAGCCCTGAAACAATACCTTCTCTAATTAAAAAGCTTGGGCATTTAGACCAAAGTGTCCAATTATTAATCCATGTAAAGCATGATTAAACATGAGTTTTAAACTTACCAATATTTTGAGTTTTTTCAGATCCACTCTCAATAGTGCTGTTAGATACGCTCTGTAATTATGAAGAATAATCAAAACAATGAAGTCTCATGATAAAGAATGACAGTTAAAACAAGGCTGAAGATAATATTATAACTAAATAAACTAAAAAGATCATGCATCCAGTCACAGGAATTTGAGACTGGTTAATCTCTCATAATTAAGCAGCATACCATAGATAAATTCCTCATTATTAAGTGTTTAAACTGAAAAGCATGACAACACCAAATAAAAAGATCAGTTAGCACATGAGGAAGGGATGGAGAGACATTGTAAGTGAATAATTATTGCATGCAGTGTAAATCCTGAAATCCAAAATAAATGAAGCAATTACAATTTGGATTATCAACCTTTCACTGTCCTTAAACCTTTAGAAAGGTATAGTTACAGAACTTACATTAGAATTTTCCTCCATAGATAATTTTGCAAGTGTCTCTTTCTCAGCACGTTGGAATGCAGGTGGATCTGATCCCCCTTCAAGCCCTCCTGAAACCTTCATGAACTGCATCAACCAGTAACAGCAAGAACTCCAGCTTCGTTATAAAACAGTTCCCATCAGTAAAATTGTAGAGCACAAAAAAAAGATAAGAAAGCCTACAAAATGTCAAAACAACACGAGTGCTTACCTCTTTGTAACATTCATTACAAAGTCCATAGGCAAAAGGTTTTCTCTCCGTATGCCTACATAGAACTTCATCTAAGCTTGTTTCTTTTGACCCAGTATTTGGCTGCTTTATAGTTAATGAACTATTTCGAAGCTCCCTCTCCTTTTCCGTAAACTCTTCCATCTGGTCCCAATAACAATGGAGTGTGTTTTCAAGAAATAAAATGGAGGAAAAGTAATGATATTCTAAATACAACAATTCAACATAATGCTTGCATAATGATTAAAAATCAGCATCAAATTTACATAAAATTAGTTGGATAGTCTGTAGAGTGGACACAAATAACAACAGTAAAAATTTAATAATCAAATTACAATTAAATCAGATCACACATTCATTATCTACTTAGGACCCTATGCAGATAGGAAGTCACATCAACATCAAAAGGAAAATTAAAAAATAAAATACAAAAAATGATCCAAACTATCATAAATATCAACTAGGTAGAATGTGGTTCTTCATTTCACAGTTACTACTAATTTACAATCTTATTCCGTTGCCAGTTTCCTGGCAAAATGTAATTCTTCTATATTACTATGAACAAGTTGAAAGGTACATACCGTTAAGGCTCCAGCGTCGGTATTCTCAAATTCAATCAACCGCTTTGACAATGTTGCTTCACAAATGTGAACAACCTCAATCTGATAAACAGAGACCTTAATTAAACAAATAATTTGAGAGAGAGACAGCAGGGATAATAATAAGAAAAGGGGAAAACAACAAACAACGTGAATCTAAATAAAGAAGAAATTGGAACTGGAAAAACGAAAAATCATTATCTAGCAGACGCTAAATGGAAATATCAAGCATCTTTTTAATATTTTCAATATTTGTTATGGCTTAAGACTTCAGTTGATTTCTTTAACTATAGCAGTGAGGCATTTAAACTATAACTACTTTAGCTTGGCTGAAGACATGAACCTTATCTAAAACCATGTAATATAAGTTAGGACCTTATTTAGCATGTGTCTACAATCATGACAAGGCTGGAAGTTAAAACATCTGTTAAATTGCAAGCCCGACTCATAAATTTAAAATTGCAAAGTTTTTCAGCCAGATAATAAAAATAGATATACAATTAAAACATCTATAATTATTAAAGAATCCAATAAACAAAGAAGTAAGAAAACAACTTACAATTTTTGACTTAGAAACCTTCAAACCATGTGAAAGTGCAGAAATGTACAGCGCTGCACCACATAATCCACTGGGTTTTCTCCCTGTCTGTAAATTTGTGTTACAGTAAGATTTTAACTGTAAAAATTACCCAGTGATACTCAGAATCAAAATGAAGTGCTTTGAATAAAATCATACCTGCATCCAGTCCCGTTTCATGTTAGCTAAAATGTCTCGTGCAATTTTAACAATTGCATCATTCCCTTCTGGAATCAAAGCTGCAAAGCATGTTGGTTGTTATGCATGTCTGAGTTCAAATCACAAACAATGGGAGCATACAATCAACTAAAGAATCTCAAGGCATGGAAATTGATTAAGCAACTTACTGATTGTAAATTTATGAATAAAAATTGAAGGATCAACTATTCGGAAGATCTTTTGTGTCAGCAAGGTACAGCACATAGCAAAGCTGCAGATATACAGAGCCAAGCTCATAACTGAAGAAGAAACAACAGAACTTGAACAAAACAAAAAAGGAACAGGTCACACAAAACCAGAGATAGAAAGGATTATCAAACGATTTATTTTTTTATAAGGGGTAAAAAGGAGGAAATTCCTTACACGTTTACACTTATAGAATTTGAAAAATCAATAAGGAGGAACGGCTTTCTCTTTTACCTACATTCCGGAAATGATATGGTTAAGGAGGGAAATAGTTCAACAGTTCAAGAAACACAAAAGTGATATAAAGGAAAGAAAATCAAGAGGGTAAATTATTTGAGCATGGCATTAATGTATTCATGTGATACCACATTTAACCACCACAAAATGATGAAATAGAACACATTTTTGTCACAATAAATTACATTCAAATGTATGCACCTCACAGACTATAGTTTAAATTAACATTGAATCATATTGTTCATGATAGCTCTCTCTTTCTCTATTCCTCTCCCTCCTCTACTGCACCCTTTCCCGACTGTCATACAGTGTATGATTTATATTTCTGCATTGGTCTAATTTTAAAGAATGGGTAGAGCTAATTTGAATTTGATGCAGCTCTCAAAAACACAGCATGAACCATTGGTGCTTTTTAAGTAGTGAACCACAAGATGAAAGAGATCACATCCAAACATTTCTATCCAAATTCCAAACCAGCAATAATCTTTCAGCATTCAAACCCTAGCTGCAAATACATTCGTTTGAGCAATATCAAACCCTAAAATACAAGCCTTACACTCCTTCCTAGTGCAAGAAATCCTAACCAAAAAAAAACCTTTACGAATTATGTCATTACCCTCCTTTTCCTTAAGCCAAATTTACACAAATTCCATAACCAAAAAGCATATATGATGACATGATAAACTAGAGGCATAAATTCATCCCAAAGAAAATATCATATGCATGTCATACTAGATAATGAAGAAAAGGATCACATGTTATTGTGTTGCAGAAGGAAAAGTAGACAATAACACACAAATTTCAAACAGGACTTGAAAGGAACAAAAAATCAAACACTTCCTCTAAAAGAAGGATACAAGGTAAAGAATCTGCGTGGTATTTTATAAATGAGAAAGAGAGGTTTGAAGTAATAAAAGATAAGTACCATCTAGGTATCTACATGACCCTATATTAGTAAAAAAAAAAAGATGCATTAACGAGCTGGAAAAAACTACGCAAAATATGTAAAATACCTATCTGAGATAACAAGTTACTAGTGTGAAATTTATTTTAGCAAATTCTTACACATGTAATCAATAGGTACCTATATGATTGTTTTTTTAAGCTGACATTTAAACAGCTGAATCATCACATTTTAGGTTTAGACAACCATGTTCAAATTCAGGCAAGCAATAGCATTCGATGTAACCAGGTTACAAATGTAAGAAAGAAATATTCCTCACCTACAGGCAAGATAAAGACATGCAGCCTTACTAGTTCTGATCTGTGCCCCCTGGTGAAATTCCGTTCAAGGCCAATCTTCACAATACAGATAAAAATAGCTCAATATATTGAGGAGGAAAAGACGAAAATGATAAGCATTGAAACGAGAGCTAGGCAGAACAAAACATACTTCATAAAAGCGTCTAGCAATTTCAACAACTTCATCACTATAATCGTCAAGCTCTAATTGAATCCTCAGACTATTCATATTATCAAAAGCTGTATCACAATGAAATTAAAACCATAAACAAGATGTTTGTAAGCCAGATTGCAGTAATCACTTTAATGCTAACACGTTATTAACCATGACAAGAAACTGAAATAACACATAAAAGTAAATTTGAGCTTGCAATAATATATGTTAAAATGTTTTGAAACCAGAGAAACTAGGAAGGGAGAATATGATGAAATGTATCAGTGATCCTTTAGCAAAAGTCGGAAACATATAGCTTTTTGTATAGCATAGATGCTACTTGACAAGCCATACCCTTATCCAATGTACGCCTACGTGAATCTGAAATATCTTGGACTGACTTCACAAAATTTCCGGACAGTTTGCTCGGGAACAAAGTGAAATCAGCAATAGAAATCAATAGAAACACAAGTCAAAAACATGAAAGCACAGATCAAGTGATCAACTAAAAGAAAATAAAAATAAATAAAGGGTAATAAAACTTGAACTCCCCAGGTCAGC
This sequence comes from Hibiscus syriacus, assembly GCF_006381635.1. Taxonomy (NCBI): domain Eukaryota; kingdom Viridiplantae; phylum Streptophyta; class Magnoliopsida; order Malvales; family Malvaceae; genus Hibiscus; species Hibiscus syriacus. The sequence goes on along the minus strand of NW_024062759.1, from coordinate 1,669,758 downwards.
ACAATTCACTCCATTAAAACACATCCGACAATAAGATTGGCCAAAATGTTTCTTCTTTTGTTTAATCGTATATTCACCCAGACAATTTCATGATTAGGAAACTACGAATAGCTGAAAACAATGAATTTTGCACAAAATTTACGATACAGTACATATCAGCTTGCTTAAACCTATAACACAAGTATTCCGCTAAAGTTTAGCCGAAAGATTACCTGGCCAGCTAAATCTTTAACGAATTGAGGTTCAGTTGCATAATTGTATTCTTCCAACACCTTCCCGCAAAAATTACAACACCTACAGAAATAAATAATGAAACAATAAATTCGAAATTTTCTTCGGGAAAATCATCAGAGTTTTTGAGAAAGAAAATCACTTACAAAACACCTTCATTGAGGCGTTCTCCAGCAACGTTTCTAGAACAACGGGAACAGAAAACCATCCTACTTATTTACGAATTTTAAAAAATAGCGCTAATATTTTTGCTTCTACCCTTTTCTGAGGAAGGGAATAAAGTTTTCAAATGAAATCAAGATAGTAATAATACAGATAATTTACACCAAAAGAGATTAATATTCATAATAATACTTGAAAGAAGAGATTTAAGAAGAAGAAAAATGAAGACATAGGAGGTTGAGAAGCAGAGGGGAAGTGAGTCACTGAGTTAGGAGTCAGGTGAACGGTTAAGAGATGACGTGGTTAAGAGATGACATTAGGGCTTAGGAGGAAAGTAATTTTGTTAAGAAAAAGAAATTACTAAATTTTGTTAACTAACGTTGGAGTGGAAGAAATAACTTACTTTTTACTATTTTTATCCTAATCGGAAGTGAAACTACCGATTTGAACGCGCTATAAGACATCGTTTTTAAAATATAAAAAAAAATCCTAAAAGTTTTTTCTTTAATTGATTGGGATAAGTAGGCGTTTTTAATCCTACGTTTTAATTATCAGTCAGATATTCTTTTATAAAATTTTATAGATCTAACATATTTTGCATAAAGGTGTAAATGTTATGTTGATGTGATGTCACGTGAAGTAAAATATAAAAAATGACTCGTATTTTTTTGGGATAAGTGTTTGATCGGTAAAATTTTCTAAAATGATATCTAATAAGTAATTAATTTATGTTATGATGATTTTTATATAAAACGCCAGAAAATATTAAAGAAGTAACTGTGTTTTGTTTGTTGGAAAAAATATAAAATTTAATTAGCTAATCATTTTCTTTTTTTGTCTTCTGAAAAATTAAGTTCTATGACCATAAAGAAAATCACTTGTCTTTTACACTTATCATTTTCTTCAAATAATTATTTTTTTCTTTTAATAATAATTTTTTATTAAATTCTAGAAATAAGATAATAAAAAACTTTTTTTTCTTCAATAATAATAATAATAATAAATAGTGTTAATAAACTTTGTCTCGCCTTTTGATTTTGTTATTATTTAATCAAAATTTTTGTGTTGAATACGTTTTTTAATTTAATTGAACTTTAAAGTTATTCTTAGATGTGTTGAGATAATATATATATATATATATATATATATATATATATATATAGTATAAAATTCTTATAAATCTATATTTTAATATGTTTTTGATACGCTGATTGAATGTATAATTAGTGAATTCTTATAAATCACTGTTGGTTTAAGGGGATACGTTGTTTAAGAGGACGACGCACATTTAAAGGTTCACTAGCATAAACTCATTAAATTTTTATTAATGTGTGATGCCATTAAAAGAATACAAATTAATAACTCAATTATAAAAAAACAAATTAAAAATATAATAATAAAAATATTTAAAAAAAATCAATGATGAAAATAAAACATATTAAAATATTTGATATAATTATAACTTATGTATTTCCAATTATTATATTCAAAATCCAATATAAATTATAATAAAATATTTTTTGTTATTATCATCATCATCGACCAATTAATGGAATATATATATCTATATGTGTGTGTTATAATTCAAATTAATCATTTATTATGCCATTATTCAAATTAATTAAGAAAGATTATGGTAAAATATTTCTAAAATAAAAGTATAAATATATACATGAAAATCTAAAGATTTTCATTTCTTTTGTGCTACTTTCTAAACTTGTAACAAAATTCAAAAAAAAAAAGAAGACAAAGCTAAAAAAATATCACTTATATATTTAAAATATTCTTTCTAATATTAATTTTAAAAAAATATAAAATAAATATTTAATTATAATTTTATTAAAATTGAGTACACATTATTAACTATTTTTAAAAAATAATAATTAATGAATAATAATTCATTTGATCCCTCAATTGTAATTAAAAGTTTATTTTAATATTTTTTATATTTTTAAACAATTAATTTTAAAAGTTAAGAATTTTTTTCAAAAATATAAGAATTATTTTATAATTTTTAAATTATAAAATATTTATTATTATTATCATCATCATCATCATTTTGAAAAAAAATACTAATTATAAAAGTTTTATAAAATTATTCATATATATTATTACTTACCCTCAAAGTTTTAATAGATTAGATTATACTTATAGGATTTTAAAATGGTCAGAAGAGCATTAGAAAGTGCAAAATGGTAATTGGTAGATATAACTGTATTGTGTAATTTTATGCAAAATCAAAATTAATTGAGTTATAAAATAATTTGCAAAAACAGATTTAAAATTTTTAATGTAGAAAGTTTTTTTACAAAAAATGAAAGTAAGTTGGCCTTTTTACACAAAAATTACCATAACGTAAATTAATTACCTGTCAAGCACTATTTCAAAAAAATTTACGGATCTAACACCCATACCAGAAAGGTTCGGATGCTTACCCCACGTGGCATCTGCAAAAGGTGTTAGATCGGTAAAATTTTTTGAAACGGTATCTGACAAGCAATTAAAACATGTGAAGGTGATTTTTGGGTAAAAACGTCGAATAAATACGAGAGAATATTTATTAAAAGATAATTTTAACTCTTTTTGATATTAAAGACTAACGTATTTATAGGGTTAGAACTCCAGTCCTCCAAAATAACATAATTTCTCTACTATTATTCAAAAATTAAATTTTAAAATAATATTTATTTCAAAATTTAGTTTAATTTTAATGAATATAAGTTTCTAGTATAGAAAAATTCTACAACATTCAACAAATATCGATAAGCAATATTAGTTTAATTTGTAAAATTTTAAGATTAAAATTACTCAATGTATAATTATAAATCAGTTAAAAATCTAAATATAAATTATATAAAATATTAATTATATTATTTTTATATGATAAACTATGCATTTATTACCTAAAATTTCACTTTTGGTACGTTTAATACCTGAACTTTCAATTTTACGAGAATTCAAACACCCGACAAGCCATCAGGGTAAAATATTCCAGTGCAGCTGATTTGATATTCGTGCCATTCTTTTCATCGTTGAGTTACAATCGGTATTCAAAGGTGATTCCCCCGAGTAAGAAGAGCAAGAACATGGAACTGCAAACCAAATTGGTCTAGTTTTTGAGGAATCAAAAGGAATGGAAAGTTTCAGGTGGGAGAAATCATGTGGTTTTGGCTCGTCATCCCAATAGTATGCTTGATGGCAGGATGCAACTCTGGCCTGCAATTTTCGTTCATTCCGATTTCGGAAGGTATCCGATCATTTTAGCGAACGTCGAGAAAGATGTGATTGCACCTTACAAACATTTAATCAAACGTTATGTCAATGATTCATCCGATTTCGATAGCCGGAAAACGTTGTTTTTCTTCCAAGGTGCCATGTACAGGAAAGATGTATGCGTTCCTTCTCCGAACATCGCATTCAATACTTGTATCGAACACTTGTGCTCGGTTATTAATTCTTGTCTTTGTTGATTACAGGGTGAATTTGCTAGACGATAGCTGTTTTATCTTCTAAAAGATGAAAAAGACGTACATTTCTCATTCTGGAGTGTTCAAAATAATGGAATTCGCAAGGCAGGTGAAGGCATGCATTCATCCAAATTCTGCCTAAACATAGCCGGCGACACTCCGTCATCGAACCGCCTTTTCGATGCCATTGCTAGTCATTGTGTTCCGGTCATTATCAGCGACGAGATCTAGCTCCCTTACGAAGACTTTCTCGACTACAAATTCTGCATATTCGTCGGACGCCATGAAAGAAGGGTTCCTCATAAACCGGATCCGGAGCAACATGAAGGACGAGTTGACTCGAATGTGGGAGAAATTGAAACAAGTCGAGCCTCTGTTTGAATTTCAGTATCCATCCAAGGAAGGGGATGCGGTTCAAATGATATGCGCCAAAAAACTTCTAATTAATTATAGGTTTTAAGGAGCGTCAAAAGATGTGTCTAATACGAGTATTTATCATTCTTTCAAATATTTCCTCTTTTTCTGTATGCTTTGAAGATTGTCTTTATGTCTATTTTTATATATGCATTCGATATCAATATCGAACATGATCATTTTACGGAAAAAATAGGATTGATAACATAGTTAGGCACTTAACCTTCCATTTGTGGCCAGAGATAAACTGATGATAATTGATGTCTTAAATTCTTCTTGTTAATGAACTTTATATTTTGTTCAAACCCGGTTCTTAAATGGATTTCGAACCAAACCAGGCCCTACCCTATTATTCGAAGGCCATAAATCATATAGGCCGCTCAATGCAATTCCACTACCCCCGCCATTATTAGCTGAGATGCTGGTTTTCTTATCCCAAAGAAAGAGAGATCACGTTAAGCAGGCTTAATATTAATAACAAAATAACTGTTTAAACTATAGATTTTTTTTATTTAGGTATCTAAATTATTTTTATCAATTTCGGTGTCTAATGTTTTCAACATTACATTTTAAGTGATTGGATCATTACCGTCGTTAAATTTCATCATTAAATGACACAATTTTTTTCTTTTAAAAATAAATATATTATTAAAAAATTACCCCAACCCGCCTCCCTCTCTCCTCAATTTTCTTTCTTCAACATCCCCAAACGGAACCAACTATGTTTGGCTAATAGGTCGGTTACCAAATTAACTGGAATTTATAAATAATATATATTATATATTTAATATTTTTATTTTATTCGATTAATTCGATTGGTTAATTCGATTAAAACCGAAGTTTAAACACCCTTAAAGCTAAAAAATATATATAGTATATTAAATATTTAATAATTTCAATTAATTTGGTTAATTAACCAATTTCGAATCAAATTAACATAAACGGAAGTTTAAAAAAACCATTAACTATTAACCAACCGAACCCAAAATTAACTGACCGAAATTTCGGTTCGGCCGACTAATTAAATTTTAATCAAGTTATGAACATCCCTATTGGTAGCGGCAAGTGGTGGCAAAAGGTCTGAAATTAAGGGTTTAAAAATATTTTAGGATTTTTTTTTGTAATATAAAAAAATAGGTTTTTTAAAAAATAGTATTTTAAGTGTTTTTTAAATAAAATGAAAATTTTAAAATTTCATAAAGGCGACACATGTCAATTAACATTGAAATTTGACCGTGACGAATCAGGCACTTAAAAGTATAACGTAAGAAATATTAAACACTTGAATTAACCGAAAAATAATTTAAACATTTAAATAAAAAAATGTAATCTGAATCTTTATTCTTATATTAAACCCTTTAAAAATGGTTTAGAGAACGGGAGCTTTCTCCATTTCTCAATTAACCAAGTACTGTGAATAAAAATAAAATTCATACATTATACATATATTGGATTTTAAGTAAAACAATGCTTTAAATTGAGGAACAAATATATCAATATATAAGTTGGTGTCACCGATTTAGTTCAAACATTATTGAAATATCATCTCTTATAAATAATAATTAATGTTATATAATAATAATAATAATTTACTTTTATATTATTTATAATCTTTAAATGAAAGAAGTAAAATTAAGCAGTAAATGTGTTGTGGAGCAGAGTTCCCATCAAAGCTGTGTTAATAAAAAAGAGGCATTAAATAATTAGTAAATGTTTTTTTTTTGTTCTAAGTGCTTATATTTTTGGGCTAATTTTTATCTCGATTTTTCAATGAACTTAGCTGAAATATATAAAAATAAAAATGAAATAGAACTTTTAAACAACTATTAATTAAAAAGATATGTATTCTAGGCGTATATTTTTAAAATAAATCATAGTTAATTAAATAAAAAAAATTGATTCATTCTACTTCCAATCATATTTCGTTAACTTTGTATTTTGGGGCCTATTATTCATGGGGATCATAATCGTAGGTGGTGGCTCTTATCTCACATGCCAACCTTGCAAAGTTAGGTGGATATGATAGTTGTGATTGAAAGTGAGGTACTCACAAATTAATTAATTTGTTTTTAAACAAAAAAATTATTTTTTTGTGGAATTGTTTAATTATATCAATTTCAAGGCTTATTATTATTAATTTAGACTTTATTTAAAGCATTATATTATTTATTGTGTAATTTGAATTTGGATAAATAGACCGATAATTTAGACTTGATTAAGTTCAAGTGTATTAATGCATCTATTTACTGAATTAAATAATGGTTTAATTGTATCAATTTTCTAAATATTCTTAATCATTTGACAATAAATGTTTAATTATCCTGTAATTGTTGTTGTTTAAATTTAGAATCTCTAGAGATAACAATCATTCTTTTAATCACTAAAATAACTTGGTTCGTGCAATATATATATATATAATAAAACTAAGACGTTAAAGATCATCAAGGCAAAGATTTATCATAGACATAATTAAAACCTAACAAATTAATGTGCAATAAAAACCCATCATCTAAACCCTTGAGCCATCTCATGTGCCATGCCTCACCTATATTACATTAACTCTTCGATTTTTTTAAATTTCAAATATAAAACACCATTAAATTTTGTAAATTAAAATAAATCAATCTCTAAAATTTAAAAATATATTAATATTTAATTTTACTAAATTAATTTAAGTTTAGAATCGATTTAACTTAAAAAATTATGATATATTTGATCAAATTTATCAATTTCAAAGATTTCATTGCATTTTTTTTTACAATATTCACGTTAATAACTATGTCAATTATTTAATACTAAATCATATTATATAATTTTAAACAAATATAGAATATAAATTTTAAAATATATAAAAATGATATTTATATTAAATATATGCTCGAAATAATGTCTACCAGAAACACGATGTTAAACATTGTGTCAGTACAGTCGGGTAAGGAAATAACTTGAAAACATACCAGGATTACTGAGTTTGTCTTGTCTCTGAATCCATGCAATGCACTTTTTTCAGAACTTAAGTACATGTAAAATGATTGTACTTTATAGAAAAAATTAATCATTAATCTTGCCTATCTAACCAACTGGTTTAAATAAAATCTAGACATCAGACTTAATTATATACTCTTTTGAAATTAAATTAAATTATACTTACCATATTAATATTAGTTATATATATATTGTTTTTAAAAGTAATTATATATATATATATATATATATATATATATATATATATATAATATTGTATTTGTTACGTTTGGGGTCCAGATTATCCTCCTACTAATATTATCACTGATAATATCAGTGTTTGTTATGTTTGGGATTCAAATTACTAAATTTAGTGTTACTAATAAATATTAAAACTACAGAATAACCGCGACAAGAGTACATCTATTTAAATTTTAATATGTAATTTCCATTTATTGCATTAATATTTTACTGAAAATGATATATTCTTTTCATTTTTAGTTTTAGGATAAATTACGTGTTTAGTATTTAAACTATCAATTTTAGTCCATTTTAGTACTTAAACTTTTAATTTTTTAAAACCATACCTAAAATTTAGGTACTAAATATGTTAAGTTTGATGTACTAAAATGAAACAAAAATTAAATGTTACGTATGGTTTTTAAAAAAAATTAAAAATTTAGGTGCTAAATGTGTAGTTTACCATTGTTTTAATACCTTTAATGAGTAGATGAAGTTGTTTTTTTATGATTAATATGAGATAAATGTAAGAAATATCTATTAAAAGTAAATCTAAATCGTTTGACATTAAAACGTTTATACTCTTTAATATTTTTAATACTTAAATTTAAGACTTTAGAAAATAACAATAATTTTTTTATCACCGAAATTACTCGGTTGGTGCAAATAGATGAATGAAAGGGGACGGCACGACTTGTGGTTGATTTGGATAGGTGGTGAACTGGTGAGGAATCTGTGAATGTTCTCTCTGAAGCGGCAGGCCAAGTCTTTTCATCTCCAAATTTAACCCACTGTTGTTCCATTATCGTGAAGGCTGTTTTTTTTTTTTCCCTTTCAAGTTTATATAATCAAGGTAATATGTGTATTATATTCTCATAAATAATACTTTTATTTCATAGTTTAATGAATTTATAAAATTATTTTTAAAAGTAATACTATCTAAAAAATTTAAACTTAAATCTTGATATCTATAATTATTTTATATTCTCCTTCCTAAAGGAAAAAAGGAAATCCCTTTCCTCCCACATTTCCTATGATAATGGCCAGCAGTTAAGTTCCAGTTTTCACACCGAAAAAAGGTCAATAAAATCACAAGTTTCCCTCTCATGGTTCTCATAAAACGAAACCATGTTGACTTATTTCAAGCAAGACTTTCGTGATACCATTCCCATATCACTCATACATATACATAATATGCATATTTATTATGTGAGTGACAAAGATGACGCATACAAGCTACGATAAGCATGTTTTAGAAGAGGAATTAAATTCTATACTAATTTATGATACATGAATACTTATTAAATATCAATATATATCACGATAAATTAGTTTAGCGGAGAAGACATTAGATCTCTTAGTCAAGGTCATAGATTTGAATCCTAATATTATAAACGGATTAAATGGGTTGAGAGCTGGATCACCTCCATAATAAACATGCATTTAGATTAGTTGATCAATATTTTAGATACCGATGTGATTTATAAAATATTATCAAATATATACATTTTTAATATGAAAGTAGATAATTAATCTAAATAATATTATGTTAATCCTATTTTTTTCTAAAAAAGTTACAATTTAACTAAATTATTTAGGAAAATGGAAGCCATAAGATATTTAAGCTATAGAGTGGTTGAATTTTCGTACATATATATGGTAAAAACGGTAGTCATTGAATTGCTTGAAATGATCCATCTGCAAATTAGTTTTACTAAAGACTAAAGAAAATATGTGATTAAGAAAAATAAACTAGAGAGTGTTGCTAAAGAAACATCGATCCAAGGTTACTACATTTTGTCAATACTAAGAGATCCCAAACTTGTTCAGAATAATTATCGATAAAACCTAAATAAAATTAAGGTAATTAAATAAAAAAAAAGATCTTAGAAAATCGAAGACAATTCCATCATCTGATTCATGTCTTCTACTTGACCTGCAGAACTCTCATCCAAAAGCCACTTCTCCAGAAAGGATAATGGAGGATTATCATTATCATCATTAATATTAAGATTTTTCTGACGACCAACTTTTTGCTTCCTTTCTGGGTTCAACTTTTCACCATTTTCAGAATCTTGAAAAGCAGTCTTTGAAGTAGATTTATCCTCTAATGCCACATTGTTCGTGTTCTCGAACGATAGAATCGATTCCAACTGATCATCTCCACAAGAGAGCAAATCAGTACTCCCGATACTGTCGTCGTTGATCTTGGGTGACGATCTCATCCAACCTTGAAGAAGACGAGAAATATTCTCGGTGCTTGAAGCATACGAAGAAGAAGAGCTTTGGTTTAGCTTAACATTACTCGAACCAGCTGGAGCAGTGTCGTTGAAGTTTTCGGAAACGATCTCATCGGTACTGCCATGGAAGAATGCCTGCAAAGACAATCATCCCTTCTTCATGAGTAGTGAAGTTGCCTCTCTTGATTCCCGGTCTTAGATAATTAGTCCATCGAAGTCTGCAGCTTTTGCTGCATCTCAATAACCCTTTTTTTCACAAACGAAAATGGATTTGGATCAGCTGAAAACCGTATGAAATTACGAAACAGACGAAGTGAAAGTTATATACCAGTATTAGTGGGGACTGATCTCCAGTTTCCAGGGCCGTGTTCTTGAACGTAAGAGACGAGGATGATATCTTCTTCAGGAGTCCATGGGCCTTTCTTAATACCTACTTTATCACAGCATGGAGGTCTTCCCATGGCTTCCCTTTCCTCTTTGGCTTTCAGTTATGGAGCTTTCAATAGTGGCCATAACCATGATGGTGGCATATAATGTAGGGGATATATTTCCACCATTAATGTGATCCCTTATTCGTAAATTATGATTAAATATTAATTGTTATGTTGTTAATTGTTATCATTCGAGCTTTAGCTCCACTGGTTTTTGAATATTTTTTAAGTGTTAGTTAATGATTATTTTTGGGAAAATTACATGTTTAGTACTTAAACTATTAGTTTTGATTCATTTTAGTACCTAAACATTTAGTTTTTTTTAAATCATACCTAAAATTTAGTTTTTATTTTATTTTAGTATTGTCAATACACATTTTCATCCGAGTACAACACTCTCAACAACCCCAATTTAATGGGATTTAAAAAACAAACATAACGTTAGAGTTTTACTAGGATTCAAACTCCTAAAAATATGATAGAGTTTTACTATGATTCAAACTCTTAAAAATATGATCCATAAGCAATATAAATAGCCATCAAAGCATCATAAATAAGATCTATAAGCAATATAAATAGGATCCGGGTACACACAATTTATAGACTAAATACAAACAGAAAATTTAGAGCAATCAAAGCATTTTTTTTAAATTTCGAAGGCAACAAAGGTAAAAAGCCTTACCTTTTTCGGTTGTTAGGCTTGCATGTGTCGTTTGTTTCTTGCTTTCGATTTGTAAAACCATAAAAACTCAAAAGGCCGATGACTAGAGATTTTTTTTTTCGAAACTAACTTTTTAGATCTACGGAACCCTAAGGCTATTTTGTGAAAATCGTTCGGACATTTGGAAAGAGGAGGGGAAGAGCTTTAAAAAATTTATTTTTTTATATTTTATTTTTTCTTACTATTATTATTATATATACTTCATTATTATTATTATATTTTATATGTTTTATTTTGTTTTATCTTTTTTTAATTTATTATTATTTTTTAAAAACATTTTATTTATATGCATATTCATTATATTTTTTATCTTATTTTATTTCATTTCCCTACCATTATTATTTATTTCTCTCTATTATTTATCTATACGTATTATATATATATATACATTTTTTCCATTTATTTTTTATTTGTTGCAAATATTATATTTATTATTACATATATACATATATTTTATTTATTATTCTTATACCCTTCTATTTTTATTTTCTTTGATTACTCTGTACTTACTGTTTTTATTATTATTAGTATTATTATTATTATTATTATTATTATTCTATTTTATTTATTTCTATTTACCCTTTTTTATTTTTCCCCTTTATTTCATTTTTATTTTTATTCCTTATCTTTATTTTTTTTTATCTTTTTTACATTTGTTTTATTTATTTGTATTTTCTTCTCCTTTTTATTTACTTGTTTATTATGTACATATTATTATCATTATTATTATTTTTTTCTTCATTTTATTTTTCTTATCGTATTCATTTTTATCTTTACTCCTTTTTTTATTCCTTTATTTCGGTCGTTTTTATTTTCTTTATTCTATTTATTTTCATTTTTTTATCTAACAAGTTTCTTGACTCTCTTAAGGGTACATCTTTAAAACTATCTAAGGTAAGTAATTGAGATCGTATTTTTACCTTTTAATTTTAAATTACAATTTTCTTAATTTAAGACAACTAGAAATTGCGTAGTACCGAAAGGGCAGTTCAAGGGTGCTAACCCTTCCTTGACTGTAACCGACTCCCGAATCCGACACATCTTTGGAAAGACGCAGATCAGTTAAGAATAGGGTATCCGATCAACCCATTTGTTTTAAAATAAATGATCGGTGACGACTCTAATTCGTTTAATCCAAGTTGAAGCCCAATTCCCGAGCCCAACCGAAAGACGGCTCCGACAGCTTGGCGACTCCATTGGGGACATGTAAGTGAGTCAGGCCAGAATTAATTTTCGGTTGTCTTTTTATGCGAATAGTAAATTTTAATTTTAATTTATTTATTCGATTTCAATTATCTACCTTTGATTATTTTTCAAATAAATAGTTGTACTGATTTTTTTTATTTCAGATTTTTGAAAAGTTTTTCATCTCAGGCTCTATACCTGAGCTCTAAACCCTATTTAAGTGGGGGTAAAAGCAACGCCTTCGTGTGAATTTATTCACCGTACGGGCCTAGCAAGTAGCCTTCGGGATTCATATACCTTATGTCTTCGTGTGAATTTATTCATCGCATAGGCATGAGGGAATGTTTCCTCTCGAGTTTAACTTAGTCCACATAAGCTTGTAATGGGCTTAGGACTAAGGGTCTGGCAAGCCCAAGGGGGCACCAGCAAGGAGAACTCGAGTACCTTTTTAGAACCTAAACTGGGAGACGACAGAGAATTAGAGCCCACCCCAAAACCTCATTCCAAACCCTAGGTTGCTTTGATTTTATTTCCTGCTTTATTTTCTGTTCAAAACATGTGAACTAGACAACTATGTGGTTAGGATTTGTTTGAAATTAGCATGCGGGATAGAGATCATGTCCGGGTAGGAACAATAAGCATGTGGGGTAGATATCATGTGGGGTAAGACTTTTGTTTTCATTATTGTTTTGATTTTTATCCTTACCTCACTAACTCTTTTCATTTTTGTTCTCTTTCATTTTATTTTCGTTACTTGCATCATTCAAAAGGGGCGTTGATCCATTAAAACGTGTTTGTTAAACATAAATAATTTGCATTAATGGACAAAGTAGTTGTAATACAAGAGATGAAAATGCAGAGGATACTCTACAAGGCGGCTATGTGTCACATTCAATCCAGAAGACGTGGTGCCCACAATTGAAGAGTATATCACTCTGTTGCATTATAAAGGACTCATAATGAACCGGGTCTACATCAAGCACAATGAAAGTCTATCTTTGAAGAACTGATTGACAGAGGTTGCAGGGGCAAGATGAAGGTTACTGATCTTAGGAGTCCCTTCAAAGATGACAATGGCAAAACGATAGCTGAAATTGGAGACCATTGCTGACGAATTCAAGAAACAGACAAATGAACTTCACATAGTTCCTATCAATTGAGGGCTCCAATGACGTATTCGTTGGGACCATATTCAACAAAAGATAAATGCCAGAGATGCAGTCATTCGAGACTACTTGGGTTAGTACAAAAAGCAACTCAACATTTGCACGGTTCGTCCAGAGAAGCCAGAGCGGTTCGACATGTTATTCAACCGGTGACAGACGAAAGCAGAAGACTAGTTAACATGTCAGAAGCTGTCAGGATATTTTTGTCTCTTAAAAGATAAAACACTTTTGTCCCCAATAAGGATTATTTATAATAACAGACATGTTTTTGGATCAATGCCTCGAACATTGCATGCATCATGCATTCCTTCATATTTCGCATTATTTTTCTCTTTTTTTTTCTATATTCACATGTCTCATAAAAAATGGGAACATTTCGATCATGCTCTCATGACCTACAAAAGAGTGTCACCAACAACTTTTTGACACCCACGAGTGTCACCATATCTGGTGGAACCCATGAAGCCCCCATACTCCAAGTGATATGATGAGAGTGCCCATTGCGAATATCACGACAGTGTCTCGGGGCACACAAATGAGAACTGCTACGCATTCAAGAGAATCGTGCAGAAGATACGTAACAAGAATTAGATCAACTTCAACAATTCAGGGCATCCAAATAAGGAAGAAGATCATTTCATTTCATCATTTGCGGCATCCTGTTTGAATTCATTTTTGAACTTTCTCATATTTTGGGTGTAACTTGTTTTTGAACTTTTCTTTTTGAACCTTTAAATAAATTTTTGTTACTTTAAAGACGACGAGCAATGAATCAAATTTGCAGACTTGAAATTCTTTGAATATCAACTGAATTAAAAACTTTGTAAATGATTGGATTCATAGATCTTTGACAAAGTAACACGATTAAAAGTGACAAAACAAGGACTTTACCCCGAAAAACCTGAACACCATACCTTTCCCTTACAAGAACTGATATAGCCTTCTTCTCCCATCAGGGTATAAACAAGTGGCTTGGTATTTAGGTGTGTATAGGTGCGGACAACATGGGGCATCTTTTGTATATGACATTATTATACTTTTTGTTTAAGACGTTCGGTGATGATAATGATCTGTAAGTAAGTGAATCTAGTTTAGGTCAGTTGCTTGAAAATTAAACTCTAAAGATGAAATTTTTGACTTTCGACAGCACCTAGACTATAACAGGTTCTTCTTGACAATCTTAAGAAATTAAATCCGTAAAGTTGAGCTATTCCATTAAGGCAATTGGTTATAGAAGAAACTTGAAAGCCCTGGCCTTATGAGTAGATTACATTCAAACCATGACATTACTCGAACACTTGGTAATTCGGTGTTTGCTCTACTGCTATTGTCAGACCGAAGACTGTGTGATGAGATGAACCCTTCAATTAACTTGATAAAACTGATTATAATGTTAAGTTGTCCCTCTAAAGCAATTGGTTAAACACTCCGGTTTTATGGATTCAACTAGCCAGATAACGACAAATTAAATCCAAATTTATCTAAGCAAGAAATATTCGGTAAAAATGGACTAAGGGAGTTAAAAAACACCTGTTATAGTCAATTTCACACGAGCACTCAAGAATTTCAGTTTTAGACCGATATTTCTGCACTACCTTTGTTAGAGGAGCTTATAGAACTTGAACAAATGAAAGATTTCAGAGAACCAAAATAGAGGGTCTAGTAATTGACAATGCTAGTTGCATCATTTTGTCTGCATCCAATTAAAATACCAAACTAAAGAAAAAGCATGCTGCAATGATCGAAAAAATGACATTTTTTATGGATGAAACCTTAGGTCAACCTAAAGCCAACTCATCCACTTGAATATTTGTAAAAGAGCTATAACTCTGAAAGCATTAAAAGAGCTATTGATTCCTTTGATATTCTTTGAACTCATATTTATGATTTGATTCGATTTGATTGCAAGCCTGAATTTGGGAGCAATGTTTTACAGAATTTTTATTCTTATATCTTTTTCCCTCCTAAAATAAGAGAAATGAGAAAAACATTTTCTAACAGGACAATATCAAATATGAAAGGTCCTAGAATGTGCTAAGGTTCATTTTGCCTCCTTTGAAGAAATAACGAACAATGCCAAATTTCAAGCATTTCACAAAACAATCAGTTCGAAAGACTAGATAGAATTTGAGACATCAAGATAAGAATAAAAGGGGCATGGTCGATTCCAAGGACAAGACCAGTAGACAAAAATGAGGCTCCACAGAATTAATTCATGTTGCATGCATCTTAGACATACTTAAGAGCATAACATTTATCATTTTTAGCATACATACTTTTTTTTACAACTTTTAGAGTCAAATTTCAACTTCAAGATGAAAGATAATTGATTCAAAAGTGCATTCGAAAATTGATGGTGGTTGCTCAACTTCACAGCGAAGGGGCGACTGACGGTCAACAAATAACTTTTTAGTTTCATTCAGAGTCAATTTCAACTTCACAGTGAATGATATTGAACTCGAGACAACACAAGCTCAACTTCACAGCGAATGGGCGACTGACTGTCAACAAACAACTTTTCAGTTTCATTCAGACCCAATTTCAACTTCACAACGAAGGATATTAGACTCGAGACAACACAATCTCAACTTCACAGCGAAGGGGCGACTGACTATCAACAAACAACTTTTCAGTTTCATTCAGAGTCAATTTCAACTTCACAGCGAAGGATATTGGACTCGAGACAACACAAGCTCAACTTCACAGCGAAGGGGCGACTGACTGTCAACAAACAACTTTTCAGTTTCATTCAGAGTCAATTTTAACTTTGCAACGAAGGATATTGGACTCGGGACAAAACAAGCTCAACTTCACAGCGAAGAGGCGACTGACTGTCAATAAACAACTTTTCAGTTTCATTCAGAGTCAATTTCAACTTCACAGCGAAGGATATTGAACTCGAAGCGACACAATTTGCTAGATAACAGATTTCAACTTCACGACAAATGATATCTAACTTGAAGCCAAACTTCACAACGAAAGGGTCATCCACAGTTTCAACTTCACGGCGAAGGGAATCGTGTCCACCCGCAACATACAATACTTGAATTTCAACTTCACGATGAAGGATATTCAAGTCAAGGCCTAACTTCACGCGAAGGGGCCATCCACGATTTCAACTCCACGACGGAGGATATCGTACCCACACATCCACGATTTCAACTCCACGATGGAGGATATTGTGCCATTTGAGGCTCAACTTCACGACGAAGGGGCTTCCCAGTTTCAGAGCCAATTTCAACTTCACGGCGGAGGATATTGGACTCAAAACAATACAACTTACTTGGATTTCAACTTTACGATGAATGATATCCAATTTCAGGCTCAACTTCACAACGAATGGGCCACCCGTAGTTTCAACTTCACGACGATGGGAATCGTGCACACAAGTAGCATCCATATCCTCTAGATTGGATTTCAACTTCACGACAAAAGATATCCAACTCAACGAAAGAGTGTATGTCAACAAACTTTCCAGTTTCAGAGTCAATTTCAACTTCACAGCGAAGGATATTGGCTTCGGAACAGCGCAACATACATTGGATTTCAACTTCACGACAAAGGACATCCAATACCCAGGCTCAACTTCACGACGAAGGGGTCATATACGATTCCAACTTCAGAAACAGATTGACCCAACTTCACGAAAAATGAGTCATCTATAACACATCAACACCAAAATCTTCAGGTCAAGTTGCACCTTCACAACGAAGTATCTTGAGCCAGAAGATGATTCAAAGGCCACTCGCCAAGAGCTTTGAGTTCGATTTCAACTTCACGATGAATGATATCGTGCTCAGAAGCTTCCAGTTCAACTCGACCTCACGATGGAGGAGTCATCCACAACTCAATTCGACAGGGAGTTATTGAAACATCAGAGTCATATTTTAACTTCACCGAATGAAAAGCGTGTCTTTTAATCTTTGCACTATCCTCGTTACACGACTATGGGCAAAGAGAGGCAGCTGTCAACACACATTTTCACCCGGGTACAACACTTTCAACAACCCTGATTTAGTGGGATTTAGAAAACAAACATAACGTTAGAGTTTTACTAGGATTCAAACTCCTAAAAATATGATAGAGTTTTACTATGATTCAAACTCCTAAAAGTATGATAAAGTTTTACTATGATTCAAACTCCTAAAAATATGATCCATAAGCAATATAAATAGCCATTGTAACTCACTATTGTGACACACAATTTATAGACGAAACACGAACAGAAAATTTGGAGCAATCAAAGCATTTTTTTAAGTTTCGAAGGCAACAAAGGTAAAAAGCCTTACCTTTTTCGGTTGTTAGGTTTGCATGTGTCGTTTGTTTCTTGCTTTCGATTTGTAAAACCACAAAATCTCAAAAAGCCGATGATTGGAGGGAGTTTTTTTCTTCGAAACTAACTTTTTAGATCTACAGAACCCGAGGCTATTTTGTGAAAATCGTTCGGACATTTGGAAAGAGGAGGAGAAGAGCTTTAAAAAATTCAATTTTTTTATATTTTATTTTTTTCTTACTATTATTATTATATATACTTCATTATTATTATTATATTTTATATGTTTTATTTTGTTTTTTTTTAATTTATTATTATTTTTTAAAACATTTTATTTATATGCATTCATTATATTTTTATTTATTATTTCATTTCCCTACCATTATTATTTTTTCTCTCTATTATTTATCTATATGTATTATATATATATATATATATATATATATATATATATATATATATATATATATACATTTTTTCCATTTATTTTTTTGTTGCAAATATTATATTTATTATTACATATATACATATATTTTATTTATTATTCTTATACCCTTCTATTTTTATTTTCTTTAATTACTTTGTACTTACTGTTTTTATTATTATTATTATTATTCTATTTTATTTATTTCTATGTACCCTTTTTTATTTTTCCCCTCTATTTCATTTTTATTTTTATTCCTTATCTTTATTTTTTTATCTTCTTTACATTTGTTTTATTTATTTGTATTTTCTTCTTTTTTTTTATTTACTTGTTTATTATGTACATATTATTATCATTATTCTTTTTTTCTTCATTTTATTTTTCTTATCGTATTCATTTTTATTTTTACTCCTTTTTTTATTCCTTTATTTCGGTCGTTTTTATTTTCTTTATTATATTTATTTTCATATTTTTTATCTAACACGTTTCTTGACTCTCTTAAGGGTACATATTTAAAACTATCTAAGGTAAGTAATTGAGATCGTATTTTTACCTTTTAATTTAAATTACAATTTTCTTAATTTAAGACAACTGGAAATTGCGTAGTACCGAAAGGGCAGTTCAAGGGTGCTAACCCTTCCTTGACTGTAACCGACTCCCGAATCCGACACATCTTTGGAAAGACGCAGATTAGGTAAAAAATAGGGTATCCGATCAACCCATTTGTTTTAAAATAAATGATCGGTGGCGACTCTAATTCATTTAATCTAAGTCGAAGACACCAAATTTTGTCCCATGGATTAACATTATTTTACGTTGCATAACATACGTTTTTTCCTTTGTGCATGACATGTATATGTTAATGTGATATTATTTATAATATATAATATATATGTATTATATTATAAATACATGTTATATTACATACTATAATTAAATAACACAAATTACATGGTGCACACGTACTAATTCATGTTCTGTTTTTACAGGATTGGGACCGTTACACGTGGCCCAGCAAGGCCCAACCCAGCATCCAAGAACCCAAGCAGGTTAGGGTTTCTGAAACCCTAACCCTCATCACTCGTACGACGTCGCATACCCGAGGACTCCTCATCCCGTGTGCCTCTCCCACAGCCTCATGTCTCATCTCCAACAACCCAAGTCTTCCCGAATTCCTCGCCCCCAGCAACAACCCACAGACGCAACAACGTGGAACACCCAATTAAAACAAACAACAAGCGTTTAAGTCCAAGTAAAACACCGAGAATCTGGGACTAAAAATAGCTTTTGTAAACTATAAATAAGCTTGTAATCAACATATTTGCACACACAATTTTTACCAGAGAGATTACGCACAAATAGACACAAAAAATACTAGTAAGAGTTCGGAGCATTTTGTACCATTTTTGGAAGGAAATAAAAGGTAGTTTTTCTTTACCTTGTTCGTTCGTTCGTCGCCATGCATGTTGCTTTCCTTTCTTTTACTTGAGATTTGGTTCGACTACAACCTAAAAAACCTTCGGCCGATGACTTTGGGGGTGGAGTTTTTCAAAACTTCGAAGCAAGATCTACCCCCGAGGCCTATTTTTTCAAGAAAATATGTTGGTTTTCGTAGAGAGGAGAAGAAAAGCTTTTGAAAAACAAAAAAAAACAATTTTTGCCGCCGATCAACGACAGTGGTGAGGCGGCGTGGGGGCGGTCGATGGCTATTTTTTGAAAATCAGGGTTGGTGTTATTCATTTTTGAAGAACACCGAGAGAGAAAATGAAGATGGGGATGGGGAATTTGGTTTTCAAATGAGAGAAATGAAAAATTAAGAAAACAAAATGGCTTATATACTCGGCCCATTAAACCGAGTTGGATCCGTGCATCAACCCGATGAACCCCCTTAACCCGCGCGTTTTCAAAATTTAATGGGTTAACCCCGTTCTTGGTCCCTCTCATTTTTACAATTATCGTTTTACCCCCTAATCCACAGTTTTAACGCTAATTTTCTCCCGAATTTGACCCTCAACTTTGGTTTTCATTCCAATTTAACCCGTTACGCTTATTGTTACCTTATTTTTATATTTTGTTTATTTCTATTTATTTTTATTATAATAATTATATTATATTATTTTATCTTATTTTGTATATATATACATATTTTCATTTTATTATTACTATATATATATATATATTTATATATATATATATATATATATATATATATATTTTATACTATATCTATCATTATTATTATTTAATTATATTTTTTCTATTTATTTACTATATTTCTCTATTTTGGCTTTTATCCATTTATATTATATTTTTATTATTATTTTCTCATTATATGTATTTAGCTATATTTTTTCATGTATTTTATTGTATTATATTTTTCTTATGTACATTTTTATTATATATATTTTTACTTATTATTTTATTTGATTATTATACATATTTTTTTTTATTCTTTAGCTATTATTACTTTCATTTTTTTAGTTATTTATTTTTTTTCATTTCATTTTTATGCATATTTATTTTCTTTATTTATTCATTTTTTATTTTGGTCTTTTTATTATTTATTCTTTATATTGCATTGTCTTTATGTATATGTTACCTTTAGCTTCCTTGTTTCATTTATTTACTTATTTTACTTCTTGTTATTTTGCTTATTTGGTTTTTTTTTCTATTTTATCTTCATTCTTATTTCCTTTAATTTATTCTTTTTACCTTATTCATTTTCGTCTTTTTTATGTCATTATTTTTTGAGGGGTGTTTAAATCAATAAGTGGTAAGTCTCGAATCGTTATTTTACCTTTTACAACTTTCTTAATTAAAGACAACTGGAAATTACGTAGTACCGAAAGGGCAGTTCATGGGTGCTAACCCTTCCTTGACTGTAACCGACTCCCGAATCCGACATATCACTAGTAAGATGCAGATCATGTAAGAAATAAGGTACCCGGTCAACCCATTTAATTTTAAATAAATGATCGGTGGCGACTCTAACCCAATTTTCCTAAGTTGAATCCCAATTCCGGATCCACCCAAAAGACGGTTCCGACAAGTACCTCACCATTAAAAGCTTTAGTTTTTGTTTATTTTAGTACCTATTCAAAATTTAACAGCCGCATCAATATAAATTAACAGTCTACTGAAAATTATGATGATCTTAGGTCTAGTATCAACCATCCAACGATCAAGGTATTTATAACCTAAACAAGATCTAAAAAATGGGTGATTTTCCCTCCTTCCTCCTTTCTTCTGAAAAAAAATATCTCTCATCCTCCAATAGAAACTACTGGTTGATATTATCTTCTCATCAGCTTTAATTCTCCATTTAATCTAAAAAAGAAAAATAATTCTTCGTGACCGGTGAACCAAATGATCTCGGTGATAAATGAATTATTGTTAACATAAATGTTAAGAGTGTAAGCGTTCGGTGTCAAAAGATCAAGAGTTATATTTAAATAAATATTACTTTATATTTATCTTAGATTAATAGAAAAATTTAAACAAAAATAACTATTCACCACTGACGAACCAAATTTGTTAATTTTTCCTATAACATTGAAATTTATGTTATATATATTATAATTTAGTTTTTTTCTCTTGATAAAATTTTATTGCAGCAACAAAATCAATGATGAATGTCCGTAACATAAATATGGGTTTAAAGAGCAGGCCAAAGCAAAGTTGTGGGCAACTGAGTTTCCAAACGACTTATTTGTACATATTTATGGGAAATTACTTTATATCTGATGAAGGGGCTTAAATAAACTCTAGTAAATGATAATAATAACCAACTTATCCATCTACCACATGGAAGATTTTATTGTAATAATTTAACTGTGTACTTGATCAGGGCCTAAGATGGTTTTAAAGTTTTTTTTTCCAATTCAGATTAAATTGAGTTAATCTATTTAATATTTGTAAATTTAATATAAACATTATTGTTTAAAACAATAAAAATAAATTACAAACCGATCCAGACTCATTCCAGTCCACTTCTTAAAAGGAAAATCAAATCATGTATTTGCTTGTCCATATATAACCAACTCCTTTATTTATTTTCTTACCTTAGCTACCTCTATGACCACCTCATTTTTCATTTGTTTGTCCATAATAATATTTGGAAAAAAAAATCTATAATAAATAAATGCACATATAATTCTTTGCCACACATAATTTTGATATATTGATGATTATATATATGTGTTGATGTTATATTATATCTAATTTTTTTTGCTCTTAATAAAATTTTATTGCAGCAACAAAATCAATGATAGGGTTTAAAGAGCAGCCAGAAGCAAAGTTGTGGGCAATTGAGTTTCCAACCGACTTTTTTGTACATATTTATGGCAAATCACTTTAGAGCGGTTTTTTAAAAGTAACTCTTAATTAAAAAAAATTGTCTCGAGCGTAAAATTAATGTCAAATGGATAAAAAAAATAATAGTAGAAAATTAACCACAAAAAGCTAAGATTCATAGTTTTTCATTTTTAACTTTACGTTTTGAGAGCAATTATAATTTTACCCCTTACTAATGCATAGACTCAACTTAATTATTTATTTACATTTTTATTTTAATAATTTAATATTAACATCCTTAAAAAATAATCTATTACTTAATAATTTATTTTAATTATTTAAAAGTAAATAAAACTCATGGTTTATATATTAAAATATTAATAATGAGTTATTATAAAATATATTTTTATTATAATTATATTTTATTTTTATTTTTATTTTTTATATTCTTATTATAGTTTAAATATATATATTTCATATATAATAATAATTTCATTTGAATTTATTTATTATATATATATATATATTTTTGAATGGTTAAAAGTATAAATATATAATTTAAATTATTGGGTTCATTACACGGATGATCACTTATGTTTGTGTTTTGTCCACTTTTGGTCACTGATTTCAAAAAACATAAGATATGATCACTTTCGTTTTTATTTAATTAAAATGTGTCACCCCGAGTTAACTTTCGTTAATAACAGTTAAATATTTTGATATAATCATACATTTGGTATCTATTATTTACATATTCTCTCAATTTAGTCATACTTTTAATAAATTAAAATAAATTTAATCCTCAAATCGAATGATGTCACATGTCATGCCATGTGTCACCATTCGATTGAAGGACTAATTTTAATTTTTAAATATTTATTTCCACCAATCAAAGAGTGAAATGTGTCACTCTTTTGTTGAAAGAAACCAAAGGAAAGCAAATTGGGGCAAGAAAGATTCAAACCTTGGTCACTTAGGAAACTAAACATGAATCAAACCTTAAGCCAAGATTATTGTTTGGTCTAAATTAGACAACATGATATATATATTTTTGCATCTTAGTGTATAAATAATTAAATTAATAATATTTTTTGTATATTAACTTATTAAATATTTTTTTTATTAACTTAATTTAAAAACATTTTTCATTTAAAAATATATATTTTATATTAAAATTTATTTAAAAGTATGATTAAATTGAGAGAATATGTAAATAACATGGATAAAGTGTGTGATTATACCAACCATCACGTCACGTATTCTATTAATTGTTAACAACAAGTTGTCTCGCACATCTTAATTAAATAAAAATAAAGTGACTATATTTTAATTAAATAAAAAATGAAAGTGACTATATTTTATGTTTTTTGAAACCATTGACAAAAAATGGATAAAATACAAATATAAGTGATCATTCGTGTAGTTAACCCTAAATTATTTTATTTTAAATTTTAAAAGAGTTATTGTGGTTGAATTGAAATGATTAAAATATTATCTTAGAATTCAAATGTTAAATTCACTTTAATAAATTTACTTTAATTTTGTGAGTATTAATGTATTTTTTTGGTAATATTCTTTTTTGTCAAAACAAGTAATTAAATTATTATTTCGTAATAATTTTATATCCATATATTAAAAAATATTAATAATATATTTTTTCTTAATAAAATATTTTATTTATAAAAATATTATTAATGAGTTATCTTATATTTTTTTATATTTTTATTATAATTTAAGTTGAAATATTTCATATATCATAGTATTAATAAGTATAAATATATTTTAAATTATATATTTTTAGTTTACAACATAATGTCTATAATGTACATTTTATCTTTTCAAACCTACTTTTTAACAACAATCCCAAACAATTAAATTTTAAATTGCACTTTTACTTTTCAAAGTCAATTCTAAATTCATTACACGATCGACATTGTCGCCTCATCCTACTGGGGAAGCAGGAGAATAAACTCAAGTTAAGATAGAGAGACTGCCCTAAGATATATTGTCAAGCATATCATATATCTAACGAATACGAAAACAAAAGCTTTATCGGCGTGCGATCGCAAGCAACGATGGAGAAGAATTAATAGTATCAAAATAAAAGTAATTTGTACAATTTATTTATTTATTTATTTATTTTAAAATAAAAGTTTTTCACTTTTAATCATTAGAAATACCAATGCTGGAAAGCCGCTATATAAATATATAATCATCATTTACGAGATATATATTGAGAATATTCTAAAATAATATGAAAATAATACATATATAAAATTATTCGTAAAATAATGTTGATATTTTTAATATTTGATATTACATCCATAATTATCTATAAAAGATTATCAACATTTGTAAGATTGATATCTAAAATCTTGACATGTATCAACAATCTAATAAACACCAAAATCTATAAATATGAGATGGAATTTATCATTGTTACTTTAGTAGTGAAGAGTGTATCCACCCTGAATTTTAGTTGTGTCCACCCTTTATCAAAATTTTATGTGATTAATATATATGTGTGCACACTCCGAAAAATATTTCTGAATCCGTCACTGTTGATGGTGACGATGAGGACAATAACAACAATGTCTCTTGCTATTTAATCTGCAATCCGACTACGAAGAAATTTAAGAAGCTATCTTTTCCTAGAAACCCTAAAGATAATAAGTTTTTTGTTAGTTTGGCTTTTGATCCTCTGAAATCACCTCATTATAAGCTCATTGTTGTTCAGGAAGTGTCGAAGAATCCTTACATGTTTGAGATGGATTTATATGTGTCTGAAACGAATTATTGGAAAGTATCCGAATTTGTTTTCGAGGTCAAAGGTAATCGCATGGCCTTGGTGATGTAGTTTTCTATAATGGGAGATTTCATTGGGAATAGTTACAGAAACGAATCATTGTATTTCAATGATGAGAAGGAAAGTTTTCAGATGATGCTGATGTCATTGACACCAAGTGAGCACCATCAGCTTGAGACTCATAGGTATTTTGGAGATATCAATGGGATTTACATCTTGCAGTGACATACCATGCTTGCGCTGCTTTGGAATTGGATGTTCATCAGATATCAAGAGATTATTCCCATTGGCTCTTGAAGCACCGTCTAAATCTCAGCGATGCCATGAAGGTTTTCTTGGAGCTGAACTTGAGGTGTCATTGGTATATGCGCGGGTTCTCCAGTGTAAGTTTTGTTGGATCCGAGAAAAGAAAATGGCTTACCCTTATTCCCATATGTAATGGGGTAAGGAGAGATAGGATAGTAGAATGCCCCCAGGTTGAGAACAGCTTCCATAGTGGATTTGCTGATATATATTTTGATTTGGATATTCTGCAAATGTTTAGGAAATCTTATTCCCTTATTTGTGTCATCAACTATTTTATATGCTACTTGGATTAAGTATTGTTGTTTAAGGCAATTGCTTTCTCCAGTTGATAAGCTTTGTGCATATTTGCATTCATCAAAATCTGGAAAATGGGATGATTCCTGCATTAGTTTTGATCTTATAACAGACATTATAGATTTCAAATTTTGTCAATAATCCCATTCATCTTATAAGTGTATGTCTAAAAAATTATATTTGAATATTTTTAAAATAATTAAATGATATTAAATTTAAAAATATTATGGTAATAATTTATTTTTAAAAAAAATTGATTATATAAAAAATTGATCTTTTTCATTGAAAATTATAGCCAATTAATCAACTTAGACACTTAATAAGTTTTATTATATTATTAAATACTTGGATTAATTGACATTAATTATTTCAACTTTTTTAAAGAAATTATTTCAACTTAATTCAATTAAAAATAATATATAGAATAAAAATATCAGAAACAAATAACATTATATTAAATCACTTCATGTGGTACTAATTATAAGGTCTAAAATAATATTATACTAACATCATTTCATATCTGCACTAATTGTAGATTACGCCAGAAGTTTCTTCTTTTTCTTTTCTCCATCGGTTATTCAACCACCCTCCGATCTGCATACCAAACAATCATCCAACGGTCAAAATCAATCCCCACCATCCTGTTTATCTTTACACTCGGCACTCGGTCTGCCTGCCCATCGTCCTCCGCTTCTCTCTTCAACTCTCTGCCATCTCAAAGACTCTTTCATTTGCCTGCCATGGCTATTCTTCTCAAGACGCCGCCGTTTAAGTGCCCTTCTTCTCTATCTCCATCTCTAAGACCCAATTCCTTAAACCCTCCAAAGCCCTTTAATGTCTGCTTCAAAGAGAGATTTCCTCGTAGAACCGGTGTCCTCCGGTTCAGATCCACTCCTTCTCTTCGGTTCGTGAAGTTGGTTACTTTTGCTAATAATGGCGGTGAAACCGAGACCACTGAGACGCAACAAGAAGCTCAAATTGAGGTAACTGTTAACTTTCTCTGAACAAGGTTGCACTTCTTTTACGGATTCAAGTGTATGGGTTTGATTCCTTTGGCCTTCATTTTAGGTTTAGTTTTTTCTTGTAAATTTGACGAAAATATTTCTGGGTTTTGGAATTGAATGGTTGAAATGTCGGAAATGAGCTAAAATTTTGTGACTTGATAGTTTATAGAATTTAGATGTATCAAAGGAATTCTTATCGAAAATCTTCTCTCTTTATTGGTTGACTTGCGAGATAGAATCCTAGTTGTTCTACATCGACTGTTTGTTAATTTTTAATATTTTTTTCCCGACACCATGTTCAAGTAGACATGATGGCATAGTTTGAAAGTAAAATAAATTGTGGAAATATTTTCCCTTATATTGGCTGTCTTAGCTTTCTATTATTATTAGTGTATATTGCCAGTGTCAAGTATTGATTGGTTTTGGGATTAGGATGGATAAATCTAGAATGATAATAGAATCCAATCAAATTATTTGATAATTCTAACGAACAAGCAATCGTTTGTGTTGAGTGGAAGGGGAGAATGGATGAAACCTAGCAATGAATTCGAGGTTTTTTATATTTTAGGCCTCCAAGATCAGAAAGATGGTCGAGAACTATGGTGATGTTCATGAGCTAGCTGTAAATCTGAATTGACAACATCAAACTTTGTATTTGGTTCAATGCTATTCGTCTTGGAATTGGATTTTTTTTAATTAAAATTTAGTCTAATCCGGTGGTTGGTTATTTTCTGTTGATGAAAGTAACATAGGTTTAGTGATTTGACACTATGTAACAATTGATGGTTCTCTCTTTCAAAAGCCAAAGCTACCTATGAATATCTCTAAAAAGATATGGTTTTGACTTCTGAATACTTTGATGACAAAATGTTTATTCTGGGTTTGATATTTCTGGAAATTATAGGTTGCTATGTTACAAATAATTTATCCAAGTCCTTTGGTTTTACTCTTTTCTGGACTCGATATTTACTTGCTAATGTGTGGTAGTGACTAGCTAGTCTAAATGAGAACCAACACTGCCCCTACTAACAGACACTTGTTGGAGGTGCTCTGTAGTGAGGTATGATAAAAAAGTGGGTTTTAATCACATCGACTCAACAATTCTTTTGTTATTTTTGTGTCCAAAAGTGCAGTACTTGAACCCTTCTATCGTCCCCCTCCCCTTGATGAAATTGTATTTTGAAGTGTTAAAACTTAAAAATACAGCACATTCTATGCCTTGCTGGCAAGTTTGTATCCCAGCATGCTAAAAATGATCCTCATTCCTGACAAAGTACTAAGATCAGATTGACTATTCGACTTTGAAAATTTCCAACTATTATTGCATGATATGATTTCTTTAGGGTTGATTTATCCTGTTCCTTAACCTGATTGAACTGTTTGTGATCACTGGCATAAGGTTAATTATTCAGGGATGTAGAGATTTCCGTATGGTTTGATTTTATTTCAATATTTTCTTTACGTGGTTATCTTTTATTGCTGTGTCAGAGACATATTTGTGGCCACATTTTTCATCATGATGGATATATATACAGGATTCTTTGGATGGTGCTGTCAACGTTGAAGAGGACACCACTGGAGATGAGAGTAGTGATTCTGAAGACATCCCATCTTCATCTATCCCATCATTGCTCCTAACATACAAAGAAGCTTTGGCTAGTAATGACGAGTCGAAAGTTGCCGCTATAGAAGAATTTTTAAATTCCATTGAAGACGAGAAAGTTGAACTTGAAAAGAAAATAACTTCTTTGTCAGAAGAATTGTCGATCGAGAAGGATCGGATTCTTAGGATTAGTGCCGACTTTGACAACTTTCGTAAGAGAACAGAGAGAGATCGCCTTTCATTAGTAAGTAATACCCAGGGAGAGGTTCTGGAAAATTTGTTGCCTGTTTTGGATAATTTTGAACGAGCCAAAGCGCAAATTAAGGTTGAGACAGAGGGAGAAGAGAAGATCAATAACAGCTACCAGAGCATCTACAAGCAGTTTATGGAAATTTTGGGCTCACTCGGTGTTGAACCTGTCAAAAATGTGGGAAATCACTTTGATCCAATGGTGAGTTAATACTTGTTACACAAATACTCTTTGCTCTCCCAACCTTTTCTAGGCATGAAAAATTTTACTAAATATTTCTTAGTAAATCAACGTTTTCAATTGTGCACTTGCGAGCTATGATAATCAGACTTCATTTTACTGGATGGGCTTTTGTGAATCATGATACGTAAATGCAAACCTAGTCTTGATTGATTCAAGCTGACTCGTTGAGTTTACGTGTATTATGATTGGATATGTTGATATGAACACTAGATTTTCCGTGCACTGCTTATCAACGTTTTGACAATTTTCTTACTAATTGTATTGTGTCTTCTCTTGTAAAGTTGCATGAAGCGATTATGCGTGAGGATTCTGCTGAATTTGAAGAAGGTATCATTCTTCAAGAATTCCGGAAAGGGTTCAAGCTCGGAGACAGGCTGTTGCGGCCATCGATGGTTAAAGTATCTGCTGGCCCAGGTGCAAAGCCTGAACAGGGAGACTCGTCAGAAAGGGTTAAAGTATTTGCTGGTGAAAGCTCCAAGAGCAGTGAAACCGTCGAAAACAATGATGCTGGGAGCAGTGAAACTACCAAGACCAACCCGGGATCTGCAGAGGCATCTTAAAGACTATATAAAGAAGATGGATTCAGTTTTGTTTAAAGAAACCCAGTGTTAAACGTTACTTTCATTGTTAGAACTCAATTTTGGTTTTCATTTTGTTGAAGAGTAATTTACAATGAAATGAGGAAATGTAATGTATTGGGAGCAATTTATGTATCACCACTTTCAATCTCTGCTTGGAATGCTTCCAATGGGGTTGTCAAGTACAAAATCTAAAATCATTCTCGTTTTACAATCTGTGATATTAAAATTATTTTGTTCCTCTCAAGATCTATTTAATCTCCGTTATACTCATCTTGCAATTCATTTTATATAATAATATATTTTATATGTATCAATTAAATAAATATAACTAATTTTTATGAAGTATAAAATATAAAAAATAAAAATAACTTTTATATAATATTTAAATATAAATAATCATCAATGTCTTTAAATATAACACGAAATACAAAAATTTCAAAAAACCAATTAATACTTGCAATACAAATGTTATCAAAATTATTTTTTTTAAATATGTTTATTATTATATATATTGGAAGGATAAGATAATGCAGACAAATGGGAATAAAACGGATACAAAATTATACTTATGTTTGTCCTGTTTTGTTTTTTTCTTTCAATATGGCCGCCCAAAAAAAATTGCAAAATAGAGCGTCAAACTTTTAGTTTGGGATATACGATATTTTCTATAATACAAGGAGAATTCGTCACATCGAGGTGATGAGTTCCTGTAGATGATATTATTATATTTTGTGTATATTATTTAATTAATTTATGAGGAATTCATCACCTCGAGTATACGAGTTTTATTAAAATAATACTATTTTCAGTTATTTACTTAAATTAGAAATTGAAAAAAAAAGTTGGAACTTGTCAAGTTAGGGGTGTTCATTGTTCGGTTAAAACCAAATTAATTGACCGAACCGAAATTTCAGTCCGTTAATCGGTCGGTTAACGGTTAATGGGTTTTTTCAAATTTAGGTTTCGGTTAATTCGGTTCAAAATCGGTTAATTAACCGAATTAACTAAAATTATTAAATATTTAATATTATATATATATATATATATATATATATTATTTAGCTTTAGGGGTGTTTGAACTCATTTTTATTGAATTAACCGGCCAAATTAATCGAATAAACCAAAAAAATTAAATATTTAATATTTAATATTTAATATATATTATTTATAAATTTTGATTAATTCGGTTAATTCGCTTAACCGATCAATTAGTTCGGTTCGATTATTTTTTTTAGAAAAAAATCGGTTAATGAAATTCGGGTAATTCGGTTCGGTCGGTTAACCGAATTACCTGTTTGAACACCCCTATGTCACTTCAAGGTGACAAACTTCGTTAAAATAATATTATTTTTTAAAAATATATAGTCGTTTAGAAATATTTGAAAAGTAGTTGTTGATAGCCGATTAGAAATATTTGAAAAGTAGATATTGGTAGCTGTTAGAACTCATAGAGTTATATGAAAACCAAATCATGCATATGTGGGAATAATATTTCAGAAAATTTCCGAAAGATCATTGTGGAAAGATATATGAAAAGTAAAAGTTAAAGATTGTTATTGATATTGATAAATTATCCAAAAACAAGTTCGATAAATTATCCAAAAACAAGTCCAACAGACAACATAAGAATACAATTACGAAGGTTTTATCAGTCCGATCAATATTTTGAAAGATGTGGACAATGTATCCTATTGTGACCTTCACCTCTACAGTAGCCACAAAGCCTTGACATGCCTTGCTCTCGTTGTGGATTATCCTTATTAGTATGAATTCGACTAGATTTTAGACAACCACTTAACTTCCTTTGTAATTGTGGATTGCACAACCATTCTTTAGAAATAGTTGTTGGCCAATATTGTAATATCCTAAATTTTGGACTAGTAACTAAAATGTAAGTTTTTTAAAAGTTTAATGACCAAAATATAAATTTATAAAAGTGACTAAAAAAATATAATTTTTTAAAGTTAAATGTTGGACAGTAAATGAGTAGTTCAACCCAAAAATAGAATTTTAGTGGGTTTTAGAATTTTGATTTGGAGTTTGTATAAAAATCTATTAAAGGATAAAGTTCGATAAAATATTCAGATAATCGAATCGAATCAAAAGCTTACAAAACATTGAAGGAATGTAGTTTGTGGTTAGAAATATTATATTGATATTTTTAATTAGTGGAATTTGATGTGGATTAGTGTATTTTTGTGGAATTTTCACGTAAAAGTAGAATAGTGAAATTTAGTGACTAAATTAAATTTTTAGAAAACTGGAAGGGAAAAGATGAAAAGTGATAAATAGGATTTTTATATTTATTTAAGGTCATTTAATTGGAGACAAATGGATGGCATGAAGGTAAATTTTAAGATTCATTAAGGGTAATATTGACTTTTGGGCCAAATTGATTTTTTTATTCATTTTTAATTGGTTTTTAAAGTAAGAAGTAAGAGATATTGTGTATGAAACTTCAAGAATTCTCATTTCTTCTTCATCAGCTGGCGGAAACTACATAGCAAGGTGAGTAAAAATTTTCTTTTCCATTTTTGATATATTTTATTGAGTTTTAGGACTAAATTATGAAATAAGAAAAATCATCTACACTAGTTTCTCCACAAATTGGTATAAGTATTTCATAGTTTCATGCTTGAATGATGAAAAGTGTGATTTTGGTGAATGAAGAGAAGATGTAAGTTCAATGAAATAAGGTTGGATTAAAGTGTTAGTAGTGTGGAATTAGAATCAAGCAAGGAAAATGAATAAAACTAATTAGAGGGGCCTATATGGGTATTCGGCCACTATGAGTTTTAAGGAGGAAAATTTTCTTGGTTTATTTTGATGTGTAATTGATTTAGAATGGTTGGAAATGATTAGAAATGAAGGTTGGATGATGAATTAAGCTTGAAAACAAATTGGAGATTATTAGGGGATTAATATGTGATTTTCGGCCATAGTGAGGAGTTATTGGAAAATTTTACAAAAATGTTCTATGGGTTAGATTGAGTATTAAAATGATTTGGTATGCTTGAAATGATGATTTGGATAAACTAGATCTTGGTTGAGTTGTTAGGGGCCATTTTGCAAGGTTTGAAAAGTTAAAAGATTAAGATGTAAGCTTTTGAAAATTGATATACAATGCTGGAAATTATTGTTATAACGTGGAATTGGGCTAATTTGGAAAGTGGTGTAAGATTGAAGATCAATTTGAAAGGTATTGGAAATAATTAGTGATGGAAATGCAAATATATAAAGTTGAAGTGCTAAGCTGGAAGTTATGAAAGAATGGTGAATGTAAGGGTTAAATTAGCATGAAGGTGATCATGAAAGGATTGCTTTGGGAGAATTTCGAAATGTAGGGGTGGAAAATAAATAAATGTTTAATTGGGAGCTAATTGATAAATTGTGAAAGTTAAGTGGTTTAAAGTTAAGGAATATTATTTTCAAAGACTAGGGAGGAAGTATTTAGAAATTAGCATTTGAATATGTATTTGTTATATTTTGAATTTATTCGAACACATGCTTAATATGTACTGACATATGTTTTGAATTTCATTGTCAGATAATTTATTTTGGATAGATCGGGATTGCAACCAAAGTCAACCCGAACAAAAAGAGAAATGCAAATGATCGGAGTAAAAGTAAAATCGACACTGATATTTACTAATGAGGCAAAAGTGAGTGTGTTTAACTTATTTTATATATATTTATACGATGAGGAAGACTTACGATGAGTCGACCTAAGTTATTTAAAAGAAATATTTAAAAAAACGTACTTAGAAATTATATTTTTATATAATTTCATTATACCGAGTTTAGATGTTTCTAAATATGAATTTCACTAGACATGCTCTTCTGATATTTTATTTTTGTTATATGTTCGAATGAATTTACATGTGAATGTTATAATTTTAATAAAAACCCAATGTGTATATTCGAGAGTGTGAGGTACAAATGTCATATCATGAGGTTGAGTGACTATATAATATATGTATATATGGAACCTATGGTGCAATCCTATGAGGCATTTTCGAGTGCATTAATACGAGGCACTTTCAAGTGCAATACTAGATCTACGAGGCACTTTTTATGTGCATATAGCACGCACACTTGACAAGACTCGCGTACCTAATATTATCGGTTATAAAACATTGTGTATAATTACAAGTATGAATTATTACGAGTTTATATGATTACGAAAAGTATGAGTTACTCGGATACTTGATTTACTCTTACATGTTTTACGTGAATTATTTTGAATAGTTTAATTTTATGCATTTTAACTATTATTTTATTTATTTCTACATACATGTTTTTTTATATGATATTTAGTATATTTGTTTAGATTTATTTTTATTTTAATGACGTTTCACTTAATAAATACTTAACGTGTAATCGGTTCACACGTAAGGAAATGAAAAGAAAAGGCTGCCAAGTAGGGAGCAAATTAACATAATCCCAAGAAAATCAAGCTACTATTTAAATCAATAAGGACATCTATTTTGGTATTTTGTTTATGTAGTGACATGTATAATATAAGTGTTTTAAACGCTTTGATATATGCTTTAAATATGGTTTTATAATATAAATTAAAATATAGTAATATTAAGTATGGTAAGTAGTATTTTATAATTTTTATTTGAATAGTATTTTAATTTAATATAAGTATATTTATATTTTTAGTGTTTTTCATTATAATTACCAAGTTTATGAACGAAACAAAATTTTAACGAATTTTGAATAGTATATGTTTCATACAGTTGATGTGACATCTCTAGTTCGTATATAAGGATGTATACAGGATAAAGGTGTTATAAATATGCAGCGTTTAGGAGATACTTAAAGTTAAAACTGTATATGTTGTGCGTAGTATGCAAGTTATAACAATCATCAGCATGAGTATTGGTCTACATTCACATGTATACATGCATCAACCATGTGAGCGCATGGGTATCTGAAGGCTTGAAATTGACCGCAATTACACCATCTTCTATTTAGATTACCAGTGTAAGTGGCAGAATTCTCACCCTCATGTGGTTGAACAAGTGCTTGGATAATGTAATCGAAATCGAGTATGGTGAAATTATGAACATACATTGATGTTGTATATGTTTATTTTTGTTCATTGCTTTCTCCAGATATAGAGCCCAATTTCTACCTTAGTTGAGCATTGCCTCTACTTGGGCACCTTTGTCTGTCCATACTTTACCCAATCTAAAGTAAGTTTTCCGAACAATACTTACCACCAGAAGATGTTTAGTCCCTTTAAGCACTGAATTGATACGTTCGACAAGATTGGTTTTCATATGATCGTAACATCGACCCTGATCGCCATATGCTTGTGACCATTTTTCTCGAGGTGTTCAGCTGCAAAGTTATATAAACCACTTCTCTATATTTTCTCATATTTTTCAACCTTGCACGAAGGTTCGGTTGTAGTAAAGCATATCCTGAAAAAAGTTAGATTTAAGTATAATAATAAATGAAGGAAAAAAAATAATAAGTTAAACACGTTGTAATCTCTTTCTTGATCTTCTTATTCTTAAATCGCGTCATAGCATTTAAAGCGATATGGTGTATGCAATATGTCGGAAATACATGGGGAGGCGAACACTTACTTCATGGTCTTGCAATTGTGGCTAACAACTTAGGTGAACAGTCTGAGATCATACAAACCCCATCTTGAGTGACAACATGGAAGTACAAGTTTGACATAATGAAATTCCATGTTTCTTCGGACTCTTTTTTTACAATGGCAACGACAATGAAAAAAAAATGTTTCTGTCACCATCTTGTACAAAAATTATCATCAGGACGTGTTTGTATATACCATACAGAAGAATGTCATCCACTTGAACTATTTGTTTGTAGTAATAAAAACCTTCAATGGATGACTTCAAAGCCCAAAACAAGCCTATGAAACTCTTTTTCCTGGGATAACACGTCCATCAAACGTGGTCGCAGGATAAGTATAAGAGCAAAAAATGGTTCCTAGGATGAAGAATTTCATTACGTGCAACAAATGTGGAAGCTCATTGTACGACTGATCCCAATCAACGTATAATAGTGTCATAGCTTTCCTTTTCGCTATCCACAACTTGTAGTAAGACGGGAATATAACCAAATGTATTATGGATTGATGCCACTATAATTAATGCTAAAAAATCTAAAAAAAACTTCAGTCTCACTGCCAAAGCTTAAGTTTTTTTGCGAGCATGACAATTATTCGTGCAAATGTATTTTATTATTGCAAATCTTTAACCATGTGTTTCGAACAAAATATTCAACTAGACTAGTTGAAGTTCAATATACAAACAAGGGTTCAACTTGGAAGCAGTAAAAAAATATCTTTGTTATACTATAGGTTTTCACTATCATGTACGAGGTTTCATCTAAGGGATGATGTATGATTAAGACATACTTCTATCATTCTTTGCCTAATGTTGATTTGTTTGTAGAGTTCGTTGATCTCGACCTTGCTCGTATGGTTGAGGATGTTACTTCCAACTTGATCATCCCACCAACTCAGACAAATGATGAAGAAACAAACATAAATGATGGAGACTCAGAAGCATGGTTTCAATTTGTGCGTGAACGACAACAAGAAAAAACATGAAGAATTGAATAACTTTATATTACTTTTGACGAGTCTACTGATTACGAAGATTTAAACATCATATTGAATATTGATATGTTTATGATTTTATTTACCGTTTAAAATGTGTGTAACGTTAGTCCTATTTACGTTGTTTTTATATCCATAATATAATGTTTAATGATTTAATTTGATGCTTATAGTTTGTTGTTCTTTTAAACAAAATCTATTACAATATGTTTAACTTTTCATTCATATATCAGTATGACTGTTCGAACTCTTCACATTAAGAAGATAAAAATAACAACCGAATATGATCACTCAAATCATGTAATCTTAGCATTACGACTTCCTTTTTTAAATATAATATTAAAAAGAAAACAACCATGAAAAAAACTAAAAAAATAATATTAATTAAATAATATCATTTTAAAGGAATTAGCCGCTTCGATTTAATTTTCAATTTCCAAATTAAGTAAATAACTGAAAACTAATATTATTTTAATAAAACTCGTCTCCTCAAGATGTCGAGTTCCTTATAAATTAATTAAATAGTACACGAAATATAATAATATTATCCACAGAAACTCGTCACCTCAAGGTGACGAATTTCCCTGTACCATAGAAAATATCGTAAATCCCAAATTAAAAATTGATCCCAAATTAAAAGTCTGAAAGCTCTATTTTACCAAAATAATAATAATAATAATAAATAAAATTGGGCGAAAAAAACCGTTTGTCCTTACACCGTGGATCCAATTTTTTTCTCACCCCTATCCTACCATCCACGAAATATGTACATATTCACGTCCAATGAAGTGCGAAGTATCTCACTTGTATCCATTGTTCTAATGGACTATAATTTCAATTATTTTTATATATATTTTTAAATTACGACTAATAAAATATTCAAATATATAATTAACACGGCACATTTGTATATTGAATTTTGATAATACAAATCTCAATATCATATTACGTGTTGGGGGGGGGGGCATTTGCAAATTCTAACCTTCTTCCAAAGTCAACATGAACTATACCCAATTTTCATCGGTCTGTTACTTCCATACAAAGGAATGATGTATGCCAAATGTGCTTTAAATGATGAAACAAATATGTTCTCCGACTGTCGTTACCTTCTCAACAGATTGTATGCCGGTAAATCTTTCACGCTGAATACATCTTCGAGTGAGAGCTCTCGTTCTAATTGTGTTCTTGTAGACTTCAGAACATCCTGCAAAAAAATTTGTGTTTGATCTAGGTTGGAGCATCAATCCGACACAGATATGTTCTATTTCTGTCTTTTCATGTATTTATAGTATTTTAGGAAGGTCGTCTATGTCATATTGAATTCTGGTGTTGAACACGAATAGCTCAAGAAAAATATACTGCAACGCAACATAGATGCAAACCATGGAATTAAAAAAGTAGAAAGCTCAAGATCTACATGTTAAAATAGCTTACATTGAATTCCATGTACGAAGCCCGTTTCACAAGCCATTGTGCATCCATCATCTGAAAGGCTACACAATAAAGAACATCGAATGCCATTTCATCTTCCCCAAGTAGTTTTAAAAATCGGATTCCAGCCATGGAAGATGGTTTTCCTGCAGGTAAAATATGATTACAGCATTGAAATTCAACAGAGTCGAACATAAGGCAGAAAATATACTTTGTTACACACGAGTTTCCAGTGAGTAGAAACGTAATGGCAATTATTTGAGCAAGAAGTGTCGATAACAAATCTCAGCCGATGCAATGGACATTGCACAAAAATGAGCATGCAACACAATTATAGCTAAAATATTGAAAAAGCCTTCGAAGTACAATTACTTGTTTTGTAAACAAGCTCATACACTTTTATTATACCCAGACACACCTTATCTCAATTTGTACCTAATTAAACCCTTGTTTCAAAGGAGATGATGATTTATGCTAAGATTTATTTATGTATAAATTAAAGTTTAGAAGCTTATTTCAGTAAAAAAGATGAGCAACTTATTTCAGTATATGTTAAAAGGTAGAGGGCTTGTTTGGGTATAACCAAAAGTATAGGGGCATATCCTACCAAAGAAAAAAAAGAGAAATACGGGAATATCTGCAAAATGTGGTAACTGGTATAAGTTTAGGGTTTTTTATTATTATTATTTCAACCATTCAATATTTATCCAGTCCTGAATTTACATTACCTGATTGCAGATCCAACATCTGTATCAACATGAATGAAATGTTGATACCAGCAACAGCAAATGGATATTCCCAATCAGCTCGGTTTCCATCTTGTTTGTGTAACAACCTCTGGAAAGATTCCTGTTCAAAAGACCAAATCAGAGTTTGATCAACCCTGGCTATATTTCATGCTGATGTATAAATAATTGTTTGGCATATGTTAATATAAGGAAATAAGCAAGAAGCCCATTATCATATGATAGATCATAATCAAAAGAAATGTAATCCATGCAATTTATGGAAAAAGAAACAAACCGGATATTTCTTAGCAAAAAATATGAGATTCTCCAATGATATGAATCCTCCACCCCTTAGAACAACATCGAAACAATCAAGAATAAGCATATACGTCAGGGAGAGAAAAGGGTGCAAGGTAAACAGTTAAGGCAAAACCCTTGGCATACCGGAAATCTGTTGAAGGGTCTGGGCCTTGCCATCCCATGTCCTTCCAAAGCTCTGATTTAAGAGATGGAAGCACCCTGTTAGGGTAAGCCAATCTCCACAACTGCTTCAGAGCATCCTAAAAGCCAAATGAAAGAAAAAAGAAGTCATCAGCAGCCTTACAGTGATATATAGGAATTTCTAACACCTGCATATACTTGGTATTGATGGGCGGTGGCTAGCTTACAAAAGAAATTTGATGGAATTGGCAAATTCTTTTAATTAAAAAGTGTCTCATGCATAATATAATTCATAGAAATGAATTTAAAAAAATGGGAAGAAAAACTAAGGATTAAAAAATAACAAACATACTAAATATTGATTACAGTGAAACCTACTTGATGATCCAACCGAGATCCATCAAATGGGACTCCCAGTCTTTGCTGTAGATTTCTCAGCCTTGCTTCCTATGAGAACACAATATGGAAACATCAATACACAACAAATTAGAAATAATAAAGTCAACATGATGGTCAGTGACAACAAGGTCTTTTGCTCTTTCCAAAGACAAACACAAAATAACCTAAGCACATAAAACTTGTGCTATTTTCTGACTCAACTCTTACAAAAAAATCTACAAGAAAAAATCCTCCAACCCGTGAGTTCCAAATACCACCAAGCAGATTCTTAGAACAAGCTTCAAAACTCAAACGAATTTCTCTTTCAGCCCCGAATTACGCTTGTCTGTTTCCCTATGACTAGAGCTAATTTTTTTGTATTACGGGCACATAAATAGATGCTTCAAGACCTTAAGATGCAAATTGATAAAACCTAGCTGAACCCCTCTTGGATACATAAAAGACGGGAAAAGATTCCTTACCTCTTGCCCACTAAAGGAATAGAAGACCAAAATAAATTAAAAACAGAACAAATAACAGAGGGGTAAAAACATATGTTGATTATTAGAGCTGTACCTATATAAACACCCCTCCCAACCCCCAAATAAAAAGCTTATTCAGATCCAGAAATTTACAATGAAAAAAGTGTAATGCCGATAATACCTGTAAAGAACTAAGAGTAGGCGCGATAAGTTTCTGAGTGTTAGAATGAAGAGGTAAAAATTGTGCAATAAATGATCCAGATCCGAAGACAATGTTTGCTGGAAAAAGCCAAAGATTCAACTATCAGTAACCCAAACTGCTATAATGTTAAAAAAATGGAAAGATGCAAAAAAAGTCATGTGATGAGTGAGTACAGGTGTAAAACAGATAGTAAGGGGGGCAAGTGTTTCTATAAATTACATTGATGGA
This sequence comes from Hibiscus syriacus, assembly GCF_006381635.1. Taxonomy (NCBI): domain Eukaryota; kingdom Viridiplantae; phylum Streptophyta; class Magnoliopsida; order Malvales; family Malvaceae; genus Hibiscus; species Hibiscus syriacus. The sequence continues at coordinate 1,629,960 of NW_024062759.1, read as the reverse complement.
AAGATACCCAAAAAACAGTACTTTTATTGGGTGAATCTTTGGCACATGCATAGAGAATGTGATGTACAGGGAGGACTCCGGACACATGTTAAAGGCTCCCACCAATATAAGTAAATTCAAAGCAGACTCAAAAACAACCAAATGCCACTCCACTAAACCAAAATACTCAACAAAATAGAGATAACAATGGAGTGAAGATTGGTTCATCCACCTCCTCCCCGCTCTTGCATGAATATTGAAAATATCGATTCCATGTATCTGTTCTTCATACACATAAACCTCACCTCTGTACTAATGATTTTTTATTTAATATTACAAGGAACATATATTACAATTATTCATGATCATAATTTCCATATAAAATTGTACTCAATATATATAATATAAAAGGCACAAATATATAATGCATATATTATGATTTTAGTATATATCCAGCATATCTCTATTAAAGACAAACAAAATATAGAATATTTTAAGGGGTAAAATAATAATTTAAAAGGAGAGACAGGATAGAGTGGAGCAAGAATAATATACCAAAACCACCAACCTACAAATTTCTTTTCTTTTTTTCTCTCAAACCCATTTGAAGCCGACTGGTGTAAAATCCATGGGAAGAAACAGAATTAAAAACCAGCAACCAAGGTAGTCGTTGATTAGTTTAATGGTCTAACTTTCGAAGTTAAACACAATTATATGTATTATAAACAACAGAACACACATATGTAAGTAAGAAACCACAATGATAAAACCACACCTATCCACTGTGCCCATTGAGCGATCAAGTTCGAGAACAAAAGCGTCCAATGTAACTGTTCCTTCTTTCGTTCGTCATCCCAAATTTCCTCTGTCATCTTCCCCTATAACAAATCAAACAAACTAAATTAAACATTTACAATACTCTATCCCTTCTCTTGCAAACAGGTATAATTGGCAAAAATAACGAAATGATCACCTCAGGATGTTTGTCATCGTAATCATGATTCCCTAACAAAGGTTCATCTAAACCATCCAATCCTGATGACTCGTAATTTTCATTCCTTCTATCTCCAACATCCCCATGATGAAGCCGCCTTCTCACAGTGCTGGACCTCATTAATTACAGGCTAAATTTTGCACTAAATTCTTCTTCAATCCTGAAAACATTTTAAAAGCCAGCAGAGGGAAAAATTAATATCAAAATCCTCAAAACTGAAATAATAGATTAAACAAGAAAGTAGCCCTAAATCCAACTAGCACTAAAGAAATTAGATCAACAACAAAATTATCTTCAAATTTTCCAATTAGCTACAAATCTGGATCTCAAAACTGCCGTAAAGAGGGGGGAAAACAAGTATCAGAATTTCAAATGATACGAAGCATTCAAATTAGACAAGATAATTCTAATAAAAAGTTCAGATTTGGTTTAAAATTTGAATAACAAACTAACAAAGTAAAAAAGAAAACAAAAACCACAGAGAAAAAAACGATTTCATTACTTTTCCAGAAATAAAAAGTAATGAACCAAAAGAAAACTAAAAGCAAAGGAAAATGGGAAAAAAAAAACAAAGCTAACCCGAATGCTGAAGAGAGCTGCTGAAACCGAATCTTCAGAAGCCTTAATGTATAAGAGGAAAACCTAGACGCTAAGCAAAGCACAACAATATTAAAAAAAGCGAATTGAGTTGAGTTGAATCTTTGCTTACTAATTAAGAGAGTTTTAAGAAAACGGATATTAAGCTTTGAAGATTTATTGTCCGGTTTCTTCTCCTTCCTGGATTTGTTATTTGCTCTAAATCCATTGACTTCCGTAAAAGTGAATAAATAAAGGGTAAACTACGCCAATAGTCACTGATGTTTGGTAAGTTTTCTTTTTCACTACTAATGTTTCAAAAGTTATAAATCGGTCACTAATGTTATCGTTTGTGACAAAATGGTCACTAGTTGTTAACAGCCGTTAAGAGGCGTGACGAAAAATACAGCTAGACCGTTATTTTCTGAGTTGGATTGTTGACCGCCATTTTGATTGTCTCTTCTTCTTCTTCAACCCATTCTCCATCTTCTTTTTTCTTCACTTTTATTATTCTTTCTTTCTCTTCACTTTTCTGCACTTTTCTTCTTTTCCTCTTATCACACACATGACACAATCCTCTTATCACTCTTAAGGCTCATTATTCCCATGCTTCAAAGGCATGCCTGGGGGACAAAGATCCGTCGGTAGTTCTCCACAGCAGTGGTATTTCTCCTCAGTTTCTTTGCCAGTGCTCTATGGAGCTGCCTGTTATTTTCCAAGTTGGATATATGAATGTATCGTGTTTAAAATGTTTTCAAACTTTGTTGGCTGTTTGGTGAAGGATCCGTTTGACAAAAGTAAAGTAATATGTGATGAAAAGCTGAAAGAACTCTTCCATGTCGAAACATTCCATGGCTTCATTGTGACAAAACTCTTAATTTGCTCATTTTCACAAGACATGACATCACAGTATGAGCCCTATGCTCCGATATTTGTTGCTGTAAATCTCAAGAGAGAAGATATTTGAAAACGAGTCATACATGATACAAAATTCTTCCAAGATTTTGATTGTGCGAGAATAAATGCAAGAAATCCTATTCAATGTTAAAACAAAAACCAATCAGTACCCGACACCCGCCCGCCGATTAATCAACCAGTCCTTATCTCTATCACGTACTGTTAGATTATATAACCCATCATTCATTCCTAAAATTATTTTTTATGAAAAATTAATCTTTTACCAATAAAGTTGTAAAAAAAGGGAAGTCAGAGAAGAACTTTACAATGGAGCAAGAAAGAAGGGCACTGGCTCTCTAGCAATGTAAGGAATTCCAAGCAAATTACAGTGAAAGTGACGACGCAGGCTCCCACGCCCTTAGCACGCGCATAGCCATCGGCTGCATATCCGGCGTTAAGCTCGTTGCAGCATCCGACTAAGTTCAGCTCAGGTTCTGCTATTAGATGATCCAACAAAGTCAAGTTGAAGTCACCAGGAACTGAGAACACGTCTTTCACACCAATCTCCACGATCCTCCTTGCCAGGTAGCGCCCCAGGGTTCCACTCGAGGCATCTCCGCGGACCGGGGGTGTAAGGAACTAGGATGAGCTATCAAACCGATTTTATTACCGACTTCCATGCAGTAAATTTTTTCAAGAAAGAAGGTGGTGGTTAGAATAGTGTCTATGGCGAGTTCTTCCTTTCCTGGTATTCTCAGATGCTGTTGGAACACGGTGAGAGAATTCTATCGTTTGCGACATCGATTTTTGACGGCAAAGGTGTGAAGATCTCTGTGAAAATTGCTAGAATCCACTGGCATTACGGAACCCGATCCCATGCTCCTGAACTCACAACAGGGTACTATAACACAAGGTACCGAGACGGTTACCTCTCGATTGCTCAAATGCTAGCACGTCATGGTGCCGTTATCAACTTCACTTGCATAGAGATGCGTGATCATGAGCAGCCTCAAGATGCACTATGTGCACCTGAGAAGCTGGTGAAGCAAGTAGCTTTTGCTACTGCATCAGCGCAAGTTCCACTTGCCGGGGAGAATGCACTTCCCCGTTACAATGAATACGCCCACGAGCAGATCTTACAAGCGTCATCGTTGGATGTTGATGGCTATCCGTTCGATAGAGAGATGTGTGCATTCACGTACTTAAGGATGAACCCATCGTTGTTTCATCCAGAAAACTGGAGACGCTTTGTTGGATTCGTGAAGAAAATGAACGAGGGGAAAGGTAAAGAAAAAGAAGATAGGGAATGGGTTGGAGAAGAAGAAAAGCCAATCAAAATGGCGGTCAACGATCCAACTCAACAGATAACGGTCCAGTTGTATTTTTCGTCACGCCTCTTAACGGCTGTTAACGGCCAATGACCATTTTGTCACAAACGATAATGTTAGTGACCTATTTGTAACTTTTGAAACATTAGTGGTGAAAACAAAAACTTACCCAAACATCAGTGACCATTGGCGTAGTTTACCCATAAATAAAATACGAAATGCAAACACATACTTCCTAATAAAACACAGTTTTTTAAATAAAATGTTAAAAAAACTTTAAAATAATATTAATTGATAGTAGAATTTCAAATAAAAGAAAGGGTAAAATTTATAAATAGTCCCTAAACATTTATCTCTCTTCATTTTGGACATGAAACTTTTGAAACTTGCAATACAATCACCAAACTTTTTGTTCATTTTTATTTTGATCCCTACTGTTACCTACCGTTACTTTTGCTGAAGTGGCACTTAACCATGTTAACTCCCCTTCTTCTTCTTTCTTTTCGAAACTGTTTCATTAAAATAGTTATTCCCATAACTATTTGGATTGCTAGTCTCTGAGAACTGAATGGTATTATCATCCTTGCAACAAAATTTTACTTGTTTATCTTCTTTTAAACTGTTCTTTTTACAATGGGGGTGTTTCCTTGGGTGTTTTGGGATTTCTACTAAAAGAAAACGTCGAAAACCAGTCAATCGGATTCTCCCCGGACCTGCAGATTCATGAGTTTTTCATTTTTCGTGTGTTTTGGATAATGCTTCAGTAAAGTTCCAGTTTTTTTTTTTTATATTTACCGGTTGTTATTGCATAGACTTGTTAGCAATGAACCCTTGGATTCTTATGATACTAAGAAATCTCAGTTAAGGTCAATTGATTTTTTATGAATGTGTTTCTCTAAATGAAACATTACAAAATAAAGCTAAGCAGAGATCGAGTGCTAAAATCAGGAAGAAAGTGAGTTTTAACTTGAATGTTCAAACCTATGAGCCGATTCCGGATGAAGAAACAACTTACAAAGTGTTGAAGAGAAGAAAGAAAAGAATGGAAGAGAAGTTGGAAAAGGGAGCTTACCCATTTTCTCCTATGGTGTTTCAAGGTTCGAAAAGAAAAAAAAATTGTTGCAAGGAGGAGGAAGAAGAAAAATAAGGAGGAGGAAGAATAAGCAGTTGCAAGGAAGAAGAAGAAGAGGAGGGAGTTAACAGGATTAAGTGTCATGTCAGCAAAAGGTAACAGGAGGTAACGATAATGATCAAAATAAAAACGAACTAAAAGTCCTATGGCTGTATTGTAAGTTTCAAAAGTTGGGTGACCAAATATAACTTCCGTGATTTTGATTAAATACATTAATTGAATAAGTACACGCTTTTAAAATATAATTTATTTTTGATAAATTTATAGTGATACAGTGTAGTATTTGTTCAAATACTTACAATAATTTAACAATGAAAGTTCTCAGATGCTCGAATTTGAGATCTCAAAGAATAACAAGTATTTTAATTTTTTTTTCGTATACATACACATCTAACTATTATATTATAATTTTAAATAAATTTTAAATTTAACACAAAAAATATATTCATATTAATCAAACATTTTATTAAATGTGAATATATATTTTATTAAATAATTTAATACATAAAATTTTAGTTTATTGGTTGATTATTCAAGGTTAACCAATTTAATTTCATATAGTAATTCTTTTAAAGTTTATTTTTTAAGAAGTTAATTTGTTCAGTTTTAGCATCTGTACCGTATCACAACTAAACTCCCGGGTATGATAAATCATGTAAGAACGAATATCAAAAAGGAGAAACTGGAAATCCATTGCACAAACAGAATACTATAATTTACAAGAAATATTTCAAGGATCACAATCAATTCTAAACCTCAAACTGCCTAACTTAATAAGATCCAAAGGAGAAAGAAAAGGAATCAAGCCAAAACTCATTCTCGAAGAACTCAATCAATCATTCAAAAACTCAACGAAAGAAGACAAGACTATGAAACCCCAAAGTTCACTTCCTGGAAAGGAAAGGGGAAAAACATATTTAGAAGAAAACTGGAAATGCCAAACTATATTTTGTTGTTTTCATTCCGAATCACTGGAACTTGAGTCGTGGGATTTTGTCTTTTTACCTTTTTCAGATTCGACTTTTCAGATGATTCTTCATGTTCCTGTGTTGGGTTACCAGCAGCATTCTCGGTATGTTCTTGAATCCAAGAGACTGCATTTTCACCAACTTCAATCTCTTTAACTCCATCATGCTTCTTGGAAGAGTGCGGTAGCTTAGCCTGACTAGATTCAGGACCTTGTTGGAAATAACTATGTAAATCCTCCAAGGATCTTGCCTCAACAACAGGTGATATTGAACCGATATCTGTATGAAACTGTAGGTTCTCAATCATATTTGGAAGAATTCCTTCCTCCACATCTACCCCTTCATGAAGGTTTTTAAAAGCCAAATCAATGTCTTCCACTGATTTTGCTTCGAGAACAGGTAGCTCCACCTTGGTCTCCATCTCTACTTCCTCCATGTCTGCGTATTCATGTTTTGGCTCACCAGCAGTATTCTCAGTTGTTCCTTGAATATCAACCTTTTTAATAGAAACCACACCATGATCTGCTCCAGATGAATGTTGCAGCTCAAATAGATTAGATTCGGGGCATTGTTTTAAAGTGTTATGTTTATCCTCTAGAGATCTCGCATCAACAACAGGCAAATCCGAACTGGTGTCTTCATGACCCTGTTGATTCTCAATCATACTTGGAAGAATTACTTCCTCAACGTCAATTCCTTCACGAAGTTGCCTAAAAAACAAGTCAATGTCTTCCACTGATCTTGCTTCAAGAACAGGTAGCTCCACATTGGCCTCCGTCTCGATTTCTTCATATTCAATTTTCGGTTCACCAGCAGCGTTCTCATGAATTTCTTGAAAACCAGAAACCGGCTTACAAACTTCAATCTCTTTACTAGAAGCCTCACAACTTTCTTGAATACCAGAGATGATATTACTAATTTCGATCTCTTTGTTAGAAACCACATCATGATGCTCTACTTCTGATGAAACGTTCCTCAAGTCTGTGGAATGTGGCAGATGATCTGGATTAGGTACTGGACCTTGTTGCAAAGCATTATGTATATCCTCCAGAGATCTCGCCTTGACAATGGTATAATCTGACTTGGTATCTGCATGATCTGGCTGATTCTCAATCAAACTTGGAAGAAATACTTCCTCAGCATCCATTCCATGAAATTGCTTAAAAGCCAAATCAAGATCTTCTACTGATCTTGCTTCAAGAACAGGCAGCTCCACATTAGTCTCTTTTTTTATCCCTGTATCTTCTGGTACCATTGCAGATTCAGTATGGGTGACATGAGATCCCTCTGGTAAAACCATTTCCCCAACAATGAAGTCCTCAACTGTGTCCAATTCAGAGAGTATAGCTTCATTTCTTTAATCTCATTGACTTCACTATAATTTTCTTCATCAACACGAGGGGCATATACTTCCACATAACTGAAGTGTTTGTCGGGGCCCTCTCTTTCAATTTCTTTTAAGATCTCCCTCCTCAAATCTTCTTGATCTGTTGGCAGCGTATGTTCGGGACTCTCAGAAGGCAAAGAAGTAGATTCTGAAGTCATGGAAGAGAAATTTATTGAATGCTTGTCCTCAGAATCATGATCTTCATGCATATGAAAGTCATTGTTGACATCATTTGCTTCCCTTCTAGACTCGGTTGCAATTATAGAAGGTTCCTAAATCAGAGCGGTAAGAGTTAGTTCCGAGGTCAACATTTTAGTATAATTCGGATATGTGAAAACATAAAATTTGAGATGCTTGGCATGAAATGAAAAGAAATGCAGGTGAAAGAAAGAGTATAAAATAATTCACCTCCCGAGAAAATTCAAATATATCCAAGGAAATTTGCTCATACACAATGCACTGAATCATCTAAAATGCGGTATTTAATCATACATGCTGTGGCAATATTTCCGACTAGGTAAATCTCTCATTGCAGTGAAATATTAATTTTCAGTAATACGAGTATCAAATAATCCATGATTAGCTACTTCAATATCATTATTTGACACAAAAATAATATTGTTGTTTTCAACTCGACTCTTTTTCTTCTTCTGGTACATACGGTATTAAAGATTATACAGTCATCAATCCCACAGTAAAAAAGAGGGGGTGAAGATGAAGAAGAATAGGACGGAAGATCATTTCACTCCCACCGGAATCTGAGCTAGCAAAGAGAAAAAATCATAACAAGAGGGTCTTATCTAGGGAGACCAACATAAGCACTAGTATTGAATAAATTAAATAAATTATTGAAGACAAAATATACAAAACAATTGATAATATTATTCTTCAAAGAAGTATGACAATTCCTTGGGCAAAGGAAATTTAAACAGATAGAAGTGATTGAATAACTTACCTCAAGCTGCTTATCATGTTCATCATCGGGCAGTTCATCTTCATCGAACAACTGCAGCTGTTTCTTTGATTCTGATGAAGGGTTTTCACTAGAAGAAATGTCTTGATAACAAGAGAGTGAAGGAATTCCCTCCACACTCATCTCGGAGTCGGGAGCTGTACCAGTCTTTGAAACAGAAAATGGTGAATGGATTTGATCCATTTCAGATTTCTTTTCATTCTCCTTCCTGAGGTTAGCCTCTGATGGGTGAACTTGTTGAACTTGAGCCACGACTATGTACCCTGGTTCCTCTGCTGTGGATGAAATTACATCATTGGAATGCATATGCTGGTATGTCAAAGCCATTGAAGACAACTCCTCGCCTTTATCATGGTGACCATCAACATCAAGATTTAAATCGAAGTTCGACAAATGCATTTGATTGCACTGAGTCTGGATGAGTTCATCTTGCTCAAACAGAGAGTCTTCCTTTTCAACTATATGCCTAGTCACCGTTTCAGCCTCCAAGGATTCATCAGGGTGCATCTCATGTTCTTGTTCTTCAGGTGAAGGATCCACCACTCCACTCATTCCTTTGTTAACAGCAAGAGTAATCTCTGCACCAATGCTCAATAAGTCCACCTGGTTCTTCTGGAAAGAGCTTTCTTCCTTATTTGGCACATCTTCCTCTAAGCTCTCATCCGAAGATGAGCATGCCCCTCTTGAAACATATTCAACAACAGACTCATGCACCGTTGATACATTATGGTCAGAAGAAGTGGCAGAAACCCCTGTTGAACCATTAAAAGTAACATCATGCTCACTAATCTCTAGCAGATCTCGTGCCTTCTGTTCATTTACATTAAGTAAATCTGAGGAGCAGGCATGAATCTCATGGAAACTAGAAGTATCCTGCTCAGCCATTTCAGAATGTGCTTCACATTTCTTATCAATAGATTCAACCAACATTGAGGGTGAACCCATTTCAGATATCTCAGCTTGTGTGTCAGAAGCGACAGACAAAACTGAGAGGAACATCTCAACTGATGGGGGGTGAAAACTAGAATAAAAAATGGGCTCTGTGTGTTGATTATCACCCAGTACCCCACTTGTACAATGGAACTCTGATTCCTCAAACGATGGTTGTTTAGAGATGTCAGATTCATTAAGTTCATGATCTCTGGGTTCAAAACCTGCAAATTTGTCTCCCCTGATATCTTTTCATCAATTTCTGATAATGATGACAAACTTGATCTACTGTTATCCTCCTCCTCACCTGGTTTAGTTCTGGAATGAATTTCGGTTGCATTGAATTCCACATGAGTAATTTCTGGAGCTCCATCTCCCAATGTTATCTCAACCACATCATGCGGAATATCTCTATTCTCAACTTGGTCAACATCCACAGACTCAACTTCGTCAGCAGAATGACTCTCTTGTTCACCATCGCCAGAAGCGAGATCTTCATTCGATATCAGTTCAGTTTCTAGAGAAGCATCTTGCTTATTTGGTTTGTTGTCCACCTCATCCACAACTGAACTCACTGACTCAGAATCAGGAACGGAGCTCAACTTTGACTCGCTAACTTCACTAGACTGCCTCTGGAATAAGGAAGGGCTTGCTCCTTTCGATAGTAATTGCTCTGGAACAAAATAATGTTTCCACTTAAGCTCTTGCCGGGGAACACCTAAAGAAGATGATCCAACATTATAGCTTTCATGTCTGCAGAAGAAGGCATCTCTTTGGGAAACAGTTCCCCTTTGATTAAAATCTGAAAACTCTTCATGGAAATTGTCTCCTTTCGAGTCATAAGGAAGATCAAAAGGGTTTCTTCGGGGCTGCCAATTGGATGGAGCTGACCCAGGAATGGGAGGTAACCCGAGGTCGCCGTGGGAATCATATGGAAGGTCAAAAGGGTTACCTCCTGAGGTTGAAATTGGTGCCAAGTTTAATGGAATATCAGCACCATCTAAGTCTATTAGATTCATCTCGGCCATCAATCTCATACTTTTCCGGGCTCTTCTCCTTGCCATAAGTTTATCCAATTGTAGGTTTCTTTCAACCTCTAAAGTCCCTAAATCCATGAGATTCTTCTGATCATCCTCTGTCCATTTAATCGCAGATTTACTTTCATCCTCTTTATCTCCCTTTGCTCCTACTCCCACCTCATCATTATCTCCCTCTCCCTCATTTTTCTAATTCATCTGACTCAACACTTTCATCATTACTACTACCATGAGAACTCTCTGAGGCAGCATCCGAACCATCACAAGACAAACGAGCATCAGACTTATATGTGCCAGTGAAGCATCAGGAGAGGAACTCTCAGCAACATCAGAACCAGAATCTGAAGATTCTTCATCGTCGTTGTCATCTTCATCATCATTGTCATTACCACCATCACCAGCATCCTCATCACCCGCAACACCTTGCCAAGAAAACGCCAAAGAAGAATCCAGTTCACCACCCCTTGGACGATCAATGATATCAGATGTGAGTTTACCATCAACCAATTCAACATTCCCATCTCCCACTTCATCTGCCAAAAGATGTTGACTCTCCTCAGCCTCCCTCATGCTTGACAGCCGTCCACTCTCTAGCATCTCCCCCCGAATTTCAGTTATTTTCTCCAGCAAAGAATGACTCAACAGTCCCTCAACCTCATCAATCACCCCATTCTCACAATGAATATCCCTAGAATCCAAATCATCATTGACTAACGGTGTATAAAGAACCGAACCATCACCTTCCCCAACTCCATTGACCTGATTATCGACTAAAGTCACTTTCTCATCGACATTCTCTACTATATCCCGCCCCTTCTCTACATGTCTTTGTACAACAAAACCATCATCAGTAAAATCACTTTTGACAACAGTATCATCCTCCGCAGCCCTAGTTTTCAATGGTGAAACTTCAGGAGTATCATTCTCTTCTTCTTGTTCACCCATTTCAGTATGTTTGGTGACCCGAAACTCAAAGGGTACCAAGCAAGACAACAGTGCAAACCAAAACAGGAGACGCAGTAACCATAAAGGAAAACAACAATGGAAATGATGTATACAAAAATATTAAAAAGAAAGCCAAACCAAGCAAAAACGGATGATTACAAACAAAACTACGACATGTTTTAACTGACATCAACATAAATTTCCTAACTTTAACTCCAAAGTCCATTCTTTCAAGCCCCATCTCTCTCTCTCTATATGTATATATATAAATTTATTTCTTCTTAATTTCCAATCTGTTTAAAAAGAAAAAAAATAGCAAATTAAAAACAAAACAAACCATCAGATCCAAAGGAAGCAAATTCATCACAAAAGTTAAGTGTGACTCACCTTAGAGCTAGAAAAATGAAACAGAGCAACTAAATAAAGATCAACCCAAATGCTGAAAAAACAGCAATTAAGAGTTTTTCAGCAGTAAAGAGAAATTTAAAGCAAAGGTGAAAATTTCTCAATGACATAAAAACTAAAACTTTCAAGAAAGATATAACAAACCCAGCCTGGAAAAACTCAGAAAACCAAGGTCTTTGAAGTTTGAGAAATTGAAACCAATGGGATTTTCAAAATGGGTTAAACACAAAGCGATCGGCAGTTAAAACCAAAGAAAACAATGGTATCCTCTGCCCGGGGGGGGGGGGGTCAGCTTTTCGTGCTTTGTTTTTTCACTTTCTTTCTGGCTTACTTTTTGATGCCTTAGCAAAACAGCGAAGAAGTTGTTGGCAAGAGTTTGATTCACTTTTTCTGAAATTCAATTTTTTTTTTATACAAACAGACTTTGAATCAGCAAAGAGAGTTATCGCAATCCAGTAAGCGAGAGAGTATCTTCTCATAACTTGGCCACCCTTTCAATTCTGCCCATAATTTGTACCCAACAAAACATACGAGTCAAATTGTGTACATACCCAATGTGTTACAACTATTGTAACAGATCAAGTATCTTTAGGAAAACATTTGTAGTACCCTTCTGTCTGGGTGTTTACAATTTTTCCCAAATATAATTCATACATTTGTAACGATCACGACGAAAAAATATTTATCTAAAGATTATAGTAGATTTATTTTCTAAATTAAATAACCATCTTAAAAAAATAATACGAGAACCACATTAATTTTTTTAAAAAAGTACATGGACTTATGAAAAATTTTGCCTATATTTTTTATAGTTTTAATATGTTGTAAAAGAACCTGGTAAATATTGACAAAAGTACAAACATTCAACCGACCATTTGTTTTGTATTATTAGGGATGTTCGAACTTTTTTAATCGTTAACCGAATTGAAATTTATTTGAAAATTATTAATTGAATCGAATAAATTTCGGTTAATTAGGTCAAATTTTGAATTAAATAAAAAATTTAAAATTTTTTAATTTATATAACAATTGAATATTTTTTAATTCAAAAAAAACATTTTGCAATTAATTTAAATAATATCTAGATTTTTTAATTAATTAATATTGATTTAGGTTTAAAAGTTATTGAATCTTAAATTATTAATTGGGTTTTAAATGGTTTAGGCTGAGCATATATGTTATATATAATATATTTAAAATTTAATTTCGGTTAATTCAGTTAATTAACTGATTTCGAATCGAATTAACCATTAACCGAATTTTCAAAAAATTATTAATCGTTCTCTGACCGAACTAATTCGGTGGCCGACCGAATTAACCGAACTAATTCGATTCGATCAGTTAATTCGATTAAAACCGAAAAATGTATTATTTTCTTTCCTGCAAGATAGAATATACTAATTAGTTTATTTATTTCCGATGCCGGCCCAGCCAAAGTAGTCTCACTTGTTTATTTAGTCTTTCTCTATTTAATTAATTAAGTGAGCAAAGGAAAATAAAATATTGACTCATTCTTACATAGGAAATTGAAATATCATTTTCATGGTCAAGTATAATTTTGAAATTTTAAAATAATTTTGTATTAATATTTCATAACAAAAATATTTTATAATTAAATAAAGAATCATATAAATTTATATCTGAACACATTATTTATCATTTTCAATGATAACAATCTTCATTAACATAATTCAATTTTTAATAATAGTAAGTGAACTTAATTTGTTTTCCACTATTGAATTTAACTCGGCTACCGCTTTGTTATCAGAGATTTAACTGTTACAGTGATTGTAATTACGAAATCTTAATTTGTTTTTGGATAAACATTTCACATCAGTATTTATGTCGACATTTTCTATTGACAACAACCGTATCGAAAACAAGTTAAATTTTTGATTGCTCATTAATCCGTTGGTTACATTGAAAGATTGAAGCCATTCTCACTATCTGCATATGAAATTTGATTGCTCAAAATGTTAAAAGATTAATGGAATTAACTCCAAACTGGATTTGAACGTACCACTAAGAAGCTCGAGACCGGATCGAATCTTTCCGTCAACTTGCTTGTTGTACTTGTTCCTCGACGGCTGATAATCTGCCTTCATTCGAGGCGTTAGAATCACGATCTAAATCCATCGCCTCTCGTTGTGATTCTGACAAACTTGATGAAGGATAAGAATATGGCGATGAACAACCGGAGCGAACATAATTCAACCTTTTGACATCCTCCTCCTTCATCTGTTGCGCGTATGCTTTGTAATTGAATCCGGCTGCGCTTCTCCCACCAAATGCAACATCCAGTACATTCAAATCAAAAATTTCTTCAACAACTGTCATGCTCTTTGGATCATCGGAGTAGACAAATTTCATTTTCTTGTGTGTCTTAGGCTCAAGGAATGGCTTTACCATCTGTCACGGAGTTTCAAACCACATCAATATCATGTAAACCAATGAGCATCACAAAGAGAGTTTCAACTATGTTGTTTTTCCTCAATTTACACAACACAGGGATTTCTAAGCACACTTCTATCTCATATGTATGGTATATCTGAGGGGTATAATCGAACTGATCGAGTTCAAGCTATAAGAAGCTCGACTTGAAATTCAAAGCTCAAAACTTGGCTTGAGCTCAGTTGAGTTTCACTTTGAAAGATTGATCTCAATTTGAGATAAAGGTTGAACTGTTCAAGCTTTCTTGATTAGTCTCGTTTCGATTCCCATGCTTGACTTCAAAGTCAAAAACTCAAAGTTTGAACTGAAAATTCTCAATACTAATTCAAAAAGAAAAAGATCAACCAGGCTTGTGAGCTAGTCGAGTCGATCATTATGGTACTGAAATTCAGTTCGTTCGACAGCTCGAGCTTGCTCGGACAATAACCGAGTCAAATTCACGTACCCAATGAGCTTGCAAGCACAAGCGTCTAATTTACAGCTTTTGTCTTGCTAATCTTCAACATACAAGTGCATACGTAGTGGCTAGTGTGCATATCATTTAAATGATAATTATAAAACTACAGAAATATGCATATTTGGATTGAAAAACTACAAAGTTGTTGGAATTTTTTTGTTTGAAATGAAGAGTAAGAAAGTAACAACATACCGTCCAGAAAGATTCAAATATTTTTGGTGGATTATAGAGGATTCCTATGCCGAGTCTCTCTGGATAGTGTTCCTGCAAGATATTAGCAGTTTCCTTTGTCACCTTAACCGATATGCTTGCCATTGTCCACCCTTGGAAATCAACAAGCCAAACCATCTGCTCTTGATTTCGAGCCATATTCATTATGGCATTTTCTATGCAATAAACCAAGTATTTGATCTGCCCCGTTGGTGAGTTTGTATTCTGAAAAGGGAGAACTTGTCCAAATTCGTGATGATAATCATCACAACATAAAAAAAAGTAGAATAGCAACGTATGAAAAGCTAGATAATTCATTGAGTTAATACCTGGAGACCGGGTCTCATGACAAGAACAGGCCTCCCAAGTTTGTCGCAGTAATTTGCTCTGTAAATTTTCCCTGTCTCGGCTTCTTGAGCAATATCTTCCTATAGGCAAAAGAAAATGTTAGTCTCAGCGAGATAATGATGTGTGCCAAACTTCACACTAAGAGTCAAGAGGGAAAGTATGGCTAACAAAAAGCTCAATCTCACAAAAAACCATTAATTATAGTTATCAAGAGATCCATTTCTGAAACTACTCTAACGTCAACCCGCAGACTGAGGCAGTTGAACAGATCAAACAAACCTGTTTAATCTCTAACAATAACTTAATTAGTAAAGTGCGGTAGTGTGTGACTTTGCAGATGTTTACGAAATTCATTGCAAAAATGTTCGGTTGGAAGGAATAGGATACAAACCCATCGGATTGCCTCTGGCTTGTATTGAAGTCTCCAATTCAACGTTTCATTTAACATTTTGCTTGCCTTCTTTGTACTCCAGTTCCTTGCTTTGAGGAATCTTAATATTGATGCTTCCGAACAAAGTTCTGGTAGTTTGTCATCTACTGGGCCAATTAGTTTCCTAACATCATCAATCTGAAGTGACGGGAATCAATTATTAGGAGAATAGTCAGTTCAATTAAAATTCTGCAATCAACCATTTCGGTGATAATAAAGTATAAGATGATATAAATTATGTTCTTTTAATTCGGGTTAGAATAAGAAACAAAATTATGATCACAGCTTTTGAAACATCGGGGTGCACTGTTTTGGTTTACAGCGTCATGCAAAAGCTGGTGAGAATACGTAAGCACTTATCTCTGCAACTCCAACTTATATCTGACATGTACTAACCCAATTGATGTTTACATAACTATCTAGTGGGAAAAGACTTAAGACACCGTCATTATACAATCACCAGTTCAGTTGTCACTGATGTTTGTTTTGCTTCCATCATCATCATCATATTATGATTCTTTACCCCATTAGGAAACATAAACGATGGATTGAAACTAATACTAGCATAAAAAGCCATGAATTGAGTGATTTAAATTTTCTGTTCTTTAGGCTTTCCATATGATAAGAATATGTTGTGACATCTATAATTTGTGTTGGATCCAAGAGATGTATTCTTATTTTAAGGCTCCATTGTTTTTGACAACTAAGGGCAGCAACATAGCTGTATATGTGTCCAATATCTGTATCCGACACATATCTTAACATGGATATAGGGATGTGATACTCCAAAAACTCTCTAGATAAATGGGACCTAAGAATAATGTTGGACATATCTGTCATACATACTCATGTTCAACACTCGCATCTTAGTCCAATTAATATAGCATAGAAGTACTACTCTGTATCTCAAATCATTTGAAACTATGTGCATTAACAAAGGCATGCTATGTTGATTTCATAGTGTTTTTTCTATAAAAAAATTCACCCTTTTTTTGGAATAATAACTTGATTCGCCCAGTTTTCGTTTCCATTGCTATAGAACCTCTAAAGCACAGAGATATTAGACAGCTACATGGATTGTTTCACGGTTAGCTTAAAGCCTCTATGGACTAGAAATGATCATTAGTTCATGAAATCAAATGCATAAGAAAATTTCTTATTGCTTTCTGTTCTGAACCCTGCCTGAGATAATAGCAGAAGACAAGTCCATCGATATCACTAGAAGCACATGGAAGGCTTCATTTTCTTATCAATAGTAGCTCAATGATAAAGCAAAAGTTATAATATGGTTACTCATCCAGTGACACTATTAAATCAATCCACAATATAGTCGATTTAGTTCTGAGAATTTTGCAATTAAAATGTACCTTTGCTTGTTGTTCGACAGGGGGCAAAGACTTGTCGCTAGCTCCTCGTTTCAATTGTATAGATGACATTTTCGAAGTTAACAAAGCTCAGCTGGTCAAAATGGCAGAATTGGACCTATAGGTCCATGAATGAAGTATATATTGAAAACGGTGGCATGCGGCATTCGGAAAGAACCCAAATTGAATGATAACAAAAAGACCAGTGAATGTCATAACTGAATCATTGTGTACTCTAATAGCAGATATCGAAGAGTAATTAATGATAACAAAAAGAAAATCATATATTCTGAGTCGTAAGATGATAAAATTAAATACAACAAAATAAATAGATATTCTTTCCTTCAAGAATTGTCAAATTGAATGATGTCAAGTGTCAACCTTTTCAACTATTTAATCAATATGAAAATTTTCAAAATTTTCCATAAAATGTTGTAATTTGGATACCATTATGATTCTTCAATGAAAAAGGAATGAAATTCAACAGCATTCCGGAAAAAGTACAGCGAAATATGATCTGATCATAAACAAATCATAGGAAACTAAAAGCTTTTTGAACCAGAAATTCACCTTCTGAAGCCTGTTCCTTAGCAAACTGGACTTATTTGATCAATGAATTTGGCAACATAAATAATCATTACTGCACCTAAAAGAACCCACATCAAAAACAAAACGTTCAAGGAATAAATAAAAAAATTAAACCCAGAAATTATATCCAATGAATCAAAACAATCTTCCAGAAACCACGGAGGAAAAAATGGATGAAACAGTTGGAACCCATTTGAGATAAGAACGAGAGGAAACAGCTGAGAAGATCAAAACCAAAGAAAAACATAAGAAGCTTACCTTTATGGAAACTGGAAAATTGTTCGTGGGAGAAGATTTGTGATTTACTTTTGTATTGAAGAAAAAAATATGAATAAAAAATGGGGAGGGGGTAATGGCTATGGATTTTGATCATATGGCGAAGAGGTGCGGTTGGGGTGGAGTGCTACGTGGCGCACTGGCCCTTGGCTTACGGCCGAGATTCGAGAGGGCCATGACGTTGGACCAAAGCGAGCCGTTGTACTTCTACGAGTACTGCACGTGTATGTGCTTTCTTTTGGCCATGCATGCATGCAATGCAATTTCAATTTCTATAAACATCGCATTAGTTATTTCGATGGAGGTTCTCACTGAATGTGAGGCGCCTAAAATAGGGTAATAAGCCGCGTGATCGATAAAAAATTATAAATTAAAAACGTTATTTATAATGTTATAACGTATAAGTTGAAATTGGAAACGTTATTATTAGAGTGTTATGTAACAGTTAGTTTGTTATAACTGTTTTGGTTAATCTGTTGTTTGTAACTGAGTCTATTCTGTTGGGTTGGTCAGTTGGGCTGATTGATTAGCCTTAGGTGTTATATATAGTGGGTCTGTCCACTATTCATGATCCATGAGAATATCTGTATTTTCCAGAAACTCTGAATTCTTTTGATTTTAGTAATCATAGTTTGTCCTCTTCGTTCTTACTTCTCTCTTTCTCTACCAGACTTCCATAGCTAGATTACAACAACTACTTTGTTAGTTTCCTGTCATGGTATCATTCGCCTAAAATTCCTGCAACCTTTTATCTTTCGTTCTGCGTGGATCTCTTTTTCGTTTTTCGATTGACCTAATTTTCCAAATTAGTGCTAAATCCCTAATGATGCGTTCCTGATTCTTGTCGAAGCGGATTTCCTCCTTTGTTTGTTCTCAGAGTAATTTGTTACTTTTTTCTCTCCGGTTGCTTGTCGATTTGGACCTTCAGTTTCAGGCTGATTCATCGCATCCTCTTCCCTGCTGTTCCTCTTCGATTTTTGCTCTTCGATTCTGGTGAGATTGTTCTTTTACTATTCTCGATTGAACTGGCATACTACATTTTGTACTTTGCTATTCCTATTATGTTCTGGTTGAAAGCTTGTGTGTTTGCCTTCTGCCTGTTTGTTCCCTATATGAAAAATACTGTGACGACAGTACTCTTAATTTTGTTAAATGTGACATTAGACGACCGCAACTATCTGTTATGGCATCAACAAGTCTTCCTTACTATTAAAACTCATAAGCTTCAAAAGTACATAGATTCTAACATCTCTTGGCCTACACAGTATGTAACTAGAGACGGTGTTGTTAGTCTAAATCCTGAGCATGAGCTTTATGAAGAGCAAGATGGAGCTTTTGCTTCCTGGTTTCTCTCCAGTGTTAGTGAGGAGGTTCTACCTCATCTCATAGGTCTCAATACTGCTGCTGAGATCTGGAATACTTTGCATAGGTTATATAGTGGCAAAACTACCTCTAGATTAATGTCCTATAGGAGAATGCTTCATTCTCTGAGAAAGGGAGATCTGAGTATGTGAAAGTACTTGATGAAAATCAAATATGTATGTGACAATTTAGCTAGCTATAGTGAGATAATTTCAGAACATGAGCATATTACTGCTATATTGAATGGTTTGCCACCTGAATTTGAGTCAGTTGTTACTGTCATAACTGTTACTCCTACTCCTCCAGATTTAAGGTCTGTCAGCACCATATTACTGGATGTTGACACAAGACAGACACAATCTTTTAATCATGTCACAACTTGTGCACATATCACTACTCAAGCTACAAATGATCAAGAGGCTTCTAATAATGCTTCATATTCTGAGTATCAAAATAAGGGTAAACTTGGTGATAACACTGGTCAGAACTTCAGTAATAATACATCAGTAATAGGGATAGAGGTCGAGGACGTTTTTCATCCTCTAGATCACAGTATCAATTGTGTGGTCGAATGGGACATATTGTTGAAAGATTCTATTACAGATTTGACATGAGTTATAAGAATGAATCTTCTCGACCTGCACAAAATAGTAATAGCAAAGGCCATCCTGGTATTCAAGCCAATGTCAGTTCATATAATCCCAACAATGATAACATCAACCCTTATAATTCAGTGTATTATACACACTCACCAACAACCCCTCAAGTTCATCAGTTTTCTACAGCCCCTCAAGTTCATCAGTTTTCTACAGTCCAAATTTACTCAGGAGAACCATGTTCTAATTGAATTTTACCCTAATTTCTATCATGTTCGTGACCTGCATACTCGAAAAGTGTTGTTAAAAAGAAGTCAAGATGGAGGACTGTACAAACTCAATATTGTCATGAATAACACTGATAATAATTGCATGACTGCTGGTGATGAGTTGCATATTAATAATTCTGATAATAATTCTTTGTCTTCAATAAGTTGTCACATTGTAAATACTAGGGTGTTTGTAGATATGTGGCACAAAAGACTTGGCCACCCTTCTAAAGAAGTGTTACTTTATGCATTAAAACATTACAATGTAACTCTTTCTGATAAAATAATGAACAAATGTTATGCAAGCATGTCAACTTGCTAAATCATACAAGCTGTCTTTTTATGACTCACTCACTATTTATAAACAACCATTAGAGCTTATAGTATTAGATGTTTGGGGTTTTGCTCCTGTGTATTCTAATGGGTTTAGGTTTTATGTTGCCTTTACTGATGCTCATAGTAGGTATACTTGGATTTATTTCTTGAAACTAAAATATGATGTTAAATCTGTTTTTCTTCTGTTTCATAGACAGGTGTAAAGATAATTTGGTGTTAAACTCAAGGTCTTTCAGTCAGATGAAGGAGGTGAGTTTGGTGCTCTTCAAGCTTACATGAAAGAGCAAGGTATAATACAAAGACTGTCATGTCCTCATACCTCAGAATAGAATGGTTTAGAGGAAAGAAAGCATCGATAGATAGTTGAGGTAGGTCTTTCTATGCTAGCTCAGGCTTCTTTGCCTTTAAGCTTTTGGAATGATGTTTTTTCTAGTGTTGTATTTCTTAATAATCGGTTACCCACACGAGTGATATCGGGTATATCACCATATGAGAAAATTTTTCATAAAACACCAGATTACAGTTTTTTGAGAGTTTTTGGTTGCAAATGTTACCCTTTTTTAAGACCTTATAATCAGCACAAGTTTCAGTTTTGTTCTTCTACCTGTGTTATCTTAGGGTGTTCACCTTCTCATAAGGGATATAAGTGTTTAGACTCTAGTGGTCGTGTCTATGTGTCAAGACATGTTCGATTTGAAGAAAATAAATTTCTTTATCAGCAACACCAAAATTTTCCTAATGCTTCTAGTCTGTCAGTAACAAACAGTCGAAATCACTCAAGTGTCAATAATATTTGTTCTCAAAATAGTTTGTTTTACTCTTCTTTCCTTTCCTTCCCTACTATCACACAACCACAAGTCAATTTTACCATCTTCTACACCATCAACATCATCATCTTCACCACATGAATCATCTTCATCACATATCCATCTCTTCTTTCAAATTCATCAAATTTATCCCATTCATATTTACAATCTTCTACACCATCAACATCATCATCTTCTCCACATGAATCATCTTTATCACAATAATTCAACACATATCCATCTCATCCATTCACCTCAGAATCAATTAAAACTACTGCTTCATCATCACCATCATCTCCACCTCTACCTCCACCATCATCACCACCATCATCTCCACCTCGGCTAGTTCAAAATGCTTATCCCATGGTCACTCGTGGCAAGCTGGCATTTTTAAACCTAGAGTGTTGTTTGCTAATACAAGTCCTCAAGAGCCAGCGGATGTCTATGAAGTATTGTAGCATCCTGCTTGGTGTGAAGCTGTTCATAGTGAACATACTGCTCTTATGAAGAATGGTACGTGAGAGTTAAAGCCTCTTCCACCAGCACACAAAACAATAGGCTGGAAGTGTTTTTTTAAAGTGAAGAAGAAACCTGATGGGTCAGTTGACAGGCTTAAGGCTCGTCTAGTGACCGAGGGGTACTCTCAAATGGTGGGGAGAGATTTTTTCGAGACGTTTAGTCCAATAGTTTGAGAGAGTACAATAAGAACTATACTGGCCGTTGTTGTCATGAAAGTTAACCACTTCGACAAATTGACATAAAAAATGCATTCCTCAATGGAAGGCTAGCAGAGGAGATATACATGTGTCAGCCTCCAGGTTTTGATTAGAGAAGTGAAGATGGGAAGGAGTTGGTATGTTGCTTGAAGAAGGCTCTTTATGGTCTTAGACAAGCACCTAGAGCATGGTTTGAGACCTTGAGAAAGTTTCTAGTTGAAAGCTTGGGCTTTATTGTTTCGAAAGCTGATTCTTCTCTGTTTATCAGGAATTCAGCATGTTCTCAAGTTTTATTAATGGTGTATGTAGATGATATAGTGATCACAGGACGTCAGGTGATAGAAGTGGATGTCGTAGTACAAGCAATTAATAAGGAGATCCCTCTTAAGGATTTGGGTCAGTTAGAGTTATTTCTTGGAATGCAAGTTGAACATTCTCCAAGAGGTTTGTAGATGAATCAGAAAAAGTATATTTCTGAGCTGTTAAAAATACCAACCCTAGACGAGTCAACTCCCACTCCTACTCCCATGGTCATTGCTCCTAAACTCAAGGCAAATGATGGACAATTGTTTGGTGATGTCCATCTTTATCGTAGTATTGTGGGAGGTTTGCAGTATGTATGCTTAACAAGACCTGACATAGCCTATGTCGTTAACAAGGTTAGCCAGTACATGAACAGTGTAACACCCCAACCCGTACCCAACCCGGATACGAGTTCGAGATGTCACATTGACATTTTCAAAACCTTTATTCTTGTAAAATAACTGAACATTCGAATTTATATTAAGAAAATACAATCATATATTGTTCAATTGTGTTTGGTATAAAATTTTGAGATAAAAACGTGTTTATGAACAGTGAAATACGGTATGAACAGTACCGTGAATAGTAATGAATAGTGATTTTTGTAAATTGTACATAACACTCGTAAAAATTTAACCGTTCATTTCTTTGCATTTATACTTATATAAATACGTTTAAAATATTACAAAACTCGATCAGAGCATAAATACTTAATTTACCTACTTTATTTACATGTCAACCTATTTATCACATAATAATACATACTGTGTAATTTACTTCTGATCTGATCTTTGAGCAGAGATATGTTGTTACTTTGAACTTAGTTTTGATCCTTCTGCTTCTCAGTACCTACGTGTAAATCACTTACACGCTAAGTCATAGACTTAGTGAAGCATAAACATAATAATAATGCATTTCTCATAAATATAAACATTCAATCTATGAATTCAATCGTGTCGCATATAATTCAGTATACATGATAACATATGATAATGCAAGTACTTTTAATACCTTTTTATTGTATAAGTATATATACCGAACATTTCTATACATACCATGGAACACATATACTATTTCACAACAAAACATACATAGTAGTAAATCAATTGATTTATTTACTCTCTGTAAAAACCATGTATTAGCCCATGTATACTTTTGAGAACTTAAGGTATTTGAGACATTGAGATTGTGCACCACTATACTGTCACCACAGCTCGTATAAATATCCCGAAGGACCAGTCCATAGATTTCGAAGAACCTAGGTAATCAGTCAATATGTCCCGAAGAACATAGGTAAACAGTCCATATGTCCCGAAGAACATAGGTAAACAGTCCATATGTCCCGAAGAACATAGGTAAACCCTCGACCCTTGGCATGCCAACTATACCCCTAGCTCTCATATCACATAACATGGGCATTGTAATTTATAACATTTCACATCACTTATTCATATCATTTCCTTTCTGTCACGTACCACATATACGTTTAATCATTGATCTTATAATCACATATTTCTTTTCTCCTGTCACATACCATATGTATGTGTAAACATTTATTTCATATCAATTAACATATAATCCATATTTCATATTCATGTAAGCATGTATATCATGTAACATTTTCATATAGTCACTTAGCTTATTTCATTTCACATTGGTCATGTCTCATAGCATATATCACACATGCATATAATCATGTAACATATATAATAACCTATATCTATTTCATGTATTCATGCACATCAGAATCATAAATCAAATAACATTTTAGGAGTCACTTCTTACCATAGTAACTCCAATACTGGCTCATCGCAAGCCAATGTTCGTTCAATAACATAAGTACAATTAAAATTGCACTCACCTTAGCCTTGTTTGCTTTGATTCAATCCTAACTCTTCGATTGTTCCTTAACTTGTTTAGGCTCAATTTCTACATAAGCATAATTTCCGAGACGATTATCAGAAGACTAAACCTTATAACTTGATGTTAATAACTCAGGCTAATTTAATAAACCAAATCTCAGCTTTTCCTTTAGGAGTTTATCGATGCACTATGGGTGCATCGGTACACAAATTAACTTCGAAATATTCATGCATCGATGCACCCCTTAATGCATCGATGCACCTACCCAGAAATCAATGTTCATTGCACGAAAATTCACTCTTTCAACTTCAATTCTTCAAGTTTCATTCCCTTTCATAATCTTAACTCAAATATATGTTTAACTCATTTATATCTATTTATTTCATCTTAACCTAAAATTCTATTCTCTATATAGAATCAATAATCATCCTAATGTTCCATGTTATCCAAACTTAATTCTTACACTTCTATCTTCTTATTCTCATAGATGACAAGTCAAATTTATCCTCCAAATTCATTTAAACATTCTTATTCAAAATTTCACTTAGAAACCCATTTTCTTTAATCTATCATAACTCCTTTATCTTTTGATTTTAAGATAACTTAAGCTTTCCTTAAGCTTAGTTATCATCTAAGGATCAAAACCCATGCTTAAAATCAACAAACAATCAAGAAATTAGAGAACTCACCTTTGCTTTGAGTTTTCACGTGGAGAAGAGAAGAAGATGAAGAAGAGAATTGCTTTGAAGCTTATCTCTTCAATCATTTTCCACATGGGTATTATAATACCCATTAATTATTATTTAATTATTTTCCTTGTTCAATTACTCATTTGCCCTTTGACTCATTTAATATTTACTAACAACTTTCAGGAAATATCTCCACATAAATCATTAAACTATTCAACTATTCTACTTTAATCACCATATTCTGAAATTTTTACAATTTAGTCATTAACCCGTAGTTTGGGATGTTACAAACAGTCTGTGTGATACTCATTAGAGAGCAGTAAAACGAATATTGAGATATCTCAGTGGGACACTTGAGTATGGGATGCTTTTCTCACAAACTGGAAATTTCAGTCTAGTCTGCTACACTGTTACAGACTGAGCAGCTTTGGTGGAAGATAGACGATCCACAACGGGTTACTGTGTATATCTTGGAGGTAATCCAATTGCATGGTGCTCTAAGAAGCAAAGCGTTGTCTCCAGGTCTACATCAGAAGTAGAGTATAGGAGTCTTGCTAATTTTGTTTCTGAACTGGTTTGGATTGAATAACTACTTGATGAAATAGGGATTAGTGTAACTGGAAAGCTAATTGTATGGTGTGATAACACCTCTACAATCTCTATGGCATTAATCCAACACATCATGCTCGTATAAAACATGTAGAAATTAAAATTCACTTTGTGAGAGAAAGAGTTCTGGTTGAACAACTCAGTGTTAATTTTGTTCATTCTGCATAGCAGGTGGCTAATATACTCACCAAACTGTTTACACCTGTAATATTTAGTGATATGCGCTCTCGTCTTGGTGTAAAGTCTTGGGCAGAAATCAATGGTACCATCCATGTGAAGCAGGTCTGAAGAAGCCAAGAAAATGTTGATTTGGCAATTCAGATTGGTAAAAAACCCAGAGAATATTAGTGTTATGTAATAGTTAATTTGTTATAACCGTTTCGGTTAATCTGTTGTAATTGAAGTCTATTCAGTTGGGTTGGTTAGTTGGGCTGATTGATTAGCCTTATGTGTTATATATAGTGGGCATGTCCACTAATCATGATCCATGAGAATATATGTATTTTCCAGAAACTCTGAATTCTATTGATTTTAGTAATAATTGTTTCTCCTATTCGTTCTTACTTCTCTCTTTCTCTACCAGACTTCCATAGCTAGATTACAACAACTACTTTTCTAGTTTTCTGTCAGTTATAAATCAGAGTAATAAAAAAAAGGTTGTACTAAAATGTTATACATGGTAAGAAAATGAATTATAAACTGTAAATGTTATGAATACTATTAATATTTTAAGTTGCGCCTAAAAGATTGTCAATTTTAAGTTGATGGAGCCTTAGACATTCTGACGATAAGAAAATAAGTTAATAACTAAAAATATTATGAATATATATAAGAAATACGATTTCGCTCAATAATATCATGGTTCACTAAGAAATATGTTACAATATGTAATGTTAACATTTTTATTAATAAAATAGGTTCCGCCCAAGAATGTCATGGTTCATTAAGAAAACATATTGCAATCTTGAATCTTAATATTTTTTATAATAAAATAGGTTACGTATAAAATATTATTAGAGTTTAAGCTAATGGAGCCTTGGATATTCCCACAATAAGGAAATAAGTTAAAAGTTGAAAATGTAATGAATATATATAATAAATACGATTGCACCCAATAATGTCCAGGTTCACTAAGAAATATGTTACAATATGTAATTTTAACATTTTTATTAATAAAATAAGTTGTATCCAAGAATGTTATGGTTCACAAAGAAAGCATGTTGCAATCTCGAATCTTAATGTTTTTAATAATAAAATGGGTTGTGCCCAAAATATTATTAGACTTTAAGCTGATGGAACCTTGAATTTAAGAAATACGGTTGCACCCAATAATGTCCCGGTTCACTAAGAAATAGGTTATCATTCGTAATGTTAATATTTTTATTAATAAAATAGGTTGTTCTCGAGAATATTATGGTTCATAAAGAAATTAGGTTGTGATCTATAATATAATATTAATATTTTTTTAATAAAATATGTTGCGCCCAAGAATGTCATAGTTTTGAATAGAAATATGTTGTGATATAGTATGTTAATTATTTTTTAATAAAATAAGTAGCAACAAAAAAACAGTTAAAAATTCTAAATATTGATACTTAACATATTATTATCGATACTTTTAAATATAGAAAAGGTTGAAGATGGGATCGAAAGATAAAATATCGATACTTATGAGATAATGATCGATACTTTTAAAAATTGAAAGAAAATAAGTTAAAAGTTAAAAATATTATGAAGAAAATAAGTTAAAAGTTAAAAATATTATGAATATATATAAGAGCATGGTTGGTCCAAAAAAATAAAAACAATCTAAATTTTAAATATTGATACTTATTATATTGTTATCGATACTTTATAAATATTGAAAAAGTTAAAGATAAGTTCGGAAGTTAAAATATCAATACTTATATGGTAAGAATTGATACTTTTAAAAATTGAAAAAGTTAAAAATATCAAATTTAAAAAATCGATACTTATGTGATAATTGATACTTTTAGATATTGAACTAGTTGATGAATATGATTGATAGTTAAAATATCAATATGTTATGAGGTTTGATATTTTTTTTATTTATATCAATACTTATGTTCTAGTATTTGTGGAAAGTTTGATACTTTGTGGAGAAGTATTGATATTTATAATGAGTGAACTGAGACAAACTATTTAAGAAACAATTCAAAATATAAATATCGATACTTAATCTATGTTGATCATACTTTGTACATAAATTTAATATATCGATACTTATGTTGGAAAAATTCTATAATTTTGGAGCTTTGAATGAGAAATTGATTCAAATGTTGTTGAGGAAAACGTGAAACTAATTGTTGGTTCGTAAAAATGAAAATGTGCACGATGTGGGTAATGTTAATGTTCGAACCGATTAGGCTCTTTGTGGGCTTGCGGATATTTTAACCCAAATATGAAATATTTTTCCTTAAATAGAACATATATTTTCAAAATTTTGTTTTGGAATTAAAATGATATATTAAAAGGTTCTTTAACTTTGGAAATTGATTGATTGTTTAATTCTCATTAATGTTTCATTGGGTCAAAATTTTTCAATTGTTCAAAATGTAAAATCCCTATAAATACCGTGTAAATATAGTAGGTTAAACACAATTAAAAAAATTCAAAAGAATCATTTTCTCTAGTTTTGGTGATAGATGAAGGCAAGAGAATATTCGTGATCTCTATAGAAGTGCGACTGTAGTTGATCATCTAGTTATTGTACTTGGGAGACAGATGACCAATGATCTCAAGTATCATATGAGTGGCCGAAAATATGTCTTAAGGAAACTGTGTAGTTGCAGTCCTCAACTCGTTTCCATTTGATTGTTGTGATTTCAATTGTGTATTTATTTTACACTACTTTCGATTATTTAATAGAATAAGTTTTCATGTTATTAATCTTTTAGTTTTATTCTTGTTTCATATACACAAATTTTACAACGAGATCCTACCATGGAATTAAATGTTATCGCGATTTGTGTGAATCAATTATTTAAATAAGATTTCCCTTTTGTTTTATCGTCCCAGATTGTTATACTTCTAACAATCTTAAGACATATTTTATCTTCTATCGCTCTAAAAAAATCCGAGATGATTCAAAAATCTCAGAAAATTGTGAAAAACAAATAAATTCGTTTTCAGGATTAATCCTGCAGTTTTAACGGGGTTGCTTAATTTCAAAGTGAAAAATTTTATTTAATAGAAATTGTGTAACACCCATAGCTCATATACATATCGTAATACGAACTAAAGATGTCACATCAATATATAAGATATTTGCTGAACATAAATGCTTAAAATTTTGTTTCGGCTTAAAACTCCCCTTTTTACCATTTTAAATCTGTTTCCTTTAACATGCATAATCATAACGAGATAATTTCTTGTTCCAAACAAAACTGATTTATGCAACAATTAGACAGTTCCATGTTATTTCATATTTACTTACAACTGCCTAATATTGCTTGATTTAAAACCATTTTAAGATCATTCACAATTCTCATTCATAAATATGATTATATCTAAAATTAATCATAATTAAACAGTCCTAAATTGCTATTACAGGCCCTTTTTAAAATAAATCTTATAAAATAACTGACGGATATAATATACATGTCACTGATAAGTCAAAATTATGATCTCTTACTAATACTGTTAGTAAGTTTGATTTTCATAAGATATGTTCTCACAGTTTCTATTGGAGGGCTAAAGGTAAGCAGTCAGTTATGGTTCATTTGCTTATTCTTCAACCTTTTTCTAGTTGCAGTACAGTTCTTTGTTTGTTCTCAACTTCTCATAAAAAGATTGGTTTATTTTATTTTATCTTATTTAGATACGCCAGTGGAAACATTGGGAAGATTCAATTGCTAAAAAGAATTATGATTCAGAGCAAGGTAATGACTAAGGGTTATGCAGTATACACTTCTGCTGCAATACTATTGTTTTTGTAGTTTAGAAATAGACTTAACTACGAAACAGATTTGGCGGAGTAACTTCTGGACACAAAGAAGAGTGTGTTAGTTCTTTTTCATTTTCATTTTTAATTTTTTTTCCTTGGTTCTTCTATCTTATTTACTGTGTTAGTGCAGTGTTGAAGAAAAAGTCACTCATGTCCATCAGCATACTTTATCAAAGAGCACTTTCTGGGTTTCGGTAAAGATTCAATTGTGCTAGGGTGGTTGGTAAGCTTCTATTTCATTATGTTACTATACCTTCGCTATTCACATCTACAACAGTTGAACTTGATGAAAAGGGGTTGGTTCCAATATTTCTTTTCTTTTTCACAAGCAACCTGCCCTGCTTGTCATATATAAGAATTGGCATGAAATATGAATGTAAAGAATTGTTTGTTGGTCTTAGGAGTTAGGAGGTTAAACACTAATTAAACATAAGGCGTTCTTTTCGTTTGCCATTATTGGTCATCCTTTATTAGTTATATTTGTATGCGCATATCCTTGCACTCATTTCTACCTCTTGTGGTTGATAAATTACGTTTGATCCTCTTATTATCTAGTTTAAATCGTGAACGGAAGGATTAATATTCTTTTTCACAAGAGTTTTTACTTGGAATCGTTCGAATGGGGAAATTACTGTAGTTGGATAAAAGTGATGGTGTGCCTCATAGGATGGGAATAAGAACAAAAGTCATAGTTAAACCGGGTTTGTTATGCTTAAGTAAATACCCTTCCCCATGATCTGTTACTTACCTTCACAGAATAAAGGATTTTGGTTCTTACAGGTATCTTGATTCCCTTGTCTCCTTTTTGATCATAATTTTGAACACTAAAAGACATCAATAAGAAGCAATATTAATTGAGCCTCCAACATTTCTTAGAAGCAGAAGTTTGTATGCTTGTGCTAACCATAACTTCAATCTTCTTTTTCTTACAGCATCATTTTTTAAGCAATTCTATGCATCCGTGACCAAATCAGATTACGTGAACGTGACACTAAGGCTAGGTTTCATAATGGTAAGTTTTCTGTGGAAGGGTCGAAGAACTTTCTTATGGTCGTAATATCATTCTGATAACCAATTACCAAATACTTATTATTTGTGTTGCAGATGCATTGCAGGGGAAATCCAAAGTTTAATTTTCACAAACACATGATACGAGCCTTAGAAGATGATTTTAAGCAAGTTGTTGGTATAAGGCAAGTGAATATGACATAGTTTGTAATCTGGTCCAAGGAATAGCAAGAGCGTGCTGGATTTTAACGTGTTCTTAAGGCATGTTCAGAGAAGTATTAATTAAGAACCTGATGGTTTAGCTAAGGCAGGTATCGGGTAATGTAGGGTGTTTTTTTGTTTTTGTTTGATGTGTAGGTTGTTTTTTGAGGGGAGAGGTGTGTTTTATGGGGAAGGTTGTAATCAAGGGGGTTTTTACCCAGGTTGTACTCTATGTTTCTATAATAAAATGTGGACACTCTTTTCCTCCTTCTAATGTCCATCAAGATACATGTGTAGCTTGAAGGTTATGAAGGGTTGAAGGTTAATGAAGGGTGTTTTAACGAGGCATTTTTCTTATCAAATATGACAGTTTGTAAATATTTATGTCTGGTGTTTCTTGCACATGGAAAATATGTATGTTCCCACTTCGAACCGTGCTACTTTGCTGTTTCATCTTGATTTTTGTTTTTTTTTTGTTGTTTGCAGTTGGTATCTCTGGTTTTCGTGGTCATCTTCTTGTTGCTGAATGTTAATGGTACGTAATAACATTGACCGTTGTTAGTATTATCGTGTTTTGATGTTTAATATAATATGAACCTTTTCATTTTCTTCTTTATGCTTCTATGGCATGTAATAGATGTTCGTGTCTAGATTACTTCCTAGGGATGGGCATGGAACCCAAACCTGACGGGTTCTGACCCTACTCGATTTGATCTGGTCGGATTTTTTTAAAAAGTTTGGGTTCGGGTCGAGTCGAGTCGGGTTTATATTAAATTTTCGGAGTCGGGTTGGGGGCTAAAATAATCCTACCCGACCCGACCCGCATAGTTAATGAATAATTATTTTTTATTTTTTTTACTTTCCTATTCCGGCAATTTTTGTTTCCGAGGGCGTGACTTCCAACAATTATTTTAGCTATTGGTTAACACCTTTTAATGTTTTTTCACGGCTTTTCCCCTCTTTTTTTCACGGCTATACCATAATGGCGTTTGAATAATAATAATAATAATAATAATATAATGACTGCTAATTATATACTATATAAGGATAAAAAAAAGAGACAAAAATAATAAAATTTATTCTTCAGTTTGGCTTCCTATAAACAAGTAAAGCGAGAAAGCTCAGAAAAACATTAATGGACAGTTTGGTTTTTCACGTCACGTGGGTTCCAACAATTATTTTAATTTTTTTATATTTTCAATAAAAAAAGGTGTGGGTTTTAATAAATAAAAAATTTAATCGGGTCGAGTTGGTGAAAACTAATTTCGTCGGGTCATCACGGGTCAAGGTCCCCTTCTTCTCGCCCATCCCTATTCCTAGCATTAATGTACTGTATAAATGATGACATTTCTCAATTTTATCCTGCAGGCTGGCATGCATATTCTGGATTGCTTTCCTTCCTTTCATTGTGCGTAGTTTCATATGGTTCCTTACACACACAAATGCATGCACAAATATAAACATGCATCTATGTACTCGAAATAGAATTAACCAATTCCGAATTGAAGAGATCATTGCATGGACTAATCAATTTTATCTGGATTTGGGGTAACGGATACTGGCATATATGCATTAAGGGTATGCTTAAATAGTCTAAATTTATTCCATATACATGGTGTTGGAAATATGGACTGCAAAACCACACCGTTAGCACTGACATGAAAGATAAACAGTAATTTAAAAGGAACAGATTCGTAAACCGTGTCATAGTAAAACCACTACCTTAGAAACGAATTCGCCCCGATGTGTGTAATCGCTGCAGTAGGCGAACCGTCCCCCGAGATTAACACGGTCGCTCCGAATTCCGTACACCCAAAACCGGAGTGAACTGCTGGTGGTATTGCACTTCTGATCAAAAAGCACACAGAGAAAATATTTAGAAAACACTTGGAGAGTGAATTCTGAATGTAGAGAGTGAGTTGAGAAGTTGAATCCAACTCTCTATTTATAAGCTAGAAATAGGATTAAAATCGTCCATAAAAAATCAGGATTAAAACTCTTCATTGTAACAGCTGAAACGTCCAGATGAACCTGTCTAAAAAATAGTTCAGGTTCATTGCATCATTATTCAGCTGTTAAGTTGAATCCAACTCTCTATTTATAAGCTAGAAATAGGATTAAAATCGTCCATAAAAAATCAGGATTAAAACTCTTCATTGTAACAGCTGAAACGTCCAGATGAACCTGTCTAAAAAATAGTTCAGGTTCATTGCATCATTATTCAGCTGTTATAACTCCTGAAATTAAATCATTGTAACTCCTGATATTAACAGCTTGTCCCCTTTGTACAAAGCTAGAAATCAGTCCAGATATATCTTAATGTTTTTGATTTAATTTAGGAAAAAACCTGTTTAATTACAGACAACTCATAAATCAACTGTTATCATTTGAATTTAAACAGTTCTCAGCAGCCTATAATATCAGGTGAAATCTTTCACATTTTTCATTTGTTTTTTCAAGAGAAATTCCTCAAGAATTTTATCTAAAAAGATAGTATCCGCGCGACGACCACGAGCCGAGCCGAGACAGACGACGGCGGTGCGCGAGAGTCTCCCTTGTTCTCTTTCACTCAACAAGAAAGTGGGAAATCCAAACCTTAAATACTCATTCCCAACTAGTGTTTCTAATATTATGTGAGATGAGCATTACCAACATTCCCCAATAATGCGAAATAATTCTCTGAAACTCGAAAACAACTTTCTAGTTAGAGCAATAGTGAGATTAGTTGCTTAAACACTAGTGAACGTATCTGGAACTAGTAATAGTGATGATGAGCAATCCTTCTTTTAGATAAGTGAAACGTCTGGAACTTTCTAAGATAGGGGTAAACTCATAACACAACTAATCCCTTCATCCACCCGAGTCCTCGAGGTGTAGATATATATATACAAAAGTATATATTGGCCATCTTACCTCAAGATTCTAGTAAGTGTACTAAAAATGGCCCAACATTTTTCATAGAAGACGGCTAACCCTTCTCACTTACATATGTTATTTCATCAAGTTATCTCGGCATAACCACCCTTAAAAAAGGGATATGAAATAATTAAGAGCTTTTACAAAAGCTCAACCTCACAAGGGTATAATGACTTTCTCAAGTCATTATTAATGAACTACCCAAACTCTGGGCTAAGAAGTCATTAAGAAATATTCAACCTCATTTATCAATTCAATAAGTCTTTCTCACTAGAACCATCCAAATATTGGATTTGAATTATTAAGAGTTTAACCAACTCAACCTTTCTGTCGGTAAGTCATTATTTCCTTCTCATCTAGGAATACCCACTCACTCTGGGTTATGAACTTATTAGAATAGATATTCAACCAAATCGGTAAATTCATCAAGTCTTTCTCACTAAGACCACCCAAAGCCTGAGCTATGAATTTATTAAGAGCAATTAAGCTCATCCTGGGCATGCACATTATTCATCATAGGGATAGGCAATAGGAATGTGCACTATAAGTCTTTCCATGGTTTCGTTTGACCACATGGAACTTAGATAACTAAGTTGGGTATCCACCATGAATTCCTCAACCAAGGGCTTTAGACCCATCCCCTCGATGAATCTAGGACCAGCTTCCGACGAACCCTTTGGTAAGTGGATCTGCTAGGTTCCTTTTCCAACTTCACATACTCTAAAGAGAGCACTTCATTCTTTATTAAGTGTCTAACTGATTCATGTCTTATGCGAATGTGTTTTTTCTTACCATTGTAAGCTTGGTTCTGAGCCACACATATCGCAGTTGTGAATCACACAACAATGAAACTGGAGGATTCGGTCTTCCCCACAACGAAATATCTGCTAACAAGCTTCTAAGCCACTCGGCTTCTTACCCAGCTAGGTCAAGAGCTATAAACTCTACTCCCATGGTAGAACGAGCAATAAGTATGCTTGATGATTTCCACGAGATTGTTGCTCTACCTAAAGTAAAACATACTCGCTCGTAGAGCTTACATTATCATTATCAGAAACCCAGTTGGCATCACAATATCATTCCAGTACTGCAGGAAAGAAAGCCAAACTCAAGATTCCAATCCAAAGTACCCTTATCATCAGTAAGCTTTAAGAGCAATCCAGTGCTCACCACTCGGATTATGAGTATTCTACTCAGTCTACTCACAACATAAGCAATATCAGATCGAGTATAGTTCTTAAGAATTAAGATTCTGATTTAGCATATCAGTTGGGAAACGCTACTTCCTTTATTCTTAACTAGATGTATGCTAGGGTCATAAGGAGTTGAACAGTGAAGACATTAAAACTGTCAAATTTCTTTAGCACTTTCTCTATAATGTGCTTGACTTAAAGAAAATCCCTTTTCAGTTTGATAACTTTGACCTAAGATTACATCAACTTCTCCCAAATCTGTCATCTCAACCTTTGTGGTCAAGAAAATCTTAACTTTGTTAATGGAATCAATGTTAGAACTGAAAATCAGCATGTCATCAATACAGGCTTATGATACACATTCAGTGCCAAACATCTTCGAATACACAAGCATCCGAACCATTCACATAAAACCAAAACTAAGAATAGTTTTATGGAATTTTCATACACTATTTAAGAGCCTGCTGAAGTCCATAAAGTGACTTTTTAAGTCTACAGACTTTTCCTTCCATACCAGGTGCTTCAAAACCTAGTGGATTCTCCATATAAATCCTCATCTAGCTCCCCATTCAAGAAAGCATCTTAACATCCATTTGATGCACCTGCAACTTATGAATAGAGGCTAGCGCAAATAATGCACGAATCGTTGAGATTTTCGTAACAGGAGAATATGTATCAAAGTAGTCTAAACCAAACCTTTTAGTGAACCCTTTGACGACTAACCTTGCCTTGTACCGCTAAATCGAACCATCTAGCCTCAGTTTCTTCCGGAAGACCCATTTGTTGCAGATTGGTTGAATCTTAGGCAAGTCACTAATTCCCAAGTATGATTAGACATTATCAATTCTAGTTCATCATTAATAGCACTTTCCAGAAAACTAGCATATATGCATTAGGGTATGCTTAAATAGTCTAAATTTATTCCATATACATGGTGATGGAAATATGGACTGCAAAACCACACCGTTAACACTGAAAGGAAAGATAAACAGTAATTTAAAAGGAACATATTCGTAAATTGTGTCGTAGTAAAACGACTGCCTTAAAAATGAATTCGCCCCGATGTGTGTAATCGCTGCAGTAGGCGAACCGTACCCCGAGGTTAACACGGTCGCTCCGAATTCCGTACCCGAAACTGGAGTGGTCTGCTGGTGATATTGCACTTCTGATCGGAAAGTACAGAAAATATTTATAAAACACTTGGAGAGTGAATTCTGAATGTAGAGAGTGAGTTGAGAAGCTGAATCCAGCTCTTTATTTATAGGCTAAAAATAGGGTTAAAATCATCCATAAAAAATCAGGATTAAAACCCTTTATTATAACAGCTGAAACGTCCAGATGAACCTGTCTCAAAAATAGTCCAGGTTCATTCATTATTAGCTGTTATAACTCCTGAAATTAAATCATTGTAACCTGATATTAAAGCTTGTCCCCTTTGTACAAAGCTGGAAATCAGTCTAGATATATCTTAATGTTTTTGATTTAATTCCAGACAACTCATAAATCATCTGTTATCATTTGAATTTAAATAGTCCTCAATAGCCTATAAATATCAGGTGAAATCTTTCACATTTTTTCATTTGTTTCTTTCAACGAGATAGTATCCGCATGGATGTGTCAAAGAATATTACCACGACCACGACTACGATCCGAGCCGAGTCGTGCGGCGGCGGTGGCGATACGCGACAATCCCCATTGTTCTCGTTCACTCAACAAGGAAGTGAGAAATCCAAACCTTAAATACCCATTCCCAATAGTGTTTCCAATACTATGTGGGATTTAGCATTACCAACACATGTTCGAATGTCAACCCTATATCATGTTCGAATGTCTCATAAACCAGTGTCGGAATCGGTTCTTCAGGGAAAGCAAAGAGTCCATATAACATAAGCTGATCAATGGAATGATAGAATCTTATTCTACTAGTAAAGATCAATACTTATAATAATGTCTAATTGATCTATCAGAAGAAAACCATTGAAACTCTGGATAAATTCATTGACATTTAAAAGTTACTTTTGTTTGCATTCTTTTTTTTACTTGATTCATTTGTTTCCAGCTTTTACTTACTGTGGGAACCAAGCTTGAGCATGTGATTGCCCAGTTAGCTCATGAGGTTGCTGAGAGACATGTAGCCATTGAAGGAGAATTAGTGGTAAAGCCATCAGATGAACACTCTTGGTTCAACCGGCGCTACAACAAAATTGTTCTATATCGGCATTTTTAGTGGCATTTTGTGAGTAAACGCCACTAATTTTAAACATAAAGCGGTGCTTACATACCAAACGCCACAAATGGTAACTTTAGGGGATTTTTTTATAAAAACATCGCGATAGAGTAGTCCTTTAGCGGCGTTTTTATACAAACGTCGCAATAGGTTCATCCATAGTGATGTTTTTTCAACAAACGCCACAACAGAGTAATACTTTAGTGGCTTTTTTATCCAAACACCGCTAAATACTCGTACTTTAGTGGCGTTTGTATACAAATGCCGCTATAAACTTGTATTTTGGTGACGTTTTTATACAAACATCGCTATACACTTGTACTTTTGTGGCTTTCTTTATACAAATGCCGCTATATACTTATATTTTAGTGGCATTTTTATACAAACGCTGCTTGTAATCCACAATTCTTAAATCCCGTGCCCTCTAACCCTTTTCCATTTTTTCTCCTTCACCCATTTTTCAACCCCGCCGTTTACCCAAACCCGTCTGCTTCACTACCAAACCCATCTGCTTCACTGTCGATCTCATTTTTATTAATTTGGGTAGTTTTTTCTTCGGTATTTTGCTACTATAAGATTTGTCTCTTCCGAAAATCAAAAGTTGTGGTTTTATTTTAGAGAAAATCGTCTCAGTGACCAAAATTCCCATATAATATACGATTTTAACCAACTTTTTTCGGATTTACCAAAATGACCAACAAAATCGCAATGTGATCGCTAATTCGCAACGCGATCTCCATTATCGCAAATTCGCGTTGCGATAGTTGAAAATCGCGTTGCGATGGTCTACAGTGTCGTTGCGATTTTCCCAATTCGCAATGCGAATAAGTAAATTACGCGAATTGGGAAAATCGCAATGCGATACTGACTATCGCAATGCGATACTTACTATCGCAATGCGATAATAAAATCGCAACGATACTGACTTTCGCAACGCGATTCTGACTTTCGCAACGCGATAATACATAATCGCAATGCGATTTTCAAAGCCATTAGTATCCTGGCCAAGTATTTTATTTTTAAATTCCAAAAACGAATATTAATATAGTAACACTGAACCGTCCACAGTATATCCCGTAATCGCAACTAACCTAAACCTAAAATCACAACTCAGTCCCATCTCCATCTCTCACTCTCTCCACCATCTCCGACGAAATCCGTCCCCATCTCCGGCGAAATCCATCTATCTCCATCTCTCAGGGCCACCTCATAATCAGAAATGGAAAATCAACCAAATCAACCAACGAGGGTTAGTTTTTTTATTTTCTTTTTGAAATTTTGCATTATTAGGTTTTTCATATTGAAATTGATGATAAGTTTACTGGTAATTTCAATAATAGATTAACCATTTCACTTAGATTTCTTATTAAATCAACCGAGAATTGCAACGCGAAATGCAAATCGCAACGCATTTTAGTTTCGCGTTGCGATTCTCTCGTTGCGATAGTCAAATTCGCGTTGCGATAGTCATTTTTTGTTGCGATTTTCATTTTCAGAAACTATTCTTCTTTGCAAATTGAAACTTGAATGAATTGCATTACTTCAACCAAAAAAAAAGACAAATACGAAATTCACAGTGTTGCAATTTAAGTTTGAAGAATAAACTACTACTCTTATGTTTATTTTGTTTTGGTATATCTTCACAGTGTAGTTTTTGGTATATCTAACTTAGTATGTTTATTGTTTTTGTAGAACTTTTATTCGGCTCAATTGACCTTAAGAAATAAAGTCAGCCTGGACAAAACAATTGCGTCGAAGCTTTCACCTGCACAAAGAAAAATGTTTGAGGATACATGCTTCGGGCCATGGCTGAAAGTACAAATCCCGGTGGAGATGCGATGTTGACACACCTGTTTCTTCAAACCATGACTAGCGATCTACCAGAGACTATACAACATCGTGATGAAGAGATATGGTTTGATTTTCCACGGCGTATACGTGTTTTGGGCGGGAGGAGTTTGCTTAATCACCGGTCTACGCTCCGGACACGATGATGTAGGTCGGTACACTAGACACTTACCCGCCCATCATGGCTATCCCGGGTTTTTCTTGAGCTGGAGAGGCCGAATCTACACGTAGAAGACCTGACAAGATTGTTGAATAAGAAAGATGGTTTTACTCGGATGGATGACGTCGACGTTGTCGAGTATGCCTTCTAATTCTTTGCATGCCGGCTTTTTAGGCAGAGAGGCCAGACAACCTATTCCAAATGATCTAATCAAATTGGTAGAAGACCTAAATGCGTGGAACCTGTTTCCGTGGGGCTCGTTTATGGAAAGCTACATGGAATAATTTATCGTCTGCCTTGGATGATCGAAAAAGTTTGCATGGCGATGGTTCCAAATACACTTTGACAGGCTTTATTTGGCCTTAAGGTAAGAATTTTTTATATAATGTTTCCAAAATTATAAGTAATTATTAACAATTACTAATGTTTGTTATTATATTGTTTGTAGATTTGGATATTTGAGGCCTTTCCGCCATGAAGACATATGCAAAACTTCAAATGATATTCCCAGGGCTATTTCCTGGAAGAGGAAACGGACCTTGCAATGAGAAGATTTACTATGGTATACGACAATAAATAATGTAAGTTAACATAAATACTACCATATGTTATAAAAAAGTTATTACTAGTACATGTTTAACTTTGTTTGAGCTTTTATATTGTTAGGAGGCCAACACTCCTCTACAGAGGCTGACACCCACGGAAGTTGAGCTGCCACTGATTGGTGGCAAGCTAGTAAGCGTTTTGATGGAACGGTTGATGAGCAGCCTCCACTTCGGGAGCCATCACCTCGCCCAGAGCTACCTCACCCAGAGCCATCATCTGATGACCCGACTATACACCTCCACAACGACAGCCATCACCTATTCATGATCGAGCCTCTTCTCCACCATCACCGCAAGATAGGCGACCGGCAAAGATGCCACGACGTTTATCTCCCTGTTCTCCACCTCCACTCAACGGGATGAGTTAGGGGAGTTACGTGATGAGGTCAATACCTTGCGTGACGAGGTCGGTACTTTACGCAAAGACGATGGTGCATGGCGTGTTGAGGTGTCTACATTACGCGGTGAGGTAGCCGCTCTACGTGAGATGGTAGCATCGTTACAGAATGAGGTTCATACTCTACGCAACGAGGTAAGTTTAAGATTTTCATACTCGTAATTCATTCGGTTGCTGCCAATACTGCTAAACTATTTTTGTTAGTATTTGTTTTTGGTTTTGTTTTTGTCTTTTGGTTGAAGTAATGCAATCCATTCAAGTTTCAATTTGCAGAAGAATAGTTACTTGAACAACACGAAAATGACTATCGCAACGCGGAAATGGCTATCGCAATGCGAAATGAAAATCACAACGACAAAATCGCAATGCGAAATGAAATCGCAATGACAAAATCGCATTGCAATTTTGTCGTTGCGATTTTCATTTCGCATTGCGATAGCCATTTCCGCGTTGCGATAGTCATTTTCGCGTTGCGATTTTAAGTTTCGTGCTGCGAAAGTAAACTATTCTTCTTCTGGAATGTTTATATATGTTGTCCTTTAAATGTTATATAAGTGCTTACTGGAATGTATCTGAGCATTTTGTGAACTATGATAGAATAATGACTTGGGTGAATACAATGCTAGTTTGAAACATATTTGTCTTGTTTAATCATGTCTTATTTACTTATTTATGTATTAATTTTTTTTTAGGGCCCGATAAGGTGGATGCTTTACGTCGGGTTTTCCTTGCACGACGGAGTTCACGCATCAACGGCGTGGACGTGCTATTACGTCTCCGTTCACCTCAATGGTGCGAAGACTCCTCAAGAAGAAGCCCGACTCACCTGTCATCCCTCAAGAGTCCCTCCAATCGTTCAAGAGGCCCCTATATCCCTCAAGAGTCCCCCCACCGTTCAAGAGGCCACTGTCATCGTTGAAGAGCCCTCTCACCATTCCAGAGCCCGATTCACATGGGGTATATATCGAAGTATTGAGAAACCCCCACCGGTTCCGGACATGATGGATGAGAGTTGGCTCTCGTATGAGTTACCGCTAGTACCCTTCCGGTATCTGAAGTGGAGGGAGACAACTACCGGAAACAATTGTGGATAATACCCTTTGGGCTAAGACCGCAGTTGATTTTTATCTACATGAGGAGCCAAGGGTGTTACACTGACATAAGCAAACTCAACGATGAATATTTTTGTTGCTTGATCGGTCTTGGTGGGGTGTGCTATTAGGGGTTGAAGACAGTGGCTATTTCGATGGGGAGGTAAGTATTATATTTGTCTTATATATGATTTTGATTAATTTTTTTAAAAATTAATGTAATTCACAATATATGTATTTTTGTAAAACAGCATATCGATGCGTGGGTGTCACGTCTAATAATAAGGAAGCTTAGGAAAAAAAAAAAATTCGCGATATACAATAATGCCAGCGGCTTTTCACGCAGTTCACTTGAAGAATCAACGAGATGATCATTTTCGTTGGGCAACGGACAAGCTAAACTTTATCCTGCATGGTGGGAGGTCGATACGGTTAGTGTTTATTTTTAAATTTTTTAAAGGTGTTCATAAATAAGTGCGCAAATAAATGAATTATTACTTATGATTGCAGGTGTTTATCCCTGTTTTGGAACGTCGTCATTGACTTCTCGTCCAACTTCAGCTCCCATCCCTGAAGATAATAGTGTAGACAGCATGATAAATTACATATCACTGTCTGATTTGAGAGATATGATCAAGGGATGGAGCTCTCATTTGGCTAAATTCTTGGATGGGATTAATTATTGGACTCATCTGGACACAAGAAGCCAAAGAAGTTCAATGTCACAGTTGTCAGAGACGAGACCGCGCCACAATAATCGCCGGGAGCCAGAGGGGATTGTGGTCCTCTTGTATGCTTGTGCTGGCGCGTTTGACGACGGGAAGCACAGAGTTTCTACCTCCCACCGATAGAGATAGAGCTGCAGTAGGCTTGTGGGTTTTAGATGTGTAGGAAGTCTTGTTTGAGCAAATGTTTGGTTTCTGCAGGTTAATCCTTAAGTGAGCTGCGTGAAATGGATGTACGGGGTCACAAAGTTATTGATTCATTGATTCAATTATTTATGAAGAAATAAATTATTATTATTTTTGATTGTTTAATTGATTTGTAAAAGATGATTTGTAAATGTTGATTTGTTTTAATTGATGTGTACATACTTCTTATTTATGCTTGTTTTAATGATTGAAATGTAATAGTTGATTTGTTGATTTTCAATCTGCATTATGTTGAAGGCAAAACAGACTATCGCAACACGAAACTGACTATCGCAACGAGAAATCGCAATGCGAAAATGAAATCGCAACGAGAAAATCGCAATGCGATTTTCATTTCGCATTGCGATTTTCTGTTGCGATAGCCATTTTCGCATTGTGATTTCATTTCGATTGCGATAGCCATTTTCGCGTTGCGATTTCCCCGTTGCGATAGTCAAGTTAATGTCTAATAAGTGATAACAACTGAACAGATCATAGCAATGTTCAAACTCAAGTTACTAATACATGCCTAACTGAAAATGTTAAAAGTGCACATAAAATACACATATACAACGTTTGCATTTAAAAATCACCTAAGTTAACAGTCACAAAGGTGAAGCCGGTTGTGATTGGGATTTTGAAGATGATTGCGATTTTCAGAATCTCGTTGCGAAAGTCAATCTCGTTGCGATTTTGTATTATCTCGTTGCGATAGTCAGTATCGCATTGCGATTTTCCAAATTCGCATTGCGATTTACTTATTCGCATTGCGAATTGGGAAAATCGCAACGCGATACTTACTTTCGCAACGAGATAATACAGAATCGCAATGCGATTTTCAAAGTTCGCAATAGGTTTTTAGTTTCGCACACAAATTTTTTGTGTATATATCTACGCAGAAGCAACAACTCATAACCTAAATCCCTAAATCGTAACTCATTCCATCTCCATCTATCACTCTCTCCGGCGACATCCATTCCTATATCCGTTCCTACATCCTTCCCCATCCGGTAACAGGTCTTAGTTCGCACTCGTTTGTTTAGTAAATTAATTTACAACCATGAAACATCTAATGTTGATCATGTTTGGATAGATTTGTGTTTTAGAGGGTCATGGGAGAATGTTCATGGTGTTTTACAATATATGCCTTTACCCATGAATCTTCAACTAAAACTGTCATTAAAAAAGTTAACTTATGAAACTCTAATGTTACGTGTTTCAAAGAAATTGAATTTAGAGCCCCTAAGTGGATTTAGGCTATCTTATCAGAGGAATGGTAAAGTTTATTTGTTAACCGACAATGAAGATGTTGAACGATTCATTACTTACATTAGTGTTTCAAGTGATGATGTTACATTGTATGTGTTGAACCTAGAAGTAGTATTGTTGGGTCAGTAGCGGGTAGTAATCAACTAAGTTTTTTCTCAAAACCTACAACCTTCTCTAATCCAATCCCAATAAACTTTCAGCACCAAATTCCGGTTTTCGTATTGACCAATTAGACGATGATGAGCCAAGAGAAAAAATTGTGAGTACTAGTCAGTATTCAAAATTTGATCTTGGTCAATACCCAGACTTTGATATTGGTCAATACTCGGATTTTGATGATGTTTCAGAAGAAGAAACAGACCTTGCGTGTAATGATTTTGATATTGGTCAACCCGAATTTTGATGATGAACAACTGTTGCCGAGGAAGATGTTATTGATGATAATGAGGAGGAAGTGGAGGCTGTGAATGAACATGTTGAACATCCATTATGTAATTCATATAATCCTGAAGAAGAAAAAGAAGAAGAAAAAGAAGAAGAAAAAGAATAAGAAAAAGTCCCCGAAGAAAAGAAATGCCACGGAGTAGAACTGGAATATGCCAGAATTACTTCAGATACCGGAAGAAGAGTTGTAAAGAAAGCAGTTGTTACACAAAAGTTATTCGTATCAAGAAATATGATTGTTTTGATACAAAGGAAGACTTGAAGATAGCTTTGTATACGAAATGTGTGGAGATGCTATCAACTAAAGTTAACAAGCAAGATCGTTTCGAAACAAGGTGTTGACAAAAACTGTACGTGACGTATGATTGCAAAGAGGATAAAAGATTGCGAAATGTTTCAAGTTAGGACTTTTATTGATAACATACATGTTCAAGAACCCAAGTTTTTCCTAACCATAGACAGGCAAACAAAAAGGTGTGGGTGGTTTTCTGGCTGAGTTATGTTTTTTGAATGGCGGTAT
Source organism: Hibiscus syriacus (assembly GCF_006381635.1). Taxonomy (NCBI): domain Eukaryota; kingdom Viridiplantae; phylum Streptophyta; class Magnoliopsida; order Malvales; family Malvaceae; genus Hibiscus; species Hibiscus syriacus. The sequence continues at coordinate 1,585,979 of NW_024062759.1, read as the reverse complement.
ATCGGGGACATGAAATTATGACTGACATGAATGCTCGGTTCAAGATTAGTATATCATATTCTCAAGCTTTGAGAGCCAAATGTTATGCCTTGGAATTGTTGAGGGGGTCGCCAGAAGCATCGTTTGCCTAACTGTCGGCTTATTGTCACAATTTAAAGCTGAAAAATCCTGGGTCGGTAACTCATATCAAACAGATAGAGATGGACGCTTTGAGTTGCTGTTTATCGCCATTGGTGTTGCGGTTAGTAAATCAATATAATTCTGTTGACTTTCTGTTAGTTACATGCATTTCACATTTAAATGATTATATTTCTTGTGTATATTATTTTGTAGATTCGTTCGTTTATTACTTGCATGCGCCCAGTTATTAGTTGACGGAGCACATTTGAAAGGTCGATACCTTGGAGTAACTTATTAGCAGTAGCCATGGATGCTAACAATGGGATATTGCCAATAGCTTACAGGGTTTGGCAAATCTGAAACCTCTGATTCATGGACATGGTTTTATGGGGCATCTTAGGGATTGCATAGGTCCTATTAGCAATCTGAAAATCATATCCGATAGGGCAAACTCAATTGACAACGCTGTTAGAAGGTGTTTTCCAGATGCTTTTCATGGACTTTGTGGTGTTCATTTGTATAGAAATCTAAAATCAAGGTCTGCTGGTAAAAAAGCACAAATGGACATACTGGAAGGCTGTAAAAGCTTATCGGGAAGTGGATTTCAATAAGCATATAAACTGTTTAAGACGTGTTTTGCCTCAGTGTGCTCAAACACTAGAAGATGTCGGTTTGAAAGATGGTCAAGAGTACATCAACTTGGAGCAAGATATGGTTTTCATGATGTCTAAGTGCAGAATCAATCAACGCTCTAAGTCGTCATTCCCGGAAATTACCCATTACTATGTTAATGGAGTTTTTTTCGAGCCTCTATTCAACAGTGATACTACAAGAAAAGAAACCATGCAGGTATTATTTCTTTGAATTCGTAACTTATCATATATTTTACTAAGTATTATTTATTAAATTTACAGGAACATTGGAACATCGTGTTACACCATGGACTGAAAAAAAGATAACGAAACGTGTTGTGAAGTCAACGTCATGGAGAGTTGAACCATGTTCAAACACTTGTTTGAAGTACTGGATAATAACTTAAATGGGCTTGTCGATCTAATGCAAGGACGTGTAGTTGTATGAAATGGCAAACATATGGTTATCCGTGTGGCCATGTTATAAAGTTGCTCTTCATCTAAACCAAGATGATTCAAGCACATACGCTATGGATTGCTACACTACAAAGAATATCGACAGACTTATGCCGAGATTGTCTAACCCTATTCCACATCCTTCTGAGTGGGACATACCAGATGACTTACAAACAGTTTTGCCACCAGCCATGGACAGAAGGCTACCTGACCGACCAAAAGTCACGATCGTATACCGTCTAAGGGTGAAGAAAGAAGATCGACATGTAGTCGGTGCAAGGAAAGTGGTCATACAAGGTTGACATGTGGATCACTATGCCATCACAATCATCTTTTCCTCTACCAAAATATGGATCATCATCAAAATCCAAGCTCATATGGTGCAAGAAAAGGCAATCAAAATCGCAATCATCTTTAAAATCCCAATCACACTGGCTTCACCTTTTGGGACTGTTAACTTAGGTGATTTTTAAATGCAATGTTGTATTATGTAGATTTTATGTGTGAACTTTTAACATTTTCAGTTAGGCATGTATTAGTACTTGAGTTTGAAAATTGCTATGATCTGTTCAGTTGTTATCACTTAATAGGCAACATCTTAATGTCTATCGCAACGCGGAAATTACTATCGCAATGCGAAATGAAAATCGCAACGAGAATCGCAATGCGAAATGAAAATCGCAACGCTAATTTCGCAATGCGAAATGAAATCGCAACGCGAATTTAATTTCGCGTTGCGATTCTCTCGTTGCGATTTTCATTTCGCGTTGCGATTCTCTCGTTGCGATTTTCATTTCGCATTGCGATAGTACTTTTTGCCTTCAACATAATGCAGATTGAAATCAACAAAATCAACCATTACATTTAATCAATTAAACAAGCACAAATAAGAATTATGTTACATCAATTAAACAAATCAACTTTTACAAATCACCTTTTACAAATTAATTAAACAATCAAAAAATAAGCAATAATTATTAGAAAATAACACTTCTACTATTGAATCAACTTTTGCAGCCATACATCATTTTCACGCAGCTCACTTCTGAGATTAACCTGCATAAACCAAACATTTGCTCAAACAACACTTTCTACACATCTAAAACCTACAAACAACAAATTATTGAATTCTAGGTACTTAACCAAACATTTTCAAATCACAAGCCTATAAACATACCAATTGTTTATGGACATTTTTATAACGCGGATGCAGGTAGGCAGCGTCTCGTATATATCGATCTAGCCATATAATGTCGCAACCACAAGCCTACTGCAGCTCTATCTATATCGGTGGGAGGTAGATACTTTATACTTCCTGTGATCAAACGGTCCAACGCCAAGCATACGAGAGGACCCCAATCCCCTCTGGTCCTTTCGTTTGTTGTGGTGCGGTCTCGTCTCTGCTAACTGTAATATTGCTTCTTTGGCTTCTTGTTTCCAGAACGAGTCCAATAGTTTATCGCATCCAAGAATTTAGCCAAATAAGAGCTCCATCCCTTAATAATATCTCTTAAATCAGCCAATGATATGTAATTTATCATGTTGTCATATACTATTGCCTTAAGGGATGGGATCTGAAGCTCGACGAGAAGCCAATGGTTACGTTCCAAAACAGGGATAAACACCTGCAATCATAAGTAATAATTCATTCATTTGCGCACTTATTTATGAATACCTTTAAACTCAATCTAAAATAAACACTAACCTTATCGACCTCCCACCATGCAGGATAAAGTTTAGCTTGTCCATTGCCCAACGCAAATGATTCATCTCGTTGATTCTTCAAGTAAAAGGCGTTAAAAGACGTCGGCATAATTGTATATTATGTATTTCTTTTATTTTCCTTAAGTTTCCTAATTATTAGAAGACGTGACACCCACGCATCGATATGTTGTTTTACAAAAAAGACATATATTAGTACTTACATAATTTACAAAAAAATATCAAATTAAAATATAGACTTACCCCCTCCATCGAAATAGCCATTGTCTTCGACCCCTAATAATACGCCCCGCTAAGACCGATCAAGCAACAAATAGATATCATCATTGAGCTTGCATATGTCAGTGAAACACCCATGGCTTCGCTCATGTAGATAAAAATCAACTGCAGTCTTAGTCCAAAGGGTGTTATCCAGAATTGTGTCCGGTAGTTGTTTCCTCTCCACTTCAGATACCGGTATGGTACTGGCCGGTAACTCATACGAGAGCCAACTTGAATCCATCATGTCTGGCACGTCAGAGGGTTTCTCAAGAATCCTACATATGACGCCATGTGAATCGGGCTCTTGAATGTGGGAGGGACCTCTTCAACGATGACAGTGGCCTCTTGAACGGTGGGAGGGGACTCTCGAGGAATGATAGGGCCTCTTCAACGATAGGAGTGGACTCTTGAGGGATGACAGTGGCCTCTTGAACGGTGGGAGGGGACTCTCGAGGAATGATAGGGGCCTCTTCAACGATAGGAGTGGACTCTTGAGGGATGACAGGTGAGTCGGGCTTCTTCTTGCGATGTCTTCGCACTATTGGGGTATACGGAGACTTAATAGTACGTGCACGCGTCTGATGCGTGAACTCTGTCGTGCAAGAAAAACCCGACGTAAAGCATCCACCTTATCGTCCGCTAAATAATTAAATACAAATCAGTAAATAAACATACATGATATTTAAACAGTGAAAACAAAGACAAATATATTTCAAACTTTCAACCAAAAGACAAAACAAAGACAAATACTAACTTCACAGTGTTAAAGAATACACATTTAGCAGAATTGGCAGCAACCGAATAAATTTACTTCAACCAAAAGACAAAACAAAAAGACAAATACTAACTTCACAGTGTTAATAAACAGTTTAGCAGTATTGGCAGCAACCGAATAAATTTACTAAGCAATCTAAGTGAAATGGTTAATTTAAGTGAAATTACGAGTAAATTTATCATCAAGTTAAATATGAAAATCTTAAACTTACCTCGTTGCGTAGAGTATGAACCTCATTCTGCAACGATACTACCATCTCACGTAGAGCCCTCACCACGTAAAGTAGACACCTCCACACGCCATGCACCATCGTTATCGAGTAGAGTATCGATCTCCTCACGTAAGGCATTGACCTCATCACGTAACTCCCTTGACTCATCCCGTGGAGGTGGAGAACAGGGAGATAGAAGTCGTGCATCTTTTCCGGTCGCCTATCATGTGATGGTGGAGAAGAGGCTCGATGATGTGACGGGATAGTGATGGCTCTCATTGTAGAGGTGTATAGTCGGGTCGATCAGGTGATGGCTCTCGAAGTGGAGGAAGTGGAGGCTGCTCATCATTCGTGGCATCAAGAAAACACTGACTAGCTTGCCACCAATCATGGCAAGCTCAGCCTCCGTGGGTGTCAGTCTAATTAATGGAATTTGGCCTCCTAAAATATAAAAACTCAAACAAAGTTAAACGTCTACTATTAATAACTTGTTTATATAGTATTTGTGTTAACTTACATTATTTATTGTCGCATATGGTATTAAGTCTTCCCAATCCAACAGACGTTTCCTGTTCCAGGAAATAGCCCTGGGAATATCATTTGAAGTTTTTATTGCATATGTCTTCATGGCGGGAAAGGCCTCGAATATCCAAATCTACAAACAATATAATAACAAACATTAGTAATTGTTAAATAATTAATTATAATTTTGAAAATATTATATAGAAATTCTTACCTTAAAGGCCCAAACAAAGCCTGACAAAGTGTATTTCGACCCATCGCCCCGCAAACTTTTACGGTCATCAAAGGCAGACGACAACTTAGTCCAGGTAGCTTTCCATATATACGAACCCCACGGAAACAGATTCCATGCATTTAGGTCATCTACCAATAATATTAGCTCCTGAGGAATAGGTTGTTTGGCCTCTCTGCCTAAAAAGCCGGCATACAAAAGTAGTAGAAGGCATACTCGGACAACATCGACGTCATTCATCCGAGTAAAACCATCTTTCTTATTAAACAATTTCTTCATGTCGTCGACGTGTAAGTTCAGCTTCTCTATTGACTCATCAGGAAAAACCCTGGATAACCATGATGGGCGGGTGATATGACGAGTGTACCGGCCTACATCATCGTGTCCGAATCGTAGACCAGTGATTAATCAGAACTCCTTCCGCCCAAAACAAGTATACGCCGGTGGAAAATGAAACCATATCTCTTCCTCACCATGTTGTATACTGTCGGGTAGATCTCTAGTCATGGTCTGAAGCCATAAATGGGTCAAATTAGCATCTCCACCACCCGGATGCTGTACTCTCAGCCATGGCCCGAAGCAGGTTTCCTCAACAATTTTCTTTGTGCAGTGAAAGTTTCGAAGCAATTGTATGGCTAGGCTAACTTTATTCCTTAATGTCAATGAAGCCGAAAAATATTTCTACAAAAACAATAAACACATACCAAGTTAGATATACCAAAACTACACTGTCAAGATATACCAAAAACAATAAACATAAAGTAGTTATTCTTGAAACTAAAATTTGCAACATTGTTTTGTCTTTTGGTTCGGAAATGACTATCGCAACGAGAGAATCGCAACGCGAAATGACTATCGCAACGAGAGAAATCGCAACGCGAAATGAAAATCGCAATGCGATTTGGTTTCGCGTTGCGATTTTTATTTCGCGTTGCGATAGTTATTTCCGCGTTGCGATTTTCATTCTCGAAACTATTCTTCTTCTGCATTACTTAAACCAAAAGACAAAACAAAGACAAATACTAACTTCACAGGCTAAACAGTTTAGCAGTATTGGCAGCAATCGAATGAATTTAAAGAAATCTAGTGGAAATGATTAATCTATTATTGAATTACCAGTAAACTTATCATCAATCTCAATATGAAAAACCTAAAATGCAAAAATTTCAAAATAAAAATAAAACAAACTAACCCTCGTAGTTTATTTTCCATTTCTGAATGATTGTGAGGATTTTTAACTGTGAATGGTTTGTGAGGGATTTCGTCGGCGATGGGGACGGAAATCTTCGAGATGGGGACGGATTTCGCCGTAGAGAGTGAGAGATGGAGATGAGACTGAGTGTTGTGATTTTGGGTTTGAGGTTATGAGTTGCGATTACTGTGGGACGTTCAGTTTCCGATTTATTAAGAAAAAATTCGTGTTTGGAATTTGAAAAAAAAAATACGCGTTAATACGAATGACGCTATGTAAATCGCGTTGCGAAAGTCAGAATCGCGTTGCGAAAGTCAATATCTCGTTGCGATTTTATATTATCGCATTGCGATAGTCAGTATCGCATTGCGATTTTCCCAATTCGCGTTGCGATTTACTTATTCGCATTGCGAATTGGAAAAATCGCAACGACACTGTAGACTATCGCAACGCGATTTCCAACTATCGCAACGCGAATTTACGATAATAGAGATCGCGTTACGAATTAGCGATCGCATTGCGATTTTGTTGGTCATTTTGATAAATCCAAAAAAATTGAATAAAATCGTATATTATAAGACATTTTTTGTCACTTAGACGATTTTCTCTTTATTTAAGGAGAAGGGAATCGTGAATCATCAAGACGCCAGATTTGATTATTTTCGGTTAGCGTTCGTGCACCACAAAGAAGATTGAGAGGACGTTAGATATTTGAGGTGAGTTTGTCTCCAGTCAGGTTTTTATTTCCCGGGTTGAGTTCAGGCTCTGATTAGTTTTATGAAAAAATGTAATGATTTTAAGCTTTTGAAGTTTAAGATAAAGCTGGGTCTTTTTTTCTGGGTTCGGATCATCATTCATTGTTCTTCGAGTTTTCAAACCATTTAAGATTCGAATTTTGGGATTCTGTTCAGTTTACCCCATTTTCTCTGCTGAACGTGACGTGTCGTGCCTCAGAAAATTTGTTTGTTTGAATCTGTGGGGAATTGGTATTCTTGCTTTTTTCTCTGCTATAAATTTCGTTTACCCTTTTACTAATCTTCATTGAACTCTAATCCACACTGATAAACAAGGGCCAAAGATGATTCCTTTTTTGTATTGCTTAGTTGATTCCTCTGGTGCCACTGATTTGGATTCTGTTTTTGTTTAATTTTGGGATTGGAATTTTAAGGTTGTCTTTCATTTTGCTGTTTATGTTAGTATTCTTTTTTTAGGCTTTAAACACTGGAACTTTGGATTTTTCTCCTTATTTACCCATCTTATCTCTTCTTGCTTCTACTTTAGTTTGGTGAGAGTTACCCTTATATTGCCTCTGCCACTGCTTGAATTGATGTTTTTTTCTCTGTTCATGCTACAGAAAAATACATAATTCATCTGTTGTTCTTTGTAACTTCAAGGTTTCAACGTTTTCTGCTCTATTTCCTTCTTGAGAGGTTTCATGTCTGTTTTTACATTCAAATTTTTATTTTCTGACTTTGATTGAGCGGTTTTCAATGGAAAATCACCTCCACCCCTCTCTTTTATGGTTTTATGTTGTTTCTGGGTTTGTTATTGTCAATTGCATGAAATTAATTTGGTTTCACCTTGTCCTCATTCCTGCAGGTTTTTTTTGTATGCCGAATGTTTTTTTTGTATGGACTTTAGCAAGTACTACTCAGTCAGGTGGGAGGGTTTTCACCAAGGAGTACTAATTTCTCTATACTTATGGAGAGGGTTTTATGAATCCTCAAATGGAAATGGACCGACTAGTATGGCCACATGGTTACAGGCACTCTCCTTACAAGTCATTCTCTAAGGATTGTTACCAATGGTTCGATGTAAGAGTTTTCTATGTCAGAGTAGCATCCATTTTACATTGAAATTAGTAAGTTCCTATTTATTGTTGATTGAGAGTAACATCCATAATTGTAGTCTGTTCTAGCATTTTTTTGTGATGCTTTAATCTTTTGTGTTGGTAGTTTTCATTTGGTTAAGACCATTTTCAGTCTTTTGCATAAAAGATTAGTACAATAGAAAATTAAAATCCATAAATTTATTAATCATATTAATCCACTGTATAAGTAGAAGAACTAAGTTGTCTAGTTCCGTTAATTTTTGTTCCTGCATTTTTTTGTTTCAATTTGCGATGTCCATGTGAGCTTTTTAAGGGATAAATCTTAGTTTTCAGTATGATCTTTTCTGTAAATACATATATCCATTCATGATTTGATAAATCTTTTTCTACTTACAATAGCCTTTATTTTATTTGTTGTCAAAACATATTTAGCAGCTCATCTAGAATCTAAGTTGATGTCCGACGTTGACTCTTTAATCTTTTGGCTACTAATTGATGCAACTGGTTTGTTGTTTATCAATCCATTGTTTTTTGAATTTTGGATTACCTATAATGGTTATAAGGATATTGGAACATACTGGAACTTGTTAAATATAGATATTCATTCAGAATTTGATAAATTATTTTCTACTTCTGATACACTTTATTTTATTCGTTGTCGAAACATATTTGTCAGCCCATCTGGAATCTATATTGATATCCGACATTGACTCTTTAATCGTTTTTAAATATTTGTCTATATTTCTGTCTACTAATTTGATGCAACTGATTTATTGTTTATCAATTTATTTAAATGCCCTTTGTTGCAATTGCTTATCATTTCATTGGTTTTTATACTTTTTAGATTACCTATAAGATATTGGAACAGACTGAAACTTGTTAGATCTTGAAATTTGTTTAATTTGCATCTGAAATTGATCGATCACACACTAATCAACATGTGTTCTATTACTTTCTTCTTGTTTTTGTTTTTGTTCCATGTTTATAGTATAAATAGGAATTTCAGTAGAAATTTTCGTTGAGGATTAACTTTTTACTTTTCTTGAAGTGCTGGTTGTTTGATACCTCATGGGCTGCAACTTTCTTGTTTGCACTCTGATTTTAATCTTCACCAAGTGAGAACATCTTTGGTGATTAACATTTACCTAATTTCCTCCTCACCTTTTTCTTTGTTGATAAGAGATTCTTGTCTCTTGTTTTTGGCTAGGTCTATATATTGTTTGTAACAGCTTTCTTCCGAGAAGATATTTACATTTATTATAAGGTCTATATTGTTTTTTCTTTCAGGCCTTATATACATCCATGGATAAATACCTTCATGGTTTGTGAGCCCTTGCTAATGACCCTGTAGCAGAAGTGCAGAAATTGGTGAATAGTTTCTGCTTCTCTTTTATTCTTGTTGTATGATACAATATTTTCCATGGAATACCCACTGTAAATATTCCTAATTTCCTTATAATTTATTATTGAAGCCTATAAAAGCTTGACATGAATTACTTATCATTTCTGATTTTCTGATTTGAACAGTTATTTTGAATGCAGTGTTAGAATCAGAAATGTTTTGTCATCTATTCTTCTATATTAATGGTTCTTTTTTTTCCTATCATGAGCCCTTTTGCGGCGTTGAGACAAAAAAACACCGCTATAGATCTGACATTTTGCGACGTTTGTTCCAAAAACGCCGCGATAGATCTTGACCTATTGCGGCGTTTTTGTTCTCAAACACCGCTAACTTTAGCGGCGCTGGTATGGCCGACGCTTCTTGCGGCGTTTTTACTAGCGCTGCAAGTGCTTTTAGTGGTGCTTAAAAACGCCGCTAAAAGTCTGTTTTGCTGTAGTGCGGCCTCGTATTGTCCTCTTCTTGATCCATTTTATCCTCTTCCAAAATGCTTTCGAGATTGCATTTTTCTTTTGGATTTGGGTAAGCCTATATTTTAGTTTACTATTTTGCCATATGAACAACATAAAAACTGGATGACATAATAACACTTTCTTCATCATCTGTAGGTTCAATATGCTTTGATTCCTGCATAATGGGTTTAAGTTCGTTATATCATTCCAGGCTCAGTATAGGGTAAATAATCAATGACCATTTGGTTTACGTAGCTGTGTGATGCTGGTTCATTTTTAAAATTTTCGTCTTCCGGTAAGTTTCCGGCATTTATTCTTCTGTTGGTTTCTTCAGGGTTTTCATTCAGGTAGTCTGCAGTTATAGCACCTTGCCACTTATGCTATTGTCACACAGGTAAGTTGAGTTGCTTTAACTATAAAATTCAATTCCATATCCGGAACTACGATTTACATGTCCTTTCTCTACCGAATTGAAGATGGGAAGCTCGTTCAAGAAGGCTATATTTGATGAGCATGTGCAAGTAGGTCACGTTGGTTAGGCACAGAAGGCGAAGAAAAAGAAAGGCTTAAAAGCTCCACTCAGACTGCAGCTGAAACAAAACCCGAGCAGAGCCCTTCGGTTTCGATTCAGATGGGGAGAGTGCTGCGTAATGCATCTGTTCCAGATGAGATTCATCCTTCACAGGGCCCCGAGGACTCGAAATGAGCAGCTCTGAGAAGCAAAGGAGCGTTGCTAACAGCATTTGTGATGTATTTATCGCCGCAGCGGTGTGTTTTGGTCGGTTACTAGTATGCCATATGCGTAAAGCTGCTGTAATGCTTACTGCCATGTTTATCTAAATACCAGTTGTCATAACTGTTTTTAGGTAAAACAATTAAAAATTATTTTAAAAAACGATTATGACTTTTATTTTAAAAATTGGGCGATTTTGGATTAATTTGAATTAAATTGAATAGAATCGCCATCGGCCTTTGGGTTAGATATGTCGAATACCTAAAATCTTCTTTAAAAATAATTTTAAGAAAAAATATTTTTATAAGATAAAATTGGTCTGCGTTACCAGAGGTTCATTTTAAAGGGTTCGAGAGTCGATTACGTGTGGGAAAGAATTAACACTTCACAACGCCCAAAAATTGGTACTGTATCGTTTACACGTCGTAATGGTGGGAAATATTATTCGAATATAAAATTAAAATGTGATCTATTTATTAAAATTAATTAATTTGCTTCGCGTCAATTAATTAGAGAAATTTTTTTAACTTGAAAAGAAATCTCGAAATTAGCAATCTTTCGTTGGGAAAGCTATTTCGACTATTTTTTATCCGTAAATGATATTCTCTCTTCAATAAAATACGAATGTAATATAAATTGAAAATAAACACTTGCGTGAAATAAAATAACTTGCATCACGTTATTCGAATAATATACGGTATAGAAATACAATGGAAATAAATATAAATAAATATACGAAATAAAATATTACATTAAATGAAACTAATAACATTATTTACATAATGCAAATAACCAAATAAGTACAACAAATTCATACATAAATGACTAAAAAAGTAAATATTACAAACCAAGATAAAATGATCAGAAAGTAAGTATTTGTAATTATAAAGGACCAACATAACAAACATAAACTCAAAGGACCAAAATAGTAAAATCAAAAATTTAAAGGACTAATATGGCCAAAACATAAACTAAAATGGCTAAAGCAGTAAAAACATAAACTAAAGGGTCTAAAATGGAAGAAATAGAAATTAAAGAACTAGAATAGTAATTTCAAATAAATCAGAGTCCATATCAAAAATCTTAAATAACATAGGTACTATAAATATAATAAACCCATAACTAAAAAATAAGGCTTGAAATAAAATCAACAGAAAGATAAAGGGCTAAACAATAATTAAACCAAATAAAAAACAGTGACTAAAATAAAATATTTATAACTATCAAAACCAAATTCGAATATCAAAGAAAATATACAAAACATTAAATAGTGTCTAGAATGTAACATTTATAAACGTTGGAACCAAAATCAAATATTCATAATAATGAAATAACATACAATAACATGACTAAAATATAATTTATGAAAAATAAATGCTCAAAATAAAATTAATTAGATCTTCATTTAATGGCTAAAACAAAACGTTACAAATATGAAGAGACCTAGAGTGATATTAGACCCTTATGCTTGAAATGCACGGTGAAATGGGAGGCAAAAAGCTGCGTTTTGACCTGGGTATTTATACACAAATTCATGCCTAAATTTCCCCATTCCCCTCATTTTTTCTGTTGAAACGAGAGAAGAGAGAGAGAGAGTATAACTCTCTCAACTAAGAGAATGGCCACGGTGGCCGGGGTTCCTATGGTGGGGCCGACGCCCGGCGGCGCACGGTGTCGCATGGCGGTTTACGGTGATCGGAGTGACCCTGAAACTCCTAACAGATTCCTCTCAACTTCCTCTACCCAAAACCCATCACACTTTAACCTAAATACCTCCCATAAGCCCTAGATCTAAAGAGTCCTTACCATCGAAACACCCCAGAAACCGGCGACCTTTTAGACTCTTCAGTGAATCCGATGGTAAGCCCTCTTCCCTCTTTGTTTCTTTCTTTTCTGTGTTCTCTTTTTTTGTTTTGGTTCTAATCAGATTAAGGGTTTTAGTTGGATTCCCTCTATTTTTTCTCGGGTTCTCTATTTTTTTAACCCCACGAATACCTCTCTTGATTTATCGTTGCGTCTGATTGGTGATGGTTATTGATAGAGTTGTTTGTTGCCCGAGGAAATAGGGATTGAGTGCCCTAGATTTGTAGACCCGATTTTCCTCGGAATCTCTTGTCCTTGTTTCATTTTTCTATTTCTCTGACTTGGATGTTTGGTGATTGATGGATGCATTTGCCAAGGCTCGAGATAGCTTGGTAGTGGCTCGGGAAATAAACGGCGGTGGTTCACGGGTTCAGGAGTGAGGCAGTGTAGTGTATGCTCCAGGGAAGCTGAAGAGTCGGCGGCGCAGCTGGATGTTGATACCCTAGGGTTAGGGTTTAGTTGGACCGGTGTAGGTTGTGCACTGGGTTAGGCTTGTCTGGGTTGGGCTGGAGCTTTATTTTGGGATTGGGCCTTGTGAGGCAGTGTAGTGTATGCTCCAGGGAAGCTGAGAGTCGGCGGCGCAGCTGGATGTTGATACCCTAGGGTTAGGTTTAGTTGGACCGGTGTAGGTTGTGCACTGGGTTAGGCTTGTCTGGGTGGGCTGGAGCTTTATTTGGGATGGGCCTTGTGTCGGGCTTGAACTTGGCCTGCACAAAAAATATGTATATTGTAATTATAATAATAATAATAATAATTAATAAAATAGAAAAGATCCGGACAAAAACGAGTGTCTACAGCTGGCCCTCTTTGCACATTCTTGTGTTAACAAGAATAGGGCAAAGACGACAAGACAACACGTTTTTGTCTGGTTCTCTCCCTTTTATGCTTAGAAATTGGATAAGGTTTGTTGTTGGGGACGACACTGGTCATACGCGATGAAGAGTTCGGGTCGTCTAAGGGTGACACGATTCCTATGTGATGAGGAAATCTAGTCAGGGTATGACACGACTTATACGTGATGAAGAGTTCTGGCCATCTTTAGGAATGGTGATAACTCGGTTCCTACGCGATGAGGACGGCTGGTTATCTAGGGGTGACACGGCTCATATATGATGAATAGATCTGGTCGGGGGATGACACGACTCATACGTGATGAAAAGTTCTGGCCATCTTTAGGAATGGTGATAACTCGGTTCCTACACGATGAGGATGACTGGTTATCTAGGGGTGACACGGCTCATACGTGATGAAGAGATCTGGTCGGGGGATGACACGGCTCATACGTGATGAAGAGCTCTGGCCATCTATAGGGATAATGATTTCAAAAGAAACTGACTCAAAGATGATGTTTCAAAAGAAACAGACTCAAATATGATGTTTCAAAAGAAACAAACTCAAAGATTTTTTTTAAAAGAAACAATCTCAAAGGTTGGTTTTTCATTAAAAATTGTCTCAAGAGACAAAAATTTGTTTTAAAGAAATAGAATCACAGATTTTGTTAAGAGACACAATCTCAAAGATTTTTCAAAAGGAACAGACTCAAAGATTTTTCTCAAGAAAAATTGTCTCAGAGAGACAAAACTTTGTTTCAAAAGAAACAAACTCAAAGATTTTAGTTTCAAAAGAAATGACTCAAGATTTTTTCACGAAATTGTCTTAAGAGAAAAAAAACTTTAGTTCAAAAGAAACAGACTCAGAATTTTTTCAAAAGAAACAACTCAAAGATTTCTATTCAAAAAAGAAACAAACTCGCAGATTTTATTTCAAAGAAACAACTCACAGACTTTTGTTTCAAGAGAAACAAACTCAAGATAGGTTTGTTCAAGGGAAACAATCTCAAGATGTTTGTTTTAAGAGAAATTGTCTTAAAAGAGACAAACCTTTGTTTTCAAAAACAGATTTAAAGATTTTCTTCAAAGGAACTGTCAAAAAGTGACAAAATTTTGTTTCCAAAGAAACATACTCAAAGATTCTTTCAAAAGAAACTTTCTCAAAAGAGACAAAATTTGTTATCAAAGAAACATACTCAAAGATTTTTCATTTTGTTTAGGTGAAACAGACTCATAGATTTTTCAATAAAATCTGTCTCAAGAGAGACAAGTTTGTTTCATAAGAATAGACTCAAAAGATCCTTTGTTTCAAAGAAACGACTCAAAGATGATGTTTGTTTCCAGTGAAACAAATTCATAATTTGGAAAATTGTCTCAAGTGAGACAACATTTGTTTTTAGAGAATTGTCTCAACGAGACAAAAATGTTTTTTAGAGAATTGTCTGAAGCGAGACAACGTTTGTTTTTGAGAAAACGATCTCAAGTGAGATCAACTTGTTTAATGTGAAAACAAATTTGTATTCTCAAAGGAAAAATGTCTCAAACGAGACGAAATTTGTTTTGAAAAAATAACAATCTCAAGTGAGATTAATTTTTGTTTCAAGTGAATCAAATTCAAAATTTGTATATCAAAGGAAAAAATGTCTCAAGCAAGGATAAGTTGTTTTAAGAGAAAGCGATCTCAAATGAGATCAACTTGTTTAATGTGAAACAAATTCAAATTTTGTATCTCAAAGGAAAATGTCTCAAGTGAGACAAATTTGTTTTGAAAGAAATTGTCTCAAGCGAGACAAAATTTGTTTTAAAATTCTTAAATTATGGAAAATGTCTTAAGCGAGACAAAATTTTGTTTCAAGAAAAACACCCTCAAAGGTGATAAAAAGTCCGTTTGTTCCTGCATGTTGAGGAAATGTCTTGATTGTTGACTTCATGAAGCCAAATCATTGCTTCTTTAAGTTAGAGACATTTGGTCATTTCCGAGCTTTGATTTACTGAGAGATCAAAATGATGTATTTATGGATGCCTAATCTTTGATATTATGATGAATGTCATGAAATTTATTTGAAGTTTATTGAATTTGTCCTCAAGAGGAGAAAATTGTCTTTAATATATATGATGATAAATAGTTGATGCAAAATTTATGTATCATATATGTATGTGTATGTATGTATGTATGTATGTATGTATGTTTTTCTCAATCTGTAAGGAGAATGGTTGCAAGAGAAGTCTTCACTCTATCATTGATTCAGTCTGTCTGCATTTCCACAAGGGAGTACTCTTGCAAACCTCGACCTGAGACAATTTGTTTCCTTGCCCCATCAAAAGTTGCCCCACAAATTTAGATTCTATTGCCTCAGCTTCGATCATGAGCCTCTGAGATATTCGTTGAATTCCAAGATACTTCCAGAGAACTTATCTTGTTTGAAAATGCTTTTCTTCGTTTGAATTTTCAAAACTTAGAAAAATATCAAAAATAAGTTTAAAAATATCTTCTAAGTTTCACAATTAAAACAAATCATAAACAAGAGTTCATTGGATTTCAAAAGAATCAACTACTCTTTAATATTTAATAGCTGCAAATCTTTGACAAATATCAAGATCGAAAGGTTGGTTTGGAGGTTGGCTACCTAAATTCTAAGGTTTGTTTCATCGATTGGTCCTCGTGAAGATCATAGCATGCCCCCTTTATGAGTTTAGCATTTTGATCGAAGGCAAACAAAATGACACAACTAGCATAGTTAATTACTAGACTCTTTAGAACACTTTTATTTCAGTTCTCTGAAATCTTCCATTTGTTCAAGCTTCGTAGACTTACCTAGTCAAGGTAGTGCAGAATATCGGTCTAAAATGAGATTTATGAGTGCTTGTGTGAATTCGACTATAACAGGTGTTCCTCAACTCCCTTCCATATTCACCGAAACTTCTTATTTAGTAATTTGATTTAATTTCCATGCTTGGCTAGCTGGATTCAGCTTTATTGTACATATATTTTTATAATTGCCTTTGTTCGGCTAGCTGAAGGATTTATGTCGTCACAAAGTCTTCGACTTGACAACCACAGTGGAGCATACACCGGATTGCAAGTACCCGATCAATGTCATGGTTTGAATGCAATCTATTCATAAAGCCAGGGCTTTCGAGTTTCTCTAACCAATTGCTTTAGCGGAATAGCTCAAATTGTATATATAATATATTTTGGGTACACAGATTCCATTTTTAAGCTTGTGAGGAGAACTTGTTATAGTCTTAGTGTTTGTTGAAGGTCAGAAAATATCCTCGTTAGAGTTCAATTTCCAAGCAACTAACCTAAACTAGATTCACCTACTGACCATTCCATCTGAAAAGACCATGATCATCATTGAACGTCAACAACAGAAGTAAAACCAATTAGTTTTGCAATCTCATGTGCTAGTTGCCCCATTTTGTTTACTCCTAACACATACCTGAAAGCCAAGATGCTTGCTTGTACATGAGAGAAGAGAGTTAACTTGGTTCTTTCAAGGGAAATGTATGTATTCTGGTGTAAATTTGGATTAGGATCAAGGGATCCTTGTTTTTTTGGGGTTCAATCTTGTCATTTGTCATAGATTTACAACCTTAATTATTAAAGAGTTATTAATTAAGATGATATTCAAAGAATTCAAGATTAAAATTTGCTCATTGTTCATTTCCTAAGAATGAAGCATTTATTGAAAATGTTCAAAAGTCAAGTGATTTACAAACATTTAAACATAAGAAGAAAAGAAAAACAAATTCAAACAAGATGTCATGCATGAGAATGCAACAAAATCTCCTGGTGGATGCCCCGGCCGACTTCCGATCAGAATGCCCCATCACACATTGAACGTTAATGCCCCTGAATCGATCAGATCTTGGACCTTGCGCTTCAATGTCCTATAATTCTCAGTGGTGTGCCCTGAGCTCCCAATGTGATAGCTTCATATGGCATTAATATCATGGCCTTCAGGATATGGGGCTTCTCTTGGTTTAGACCGAACTGGAGTCACCAGATTCATCTCAACTAGCGCTGGGAGCAGCTCCTCATATGTCATTGGAATTGTACTGATGTGAGTCTTTTCATAGAATGTCTTATGAGGTTTGGTCCCCAGACTAGCTAGATAACATCCCTCAATGTTAATCTCAGCTCTTTCCTCATTTTCGGTACGGCTAGTGCCTCATATCTGGCCATTCTTGATTGCTCTTTCGATCATTTCTCCACACATGATGATGTTAGAGAAACTCTTGGTGGAAACTCCTATCATGTAGTCGATATATGGAGACTTCAACATATCAATGAATAGAGTGATGAACTCTCTTTCAGTCATTGTTGGATGTACTTGAGATGCGACATCCCTTCATCGTTGAGCATATTGTCGGAAGTTCTCACCATTCTTCATTTCCATATTCTGCAGCGTTGTTCGATCAAGGGCCATATCGATCATGTTCTTGTATTAACTCAGAAAGACACTAGCCAAATCCTTCCAAGAGCAGATTTGAGTATGACTCTGTTGATTGTACCACCTTGAAACGGGTCCAATTAAACTGGCTTGGAAACAGTGAATCAACATCTGATCATTGTTTGTGTACCCAGTCATTCTTCGAATAAACATCGTGAGATAGGCCTTAGGGCAACTGGTTCCACTGTATTTTTCAAAGTCGGGCATCTTGAATTTGGGCGGAAGCACCAAGTTAAGAACTAGTACTAATTCTGTTACATACATTCCGTAGTGAGAGCTCTGTCCTCTCATTCCCTGGAATGTCTCTCTGCACCACTGTTTCAGATTCTCCGGGATCTCATTGTTGGCTCTCTTCATCTTATCATAATTTGACATACTATGATTAGTATAGTGATCCCGAGGACCTAGCATAGTTACATGAGTTTTAGTGGCGGAGAAGTGTGCTTGATGGCTAGAAAACTTGTGGGGTGAAATAATTATTTGGGGACTAACATGGGCTATCACACATTCAGAGTTTCCTCTGGTCGAGGAAATCCTCTCTTTTCCTCTTTCTTGGTTGAGCCCAACCAATTTTGCTACCATTTGATCCATTAGGTCGCTTTGATTTTGCAAGATACGGTCCATGGTGGCCTTTTGTACCTGCTCTATTTTAACTTCCCACTCTGCTTGCATCTTTTGCAAACTCTCTTCCAGCTCTTTCTTCAGTTGCTCGAATTTTGCATCCATTCTCAGTACTGTGTGAATGCAATTGCACAGTTAGAAACGCTTCCTCAAAGTTTCCCACAAGGTATGATTAATGCGTGTAAAAACACTTAAATGAATGTTATGTAGAATGCAATGATGCAAATGCAAATACAAAAATATTGATCCTAACGATAAATATCGTAGAATAATTTTCACCAGAAATAAAAACCTTCATATTACAAGACAGTCTAATTGGCAGACATGCCTTTGCTTAGATTGAGTTTTAAGTGGATTAATGCTTCGTCTCAAATTTTCATCCTAGAAAATGATGTCCCTAAAACGTTGTACGACCTAACTCGGTTGATGCCCCTACGGTGCTGAAGTCAATGCGTCGCTCGTTGATGGCTGGCAATGAAATGCTCGTAGATAAGAACCTACTGCTGGATTACTCCTCGGCTTAGTGTATCATCGTCTTGAATGTTGCACGATCCTCGAGCAAGTCTCCTTCTTGTACTATGAACTTCTTTCAGCCCTCGATGCATGTTTGTATATATGACTGCTTGATTGAAATTTTTTATCTCTCCTTGTGAAACTTTTCTCTTAAATATCCCCTTTTGGATCAACATTTCCACATTATGTCATGACGATGCAATGCAAATGCAAAGAATGATGACAAAATGACACAAACAAATGAAAAGAAACAAGTTAGTGTACAAAAAAAAAGAAATTAATTAGTACTGGTAAATAATTGATATAGATAAAAATATTATTCAAAAATGAATATAACACCTACCTGACATACTATCTACCCGAGCATGCTTTAAATAGATAACAATCCTACCCGTACATGTTATCTACCCAAAAATGAATAATTTTAAAAAAAATGGCCCTAACCACATGGTATCTAGTTCGCATGCTTTTATTCGAAAAGAAAACAAATTCTACGAACTTAAAGCAAAAGATAAGGGTTTAGAAACGCTCCTCCTTTGTGTACACCTATTTTGGGTACCTACTGACGGACATAGGTTTGGTATGACTATACCTAGGGTAACCATTCTACAACTCACTATATGCATGGTTTTGGCTCTAACAGGAACAGGGTACTCAAATTGTCCTTGATGTCGGTGCCCCCTTGGGCTGACAGACCATCGATCCTCACCCATTACAGGTTTCAAACGGAACGAGTTCAATTTGAGGGGATTCACTACCTTATACCCATACGAGGAATAAATCCCTACGAAGGTATAAAATGTGTATCCCATGGGTTATTTGCTAAAACTCATACGAAGAATAAATTCTTACGAGAGTAAAGTAATCACCCTGACTAATTTGGATCGAAGCTCGTGTCTAGAGCTTATGTTATGCAAATGCAGTGATGTGTGTGAGGAGGAACATACCTACCTTCGACTCAAAAAGAAAACAAAACAAGGAAAAAATGATAAAATCTTGACAAAGCTGAAAGCCACAAATAAAATGTTAGTATGACAAAAAACAAATCAATTAATAATTTCAATAAACGGATCATAAGTTAACTATGTACTCAAACTTATAATTTCCACTGAGACGACAATGTGTAAGCGACCTACGGCTTGACTCTCTAAAAAAAAGTCATCAGTGGAGTCGCCAAGCTGTCATAACCATTTTTTTGTAAAACAATTAAAAATTATTTTAAAAAATGATTATGACTTTTATTTTAAAAATTTGGCGATTTTGGATTAATTTGAATTAAATTGAATAGAGTCACCATTGGCCTTTGGGTTAGGTAGGTCGAATACCTAAAATCTTCTTTAAAAACAATTTTAAGAAAAAACATTTTTATAAGACAAAATTGGTCTGCGTTACCAGAGGTTCATTTTAAAGGGTTCAGGAGTCGATTACGTGTGGAAAAGAATTAACACCCCACAACGCCCAAAAACTGGTACTGTATCGCTTACACGTTGTCGTAATGGTGGAAAATATTATTCGAATATAAAATTAAAATGTGATACATTATTAAAGTTAATTAATTTGCTTCGCGTCAATTAATTAGAGAAAATTCTTTAACTTGAAAAGAAATCTCGAAATTAGCAATCCTTCGTCGGGAAAGCTATTTCGACTTCTTATCCGTAAATGATATTCCCTCTTCGATAAAACACGAATGTAATATAATTGAAAATAAACACTTGCGTGAAATAAATAACTTGCATCATGTTATTCGAATAATATACGATATAGAAATACAATGGAAAAATATAAAAAAATATACTAAATAAAATATTTACATTAAATGAAACTAAAAACATTATTTACATAATGCAAATAACCAAAATAATACAAAATTCATACATAAATGACTAAAAATAAGTAAATATTACAAACCAAGATAAAATGATCAGAAAGTAAGTATTTGTAATTATAAAGGACCAACATAACAAACATAAACTCAAAGGACCAAATAGTAAAATGAAAACTTAAAGGACTAATATGGCCAAAACATAAAAAATGGCTAAAGCAGTAAAACGGAAAAAAAGGATCTAAAATGGAAGAAACAGAAATTAAAGAACTAAAATAGCAATTTCAGATAAATCAGAGTCCATATCAAAAATCTTAAATAACATAGGTACTATAAATAATAAACCATAACTAAATAATAAGGACTGAAATAAAATCAACAGAAAGATAAAGGGCTAAATAATAATTAAACCAAATAAAAAACAGTGGCTAAAATAAAATATTTATAACTATCACAACCAAATTCGAATATCAAAGAAAATATACAAAACATTATATAGTGTCTAGAATGTAACATTTATAATCGTTGGAACCAAAATCAAATATTAATGACATAACATACAATGACATGACAAAAATGTAATTTCTGAAAAATAAATGCTCAAAATAAAATTAATTAGATCTTCATTTAATGGCTAAACCAAAACGTTACAAATATGAAGGGGCCTAGAGTGATATTAGACCCTTATGCTTGAAATACACAGTGAAATGAGAGGCAAAACGTTGTGTTTTGACCTGGGTATTTATACACAAATTCATGCCTAAATTTCTCCATTCCCCTAATTTTTTCTGCTGAAATGAGAGAAGAGAGAGAGAGAGTATAACTCTCTCAACTAAGAGAATGGCCACGGTGGCCGGGGTTCCTATGGTGGGGCCAACGCCCGGCGTCGCACGGCAGTTTACGGTGGTCGGAGTGACCCCAAAACTCCTAACAGATTCATCTCAACTTCCTCTACCCAAAACCCATCATACTTTAAACTAAATACCTCCCCTAAGCCCTAGATCTAAAGAGTCCTTACCTTCGAAACCGGCAACCTTTTGGACTCTTCAGTGCATCCGGTGATGGTAAGCCCTCTTCTCTATTTGTTTCTTTCTTTTTTGTGTTCTCTTTTTTGTGTTTGGTTCTAATCAGATTAAGGGTTTTTAGTTGGATTCCCTCAGTTTTTTCTAGGTTCTATGTTTTTTTTTTTAGTTGGATTCCCTCAGTTTTTTCTCAGGTTCTATGTTTTTTTTAACCCCACCGAATGCCTCTCTTGATTTATCGTTGCGTCTGATTGGCGATGGTTATTGATAGAGTTGTTTGTTGCCCGAGGAAATAGGGATTGAGTGCCCTAGATTTGTAGACCTGATTTTCCTAGGGATCTCTTGTCCTTGTTTCATTTTTTCTATTTCTCTGACTCGGATTGATTTGGTGACTGATGGATGCATTTGTCAAGGCTCGAGATGGCTCTTCAGTGGCTCAGGAAATAAACGGCGGTGGTTCACGGGCTCAGGAGTGAGGCAGTGTAGTGCATGCGCCAGGGAAGCTGAAGAGTCGGCGGCGCGGCTAGATGTTGATACCCTAGGGTTAGGGTTTAGTTGGACCGGTGTAGGTTGTGCACTGGGTTAGGCTTGTCTGGGTTGGGCTGGAGCTTCATTTTGGGATTGGACCTTGTGTCTGGGATTGAACTTGGCCTGCACAAAAAATATGTATATTGTAAATTATAATAATAATAATTAATAAAATAGAAAAGACCCTGACAAAAATGGGTGTCTACACCAGTATTATGATAGATTAATGTTTACTATGAATACGGTATATTATCATTGTCAATAGAAACCACCTTAGTTGATCCCCATTTCCCACATGCATCAACTGATTGCGAAACTTTGTTTCATGCATAATTATACATGTTACACATTTTCATTTGAACTACATTCAAATATGAAAATGAAATACGAGTCCTCAAAGCTCTCCAGAACTGTATAGAAAGAAAACTGAGTCATTTGTGTTCATGCATACATATTTTGGTGAATACCATATGCCTCTGTGATCTGGAAATATGAGAGCCTCGGATCACGAGTAGCGTCACATACACATTCATGTATCTGCCATGGTGGATGTATTGGATCCAAATCCACATACATATTCGTACACATAGATGCAACATAGTCGTGCAAGAATGCTCTTAACTGTAAAAATACTTGAACCCCAATTAGCCTGAGGCAACGAATCGGAAAATCTCTTTTCTTATTAAAATAATAAAAAGTATAGGTAAGTTTAAATAATATATGTATATACATCAATTACTAATAATAATTTGAATAAATTCCAAGTCCGAAACGCACGAATCTAATCTATCTAGCCAGCCGACTTGGACAGCTCTCATCAGCTTTATACTTCATAGCGAGGTCCGGTGGGATTGTGACAATGTTCTTGCTTCCTTCTCCACCCTCACGACGCTGAAATGATTTTGCATGTTCCAATCATACATTGTTTCAAGGATTGTATTGTCTGGGGAAATCACGACTTAAGAGAGTATTCAATTCGCTCCGCTCATTGGAGGCTTCAAAAGGCAACACACACCTCGAAAGCAATTCCCAAACTCTGGAAAACCATTGCTAAGTTGAAGGTGTTTTCTAAGGTACGTATTTTTGCATGGCGTTTGGCACACGGGGCTTTACCTTACGTAAATTGGACGTTGAAACAATTATGCAAGCAATGCGAGATTGTAGTTTTGCAAAGGAAATGTTACGTATCGCTGGGATTTCAGGTATGTTTCTTACTTCGCTTAACACATCACCTTTGCTATGGTTAGAATCAGCGGCTGCTACGCTTGGTATAGATGATTTTGTAGGATTTCTAGTGCTTTTTTGGAATATTTGAAATGACAGAAAATCATTAGTTCATGACGGTCGTTCACAACCTCTGGGTACTCGTCACCAACGCTAAGAAACTCCACTGTGATTTTCTTGCTGCCCAACGATTGTCTTCATACACCAGTCATCATCCCTACGATCCGGATAAATGGTCTCCACCACATGGGAAGGTAGTTAAACTGAATGTTGATGGCACTTATAACCCTATTTCTAGTCTTGCTGCAGTTGGTGTTGCACGAGATGCCAAAGGTGCAATTCTAGGAGACTTTGCCTTCACATCCGGTGGTTTATTTCAATTCTGGTTCGGCTGAGTTGCAGAGTCTTGCTGCGACTGTCAAACTTGCTTTAGAGGAAGGATGGAGAGACATTATCATCGAGCTTGACTCCATCATAGTGGTATATGTGTTCAACACTAACAATGGTGCCGGCCGATTTCACGTTAGGCGTTCACATGCAAGTATGCAATCCATTCGGGCCAATTGTAATAAGTTTAATAATTGTATTGTGAATTATGTTCGTTGAGAAGCGAGCCAAGTACCCCATGGCTTAGTTAAACCCTTGATTCAAATGCTTTTTTTTATCGGATTATTTAGAGTTTCTGATTCGAACTATAAAGAATTATTTGTTACCGTCTCGATTAATGAATTGATTGGACACTCTTCTTTCCTACTAAGATTCCAACCTATGTTGGTAGAAGGAGATTTTAATAAGATCCTACAATTTTAAAATATATAATAACTTTTAAGGTGTTTTTGTCCATAATAAATATTAAGATTAAAATATTTAAAAATCCAAAATAATAATTTTAATAAGGGTTAACTATATAAAAAATTATTTGCGTTTATATTTTATCTAATTTTGATAACAGATTTAAAAAATATATAATATAATCATTTTTGTTTTTATTTAATTAAAATGTAGTCACCCAAATTAATTGTCGTTAGCAACAGTTAAATATTTTAATAAAATCACATATTTGATCTATATTATGTATATATTCTATTAATTTAATCTTACTTTTAATAAATTAAAATAAATTAATCATATTTTGCAATTCATAGTAAATTTAGAAATTTTTTAGTCGACTCAAGTTAAATTTTTAAATTTATGTTTAAATTTAATTATAAATATTTATAATATTATACTAGACTACATCTTTTTGGCATCATTTCTAGAACCTTTTGTCACTATCTAATCGAATAACACTTTTTGGCATTCCATCAAACACGTTACAGGCGAAAACTTTACACCCTCCATTCAGTTGTAATCTTTGAAATTATGCGTACATATTCAAAAGAGCATTTCCAGTAAACAAATCAAAGTCCAAACCCAGCCTAGTGATACAACTATGAATAGACTCACCCAACCTCAAGTTTTTCAGAAAGACACAAGCTTTAAGCACAAAAAGGAACCATTGCATGATCCGAGTATATGCCAAAACAACGCATTTTGACAAAACAAGTCAAGGAGTTTACAAAAAGGCCGGAACTCGCATAGGATTTGATTATGGATTTCCAGGCGAGGAGTGGAGGGGAGTTAAGAGAGTTGAAGAGAAAGAGTGGATAGGGATTGAAGTTGGTGTAGGGAGAGGATTGAAGTTGAAGGAGAGTAGGGTTGGGTTTTGAGGAATTGGGCATGGAGTTGTTCGGCTTGGATTTTGGTTTTCGGAGAATTGGGGGCTTTCAGGAAGGTTTCACAGAGTTTGTGCCATGGAATCGAGTTGTTCCCGGTAATGGATTTTCGTCCAAAGTAGGAAAGTATTGTTTATAAGTGTAGTATCAAAATTAACTTTCAAATTTTCAATATTTATTAAAAGGGTTAACTACATTGAAAATCAATTAGTTTATGGTTTGTTCACTTTTAGTCACTAATTTCAAAAATATAAGATATTATCACTTTTGTTTTTATTTAATTAAGATATATATATTTTTTTTATTTAATTAAGACATGGTCACTCCGAGTTAATTATTGTTAACAACAGTTAAATATTTTGATATAATCACATATTTGGTTCATGTTATTTACATATTCTCTCAGCTTACTCCTGTTAATAAATTAAAAGAAATTTAATGCTCCAATTGAATGATGTCACATGTCATGCCACACAGAGGTGAACGTTCGATATAGCCGAGTTGAGTCGAGTTAAATTTTTGAGTTTTTATTTAAATTTAATTATAAATATTTATAATATTATGATATTATTTGATTTCAATTTAATGATCTTTATTACCATACAATATATGTGTATTTCTTCATATTTTTTTCATATGTAATATATATTTATGATACAAAGTTTAGACGTTCAATTCAAACTTTAAAATCAATCACTAATTATTAAAATTTTTGAGTTATTCAAATTGTATTTTATAACTTAATTTGAACTTAATTTTTTTTTTAGTCGAGTATGATTTATGAAAGTTAAACCAAGGTAAAACGTGAACGCTATATCCCAGACACAAAAGAGGATTTCCACGATGTTGATGAGGAGCAGAAGAAATACTTGCTATTTAGCCATAGTGAGACTGGTTTTAGCTTTTGGCATCATTAGCACGCCAGCTGGGACAACTATTTAAATCGTTTAGTGATTTAATTGATAATTTTTTTAAAAAAAGTGGCCAAAATAAAAAGAAAGAGATAATAGTTAGGTGGTCATTAGTATAATTTACTCTTAATTTAAATAATTTATCATTAAATATTTAATTAATTTATAATTATACAATGAACCCTTTGAATATTTAAATTTTTATAAATTACATTATTGGTGTTCATCGTTAATGATGCTCATCAATGATCGTTAAGCGTAGAAGAACTCCTAAAAAATATATATTCAATGTAAGGTTTGATTATGGTTATAAATAGGTATAGTATTGATATATTTATTCTTCCAATGTTGGATAAAATAAAAGAAATATATTATTTGTTTTTTTCAATTTAATTTGTAAATTATTTTGTTTATCATTATTTTTTAATCGAAGCCGCTAATCTTATTAAAAAAATAAAAATATTCAATATTACAACAAGAGTTTACAACTATCATAAACTATGTAATAATTTGGACATTTTCCTATAACATTGAAACTAGTCACTTTAGATTATAAGAACCATACATGAAAAAAGTTAAAAACTCAAAAAAAACTCGAACAAAAATAGATACAACAAATCTAATTGTTTCAGCAAAAATTACAAAAGATGATGAAGCTATTGAAACATTATCGAGAACTGCAAATCAGAGTCGAGCATTGTGAGAAACTATCCACGAATGCAAATCACGTATCCAAATCAATCTGAGGATCTATAGTAGGGAATCAACAAGATCACAAATAAGAACCATCTTAATCAGTCGTGACGTTATCAAATCGAACCTGAGAAAATAAAATAAAAGAAACAACCAAACAATCGAAAAATGAGTCATAATGATAAAGATAAATGTGGCATAAAAATAAAGATAAACGTTTCACAAAAAGATAATTATTCTTATTAAAAAATTAGAAAAAGAAACAAAAAGAAAAGAAAATCAAAGGTCAGCAACTAGTATCAAAACCGTTGTTATTACCGGTTAAACGAAATCAAAGAAAAAAATTGATTTAATCTATAAAAATAGTACAATCCGTAAAAAGAAAAAAAAGGAAAAATAGATAGAAAAAGAGTGGTTAGGATTTTTTATTATCCTTAATTATTTTAATAAATATAATATTTGAGATTACGACATATAATATAGAGGTGGGTATACGGGCTACCCGTCTGTTTAGCCGGCGGGTTTTGACGGTGCGGGCTTAAATGAAGCGGTTTAAAAAGCCCGTAATCATTAACGGTTTTGAATTCTAAGGCCCTCGGCCTGTCCATTTAACTCGCGGGTTAAACGGGCTTACAAGCGGCCCGTTAAATAAAAATAATTTTAAATGCTTTAAATGCAATAAAAATAATGTTCTAACTTGCTACACCTTTAAAAATGATCCAGTGACTTGAAAAGGAAGGTAGCACACGTCAAAAAATAAATCATTTAAATTTTATTTTAAATAGCCGAAAATGATTATAAAATAATATTTTTTTAATTTTTTAATCATTATATATATATATAACAATAAATTACTTAAACTCAAATTAATAAAAATATTCACTTATATCACCAAATTGAAAACAAATAAAACAATAACACATGGTTGAATTTTTCTGTTTGAATTTCTGCCAGCAGACACTTCTGTGTCTTTATATTATAGCATTGAATAATCGTGTCTTCAAACAGAAGAATTTGAGTTCAAATTTTTAGACTTTAAAAGTATATTAATTATTTAACCACTGGTCCACTGGCGACAGGAAGGAGATTTAAATACAAAGTTCTTACACCAGAAAATTGAATCCCATAAGAAGAAAAATACTGAATCATCAAGAATGAAAAGGCAGTTTCTTGAGACTTTTGATGGAATGACTACAGAGCTGGTGGATTTCTACAGTAAACTAATAGGTGTTGCTGACCCTCTGGTTAAAGGTGTCATCCTAAGTGGTTAAAAGACCTCTTGAACTATTCCTTACTTGCTGGTGCTGAGAGGATCCTAGATGAAAGATCTCAGACAATGAAATCAAAGCCTTGTTCAGACAAGGGAAAAATAAAAGCCCAGGGCCTGATGTGTACATATCATGGTTCTTCAAGGTGGCTTGGGGAATTGTTAATAAAGATTTCCTAACCGTTGTGAGGTATTTCTTTCATACATCTTATCTTTTACCTGCCTTTAATGCCACCACTATAGTCTTAGTGCCAAAGTCCTTGAATGCATGTATGGTAAGGAATTTAGGCCTATTTCTTATTGTTATGTTGTTTTTAAAACAATTACTAGAATCTTGGTCACTAGACTTGCTCAGTTCTTTCCTGGAATGATTTCTGCAAGCCAGTCAGCTTTTGTCAAGGGTAGGAGCATTACTGATAATACATTATTAGCACAAGAGATTGTTAGAGGATACTGTTGAGTTAATCGATTGACGAATATGGCCAAGAGGGGGTGAATTGACAATTAAAATTTTGGTGGAAGCTTTTGCAGAAAATTGAAAGAAAATTTGCACAGTGATTTAGAGTGGTTCGACTTTCTCAACCAAAGTCTACGTCCACTACCTTAGCTATCCACACTAAGGATTTTCCACAAATGCACTAATTTGTCTTTCTTTTGAGGACAAAGAGTAACCTTACAAACCCTCTAGAATTATACCCCAAATTCTTGAGAACACTCTCTCCCAAAGAGAACAATACAAATTTGCAAACTTACAAGGAAATCCTCACAAGGTAGATTGTTTGCACAATTCTAGAACAAAGAAAAGAACACTCAAGAATGAATACAATTGAGCACAATAAGTGTCTTGAAAGCAAAATGAATATTGAATGAAAAATAGGCTTGAAATGCTCAAACTTGATGTTTGATGCTTTTTCTTTGATTCTCTCTTGATTCTAGTTGCTTGATGTTTCTTGTTTTTTATCAATGGCTTATAAGCTTGCTTAAATACACCTTGAATCACTTCTGAACGTTGGAGATCATTAATGAATATAATATAGCCGTTTTAGTGTGAAATCAATTAATAAAACAGTTTGGAGCATGGGGGGAATCAATACCCCTCATAGGGAATCGGTTCCCTAAGTGTAAAATTCAAATATTTCGACCGTTGAATAGTGGGGGGAATCGGTACCCCCTGGGGGGGAATTGGTTCCCTCAGAGCATACTGGAATTCTCGGAGCCAAACCATTCAGGGGGAATCGGTTCCCTGTTGGGGGGGAATCGGTTCCCTCTGAGCAATCTGGAATTTTTGGCTTTGAAACGGTTCGAAATACTTTGTAAAATTATTTTGAAATTGTTTTAAGATTAAAACTTAATTTTACACTTGAGTAAGGATTAAAAATGACTTTTGAAAGATTTAGAGTAATGTTTGATTCGAATAATTATATCGAATATACTTAGAAAATCTTTTTGGAAAATCTTAAAATTCATTTAACTTAATTTGTTATATCGAAATATCAAAATGTTTTCAACAATCTCCCCCTTTTTGATATAACAAAACATTTTAGTAATTTTAAGATTTTGAAATCAAGTTTTGAAATTACTCCCCCTTACTTTAACACTTCTCCCATTTCTCCCATTTAAAACATTTAACACTTCTCCCCCTTTTTGTTAAATCAAAAAGACATTTTAAAAGAATTTAAACAAGGTTTTCAAATCACTTAGCCAATTTGATTATATATAGTTTAAGCTACTAAGATCACAATCAAGAGAAACGTTAGCCATTAGTTTCATAATCAATATTCATAATTAATGTGACATGGTCATATATCTAACATGATGTAAATGATGCAATAATGAATAAATTTAACCACACCAAATATATAAGTTCAAACATCCAAACAAATCCAAAGTCTAACAATCCACAAAATCAAACATTCCAAAATATTCAAAATGTTGAAACAATAATCTTTTAGTTCAAAGTTCTAAAGCTAAACACAGAATCAAACATCCGGATTGGGAGGAGGAAAACGAACTCGCATAGCGGCCATCTCATGTGAGAGTGCATCAATACGTTCATTCATCGAAGTGTTTTTTGTGCGCATCTCTCGGAGAATTTCTAATTGTTGAGCTCCCATTGTGGATAAATGGGACTCTATAGAAGTAAAGCTCGAATACAGGTAGCATATCAGAAATCGAATATCTCCATAAAAGATTGAAAATATGGAGGCATTTGATGCGTTTGTTGTGCTTGCTCCTCGGGCTGTTCAGGCTCATCTTCGGCTTCATCGATGTCTCGAATTAATTGTTCAAGCTCGGGATCGTCGTCAGCTTCTGGTGGAGCTCGTGAAGAACTAGCTCCCGGAGTATTTTCAGAAGATCGAACCCATTCACCGGTTTCCTTATCCTTTATCCATCCTGCTCTCGTTAAGGAAAGAAGATTAATTTGTTTCTTTAGAGGAAAAGAGGCATCTAGACCGACTCTAAGCCCGGCTTTAGAAAAAAGATTACTCAAAATACAACCATAAACTAGAGATGAACAGAGTTTCTTGTTAGGAACAAGATTTACGGTTTCAACAATTTCATAAAAAATGATCTGAGGTAGGTTTATTTTAATACTGTTTTCGAAACAATGTAACCACCAAAGATCCAAGGCTCTAAGAGTAGAATAACGACCTCCGGATGGTCGAAACCACCAAGAAATCATTAGATGAAGAAAACGTTCATGAAGGTCTAAGACACTCGCACTATCCCTTCTTTTATAATGAAACCTAAAATTTGTTTTTCATTTGAAATATCATCGTTATCTAATCCTAATGCCTTGGCTATGTAAGCCGAGTTAATATGTAAGAATTGTCCTAGGAGGTAGGAACGAACTTTTGTGGTCTCAGTTTGAGCTCGGTTTTTGACACAAACGACATTAGAATAAAAGATGCGAACAAGTTGATGGTAAACTATAGGTTCAAGGTCACAAAGTTTATCAAATTTCCACTCTTGTAAAAGAGGAAGATATTTAAAATTAATATCTAACATAGCTTGACGAGAAGGGATACATTCTTCTCTAATTTTGTAAGATTCGAAATACTGATAATACCAAAAACGATGATTTCTAGGACCAGGATCATTGAAGCATGAATTTTGGATAGTTATATTGGGATCAACTGGATTAGGATTAGGAATTGGAATTTCAGGAATAGGATGAGGATTTGGAGGTGGATTTGGTTGACGGTGTGAGTGACTAGGTGATGACCTAGCATGTTTAGGATTGGACATGGTTTAGGAAATCAGAATAGAATTGATAACCTGTAATTTAGAAAACACATGTATGTAATTCAATCAATCCCAAAACTCAATTGAGTCCTCAATATTTCAAGGTTCTCTAAATCAATCCTAATGGGCAAAGTTTTAGAAAACGATTGAAAAATAAGATTTTGAAAAACAATATATATATATATAGTTTTCATAACAACAACATAATTCAATTAAAACACAATAATTTGAAAAACATTTTTTTTTCAAAAATTTCAAAATATTTGAAAAATTCTTGTGTTTTTGATGAAATTAGTTGTAATATCTAGTTTCTAATCACTAAACAATCAATTCCCGGTCACTATTTCTATCTAGAACTCATTAAAACTAGTCTTATGTTCAAAATCAATGAAATAGAGAGTTTAGAAAAATTTACCTTGAAAGATGAGATTGAGTGGATTTTGATGTTGTTTGCACGATTTTAATGATGCTAGCAAGTTTAAAAGATGATATTTGAAGAGAATTCCGATTAAAAACGTTGTTTTGAGGCAAGAATGGAGATATGGAGAGTAGAGAGGGGAAACGACGGCAAGGAAGAAGAAGGTTTGAGCAAAACAAAATGAGGTTCTGCCCGATAAAACAAACTGCGGCAAAAGAAAGGTTTGAGCAAAACAAAATGAGGTTCTGCCCGATAAAACCAAAAACCCCAAGGGGGTATCGATCCCCTAGAGGGGATTCGGTTCCCCTTCAAAGGGGGAATCGGTTCCCTCATGGGGGTATCGATTCCCTCTGCACCAAAATGCTAAAATCCGATTTTAAACACACAAAATGCTAAATTAAGTTTCTCCAGTGGTATTGGCAACTCATATATTGAAAATTAATCACATTCAAACAATCAAATTAATCTTTAAACTATATTTGAACATAAAGTTAATTTTCATCAAGAATCATAAACTCCCCCTAACAATAGCAATGATGCAATCAAAAATTACTATTCTAAGCATTTTTCATTAGTCTTAAAAGTGCTAAAATTTTAAACACTAAGTGAAGATAGGTTGGTCAAACCTAATTCTCTCCTAAGTGTCCAAAATTTTTCCTTGTCTAAAGGTTTTGTAAAGATATCCGCTAATTGGTGCAAAGTATCAACAAATTCTAGAACTACATCTTCCTTAGTGACATGGTCTCTAATGAAGTGATGTCTTATTTCAATGTGCTTAGTTCTAGAGTGTTGGATAGGATTTTTAGTGAGACAAATAGCACTAGTATTGTCACACTTGATAGGAATGATACCAACTTCAATTCCATAATCAAAAAGTTGTTGTTTCATCCATAAAACTCGTGCACAACAACTACCAGCTGAAATGTATTCGGCTTTAGTGGTAGATAATGCAACACAATTTTGTTTCTTTGAAAACTAAGAAATCAACATATATTTCCAAGGAATTGGAAAGTACCGGAGGTGTTTTTCCTATCTAATTTGCATTCTCTATAATCCGCATCAGAAAAGGCATGCAAGCTAAAGCTAGAGTCTCTAGGATACCAAAGTCCTAAACTAGGAGTGTCCTTAAGGTATCTAAAGATTCTCTTAACATCTAGTAAATGTGATTTCTTAGGACATGATTGAAATCTAGCACATAAGCAAACACTAAACATAATGTTCGGTCTACTTACAGTTACATAAAGCAAAGAGCCAATCATTGACCTATATAATTTAACATCTACACATTTACCTTCTTCATCTAAGTCAAGCTTTGTTAAAGAGCTCATTGGAGTGTCATGAGGTTTGCCATTTTCCAGTCCAAACATTTTGAGCATATCTTTGACGTACTTAGCTTGATTGATGAAGATGCCATCTTTTCTTTGCTTGATTTGGAGTCCCAAGAAAAATGAGAGCTCCCCCATCATGCTTATCTCAAACTCACTTTGCATTAGCTTAGAAAATTCTTGGCAAAGAACATCATTAGTAAAACCAAATATATATCATCAACATAAATTTGAACTACTAATAAATCTTTACCTTTATTCTTTAAAAACAATGTAGTGTCAACCTTCCCTTTTGAAAAACCTTTTTCAATTAAAAAATTTGACAATCTTTCATACCAAGCTCTAGGAGCTTGTTTTAAACCATAAAGCGCTTTTGTCAATTTAAGAACATGATCCAGAAATTTTTAATCTTCAAAACCTGGAGGTTGTTCCACATACACTAATTCCTTTATAAAACCATTTAAAAATGCACTTTTAACATCCATTTGATATAATTTAAATTCATGAAAACATGCAAATGCTAATAACATTCTAATTGCTTCCATCCTAACTACGGGAACGTATGTTTCATCATAGTCTATGCCTTCTTCTTGAGTATACCCTTGAGCAACAAGTCTAGCATTGTTTCTCACTATATTACCACTCTCATCAAGCTTATTCCTAAATACCCATCTAGTACCTACAGTAGATTTATTACTAGGCATTTCAATTAATGTCCATACTTTACTTCTCTCAAATTGATTTAATTATTCTTGCATAGCCATAATCCAATGTTCATCTTTTAATGCTTCTTTAATATTCTTAGGCTCTATGCATGAAATAAATGCAACATAATTACAAATATTTCTAAGAGATCGAGTTGTTACCCCTTGGATGGATCACCTATAATCTCACCATCCTTGACATAGTTGTACTCTCTTGGATAAGATACTTCCCTTTCTTCAATGGTTGGATTCTCAAGAGGATCATGAGTTACCTCATCTTTTATTTCTTCCTTTGATGATGGTTCTTCAACGTCATGTCTAACTTCATTTGTATTTATAATACCTACATCATCATTCACACAAGAATCCTTCCTCGGAAGGGGATTATCATCGAAAACAACATGTATAGACTCTTCTACAACTAAAGTTCTTTTATTAAATACTCGATAAGCTTTAGAATTTAAGGAATAACCCAGAAAAATTCCTTCATCACTTTTAGCATCAAATTTGCCAAGATTTTCTTTACCGTTATTTAAAACAAAACATTTACATCCAAAAGGATGAAAATAACTAATGTTAGGCTTTTTATTTTTGAAAATTTCATATGGAGTTTTATTTAAAATTGGCCTAATCATTACCCGATTTACAAACATAACAAGCAGTATTTGTGGCTTCCGCCCAAAAATATTTTGGCAAATTATTTTCACAAAGCATGGTTCTAGCCATTTCTTCTAAAGTTCGATTTTCCTCTCAACAACTCCATTTTTTTGAGGGGTTCTAGGTGCTAAAAAATTATGGCTAATACCATTAGAATTACAAAACTCATTAAATCCAAGATTTTCAAATTCAGTGCCATGATCACTCCTAACACTAGTTATAGAGTAACCTTTTTCATTTTGGATTATTTTTGAAAATGTGATGAAATGTTCTAATGCTTCATCTTTATTACTTAAAAATAGAACCCAAGTATATCTAGAATAGTCATCTACCAAGACAAATGCATATTGTTTTCCACCCAACCTAGTAGTCCTAGTTGGCCCAAAAAGATCCATATGGATCAATTGTAATACTCTACTAGTTGATACGTCATTAATGGATTTAAAAGAAACTCGTTTTTGTTTTCCTTTAGCACAAGAATCACATATTTTATCATTATCAAATTTAAGCTTAGGCAACCCTCGAACTAAATCACCTTGAATTAGCCGTTGCAAAACACTCATACTAGCATGTCCTAGTCTCATATGCCATAACCAACTATCATGTTCATCCTTAGCAACTAGGCACAAATTAGTCATATCAATAGAATCTAAATGCACCATGTATATGTTTCCTATTCTATGACCAACAAGAATAATTTGATTAGATGCAAT
Source organism: Hibiscus syriacus (assembly GCF_006381635.1). NCBI lineage: Eukaryota > Viridiplantae > Streptophyta > Magnoliopsida > Malvales > Malvaceae > Hibiscus > Hibiscus syriacus. The sequence goes on along the minus strand of NW_024062759.1, from coordinate 1,550,912 downwards.
GTCAATGACTTTACAATCATTAATATCAAACATGACATTGAATCCCTTATCACAAAAATTGATTAATACTCAATAGATTATGCTTTAATCCATTCACATATAAAACATTCTTAATTTGTATGGAATAGGTATTATCAATAGTACCAATACCTTCATGTGACCTTTTGAATCATCACCAAAAGTCACTTCTCCTCCATTTTTGGTGTTAAGTTCAATGAACCGGTTTTGTCTCCGGTCATGTGTCTTGAGCATCCACTATCAAGGTACCATGAATTTGGATTTGTTTCCCATGCCTTGTAGTAATGCTCCTTTTCCTACAAACATAGATTAATTTCTAATTTTTGGTACACAAATTCTTTTGGGTCCATATTCATTAGTTTCCAAAATCCTAGTCCCCTTAAGTATCTATTTGTGTAGGATATTCTTATCTTTAGTAGTAATGAGCTCTTTAGGAACCCATATACTTTCTACGATTTTTATTAGAGGTTCTTTGGGGACCTCTATGATTGTAGTTTTTAAAACTTTTTCTAACAAAGTTGGATTTTGAATTTTCTCCATTTTCAAAACGTTTTGTTTTAACTTTATCAAAAGAGGTTTTAAGATGATCAATTTTCTTTTGATGATCATCATTGACCTTTGAAAGTAAATTTTGCAAATCCAAATTTTTCTTTTCAAACTCTTCTAGTTTGATTTGCAAATCTTTGATTTTACTTTCAAGATCGTTGTTGGTTTTGGATATGAGTTTATTTTCATTTTTCAATTTTAAAACATCATTTTTATATTTTAAAAATAATTTCTCATAATTCGAAGCCAACCCATTATATTCCTCTAATAACTCATCATAGGATAAATCATCAAAATTAGATGAGTTAGAGGTTACCTTAGAATCTTCCCTGAATGCCATTAAGCACAAGTTTGCTACTTCTTGTTCCTCTTCATCGGAACCTTCTTCATCGCTCCATGTAGCCACATGAGCCTTGTGTTTATTCTTTGATTGACCCTTTCTCTTCAATTATGGGCAATCATATTTGATATGCCCCGGCTTTTTGCATTCACAGCAAATGATCGGGTCCTTCTCTTTTGGTTCATTTTTTAGACTTTCATTTCGTTTGAATTTTCTTCTTCGGTAAGGTCTCATCATTTTTCTGAATCGTTTGGAAAACAATGCCATTTCCTCGTCATCGTCATCGTCATCTTCATCCGAATCACTCTCATTTTTTGTGGATTTGAGAGCAACTCCAATGTTTTTCTTCTTCTCCTTCTCCTTTGGTGTCTCTTCAATCTTATCAAGGTCCACCTCATCTTCAAGCATCATTTTATGAGTGAGGAGTGAACCGAATCCTTATACTCGATGATTGTCATCTTCTTTGATTGCTACGATTTTGGGAGGGAGTATACTAACTTCCTCACAAGCTTTTCATTTGAAATGATCTCTCCATATGATTTGATCGTTGAGAATCTATCCGTCATAGCTTTGGTATCTTCATTTGGTTTCATCCTAAAATTTTCATAGCTATACGTTAGAATACTAATTTTTAGATTTCTTTACCTCATTGAGTGACTTGAAGTTTGTCCCATATTCCTTTGGCGGTTGTACAAGATGAAACTCTTTCGTATTCATCTGGCCCAAGAGCACAAAATATGATATGGATGGCTTTGGAGTTGAGCTGGAACATTTTTGTCTCTCCTTCACTCCATAATCTTGGATGAGTGAGAGGCTTGAAGTATCCTTCTTCTACGACATTCCATGCTCCTATGTCACTTGCTTAAATGAAGTACATCATCCTATTTTTCCAATAGGCATAATTAGCCCCATTAAAAAAGGAGGCTTGTTGACGGGCATCGAATCGAGATCGGAGTTGAAGTTTGAAGTAGAGGCCATTGATGACTTTGATTATCGATGTAACTCTTCCCGAATCGACTCAAGAGACATTAAACCTTCAAATGAGTTAGGCTCTGATGTCAATTGTTGAGTTAGTCGATTGACGAATATGGCCAAGAGGGGGGTGAATTGGCAATTAAAATTTTGGTGGAAGCTTTTGCAGAAAATTGAAAGAAAATTTGCACAGCGATTTAGAGTGGTTCGAATTTCTCAACCAAAGTCTACGTCCACTACCTTAGCTATCCACACTAAGGATTTTCCACAAATTCACTAATTTGTCTTTCTTTTGAGGACAAAGAGTAACCTTACAAACCCTCTAGAATTATACCACAAATTCTTGAGAACACTCTCTCCCAAAGAGAACAATACAAATTTGCAAACTTACAAGGAAATCCTCACAAGGTAGATTGTTTGCACAATTATAGAACAAAGAAAAGAACACTCAAGAATGAATACAATTGAGCACAATAAGTGTTATTAAAAGCAAAATGAATATTGAATGAAAAATAGGCTTGAAATGCTCAAACTTGAAGTTTGATGTTTTTTCTTTGATTCTCTCTTGATTCTAGGTTTCTTGTTTTTATCAATGGCTTCTAAGCTTGCTTAAATACACCTTGAATCACTTTTGAACATTGGGGATCATTAATGAAGATAATATAGCCGTTTTAGTGTGAAATCAATTAATAAAACAGTTTGAAGCGTGGGGGGAATTGGTTCCCTAAGTGTAAAATTCAAATATTTCAACCATTGAACAGTGGGGGATATCGGTACCCCCTGGGGGGGAATCGATTCCCTCCGAGCATACTGGAATTCTCGGAGTCAAACCATTCAGGGGGAATCGGTACCCCCTTGGGGGGGAATTGATTCCCTCTGAGCAATCTAGAATTTTTGGCTTTGAAACGGTTCGAAATACTTTGTAAAATTATTTTGAAATTATTTTAAGATTAAAACTTAATTTTACACTTGAGTAAGGATTAAAAATGACTTTTGAAAGATTTAGAGTAATGTTTTGATATTCAAATAATTATATCAAATATACTTAGAAAATCTTTTTGGAAAATCTTAAAATTCATTTAACTTAATTTGTTATATCGAAATATCAAAATGTTTTCAACAGATACTCTAGAAGGAACCTCTCTCCTAGGTGTGCAATAAAAATTGACATGCAGAAGGCATTTTACTCAATTAGCTGGGAATTTATATTGAATGTACTTGGAGCTATGGGTCTTCCTGCTAGGTTTTGTGGTTGGATTAAAGCTTGTGTAACAATTCCTAGATACTCAATAGCTTTGAATGACAGTTTAGTAGGATATTTCAGAGGTGCTAGATGTGTTAGGCAATGAGATCCATTATCTCCTTAGCTATTTGTAATTGTCATAAATGTTCTCTCTAGCTTGCTAGATGGTGTTGTCATAAATGGAATTTTCAGATTCCACCCTAGATGTAAGAGGATCTTTCTTACACATCTTTGCTTTGCTAATGATTTGTTATTGTTCTGCCACGGGTCTATGGATTCAGTGATGGGAGTGGTAAGCACTTTAGATAAATTTTATGAATTGTATGGGCTTAAGCTAAATGCTTTGAAGACTGAGCTCTATGCTTGTGGGATTAATGGGGTGAATTAGAACATATTCAGAGAGCAACAAGCTTTAGAGTTGGTCAGCTCCTTGTCAGGTACCTATGGGTACCCTTAGTGACTCGAAAGCTTTCATGGAAAGACTGCACTGCTTTACTGGAGAAGATCAAAGATAAGCTGAGGCAGTGGTCTAGTAGGAAACTAAGTTTTGGTGGGAGCCTGCAACTTGTAAAAACAATTTTTTTAGCATCTTTAATTACTGGAGTAGGCAACTTATTATGACTAAGAGAGTCATTTGGGATATTGAAAGGATTTGTATAAGATTCTTTTAGAAGGGCAATGATACCTCGGCTCAAGGTGCTAGAGTCAGCTGGAATCAGATTGCTCCCTAAAATCTGAGGGAGGTCTGGGGTTAAGGAATTTGGTTGGTTGGAACAAAAACTTGTTGTCTCATGATTGTTAAAATATTTAGTTGGTGAAGGATCTTTGTAAAAACAATTTTTTTAGCATCTTTAATTACTGGAGTAGGCAGCTTATTCTGCCTAAGAGAGTCATTTGGGATATTGAAAGGATTTGTATAAGATTCTTTTAGAAGGGCAATGATACCTCGGCTCAAGGTGCTAGAGTCAGCTGGAATCAGATTTGCTCCCTAAAATCTGAGGGAGGTCTGGGGTTAAGGAATTTGGTTGGTTGGAACAAAACTTGTGTCTCATGATGTTAAAATATTTTAGTTGGTGAAGGATCTCTATGGATTGCCTGGATAAAGGCATATTGTTTTAAGCTTGAGGACTATTGGAGTGTTGAAAGTAAGCTTCATTTTAGCTGGATTCTTAGGAAACTGATCAGGATGCGTGATGAGGCTAGAGGACTGTTTACTGTTTCTGTTAACTGGTCACAATTTAGGGTAGATTGGATCTGGGACAACATTCGGGAAAGGAATACAAGTTAATTGGCATCGACTCATTGGTTTCTACTCACATTCCAAAGTTCTCTCTGATTGTGTGGATGACTATTCTTGACAGATCGCCTACCAAGGAGAGACTTGCTCGATTTGGAATGGTGAAAGATACTAGTTGTAGATTTTGTGGTACTGAGTTGGAATCAAGAAATCATCTTTTCTTCGATTGCTCTTACTCGAGGGAGGTCTGGGATGCTATTTTGCAATTATGTGGCTGCAGCAGCAAGAGTTGAGCTAGGAAGACTCGCTGTTGGATGGTTAGGAATTTGAAAGGTAAGTCCTTGTTAGTTCTTGTCTAAATTAGCTTGGACTGGATTTGTTACTTCATTTGGAAGAACGCACTCATATAATTTTTAGAGGATTGATGCGTTAGACTGATACTATGTAAATACTATAAAATGGGTTGTTAGGATCAAATGTATAGGTATAAAATGAATAGGTTGGATGATGTAAATAGGCAGCTGTGCATTGATTAGGGCTAATTTAGATGTTTGTATGTTACTTGTAGCAGCTTGCTGCTTTTTTGGATAAATACAAATTTGATTATCCAAAAAAAAATATTAACCACTAGAAATAACAATACAATAACAAAAGATCAAAATGAAATGATATAAAATGTTTTAAAGTTTAGAGACCAATTTAAATGAGTCAAAGTATGTGGATGATAGTGAATATTAAAATTGGTGTCCAAATTAAAATAAAAGTAATAGTTTGAGGATATCTTATGCAATTAAATCAAAGAAATATGAGAGAATAAAGCCAGAGGATAAGAGAGATGGACACCTCAACTTACAATTTCCTCTACTTCCTTCATCATTTTATTCCCTGCGATTCCTTTTTCTTTTCTCTGAAAATCCAAACCTGAAAATCAAAGCCAAACATTGTGAACATGAGTTCTTCATCAAGCTCCCAATGACCCTACGAAACTTTCAAAGATTGTTCACAAGGTATTGTCCTCAATGGTGCTACTTCATTTTCCCACCACCCTCACCTTTCCCCATCGACGACGACGACGATTCCTCCACTGATTTCTCGCCTCTATTTATAGCGCTAATCGGGATCTTGGCCAGCATTCATCTTGGTAAGTTACTACACGATCATCTCAAAGTATTGCAGGAGGCGTAGGCAGCAGCAGAGTCACAGTACGAGCTTAGATTTCAATGAAAACAGAGAGGAAATGAATCACGATGCATGGAAAACGGGTTCACAAGGGTTGGATGAGAGTCTATAAAGGCTATTTCGGTTGTAGTTCAAGAAAAACGAGGGTGTGATCGAGGGAACTGATTGTTCTGTTTGTTTGAGTGAGTTCATGGAAGATGAGAGTTTGAGATTGTTGCCTAAATGTAATACTGCTTTCCATGTTCCTTGCATTGATACCTGGTTAAAATCTCAATCTATTGCCCCTTTTCCGTGCAAATATCGCATCCACAACCAATCCGCAGCCGTGACGGTCCAGGAAGGTCCTCGGAATGTCGTTGTATCGGCGATTGTGGATCAGCAGAGGAATGAAGCTATTTCGGTGATCCAGGATCTGGAAAGCGGTGATGGAGAAGAAGCTATTCTCAGCCTCCTTGTTAATGAAGACGTTGGGAAAACGGCCGGTGAAGAAGATGGTAGAGCCACGGAGGTGTTGGAAATCGGACGAGATGGGGATCGAATCCAGCCGTTGAGAAGGTCGGTTTCGATGAGTTCTTCGCTGTTTCCCATGGAAGTGATGTCCATTGCTGATATACTACATCAGTGAAGAAGATGAAGATGAACTGCAAGTGGAACATCATTTGCAATCATCATCAACGGGAATTGGATCCTCGAAACAATTCGACGCATCGGAATATTGTTGCAAATCAAATCACAGAAATGGGGGATTGTCTAAGTCATGAAGAAATATTAATAATGTAGTAGGTCTAAGTCATGAAGAAATATTAAAAAATTGTGCAACCGGCAAACTTAACTTGTCGGTTCGTGTCGATCCAAATTAAAAATGTGTCGATCCAAAATGATATAACAGGTAAAACTATGACAAAACCGGTAAAGCGCTACCAGATACATTTAAAGTGTCGGATTTTAATATAAGGATCGACACTTCGTGAATTAAAAGAGAAGTAGTTTTAAATCCTATAAAGTGTCGATACTTTAAAAAAAGTATCGATCCAAATGATATACCAGGTAAAATATGATAAAACCGGTATCAAATGATAAAACCGGTAAAACGTTACCGGATATATTGAAAGTGTCTATACTTTATATAAGGATCGACACTTTGTGAATTTAAAAGAGAATCAGTTTTAGCGTCTATAATGTGTCGATACTTTAAAAAAATATATCGATCCACAACGATATAACAGGTAAAAATATGATAAAACCGGTAAAACGATACCGGATATTGAAAGTGTCCAATACTTTCGTAAGTCGTGTAATAAATTATCGACACTTTCAAAGAATAGGTAATTATCTTTTCGAAAGTATCGACACCTGACATAAAAGTATCGACACTTGTATTTGTATCGATTAAATATAAATAACATATCCGATGAAAATATAAAAGCCATATCTAAATATCCTCTGAAATCCGATAGAACGGACGAGTTTTTGAAATCGAAGCGTAATTGATGCTGCATTTCAGAAGGCGTTTCTAAAGCGATGTTTGTTTGTTTGTTGATGCAGTCGAATCGAAAAGTATGTTGTCGAAACCCTAGTTTTTTATTATTACAGTAATCGCGAATAGGATTTTTATGTGTTGTTTAGGGTTTTACAGTAAAGAAGCATTTGGGACCGATTGCAGGTAGAAAGTGATATTGAAGGTAAAATATAAATGTCGATTTTTTTAAATATTATAGGTAGAAAATGATATTATAGGTTGTATAAATGTGCCGACACATTTGTAGTGGCCATTCAAATTCTTTTGAAGAAAAACCGTTTTACCACAAGAGTAGTTATCTATATTTGTAATTGAATAAAGGTATGTAACAAAATAATTTGATTTGCGTAAACTGATATGAAGGAAAAATGGAGTCAATGGGTTGGAAATTGTTGGTGGCGCAGATGACTTTGAAATTGATGGCCGAGACTCGAAAGCAACCAAAGGGTGGATATATGTACTTCTAGTAAGTATCAATGTCTTTTGTTATTATGTTGAAATGGTAATTGGATTAAAGTATCGATAAACTTTAAATTGATTACAAATTTTAAATGTTGACAGTATGGCCTAATGCAAAAGGATGAAGGAAGATGACACACAGAGCGGTTCGGTATGTAAAATGAAATTGACATTGAGTAGTATTTAGTGTTAATGTATTGATTAAGAAACGTTTATGTTTAATATTAGGTGACAAAAGATGTGAGGTCCAAATGGAATTCAATGAGTGATGCTGAAAATGATCCTTACATCACATAGTCAAGGAATGATAGTAAAGAATACAAAGAAACGGAGAAAGCACATGAAAATAAGGTATTCATTAAACTTGTAAATACGTTGATACAAAATATATAAGAACTATAACATTATATATTGTTAAAAAATGTAGGAAGTGTCGACAAGATGCAGCATTAAAAGGGTGAATTCACTAATTAAACACCTTAAGGAGAAGGGTCAGTTGAATGTGCTGGGAGAAATAGGTTTTGGATCGTTGGTAGGAGTAAGGGATCGACCTAATCGGAGGGAATTGTGTCGATCCTTGATGGCCCAATTTGATGTCATACAATGTATTGCTAAGAATGGTGATTTTTCATTTCCTCTCGGGATCCCACGTGCTGCAGCCGTATTGGGGGTAGAAAATGAAGGCAAAAGTGTTGTAGAAGTCTGTAAGAGTAAGGACTGGAAAGCACTTGCCTCCAATATGTTTGAAACAGAATGTGATATGCTGAAATTGAAGAGGAAATAAAAAGTAGATCTTACGTTAGGGATGAGCTGAAGGCCAGAGTTCTATTATACCTTGTCGGTATCTTTCTTTGTCCAAAGGGTCATACGTTAACGAACAAGGAACATATGAAGCTCATTTGCGATGAAGGCTTGAAGGGTGAATTCAATTGGGCTGAATATATCCATTCGAGATTGATTGAATCAATAATCACCTTAAAAAAGGGCAGCCAGAGATACCTCAAAGGGTGCATAGCAATCTTAGAGGTAAATGAGTTGAAGAACTTTTTTGTGTTTTTCTATAAAAATATAAATTTTATTATAAATGCAGGTTACACTGTTCGATTTTTGGTCGGTCTGTGGCAGTGCCGGCTTATGAAAGAACCGGAGTGGCACGCATTCGGCATGGGGGAAGGAAGAGGTGGTTAGAGTGATGGTGAAGTTGAAGTTGGATAGAGCGAAGAAGCAAGAAAGGGTAATAATGTAATTAAATAATATTAAGAAATAATCAATGTCTTAATATTGTAATTTAATTTGAAGTTATTGGCAAGGATGTAGAGGAGGCGTGGAGGCAGAGGAGAAGAAAGGAGAGATGGTTGTATTGGGGGATGACGGTGAGTGGGACGACGGTGAGGGAAAACAAAGTAACTTTGACATTTTGATGTCTGAATTGGCTGATATCAAAAAAATCCAATTTGATATCATGCAAAGAGAATCAAGAGTCAAAGAGAAACTTGATAGAGTTGAAAAGAAACTTGAGAGAGTCGAAGGTACACTTGAGAGGCATAGGGGGTAGTGGAAGGAAAAATAATGGAGTGGTGAAAGAAGTAGAGTGTTGAGGGGTGAAGTGGTGAAAGAAGTTGGGGTGTTAAGGGGTGATATAAGATGGTGACGGGTGAAAAAATTTGAGGGAGTGGTGAAGGAGGTTGTGGAATTGAGGAGTGAACTTACGGGGGTGAAGGGGTGGTTGATAAATACATGGATGAAGGAGATCAATTGAAGGGTGAAATAAAAGAGATGAAGAGCTATGTAGAAAAAAATACGATGAACTGAAAAAATATAAAGAAGAAAAGAGGGAGGAGGAAGAAGAGAGATGGAAGAAATGAGGAGGAAGGAAGTCGATGTCATTATACACCGGAGAGTATAGCAGTAGATTTGGATTCGGAATGTCCTGCACCCCAGAAGAAGAACAGAAGGTAGTTGAATAAAAGAAAACTTAATTTGATTTTATTATGTTGTTGTGACAAAAATTTGTATGCAAAATTGTAGGTTTAAAAAGCGGATATTCCAAGCGGAATTGATGACATCGAAGCTGCAATTTGTGATTATTTATGGAATAGTGAGTTAGAATCGGAGTAAGTGAAATATATTGCTTTGTGAGTTATATTTAAATATTTCATGACAACATATTAATCCTAATGATTCATACAGATATTTTGTAATCTCAATGGGAAATCAATTCGCTAGTGTATACGACGTTGCAACGTTGAAGCCTACGGAATGGGTTGGCGGTGTGGTAAGTAGAAAGTAGAAAATGTTAAAACTTATTGAATATGTTCAGATTGTGTAATTAATTTTGTTAGGTTATGATTTGCTCGCCTGACAGTATGCTACGATTCTCAGAAGTCACTCCGGAGGATTGGCTACCTTCCATACCACTTAGCGGTGAGTTAAATTAATAAATGGAGATAAGTAGTGTTATAGACGGTAAATTAATAATGTTTGTTGCGTAATTGCAGCAGCAGGCGTTGGATGCCAACAACAAAGAAAGTGTTGAGAGTATTGCTACCTTCTGGGGTCCCATATTGAATAACTATGTGAAATTCACCGACTGTGAGAAGGTAAGACACCATACCAATTGCAAATGATGTTTTCGGATATAGAATGTTGAATTTTGTCAAATTGGGTCTGAAATTTGTTGCAGATCATGATCACAATAAAATACCATAATTCACATTGGTATCTGTTGGTGTTGGATATGGTAGATCGTGTTGCAACAATATATGATAGTATGTTTACAACTGAAGCAGCTAAACAGAGAGTGAATGATGCTAAGAGATTGGTATGTATGTATGTATGTATGAAAGGACGTTATGTAAATTATAATGCATAATTTTTTTGGATCATAACTTCTTCTATTTTAATGCAGATTAAAATATTGATTTTTATAATAAGAAAACGCATTTGGGTTGAATCCTGTGGATCTCTAGGAAAGTATCCCTTGAAAAATTTCAAATTTGTGGAGCACAAGAAGAATAAGCAATTGAATGGGTATGAGATGTTATCACAAATAGAAAGCTTAATTTATGCAGTATTCATCATAATTGACATGTGTGGTTTTCAAATTTTGTAACAGACATGATTGCGGCATGTATGTGATGATGTGGATGGAATCGATCGGTTCTACAGGGGCAACTGGTGATTTTGTAAGTGGAAAGAAAAATTCGTTTGTGGTAAAATTGTTAAAAGTCGTAGATTGAGTGCTGTAGTTTACAATACTTAACGTTCTGACAATTTGAATATAGGTTGTTGGAGAGTGGGATCGATCATGAATATTAAACGATCTCGTAAGCCACAATCAAAATCAACGAAGACAGGAGATAACAAAAGCTGCCATGATACATAAGAATAACAAAAAGATGCAATGATGTAAATGTAGGGTTAATTTTGTATAAGATTTATAATTTTGTATATGATTTATAATTTTGTATGTGAATATATTATGAATGAGATGAGAAAAATTAGCAGTATGTTGTTGTACATTTCTTATACACATTAAGGGTCATGTTGATACTTACGATATATGGAGATTGTTGTCTGTATTATACCAAATGTCATCATAATGTCATCATATGCGAGAAGAATGGTCATTCCATATATATTGAGGGTATGTACAATAACTACAAAATTCACTTTAAAGTAAAAGGCAAATTTACAATATGGCAAACAGGGTGCAACCATAAAGTGTCGATCTATATATAAAAGTGTCGATCCCATAAACATCGAAACCCAAAAGTAATGTAATAGGAATTTTCAATCTAATCGGTACAGTATACCGGTTTTATGAGAGAATAGGTCTAAATAATGTATCAACACTTTTATAGTTTGTGTCGATATTTTTGGTCCAGAATGAATGGCAAACAGGGTGCAACAATAAAGTGTCGATCCATATAAAAAGTGTCGATCCGATAACATCGAAAACCCATAAGTATAATGTAATAGGTAATTTTCAATCTAACCGGTACAAGTATACGGTTTTATGAGAGAATATGTCTAAATAATGTATCGACACTTTGTAGTTTGTGTCGATTTTTGGTCCAGAATGAATGACAAACAGGGTGCAACAATAAAGTGTCGATCCATATAAAAAGTGTCGATCCCATAAACATCGAAACCATAAGTATAATGTAATAGGTAATTTTTCAATCTAACCGGTACAAGTATACCGGTTTTATGAGAGAATATGTCTAAATAATGTGTCGACACTTTTGTAGTTTGTGTCGATATTTTTGGTCCAGAATGAATGGCAAACAGGGTGCAACCATAAAGTGTCGATCCATATATAAAAAGTGTCGATCCCATAAACATCGAAACCCAAAAGTATAATGTATTAGGTAATTTTTCAATCTAACCGGTATAAGTATACCGGTTTTATGGGAGAATTGGTATATAATATGTATCGACATTGTTTAATGTTTTGTCGATACTAATTTAAATATCAAGTGTTTTTCCACTGTTCATTATCTATAGTACTCTAAATCGAAAAACCCTAAACATAAAGGTAAGCAGGCAGAAGATAACTCTTCAGGTAAATTTATCGATATTTTATGGGTTTGATTGATTTCTATATTGGAGTTTTTTTCCTGAATGTGTTTGTGTTCCATTATAATAGCATCCAACAAAAATGGCTCCAAAACGTCAGCGTCAGAAGCGCGGTCTTTCTCAAAGCTCTTTTCAACCCAGTTCTTCTCAACCACAACCTCCTTCTGAAATAAACGATTCTTCTGAGGAAATCAGGTCCTTCAAAACTCTAAACTTTAGATCCGATATGGAGAAACAAAGATGGCATACGAGTTTTAAAGTAAGGAAGATTCGTCTCGAACGTGTCATTGACCTGGGTTTCTTGTTTGATGATAAATATGCATTTAGTTTTAAATCCACATTTACATCTTGGGGTTGGCTTGAATTCCTTGGTGTAGAACCAAGATATTATCCCAACCTAGTTAGAGTCTTCTACAATAATGCTTCCTTACAGCACGAGCCTAATAAGAATAATATAATAGGAATTAATACACATGTCATGGGGAAGGATATATATATCTCCGGAAACTATTGCGGAGGGTTTAGGTGTAGCGAATAAAGGGGATTCAGATGAAAATGGTGTAGATTGGTCTATAATTAAACGGGTTGCTAGAAATAGCCCAATTCACCTCGATGTAGAGTCGAGAGTGTTTCACAAATTGCTCACATGGTATATCTGGCCTAGTGGGGGAAAACATTCAACGCTTCCAGACAACGATTATTGGTGGATAGCAAAGTATAAATCCAAATCCAAAACGGCTCCAAACATTGCAAAACTCATATTTAATACAATTGTATATATGGTCACAAAGGGAGCAACAATTTCAACTACACTACCATATGGATGTGTCATCACCCATCTGTTGAAGAAGAAGGAAGTTGATTTTTCACATGACGCCCCTGTTCGATTAACCCGCAAGATTGACATGGTATTTATTAAAAAAGTGGGATATGATTTTGTTGAAAAACTCGGTTGGAAGCGTGTCAAGGAGGTCGGATTAGATCAAGAGAGGGAGGAAATGGAACCCGTTGGCCATGAAGAAGAGCAACCAAGTGGAGACGCAATGATGGAAGAAGCTCCAGTTGCAGAGGATGTCACAATTAAGACCGTGATGGAATACATGGTTAATTTTTGGGAGCATATTGATTCCCTTGTGAGTGGAATGCGATCCGATATTTCATCACTGCAACATGAAGTCTCCATGTTGCGTGACGAATTACGTCAATGACATCAAACGAGTTAGGTAATTCATTATTTATGTTTCTAAACATTTACACGTTCTGAACTGTATTTTATTTTCTTTTAACAGATGTGGACAACCAAGCGGTCAATGAAGATGAAGCTGACGATGAAGATGACGATGAAGACGACGATGATGATGATGATGATGATGATGATCCAAACAAGTATATCGTGTCTGCAACGCCGCCTTCAAGAAAACTTTTAATTTTTTATCTCAATGGTGTCCTTGCCTACATCCCAAGACTGCCTGCAGGTTTTAATTCTATTCTTTTGTATCCATTATTTAACATATAAGCGTAGAACTTTAATCTCATTTTCATGTTGTAGATGTTGTCCTCAGAACAGGATTATTGAATTTACGCAATTTTGTGTCGACAATTTTGTTGTTGCCCTTTTGGTCTTCAAAGATGAGGTTAGAACATGTTTGGAGCAATTGAATTACTGTAGTCAAATCGTTAATATACATTTGAATGTTAACATTCAAACTTGATTACAATCTCAGGCATACCGTCGACCGTGTACTTGAGAAACTACCTTTATTTTCTGAGCATTTCTATTCGGTGGGTAAGATGAATGTCATTACAGTCTGCTGACTTTTCGTTGTCTATGATTCCTACATATTTATGTTCGACTGTTTGTGAACAGGATCAAGCAAAATGGAAAACATACGATAATGTTACCTACTGTAAAGATCTCAATGATGTTTGGAACGCGTGTCCAGATTTTAACGAGCTAAATACACTTTTGGTCGATGATTCAGCGGAAAAAATGATTTATAATCCGGTAAGTTACATTTATGCAATATGTTTTTCCAGTTGAACAAAGTTCAGACATTGATTATTTTAACAACTTATATGTTTATATAGAAATACAATTACATATGTCCACATACCTTTGACGATGCTTCCCATTCGAACGACAATGCTCTAGGTATGGCACAAATTTATTCATGCTTATGCGAATTTAGTTTATTGTTAGTAAAATTGCACCTCATTAGTTGATAATTGAAATTATTTATGTATGTCCTCAGAAAAAGGCGGAAACATACGAGAGTATTTGGAAAATTTGTTGAAGGCCTCTAATGTTCCGGACTTCGTTAGAAATAACCTTTTTCATCGGATTAATTTCGTTTGTCGGTACATTATTTGAACATTCTTGTGTATGTATATTTTGGTGTGATTATATTGTGTGTATATTTCATTAATTATTCCATATTTGCTTCTCTGTATACATATACATTTGAGGATTGTTGAAATATCAATACTAGTTATTAATGTATTTTACATCTGCTTGCAAATGTATCGAAACACATTACTATCATTATTTTCCATGATATCCACAATAAAGTTTTCACACTTTTAATATTGTGTCGGTACTTTATGTCCAGAATGGAAGAAAAATGTGTCGATACCTTTTCAAAAAGTGTCGATTGAAAAAAACATCGGAACCCATAATTATAAGTAATAGATAATTTGTAATATAATCGGTATAAATATATCGGTTTTATGAGCGAATAGGTCTACAACCTATATCGACACTTTTTAATATTGTGTCGGTACTTTATATCCAGAATGGAAGAAAAATGTGTCGATACCTTGTCAAAAAGTGTCGACATTTACACATCGGAACCCAGAATTATAATGTAATAGATAATTTTATAATATAACCGGTATAAATATACCGGTTTTATGAGCGAATAGGTCTACAACCTATATCGACACTTTTTAATATTGTGTCGGTACTTTATGTCCAGAATGGAAGAAAAATGTGTCGATACCTTGTCAAAAAGTGTCGACATTTACACATCGAAACCCAGAATTATAATGTAATAGATAATTTTGTAATATAACCGATAAATATATGGTTTTATGAGCGAATAGGTCTACAACCTATATCGACACTTTTTAATTTTGTGTCGGTACTTTATGTCCAGAATTATAATGTACTAGATAATTTTATAATATAACCGGTATAAGTATATTGGTTTTATTAGCGAATATGTCTACAACCTATGTCGACACTTTTTAATATTGTGTCGGTACTTTATGTCCAGAATGGAAGAAAAATGTGTCCATACCTTGTCAAATAGTGTCGACATTTACACATCGGAACCCAGAATTATAATGTAATAGATAATTTTATAATATAATCGGTATAAATATACCGGTTTTATGAGCGAATAGGTCTACAACCTATATCGACACTTTTTAATATTGTGTCGCTAATTTTAAGTAACGCAGTTTTTCTTCCTTCATTCAAAATATTTATATGTATATGTTTCTTATACACAATAGGAGTCATGTTGATACTTACGATATATGGAGATCGTTGTCATTCCATTCCGTCTTCGAAAAAATCAGTTGATGTAGGCTGTGTGCTTGTACTTAAACTGAGCTGACTTGAGGACATGTTAGTTGTTATGTCCCTCACCGTTGCAGTACCCACATCGCCTAATTTTCTTCTCGACCTTGTTCTTCGGCACTTCTTTTCGCTTGCGTTGTTTTCGTTGAGGGTCACGAACGTTGTTTACTACAATGCTCTGGTTGACTGAATCATTCAAACCAAACGAACCTTGCCATTTGCATCACTTCTGGAGACACATTCAAATCAACATAACTGGTTGCAGAAGCCTTCGCATCATTAGTCCACCTACTTTGAATCAAAGTCCCGGGCAAATATGTGTAGTCCAAGTGCTTAAAAATGTGAAGTTGATGGCGACACAGAAGTCCAACGGTCTCGAATTTTTTGCATGAGCAAATTAGAGTTTTCGTACGAGAATCAAAACTAATTTCAAATTTCCTATTTTTTTCTGCGTACTTTGACAAAATATATGTTGACATCATCTGATAAGGACTTAATCTCTGCCTCAATCCGGTACAATGTCTCCCGTATAAGTTCATCTTGGAACACACGAAAAGATTCGCGAGTAAAAATCGCAGCGGCATGGCTTTCAAAGACGACCAATTTTGTGATCTGGAAGGGCTTCATATGGGAACTTAAGTAATCCGCTTTCAACTCGTTCATACGCATTCTACTAATTCCATCTTCAATTGCACGAACAACATCTAAATATGTCTTCTTGTGTTTCAGTGCAATAGCTAGTGAAGCATTCATAGACTCGCACCTTTGTGTTGAGCGAATATTGGCAAAGAAATGACCGGTTAGATATGCTTGTGCCCATAAGTGTCGTGTATTTCCCTTCTCAATCACCCATGGATGCTTTTGGACGTTGAATTCTGAAACAACCAAACGCCATTGAATATCAAATTCCTTGGTTGTCCACCAGGAAGCCATGCATTTTGAGAATATTGCTGTAAACTTTGGGTCACCAATGTTAGCTTGTGCATTACGAGAAAGATGCCAAGAACATAATTTGTTCTTAGCATAAGGGATAACAGATTTGATAGCCCTCTGCATTGCCCTATCCCCATCGGTGACAACTGAAATAGGTGATTTATTCACCATGGCTTCTAAAAAATTCTGTAGCACCCACTCGAAAGATTGAGACGTCTCGTCAGCGATTATGGCAGTGGCAAACATAATTGTGTTATGGTGATGATTGACACCAACAATAGGCAATTGGTCGACCATACAAATTATCTTTGTACGTTGTGTCGAACGCAATTACATCACCGAAGCATGTGTAATCCGATCTCGTTGTAGAATCCGACCAAATAAGATTATACAATGCCCTCGATTCGTCTACCGAGTATGTCATAAAAAACCTAGGATCATCATGTTTCTTATAATCAAAGTAGGCAATAAGCGCATTCACATCCCCATCGACGATTTCCTTTGCTTTACCTCTTTGAAGTGCATTGTAGAGGTCTTTATGTGTAAATCCAACATTATGATAGCCCCCTGCCTGCTGCGTTAAATAGTTCATTACTTGTGACGTGCCAACACCGACCTCTTTCAATGTTGTTGCCTCATCGATATCAGCCTTACTTACAGCTCTATTAGAACGCATAAATGGTGTCATAGCAGGTGTGCACAATGCATGATTACGTTTCTGATCAGACTTACTTATAACCCACTGATCGTTTGTATGTGTTGCTGTAACTACGACTCTAGCCTTACATCCTGTTCTTGTGACTGGCGTATGAGCACGTTGACGATCAACAGTATTGACTTTTGATACTCGAAACCCTTCTTTGGAACAACAAAATTCTTGTGTCTTCACATTCCCTTCCACGTCAAGCCGTGTTGTTCCCTTACGTGCACTAAACTCATGTTCCCGTGCGAATCCCTTGTAAAAATACCAAGCTTGATCACGTGAACAGAAGAGCTGACCAACCAATCTGTCAGATTCATCAACATTATGTACTTCATGGCATTCCTCGGTTGGCTTAACATTGTCTACATCAGTATTATCCATGTCAAAAATTTTGTTGTTCAAGTTCAGTGGTCCAGGAGTTGATGGAGATGTAAGCAAAGGTTCATTTTGAACATGTTTCAATCGTGCTGCTTTCAATAGGATGTGGTATTGGTAGTGGTAGTTAAAGGGTGGGTACAACATTAAATTCGCAGTACATATTTAGGTATGTACAATAACTACAAGTATCGACCCAAAAAACATCAAAACCAATAATTATAATGTAATAGGTAATGTAACAATGTAACAAGTATCGACCCAAATGAGGTGCACGCATAATATATTAGGTCAACATAAAGTATCGACACTTATTAAAAGTATCGATCCCGAAAACATCGAAACCAATAATTATAATGTATTAGGTAAATTTACAATGTAACCGATATAAATATACCGGTTTTATGCTAAAATAGGTCAGCATATAGTATCGACACTTGTTAAAGTTGTGTCGATGCCTACGGTCTAGAATGAATGCCAAAAAATGTGTACCCTTAAAGTGTCGATACATTTATTAAAAAATTATCGATCCCTAAAATATCGAAACCCATAAGTATAATGTTTAATGAAACCGGTATAATTATACCGGTTTTATAAGAGAATAGGTCTAAATCATGTATCGACACTTTTTTAGTTTGTGTCGATATTTTTGTCCAGAATGAAATATTAAAACCAACGAGGTGCAAGCATAAAGTGTCGATACTTACGGTCTAGAATGAATGCCAAAAAAGGTGTACCCTTAAAAAGTGTCGATATATTTATTAAAAAAATATCAATCCCTAAAACATCGAAACCCATAAGTATAATGTAATAGGTAAATGGTCAATGAAACCGATATAATTATACCGGTTTTATGAGAGAATAGGTCTAAATCATGTATCGACACTTTTTTAGTGTGTGTCGATATTTTTGTCCCAAATGAAATATTAATGTCCAACGAGGTGCAAGCATAAAGTGTCGACACTTTTATAAAAAGTTTCGACACTTTATGAAATATCGAAACCGATAATTATAATATAATAGGTAAATTTGCAATGTTACCGGTATAAATATACCGATTTACTTATAAAATAGGTCAATATAAGCGCTACCTATTACATTATATAAGCGCTACCTAATATGTTATTGTATTTGATAATATTTTCCGTTAAATACCTATTTTATTATATAAGCGCTATCTATTACATTATATAAGCGTTACCTAATATGTTATTGTACTTGATAATATTTCCCGTTAAATACATATTTTATTATATAAGCGCTATCTATTACATTATATAAGCGTTACCTAATAAGTTATTGTACTTGATAATATTTCTGGTTAAATAATATAACATAACCGGTCTAAATTTTAACCGATCACTTGTTTAACCGATCACGCCATATATTAACCGTTGTTTAGGGGCCGCACCGCATAACTACCCAAAAATAGGTTTTCAACTTAGCAATGAAGAGATCCATTTCCACAGGAAGGTTTATGTTCCCCAGGTTTGAAAAATAGATTATAACACTTAATCTGCACTTATTTTTTTTTTCGAATTGCAATCTTATTTGTACGATAATCGATAAAATTCAATGCACCGAATTCAGAAAGAAAAAAAAACCCAATTTTTCTGTGTATAAAAAATCAGTGAAGTAATTATTAAAATTATTTTTCTGTTTCATTAATGTTCTGAACCTGTCATCATTATAGAGTTGGGAAATCCTAATCTATGCCAGCTACTTAAAAGCGAAATAAAAAGGAAGCCTTGTACCACTTTTCACTCGGTACAGAGAGCATGATGATAAGTAAAAATCATTCACAATTCGGGCATCTATCTACACAAATTTTCTTTCCCAAACTGTTTTGTACAGAATTATTCAAAACTAGATCTAAGGGTTGTAGAACCGATCCATATGGATCGGGTTTTTGTACAGAATTATGAATAAATTTATGATTTGGTTAACGTTTGTTAACTTAAAAGCAATGTGTGTGCAAATACGGAATTGTATAAGGAAAAGATGGTAGGGACTTGTCAACAAACAAAAAAAAAAGGTTGGAACTTGGAAGGGAGTTGGGGAAAACATTGCAATTGAAATCAATTATTGGGCTTCAAATCATCGAGTGAGATTGAATTTGGTTGCAACAACACGGGACAGCTGAACCACCACTTGACCACTTTTAAACATTTCAATTGAAATCAATTATCTTGTACTCTCGTCCATAATTATAATATTTAAAGATATTAACATGTGTTAATAAATTATCCTTTATTAATGAGTGGTGTAAGATATAATATAAGATAATGTTTTAACTAATATTTTAAAAGTAATATCAATGGGATTGGTTCAAGTGATAAGCAACTTGATATTATTTAAATAGATCTTGAGTTTTAGTCTTTATATAAATAAAAAGTTTCCGTCAAAAGACTTATCTATAAAAACTTAACGTGTGACACATATTAGTTCAATTTTATTAGGTCGGAACCCTAAAATTAGGACAAAAAAACACTCATCAAAGTTTATTTGAATCTATTTTTAAAATAGTTTGAAGGTTTATTCTCTAATAATGCAATGTATTCAAAGTTCTATTCGTGAAATAATTATTAAAAAACAAAGATATTATTGTGAATTGAATAATAATCATAGATCAATTCGAAGTGCAATATCTTAAAAATATGGAAGTAGATTTTGATTCAACCGATCTCTATAATTACAACTATCAATATTGGATAAATACGACTATATAGTATTAAGATATTAGAAATTATGCTCAGAATTCGCTAATCCCTAAAGCTGTTAATGTGCATAATTCTTCTTGGGTTTGGCGTAACATCGTTAATCCGGTAGGTTCAAACGAGGTGGGTCTTCTCTCCGACTTGAGGTGTTATGGGCGATGGATCAAATATTGATTTATGGTCCGATCACTGGACTGATTTTGTCTCTCTTAAAGTTGCTTTTCCTAGAATTTTCGCGTTAGCCTCTTTGAAATGCGGGATGATTGTTGATTTCGGGATTTGGGTTCATGGAGTTTGGGAATGGAGGATTGAGTTGAGGAGAGTCCTTTTTTATTGGGAAAAGCCTCTTTGGTCAGAATTTCTGTAGGTTCTGAATAAAGTTGTTTCTTCAGTTCTGGGTTCGGATAGATTGTTTTGGTCAGGTTCTTCGGATGATGGTTATAATCCGAAATCTTATTGTATTAAGATAGCCTCTGTTGGTAAGTTGAAAAACCCAATTTGGGAAAAGGTTTGGTCTAAATTTGTTCCCACAAAAGTTTCTGCTTTTGTGTGTGTCAACACACCTTTTCGTCCTACTAGGATTCAAACTCCTAAAAATATGATAGAATTTTGCTAGGATTTAAACTCCTAAAAATAGGATAGAGTTCTACTATGATTTAAACTCTTAAAGATAGGATCCACAAGCACTATAAATAGCCATTGTAACTCACTATTGTAAGACACGATTTACACACAAAACACAGAGGAAAGCACGGAAAATACAAAGGAAAAGCTATTGTAAACGATTCGAAAAGGAAATAAAAGGTAGCATCTTTTTTACATTGGTTCGTTCATTTCTCGCATGTGCACGTTATTTTTCTTGAGATTTGGTTCGAATAACCCAAAACGTGGGTTGCGCATATAACCAAAAAGGGGTGGGGTTTCGAAGTTTCGAACTTAGATCTACCCCCGAGGCGTGTTCATTTTTTTAAATATTTAATTCACCCCCCTAAATCATTTTTTTCTACTTTATTATTCTTGTTATATATGCATGTTACTTTCTATTAATTTTATTATATATGTATATATGTTTTTCTTAGTGTTATTATATATATATATATATATATATATATATATTTCTATTTTACATGTATAAATACGTATATACTTTTGATTTTCTTTTTTATTATTATAATTTTACTTATATATATATATATGTTTTTACTTTTTTATATTTTTACTCATTTATTTATCTATTTTTTTTATCTTTATCCTATATTTTATGTTTTTATATTCTTTTACTTGTTTTATTTATTTATTTGCATTATCATTTTATTTTTATTTAGTTGTTTGCTATGTATATATTAGTGTTATTGTATTTTTTATTTTATATATTCTATTCATTTTATATTTACTTTATTTCTTTCTTAATCTCCTTATTTTATTTGTTTTACTTTATTTATCATTTATTCATCTCTTCTAACCCATATTTTAACTTTTAAAGGGTATATTTGTAAATCCGTCAAAGGTAAGTAATTTTAGATCATTATTTTATCTTTTAATTTAAACTTATAATTTTCTTAATCAAAGACAACTAGAAATTACGTAGTACCGAAAGGGCAGTTCAAGGGTGCTAATCCTTCCTTGACTGTAACCGACTCCCGAACCCGACACATCTTTGGAAAGACGCAGATCAGGTAAGAAATAAGGTATCCGATCAACCTATTTATTCTTAAATAAATGATCGGTGGCGACTCCAATCCACATTTTTTAAGTCGAAGCCCAATTCTGGGGCCCAACCGAAAGACGGTTGCGACAGCTTGGCGACTCCGCTGGGGACACAGGTAAGTGAGTCAGGCTAAGGTAATTTCCAGTTGTCTTTTTAACGAAAAGGGTAAGTTTAAATTTTAAGGTAACATCTCGATCCTTATTACTTACTTTTGATTTTATTTTTGAGTAAATAGTTGTACTAACCATTTTCTAATGATTTCAGCCCTTAAAGATTTTTTTCATCTAAGGCTCTAAACCCGAGCTCCGAACCCGTTTTAAGTGGGAGAGAAAGCGATGCCTTCGTGTGAATTTATTCACCGTATAGGCCTAGCAAGTAACCTTCGGGATTCATATATCTTATGCCTTCGTGTGAATTTATTCTCCGTATGGGCATAAGGGAATGTTTCCTCCCGAGTTTAACTTAGTCCACATAAAGCATGTGATGGGTTTAGGACTAAGGGTCTGGCAGGCCCAAGGGGGCACTAGCAAGGAGAACTCAGGTACCGTTTTTTTAGAACCTAACCCGAGAGACTTTGAAGAATTAGAGCCTACCCCAAAACCTCATTTCAAACCCTAGGATGCCGGAATTATTTCATGCTTTATCTTTTGTTCAAAGCATGCGAACTAGACAAATATGCGGTTAGGATTTGTTTGAAATTAGCATGCGAGATAGAGATCATGTCCGGGTAGGAATAATAAGCATGTGGGGTAGATATCATGTGGGGTAGGATTTTCATTTTTATGATCGTTTTTTATTATTTTTCACCTCACTAACTCTTTTCATCTTTATTTTATTTTATTTTATTTTATTTTCATCACTTTCATCATTTAAAAGAGGTGTTGATCCACCAAAAACGTGTTTGTTAAACATGAATAATTTGTATTAATGGACAAAGGGGTTGTAATACAAGAGATGAAAATACAAAGGATAGTCTACAAGGCGACTATGTGTCACATTCAATCCAGAAGACGTGGTGCCCACAATTGAAGAGTGTATCACTCTGCTGCATTATAAAGAACTCAGAATGAACCGAGTCTACATCAAGCACAATGAAAGCTTATCTTTGAAGAACTGACTGGCAGAGGTTGCAGGGACAAGATGAAGGTTATGTATCTTGAAAGTCCCTTTAAACACGAAAATGGCAAAATGATAGCTGAAATTGGAGACCATTGCTGGCGAATTCAAGAAACAGACTAATGAACTTCACATAGTTCCTATCAGTTAAGGGCTCTAATGACGAATTCGTTAGGAACAGGCTCAACAAAAGTAAATGCTCGAGATGCGGTCATTCGAGACTTCTTGGACCAGTACAAAAAACAACTCAACATTTTCGCGGTTCATCCAGAGAGGCCGGAGTGGTTCGACGGGTTATTCAACCGGTGAAAGACGAAAGCAGAAGACTAGTCAACATGTCAGAAACTGTTAGGATATTTTTGTCTCTTAAAAGATAAAATATTTTTGTCCCCCAATAAGGATTATTCATAATAACAGGCACATTTCTTGGATCAATGCCTCGAACATCTCATGCATTTTTGCATTTTGCATCTACATTCATTTTAAGCATTTTCATAAACATGAAATTTCTTCACAGAGGATTCGATAACACCACAAAGAAGCAAGATTGTAACATCAAAAGAAAAAAACTGAAAACAATACAATGGGAGCCCGATCAGTTGGTTGTATGACTAAGCCTGCTAGGATGATCTAAGAAAAGAATCCCCATATCCTAAGGACTACGATGTTAAAGTTGTTAGGTGTTACCACATAAGAAGCCCCAAACATTCCTCTGAGAACTATAAGGCGCTGAA
This sequence comes from Hibiscus syriacus, assembly GCF_006381635.1. Taxonomy (NCBI): domain Eukaryota; kingdom Viridiplantae; phylum Streptophyta; class Magnoliopsida; order Malvales; family Malvaceae; genus Hibiscus; species Hibiscus syriacus. The sequence continues at coordinate 1,526,949 of NW_024062759.1, read as the reverse complement.
GCGCAAGATCCAAAACCTGATGGATTCAGGGGCATAAACGGCCGAAAAAGGGGGCATGGCATATACCATTTGCACTTAGAGGATTGTTTTGTTTAAACACATCTCTAATCTTTCATCGTTTGCTTAATATTTTAAAGGATTGAATTTATGCTACTTTCTAAGGTGGAACAATTGAACAAATTCTAATCTTTAGTTTTTCGAATATTAAATGAATTAAGGATTCTTTTAATTCTTCAAGAATTATAGATTTTTGACATATGGCAAGGTTAGACTTTTCTTATCCTGTCTCAAACCCCAAAACAAAATACCTCGATTCTTTACCCAAAATAACTCATGGTCATTACCAAAAAGACCAAATTCTTGAACATTGCCTTTATCTTTTAGATACACCCATACCTTTCTCTGAGTCAATAAAATCACACCACTGTCTTTTTGGACTCAAAATTGACATTTTAATACCATTAAAACCCAAGGCATTGAGTTGTTCATCTGAACATGAGTATTATTCTAAAGACAAAACTTGGGGCATCTCGCGGGGAGCTTGAACATTGAGACATCTGCGGAAAAAATAAGAAAAAATTCATTCGAAATAATTCTATCATGCATTAATTACACTGTTTTCATGTGAATAGAATTAATCTTGAAAATCTATCCCCCTGGGGATACCTCTTCTGTGAAGATTTACATGTATGAAATGGTGAACGGCTTTCTTTCATTATCCCTTCACAACAGGAGAAAAAATATATCCCTTGTGTCCCCTTTTGAGCCTGTAGTATTTTTCTTCTGATTCAACCCTAACCAAGAATCACCCTCCACACTGGGGGGCAAGGTGGAAGAAATATGCTCACATGAGCGAAGACATTGATTCAGATGAGATACCAAAAGGTGAACCAAATGCAAAGTGCGAAGATTCAATCAGAACAAAAAGGGCAAAAACAAAAAAGAAAAGAAGCAAAAAAGAAGAAAACAAAAAAAAGAACAAAAATCAAAAAGAAAATGGGACAAAAAAGTACATGCAAAGATTCCCTAAAGACAAATGGTACATCAAGCTTCAAACTATGAGATTGATCAAGCACAATCATTTCCGAATCACTGAATCACTTCACTCGAAGATCATGGAGCATCAAGAGAGAGAAACATTTTGAGCAAGATTGAAGGCATCATAATGAATTGATCCTTGGTTCAACACCCTGAAACACTTGTTTGGGCCTATTTATCATTTTCTTTCATAACCATGAACCCTGGCCTACATTACGTGCATTAAAAGTCCCTTCTAATCATACATGGATTTCTAAACAGAAGAGAATATCTTCATATTTCATCCCGCCCATCAGGATTAATCTTTGTTTGCAAAAAATAATGTAATTAATGCATGGTAGAGAAAAATAACAAATGGGGGGTTCAAGACGTAAATCCTGAATAACGTCTTGAAACCAAAGGAGGATTCGAGTTAAAAACCTGAAAAAGCGGCTCGAATATAAAAATTGTGCAACTGAGGCGATCACACAAATTCCTTGATAAGGCATCGCACAATCCAAATGTGACTATGAAAGCTGGGAGTCGGAGAACACTTCCAGTAGAGGAGCATGCAAGCTACCCCATCAAACCTTTGAGCATCAAATGTCAAACATTTGAGCATCAAATGCCAAACCTTTGACCAAACAAAATAACCTAAGACCTTTTTATCCTTTCCTTACTTAATCATTTCCCAAAGATAGCTTTGATCTTGGCACGTGTCAAATAGCTATAATTTATTGAAGGATTAACATTGTAATTAAACATTTGATATCCAATGAACTCTAGTTTTATGATTTGTCTCAATTGTAAAACCGTGAAAGAGACAATATTTTCAAAACTTTTGATTAAACATTTTTCGAAACTCTTTATTGATATTTTCATAACTTTGAAAATAAAAGAGAAAGAAAAACATTTTTTTTCAAACAAGACAGTCTCTCTAGAGTGGATCTTGGTGAATGACATGTGACTCTTAGACACAAAACTCATGCTCAGAATCAATGCTGAAGCAAGAAATGAGGAACATTTGGGGCATCTTTGGAGATTCAACATCAAATATTGGGGCATTTTTTGATATTGGGGCATCATTTGGGGATTCAACATCCTAATGCAAATTATCAGACCATTTTCAGGAGATAAAATATAACCAATTCATGTTACATGCATCTTATGCATACATTTTAGAGCATCATATTTATCATTTTCCACATACATAATTTTTTGCAGCTTTTAGAGTCAAGTTTCAACTTCAAGACGAAGGATACTCGATTCAAAAGCACCTTTAAAGATTCATGTTGGTTGCTTAACTCAACAGCAAGAAGCTACACTTCGACCATCTCGACAGATTGAAAGTTTCTCTCGAAACAACACAATTTGCTCGAGAGTGGATTTCAACTTCACGACGAAGGATATCTAGCTCGAAACCAAACATCCACGATTCTAAATCCACGACGGAGGATATCGTGCCACTCAAGACAACACAAGTTCAACTTCACAACGAAGGGATGGCTGGTTGACAACAATAATTTTCCAATTTTGGAGCCAATTTCAACTTCACAGCGAAGGATATTGGACTCCAGATAACACAAGTTCAACTTCACGACGAAGGGATCGCTGGTTGTCAATAAACAACTTTCCAATTTCAGAGCCAATTTCAACTTCACAGCGAAGGATATTGGACTCCAGACAACGCAAGTTCAACTTCACGACGAAGGGACCGCTGGTTTTCAACAAACAACTTCTCAATTTCAGAGCCAATTTCAACTTCACAACAAATGATATTGGACTCCAGACAACGCAAGTTCAACTTCACGACGAAGGGACCACTGGTTGTCAATAAATAACTTCCCAATTTTAGAGCCAATTTCAACTTCACAGCGAAGGATATTGGACTCCAGACAACACAAGTTCAACTTCACAACGAAGGGACCGCTGGTTGTCAACAAACAACTTCTCAATTTCAGAGCCAATTTCAACTTCACAACGAAGGATATTGGACTCCAGACAACGCAAGTTCAACTTCACGACGAAGGGACTGCGGGTTGTCAACAAACAACTTCTCAATTTCAGAGCCAATTTCAACTTCACAACGAAGGATATTAGACTCCAGACAACGCAAGTTCAACTTCACGACGAAGGGACTGCTAGTTATCAATAAACAATTTCCCAATTTCAGAGCCAATTTCAACTTCACAGCGAAGGATATTGGACTCATGCAGTTCAACTTTATGACGAAGGGACCGCTGGTTGTCAATGAACAACTTCCCAATTTCAGAGCCAATTTCAACTTCACATCGAAGGATATTGGACTCCAGACAACGCAAGTTCAACTTCACGATGAAGGGACCGCTGGTTGTCAACAAACAACTTCTCAATTTCAGAGCCAATTTCAACTTCACTACAAAGGATATTGGACTCCAGATAACGCAAGTTCAACTTCACGATGAAGGGACCGCTGGTTGTCAACAAACAACTTCCCAATTTCAGAGCCAATTTCAACTTCACAGTGAAGGATATTGGACTCGAGACAACGCAAGTTCAACTTCACGACGAAGGGACCGCTGGTTGTCAACAAATAATTTCCCAATTTCGGAGCCAATTTCAACTTCACAACGAAAGATATTGGACTCCAGACAATGCAAGTTCAACTTCACGACGAAGGGACCGCTGGTTGTCAACAAACAATTTCAATTTCGGAGCCAATTTCAACTTCCCAACGAAGGATATTGGACTCCAGACAACATAAGTTTAACTTCACGACGAAGGGACCGCTGGTTGTCAACAAACAACTTCTCAATTTCAGAGCCAATTTCAACTTCACAACGAAGGATATTGGACTCCAGACAACGCAAGTTCAATTTCACGATGAAGGGACCGCTGGTTGACAACAAACAGTTTCCCAATTTCAGAGCCAATTTCAACTTCACAGCGAAGGATATTGGACTCGAGACAACGCAAGTTCAACTTCAAAACGAAGGGACCGCTGGTTGTCAACAAACAATTTCCTAATTTCGGAGCCAATTTCAACTTCACAACAAAGGATATTGGACTCGAGACAACACAAGTTCAACTTCACAACGAAGGGACGGCTGGTTGTCAACACACAATTTCCTGATTCCAGAGCCAATTTTAACTTCACGACGGAGGATATTGGACCCGGAACAATGCTAGCTACTTGGATTTCAACTTCACGATGAAGGATATCCAATTCCAGGCTCAACTTCACAACGAAGGGGTCACCCGCGGTTTTAACTGCACGACGAAGGGAATCGTGCACACAAGCATCATCCATCTTTAGATTTGATTTCAACTTCACGACGAAGGATATCCAACTCAAAGAAAGAGTATCTGTCAACAAAGACCTTCGAGTTTGACTACGCTCAGCTCCAAGGCACATCATTTACAACATAACTCAAGGCTAGAAGAGTTATCTGCCATCAAAATTGTCGATTTCGATTCCATTCAGCTCGATGACACATAAATCGCACTACTTTCCGGTTGCAGTCGAGGTTTTCAAGTCGAGAAGAGGACCTGGGTTAACCGTGATTTAGTGACAAGCAACCATTTTCAAGAAAAAGCTATCTGTCAATGAAGATTTCTCAGTTCGATTCCGATCCAAGGTCTTTAAACCGAGAAGAAGACTGAAGGGCAACGAGAAGCCACGTGCTGATTCAAATTCCGAACTACGGCTTCGATTTCATATCATTTCAAGATGAACTCGGCTTCACGACGGAGGAGTCATCCGTAACTCAATTCGACAGGGAGTTATTGAAACATCAAAGTCAATTTTCAACTCCACCGAACGAAAAGTGTGTCTTTTAATCTTTGCCCTATCCCCATTACACGACTATGGGCAAAGAGGGGTAGCTGTCAACACACGTTTTCGTCCTACTAGGATTCAAACTCCTAAAAATAGGATAAAATTTTGCTAGGATTTAAACTCCTAAAAATATGATAGAGTTCTACTATGATTTAAACTCCTAAAGATATGATCCACAAGCACTATAAATAGCCATTGTAACTCACTATTGTAAGACACGATTTACACACAAAACACAGAGGAAAGCACGAAAAATACAAAGGCAAAGCTATTGTAAACGATTCGAAAAGGAAATAAAAGGTAGCATCTTTTTTACATTGGTTCGTTCATTTCTCGCATGTGCACGTTATTTTTCTTGAGATTTGGTTCGAATAACCCAAAACGTGGGTTGCACATATAACCAAAAAGGGGTGGGGTTTTGAAGTTTCGAACCTAGATCTACCCCCGAGGCGTGTTCATTTTTTTAAATATTTAATTCACCCCCCTAAATCATTTTTTCCTACTTTATTATTCTTGTTATATATGCATGTTACTTTCTATTAATTTATTATATGTATATATGTTTTTTTAGTGTTATTATATATATATATATATATTTATATATTTCCTATTTTACATGTATAAATACGTATATTACTTTTGATTTTTTTTTATTATTATTATTTTACTTATATATATATGATTTTACTTTTTTATATATTTTACTCATTTATTTATCTATTTTCTTTTTATTTTTATCTTATATTTTATGTTTTTATATTCTTTTACTTGTTTTATTTATTTATTTGTATTATCATTTTATTTTTATTTAGTTGTTTGCTATGTATATATTAGTGTTATTGTATTTTTTATTTTATATATTCTATTCATTTTATATTTACTTTATTTTTTTCTTAATCTCTTTATTTTATTTGTTTTACTTTATTTATCATTTATTCATCTCTTCTAACCCATATTTTATCTTTTAAAGGGTATATTTGTAAATCCGTCAAAGGTAAGTAATTTTGGATCATTATTTTATCTTTTAATTTAAACTTATAATTTTATTAATCAAAGACAACTGGAAATTATGTAGTACCGAAAGGGCACTTCAAGGGCGCTAATCCTTCCTTGACTATAACCGACTCCCGAACCCGACACATCTTTGGAAAGACGCAGATCAGGTAAGAAATAAGGTATCCGATCGATCTATTTATTCTTAAATAAATGATCGGTGGCGACTCCAATCCACATTTTTTAAGTCGAAGCCCAATTCTGGGACCCAACCGAAAGACGGTTGCGACATTGTGGAAACAAATGCATCATAGGCTGCCGGTTATGGTTGGGCTGATTAAAAGAGGAATTCCGTGCTCGATCAGTCCCTTTGTTTATTTTGCAACTGCGAATTGGAATCAATTCACCATGTTTTATGTCATTGTCATGTTGTATGCCAAGTTTGGCAGCGATGGTGCAGTTTGTGGAGATTAAACATTATTGTCCCTTTGAATGTTAAAGAGCTATTCGAGGTTTGGTGCTCTCAGAAAATAAGAAGGCAAGTTCGCGATCTATGGTTTCTGGGTTTCTTTGGACTGATTTGGAAAATATGGTTGTGCAGAAATAAAACAAGATTTAACGGGTGTTCTTTTTCGGTCGATCATATTTTTAATACTGCTTTGATTCAGATTGGGGTCTGGGTGAATTATTTATGGCCGGAGCTTATCCCTTATGCTCAAGATTTTGTTCGAAGTCCGGCTTCTTTTATTTTTCAGTGGTAATTGATTGTAACGCTTTGTCTAAGGATGGTTGCGACTCGGTTCTTCATTAGCTTTGTTTTGTCTATTTTCGGCTGGTGATGTCTTGTTGTTTTTACTGTGTTTATGCTTTGCTCTCTGGTTCCAGCTATCCGGGTGGGTGTAATTCGATGTAGCAGGATGTGGTACTGAGGCTTGGTTATTTGGATATTGAGTTTAAAGTCTACTGCCGAGAAGTGATTGTTTTGATTTTCTTTTAAGCATGTAGATGCTCTTTCTGTAATTAGGGGTTCAGTAGAGATTGTCGTTCTCAGCTCACCTGGATGTTGCGTGAGAATCTTAAAAACGCCTTCGGTTGAGTCTGAACGTGTCCATGGAGTTAGCGGGATCGTGGTTTGGTTCTGATTTGAGTTGCTCACTGTGTTTGTAGTCGTGGACAGTTATGCTTGGCTTTAAGTCTGGTGAATTTGTTCCCAGCTGCAGATCGGACCTTCCTCATCGAGCGGTGTTGGCTTCAGAGTTGTGTTGGTGTTCATGATGTTTTAATTTCCTGATGCTCGAACTGTATTGTAAGTTAGCTTAATGTGGGGCTGTGGTAGGATATACACTGTTAGTTGTATGACTTTCTTGTACTTGTTACCATCCATATCAGGGTATATTATTTTTTTTTCATTTAGGATTAGGGAGATTTTTTAATAAGGTCATTGAGATGGTGTATTTTATTATTGATTTTAATACAAAATACCCTATTTCAAAATAAAAAAAAATATTAGAAATTAAACGAATCATAATACAACATAAATAAAATCACAATATTACATAAATAACAAATTATGACCTATATTCTCTTTTTAATATATTCTCATCATTTTCACTTTTTATTCTTTCAAAGTAGTTTTGATTGAAATGATTAGAGCTGCATGAATCAACTTTTGAGTTATTTTGGAACTTCAGTGGGAATAATAACGAAACGTCGAGTGGACACACCACTATAATATATATTATGAATAATGAATTACTATAATCTTTTTAACTTTCAAAGGGCATTTTTTATTTTCCATGAAAGTAAGGGAGTTTTACCGTGCGACAGCCTTAATATACGATTAAATAAAGATGTTATTGGTTTTGTTATTATTTTTTTAATATTTCTAGTAAAAAATTATCTAAAACATTATTATTTCTACCTAAAACATAAATGTTTTTTAACATTTCCGGTAAAGTGTCCAATGATAATAAAATCGGTAGAAAAAAATAATATTTTAGGTAGTACTTTACCGGATATGTTAACAAAATCGGTAAATCGCCCAATAATAAAAAAACTGGTAAAAATAATAATATTTTAGGTAATTTTTTACCAGAAATATTAAAAAAATAATAACAAAACCGATAACATCGTTTTTAGTCGTATATTAAAAACGTCGCACGTGATACTTCCCAACTAGTTATTTCTTTGGGGAGTGTCTCGGGAAAGGCGGGCTAATATACGGTCAATATACGGCGTTACCGGATACATTATAATATATTTAACAAATTCGGTTTAGCGCTACTGGAAATATTGAGTAATAATAATATAGTAGGTCTAAATCATGAAGAAATATTAAAAAATTTGGCAACCGGCAAACTTAGCTTGTCGGTTTGTGTCGATACAAATGAAAAATGTATCGCTCCATATCAATATTACAGGTAAAAATATGACAAAACCGGTCTCGAAATGACAAAACCGATAAAACGATACCGGATATGTTGAAAGTGTCGATAATTTAATATAAGTATCGACACTTTTGGAATTTAAAAGAGAAGAAGTTATAGCGCCTATAAAGTGTCGATACTTTAAAAAAATGTATCGATCCATAACAATATAACAGGTAAAAATATGACAAAACAGGTCTCAAAAATGACAAAACCGGTAAAAAATACCGGATATGTTAAAAGTGTCGATAATTTAATATAAATATCGAAATTTTTTGGAATTTAAAAGAAGAGAAATTATAGCGCCTATAAAGTGTCGATACTTAAAAAAAATATCGATCCATAATAATATAACATGTAAAAATATGACAAAATCGGTCCCAAAATGACAAATCCGGTAAAGCGTTACCGGATATGTTGAAAGTGTCGATAATTTAATATAAGTATCGACACTTTCTGAATTTAAAAGAGAAGAAGTTATAACGCCTAAAAAGTGTCGATACTTTATGAAAATGTATCGATCCATAACAATATAACAGCTAAAAATATGACAAAACCGGTCTCAAAATGACAAAATCGATAAAGAACTATCGGATATGTTGAAAGTGTCGATACTTTAATATAAGTATCGACACTTTTGGAATTTGAAAGAAAAGAAATTATAGCGCCTATAAAGTATCGATACGTATAAATTGTCGATACATTTATAAAAAGTATCGATCTCAATACATTGAAACCGATAATTATTAACAGGTTACAATGTAACCGGTAAAAATATACTTGTTAATTAGCAAATATGTCTACATTATGTATCGACACTCTTTAAATATGTGTCGAAACTTTTTTTCCAAAATAAAAGCACAAACAGTTAAAATTATATCGATTCCAAAAACATCAAAATCGATAATTATAATGTAATAGGTCAATTTACAATGTAACCGGTTGAAATTTACCAGTTTTATGAGAAAATATGTCAATATAAACGCTACTTATTACATTATATAAGCGCTACCTAATATGCTATTGTACTTAATAATATTTCTGGTTAAATGCCTATTTTATTATATAAACGCTACCTATTACATTATATAAGAGCTACCTAATATATTATAGTGCTTGATCATATTTTTGGTTAAATGATATACCTAATTACAGCAGAAGTACGCATTTCTTTGGCTGCATCTTGCTTTCCCTATTATATACTCTTTCTTTCTTCCTTTTTCGTTATTTATTGTAGAATTGGTAGTCGTTTTTGAGCATAAGGGTACCATCCAATTCCTCCACAAATACATCTTCAGAATAAAATGGATATCAAGAAATCTATGCGAAAGAGTACTAATTTTAGTGATTAATTATAAAAATAGATATAAACGAAAAATAATTACGAATCTCGTAGTAATCTCAAATATGTAATTAAACATTGACTTAGATTTTATTTTTATTTGAATAATAACGTGCGAATGATATAATTAATGTTTCATAATTCCGTTATTAGTTAAACAAAAACGATACAGGCAGTTCCCATAGGCATTTGCATGATCATCATGACCATGGAATTTTTTAACCTTGGAAAGAGAAGACACGAGCTGCATTATTGTAACTTATCTCTGCCAATTCTTCTGCGCTCATTTACAGTAGAGAGGCAACGTATATCAGCACCTGCAGAACCCACAGCATTGAATTACTTGGCCGTAAATTAAGATTAGGCATGGTATCACAATTATAGGGTGTTGAATTTCTCAACTATTAAAAATTATAAAAAAAATCTTCTAATTATAAAATGTTATTTTGTTGAATCCTTAATTATTAAAAATTACAAAATATCATCCGACTATTCATATGTTCAAAATTTAACATTTTTCGGGAAAAAATGGTGGCATTCTGATAATACATTAACATATTGATCGCGATATGATAAAATTTGATTCTATAATTGTTTGAGTTGTATTTTGTCGATCGACTCTCCGTTTATATTATACCGTCGAGTCAATACTTAAAATTTTATGTCGTCGAGCTAGTGTTTGAAAGCAACGACTGTACTTGTAGACATCATTAAAATATGATCTTATCATATTTCAGACAACATGTACAAAATAACGTAAAGCTCAAACAACTGTCAAGTTTTGAACAAAAAATGATGAGTTTGAAACATATGAATAGTCGGATAATTATTTTATAATTTTTAATAGTCGAGAAACTCAACAAAACGTCATTCAATAATTGAGAGATCATTTTGTAACTTTTAAGAATCAGGGGACTCAACAAAACAACGTCCTATTGTCGGAGTAGCATTTATGTACTTACCCTTATATAAATTATTTGGAAAAAGAGAAGAGGAAGAAGACGTACACTACGAACATTTGCAGGCTGATTAAGGGTATCATTCCCAGGAACGAAGTAAATAGGGTATGTTGAAAGGGCATCAGGTGCATCCGTTTCCAATAAAACTCCATCCAAAGGCACCGCCTTCACAATTTTTCTGGCCTTGTCCTCTTCGAGTGGCATCAAATGTCGAGGGAATGAGAAGTAGGAGCCCAGCTGTGTGAGTTGAGGTACAACCTCTATTAATCCATTGAAAGAATGGAGTATCACACCTGCTGGAAAAATGTCCCGTTCCCATTCAAATTTAACAATAATTAACAACGTCAAAACACAATTTTAATTAGTTGATTAATGTGGTAATCAAGAATTAATCATACTTCATTATTTGAAGAAGCTCGGAGAATGTTTCAAGGCAATGTCTTTTCAACTCTCTTGCAAGTTCAAGCTGTTCTTGAACACTTCCACCTTCCAAACAATAATATCATCTTTGAAACGTCATATTAAATATAAATAATTTTTAAAATATAGTCATTTAAATAAAAAATTACAAGAAAAGTTGAAAAAGAATGGTACAAACCTGTTCCCCTAAATCAACCCCTTGTCCCAGAGGGCTTTTGTCTAGACCAATCTGTAAGCAGTGTTTGCATGCATACATAAAATGACATATATACAACAAGATGAAGAGAGGGATTGAAAATCAATATGCTAAATAAATTTAAATATAGTAAAATTGATTTTGGACTTAGTCAAAATTTTTAAAAATAATTCAAAATCCAAAATAACTTGAAAAATATGTGTTCTTAATTGCTTTATATATATATATATATGAAATATTTTGAGTCAATTAAATATGTTTAAAGTGTTTAAAATGTGTTTCAGTCACTATTTTACATTGTTCATGAAACTGTTCATACACGGTATTGCTCATAGTTTGGAAACTTTGTAAGAGTTTTTAAACTTTTATTAAGAGTTTTGAAACTTTAGAAAAGTTTCAAAACTTTGCACCTAGAAATTGTTTTAGTGGTCCAGTATTATTCAACATTCATATTTTTAAGTAAGAGTTTCGAAACTTTCATCAAAGTTTCAAAACTTTCAAGAACAGTATATTTAAAAGTTTTGAAACTGCATGTGTAGGTGGCCTTTATTGCATGTTTTAAAACTTTCCAACGGCTATAACTCATCCCCAACAGTCATAAACGGCTAGCAACTCATTCCACACAATAAAAACACTCCAATGACACTTGAATAAGGTTACTACACCTATCCAAGCTTAGATATCAAGAGAAAAGAGTTTTCATTCTTATTTCCTTCATTTTTCTCTTGTATGCAAGTGTATAGAGCTTAATTGATATTTTTTGTTTTTATTCTTGTGAGCTTAAATCTTTGTAAATACCTACCTTTTGATGTTTCTTGTTTACATTTCTTATCCTTTGTAAAAGGGGAGAGGTTCTAGTTTTGCCTTGAAAAACTAGATAATTCTAAAGGTTACTCTTGACTCTAGAAAAAGAAAGAACAAATAAGTGAATTTCTTGAAATCCTTAGTGTGGAGCTAAGTTAGTGGATGTAAACTTTGATTGAGAAAGTCAAATCACTATAAATCATGCGTCTAATTCTTATCTTTTATTGCTTCCGCACCAAATATTTTTAAAGGCCAATTCACCTCCTCTTGGCACTTTTCGGTTGATCGTAAGAGCCAAAACTAATAACTATCAAGTCCCTCTGAAAGACATATGAATCCTTTAGTGTGTTCCTTATGCACATAAATATTATTCTCTCGTTTTAAAAGTATGAATGTGATATTTGAAATAAAAAAATGGTTTCTGATCTCTGGTTTCTAACACTAGATACATCCAACTCTTGATTCTGATATTAATGGTTACTGATTACTATCTATATGATCTGATTTTTATTGGTGTACTTTGTGGGTAGGATTTTGGAGTCTTTAAAGTTCAACTAGCTTGTAATTCCTTACGGACCTTACAATTTGGGAAACTACATATTGGAGTTCGGTTGGAGGGCACAATATGTGAACTTTGTTTTCTTATACAAAAAATATATGCTTGTGATTTATGACATTTCTGGTTACTGTTATACTGATTTATATTGGGGCATGTCTGGGTAAGTGTCTAGAGTTCTAAGGTTCAGCTAGCTGGTAAATCATTTATGTTCTGAACATTTTATTGGACCCCTATGCCATCGGGTATATGGTAGTCTTATGAATGCAATTATGGGGAGCTACATTTTGGTGTACGGGTGGAGGGTATTATTGTGCTTTAAAAATATATTTTACTGAAATAAACTACTATTTCTGGTTTTGTTGAAACACACTAGACTTCCCAACTCCATCTTTTGAATCTCTCTCTCAGAATGTTCCCTTTGACTTGTAAGCTTCCTAACTGTTACCTGAAGAATTAATTAGTGAGACATCAGGCTCATTACTATGACATGTATATTCTTGGACAACTAAGGAAATATTATGCTTCCATATATCGACTTGTCCTTTAGCTTCATCTGGTAGTTTTGTATTACTGAGCTTTCCAAAGTTCACTCTGTTACTCACCTTTTCAGGTTAAAGAATTATGTATGTGTAGTATCGACATCAATGTGAGAGTTCCTTCAGTGTTGCTTACGAAGTACGGTACATTTGTAATTAGGGGCATGTAGGTCTCATTTTTGTATGTATATCGGAGTCTATAACTTGTTTTGAAATTGTGTATGATTGGACTCTAAATTTAATTTGGGAATGTTTTCTGAACTAAAATAATATTTACAAATTGTTTTATGATTTGAAATGATTTAATAAAATTCTTTTTATTTTCTGAATTTTTATCGTGGGTCACTCCGATGCCGTAATGTGATACTTCAGATCGGATCGGGCCACCTATATTAATTTTGGGGTGTTACATTTAGTGGTATCAGAACTTAAGTTGAGTCGAGCAGTGTACAAGGATTTTGATGTTGATGATCGCTTCTTTCATGTTTTTTTTTATATGTTGCCAAAGAATAAAATGATCGGAGATTATCCACGAATTAGAACACCACCAATGTGGTCGGTAATTCTTCGAAACAGTTGTCTTGATAGATGCATGACTTTTTATAAAACAACGGGGCGGAACTATTGGGGATTGGTCAATCTGAAATTTTAAAAAATAATTATTTTAAAACGTAAAATGAACGTATAATATATTTTTATTCTACCAAAAAATAATATGCTATATACAATCATTCGTGCTATCAAATTAATGATTTTTCACGCATTAGTATTATATTTTTATGTCTTCTTTTAATTTATTTTATTATTATGTATTAGATTATCATGTTAAACTAATTTTTATAAATAAAGAAATTAAATGAAGCAATAACTCAATAAGGAAATAGCTTTGACGATCAGCCACGTACAGTCCAAGTAATTCACAAATGTCCAGGTTGTCCTGATAATATAAACAAATTAACCATAATAATTAATTAGAAAAAGTAATGTCAACCCCATTTGCCATTGTTCCTCTTTCTTTATCTTCTTTGCTATCAAAACTATTTTATGCTCAGAACAAATAAATAAACCAAGCAATTTTCAAATGTCCAGGTTGCCTTGATAATATAAACAATTTATCCATATAAATTATAAAAGAATAATTAAAATGTATTAATAAAAAAAGTAGCCGGGCCCGTAATAATTGGACTAGTAAAAAGCGTATTATCTGCAGTCCAACCCACATTCCACAAGAGACGGCCCGTCAGATCGGGGCACGAACGGATCCAACCGAATCCACACAAACGAAAAAATCAAAGCTAAAACAATCGACCACACAACAACAATGGTGGGAGTCCTGTTCTGTCGCCCCAACAAACCCTTTAGCAAGGGATAAAGATGAACAACAACCCAGAAAGCAAAGCAAAGCTTCCCGAAAAATGTTCCCCATGAATCATACCCATTGTTGATCGCCTTTGCAATACCAGCAACAACTCCTATGATGTTTATTATGACCAACGTCGTCGGTGGGATGAGCAAAGTCGTCCATTTTAATGCAAGAAGTTGGGATAAATAATCTTCATTATCATCGTCTACCTTGGATGTTTCAATGGTGTTAGTGTTGATGCCAGTTATGACCTTTAAATGCCCTTGAAATAAAGCGAATAGTTGAGCCGAAACGCTTCCGATGAGCCAAACCTGTTCATTTCTCCACCATTCGTGGATGCTGATTCTGCTCCATCTCATTTCCAGGATGTTTGTTGCGAAAATGGACAAGAAAAGCGACAAGAAACACAAGCTTCCGGCGCTGGTGAGCTGCAAAATATATAAGCAAATTGAAGATTGCATCAATGGAGATGTGGCTAGTTTGTGTTTATGGTTAGAAGGTTCAATATACCTGTGGAATGATGGATTTGCCTGTGAACAAGCAGACAGCCGGGAGTGTACAATATGCGAGAAGAGGAATGGAGGTCCATGGATACACAACCACATTTATGTATGAAATACGTTCCAACCACTTTAGACCACCTCCGTATCCATACCAAACAGGACAATGCCTGCTTAAGAATATTTCGACCGATCCAAGTGCACATCGGAGGACCTGTTGCAGGTGATCCGAAAGGTTGATCGGAGCAGATCCCTTGAATGCTGGCCGAGCAGGATCACAGTACACAGATCGCCAACCATGGTAATGCATTTTAAATCCTGTTAATATATTCTCAGTATCCGAACCATACATCCATCCAACCTACATCACAACAAATGTTTACATGAATTCTTATATTATATATCTATATATCTATATGTATGTATGTACGTTAAGGGAAATATAGATACCACCTCTTTTCCCCAGTCGGTTTTATCTTCATAGCTACAACTGATAACATGAATACCTTCTCTAAGCTGCGATGCTAGGCTAGCAACTTCGATTGTTTCACCATTCTCTTGCAAGGTTGTTGTAATAAAAACAGGGGACTGGCCAAACTTCTCCAGTTCAGTTTCATTTCCAGCGTTCGGTTTACCGCGAGTACTAGAATCGAATACAACACCTTCTTCAGCCTCCATGGTAGAACACATAAGTGGATAAGCTTCTTCATCACCTTGTTTAGTATGTCTTGTCTGACTCTCTGCCTTCGGTAACTTAATAAGCTTCTTCTTCTTCTTCTTCCTTCTTAAGAACAAACAGTCACAACACCATTTTTGCCAACAATTGCATGTTCTTATTGGTTGCTTCTTTGGTTTGGGAGCATCATAGCCGTAAAGTGCTAGCCTTCTAAATACACACCCCGTTCCAGTATACATAGGACCTTGGATGCCATCCAAACCTTTCATATTAACCTGAGTCGGAGGACTTGGTCATTATATTTTAGCAAAGATCAACAGTAACAAAGCAAGAAGTTGATAGATCAAATACAAATACTTACATAAAACAATACGGGGTTTCTATATCGATGCTGGTCATCGATGTTGAACTCGTGCAAGAATTGGACAAAACCCACTCTTTTTCCTAGCGATGAATCCATCATGAAACACATTGCCTCTCTAAGAGCCTTGCTATTGTTAATGTAGTGATTGTAATCCAAATTCAACAGATATGGTGCATTTGTGAGCAGTGCTGAGACTCTAACCAAAGCATTCATGGCTCCGGCCTTTTATGGTGATTAAAACTAGGCCTCTTTTCTCTAGAAACATATACCAATCGAGGCAATTCATTTGCACCCGTGTCATGTCTTTCACCTCGTCCGAGAAAAACCTGAATCATCCCAGGATGATCGTAGCTATTGTTCCCAGGCCAAGGATTTCCATCCTGCATAATCCATCCATCTTTTGGAGCCTTTTGAGCCTTGGCAACCAATGTGTTGATTCGAATTTTGAACTCTTCGTACTCTCTCTGCACTCACAGATTGGCATCAGGTTCACCGAGCGATTACTGATCGACCATAAATGATAGAACAAACATGGATTGAGCTTGAAAAGCGTGAAGTTACCTTCATTGCTCTCCTTTCCATCACAAACGATGGTAAAACCATGCCGTTGAAATAATTGATCTTTTGGCAAAAGTACCACTCGGGTGCCCTCGGTTCAATGTTGAACTTCTTGCAGAATGGTATCCATTTCCTTGCAAATTCAGATGTTTCTGACAATGTCTCGAATGTTAGCATGGAAGCACCATCGTCGGAAACATAACACGAGACCTTATCGACCGGGTAATCCACAGCAAGTACGGAGAGAACCGTGTTTGCAATCACCAATGGTGGTTCTTTCAATGGATCAACCGTGGTTACAAATATGTCCATATGAGCAAGTTGTGAAGGTTGTCCCTCTTCTTCATACCTTAAGGCCAATCGATCGAGATACGTTTCCCGGTTGATCGGAAACCATTTGGGGAACTGATCAAGAATCCATGAAAGAGCAAAGCAGGTTTCACAGATGACAGATACAAGCCATAAAGCATAGGCATCCTTCACCGGGTGCTTCACTCGATAGTGTAAGAAAAACATGAGAACTACAAGTCGAATTACGATGATTATCCGATACGGGTTGATCTGGCTCGATGAAATTCTCAGCTTTCTCCACAATGGTTGTCTAGCCTCGTCCATTCTGATCCACGACAACTACTAATTTAGTTGTAATGAAACATAAAGCAAAGCAATTTACGGTTTATACTAAAAGAGTTGTATTAAGGAGCTTACAATGCTGAATCGAAGTCATCACAAAAGACATCTATGCTACCGTTATCAGACTTCATCAGTTGTATTTTTTCTTTCTCTTGTTTCCATGTCTCCATTCTATTCTTCCAAGCAACACTTCCATAGCCATAAGTTGTTAAATCCTTTTATGGATTTTAAAATACACGGTATTAAAAATCCGCATCCGACCTTACCCGAGATAATTATTTATATAATTAAATATACAACTTTTATATATAATACCTTGTGGCCATTACTGAGAAGGGGAAGCTGGGGCTCGACAAGATTGTGCTTCTCATTATTCCTTCCCTGGAAATCGAGCTCATTGTCTAAGTCATCAATGTCATCTTCCTCTTCATCACCTTCCACTCTGGGAAAGCCTGAACAAGTTTGAAACAATGACGGAACATCCAATAACACAAAAGTACATGATAAACCAAGAGAGAATTGTATTGAGAAGTGACCCTTGAGACGTTTGAATCTGGTTTTGCACCGAGGGCAGGCTTGATTCCCTTCCTTACGCTCGTAGTCATAGCAAACACGACAGATAGGGAAGGCACACTCATCGCAGGCCATGAACAACTCTCCCTCCTCTGCTGTTAGCTCTATTTCATCCCCGCATATGTTGCATGTTTGTCCCATCAAATGTTCCCTTGCTGTCCCCTGCTGCAAATTTTGCACCCTTCGCTCTTATTTTCCACCTACTTAACATTTCAAAGCACACACATATATATATATATGCATATTAAAAACTTACAGAAGAGTCGTCCCCATGAAGACGAATAACGAGGAGCTCGTTCGAGTCATGAGTACCAACAACTAAACCACAGTTCACTTGCATATCTGTTCAACCTAGAAGTTTTCCCATAAAAATATGAAACCCATCATCATAATTGCTTCTTCTGCTCCATTTATCATTTACAAGCTCAGAACAAAACAAACAATATGATAAACTGGACTGTTGGGGTAATTTAATTAATATCAAAGCTTAAGCTATATAGTTATTTGCACACTTCAAATTTGCATCTATTGCAAAAAAAAAAAATTATTCAAAGGGAATGAAATGGTGGAAACTTCGATTACTCTTGTAACAATTACATAGATTAATGTATCTTGATGCATGACATAAAATTAGCATAAATTAATGAATCGACGGTTATTACAAAGATAATTTTTAACTTTTGTTCTTGTAAAAGGTAATGTCAAACAAGGATTCAGATAATCAGACTGATCATGTAAAAACAAAGGCATACAAATACTGACGTAAAGTTCCGACGCTTTGAGAGAGAAAAAATGGAAAAGCTTGTACATGGACGCTTCAAAAACATTTAGCACTGTCTTGATTTGTAGTATTCAGTGGTGTTTGACTGTTTGATTAGTAGCACAGTCAATCTTTAGAATTTATCTCTTCACTTCCTATAAGCCAATAGTTTTATGGAAACAAAATAGAAGTATATTACAGTGGGGATCATTCAAACATAAATAGACGGAAAACAAAATGACAAAGATGAAAAACAATTATCATAATAATCTGAACATAAGACTTTATGGACACCAGTCATGCTGTTCCTTCCCACCTTAAAAGTTCAACTACCTGGTAAATATCCCTCAAATCATCATGTCTTTTACAAAGCAGAAGCTAGTTTTGATTTACTCTTCTTAACCTCGATTGACTGCTGTTTCAACGTTGTCCAATTCCCGGGCAAACCTTTCATGGCTGGAGCTGGCAAATAAATTGGCACCAAAGCTCCAGCTTCTCCTTTCTTGCTCTTGCTTGGTATGAAATAGCTGATTAACCTGTAGCTTTTGCTGGCCCTGCAAACACAGCCTACCCCATCCGAAATCGACGTCTTCGTATCCCATTTTCGTTATATCCGATATACCGTATGTACCCATAACTTTGGGAAAATGGAGCTGTTTACCCCGACTCACCATTAAAGCTGCCACTGATTTCGCGTATTCCATCGTCACGCTTGCTTTGACTTGCTTCACTAGTTTCACTGCATACCCTAGTGGGTTAGGGACAAGTTTTCCAACCGTTGTCATTGCAGCTGGGAAGACGAATGCATTCCCATAATATCCTGATGGCAATGAGGGATTGGATCTAGGACGGAGGTTTGCAACACATAGCATGCGCACCTTTTCGTCAGGGCCGAGATTTAGAGCAATAGTTCGACAACGCCATAAGCACGCGGTTAGGAGTTCGAACTTGGAGCAGTGGCGAAGGTGGGACGGGAGGAGACTACGAAGAGATGAAACCTCATCAGGGCCAAAGAAAAAGGAACGTTGAACCAAGTTGTCCGATGGCCAGGTGGTGGCTTCCACTTCGTCATACTCGTGATGCTTGAATGTAACTAGTGGTGGGTCTTCAGCATCTAAGGTATGTCTTTCCCAAACGGGTGAGATGGAGAAAGCAGTAGCTCCTCGTGCCATTTTTCCCATATCGGACAAGAATTGTTTTAGACCACTACCATCACATATTACATGATTAAAGCGAAAAGCGAAAAGCGAAGATAAAACCACCACATCTCAACAGTGTAATCTATATTAAGAAAATTAATTAAAATTATTAAATCTATAATAAAAAGAAAACAATAAAATTTAAAAATTATCAATTAAATTATCATTTTAGCTTCGAGCCTTAAAATAAAAACTAAAAACATCTCTTGTTATATAACCTAATCAGATGAATGATAATGATTTGCTACCTGGGTTGACAACAACGGACAATTTAACATCCCATCAGAGCCAGGAACATTATAAAGGAGGTCATCAAGGCAAGGAAATGGAGGGTGAAGTACATCACCAAACTCTTCAAGCGTAACTTCCGCATCTGCCTCTATAAACATCATGTAATACCCCAAAAATTTAGATAATGATCAAAATAAAAATTTTGAAAGTTTGATAGTCAAAGTAGAAAATTTGGGAAATGTTTAAGGAATTAAGTGGTAATTTTCTCAAAAAGAATGTTATTCCATAAATGGATTTATTTAGTGATCAAATTATACATTTGGTAAAGATTGGTGACCAAAGTATAAACTTTGAAAAGTTCATGGACCAAAATGTAATTTTGAAAAATTACAAATTTGTCACGAAAATAAGAAATAAAAATATTATTTTCACATTTTTAAAATGTTGGAAAATAATATTTTATGGTTTAATTTCATGTTTAAGTTTAATTGTTTGATTAAAGTGACTGAATTGTAAATTTTGGAAATTTCAAGGGCAAAACGGTAAAGTGAAAAATTAATTTGTTCATCTTTGACTATTGAAAGATGACTAGTCTGATATTTATTTGATTTTGAATATGATAAGGATATGTATCTTGGTTTAATGGTGATTATAAAGTTTTATTAAGGATAAATTGATATTTTCCAAGTTAATGATTTAAATAATTTTTTAAAGGATGATAAGCATGATATCAATCAAACATATCACGCTAAAGTGTTCTTCTCTTCTCCATGGACGTGAAAAAGCTTTCAAGGTAAGAAAAATATTTTATTTTCAATTTTTGAGCTAATTCCTTTGCAATTGGAGTTATGTCGTGAGATATGAAAGTGATATAAACGAAAAACGCTATCATTTGGTACCAATATTACTTTCTAATCTTGTTGGATTTCAAAGATCCCAAATCTAAGGGTTTATGTTCATGATAGGATCCATGAAATTGATGATAAATTTTGATGATTTACATGTTGTAGATTCATATTCAAGTATGTATGATGATTAGAACATGTTTAATATTTCTAAAACTTGTTCTTTAAGTTTTGGCCATGGATTGTTTGAGTAAGAATAATTATGGAAAATTTATATATGGGTTGGAAATGATAAATGAAGTATTCTACAAGCTTTAGAAAATTTGGTGACTATTTCGTAATTTTTAAAAAGTTGGAGATCAATTCGTAAATTCTAGAAAATTTAGGAGTTGTTGTATAAGTGTTGTATAATTGATGTACTATGCTAGAAATTGTTGATTTGGAATTTAAATGAATGTATGTGATAAAATGGTGAAGGACCATTTTATGTAATTGGAAAAGTTGGTGCAAATATTAAAAGGAATTATTAAGTGTTTAAATACTTGGTAGAAAATGAGTATATTATGGAATTGTTATGGGATTTGTTTATGTTAGTACAATACTAACATAGGTATTGATATGAATTTGTGATTTAATATAGATTGTGATTGATTTGTGATCGAAGCAAGTCAAATAGAAAAGGGTTTATTGTGGACAATTAGTGAGGATCATATTGTGGACTAAATAAAGTGTCAAGGTGAGTACAATACATACATGACATTATACATGGATGTTGTATACATCATTAGGAAGACTTGCGATAAGTCGACCTTGTTTATATCAGCATAATATATGTCATTTTTGTAACTTTGACATGACATTGAAATGTCATGGTATGGAATCAAAATTCATTGATCATGAAAAATGTGATATTTTACCATGAATGTTTTCGGGTATGAACTACCCAATGTTAAATATTGATAATATACTTTGTCATGGATGGATCAAATAAAATAGATTATATGCCCAAGTAAGTCATTGAGGGACAGGGTATAGTTGGCATGCCATAGAGTATAGCAGCTGTAGGTTTATATTACACTATAGTGTGTAAGGACACTAAGTGTACATGGTGGGCACAACCTTATGTGTAATACACTTCGGTGTATATGGTGGGCACGACCTTATGTGTAATACACTTTGGTGTATATGGTGTGCACGACCTTATATGTAGCACTATGGTGCAAATATTACTCGAATACCCAGGGTCCTCAGGGTTGTATATTGGGCTATTGTTTATGGTTTTATTGTTTATTGATTAATAAATGGTAAGCATGCAAATAAGCTTACGAGATTATGGAATAATGGCAAGTATATTGGTAAAAATAAGCTTATTAGCTTATGTGATAAATGGTAAGAAAGTTTATATTATTTTAATCATGGTAAAATATTGGACATGTATGTAACATGATTTAATGGCATTTGTTTTTGACAATGAAATTCATGCATGAGTTGTATTGCACTGTTATTGTTATAATTGTCTCACTAAGTATATACTTAGAGTGTGATGATTTTCACGCGTAGGTAAAAAGTCAGTATTGGAATAAAGAGTTTAAAGCGACATCAAGTATCGAGAAGTATATTTCAATATCAGTAAAACATCCTAAGTTATAATGTTAATTTTATTAGTGATATGCAATTATAAATGTTTCATTTATTTTGTTGAACAAATTTGGAAACAAAATGGAATTTTTATGAATTTATATGTATTTTCTAAAGTTACTATTGCAGTTACTGTAGCAATGAATAGTAACCACATTTTAAGAGAATTTCTAGATTGCTTAAGGGGAACCGATTCCCCTTATAGGAATCGATTCCCCTTATAGGAATCGATTCCCCTTATAGGAATCGATTCCCCTACTGTACACTTTTCACGATTCGTTGTTCGCTATTCATAAAAAAATCTTTTGAACTAAATTTGTTACAATGAAACACAATTAATATGAAATGATATATACAATATCATTTACCAATTTAAGAAAATAAATTTTAAATCACTTTTGAATTGAAAATGGTTTTAAAACAATAGTGAAATATATAATCTGTATAGGTATAATTATACGGGTTATGGGTGTTACACATCACTCCCTCACCACTGCAATCCACTATAAACTTACCGTTTTCCCCTTCCCTTAGTCCACCAGCAAAGGGATAATAAAAGACAAGGGTTTTTGCTAGCGCCTCCCTAATAACTTCTGCAGGATTGCATTTGAAATCTTAAACTTAGTTAATCATCAATGTCTGATAATAGTTTTTGTTCACGTGGCGTGGGCTTGGCCGGAGTGACAAACTCGGCTTTGCATCGTCGGACAATGAACGTGGAAAGAGTGTCTGAAGATGTTACCATGACAGCAAGATGTTGGATGATAACCAATAAGGGGAAGAAACCTATTTCTGAATCAAGTGTTTGGAATGATTTATAAAGGAACCAGAGAGTACAAATTTCGTATTTAATATCTGATTCCACCTTAAAGCTGGGAAATGGATGAAATAATGTAAGTGAGATTTTTTAATTCTCAATATAATTTAATTTAGGGATTATTTTTGCATCTAAGGTGAATTGCACAGTACTAACATAAAGACGTCATGTGCTCCACGAGTCTTCAAGTTATATTGAAGACTCTACGACTGCATGGCGTCTTCACGCAAATGAAGAAGATCCCAAGAATACATACGTCTTAACCAATGAAAAAACCTAATTTAAAAAATAATATAATTATAAGAAAATAATTTTCCCTAATCTTATACGGAGGAAGCCCCTTAAAGTTGTGTTTTCAATTTTCAACACTGTAGTCAATGTATAATGTTGAGAAAATGATCGACTGGAGTACGTTAATACGACCACAATATTTACTGGATATGCAAAGCGGGAAAAATAAATAAAGTGAACACAAGAATTTATGTGGTTCGGCGTTAATGCCTACGTCCACGGGCAGAGGAAAAAAAATTCACTATAACAAGATGGATATTACAAGTGTTCTCCCACTCGAAACACAACTCGAAATCTCACAACTCTCACCCTGGGAGAAAACCCGACTCTCAACTTGAAACTCTCTCAACTCTCAAACTCTTCTACTTGAGTTTTTTTGTGTAACAAGTGAAAAAGGAATTTGATCATTGCTGCAAATTGGCAATTTTCAACCCGCCAGCTTGTTGTACAGCTACCTTTGACAATTGCTTACAATTTGAATCGTTTGTCCCCTTGTCTTCATCTAGAAGGAAACAACTAACCCCTTTGAATTCAAGCCACATCTAACAAATCTCCACCTTGGCTTGAGATTCTACCAAGACAAACATTATAGCAAATTTCTTGAACTAGATCACCTCTTTCAAACACCTCTGCGGGCATTCATCAATTACGAATATCGACCGAGTTCAAGCAATGCTTGAACTTGTATGATGGGATCACCTTTGTCAACATATCTGTAGGATTTTCCCTCGGTAGCAACCTTACTAATAACAATGTCACCTTGCATAACATGTTCCCGAACAAAATGATATCTGACATCGATGTGTTTGGTCCACTCATGAAACATCTGATTTTTGGTCAGATGTATGGCACTCTGGCTATCGCAAAATACAACATTAGAATCCTGTTGTAAACCTAAACTGCTTACTAGACCTTTCATCCACAATGCTTCTTTCACTACTTCTGTCATTGTCATATACTCCGCCTCAGTTGTAGATAAGGCTACAGTAGACTGTAATACAACTTTCCAACTTATGCCCCCTCCAGAATAAGTGAAAACATAACCTGTCAAAGATCTTCTTTTGTCCAAATCTCCAGCATAATCAGAGTCCACATAACCAGTGACACTGCTAGAGCAGTTACTCTGATCATATACCAAGCATAAATCTGCAGTACCTCTCAAATACCTGAGAATCCATTTAACGGCCGGCCAGTGTTCCTTGCCAAAACAACCCATATATCTGCTGACCACACTAACTACATGTGAAATGTCTGGACGAGTGCAAACCATTGCATACAACACACTTCCAACTGCACTCGAGTATGGAATGTGAGTCATCTGCTACTTTTCTTCATCAGATTGTGGTGATAATTCTGCAGAAATTTTGAAATATGCTGCTAATGGAGTACTCACAGGTTTCACCTTATCCATGTTGAAGCATTGAAGAACTTTTTCAACATAATTTTTCTGCGATAAACAAAGCTTGCCCACCTTATGAATATCCATGCCTAAGATTTTCTTGGCAGTACCCAGGTCCTTCATCTCGAACTCACCACTTAACTGAGACTTTAAATTTTTGATTTCCAATATGTCTTTAGAAGCAATCAACATGTCATCAACATATAACAGCAAATAAATGTATGAATCATCTGAGAGCTTCCTATGATAGACACAAGCATCATAGTCACAACTTGTGTAACTATGGTGAATCATGAACCCAGGTCCTTCATCTCGAACTCACCACTTAACTGAGACTTTAAATTTTTGATTTCCAATATTCTTTAGAAGCAATCAACATGTCATCAACATATAACAGCAAATAAATATGAATCATCGAGAGCTTCCTATGATAGACACAAGCTCATAGTCAACTTGTGTAACTATGGTGAATCATGAAGCTAGCAAACCGCTTGTACCACTGCCTAGGCGATTGTTTCAATCCATATAAGGACTTCTTTAATAGGAAGACATGGTCTTCCTTACTCGGCATTGTGAAACCTTTTGGTTGACGCATATAGATTGTTTCCTCGAGCTCACCATGCAAGAACATTGTCTTTACGTCAAGTTACTCAAGTTCTAGATCGAACTTGGCCACCATGGCAAGCAATACACGAATGGAGCTACGCTTCACAAATGGGGAGAAAACTTCATTATAGTTAATCCCCTTTTTTTGACTAAAGCCTTTAGCCACCAACCGTGCCTTGATCTAGCTGCTTCAACCCCTGGAACACCTTCCTTCTTTTTAAGACCCATTGTAACCATTATCTTCTTGTTACTTGGCGGTTTAACCAACTCCCAATATTGTTCTTGTGAATATATATCTCCTTATTCATAGTAATTATCCTGTGTCGACTTATCACATGTAATAGCCTCATTGTAACTGGAAGGTTTTGTACCAATGGACTCCACCATACGGGTGACTCCGGATCAAGACACCACAACCTGTATCCTTTCACCCCTTGGTCGTATCCAAGAAATATATATTTTTTCGCCCTAGGTTTGAGTTTGCCCTCATTGACATGAGCATAAGTAGGACAACCAAATACTCTTAGATCAGAGTAATCAACAGCATAACCAGACCATATTTCTTCAGGAGTCTTCAGCTCAATAGTTGTAGATGGAGATCTATTTACCAGATAGCAAGCAGTATTAACAACTTCAACCCAACAAACTTCACTGAGCCCAGCATTTGATCGCATGCAACGAGCTCGCTCCAAGAGAGTTCTATTCATGCGTTCTGCAACTCCATTTTACTGTGGTGTTTTGCAAATAGTGTGGTGTCTCACTATTCTTTCATTTTTACAGAACTCATTGAATCCCGAGCAAAACTCCAAGCCATTATCCGTCTGGAATCGCTTGATCTTCTTTCTTGTTTGGTTTTCGATCAAAGCTTTGAATTGCTTGAAGTTGACAAGCACCTGATCCTGAAAATGGTTGAAATCGTCATCGACATTTGGAGTTAGGTAGGTCGAATATCCTGAAAACGTCATTTTAAAGAAATTTTTAATAAAAATCTTTTAAAAGATGACATTGGTCTGTGTAATAAAAAATTTGGGTTCGAGAGTTGATTACGCTTGAGGAATGATTATCATCCCACAGTTTCCGAAAACAATACCTTCAATTATACATTGTCCATAATATTAAAAACCTAAGAATTTGAATATAAATTTAATTTCCCAAAACTATTAAAATTTTATTATTACGACATTTTAGGAGAAATATTTGTATGATCAATCATCACTGATTCCGAGGATAGCCTAAAGAAGAAAATGGTTTTGGGTTTGGAGAAATATCATCTCTCCCTTACCTTGTCTAAGGAGGAAGATACCCTTGAGAATAACTTAAGATGTGTCGTGGGAGATGAAAGTAAGATAGATTTTTGGGATGATTATTGGACTTCAATTCCATCGTTAAAAACGTCATTTTCAATGATTGATAGTATTGTTGTTCGAAAAAGTGTAAAGCCAGGGATTTTAATTCTATTTCTAATGGTCGTTGGCTTTGGAAGATTGAACTTAGAAGATCATTGTTTGAATAGGAGGTTAACATTTAGAATGATATTTTGAATATTATATCAAGAGCTGTGTGCAACTGTCTTGAAGTGGATTGCTTAAGATGGCTGGGAGCCCCCAATGGTTTGTATACGCCAAATGGTTTCTACACCCATGCATCATGTGTTGGGCTACTAGAGGACATGTTCTGGAATTTAGTGTGGCCAAAGAATCTCAATTTTAGTCGAATTATCAAAAAGGGATGTTTCGATGTCAGATAATATTTGCTTTTTGTGCAAAAAGGAGTCTCGTAACGTTTGAATCTGGATGATAATTTCGGATTAATCCGAGTAGACCTTAGAAATTCGCTAGCCTTGTAAGAAGCTTAATCCAAATGAGTGGTGGGTTGGGCTTGTTTGGGGCTCAACATGAATAAAAAGGGATATTTTTAATCTAGAATTAAAAGAAGAAAGATTAGATAGCTATTATACCAAAAATCTTTAAAAAGGGCAGGAATCTGATATCACATTGGTACTCTCTCATGTCTCATTTCATCACCTTTTTTATTCTCTTTCTTCATTTCAAAAGCCCTTACCCTAAGACTTAGCTTATGAAATATGAAATCACCAATAGAATCTGATGATATTTGTCCCATTAAGGAAATCTATGCTTGACCATATACATGATGATCTATTGCATTCATCTGATAGTTCTTTATTATTGAGCTTTTTAAAGCTCACCCTGTTACTTATCATTTTAGGTTAAAGAGTTTGATATTGTGTTCGTATCGACATCAGTAAATGAGTCCCACTGACATTGCTTGCGGAGTACGATACATGTAATTAGGGGGCATGTAGGTTATATGTTATTTTTATATTCGAGTCTGAAGCTTGTTTTATAACTAGATATTGGTGGATTTTATTTTAATATATATAAATGATTTTTTTCCTGAACTTGTATTTTATCTATAAATTATTTTACGGTTTTAAATGGATTAACAAAAAATTTAATTTTTTTTTAGATTTTTACTATGGATCGTTCCGGTGATCTTAATGTGACACATCGGATCAGATCAAGTCATCTGCATCGATCTGAGGGTGTTACGGGACAACTTAGTATTGTTTTCTAAAGGGAAAAAACCATTTAGCTAAATTTAAGTATAACAGATTAATTTATCCTAAGGTTAAGCTAATTGAATGAAGTACCTTCATTATGATAATTGAAACATACATTTATATTGTAAATAATAATTGTGAAAACAAACTATAGATTATTGGTGGGCTTCACCTGTCGTTTTCAATCTTTGGGCAACAGCAGAGAATAATGTTCTGTGAGGACATGAATATTAGATTTCTATAAAGCTTCTACAGTGTGTTATTTATGAAAATGCGTACCTATAAGCTCTACAGTGTGTATTTATGAAAATGCGTACCTTCATGCTCATAAGCATAAAGCATGTACCTACTTATATTATATAATCATTATTACAAAAATTGAGATGTATTCTAGAAATATAAGTACTAATAGTAATAACCTATGTTACTAGAATTTTTTGCTTTTTTTAATATACAACCGTACTAGATATTTAAATTTAAAATATATCCTAACATGGATTTATATACGTGTGATCTTAAACTAATGATATATAACAAACAAGTCATCAAAATAATATATAATATATAAATTGTGGTCGGATCTGATATACTATGTAAAACTCTTCAGTTTTATACTTTTATAAGACCACTGGACGAGAGAAATTAAAAACTAAGATTAAAGATAAAATGATAGATATTCACTTGGAAAATATAATGAATTAATCTTAGCATTTTATTTTCCTCATTCCAACTGTCTTAAAAGTGTAAAACTAAAAGAGTTTTACACAATATAAATGAATCCTAACCATCTAAACATTTTAATCATTGATAGATAATAAATAAATAAAGGGTAAATTAAGTGTTTAGTACCTAAATTATTATTTTGGCCCGTTTTAATACCTAAACTTTCATTTTTTCAAAATCATACCTAAAGTTTAATTTTGTTTCATTTAACCTGCCGTTAAAACTTTAGTTTTGTTTCATTTTAGTACCTTGTTAAAATTAACGTTAGATTTTAAAAAAGAAATTAAAAAGTTTAAGTATTAAAACGGACAAAACAGATAGTTTAAGTACTAAACGCTTAAGTTTTAACAGTGGGGTACAAAAATGAAATGAACATTATTATGTATGATTTTGAAAAAAAAAATTTGAAAGTTATGTAAAACAAACTAAAACTGATAATCTATGCACATAGTTTACCCTAAAGTAAAATAAGCACCTGCATAAGTATTAATGGACAATTGAGTACACCAGTAGAGCCCGGAACATTGTAAAGGAGCTCTTCCAGAAAAGGGAATGGTGGTTGAAGTGCATCACCGAACTGTTCGAGCGTAGCATCCGCATCCGCTTCGATAAACATCAAGCCTCACTGTTGCAATCAAACCATCAGCTCCGCTGAGGTCCTTCTCTCAACCTACCAGCAAACGCGTAATAAAACACGAGTGTTTTTGCAAGTGCCTCCCTGATCACCCTGACAGGATCTTTTCCTTGCAGGCAAGGATGGTATCGGTAAAATTGGATAACCGGAATTTGAAACCGAAGACCGATAACAGTTTATACTCGTGAGGGGTAGGCTTAGCCGGAGCTATCAGTTCCGGTTCACGTCCCTTGAACACCAGGGAAGTATAGGAAGTTGCCATTTTACAGGGAGGAGTAGGGCTGCTTTGGTTAAGGGAAGGAAAAAGGGAGTGTGGTTTGGTTGAGTGGTGCGCTGGTGAGAGAGGTATTATTACCAAAAGAATATGGTTCTTGAGGGGGAAATACAAAAAACAAAGAAACAAAATTCGTATCATTGGTATCAACAATGCAGTTAACGATAGTTTTTGGCTACAATATCCCTCAATAATGTTCACAATCTCAAGAGAAAATGGATGTATTCCACTGCTCATAAATTATATATATTTTCCTTTTGGTATATAATAATAAAGAAAATTCACCGATGAGCACTACTAACAATGAATATCATTAATTTAATTTATAAAATTCTTAAATTCTTAAAGGGTATAACTATAAATTAGTTAAAAATTAAAGATAAATTATTTAAAATAAAGGGTAAACTATATCAGTGATCACCTAAATATTGTCCTTTTTCATTTTGACCACTTTTGAAATTTGTGAATCAAGCCACTCAATTATTTAAATGCATTCAACTAAGCCACTTGTCGTAATATTTAACAGATAAGTTGGTGTGACCGTAAAATATTTGGTATAATTACACATATCTGATCACTGTTACTTATATATTATATCAATTGGTCCTAATTTAATAAATTAAAATAAACTAACTCTCAAATCAAATGGTGTGTCACGTGTCGCTGAAACTTACCATCAGTGTGTAAACTTCTTGATTCTATTTGTGTGCTTAATTGAAATACGTGACTTTATTAATTTAGAATCTCAAATTGTTCAATAAATTTATTCAAAATATTAAAACAATTAATTGGACTATAACTTGAATAGTTATATTGTAGGAATCATGGAACTTTGCGAACATATCTCTGGATATTTTTGATTTTTTTCAATTGAAAATACGTGACTTATATTAATTTAGAATCTCAAATTGTTTTCAATAAATTTATTCAAAATTATAAAACAATTAATTGGACTATAACTTGAATTAGTTATATTTGTAGGAATCATGGAACTTTGCGAACATATCTGGATATTTTTCATTACAGTAATTTCAATTGAAGTAAAATTTTAAATAAAATTAATTTAAAAATGTGTAAATCAATTAAACGAATATTTGAAATATCAAAATGATATAAATCAGTAATAATATAGTGCTATTTTTGTTATCGGAAAACATAGTTATATGCATAATAATATTGGTTGATTGAGTTTTTTTTAGCGATGTTATTATTGTGATGGTCATTTTTAATTTATGATGTGGTATCGACTAATTTTCGTAGATGTCATTTGATTTGAGGGTTAAGTTTATTTAATTTATTAAAATAGGACTAAAATGATAGAATATAAGTAACAGTGACCAAAGTAATTATATCAATATTTTAACTATGTTTGTCCCTCAATATTAATAGTAAGTGGCTTAATTGAATGCATTTAAATAGTGAGTGACATGATTGACAAAATTTCAAACATAGTGGTTAAAATAAAAATTGACAATAGTTCAGTAGTAATTGAAATAATTATCTTTTATTTTAAACTATTTACCTTTTAATTTTGAACTTATAATTATATGATGAGTTATATAATTTTAAATTTTTATGAATTAAACTAATAGTGTTCATCATTAATAATACTTGTAACCCCCTAAACCCGGCCTATACGTTTCGACTAAGTCTAGTGGATCACATTCATGATTCTTAAAGACATTTTTCCGAAACCGTATTCTAAAACGAAAATCATTTATAATGACATTTATGAAATTATAATAAATTACTATAAAAAAAACCAACTCATAATTATGAGAAAAATAACAAGTTAATTAAACATGTCTTTAAAAATCCAAATTACAATAAACCAATATAAATTTGCAAAAGGAGTACTCATTATAAAATCTAATACTTTTAAAATAAGGCTCATGTTACCATAATAGAGTCAACTTAAAAGATAAAATATTACAATACGATATAATTCAAGAGATATGTTGATACTCCAAGTGCTTGATCCGAGTATCTAACCAACAGTATCTGAAAGGGGAAAATATTTTTGAAAAGTGAGCTAGGCTCAGTGTGTCCCAATAGTACAATAAAATCATAGTAGGTACAGTAAATGAGTAATAGTTCAGAAATTCATCATCAAACCATAATGAAGTTTAACTTTTGAAACTCGTAATTTAAAACCCTTCTCCTGTACACCATCCGCAATTCCCCAGAACTGCGTCCATAGGGCTTACCTTAAGCACTCAGCAGAATGGAAGCCAACCTAAGAATAGGCTTTAGGGCCTGTATCCTTGAGTCCGTAAGTCTGTTGGGCTTACCCTAAGCACACAGCAAAGGGAACCAACCTAAAAAAGCATCTTGAGGCCCGTGGGCCAACCCAAAAGTCACATTAGGTCCATAAGGTTTACCAGCGTGATCAAAGTTGTACCTCTGTAATGCAATCCAACCCAAAATCAGTATTTCAAAAATACTATTTATGCAGTAAGCATAATTTCCATAATTTCATAATCAATATTATCATATACCAATGAAAACCAATCATATCAGTCATATTCCATAAACCATCACCAGTAAATAGTTGGATTAATAAAACATTAAACCATAGCTTTCAATGTACCATATTTCAAAACATATAAAACAATCAAGTAGTACACAGGGAACACACTAGAGGATCCAAGTATTTTTCAGAGGCATTTTGTAATTATCGGTAAGGATAACATTAAGCTCGTGCAATTTGATCGGATTCCAATAATAAGATCTTATTGAAGAGAATCGATTTCTAACCGATCTAATCAGACATTTCAGATTGATACTTTTAGAATTCCACTAAGTTTCTATATGCATAAGGAAAACGTTCAGGAACCTTTATATAGAATAATTCTAAATTCAAATTTACTGCGAGTGATTCCATTACCCAAACAATCAGGGGTATTCAGGAATATACTTTGAGTTCATAGGATTTCAGCCCAATTGAACCAAATGAGGTATTCAGAATCTTTTCCTTCTGCGTTACTTGCGTTTTCCAACATGACCGAAGTGATTTTAGATGAAAATATAGAATCAAAGATTCAAGTCATTTACAATCTATGACTATCGATCATATTATCAAACAACTCGAGTTACACAACTCCCAAACTGATGCATGTCAACAAGTCAATTCATTATCCTTCCAGTGTATTCACTCTTTAATACCATAACGTAGACCCATAGATCATCATCATAATCATCACTGAATAAATCTTCCAACGGTCTTTATTTCATTTCCACGTTTCAACAATATCAGGAAATACGGACGTACTTGATCCATGGCTCATAACCCATAAGGAAAATTCATCATGTAAGTTCAACAGTGTTTCCAAACTCATTCAATCACATATTTAATCCTCAGTCATTGATGTTAATTAGTTCGTTTAGTAAGCAAGTCTATCCTGATTACTTTAAAGTTTTCCAGAATAATTCAGACCTTTCTGAATTTCAAATACACGTTGTACTTCATTTCAGTTCAATTTTCATATATAAAGTCATTATGGTATTCGTGTTGATTTGACTCACGAATACCCACTTATTAGTATTGTATGTGCTCTAGAGTAGAGTTGAGCCAAGTACTTCCAGAATTATCATCGATCCAAATTTGAGAAGATGAACAAACATTCAAGTGGTACTTATATCATTCAGGTAATGATATAGCACTAACATTGGTTGATCACTTAAGCTGCGTTCCATAACTTTTAAGACCAATACAACATCCATGTTTATTTGGATTCCTTAATTAATCCAAGACATTTACTTATTCTAGGCCAATAGGGTATTTTGGTCATTTTGGTGCTCAATGTTTTTCTATTCATTTCAAAGCTTGAGTATATCCATTCATTCCTTAGCTTGGTGACATTCTTGAGTCATTTCCATTCCAGTGGTATTTTGGTCATTTTACAAATCTAGAATATTTCAATCATTTCCTTCCGTTCGGTCTTATTATTTAATTCAAACTTATCATTTATGTCAGTCCCTTTGAACTATTCTAACAAAATATCACCATCGATAAATCATTATTCTTCACGTACTTACTCAAGTCGAAGATTTCCAAGTTAAATGCCTTCTCAGATGTTACTAACGGATTATCAGAATTTTCCATACAAAAATAGGATCTCAACAATCAAATCGGTAATTTATCGGTTTAAAAACAAATTCTCATGTACTTCCTCATTCAGAGTCAACTTGGACTATTTTTACCTCTCAAGGGCATTTTCTTAATTTCTTAATCAGATAATTTTGGTATTAACTCTTAATGAAATAATTATACTTTAGAGATCCAATGGTTAATTGCTTTCCCGAACATTCTTTGATATCGAAATGATTCCTTAACAAACTTATAGTATCTTATACAAACCCTTTTAGGGTTAAAAACCAATTATCCAAATTTTCTAAGCAAAACTAGCATTTCTTATGCACATCTGTAATTATATCGGATCAATATGTCTTTTCAGAGTTATTAACCAACTTCCAGGGACAATTCTTGTCATCCTCAAACATAAGGGTATTTTTCATAATTTTACCCTACGGAGTATTCCATAATTTCCCATCCAAGTACCTTTAACATTTAACCTTTAAAATATAAGTTACAAATCCATGGCTGATTTCTTTATCACAAATCACACAACTTGTAATTTAATTCTAACATTCCCTCAATCTCTTATATTAATCATTCGATCTGAATTCAGTTATCGAATTTCTACCACATTCATATCGAGTGTATAAATTAATCAACTTCACAAAAGTGATGAACATTATCTTATTCATGCATTTACCAATATCAACATGTTCCATAAAGCATAAAGAGGTAGTAAAGTATTACCTCGATTTTCGTGCAATATTGATTGACCATAAAAATTCCATTCGAACGCCTTTGATCTTCAATTCAACTTCCAATAATTCCTCAAATACATATTAACATAAATTATATAAAAAAACGGAGCTTAATTACGATAAACGGATCGAATCGGGTGATAAATCAGTGAAGAACAACTTACCGGGTTCGAATTTGGCGAAACGAACTTCGGATTCGGATTCAAGACATCGAAAGCATAAAATATGACTTTTCGGAAATTTGGAATTTTCGGTCAAAATCAAAGTAAACGGGTTTGACCGGTAATTTTGAGGCCTTCGGGTTCGAATTTCGAAAAACGGACTGCGGAATCGGATTCGGAACGTCGAATAATGTCAAGATAGGTATACTCGGTCAAAGTCAAAGGTCGTTTAATGCCCGGTCAAAGCCAATCAAAGTTTTGGTCAACAGTGGTCAACGTCGGTCAACGGTCAACGGGTCGGGTCAACATATCGGGTCGGGTCAACGGGTCGGGTCGGGTCAACGGGTCGATCAGGTTGTGACCGGTTAAACCGGTCAATTCTGCTCCAAAACCGATCAAACCGGTCATTTGGACCATCCTCACGCGCAGTGGCGGCGCGTGGGGGCGCGTGATGCCCCTTCCGGCTGCCTTAAAATCATGGAAAATTTCTTAAAAATTATTTTGAGCGATTCCGAGATACTTACAAAGCTCTGTTCACAATTTTGAATGGCGGAGAGCTCGATTTCAACGAATCGAAAACTTTGACCGCTTCACCTCCTCACGCGCCGCCGTTGACGGAGACTAAGGATGACACCGACGGACTCGGAACGATTCAAGGAACACGATGGTGTGGGAGGTGTCGTAAAACGAATGCTCGGATTGTCGTGAATCGATGAAAAACCAATTGAAATCGAGTTATTACCGACGATACTTCCGACTGAAATTAACGACGAACGGTGATGATTCACGATGAAAGGTTTGAGGGGTTTTGTTCCTCGCTCGACAACGAACACGATGGTGGTTTCGGCTCGTCGATCGGAGGTCGGACGGCGAGTAGATCGGAGTTGAAAGAGGGGTTGAGGGGAAGAGGAAAACTGGAAACATACTGGAAACTGGGCACGACAAATGGGGTTTATAATTCATACCATAATAAAATTAGGTAAACCATAAGTTTAGTCATTGAACTTCCTGCACTTCTTAAAACAGTCTGGAAACTTTGAAATTTTACAATTTAATCCACTATTTCTTTCAAAATACCAATTAAATCCACCACTTTATAATTTCTTAAATTTAGCCCCTTAATTGGGGTGTTACAATTCTCCACTCCTTAAAAGAATTTCGTCTTCGAAATTCATTCATGTCACATTATTGCAGAAATGAAACTTCCATCAGTTTTTTTTCATATCTTTAATGTAGCTCTTATAGAAATAAGAATCCTCTACTAATCCTTAACTAGTTAAGTATACCTTTTATCAGAAATCTCTATCATTCTAAGTAAATAATCAAAACAACTTTATCCTTGTGAAATCAATTCAGCCTTGGTTACGAGAATAGGCTCATAAAGCAGTAGCATATCCCAATTTCATTTCTGGTGTCGGGTCAGCATTTCTCGGATAATTAACTCTCACATGGCTCAGGGGTACTTTACAGCTTTTAGACATATGTTACTGGTATTCCTTTTTTAACAAGTATAGCCTTAACGGATAGAAACTTCGGTTTACTCATTACAGATAGGGACTCAGCCCTGGAGTTTTGGCTCATAGAGATACGATTGTAGTCTAGGGGCTTGTACTGATCAGACATATTTTGACATTCGACCGGCCGGTCTATCTTGAAAATTTTTGACTCAAACCATAGCTCTGATACCAA
The DNA here is from genome assembly GCF_006381635.1 of Hibiscus syriacus. Taxonomy (NCBI): domain Eukaryota; kingdom Viridiplantae; phylum Streptophyta; class Magnoliopsida; order Malvales; family Malvaceae; genus Hibiscus; species Hibiscus syriacus. Next base: position 1,490,529 of record NW_024062759.1, on the reverse strand, counting down.
TTAAATGTTACCGCCTAAACCCGGCCTATGCGTTTCGACTAAGTCTAATGGATCACATTCATGATTCTTAAAGACATTTTTCCGAAACCGTTATTCTATCAACTAAAAATCATATTTATAAATGACATTTATGAAATTATAATAAATTATACTATATAAAAAAAACCAACTCATAATTATGAAATAACAATTTAATTAAAAATGTCTTTAAAACCAAATTACAATAAACCAATATAAATTAGCAAAAGGAGTACTCATTATAAAATCCAATACTTTTAAAATAAGGCCCATGTTATCATAATAGAGTCAACTTAAAAGATAAAACATTACAATACGATATACTTCAAGAGATGTGTTGATCCTCTAAGTGCTTGATCCGAGTATCTAATCAACAGTATCTGAAAGGGGAAAATATTTTTGAAAAGTGAGCTAGGCTCAGTGTGTCCCAATAGTACAATAAAATCATAGTAGGTATAGTAAATGAGTAATAGTTCAGAAATTCATCATCAAACCATAATGAAGTTTAACTTTTGAAACTCGTAATTTAAAACCCTTCTCCTGTATACCATCCGCAATTCCCCAAAACTACGTCCATAGGGCTTACCTTAAGCACTCAACAGAAAAGGAATCCAACCTAAAAATAGGCTTTATGGCCTGTATCCTTAAGTTCATAAGTCCGTAGGGCTTACCCTAAGCATACAGCAAAGGGAGCCAACCTAATGAAGCATCTTGAGGCCCGTGTGCCTACCCAAGAGTCACATTAGGTCCATAAGGTTTACCAGCGTGATCAAAGCTGTACCTCCGTAATGCAATCCAACCCAAAATCAGTATTTCAAAAATACTATTTATGCAGTAAGCATAATTTCCATAATTTCATAATCAATATTATCATATACCAATGAAAACCAATCATATATCAGTTATATTCCATAAACCATCACCAGTAAATAGTTAGATTAATAAAACATTAAACCATAGCTTTCAATGTACCATATTTCAAAACATATAAAACAATCAAGTAGTACACAGGGAACACACTAGAGGATCCAAGTATTTTTCAGAGGCATTTTGTAATTATCGGTAAGGATAACATTAAGCTCGTGCAATTTGATCGGATTCCAATAATAAGATCTTATTGAAGAGAATCGATTTCTAACCGATCTAATCAGACATTTCAGATTGATACTTTTAGAATTCCACTAAGTTTCTATATGCATAAGGAAAACGTTCAGGAACCTTTATACAGAATAATTCTAAATTCAAATTTACTGCGAGTGATTCCATTACCCAAACAATCAGGGGTATTCAGGAATATACTTTGAGTTCATAGGATTTCAGCCTAATTGAACCAAATGAGGTATTCATAATCTTTTCCTTCTGCGTTACTTGCGTTTTCCAAAATGACCGAAGTGATTTTAAATGAAAATATAGAATCGAAGATTCAAGTCATTTACAATCTATGACTATCGATCATATTATCAAACAACTCGAGTTACATAACTCCCAAACTGATGCATGTCAACAAGTCAATTCATTATCCTTCCCAGTGTATTCACTCTTTAATACCATAATGTAGATCCATAGATCATCATCATAATCATCACTGAATAAATCTTCCAACGGTCTTTATTTCATTTCCACGTTTCAACAATATCAGGAAATACGGACGTACTTGATCCATGGCTCATAACCCATAAGGACAATTCATCATGTAAGTTCAACAGTGTTTCCAAACTCATCCAATCACCTATTTAATCCTCAGTCATTGATGTTAATTAGTTCGTTTAGTAAGCAAGTCTATCCCGATTACTTTAAAGTTTTCCAGAATAATTCAGACGTTTCTGAATTTCAAATGCACGTTGTACTTCATTCAGTTCAATTTATTCATATAATAAAGTCATTATGGTATTCGTGTTGATTTGACTCACGAATACCCACTTATTAGTATTGTATGCGCTCTAGAGTTGAGCTGAGCCAAGTACTTCCAGAATTATCATCGATCCAAATTTGAGAAGATGAACAAACATTCAAGTGGTACTTATATCATTCAGGTAATGATATAGCACTAATGTTGGTTGATCACTTAAGCTGCGTTCCATAACTTTTAAGACCAATACAATCCATGTTTATTTGGATTCCTTAATTAATCCAAGACATTTACTTATTCTAGGCCAATAGGGTATTTTGGTCATTTTGGTGCTCAACGTTTTTCTATTCATTTCAAAGCTTGAGTATATCCATTCATTCCTGAGCTTGGTGGCATTCTTGAGTCATTTCCATTCCAGGGGTATTTTGGTCATTTTACAAATCTAGAATATTTCAATCATTTCCTTCCGTTTGGTCTTATTATTTAATTCAAACTTATCATTTATGTCAGTCCCTTTGAACTATTCTAACAAAATATCAACATCGATAAATTATTATTCTTCACGTACTTACTCAAGTCGAAGATTTCCAAGTTAAATGCCTTCTTAGATGTTACTAACGGATTATCAGAATTTTCCATACAAAATAGGATATCAACAATCAAATCAGTAATTTATCGGTTTAAAAACAAATTCTCATGTTACTTCCTCATTCAGAGTCAACTTGAACTATTTTTACCCTCAAGGGCATTTTCGTAATTTCTTAATCAGAATTTCGTATTAACTCTTAACGAAAATAATTATACTTTAGAGATCCAATTGTTAATTGCTTTCCCGAACATTCTTTGATCTCGAAATGATTCCTTAACAGACTATAGTATCTTATACAAACCCTTTTAGGGTTAAAAACCAATTATCCAAATTTTCTAAGCAAAAACTAGCATTTCTTATGCATTTGTAATTATATCGGATCAATATGTCTTTTCAGAGTTATTAACCAACTTCCAGGGACAATTTTGTCATCCTCAAACATAAGGGTATTTTCATATTTTACCCACCGAAGTATTTCATATTTCCCAAGTACCTTTAACATTTAACCTTTAAAATATAAGTTACAAATCCATGGTTGATTTCTTTATCACAAATCACACAACTTGTAATTTAATTCTAACATTCCATCAATCTCTTATATTAATCATTCGATTCGAATTCAGTTATCGAATTTCTACCACATTCATATCGAGTGTATAAATTAATCAACTCCACAAAAGTGATCAACATTATCTTATTCATGCATTTACCAATATCAACATGTTCCATAAAGCATAAAGAGGTAGTAAAATATTACCGCGATTTCCGTGCAATACTGATTGACCATAAAAATTCCATTTGAACGCCTTTGATATTCAATTCCACTTCCAATAATTTCTCATATACATATTAACATAAATTATATCAAAAACGAAGCTTAATTACGATAAACGGATCGAATCGGGTGATAAATCAGTGAAAAATAACTTACCGGGTTCAAATTTGGCAAAAAGGACTTCGGATTCGGATTCAGTACATCGAAATCATAAAATATGACTTTTCGAAAATTTAGAATTTTTGATCAAAATCTAAGTCAACGGGTTTGACCGGCAATTTTGAGGCCTTCAGGTTCGAATTTCGAAAAACGGACTGCGGAATCGGATTTGGAACGTCGAAAAATACAGGATAGGTATACTCGGTCAAAGTCAAAGGTCGTTTAATGCCTGGTCAAAGCCAGTCAAAGTTTTGGTCAACGCCGGTCAACGATCAACGATTAACGGGTCGGGTCAACGGGTCGGTCGAGTTAACGGGTCGGGTCAGGTTGTGACCGTCAACTCTGCTCTAAAACCGGTCAAACCGGTCATTTGGACCATCCCTACGCGCAGTGGCGGCGCGTGGGGCCCTTTTCGACTGCCTAAAAATCATGAAAAATTTCTTAAAAATTATTTTGAGCGATTCGGAGATACTTACAAAGCTCGGTTCATAATTTTGAACGGCGGAGAGCTCGATTTCAACGAATCGGAAACTTTGACCGCTTCACATCCTCACGCGCCGCCGTCGACGGAGACCAAGGATGACACCGACAGACTCGGAACGATGCAAGGAACACGATGGTGCGGGAGGTGTCGTAAACGGATGCTCGGATCGTCGTGAATCGATGAAAAACCAATTGAAGTCGAGTTATTACCGACGATACTTCCGATTAAAATTAACGACAAACGACGACGATTCACGATGAAAGGTTTGAGGGGTTTTTTCCTCGCTCGACAACGAACACGATGGTGGTTTCGGCTAGTCGATCGGAGGTCGGACGACGAGTAGATCGGAGTTGAAAGAGGGGTTGAGGGGAAGAAGAAAACTGGAAACATACTGGAAACTGGGCACGAGAAATGGTTTTATAATTCATCTCATAATAAAAATGGGTAAACCATGAGTTTAGTCACTGAACTTCTTAAAAGGGTCTGTCAACTTTGAAATTTTACAATTGTTTCTCTCAAAATATCAATTAAATCCACCACTTTATAATTTCTTAAATTTAACCCTAAATAGAGGTGTTACAATACTCATCTATATTCGTCAAACTCAAACAGATACTCATCCTAATAATAATATGCACCGAACACTGAGGTCCACACTAGTCAAGGAATCTTTACACATCAAAATGCCTTTTCCCCGCATTTGTCTGTTCTGTTTTCATAGAGTAATGAAATTTATATATAAATGCTCTTCTCTATGAATATTTTGTAATTGGGTTTGGGTTTGGGTTGGTCCAGTCTCAAGCAAAGGGCTCTTTATCAAGTTTGTTTACGCTTGCCCTTTATGTATACAGATTTGCTGCTGCGCTCCATTTGCTCCATCCAGCTCTACCAACAAAAATTTATGAATTTTAAATACAGTATAAGGTTTTATGAATTTAAGATTTGTGTTTAAGTTCGGATTTTAACCCAATTAAATTTGAGAATTTTCTAATTTAAATTTTTACGAATTGAAGTCGAACTTTAAAATTTTATTTCAAATTTAAATCAAATTTAATAATTTTAAAATTATTAATTTTCTAATCAAATTAAATTTAACTTTAATTCTTTTAAATTTGTCATTTAAAGTCGTAATTGGACCATACTGGTAATGCAATGGATGTGTCAATTAGTCACCTGAACTCGGCCCATAGAAGCTGTTGCTCTTAATGGAATAAATGAATCATTAATATCAATGCCTTGAGTCCAATAGTTTTGGCACAAGTTATTGGGATTCAGGAATTTAATCTTATAAGATAAAGTTTGAATTCTACCACCGTCACTCTTGGTGAACAATATATAAATTTTATTTAGGTCTTAGGTATGCCCTGACCTTAGACAGAGAAAATCACCGCTGACCTAAACTTTACGATATACCAAATACACATACATATATATATATATATATATCAATGCCTTGAGGCTTACGCATTCAATATATTTGATGGGGTTGGTGATGAAAGAATGAAAGATATTTCAATTAGAGTTAATTTTATTTATTTGTAATCATCATTTAATTGATAAAAAAATAATTTAAATTTAATATAAAATTATATTTTAAAAGTAAATCAAGTTATTTAAATTTGATAAATCAATATCATATAATTTTTTTATTATATTTACACTTAAGTAGAATAAGATACCTAAGAAGTATTTATATCAAATTCATCGAACAATTTAAGTGGTTAAAAAATTGTTGTCATTTTTAGAAAATTTAAGTTCAAACAGTTATATTTATAAAATATATATATTATAAATGACTAAAGAATATTCTAAATATCCATCTATAAGTCAACTATATCTTTATTCATAAATGATTAAGATCTATTATCACATATAACAAAATCTTATTAATACAATTTCACATTACAAATTAAATTCTCATATTTATTACCATTAAAACATAAAATAAATAATAATAATTAAAAGTCAAATATAATGTTATACAGTTGTTATTTAGTAGTGTGCAACATGTAACATTTAGTGCAACTTGGCTTTTGCACAACTGTTAAGTCATTTATTACGAAGTTCGATTTTCATTTTTCAGAGCTAAAAAAGCTCAATTGTTAAAGTAATAAATCAATTACGTGTTAAGTGGACTATATTTAAAAAAGTTAAATATTCATTTTTTTAATGTATAGTATGATATTTTCATCAATAACTGTTAATTATTATATTTCTAATATTTTTTTTGAATTAATCACTGGGTATCTGATCTATTAATCGACTAATCAAGATCGGATACTGCAAAGGAGATGACGACCCTCCCAACTCAGTTTTATCCATTCGCAAACGCCAGGATTTTCGAACCACTAACCTTGCTTAAGGGACCTAGTATGAGATGATTATAAAATATGTTTATAATCTTTTAATTATTGATAACAATACACATCTTACAGATATAATTATTTAAAATTTAATATCTCTAATAATTAACAATAAACACTTATAGTCTTATCAGTATTTAGACCCATTATTTTTAGAGAGAATAATAAGTCTTTGACTCATTGAAGTGGTTTGGTTCATATATATTTTAATTAATTTAAAATATTTATTATCTTGATATCTTTTATATTGTTTTTAGATACATAGGTAGAGCTTGTAACCATCATTATATTCCTCAACTTAAACGAATCAGGTACATAAATAGATACCAAATACATTGTATTTACTGCCAAATAAAAGACATAAAAATCTAAGAAAACATCTACCAAAAGCACATTCACAAAATAAATAAATAAATAAATAAATAAATAAATAAATAAATAAAGGAGAAGCCACTGTAGAGTGTTTCAACGCCAGTCACCTCAAAGTTCTAAAAAGAGGTATAAAAAAAAAAAACTCACATTGGTCGGTAGCAAGGAGCGGGGTGCCTCTGTAATGAGACCAAAAACTCTCTGTTTCCATCTTTTTCTTCATCTTTTAATCTTTCTTTTATCGCAGTACTTGTTTCTAATATACGTGTGTGGTTTTCTTTTTCTTGCATGTGTTGGGTTTTATTTATATTCTGTGAAAAACTTAAATCGTTTTTTATTTTTTAATATAAATTTGGGTTGTTTTTATATCATCTTTGGATCCGGCTGGGATTCCAGATTATTTATTCTTCTGTTTTTAGACTTCGAATGATAGAATTGAAAGTATTTTCAAAAACGAAGATTGGGATTTGGGTTAGCTGGTGGGTTCTTTGCAAAATAACTAAAGTTTCAATCTTAGATTGGAAAATGCAATTCGATTGTTGATGAAATTTGGGGGTTTTATTGACTTTACGGTGTTTTTGCGTGATTTCCTTTTTAATGGAGCTATTGGGGATAATAGTAAATTTTGGGGTTAGAAAACGTTTGATTCTTTATGGTGGATATTCATGGACGAAGTTGGTCCTAGTAATCAATGAGAGCCGCGGATGACCTCGGAATTGTGCTCCGATGAAGGCTCTGCGATTCGGTGGAGGCCGAGGCAGCTGGTTTTTAGGCCGTTTTCTACTTGGAAAGAAGCTGATAGAAAACTGCGTGTTTTTGTCAGGAGGCCTGTAAGTTTTCGTACCTAATTGTCTGTTTAGTTCAAAAGTTTGAATGATAGTTCTTTGGCATGTTGCGATGTGTTGAAAAATTAGGGGATTTTGAATTGGGTTTGAGTTTGAATTGTTATGGATTAAGTGATATTCTGTTGGTTTTAGTTGTGGTTTCATCAGTGATTCTCTTTAGCATAAGAGAAAACATATATAAACATATAAGCAATGTAGAGGTCAAATGAGACAGACCCTTATTTTTTATCCATGTGCAGGGGTTATAAAATCTTAAATGTTTCACTAGTTTCAAATGCATTATAGAAAGCTTTGGACGTGACTGGGGAATGCTACTCTTATTTTGGTTAGTATAATGTGTGAGGCCTGTATGCTTAAGCAGAGTAGGTGGTCAACTTGGATCCTGGTAGAAGAACACACTGTATCGATACTGATATTACCATATTGAGACTACCAAATTGGTTTTAGATCCCACATTCTATCTACCCTGACTATGATGAGAAAGCTAAACTAGGGAGCATAGAATCCATGAACAATACGAGTCTTAATGGGGTATGGATACTGTTTGTCACTTGCATGTTGGGCTGTTAACTTCTGTCTTGACACCATCCTTACCAATAAAGATCTTCTCCTAGTCATTTAATGATCTATTGTAAAATACCTCTATTTTGCCTTGTGCATAATGTTCTCCTTTCTTGCCTTATTGTCAACATTTATGTTTTAATGTCTGAATATGTTTGAGAAACAATAAGATTAAACACTAAATAATTAGAATTGATGGGCTATAAGGCAAATCTTTGTGATGACATGTCGCTTTAACTGTACAGTGGTGGCAGACTGACAAAGGACATAATTGAAACGTACCAAATATGCAACTCACAATTTAAATATTCAAAAGAACTGAATCCAAAGCGGTTTTTGACTAGCCCATCTGTTGGTGTCCTCAACGATGGCTATGACAATGTGAACTCAGATCTTATTCTAACAGTGAACTTTGTCTTGATCAATTTAGAAACACAGAGAAGGTTTGTTGCTACTTTTTATGATTTTTCTGGACAATATGAACTATATTTTTGAAGCATTTCTTGTAATTTCTTTGTGAATTGACCTCACATGTGCTTTTAGATTTCCTCTTGGTGAATAAAGATAGTTATGTTCTTTGTTAAGTCTTCCATTGTTCTGTGATGGTAGTTTGTGGATCCAAACTAAAATGGACCAACTTCATGGATCTGTCTTTTGGCAGCTTTTTTTGGGATAAAGTTGGAGGTCTCATTAAAAACCCCTTTATGCTTTTAGAATACTGTCAGTATCGAAAAGTAGCGGAAGGAGGAAAAGAGTGCCTCGGATTTTATACCATCTTAAATCCATACAAGAAGTTGAAGTACAATATCATCCTTTAAACTCTCCTAATAAGAACGGACCACATTCAAATGAGTTCAAAAAAGACCTCCCAATAATACACAAATCCATAAAGAACAGACTCTTCTACCCTATTCCTTTTTTGCTAGTTCGTCCGCTTTCGCGTTAACACTCCTCCTAACACAACGAAGTACGATGACCTTTCCTTAACATTTTTGCAATGCCTCTAACCAATTCCATAAAGGGTAGCGAACATAATATAGGACATTTTATTCACCTATTGCATCGTGCTGTCACTCTCCACAATCAACCTGTTCTTGCTAACTTCCATGTCTAAGAACGTCAAGATGCTTGTTTGATAGCTAATAATTCTGCCAAAAGGGGGTCCTTCCCCAACAGCCTTAGAGAACGTAGCTAGACAGTGCCTGCTCTGATCCCTATATAAACTGCCAATACCCCCTCCTTCCCAAGAGTTCTTCGTAGCTCCATCCACATTTACCTTGATGAACCCAGGCGGTGGTAGAGACCAAATCTCAATCACCGTATTTTGGATTGTAGCTCCTATCACGTTGTCAGCCAGCGAAGGGTCACTGACCAAACTGTTGAAAGAGATGGCTACTGAAGGATGGCATGCTTTTAAACCATGATACTAAGCGTTACTTTGTTAGGAAAAACAACAACACAACATCTATATGGTTGTTCCGAAGATTATTTCATTCCTGGCTTTCCATATAGACCAACACACAAACAAACAGAATGAATTTCCAGATTCACTTGATTTAGCCTTTATATCATTATGCCATGAATAAGAAAAGAAGAGATATCACCTTGAAACACTGTTGAATTCCCCAGAAGCTAATCCGATTCCATACTTCCCTTGTGACCTTGCAGCTTAAAAAAAGATGATAAACAGTCTCTGTTTCTTCCTTGCATAACGAGCATAAAGAATCCATAACTGCCCTTACACCTCGCTTCATTAATTCTGCTTTAACAGCAACTCTCCCATTTACCACCTGCCATAGAAAAACGTCCACCCTTGGAGGAGTGATTCCCATCCAAATATACCTACTCCGTTCAATCTGGTTGGTTCTCATTTTGGCGAGGATGGCTCCCACTGACTTCACTGTGAACGAACTGTCTCCATTCCCTGACCGATACAACCAATTTGTTTCTCTGTCACTTGACCTAAAGCTGCTCAGCAATAAAATCATGTCCTCCCATTGTGAGACTTCCCAATTCTGTAGCCTCCTACGATGTTGGATATTCCAGTCCCAACCCCACCCTTTTTTTGTTCCAAAATCCGAAATTCTTCGACTCTTATTCCACGACAGCGATATCTTGGGAACCTCTTCTTCAAGGGTGCATCCGTTAACCAAACATCATCCCAAAACAAAATTGATTCACCATTATCCACTTGTTCTCTGAAATTACTCCTTAGGCAGTTTCCAATCTCGTCATTCTAATAGAAAGAATTGATGACATCCCTCCATAACCAAAAAGCCGGTGGTGACCGAAACTTCTTAGGGAGCATAACCCCACTCCCTAAGTTGTATTTAGAGCAGATAGCCTCTTCCATGTGCTATCCCTTCGCTCGCAAACTTCCACACCCATTTGCCTATGCACGGTTTAGAAAATCAAGATTTAGGAACCCTAAACTCCCCGTCCTTTGATTCGCACACATTGGACAGCTTACCCAATGAATGCTTCTTCTCTAATCGGATCCCTCCACAAGAAATTGGCCATTAAGGAACTTAACTTTTTGTATACTGTTATTGGCATCTTGAACATTGGTAGGAAATATAGGGGAAGAGAGTTCAGCACCGATTTAACTAATACTAACCTGCCAGCTATGGATAGGCAGCCCGATTTCCAACTCGAAAATCGGTCTTGAAACTTCTTAACAACTGGTTCCCACAAAGAGTATGAATTCTTCCTTGTACCGAGGGGATGGCCTAAGTATTCGGTAGGAAAATCGCTTGTCAAGCCAATTGAAGCTGCCCAATCTTCCAGCACCTCATTCTCCATGTTGATTCCACATAGCTTGCTTTTCTTCAAGTTAGTTGTAGTCCCGAGGCTATCTCAAAAACTCGAAGTATCCTTTTTATCTTCTTGATTTGACCTAGAGAGGCATCACAAAATATCATCAAATCATCGGCGAATTGGAGATGCGAAAGCATGAAAGGATGCTCCCCTTTGCCGATTTCAAAGCCTCTAAACAGCCCCACTTCCACTGCTCTATTCAACATCTGATTGAGTAGTTCCCCTATCAAATTGAACAACAAAGGTGATAGGGAGCAACCTTGTCTAAGTCCGCGAACTATGTCAAAGCTTTCTGTAGGTGAACCGTGACCAAAACGGAACGAAGCTGGTGAAATGCATCTCGATATCAGGATATCCATCTGTCCCAAAACCCATTGCCTAAAACATTCAATATTAGATTCCAGTCGACAGTGTCGTAGGCTTTTTTAAAATCAATTTTAAACACCACCCTTCAATCCCCTTCTATGCACTTCATCAATTCCTTCGTTGCCATTAAAGAGCAACCCAGCGACAGTCTCTTGGCAGCTTCATGGATATGTCAATGTAGCTTAAAACCATTTCTGGTTGTCTATTCTCACTTAAACTAAGCTTTGAAGGTAGCTTTAACTCATGTTAATGATTTATGTAGATATGTCAAAGATGTTCTTGGTCATGGGACTTTCAGGCAGGTTGCTAAATGCTGGGTTCCTGAAACAAGAAGTTTGTTGCTGTGAAGATAATAAAAACCAACCTGCTTACCAACAGCAGGCACTGGTTGAAGTTTCTATTTTGACAACGGTGATTTTCTTACGCTGTATATATTCTTCTTGAAAATACCAGTTGTGAAACACCATTTTGTTTGCATAGTTGTTGCTTTTTGCAGCTAAACAAAAAGTATGATCCAGAAGACAAGCATCACATTGTCTGCATTATGATTGCTTTGTATACCAACGTCATTTGTGCATTTGTTTTGAACTTCTTGATACAAATCTGTGAATAATTTGTAGTATTTCAAAGAAAGAAGATTCATCATTTGTGAATTTCCTTTAATCATAGATATTTTCTTATAGGTTTTGCAGCATTTTATTGACATTTTCCCCCTGATCTAGGTATGAACTCATCAAGATAAATCATTCAGGGGTTTGTCATTGAGCATTGTTCAGCTGTTTTCAAAACAGGTTTTGCAGTTTGCTTAGAGCTGAATTTGGCTCGAGTTGAATAATGATCGGACTAGCTGTAAACATTTGCTTCCAGTTGTCATTTGAGCTCATCCTAACCTTTTGATTTTATTTAGATTCTACGTGGACTGGCTTTATTAAAAGATGCCGGAATAATTTCATTGTGATCTTAGGCCAGAAAATATTCTTTTATGCACGAGGCGAGTTTCTTTTTCAAGATTATTCCAGACTAGGAATTTGTAATATATTTTATTTTTCAATGATGTTTGATATTTCTGCCCTGGAAATAACAGTGTCAAGCCAGCTGAAATTAAAATAATTGACTTCGGATCTGCTTGCATGGAAGAACGGACTGTTTATTCCTATATCAGGTTTCCACCTGTAGCTACTACTTTCATGCTGTTCATTCTTAACTTGTTCAGGAGGGTCTTACAGCTGTACTTCCTTTATTTTTCTGCAGAGCCGATATTATAGATCTCCTGAAGTTCTTCTTGGATACCAGTATCCTTTGGCATGAATTTGGCCTTATTTTCTATCTGTTGATTTTACTTACTGCTTTTGTCTTTTGCTGTATCATGGTGTTTTTCCTTCCTCGTAGAATCTCTTCTCATGTCAATGTCATTCTAAATGAAATTTGATGAATAAACTTCAGCCAAATTTTAGTTGACCTAACCAATCCTCAGGTCTATAATGAACCTCACGAGTTCAGTTATGTATAAATACTGAACCCAAACTATGAACCATCACCCGAAGTCCATAATCCTGAACCTGACCTTATATGGTGTGGATTTGTCATGTGGTTCCTGGTTGATATCACCACTGTTACTTTAATTTATTGTGTTTTGTACTCCATTTTGAATAATATTTATTATTGCCGACCTTCTTTGATCCCTTTTTTATTTGTCTTCTAACATAATTCAAAGTATGTATAATACGCTATAACATTAAAGTTTTCTTATACTTGTTTCAGAAACCCTATTGAACTCTTCCCACTCCATTAGATTTGACTAGTTTGATGCTTTTTTTAATAAGAATTGAAGGCTTCGTTAAAAACTCCCTTCTTGATTAATGGAGCTCGTAGAGAAGCTCCTTAATCAGCGGAAGGAGGAAAAGAGTGCCTTAAGATTTCATTAATCACAAAAGAAGTTACATAACAAATACAAAACCCAAATACACCCCTTACAGAAACTAGAAAACCATAAAGCAACCCTAAACAACAACACTGAAGTCAGCCTTGTCGGCACTCGTTTTTCGATATTACTAATAATATTGTTATAATATTATTATATTATTAATATATTATTAACAATAACAATAATAATTAGTTGACCATATTCCCATATGTAATGGGGAGGTAGGGTAGTAGGTTGCCCCCAACGTTAGGTTGAGAGCAACTTCCGTGAAAGACCTCCGACAATTATGAATTGCCCACCGTGGGACTCAATCTCACGACCACAAGGTTAAGAGCCTTGCGTTCTACCAACTGAGCTGGACGGACAATTCAACAATAACAATAATAATTTATTAATATTATTATTTTACATAATACAACAGGCTTAGCCCAAAACCCAGGCTCAAATACAAATTAATCTCGGAGCCCAATAACCTGGAGGCCTAAATCCAGACAACCCAGTGCAGAATCGGCCCAACAAACCCGATCCAGTTGTAGTTAGGGTTTCTAAACCCTATCTCCAGCTGCCAGCTCCTCACAACCGTTGGATCTGGCCTAGATCCAACGGTCCAGATCTTTTCTAGCTAGAATCCTAGGGTTCACCAACCCTAGAGCTATTCTGGTGCTCCCTCCAACTTACTACTGCCATGACGTCATCGTCGCACTGAAGACGCCAGAAGAACGAAGACCGCACAACTCATCGAAGCTAAGGTGAGTCACCATCGTAGATCTGGTGACTCACCAAAATGAACGGTTGTCCGAGGCCTTCCAAGGCCTATAAAAAGCCTTGACGAACCTACAAAAAAAAGAGCATCCATACGAGAGGAAGCAAAGGAAAAACAACAGAAAAGGAAGCATCCATACGAGAGAAAGCAAAGGAAAAACAACATAAAGAAAAGCAAACAAAACCGAAAGGAAAGGAAGAGAAAAAAGAATTATCGAGGAGCTCAAACGTCACCGGAAACCATCGTTAACCGAAGGTAAAATTTCAGATCTGGTCCGATTGATTATCTTTTAGCGAAAAAGAACGGATTCGGGTAGAGGGTTAATAGATCTACATTTTGAGCTATTTTGATTTTTTCCGACCGTGAATAGTGACCAGAATGGTAACCGGTGGCGGTGAATAGTGACTGGCGGTGGTCGGAATAGTGATCGGCCAGTGATCGGAGCTTCCTCCGGTGAGGGAGTTTAGAGAGGAGAGAGAGAGAAGCAAAAGAGGAAAATGAGGAAAAATGGCCATTTAAAGCCTATTTATATATTTCTCAAAACTACGTCGTTTTAGGGAGGGAGTGTGTAATTTCAGAATTGATAAATCACGTCCGTGGTCCCTATATTCTGTAATCTTCCATTATAGTCACCGAAATCAGGTTTCTATATCTTTTAATTTTGTCTTCGCATTTTATTTATTTTTATTTTAGTCACATATGTATCCTAATAATATATACTAATGTTTAAAAATAAAATAAAATATTAAATAATTATAATAATAATAAAGTGTTACCATTATTAAAAGTAATAATAAAAAATAGAAAGGTAGAGCACTATTATAGTGGATGTTTCACTCATTTTTGCATATGTTTATTAATTTTTGCCAAATTTTGTCATGTTCCCACGTTTTTTTGTTTTTAATTAATTATAATCACATTAATTTTTGTTTTTTTTAATAAGAGCACTATAATTATGGATGCTCCACTTTAAAATGTATTTCACTAACTTTTGCTCATGTTTATTAAATTTTGTCATTCATTTTATGATATTTTGAATTGAGACCATTAATTTAGATATTTTATAATTTAATCAATAAGCTTTAATATTTTAATTTTATATAATATTTTAAGATTATTTACATTAATATTACTTATATTTATTAATATTTCGAATTAGAGCAATGAGTTTATTGAAACTAAAGAGGTAATAATAAAATTTAAAATAAAATAAAATAGTGACCAAAATAAAGAAAATTAAAATTATAGGATTAAAATATAAAATATCAAAACTCATTATCCTAATTCAAAATATTAAGTAATATAAGTAATATAAATGTAAATAATCTTAAAATATTATTTAAAATTAAAATATTAAAGCTTATTAATTAAATTATAAAATATCTTAATTAATGATCTTAATTAAAAATATCATAAAATATATGACAAAATTTAATAAACATGAGCAAAAGTTAGTGTAATACATTTTAAAGTGGAGCATCCATAATTATAGTGTCTTATTAAAAAAATAATGTAATTATAATTAATTAAAACAAAAAAACGTGAGAACATGACAAAATTTCGCAAAAATTAATAAACATGGGCAAAAGTTAGTGGAACATCCACCATAATAGTGCTCTACCTTTCTATTTTTTATATTACTTTAATAATGTTAGAACTTTATTATTTTAATTATTTAATATTTTATTTTTAAACATTAATATATATTATTAGGATACATATATGACTAAAATAAAAATAAATAAAATGCGAAGACAAAATTAAAAGATATAAAAACCTGATTTCGGTGACTCTAATGGAAGATTACAGAATACAGGGACCACAGACGTGATTTATCAATTATAAAAACCTAAAACGATGTAGTTTTGAGGAGTGTATAAATAGGCTTTAAATGGCCATTTTCCTCTTTTGCTTCTCTCTCTAAGGAGAGAAAAGCTCTCCTTTCTCTTTAAACTCCCTCATCGGAGGGAGCTCCAGTCACTATTCACGGTCGGAAAAAATCAAAATAGCTCAAAAAGTAGATCTATTAACCCTTTACCCGAATCCGAAGTTTTTCGCTAAAAGATAATCAATCGGACTAGATCTGAAATTTTACATTCGGTTAACGATGGTTTCCGGCGACGTTTGAGCTCCTCGGTAATTTTTTTCTCTTATTTTCCTTTCGGTTTTGTTTGTTTTTCCTTTGCTTCCTCTCATATGGATGCTCTCTTTTTTTGTAGGTTCGTCAAGGCTTTTTATAGGCCTTGGAAGGCCTCGGACAACCGTTCATTTTGGTGAGTCACCAAATCTACGATGATGACTCACCTTAGCTTCGATGAGTTGTGTGGTTCTCTTCGTTCTTCTGGAGCCTTCAGTGCGGCGATGACGTCATGACAGTAGCAAGTTGGAGGTAGCAGTTGGAGGCAGTGCCATAATAGCTCTAGGGTTGGTGAACCATAGGATTCTTGCTAGAAAAGATCTGGACTGTTGGATCTAGGCCAGATCCAATGGTTGTGAGGAGTTGGCGGCTGGAGATAGGGTTTAGAAACCCTAGCTGCAACTGGATCGGGTTTGTTGGGCCGGTTCTGCACTGGGTTGTCTGGATTTGGACCTTCGAGTTAGTGGGCTCCGAGATTAATTTGTATTTGGGCTTGGGTTTTGGGCTAAGCCTATTATAATATGTAAAATAATAATATTAATAAATTGTTATTGTTAATAATAATATTATAACAATATTATTAGTAATATCGAAAAACGAGTGTACGCTTACTCTAAAGGGAATATCAGATCTAAAGGAGGTTGATCAATTGAATCGGGGCAGACTTGTTCCACTTACTCTGAAGGGAATATCAAATCTTATTTAGTGGTTAAACAACTGAAGATTCAAAATACAAATAAAACTTATTTAAAACCAAACAAGGGATTAAAAACCAATTTAGTACGAACTTGTAATTTTATTTGCAAAGACAATTTATTAATCGATTAATGGTTCGACTCTAAAAAAATCTGCAGTAGAGTCACCAAGCTGTCGAAATGGTCTTTTACCCGAGTGGGGGTAAAGGTTGTTCTCGTTTCAAATATGATCTTGGAATAACCAATTTGTGATAAAACGTGATTTGAGAAGTCGCCTTCAATCATTGATTAAGGTGTGATTGGGCACCCAAAAATAAATCTGTCATTTTAATAAAATATTAATTTTAATTAAAGAGACAAACTTGGGGTCTACGTTACCAAAATTTTAGTTCGGGAGTTGGTTACGTGTGGGGGAAGGATTAGCACCGCCACAACGCCCTAAATCGGTACCTAGTTGATTAATTGATTGTCTTTGCAATAAAATGTATAAGTTCGAGTCTAATTTAATTTAAGATTCCCTAAAATAATATTTTTAGAAATTTTGGATGAAACATAATAATATTAAACTATTTTCTATCGAGAAGAACCGATCTATCATACCTTGAAGCAATCGATTCTTACTCCAATCGTTTGCATTTTGACTCTTAATTTGTTTAACCACTAAATAGTTGTACTGACTTGTTTGCTAATGTTTTCAGATTAAATAATTGTTCAAGGTCTTGAGTTTTCTGTTCAGTATTGTTTGCTTTGTTTTCGCTTTTCGTCACACACTGCACAACTGCATTTGCATAACATGAGCTAAAACCTCGCTCCGCCCTATTTAAGTATGAGTAAGTAACTACTCTCTCGTGTGGTTTTCACCTCCGTGCGGGATAGTGAAACGCTCCTTGGGCTCACGCCTTATGATCCTCGTGAGGTTTTCACCTCCACAATGATATAAGAAAGTGTGTCCCCTCGAATTGAACTCGATTCGAAAGCCTGTGATGGGCCAAGATTGAGGGTTCGGTAGCCCAAGGGGGCACCGACAAAAGAGACCATTAGTTTTGATATTTTATATTTTATATTTTAATCCTATAATTTTAATTTTCTTTATTTTGGTCACTATTTTATTTTATATTTTATTATTACCTCTTTAGTTTCAATATTTTTAACTTAGTACTTTAATTATTATTATTTATTTTATTTTTATTTTCATTGTAGTCCTAGTTAATCTCATATGATATCTTCATCAGCATCACTGGACTCGATTCAAAATAAATTTAGTAAGGGTAATATTCGAGCATTTTAATATTGTCATAAAGTGAATGTCAAAATCAAATCTTATCAATCATTTGATAAAATTTCAATGTCCTTTTTGTGTACGCGAGCGTAAGAATTCTTTGGCCAGTGTGAAAGATTGGGATTTATTGGTCTTCTCATGGTTAAGCTTTTTTTATAATCGTAGCATTCTGTTCTTGTGAATTACAAGCTTTTCAAAAAGATACACTAATCTGTTATTTTAAGGGAAAAAACGAAAAGAGGAAGCATACTTTCCTAATATCTGCCTTTTTCTTGGTAGCCTGTTGCTCAAAACATCAAGGTCGACCATCACCCTGGTGGAGGGCATTGGTTTGCAGCCGGTCTTTCCCCAGATACACTATCTGTTATTTAAGGGAAAAAACGAAAAGAGGAAGCAATACTTTCCTAATATCTGCCTTTTTCTTGGTAGCCTGTTGCTCAAAACATCAGGTCGACCATCACCCTGGTGGAGGCATTGGTTTGCAGCCGGTCTTTCCCCTAATTGAGTTTCCTAAGATCAGCATTTTTATTTCTATACTAGTTGACTTTCTGCTTTATTTTAATGGTAGTCTTATGCTGGTGTATATTTCATCGTATAGATTCAAAACAGGAATGGTTCCCTTCATAACAGCCCACATTTCCATATGGTTCCGTATGCTCATGCAAATATCTATGGCAGTATTGGAAGTCATGGCAGCTATATGATAATACAGGGCTTGGAAGCAGCTACGGGAGTTATGGAGATAGTAATATGTTTGCATATTATTCACCTGTTGGTCCATCTGCAATGAACATGCATCCGCAGCGCTGCATCAATGCTTGGAAGTAGTCCTGATGCTAGATGGATATATGCAGTACTCTCAGGGGGCAGGACTCGGTGTGAGTTCATCAGTTTGGAAACTTCGCACCACTTCCTCTTGGCACTAGTCCTCACATTTACTCCCCAAGCTCCTACAGTCAAGCAAGTTTCCAGAGGTTCTCCTGGGCGTTATGGTCCTACTTCTCCTGCAAGAACAGTTGTCAGGGATCTTTAAGTAAGATGGCTACAGCTGCCAGTTTAATCAAAGAAAAAGTTGGGATATTCTGGAAGTTCCCATCGCAAGAGAGTTCATCATCTTCAAACTGCCAAGGACAAGTAACTTATGGCACCATTTCTAGCCAAGCTGAGGGGCATCTCTGTGGTCGGTGGTCTCCCCTCTCACATACGTCAAATTCTAACAAATCTAATTGGAACCAACAGCTAGTTGGCATTGGAATGGCTACAGACTACCCAACTCCATAGGACTTGGTTCTAATGTGCAACTGCATAGCACAGAGCACCTCAAGGCAGTCATAGGCTTGCCATTGCTTGATCCTGGAGATTGGGATCCAAATTATAGGTGAGTATGGAACCATGAAAAGGGGTCTAAACTCATGTTTATCAAATATTGAGATATACTTGTCTTAGCTGTGTATGTGTGTTACTAATTTTGTTATATAAAAATTTGTCAGTTGGACATGCAGTCAACCATGTCAATATGGTCTTTAATCTTCTTTACCCTCTCAAAGGTTAGTTGGTGTCCAGCATGTGGCCCTGCAGCTTCAGCTGCCTTCTCGGGCCTCGGCTGCACACTGCCTAAAGGATGAATATTCTTCAGTATACTGATGTTTTCCGTGTATTATAGCAGCCTTTCTTTTTATCCTTTTGTGTTCTTTGTAGCATACCAATATTCTCCCTTATTTTATTGTGCTGCATAAGTGGTTCTTCCAAATAGTTTCACAGCTTATCATAGGTTGCCATACTTTTGGATGCTTTGTTTTACGTTCAAACTACTCATCAAGGGCTTTATTTTCACAAAATAATGGGCTATTGGCTCAATATTTGATTGCTTGGTTAGCCTATAACATATCCGTGGGTATTTTTTATCAGTTATGCTATATTGGTTGTTGTCCACAATTATGTGCTCTGTATCAGGAATTCATGATACTCCTGAAATCAGCTCTAGTCGCAACCTTTGGCTCTCGCTGCTTCCGAAAAAGAGTTCTCATTAGAAAGTGCATATACCTAAGACAAGTTCAACCTAGAAATTGTTTAGGTGCTTCTAAAATGGAATGCGTATTCATT
This sequence comes from Hibiscus syriacus, assembly GCF_006381635.1. Classification (NCBI taxonomy): domain Eukaryota; kingdom Viridiplantae; phylum Streptophyta; class Magnoliopsida; order Malvales; family Malvaceae; genus Hibiscus; species Hibiscus syriacus. The sequence continues at coordinate 1,470,433 of NW_024062759.1, read as the reverse complement.
TCTCCATTGACTTTTTGCTGTGATTTTTATTCTATGAACTTGTAACTTACAAGATCTCGTGTTTGTTTTCACCCTAGTGATGAACTACTTCTACAAGAGGATGGATCAGAAGAGAGCTACTTATCAGCTGACTTTAACAGAGGAATGCATATTGGTTCAGCTGATTCACCTGTTGGAATTGGAAGATTCAACCTTCCCTCAACCACAAGCTCAAATTTATCAATTCAAAGGTAATTGCATAACCTTCTTATTTTTCATTTGCCTTTCGAGATGACTTTGGTTTTGCTTATATGTATGCCTTTTATTTTCCCTAGTGAAGTTTATTGTTAGCATTTGTGGTCCGCATGATTAACGCTGCCCAAGATGAGTTGTGCATTATAGTGATGGATATGCACTGTACTGTCAGATATCTCAGACTAACAAGACGAGAGCTATTGTCTTTCGTTGAAGTGTTCACACTGTTCTAGACTTATTTCTATTTTGTTCGAGTACACAGACAAAATGTACCTGTAGGATTTCCGCATGTAGAAGCGGGTAGCCCTTCTTCAGTTAATGATTTTCATGTTGGATATCCTCATTATTTGTTGAAGCATTCTCACTTCATGCCACATACGACACAAAATTCACCTAACCGTTTGGGGCAGAAAACTGTTCAGCGGATCAATCACGGCAGATCCACTGGTGCTCGGGGTAGCGAATGGAATCACATGAAAGTCCAGCTCCATCCTATCTATAATTCTGGGGGCCACGATCTCCTACGTTCAGTAATGGCATGCCATGGGGTACTTCCTAACTTTACAACATCAAATTACTTTTAGTCACCTCGTACTTTGCTGAATAATTTCATAGACCTACCCGTGTCGGAACTATATAATTATTGTCGGATAACTTGGGGGACAGAATGAAGTGTTTCCGTTTTTTACTCAACCCCAGGATTGTTACTGTAGGGCGTAGGGCCAGCCATCCCGTCTCAAATATTCCACCAGGTTCTCATGGAAGAAAGGACTACGGAAGGATTGCCTAATGTTGGAACCGAACTCGAGTTTTAACGTCTTGGGATTATGTATTGAGTGTTTGGCAAGAAATATGTACTCAGGTAGTTCACTTAATTAGTGAGCTTAAGTATAAGCAAATGCTCATCCAGACCATGCTCATTAATTGTGCTTTGCATAAGTATAATTTGTAGTGGTTGTTTCTGCCTGCCTTCCAATCAAATTGCCTGCTATTCCCATGAAGCTGCCTCAACACGATTTTCATGTCTGGCTGGCTGGTATATCAGACATACATCTTCCGTATTTGTTATTAACCTATATTTAATGATTGAAAGTCTACTTATTTATATACATGACATGGATTGCGATGTTTGAATCAAACAAAGGTTTAAATACTAGTTGAATCCTATATCCTCCGATCATAATAGAATTCTTCGTGACGTTCACGAAATAAATATACTTCTTTTCAACCATAAAATAAATATTTAATTTGGCTAAGTGCACGAAATAAATATTTAATTAAAATTAAAGGGTAAGTTACACAAATGGTTACTAATGTGTGAGGTAAATTTTGTTTTTCACTTATGTTTCAAAAGTTATAAATAAGTCACAAACATTATCGATTGGTTACAAATGGCCACTTGTGACAGATTTTAACAACTATTATTGTAGATAATAAAATGTTAATTTGACACATTAAACAGATGATGTGGCACTATTTTTCCACACATTTGACTTTCCAAAGCTTTTTACCAGCATTTAAGAAAAAAAATAAAGAACAAAATGTTTGTCTTCCTCTCCATTCTTCTTCTCTCTCCTCTCCTCCCTACTTACAAGCCAGAGGAGCTGCAACTCTTAATATTATAGTTTTTTACTTCTATTCATTGTTTTAACCTTTCCTCTTCTATCTTTTCCAAGGAAGCTCACCTAACTTGTGCCTCTAGTAGTACTAGTTTCATGCATGAGCTAATTCCACAGCTCCTTGTGCTCACTCACCACTACTGTTGCACCTAAAAGAAGAGTAATATTTCACTTAGTTCTTATGGCTTTCATGAACAACTGGTTAGCCTTTTCTTTGTCATCTCAAGAGCTCCCTTCACAATCGGTTGATCATTACTTTCAATCGCAGGCCCTCGTCTCGGTTTCAACTTCGATGTGTCTGGCGGCGGCGAGTGTTTTGATCTCGCCTCTGCTCCTCCTCTCAATCTCCCTCCCCCATTTGGCATACTTAAAGCCTTCTATAGAAACACTCAATCCCAAGTTTTGTTTGGTTTGCTTTTGTTAAACCTATCCATTTGTTGTTGTCTTAATCATGTTTAAAAAAATGATTCTTCTTGCAAATTGGAATACCAGGGGTTTAGGTATGAACTCAGATGGAAACTACGAGGCAAGCTCGGAGCTTTCCATGTTCGTAAGTAGTAGTAGTTCATGCAATAAACAAAACAAAGAACCAAAGCTTGAAAACTTCCTCGGTAACAATCTCCATGGTTGTAATACCTTCACCGGAGATTACATGTTACAGCTCCCGTCACAAGACACAACAACAAATACAAGAACAAGTAACGGAGAAGATGACAATAACAACAACACCGGTAATAACGGCGGTAGTAGCTCCATCGGGTTGTCCATGATCAAGATTTGGTTAAGGAACCAACCGGCACCGACTCAAGCCGAACCCAAAAACAACGGCGGTGCTTCACAATCTGTCTCTTTCGATGAGCACCGGTTCACAAACGGGATCTCCTTTGCCTCTCATCGCACAACAAGCACTGTCGGCGGAAGCTGTGGAGAGAGCTCTTCCTCCGATAATAACAATAATAAGCCGCAAAATACTTTGAAATGTATAGATATTACCCTAAGCGTTATAAGTGAAGCGACGCTAAGGAATACCCCATCATCGTTTAACGTGTCACGTTAACATTTCGTTACTTACAATAACGGTTACTAACGTCTATTAATATTGATTGTAATTTGTAATCAATCAATAACATTAGTGATCGATTTATAAATTTTAAAAAATCAATAGAAAAAATAAAATTTATCTCAAATATTAATGATCATCTATATAATTTACCCAAAATTAAATTAATAGAATACATGTATAATGAGGATTAACTGTATCATTATACAAAATATTTAGCTCATGTTATGATTTTATTGAAACTAAATTGATAAAAATAATAATATTGAAATAAAATTTATATATCAAATTTAGTGAATATAAAGGTAGTTTACCTAAAAGTACATTTAGAATAAAATTATACATCAAGTTTATAGTGACTATGGAGGTAGTTTGTTAAAAGAATATGTCTCAAAATATTATATGCCAAATTTAGTGACTATAGAGATCATTTACCCAAAATACATTCCAAATAAAATAATATAATAAAAAATTCTTTTTCCCCCTAAATTTTCCTTTAGAAGTTCCTAAGCTATTCTGATACATACAGCGCCGCCACATATACCACTCTGGTCTACTACCTGTTTTATGCCGTACCAAGTAAATTAATTTGAGGTAATTTTCAAAACCCTAATCTTTGATTGATTGAGTCATGAGATTTTGAATGGTGGTTCGGTTTCCCTTGTCTCCTTCACTCTGATTTATTTCATTTTTCTGCTTCCTGCTCTGTCTCATCGATTTCTTTTTGAAAGCTATCTGTAAACATTTTAGCTAGTACTGTCTCTCTACATTTTTAATCTTTTTTCCCAGGTTTGTTCTCTGTTTCTCATTTTTTAATCCAATAGAGAAGAGAAATGTCAACTAAATCACAGCCATCTTCATGGCTTAGGCTCCTTAGCCGCTCCTTTCAAAATCCACCTAGAGCCCCGCCTTCATTTTCTCGGAAAAATCTGTACGAATTTTTTGCCAAACACCATTACTCGACTCATATTCCTAAAACCCCCATTAAACCCCATTTCTTGTTTTGTCGAAATATCTCCACTTTTTCCTATTTCCATAACAACCATACTCCGAAATCTCCACTTTCTTTCATGCGATGGCATTTCTGTAAAGGCTTCAGGTCCGACGAGCCTGGCGAGGATGATTTCTTGGCTGATGTATATGATGAAATGGAACGCGAGAAGCAACAAGAAATAGAGGATAGGAAGAGAAAAGGTTTGGACACAAAGGATTTTGATGAAGAGGATAAAGAAGATTATATGGGTGTAACGCCATTGACAGAGAAGCTTGAAAATAAGTATTTAAAGGAGAAGGAAACGACTAAAAGAATTCGTAAAAAATTTGAATGGTCCTCGGATTCGGATTCCGAAAGTGAGGATGAGTAGGATTACGTGAAGCAGGAAAAGCAATTTGAGAGGAAAAAAAGATGCATGAGCAGTTGCTAAAAAACTTCTGTGAGGCAGGTAAATGAACAAGCCTTGTTTTAGTTGTTTCGTTGCTTATGTACTGAGAACTAATGAGAGTACAACATGTGGATGCACTTAGTGTAGAATGCTTATTACATAAACACTAGAGTTGTCAATATTAGACACTATATCGGTATACCTAGAAAAACACTTCACGAAAAAAAAATAACTTGAATGTCACAGGGATACATGAATGTCTCAAATGTATATCGGAAAAAGTCACAAACTTGGCATGTATACAGGTACAAATGTTCCCATGTAAAAAAAAAACTATTAACTGTTACATTTATGGCTTGTTAGAGTTGAAATTTTTAGTTTGATTTCTTTGAAAAGAACATGACGAATGATTTACCTTAGTAAGAAAGGAGGTTACAACCATGGTCAAACAAATCTAATACATTCAAGTGCATAAATTCAGATGAAATAAACTCGGTGGATTTTGTAAATTCTAAAATAAAGATGCCTCATGTTTACTTAGTGATGTAAATAAATTAATACCATTTACTGCATATTTTTTTTCGTTTTTAAGTGATATTTATGAAATTCACCAATTGTTGAAAAATTACATTGTTGCACTTGACAGTGACACTCGATGATGCTTTTAAATGGATGGATAAAATTGACAAGTTTGAGGAAAAGCATTTTAACTTAGCCCTGAATATAGGGTCGTTGGTGACTTGATGAATCTACTTAAGGTTGCAGAAAGCAAGGAGAAATTTATCATTCAACAAAAATTGAATAGGGCAGTGAGGCTCCTTTAATGGAGGGATCGCTATGATCCCAATAATCCTGCCAATTATAAAGTTATGAATGATCGACAAGTTGGTCCTCCTGTTGATCATGAGGAAGAAGCTGAAGAGGAGATCAGAAGAAAATAGTAAGAAAAGATGACGAGGATGGGATGAAGAAGAGTTTGATGACATGAAAGAGAGAGATAATATACTATTGGAGAAGCTCAATGCTATTGACAATAAACTGGAAGAGAAGCTGGCAGAGTTGGATTATACATTTGGCAGGAAGGGTAAGTTTCTGGAGGAGGAAATTAGAAACCTTGCGGAGGAAAGAAATTCTTGACAGAGAAAAGAAGACCTCTTTACAGAAAGGTAAGTGTATACAAGGCCTTCATTTATCTGGATTCAAAGTTCAAATAATTTTTTTTTGATAGGAATAGAAGGCCTCATTAAAAACCTCCCTCATAGTTGTCTCTTTAAAGGAGACAAGTAGCGGAAGGAGGAAAAGAGTGCCTTAGTAGATTAATAACCAACAATTACATAAGATTACCAAACATTACAAAAGATTGCCTAAACAAAGAAACATAACCAAAATAAAATGCCAAAAGCACAACTCCTAAAAACAACCTCCACACTCACTAACCAATTCCTGACTTAGCTAGACCATCAGCTTCCTCATTAATACATCTGCTGATATGCCTAATAACAACATTATAAAGCCCAACTGACTTCTGAATTTCTGTAATAAAATCAACAAGGTGAACCGGGCAGAGATCCGGGCTGTTGATCCATTTCACTGCCAGAAACGAGTCACTTTCTAAAATCAGATTTCCTTTGTTTTTTTTGATAGGAATAGTAGGCCTCACTAAAAACCCCCTTCATGATTAACGGAACTTGAAAATAGTTCCTTAATCAGCGGAAGGAGGAAAAGAGTGCCCTAGGAGTTCATTAATCTTAAAACATTACAAAGTAATACAATGTCTAATCTCCCTCCAGAGATAAAAAGCCAAAAAGAACCAGCCCATAATAGAACATAATACTCAACCAATACCAGACTTAGCTAGAACATCCGCCTCTATATTGGCTGTTCTACTAACCCATCTAATAAGACCTTCATAAACACTAAGCTTTTGAATAATTTCCTTAACAACTTGAACATAAACGACAGGACAAGAACCAACATCCTTGACCCAACCAATTGCCACCTTACTATCACTCTCGATAATCAATCTCTCTTTAAATTTGTGGCGAATAGATTCATAATAAATAACCCCTTTAGGATAGCTTTCAATTCCATCAAAGTTGGAGGTCCCGGACCAGCAGGGTCTTTGAAGGAGCCGAGAATCGAACCAGAACTATCTTTCAGAACGCCACCTAAACCACTCCTCTTCCAATCACTAGAAGTAGCCGATCCACATTAAGTTTAATAAAACCTTCTGGAGGAGGGGACCAAGGAACCTTAGATGAAATCCGATTAGTATAAGACGAGCAAGAATCCACTAAGGACGGGTCGGCAATAAGAGCATCCTTGGAAATAGAAATCTGAGTTTCCCTAGCTAGAAACCATGAAGCAAGCCTGCACCTAGCTAGATAGAATATTTCTGCTCGATCAAACTTCCCTCCTTCAAACACTATATAATTCCTAGTTTTCCATATTGTCCATAAGACCACTCCAGGGATAAATGACCACATCAGAGAGTTGGTCTTTAGGTTAGTCCATGCTACTAGGAATTTTTTTGCATCTTCATGAAAAACAGACTGAAAATTCCAATAACCCATGAATTTAGTCCATATTGGCCAAACAACCGAACATGAAAAAAATAGATGAGATGAAGACTCTTCTTCTAGATTACAAAAAGGACACATAGAATCATTTATGCCTGAACACCTCTCTTAACCAGAGCTGTCTTCACTGCCAGCTTCTTTAAGATAACTTGCCAAAGAAAAGTCTCCACTCTTGGAGGCAGCATGCCCCTCCAAACAATAGATTTCCAAAAATTAGCTTCCTCCAAATCAGAAATACCCGAATAATATAGATTGGCACATGATTAACATTGAAAACCCCTTCTCCATTCCCCTTCCACAACAGTCCATCAACCGCATCAGTAGAAACAGAAAATTCTGAAATAACAGCCATCAAGTTTAACCATTGTTCAAATTCCCAGTCATTCAACTCCCTTCTCAACTGGACGTTCCAAAACCAGCCCCCAGAACTGTAATCCCCAAACTGAAATAATCTTCCGGTTTTGTTCACTGCAATAGAGAATAGTCTAGGGAACATGACCCTCAAAGGATGATCCAATGCCCAATTGTCTTGCCAAAACCGAATATTCCTCCCATTGCCAATTTTGTAGCTATAATTGCTTCTGATACTACAGCCCATCGAATCAGCTTTAAAATGATTATTCACCAAAGATCTCCATATCCAAGAAGATTTAGGAGAAACCTTACTATCAAGCTGCATCAATGAAGAATCCAATTTGTATTTAGTGCAAATCATTTCCCTCCAAACTGCCTTCCTCTCCATAGCAAACCTCCAAGCCCACTTTTCCAATAAAGCCCTATTCATCGTATTTAAATTAGGAGAACAAGGTCCTAAAGCTGTAGAGAATGAAACCAGCTTGTTATTACCAGCATCTTTAAGAACTCCACCAATACCACTCCTTTTCCAGTCAAAATTGACTGCCCCATCAACATTCATCTTAAAGTACCCGGAAGGAGGAGGGCACCATTTTAATCTTGACAGTCGAAAATTAGAGGGGGATTTATGCTTATCCGCCAAAGTAAGATCTCCCACAAGGCTGTCCAAATGAATAGACAAATCCTTATTTTTTGCTAAAAACCATGATGCCACCCTATACCTCACCAAAAAGAACAAATTATCTTTGTCCATCTTGCCATTCTCAAAAACAATCTGATTCCGGCACAGCCAAACAGACCACAAAACTGCTCCTGGAATAAATCTCCAAATATCCGAGTAGGGTCTAAGATGCAACCATGAAAGCAAGAAGCCTTTCGGATTATTAGGAAAGACTGAAATAACTTTCCACAAACGGAGTAATTTTATCCAAATTTGCCAAACCTGGACACAGGAAAAGAATAAGTGACTGACAGATTCTGGTTCCTCTCCACATAACACACAAAGGTTTTCGATATCTTTAACCCCTCTTCTCAATAAAACAGTTTTGACAGCCATCTTCTAATGAATAACTTGCCACAGGAAAATCTCTACCTTTGGTGGGACTAAGCCCTTCCACACAATCTCCAACCAAGAATTGTCAGATTCTGCTAAACTTGAAAATAATCTTGAGCAAGAATTAACCGAGAACTCACCATCCCCACTACCTTTCCACACAACACGGTCTCCACCCTTCAACAGCGGGCGAAAATTATCCAGCAACACCATCAGTTCCATCCAATGCTCAAACTCACTATCCATTAAATTCCTCCTAAGTTGTAAATCCCACACCCACTCCCCATTCGACAAACACCCAAAATCAGCCACAACACCTTCCTTATTAACAGACAGAGCAAAGAGCCTAGGAAACAAAGTCTTCAAGGAAACATTAAAAATCCAAGAATCAAGCCAAAATCTGATAGATTCTCCTTTTCCCACCTGAAGCACGAGATTATTTCGAAAGCATAATCCAAATGAGTCGTTAGACCAATAGTTATTTAAAACACCTTTCCAAATCCAAGACACATTAGAGGGCAAATTATCATCTACCACAATAGAGCTCGAACCCACATTGTACTTAGAACAAATCAATGTCTTCCACCAAGAGTCCTTCTCTGTAACAAACTTCCAAACCCACTTGCCCAATAAAGCTCTATTCCGTAATTTTAGATCCGAAATTCCCAATCCCCCCAACTCTTTTTTACAGACTGTATTCCAATTAACCAATGAAGCCTTTCTTCTCAGCCGAAGAACCGCACAAGAAGTTGGCCAAAATAGATTCCAGTTTCTTCCTCACAACCACTGGCATTTTAAAAAGTGACATATAGTAATTAGGCAAAGCATTCAAGACTGAATTAATCAAGACTGTCCTTCCTGCTATTGATAAAGAAGACATTTTCCAGCCTGTTAATTTCTGGTAAAACTTATTTACAATCGGATCCCAAAGTTGAATTGAATTCCTCTTAGCACCCAATGGTAACCCCGAGTAGTCTATCGGAAAGGAGTCTCTTAAACAACCAATAGAATCTGCCCATTCCCCAACAATGTTGTCTTGTAAATTGATACCAAAAATTCTGCTCTTTATCAAATTCAGCTGCAGCCCAGCAAAAACAACCAAAACCCTCTTCAGATTTGCCAATTGACCCTTTGAAGCTTTACAAAAAATAATCAAATCATCCGCAAATTGTAGATGAGACAGCATCGGCGAAGAATTATCAGAACCTAAGCTAATATTATTCTTACATTTTCTTAAATATTTCTTTATTTATATTCATGCTTTGCACGGGCAGATTATCTTGCCCTCACTTGTAGAAATATAGTTTTCTTTTATTCGGATTGGCAAAATAAACTTTTTTGGGTTCTGGCAGAAGTACAAATTATTTTAGTTTGTTTTGTATCAATTCAACTTTGTAAGGATTGTTAGCGAGCTATTTACAGTTCTGTATATTGATTTCTGCTCGACCTTAGCCATCATTAGCCAGTATGAATCATCTGATGATAATTATTTGCATTGTTTTCATTTGAAGTATCAACATTGTGTTTTTCAAGCAGTTTCATGTTGCATGTAACTAACTCTGTTTTTATTGAATGACGACAGGATTTTGATTTGAGGTTGATAGATATAAATTGAACTTGTAAAGTAACAAAGGTAATATAATGCAATTTGATTGAGTTTTGTTGTAAGATTGATTTCTATGCAACTCATTTGAAGTTGATATTGTTCAGGGAGGGCAAGTGGTCAAGTACACCGTTTTGATGGTGTGTGGAAACTATCATGGTGTTGTTGGATATGCAAAAGCCAAAGCTGACGCAGTCCCTATTGCAGTCCAAAGGGTAACTTTCCACTGCTTTTATTTATACTGTTACTTTTATTCTGCACCATATAATCAGTAGGAGAATCGATTCTTTATTTTCTATTACTTGACTGGTAAATCTGGTCTATTCAGACAGACATGTTTTACGTCCTGGTAATCGTAATAAGTTTAAGCTTTAGTTATGATTGGTTTTTATATGGTTACTTTGTTACCATGATGCCATGATTTCTGGGATGTAGTACTGAAATCAATTTAATTTGGAAGGTGTGTAATATCATCGATGTTGTCTACAATGAACATGTTCTTGAATATCACCTAATCATTTATTAATGTATCTAGCTCGATGAATTTACTTGACATGTACCGACTCATGTAACCTACAACAGGCACATGAGAAATGCTTTCAGAATCTTCACTATATTGAATGACACGAGGAGCACACTATAGCCCATGCAATTCAAGCATCATATAAGAAGACTAAGGTGCGCATAACTCTCATTTTGTTAACCATTTTAATTCTATCTTGGTTTTTCCTGTTGAGTTAATTGTTCACGTTTGTTGATGCTCGAGTTTCTCAGCATTCACTCACTATTTATGCTTTGGTAGGTCTATCTCTGGCCCGCACAAACTGTATCGTGTATGAGAGCTGGAAGAACCGTTGAAAACATATTGCTTTTAGCTGGCTTTAATAATATCAAATCAAAGGTTTTTTCATGTACTCGGACTTTGAGCGTATATTGGATTTTTCATGCATTTGAAGATTCCTTACAATGGTTTTTAGAATCCAACTTTTTTTACGCTGATCTGAACTATCATCTCAGGTTATTGGCTTAAGGAATCCTCACAACACCGTCAAGGCTGTTTTTAAAGCCCTCAATGCAGTAAGTAACTAGGTCACCCATATAATTGGAATAGGGTTTTAAAGCAAGTTGCTTTTAGGCAGCCTGAATAGCATAATAAATGGCATGATTGTAGGTCGAAACACCAAAAGACATGCAGAAGTTTGGGAGAGCAGTTGTTGAGAAACACTTGCTGCAGTGACCATAGCATCATATCACCTTGTGTTTTTTTTTTGCTTCTCAATTTACAACACTTTTGAGCTTAAATTTTGTCATTGATTGATGCTTTGTCATGTGATTGGTTTAGTCACTGAATTCCAGATCTTTTGTGTCAAATAATATGGGGCTCTGATTTTGTGTCTAATTACTTTCCCTATGTTTTTTTTGGAAGGAAACTAATGAGTTTAGAGAGTTGTAATGTGCGCATTTCAAAGCAGCAAATCCTAACAGTTTCATGATAACTTTCAACGAGAAAATCCAGAATATGTACAATGGTTTCATCATCTGAACGTAATAAAATACCCACTAAATGCGACCATCAAATAAAGATTGTGGGTTCACTTTACCACGTTTGAGAATGCTTTCGATCTCCTTAGGAGGGTTGAGACCCAATCTTTGAGCTCTTTCCCAGCGGTCAAGCCTGGGTATCGCAATGCATGGTCCGAACGCCATGTTCATATCAAATAGCCTCAACACTTGCTCCTCCTCGTCAAAATCATCTGCTTTTAACAAAAAAAAAGTTTCAGTTTTATAAATGAATACCCATTTCTAAGGTGGCGAAAGGAAAAGGAGAGTGACCTTTGAGATCGAAAGAACCGCCGTGGGAAACGAGGGCCGGCGGTTGGACGATATTGGAACCGGAAGTAGCGGCGGCATGTTTGGTTGATTTTGATTTGGAAGTGTTGCTCTTCTTTTGCTTGTAGAAACCCTCGATGTTCTTCGCTGGTGTCGCCATTCTAGATGCTTCCCTTGAAATTCAAGACTTCCTTTTTCAGTATTATTTGTTGGTTTTGGAATTTATATATGCAAGTCAGCACGGCACAACAGGCCAACTCAAACCGGAAAAAATGGGCAAATTCATTTTATTTTCTATTAAGCCTACATAAATTTATTTTAATCGAATAATTTATTGAAAATTATTTAATTTAATTTTAAAATCAGTAAATTGAACCTATATTATTTTAATTTAAAAACAAGTGTAGAACATTGGTATAACTCACATATGTAACTATAATTCAATTTTGCTAAAAAAAATTGTATTTGATTTTCCTTTGTGTTTGAGAAAAATGTATTTTATGTTCAGATAAGTAATAATATATCTTTAAAACTGAATCTGAGAAATGAGGAAGGTATGGTAAAGCCTGCAACTAGTGGTTTTAACAATGTGTTCCATTTATGATGAATGTGAACAGTGATGGGTGGTTTTTCTTTTTCATTTCTTAAGAATTCATAAAGTGCATAGTGTCACGGACCGCGAGTCCACAACGAAGGTTAGCACACGAACAATAGACCAAGAGCACCTATGTGGCATTTTGGACCTTCTTGGACCCATGAAGACTGGCCCATTCCATGGAGATGAAGAGCCTCGCACGTTTATGGTAGGAGAATCCTAGGTTTAATGCAAAATCCTCTTGATTCTTTCCATAAACTTTGTAATCTTTTATCTAAGGCAACATATAGCTAGCTTGATAGAGTTTCCTTAGTTAAGAGAGATTTTGTAATCACAATCCCTTGATTTGTGGGATTTAGAAGATTGTATTCAATCTAGGCTGTCGATGTACTTAGATCTTAGCCGTTCATTGAGGAGAGCTTCCACTATAAATAGAGGCCTCTACTCCTTATTTGTACTACTCACTTTTTCATTTTTGAAAAATCATAGAACATTCTCTCAAAGTTCTCTTGTCTTGCTTATTGTGTTAAGTTCTCTTGTTTTTGTTTCCGTTGGGAAATCTAAGTATATTTGCTTAGGTTGTTTCAGGCTGACTTAGCCGCAATCACAAAGAAGGCGACTAAGGCCGCACGTTCGAGGTGTTTAAGTTCCAAGGGCGTGACAAGTGGTATTAGAGCTAGTTTTATGAGATATGGCACAACAAAACCATAACGAGGTCCCAGTAGCCAACGAAGTGATGGAGACTCATGCTGTTGTAGCAAAGAAGCGTGGAAGCTCAAAGGATGTCGTGGCATCATTTGAGTAAAGGGTTGGAAGGTTGGAAGATCGATATAATGAATTCCAGGAGACTCAAGTCTCGATTGAATCTCGCTTGGAGAATCTGGAGTATGTGGAGGATGTACTTCGTCAAGAAACTCAAGCACTCATCAACGATATGGCAGATAAGGTGGATGACCGTACCCGAGGCCTCGAGAGCATGTTCTTGGCCATGAGGGCCGAAATGATGCGGGAGGTGAAGGAGTTCAAGAGTGAGTTGCTCGTCTACAAGGCTGCGGTGTTGAATGGGGTGACTGGGGAGGCACAAGCACCAAGTACCCAAGATCGATGTCCCTAAGTCGAAGAAGTTCAAGGGGAGTCAAACTGCCCAAGATGTGGAGAATTTCATCTGGGGCATGGAACAATTCTTTCGAGGTATGGGTATCGGGGATGATACCACCAAGGTAAATGTTGTTTCAAATTATCTTACTGATGTTGCTATGTTATGGTGGCGACGTAGGTGTTCCGAGAAGGAAGTTCTAGTCGGGACATGGGAGGAGTTCGTGGGTGAACTCAAAGAGCATTTCTACCCAAAGAATTCTATGCTCGAGGCTCGAGCAAAACTGAAGTAGTTGAAGCATGATCGTACAATCTTGGAGTATGTCAACAACTTCACTCAGATAAAGATGCAAATTCCCGACTTGGGCGAGTCAGAAAGGTTATTTGTATTCATAGATGGACAACAACGTTGGGCCAACTTGGAGCTCCAGAGGAGGGGAGTGAGGAATCTCTCCAAGGTATTGTATGAAGCCGAGGCCATTGCCCCATTTGAAGTGAAGAAGACCGACTCTCTCAAACCAAAACCAAAACCCAAAGGTAATGGTGGGGGAGAGAAGGCCAAAGGAGGTTCTAACAAGCCAGTAGGGGCTAATGGGAAGTAGAATGATCGACCCAAAAGGATGTCCAATCCTTGGGAGAAGAATGGTGAATTGACGTGTTTCTCTTATGGAGGAAATCACATGAAGAGAGATTATCCTTCTTAACGTGAAAGTTTCCTCCATCAAGGAGACTGATGGGGAAGAAAATGAGACCTTGAAGCTTGGTTCCATCATTAGTTCCATGGAGATCAAGAAGGGTCGCAAGAAGAAGGGACTGATGTACGTAGACATCACCGTGGTGGGCCAAAAGATGAGTGCACTAGTGGACATAGGTGCCTCAGAATTATTCTTGTCTGAATAAGCTGCCAAGAAACTTGATCTTTGTATGGAGAAGACAAGTGGATTCATTAAAACCGTCAACACCAAGGGGGTTCCGATTGTTGGGGAAGCAAAAGGAATCAAGCTCAGCATTGGAGGATGGACCGGGAAAGAGTCCATAAAGGTAATCCCACTCGATGATTTCGACTTTGTTATTAGGATTAGTTTCCTTGATCGGATTAATGTGTTCCCCTTACCATTTGCCGATTGCCTAGTAATTTATGATCCGAAGCACCAATACATTGTCCCCGTGAATCAAGAATCTAGAGTAGATGCCAAGATGTTGTCCGCGATCTAGTTCGCAAAAGGGGTGCGCATGGAGGAACCCACCTTTATGGCTTCATTGGTGGGAGTTGAGCCCACAATGACCGAGGAAGTCTCGACTGAAGTGGGATAAGTATTGGCAGAATTTAGGGATGTGATGCCAACTAAGTTACCGAAGTGTTTGCCACCGAAGAGAGAAGTGGACCACAAGATCGAGCTCGTGCCGAATACGGAGCCACCCGCAAGGGCACTATATTGTATGGCCCCACCAGAGTTAGAGGAGTTTCGTAGACAGTTGAAAGAGCTCCTAGATGTGGGGTATATCCGACCATTAAAGGCACCCTTTGGTGCACCGATGCTATTCCAGAAGAAGTATGATGGCTCCCTCCGAATGTGCATCGACTATCGAGCTTTGAACAAGCTCATTGTGAAGAACAAGTACCCGATCCCGTTGATTGCCGGCTTGTTCGATCAACTTGGTGGTGCAATATGGTTCACCAAGTTAGATTTACGGTCTGGATACTACCAAATCATGATAGCCGAATGTGATGAACTGAAGACTATTTGTGTGGCGAGTTACGGTTTGTATGAGTTCCTTGTGATGCCCTTTGGCCTCACGAATGCCCCCACTATCTTCTGCACATTGATGAACAAGGTACTACAACCCTTTCTTGATCGTTTCGTTATAGTTTACCTTGATGACATTGTGGTGTATAGTAAGACATTGGAGGATCACGTTGAGCACTTGAGAAGAGTGTTCCAAGTCTTACGGGAGAACGAGCTCTTTGTAAAGGAGAAAAAGTGCTCGTTTGCGCAGAAAGATGTGATGTTACTAGGCCATGTTGTTGGAGGAGGCAAGATCCAGATGGATAAGGACAAGATTCGGGCGATTGATGAGTGGAAGCCACCCACCAAGGCGACCGAGTTGAGAGCATTCTTGGGACTAGCCAACTACTAAAAGCTATTCCAAAATTATCACACCTTTGACCGAGTTGCTCAAGAAGGGCAAGGTGTGGGAGTGGAGCACGGAGTGCCAGGAGGCTTTTGAAAAGATCAAGGAAGCCATGATGAGTGAACCCGTGTTAGTGTTGCCAGATTACACCAAGCCTTTTGTTGTTTTCACCGATGCATCTGATGTTGCCATTGGCGGAGTCCTTATGCAAGAGGGACATCTGGTTAGATATGAGAGCCGGAAGCTCAATGAGACCAAGAGGAGGTACTCGGTTCATGAGAAGGAGATGACTGTAGTGGTGCACTGCTTGCGCACTTGGAGGTACTATTTGCTTGGTTTTAGTTTTGTGGTATTTACCGACAACGTTGTAAATAGTTATTTTCTCACCCAAAATAAGCTTTCTCCCAAACAGGCTCATTGGCAAGAGTTTCTTACTGAGTTCGATTTTTCCATGGAGTACAAGTCAGGGAAGGTGAACTGTGTTGCAGATGGCTTAAACCAGAGGTATGCCGTCGAGACTGTGGAGGGTACTTTGCTCGAGAGGATCAAAGAAGGTTTTCCCCATGACCCTGTGGCCGAGAGAATCATTGATGGAGCTAAAGAGGGGCGAACCAGGGAGTTTTGGCTCGAGGGGGAGTTACTCTATTATCGAGGACATCGTCTCTTTGTACCTCGATATGGTAAACTGCGCAAGGAGCTCATAAAGGAATGCCATGATTCCAAGTGGGCGGGACATCCAGGAGTTTATCGAACTTTGGCACTACTGTCGGAACAGTACTATTGGCCACACGTGGCTGAAGATGTGCATGCATATGTGAAGACTTGTCTTGTGTGCCAACAAGACAAAATCGAGGCAAAGAAACCGGTGGGACTGCTACAACCTTTGCCCATTCCTGAGCGCCCATGGGAGAGTATTTCCATGTATTTTATCATTGGTTTGCCCAAGACTGATGGACTTTCAAGTATAATGGATGTGGTTGACAGGTTTTCGAAGTATGCAACGTTCATTCCAACGTCCGAGATGTGTCCAGCTGTGGAGGTGGCTCGACTGTTCCTCAAGCACGTGGTGAAGTTTTGGGGGATGCCGAAAACCATCATTAGTGACCGGGACACGCGATTCACAGGAAGGTTCTAGACGGAGTTGTTCAAGCTGATGGGATCAACCTTGAACTTTTCCACCACAGTTCATCCATAAACCGATGGGCAAACCGAGCGAGTGAATGCTTTGTTGGAAATTTATCTGAGGCACTATGTGAGTGCCAACCAACGAGACTGGCCGAAGTTGTTGGATGTGGCCCAATTTTCCTACAACTTGCAACGGAGCGAGGTGACAAACCAAAGTCTGTTCGAGATCGTAACCGGGCAGCAACCGTTGACACCCAACACGGTTGTGACCAAGTATGAGGGGCCAAATCCATCAGCACACAGTGTTGCCAAGGAGTGGCATGAGCAACACGACTTAGCTCGAGCTTGTTTCCAAAAGGCGGGGAAGCGAACCAAGAAGTGGGCTGACCGAAAGCGTAGGGACGTGAACTTTGATGTTGGTGATCTTGTCCTTGCGAAATTAGCCAATTTTTGCGCCATGCGGATGTGCACAAGGGGCTTGTGCGAAGGTACGAGGGTCCGTTCTGAGTAGTGAAGCGGGTAGTCACCATGGCCTACAAGTTGGAGTTGCCTTCAACCATCCGAACATATCCCGTGATCCATGTTAGTCTACTCAAGTCGTACCATCAGGATGCAGAGGATCCGGATCGCGACAAATCACACCGAGCGCCAGTCGGAGTAGCGGTCTCCTATGACAAGGAGATCCAAGACATACAGGCGGAGAGAGTTATTCGACGACCAGGACACCGCCCGAGGCATGAGTATTTTGTTATGTGGAAGGGACAACCCGAGTGCGAAGGGAGTTGGGAGCATGCCGAAGGACTTTGGCAATTCAAGACCATGATAGACCAGTTTCATGCCAGACGAGTGACGAGGGCGTCACCGGAACCAGTGGGGGAGGGTGTCACGGACCGCGAGCCCACAACGAAGGTTAGCACACGAACAATAGACCAAGAGCACCTATGTGGCGTTTTGGACCTTCCTGGACCCATAAAAGACTGGCCCATTCCATGGAGATGAAGAGCCTCGCACGTTTATGGTAGAAGAATCCTTGGTTTAATGCAAAATCCTCTTGATTCTTTCCATAAACTTTGTAATCTTTTATCTAAGGCAACATATAGCTAGCTTGATAGAGTTTCATTAGTTAAGAGAGATTTTGTAATCACAATCCCTTGATTTGTGAGATTTAGAAGATTGTATTCAATCTAGGCAGTCGATGTACTTAGATCTTAGCCGTTCATTGAGGAGAGCTTCCACTATAAATAGATGTCTCTCCTCCTCATTTGTACTCACTTCTTTATTTTTGAGAAATCACAGAACATTCTCTCAAAGTTCTCTTGTCTTGCTTATTGTGCTAAGTTCTCTTGTTTTTGCTTCCGTTGGGAAATCTAAGCATCTTTGCTTGGGTTGTTTCAGGCTGACTTAGCCGCAATCACAAAGAAGGCGACTAAGGCCGCATGTTCGAGGTGTTTAAGTTCCAAGGGCGTGACAATAGTATGCTGAAATGAGTATGGCCTCCAAAAAATCAGATATGTCTTACGTTTGAGCCCAACATAATTTACATCGAAAATGATTTGTTATAAAATAATACATACATCCCTTTGTCCAGTCATAATATTATCTATTTCATTTGCACGATGAAAATCCACCCGAGGAAGCAAAACTATCGACTTTTGTCACCACATGGTAAATTCTACATATATTACTCTGACGGCAATAAAATCCAATGACCATTAAATGGAATATTTTGAGCGTTTTGAGGTATCTAGCATCAGCCTCTTTATGGACTAAAACTGACTAAAATCGTTAGATTGACCCCAACGTGTAGAATACTATCTTGAATTCTACTGTATAACTTCTTGATGTCTTAAGCATACCTCATATCTTGGATCCATAAAGCTCCTCAATTCATGATTTTGTAGAGTTGTCATAACAACTTGAAACCAGTTGAATCCCATCAGGCAGATACTGAAGAACTAAACCCCGTGGCAAATGCATCTGACCAGGTCGCCACGCTGCAGCCAAAGTAAGCATAACATTTCGTTTCATAAAAGGGTCAATGGAAAAAGGGTTCAACAAACCTTTTTCTGTACTTTTCATATACGAACAAGCTTCGCTAATCTTGCATTCAACTGGTATGTATTAAGCTTTCTTCTTTTGTATGAAAATCCATTCATTCCAACAGGAGTGTTTAGACATTGAACGAGTAAGTAGCAGTGGTGCTAGCTTGGCAACAGATAAAAATTTGCATTCATATACAAAGGTATCCTCAAAGAAACAATTATCCAATGGCAGGCATTTCTAAAATGCAATAGATGCAGAACATATAGCACAAGAAACCATATTGGTAACTCACAAAGTTGAATAATTACTTTCTGGAAACACATATCACAATAAACCAGCCTCATTTGAATCTGAAGCAAGCATGCTTTTTAGCACTTCCTCTCATCCCAATATATTTAACTAGAAATGCTAACCTGTAGCTGAGCCATCCTTGAATCTACATTGAAGGAGGCCCCTAACCCTAATTGAGATTACATTTGGATGGAGGAATATGATTGGATCAACTTTCGACTATTCCCTAAAGGCCGATATGTAGCCTTTTTCTCTAAATGTGTCATAATTGTATACTACAGGAAATAAGTAAAGGGACGAACATTAAATATATCAAGTCCCCAACAACCAGAAAGAATAACTTCTTACAACAGGAATCAATCTGGCCAGAGGATCACCAAATATACGGGCCAGGCAATTCCATGTATAAGCATGTCGATTAAGATATTTGCAACCTTTCTAAAGTTAGTGTAATTTGTCAAGGCCAACCTCTAATCAAGAAATTTCAGCAACCATTTAACAGTGCTTTATTGGAATAATGCCAACAAGAATTTCATGTCCAACCTTCATGCAGAAGTGAACCAGAATCAAGAAAGAGCTACCTTAACTTTTCCATCCCAAACAATTTTAAGCATTGCAAAGGAAAGAACACATCATCACACAACAAGAAGCGTTATGGATTCCAAACCTCTAAACACCCTTGTAGACACCTATTTTCGTCCGGATTTCTTTTTATATATATACTATATTATATATATATATTATATTATTTTATATACTATATATTATATAGCATGGTATATTATATAAAATATATTATAATAGTTATATAGTATATAGTATTATATATTATGTTATATTATATAGTATATATTATATAATATTTATATTATTTATATTGCATATTATATAGTATTTATATAGTATATAATATAATATATATATATTATATATATATATATTATAGTATTATATTATATATTATATATTATAGTATATGTATTTATTATTATTATATTATAGTATTATTATATCATATATTATATTCTTATATATTAATTTATATTATTTTTTAGGTCCAAATTCGGGTCTAGTCAAGTCCAAATCGGGTCCAGAGTGAAACTCAAACGAGAAGCAAGTCTAACCCAGTAAACAAGCCCGGTGGGAGCCCAGTAAGGCCTAAGTCTGTCTGTCTGACCCAGCAGAGATTAAGGTTTTGTACTTAGCAAGAGTGCCACAATGGAGACATCAAATGGCGCGTGAGAGCCACGTGCCGGCGTCAAATCGAAACCAAACAGTAAAATCGGAGAGCAAATTAAAGCAAAATGCGGAGCAAATCGAAGGGGAAAATATCCCCTATTTTTCAGCAACAACATTACGAGAGAATCAGCCACAACCGAACATGCAAGTGAATCCCAATCAGATCAGGATTTTAACAACCCGATTCTAGGGAATTTTTCTCTTTTCGAAGGCTATAAAAGGCCTCTGATGATGCTAAGGAAGGGCACTGAAGAAACAAAAGCAATATTGTTGAAAACATTTTTGTGTTTCGATATAACAATTAGTTTAAATGAATCTTAAGATTTACAAAAGATTTCTAAGTATATTCGATTCAATTAATCGAATATCAAATTATTACTCCAAGTCTTTTAAGATCAATTTCAAACCTTACTAAATGTGTAAAATTGTGTTTTATACTTAATATATTTTGAAACAATTTTCACAAAGTATTTTAAAGCAAAATCAAGCCTAAAATCAATTTTTCAGAGTGATGCACCAATCCATGCATCGATGCACCATGAATTAAATTGAACATCAAATGCATTTCATGCATCGATGCACTTACCATGCATTGAGGATTTTATGAAAACATCGAATGCATTTGATGTATCGATGCACCAACCATGCATCGATGCACTCTGGCTATTTTGAAACATCGAATGCACTTGATGCATCGATGCACTCTTAGTGCACCGATGCACTAAGGGTCCAATGGTCAAAATATTTGAATTTTACACTGATGCACCATGGGTATGCATCGATGCACTAACGCTCCCAATTGTTTTAATTAATTGTTTTCACACTTAAACGACTCTATTGACTCCACTAATCATCCCCAACGTTCAGAAGTGATTCAAGGTGTATTTAAACAAGCTTAGAAGCCATTGATCAACAATAAGAAACAACAAGCAACTAGAATCAAGAGAGAATCAAAGAGAAAGCATCAAACCTCAAGTTTGAGCACTTCAAGCCTATTTTTCATTCAATATTCATTTTGCTTTCAAGAACACTTATTGTGCTCAATTATATTCATTATTGAGTGTTCTTTCTTTGTTCTAGAATTGTGCAAACATATTTTCCTTGTGAGGTTTTTCTTGTAAGTTTGCAAATTTGTAATCTTCTCTTTGAGAAAAGAGTGTTCTCAAGAATTGGGGTATATTCTTGAGGGAGTTGTAAGGTTATCTCTTTGGCCTCAAAAGAAAGAACAAATTAGTGAATTTGTTGGAAAATCCTTAGTGTAGATAGCTAAGGTAGTGGACGTAGACTTTGGTTGATAAAGTCGAACCACTTTAAATCGTTGTGCAATTACTTTCAATTTTCTACAAAAGCTTCCACCAAATTTTTAATTGCCAATTCACTCCCTCTTGGCCGATTCCATTGATCGATTAACTCAACAATTGGTATCATAGCCTCACTCATTTGAAGGTTTAATCACCTCTTGAGTCGATTCAGGAAGAGTTACATCGATTATCAAGTCATCAATGGCCTCCGATTCAAACTTCGACTCCGGTCTCGATTCAATGCCCGTCAACAAGCCTCTTTTCTTCAATGGGGCTAACTATGCCTATTGGAAAAATATGATGATGTACTTCATTCAAGCTAGTGACATGAGAGCATGGAATGTCGTAGAAGAAGGATACATCAAGCCTCTCACTCATCCAAGATTATGGAGTAAAGTAGAGACAATAATGTTCCAGCTAAACTCCAAAGTTATCCATATCATATTTGTGCTCTTGGACCAGATGAATACGGAATAGTTTCATCTTGTACAACCGCCAAAGAAATATGGGACAAACTTCAAGTCACTCACGAAGGTACCGATAGGTAAAGAAATCTAAAATTAGTATTCTAACGCATAGCTATGAAAATTTCAGGATGAAACCAAATGAGGATATCAAAGCTATGACGAATAGATTTTCAACGATTGTCAATGGTCTTAATCATTTGGAGAGATCATTTCAAATGAAAAGCTTGTAAGGAAGTTAGTCTACTCCCTTCTAAAATCATGGCAATCAAAGAAGACAGCAATCATCGAGTCTAAGGACCTAACGTCTTTAACTCTTGAAGAACTAATCGGTTCCCTTCTCACTCATGAAATGATGCTTGAAAATAAAGTGGACCTCGATAAGATTGACGAGACACCAAAGGAGAAGGAAAATAAGAAAAACATTGGAGTTGCTCTCAAATCCATAAAAGATGTGAGTGATTCAAATGACGATGATGATGACAAGGAAATGGCATTATTTGCCAAACGATTCAGAAAATTGATGATGCCCAACTGAGAAAGAAAATTCAAACGTCATGAATGCTTCAAACTGAATCGAATGAGAAAGACCCGATCATTTGCTATGAATGCAAAAGCCTGGGCATGTCAAATATGATTGCCCACAATTGAAGAAAAAGGGTCAATCCATAAAGAAGCGCAAGGCTCATGTAGCTACATGGAGCGATGAAGAAGGTTCCGATGAAGAGGAACAAGAAGTTGCAAACTTGTGCTTGATGGCTATCGGGGAAGATTCTAAGGTAACCTCTAACTCATTCGATATGGATGAATTATCTTATGATGAGTTATTAGAGGATTATAATGGGTTGACTTCGGATTATAAGACTCTATTTTCAAATACAAAAATGATATTTCAAAATTGAGAAACGAAATAGTCTTATATCCAAGACCAACAATGAGCTTGAAAGTAAGATCAAAGAATTGCAAATCAAAATTAATAATTTTGAAAAGAAAAATACTGATTTGCATAACTTACTTTCAAAAGTTCATGATGATCATCAAAAGAAGATTGATGATCTTAAAACTTCTTTTAATAAGGTTGGAACAAAAAGTTTTGAAAAAAGTGAGAATTCAAAATCCAACTTTGTTTAGAAAAGTTTTAGAAGCTACAATCATAGAAGTCCTCAACGAACCTTGAATAGTAAAATTGTTAGGAGTATATGAGTTCCTAAAGAATCCATTACTACTAAAAATAAGAATGTCATTAATAAATGGATACCAAAGGGGACAAGGATTTTAGAAACTAATGAATATGGACCCAAAAGAATTTGGGTACCAAAAATTAGAAATTAATCTATGTTTGTAGGAAAAGGAGCATTGCTACAAGGCACGAGAAACAAATCCAAATTCATGGTACCTTGATAGTGTATGCTCGAGACACATGACCGGAGACAAAAGCCGGTTCATAGAGCTTAACGCCAAAAATAAAGGAGAATTGACTTTTGGTGATAATTCAAAATGTCACATTGAAGGTATTGGTACTATAGGTAATGCCTCTTCCATACAAATTAAAAATGTGTTATATGTGAATGGATTAAAGTATAATCTCTTAAGTATTAGTAAATTATGTGATAAGGAATTCAATGTTATATTTGAAACTAATGGTTGTAAAGTCATTGATATTGCATCTAATAGGATTATGCTTGTTGGTCATAGAATAGGAAACATATACATGGTGCATTTAGACTCTATAGAAATGACTAATTTATGCCTAGTTGCTAAGGATGAGCATGATAGTTGGTTATGGCATAAGAGACTAGGACATGCTAGTATGAGTGCTTTACAACGGCTAATTCAAGGAGACTTAGTAAGAGGGTTGCCTAAGCTTAAATTTGATAATGATGAAATCTGTAATGCTTGTGCTAAAGGAAAACAAAAGAAAACTTCTTTTAAATCTATTAATGACGTATCAACTAGTAGAGTATTACAATTGATCCATATAGATCTTTTTGGGCCAACTAGGACTACTAGCTTGGGTGGAAAACAATATGCATTTGTCTTGGTAGATGATTATTCTAGATATACTTGGATTCTATTCTTAAATACTAAAGATAAAGCAATAGAAAATTTCATCACATTTTCAAAAGTAATCCAAAACGAAAAAGGTTACTCTATCACTAGTGTTAGAAGTGATCATGGAACTAAATTTGAAAATCTTGGATTCAATGAGTTTTGTAATTCTAATGGTATTATCCATAATTTTTCAGCACCTAGAACCCCTCAACAAAATGGAGTTGTTGAGAGGAAAAATCAAACTTTAGAAGAAATGGCTAAAACTATGCTTTGTGAAAATAATTTGCCAAAATATTTTTGGGCGGAAGCCACAAATACCGCTTGTTATGTTGTAAATCGAGTAATGATTAGGCCAATTTTAAAGAAAACTCCATATGATTTTTTTTTAAAAAAAAAGCCTAACATTAGCTATTTTCATCCTTTTGGATGTAAATATTTTGTTTTAAACAACGGTAAAGAAAACCTTGACAAATTTGATGCTAAAAGTGATGAAGGAATTTTTCTGGGTTATTCCTTAAATTCTAAAGGTTATCGAGTATTTAATAAAAGAACTTTAGTTGTAGAAGAGTCTATACATGTTTTCAATGATAATCTCATTCCGAGGAAGGATTCTTGTGTTAATGATGATATAGGTATTATAAATACAAATGAATTTAGACATGACGTTGGAGAATCATCATCAAAGGAAGAAACGAAAGATGAGGAAACTCATGATCCTCTTGAGAATCCAACCATTGAAGAAAGGGAGGTATCTTATCCAAGAGAGTACAACTATGTCAAGGATAGTGAGATTATAGGTGATCCATCCAAAGGGGTAACAACTCGATCTTCTCTTAGAAATATTTGTAATTATGTTGCATTTATTTCATGCATAGAGCCTAAGAATATTAAAAAAACATTAAATGATGAACATTGGATTATGGCTATGCAAGAAGAGTTAAATCAATTTGAGAGAAGTAAAGTATGGACATTAGTTGAAAGGCCTAGTAATAAATCTACTGTAGGTACTAGATGGGTATTTAGGAATAAGCTTGATGATTGTGGTAATATAGTGAGAAACAAGGCTAGACTTGTTGCTCAAGGGTATACTCAAGAAGAGGGCATAGACTATGATGAAACATACGCTCCCGTAGCTAGGATGGAAGCAATTAGAATGTTATTAGCATTTGCATGTTTTCATGAATTTAAATTATATCAAATGGATGTTAAAAGTGCATTTTTAAATGGTTTTATAAAAGAAGAAGTGTATGTGGAACAACCTCCAGGTTTTGAAGATTCAGAATTTCCGAATCATGTTCTTAAATTGACAAAAGCACTTTATGGTTTAAAACAAGCTCCTAGAGCTTGGTATGAAAGATTGTCAAATTTTTAATTGAAAAGGTTTTTCAAAAGGGAAGGTTGACACTACATTGTTTTTAAAGCATAAAGGTAAAGATTTATTAGTAGTTCAAATTTATGTTGATGATATAATATTTGGTTCTACTAATGATGTTCTTTTCCAATAATTTTCTAAGCTAATGCAAAGCGAATTCGAAATGAGCATGATGGGGGAGCTCTCATTTTCTTGGGACTCCAAATCAAGCAAAGAAAAGATGGCATCTTCATCAATCAAGCTAAGTACATCAAATATATGCTCAAGAAGTTTGGACTGGAAAATGGCAAGCCTCATGACACTCCAATGAGCTCTTCAACAAAGCTTGACTTAGATGAAGGAGGTAAATGTGTAGATGTTAAATTATATAGGTCAATGATTGAATCTTTACTTTATCTAACTGCAAGTAGAACGGACATTATGTTTAGTGTTTGCCTATGTCCTAGATTCAATCATGCCCTAAGGAATCACATTTACTAGCTGTTAAGAGAATCTTTAGATACCTTAAGGACACTCCTAGTTTAGGACTTTGGTATCATAGAGACTCTAGTTTTAGCTTGCATGCCTTTTCTGATGCGGATTATGGAGGATGCAAATTAGATAGGAAAAGCATCTCCAGTACTTGCCATTTCCTTGGAAATATGTTGATTTCTTGGTTTTCAAAGAAACAAAATTGTGTTGCATTATCTACCACTGAAGCGGAATACATTTCAGCCGGTAGTTGTTGTGCACAAGTTTTATGGATGAAACAATAACTTTTTGATTATGGAATTGAAGTAGGTATTATTCCTATCAAGTGTGACAATACTAGTGCTATTTGTCTCACTAAAAATCCCATCCAACACTCTAGAACTAAGCACATTGAAATAAGACATCACTTCATTAGAGACCATGTCGCTAAAGAATATGTAGTTCTAGAATTTGTTGATACTTTGCACCAATTAGCATATATTTTTTACAAAACCCTTAGATAAGGAAAGATTTTGGACACTTAGGAGAGAATTAGGTTTAACTGACCTATCTTCACTTAGTGTTTAAATTTTTTTTAGCATTTAAAAAAAATGAATGATGAAAAATGCTTATAATGGTAATTTTTGATTGCATTCTTTGCTATTAGTTAGGGGGGGTTTATGTTATTTGGTGAAAATTAATTGTTTAAAGATTGATTTGATTGATTAAACATGATTAATTTTCAATATATGAGTTGCCAATACCACTAGAGCTAATTAATTTAACATTTTAAGTGTTTAAAACAGATTTTTAACATTTCTGTGCTTCATGCATCGATACAATTAATAGTGCATCGATGTATCCCTTTGAATGTGCATCGATTCATCATGTTGATGTTCCGATGCACGCCTTGAATATGCATCGACGCACAGGGTCATGCATCGATGCGTCCGTCGGGTTTTGGGTTAAAATGCCTCATTTTCTTTATTTCTCAAACCCTAAAACTAAAACTCTCCCACCGTTCATCCCTCTATCACTCTAAATCCTCCTCTTGCTCAAAATCATTGGAAAATCATCGGTTTCTTCGTGTTTTCATCTTTAAAACCTGTTTATATCATTAAATCGTGTAAAACAACTCCTCATCCCTCTCAATCCGAATTTTCAAGGTAATATTTCAAAAACCTCTATTTTATTGATTTTTTGATTTTAGAACTAGTTTTGATTAGTTTTAGGATGAACATTATATCAGGCATTGATTGTTTGTTGGTTCTAAACTAGATTTACTACCAATTTCGTCAAAAAACAAACAATTTTCAAGTTTTTCCTTGAATTTCGAAATTTAAAAAAATATATATATGATTTCGAAAATTAGTAATATTTTTGATTTAATTGTTTTGTTTTCATGAAAACTATATTATGATTATCAAATATTATTTTTAAATAGTTTTCAAAACATGCCCATTAGGATATGGTTTAGAGAACCTTGAATTATTGAGGACTCATTTGAGTTTTGGGATTGATTGTGCATACATGTGTTTCAAATTGCAGGTGATATTCCTTATTCTGATTTCCTTTAATCATGTCAAACCCTAAATGCCCTAGAACTTCATCAAGTCATTCTCGTTTAAACCAACCTCCTAATCTCGTTCCTCCTCCACCTTCATCTCTATTAGGATCTTGTTTTAACATGCCTGAGCGTCGTAGAGACGAATTGTACTCTAGGTACAGAAATTCTTTCCAAACTTATAGAATTCGTGAAGAGCGTATTCCTTCGCTTCAAGCCATGGTTGACATTGACTTCGAATACCTTCCGATTCTTAAAGCTTGGAAGTTTGATAAATTGTTTCAGCTTAAACTATCGTCTATCAACAATTGGTCCGCATTTCTATTCCAATGCGATGTGTATTCAAAATGAAACTCAATGTAGAACTATAGCCATTAGATCCTATCTTTTAGGCCAATATATTAATATTGACCCCAAGACTATAGCTTTCCGATTTGGGTTAGATGATAGTGGTGTATATAATGAGAGTGAAAATGTGGAATATCCCTATGTTTCAAACTCAAGTGTTAGTACTCTACGATCTCATCACAATCGTTTCTCCATTTGATGATCTCTTGGTGGTTTAGACCATCCGGAGGTAGGTACTCCACACTTCGTGCTAGGGATTTATGGTGGATGTATTGTATTAAAAATAAAATCAAAATAAATCTGCCCCACATTATATTCAGTCAACTAGTGGACATCATAAACATTGTTCCTTCAAAATATGTTGAAACATTGATTTATGGATGTCTTCTTAGTAACCTCTTTATCAAACTGGTCTAGAAGTCTCTCTCGACAATCCTATCCCACTCCAAAATCAAATCAATCTCACATCCTTGAAGAAAGCAGATTGGAAACAAGACGAGGTAACCGGTCAATGGGTTTTTAGACCCGGAAAGCAAACTCTGGGAGCTAGTTCCTCACGAGCTGCTCCTAGCTCCTCTCGTGTTCCTCCTCCTCCTCGGCTCCGGCTTCTGACGATGATCCTGAATTTCATCAAATTATGCAAGACATCGATGATCACGTACCTGATGATGAGCCTGCACCGGAACCAACTCCACAAGAATATCAAATGTCTCCATATTTTCGTTCGTTTTTGGAGACATTTGATTTATGGTATGCGTCCATAGATTCGCGCTTCACATTCATTGAGTCCTAGCTCTCTACCTTGGGAGCTCGACAACAAGATATGAATGATCGTTTGGATGCACTCTCACTGAGATGAGAGCTCGTTACCCTCCTCCTCCTCCCGATCCTTCAATGGATGAATAGACTTAACTTGCTTTGATTGTTTTTGGGTTGAACTTGAATTTAAATTGTTAAAATATTTTGAATTGTCTTTCTTTGATTGTTGGATGACTGTTTGATGGATATTTGAACTTTTATTTCATATATATATTTTGGCTTGTTTCAATATATGCATCATTTATCTTTTAGTTGAAATATGACCAATTTACTATTTCACATTTTATTATGAATATTGATTATGAAACTAATGGCTAATCTCTCTTTTGATTGTGATCTTAGCAGCTTAAGCTATATATTATATATATATATATATATATATATATATATATATAATATATATATATATATATATATATATATATATATCAATTGGCTATGTTTTTCAAAACCTTGTATAAATCGATTTTAAGTCTTTTGATTTAACAAAAAGAGGGAGAAATGTGTTATGTTTAAGGGAGAAGTGTTATAGTAAGGGGGAGTAATTTTCAAAATGTTTTTTCAAATTTTAGAAAATATTAAAATAACACAAATGTTTTGTTATATTAAAAAGGGGGAGATTGTTGAAAACATTTTTGTGTTTCGATATAACAAATTAGTTTAAATGAATTTTAAGATTTTACAAAAGATTTTCTAGTATATTCGATTCAATTAATCGAATATCAAATTATTACTCCAAGTATTTTAAGATCAATTTCAAACCTTACTAAATGTGTAAAATTGTGTTTTATACTTAATATATTTTTGAAACAATTTTCACAAAGTATTTGAACCAAAATCAAGCCTAAAATCAATTTTTCAGAGTGATGCACCAATGAACCAATCCATGCATCGATGTACCATGAATCGATGCATCATGAATTAAATTGAACATCGAATGCATTTCATGTATCGATGCACTTACCATGCACCGATGCACTGAGGATTTTATGAAAACATCGAATGCATTTGATGCATCGATGCACCAGCCATGCATCGATGCACTCTGGTTATTTTGAAACATCGAATGCACTTGATGCATCGATGCACTCTTAGTGCACAGATGCACTAAGGGTCCAACGGTCAAATATTTGAATTTTACATTGATGCACCGATGCACCATGGGTATGCATCGATGCACTGACGCTCCCAACTGTTTTAATTAATTATTTTCACACTTAAACGGCTCTATTGACTCCACTAATCATCCACAACGTTCAGAAGTGATTCAATGTGTATTTAAACAAGCTTAGAAGCCATTGATCAACAATAAGAAACAACAAGCAACTAGAATCAAGAGAGAATCAAAGAGAAAGCATCAAACCTCAAGTTTGAGCACTTCAAACCTATTTTTCATTCAATATTCATTTTGCTTTGAAGAACACTTATTGTGCTCATTATATTCATTATTGAGTGTTCTTTCTTTGTTCTAGAATTGTGCAAACATATTTGCCTTGTGAGGTTTTCTTGTAAGTTTGAAAATTTGTAATCTTCTCTTTAAGAAATGAGTGTCTCAAGAATTGGGGTATATTCTTGAGGGAGTTGTAAGGTTATCTCTTTGGCCTCAAAAGAAAGAACAAATTAGTGAATTTGTTGGAAAATCCTTAGTGTGGATAACTAAGGTAGTGGACGTAGACTTTGGTTGATAAAGTCGAACCACTTAAATCGATGTGCAATTACTTTCAATTTTCTGCAAAAGCTTCCACCAAATTTTTAATTGCCAATTCACCCCTCTCTTGGCCGATTCCATCGATCGATTAACTCAACAAATATACAACAAATATACGAAAACCCAAGCCAAAGTAAAAAATAAAAACGTTCGAAATCAAAATCAAAAATCAAAAATTAAAGCTTTGTTTCATCGAAGGTCGTCGGGAACGCGTGGAAGCCTCGTCGGGAAAGGAAAAAGCCAGCCGAATAGGTAAACCCGAAACTTCGAGTTTAGATCTACATCGGTGGGGAATTTTTTGGGATAATTGGGCCTCGGTTTTGGCTCACGGTGCTGAGATGAGTAGTTCAGGGTAGTTTAGGTTTTTCGACAATCGAGCGGCAGGGTGTTGTCGGGTTTTGGTAGGTTGAGAGAGAGTTGGGATAGAGCTAGAGAGAAATGGGGAGTTGATTTTTGAGAAATAGTTGAAATGAATGAATTTTGTATTTTTGGGTTATTTATAGGACTGAAGTACAATTAGTAAATTCTTAAATTATTTCTGTAGTCCCTAAAGTTTTGATGCGTAATTCATTTTGGTCACCTGTTGTAATTTTGCCTTTGAATTTTGAAATTAATTCAATTTAATCCCTATTTATATTCTTACATTTTGCAAATTGGCCCCCTAACCTTTTTATTTTCCTTGCATCTTTCATTTAGCATCAATTTGACCCTAATTTTTTAATTCTTTTCAATTTAATCATCTTAATATTTGTTTTAATACATTTTTGTATTTTGTATTTATTTATTGTTTAACATCAATTTCACATTTTTTAGGCTATTCTAAATTGGTCAAAGTTAAGTAATTCAGATCAAACTTCTAAATTTTAATTTAACTTTTAATTTTTGCAATTAAGACAATCGAGAAATCAGTGGTACCGAAAGGGCAATACAGGGGTGCTAATCCTTCCCTGACTGTAATCGACTCGTGAATCCGACAAATTTCTGGTAAGTTGTAGATCAGAGAACAGTAAGTTATGGTATCCGATCAATCAAATTAAAATGATCGGTGGCGTCTCCATCACATAAAATTAATCGAAACCAGATTCTGGATCCACCCGAAGGACGGTTGCGACAACTTGCCGACTCCGCTGAGGACGGATAAGAGAGTCATGCAAAAAACGATTCATGGTTGTCTTCCTAAGCGAAAGTATAAGTTTGGATTAAAATTTATCTTTTTGATCTTTGTTATTTACCTTTGATTATTATTTTTTAAATAAATAGTTTGACTAACGGTTTTCTAATGATTTTAGCTTTTCTTAAAATCATTCATCTCAGGCTCTATTCCTGAGCTCCAAACCATTTTTTTAAGTGGGACGAAAGTGACGCCTTCGTGAGAATTATTCGCTGTATAGGCATAGCAAGTAACCTTCGGGATTCATATACCCTATGTTTTCGTATGAATTTATTCTCCGTACGGATATAAGGGAATGTATCCTCTCGAGTTTAACTCGATCCACAAGAGCCTGTGATGGGCTTAGGACTGAAGGTCTAGCAAGCCCAAGGGGCACCGGCAATGAGAACTCGGATACCTCTTTTAGAATCAAACTGTGATGCTGTAAGGAATAGAGCTCACCCAAAACTTCACTCAAAACCTAGCACACTTGATTTATTTCCTGTCTTATTTTAACGTTCAAAGCATGCGAATTACAATACATGCAAATTAAAAATAATGAGAAAATAAAAAATAATAATAGATTTTTACCCGCAAGGAAAAGAAGAATGGCCATGAAAAGAACATTACACACTTGAAAATCTTCATGGGTTTCAGTTCTTTTTTTAATCCTTTTCTTCCTTTATTTTAATTTACTTTATGAAAAAAAAGGATGCCATTCTTCTAAATTTATAGTGCAAGATGTCTTTATCCTTTATTTTAAATTTTGCAAGAATTTTTGTATATAATATTAATTGGTAAAAAAATTCATGTATTTAGACCATATTACCATATATTTCAAAATTTATTATCTTCCATGAAAGCAAATAATTGAAAAGAGATCATATATCTAAATTATGATGTCAATTTAACCCAAATTCGACAGGTTCTGATCCGACCCAATCTGATAGGATCATATTTAGAAAAGAATCAGTTTCAAGTCGAGTCGGATTGAATTTTTTGAGGAGTGAGGTCGGGTTAGGTGGAGGATGAAAAATCTCTGACCTGACCCGGCCCGACTCAAAGATAATAATGTAATTTCCTTTAAAATTTTATAATTATTTTCATTAAATCCTTATTTTATACCGGGTGGACTTGGGTCGGGTTCGGTAGAGGATGAAAAAACTTTGATCCGATCCGAGGATAATAATGTAATTTACTTAAAAATATAATTATGTACATTAAATCCTTATTTTATACCAGGTCAACTTGGGTCGGATCGAATTTACACTCTAAAAAATTGAGTCGGGTCTGAATTGAATGGAAATATATATTTTTCAGGTCGAATAAGACGGAGGATATAAATTTTTTTGAATCGGGTCGGATTCGTATTGGCCAAAAACCCGACCCTAACTTGATCCATTGTCATCCCTAATCTAAATCATATTACCACATATATTTAAAAATTATTGTTGCCCAGAAAACAAATAATTTATTTTTTGTGGGGTCAACTTTAACAAAAATAAAATAAAAGTAACATAAAAAGATCCATTGTTAGTGAGTGACTAAAGATGATAGTGTTTTCCACCTTGTATGGATTCAAACCCCATAATCATTTTGATAATATATTTCTCTCTCTGTTTATTTATTTATTAAATTAACATAAAATTAGATTTGTTTCAAAAGACTATAAGTTAGATGACACCAAATAGAAACATAGACAAATACACTTAATTATTGGGTGGTGACACAAATGAATGAAATTTAGAAATTGTATAAAAAAAATAGAAAATTTTTAAATCTAGGTGATCCAAACAAAAACAAAGACAAAGGTAAATGACAAATACATAATTTACCAGTAATTAGTTGGTATATTATATTTTTATAAAAATAGAAGCGAATAGTTTTATTTTACAAAAAAAAATATAAAATTACAATGAATGTTTACAGTCTAAGAGCAAACTAAACACATAATTATGACATTTTCTATATCCATTGACACAAAAAACTAATCACTTAAGATCATACAACGATCATATGAGAAAAACGTTAAAAATATATCCAAAAGACTCGAACAAAATATAAATGTGAATATATCTAATTACATCGATAAACTAATCACAACATGAGATCAAACTATTGAAAGACCATCGACATTCGTAAATCAGAGTTGAGTATTGCGAGAAAACTATCTTTGAACGTAAATCTCATATCCAAATCTAATATAAGGGTCAAAAGTAAGGCAGATCGACAAAATAGTAAATAAGCGACATCTTGATCAGTCAAGGAAACATCACATCTAATTCTGAGAAAATTAAAAGAAAATAGAATAATAAATAGAAATCACTACCTCATCAATGAGATAAACAAGAAATTCAAAAGAAAATAGAATATTAAATATTATTCATCTGATGTGAATTTTATTCAACTGGATTTGGAGTAATTAAATAGATGTAGTACGCCGAATGGAATGTTTTTCCTAAGAGGGGGGAGGAGGACAAGGGAAAGCGCAAAAGCAACCTGGTATACAAGCTCCTATAGCTTTAGGTCCATGTTGTTGCTTACACAAGGTCTTGCAAACTTTCCCACAATCTGACGGTGGCATCTTTATTATTGCAACGCAACCGGGTACAATATCTCTTGCTGCTACCACTTCTTTCCCTGTTCCCCCCCCCCCACGTATAATACAAGGTTAAATAATGTTTGACCTAATATATTATTTAAAAAACAATAATTATTTGGATAAGGTAACTAAAAATGAATGAGAAAACATAAATAATAATGGATTTTTACCCCCAACGAAAAGAAGAATGGCCACGAAAAGGACAGCAGAGATTTGGAATTTCTTCATGGCTTTCTCCTCTTTTTCCCTCTTTTTTGGTATGAAATAAAGAAGATGTAATTATCTTAAATTATAGGGGAAGATGTCTTTATCGTTTATTGATTTGGTAAGAATTGTTGAATATAATATTAATTGGTAAGAAATAATGTATTTAAATCATATTACCATATATTTCAAAAGTTATTATTGCCATAAAATCAAATAATTGGCGTATCTAAATCATATTCCCATATATTTAAAAATTATTTAAAAGTAAATAATATAATGTCATGTAGGGTCAAATTTCTTTCTTATAGTATATCTATTCCCCTTCTCGCACTACTAAATTTGTATTCTAGAATCTCATTTTATTTATTTCAATTTTTACCACGTAACGTTCTTTGATGATTTTATATTTTATAAAAATAATTAAATTTATTTTTAATTAATACAAATTAAATTGATATCATCGACTTTATATGTCACAAAATTGATTTTATATTTTCTCATATTTATTATTTTTATTTTAATTATCACATGTAAGTTCAGACTGTTCGGTGTACACATGTGTTGCGACCATAATTTTATATGTCACAAAATTGATGTTTCTAACAATTTTTAAGTTTTTCAGGTCACAATTGTATTGGTGATATGTAGAAAACGAATGTCATGTATAAATTATGTAATCTAAATTCACATGTTATATTATATATTTATATAAAAAATTACATATAATTTTACACGTTTATATCCAATATCTTTTATCATATAAATATAATTCTAACATTTAATATTTTAATAATATATTAAGATCCATTGATTTATTGAGTGATTAAAAACACTTATATTATACTTTGTATGAATTCAGGTCCTTATATTTATCTTGTAATGTGATAATCTTACTTAGTAAAAAATATTTGAACAATATATTAAATAGTAGATACAAACCACTATCTCATTTGTACATAAATAAAAAAAATAGAATAAAGTACGTAAATAGTTCCCCAACTATAAAGTGTTGATTTGTTGAGTCTCTCGACTATTAAAAGTTATAAAATAGTCATCGGAATACAAGGCTATGTTTTGTTGAGTCCTTTAACTATTAGAGTTACAAAATGGTCACTGGATTATTCAGATATTTCAAACTCGTCATTTTTCGTTAAAAAATTGATGATTGTCTAAGCTAGATGTTAACCTGCTGACTGAATGTAATAAAATTTGATCACATAATCTCAAACGACTATACCACTCAAACGGTTCTATGATCAACTTTTATCATATCCTAGTCAACTGGTTAAAATCTAATTGAAATGACAATTGTTTTTTTAATAAAAAGGACAAGTTTGGAACATATGAATAATCATGTAACCATGTTATAAATTTCAATAGTCGAGTGACTCAACAAAACAACACCTTATAATTAAGGTATCATTTACGTACTTTATCCATTAGGATATAAAACATTATTCGTATGAAAAGAGTAATAAATAAGAAATCTTGTATTTATTCAAAACTCTGTAAATAAGGTGACAGGATATTTGAAATATCATAAAATCTTTGAAAATACAGTATTAGGACTCATCCACAATTCGAGTGTTTAAAACCGAAAACTCTGATATCACCAAATGTAACCCCCTAGACCCGGCCCAGGAGTTACTAATTAATCTAGAAGATCGCATGCCGCATTCAGAAGTTCTTTTCATTTAAATGTAAAACAAATCCATTTCAGTAAAAAATGACCATGTAATGGTAAAATACTAAAAAAACCATCATAAGAATCCATTGGTAAATTTACAATAATAACGCCACCAAGATACAAAATACTGGTAATACATATATGGCAGTACTAACACACACACCCAAAATATAACAGACGAGGTGAGTATAAATATATAGATACAAAACGAAGAATAGTCGATCTTCTTGATGCCAATTCTAGTAGCCTACTGTCGAGTAATTATGAAAGATTAAAAATAAAGAATGAACTAAAGCCCAATGTGCTCCTTACAATGTTAAAAAGCATACAGATAAAATACTTCGATAAAAGTTTGGCACAAAATAGGTTTTGAAAACAAGAACACTACCCACATCCAAACACCAGAATGTGTAGGACCCATAAGGACCCTACACCGGTAAGGACCCTATACCCACAGTACACCCGGTAAGGACCTTATACTGATAGTATAGGGCCTGCGGTAAGGACTTACCCTGTGCAGAAAGAAAGAGGAGTCTACAAAAGGTCTTACAAGTCATAGGCTAAGCCTGAGATACTACTTCCTCCAATCATACCCCAATGATAGTAAAGTGCATGTATTTGAGTAAGAATAGTAATTTAAATATTAAAATGTCATTATATAATCAAATACAAAAATACAATAATCAAAGATCATGCTAGAAGCATTCGGTAATTCATATATCATGCAGTCGGAATATAAAATCAAAATTTTTAAACAGTTTAGACATATAGTCAAAACAATATTATAACACCAATAGGAACACATTTGAATCGATCTGAGTAGTCTGGGACGATCACATACTCTCAGGTTTGTCTATCGCGGTCAGCGACAGTGCTAGATCATAAGAATCAAAATAATTGAAATCAAAATACTTATAAAATAAGTAATAAACTTTAATTGAATAATTCACATAAACCTACGATTAGCTCTCGAAGAACTCAAATCGAACGGATTTGTAGGGCGGGTAGTGTCAGACCTAGATGGCCCTCGGTCAGGGGTATCTCGTGTACCTTCATAAAAATATAGCCTAAGATTAATTACATAATCAAATCTTGAATAAAAGTGTAGAAATGCTAAAAATACTAAGCATTTTCAAATTAATGGGCTCGCTTCATGACTTTTGGGTCATAATTTGGCAAAACGAACTGTAAAATCGGACTTAGGACGTTGTAAAAAATCAAGTGATAGGTTTTTGAAAAAAATCAATGTCGGTCAATAGTCAAAGTCAGCGTCGATTAACAGTCAATGGTCAATGGAGGTGGTCAACAGCTCGACACAATGCGACACGACACAGCTCGGCTTGACTTAACTCAACTTGATTCAGTTTGGTTCGGGTTGGATCGGTTTAGAAATAGACCGGTATGGTTGGGCCGGTTCGATTGGGTTTGGGCTAGACGGGTGTACAGGTCGGGTCAAATATGGTTACTGGTAAGGTCAGTTTATGGTTGAGTGTACGGGTTGGGCCAACTCGCTTCTAGACGGTCCACCAGGCTGTGGACAAGCCCCAAGCACAGGGGCGAATATCCCGTTTATGCTTCGCCAGAAACTTGTTTTGTGTCACCCCTCCACACGCCGACGACTCAAACAACAAGACAATCACTGTTGGACTCAGGACGATGCAAGGATTTCATTGGTGTGAGAGGTGTCAAAAATGGAGTAGTGGTCGGCAACGAATCGATGGTTAAAGTTTCTTTGCTAAAACTTGCCAAGAAGGGAATGAGAGAGCAAGAGAAATTGTTGGTTTCCAGAAATGGAAAGTTTCAGGAAAAATGAGGTTTTATGTCCAACAAAAAGAATAACCCGTCTCAACTCATCATCTTTAGGAATGCAGTAATGACCGTGAAAACACAAAATACCATCATGATCCACAGTATACTCTGAACTCAATCCTTGCTTAACTTGTTCAATAATGGGAAGCAATGAGCTATCCAGAAGTTGTTTGGTCTTAATCTCCTCGGCCAAAGTAGGTTTAACCTGTAACTCTGCTAACAGACTATTATCATCAAATAAACTCAAGTTGGTGAATAATGCTCTGAGATCTGATATCGTCTTACGGCTCAAGGCGTTGTCTCTAGATCTTTAAAGCAAAAAACCATGCAGCTAGCTCCAAATCATGATAGGATAGTTACGCTCATGCGACTTTAACTGACGCGACGCATAAGCGACAACCTTCCCATCTTGCATCAAAACACATCCTAATCCAAAGTGAGAAGCATCACAGTAGACAAAAAATCTTTCCCAGATTCAGGCTAAATCAGCACCGGGGCTTGAGTTAGAACAATCTTCAATTTCTCAAAGCTAGCTTGTTGGTTCTCAGACCAAACAAATAGAATATTTTTCCTCAATAGTTTCGTCATATGAGCTGCAATAAGGGAGAACCCCTCTACAAAATGACGGTAAGCCCAAGAAACTACGGATCTCAAAAATGTTCCTGGGTTGCTTCCAGTTCAAAATAACCTCCATTTTGCTTGGATCCACCCGAATACCATCAGCAGAAACGATATGTCCAGGAAAAGTCACTTCGTTGAGCCAGAATTCACACTTGCTCAACTTAGCGTATAGCTTATTCTCCCTTAGAGTCTGTAGAACAATCCTTGGATGCTCTTCATTTTATTCTTCACTTCTAGAATACACCAGTATGTCATCAATGAACACAACTACAAACTGGTCCAAATAAGGTCAAAACACCCTATGCATCAGATCCATAAAAGCAGCAGGGGCATTTGTTAACCCGAATGACATCACTAAAAACTCATAATGCCCAGACCGAGCACGGAAAGTAGTCTTCGGAATATCCAAGTATTTCACTTTGAGTTGATAATAACCAGACCTCAAGTCTATTTTTGAAAAGATAAAAGCCCCACGAAATTGGTCAAATAGATCATCGATCTTAGGCAGAGGATATTTGTTTTTAACCGTGAGCTTGTTCAGTTTCCTATAATCAATACAGAGTCTCAATGTCCCATCTTTCTTCTTAACAAAGAGAACTGGGGCTCCCCACGGTGATACACTAGGTCGGATAAATCCCCTGTCCAATAACTCCTGGAGTTGAACTTTCAGTTCCTTAAGCTCCTTTGGGGCCATACGATAAGGAGCCATTTAAACGGGAGTGGAACCAGAATAAACTTCAATCTCAAACTCAACCTCTCTATCCGGCGGTAATCCAGGCAACTCCTCAGGAAAAATATCAGAAAATTCCTTGACAATCTGGATGCCTTCAATATCAGATTGAGAACTCCTAGTATCCAATATATAAGCAAGAAACGCATCGGAACCTTTCCTAATCATCTTCTCAGCTACCAAAGTAGACACAACATTCGTCAGAAATCTACGGCGTTCCCCGATCATTACAATCTTTCGATTATCTGGGGTCTTCATAACAGCTCTCTTGGTCTCAAAATCAATATTTACTCGATGTTTGTCCAACCAATCTACGCCGAGAATCAAATCAAACTCTTCTAAAGGTAACTCCATCAGGTCGGCCAGAAAAATCTCCCCATTGATCTCTATAAGACACTCTCTAAAAATACGATCCAACACTATAGACTTGCCTAAGGGACTTTGAACTATCACCGAATGCTCAGTATAATCCACAAGAATATTTAGACCCTATTAAACGGAATATGATACATAGTAATTGGTAGAACCACTATCAAACAATGCAAAGTAGGGAACTAAATGAATAGTAACAGTACCTGCAGTCACATTAGGCCCATCGCGATCCTGTAGAAGTCTGGCAGTGTAAACCAATGCAGGATGTCTGGCCTCATATCTGACTGGACCCCTACTCTGAGATGCTCGGCCTCTGCTAGCCGATCCAGGTGCTATCTCCTGTGTATGACCCCGTGCTGGAGCCTAATTATGAGAACTGGCGGGAGTACGAGCTGGTGTCTGAAATGATCGATCTCGCTCTGGACAGTCCTTCAAAAAATGGTCACCATAACCATATATATAACATATGCCCAATTTCATCCTGCATTCTCCAAGATGATGTTTTCCATAGTAATCACATGTCTTCAAAGTTTGCAACCCAGAAGATCCCCCATGTCTAGAAGAATGCACAGCTGAAGAACTGGATGCCACATGCCTGACACTCGCACCACCTCTCTGAAAGGATTCACCCCTACCTCTCTTGTTGGGGTGTGTAAAAGAATCTACAGAACCAGAAGGCCTCATGAATCGGGTTTGAGTTCGATCCCTATCTCTCTTGTGCTCTATACCCAAACGCTCTATTTCCTCAGCAGTCTTGGCTATCTCAACCAATGCATCAAAATTCCTCTCTCGGTGGGTAGCGACTCGACTCTTGATCTCATACCTGAGTCCATTCTCGAACCTCAAGCATCGATCTGTCTCAGTGTCCACAAGTCCATGAGCATAGCGGCTCAATCGGATAAACTCAACCTCGTAATCCATAACAGACATGCTACCCTGCTCCAGATTCTGAAACTCTTAACGTCGCTCCTGCAGGTATCTCTCTCCAATGTAGCGACTCCGGAAGCGCGTCTTGAAAAGATCCCATGTTAACTAGTTTCTCAGAATACTACCAGAAATTGATTGCCACCATCTGAAGCTCTCTTTCTTCAACATAGTTAGGGCCCCCCTTAAACTTCTGTTCAGGTCTGAGGTCTATCTCATCCATAATCCTCTCTATGTCCTCCAGCCAATACTCAGCGTCTGTCGGAGGTCCACCAGTAATACCCTCGAATGGAACTACACCAGCAGCAACCAGAGAATTTGAAATCTCAACCGCAGTCATATTACTAGGGGCTCTGGCAACTCTCTGAAACATGCGGAATATAGCTCTATTAATGGCATCTTCGTTCATGTCAGTATCCTCATCTCCAGTGACGGGAGGATCTCTCACAGGAGTAAACTGATCATCATGAGAAAGGGTCGGATCTACTTGCGGAACAGGAGGATCACGTGGTGACATCAGATCGTCTATCGTAACAGAAGGTCGAGCGACTCGCCCTCAACCACGGCCACGTCTTGTCCTACGACCTCTAGCAGCACTCATCGTTGGATCTATAAGGCTCTACAGAAAGAATTTGAAACATATGTCAGATTAGCATCAGGGATCTCGAGAAAACTTTAAATCATAATATAATGTGACATTTTTTTTCTTTCAAAATTTCTTAAAAATCTAAAGTTTAGGACCCATATACAGTTTGAGTGTTTAAAACCAAAAGCTCTGATACCACCAAATGTAACCCCCCAGACCCGGTCTGTAAGTTAGACCCAAACCTAAGTGGTCACATATCTCATTCAGAGTTTTTTTTATATTTAAAACAACTTATAATACATTAGATATAATACATAACAAAATATTAATAATACAGATATATCCAAAACGATAACAAATGCATGTCACCAGATACAACTGGAAAATATATAGAGATATATGTTCGTACAAAATAAGTAGTTGATCTCCCCTGATGCCAAATCTACTAGCTTACGGTCTGCTGTTATCTGAAAAAGGGTAAAAACTATAGAATGAGCTAAAAAGCCCAGTGTGCTCCAAACAGTGTATAAAAATATACTAATAAAATATTCCAGTAAAATCGGGTATCAAACATATTTTAAAATATGAACACTACCCCCATTCGTCAAGTCCAAAATGTGTAGGTTCCCAATAACCATACACCCACCGTCAAGTCCAGTAAGGCCCTAAGCACACAGCCGAGGAGCCGGTAAGTAAGGCCTTGAGCACACAGCAGAGGAGCCTCCAGGTATACTTCCTCCAACATTATCCCCCCCAAATAAATCATGTTCCGCTCATAACGGATATATATATATATATATATATATATATATATATATAAATTTAAAGCATAATTCAGGTCAAGTAGCAGATCAAAATCCATGTCATGTATCATATAAAAATCCAGGTCAAGTATCATATCAAAATCCCGTCAAAAATTAGATAAACTATTCATATGATAGTTTAAAACAGTAAGATAACACCGTCAGGAAACACACTTGTAACAGTCTGAGAAATCAGATAGGGAAGCCTATTACTGGATCTGTCGATCACGCTCTGCTGCAGCGCTAGATCCTACGAATTAGAAAAATCCATACTGGAACCCTAATATAAATAATCAAAATCTTATTTAAATAATATACGAAAATCTATGGGTAATTCTTGTAGTACGTGGTTCGGGCTAATCTGAAGAACGGACAATATCGGACCTAACTGATCCCCTTTCAGGTGAATCACGAGTACCTTCATAAAATATTTTTACTCAATCAATTCCTTAACCAAATCTCAAATAAATAATCAAAAATGCTAAAATACTAAGCCTTTTAGGTTCACAAGCTCGATTCGGGAACTTTGGGTCAGAATTTGGCAAAACGGACTTCGGAATTAGATTCAGAACGTCGAAAAACATAAAGTATGACCTTCTGAATATTTAAATTCTTGGTCAAATTCAAAGTCAATGGGTTTGACTGACGATTTGGAGACTTTCGAGTTCGAATTTGGTGAAACTGACCCCAAAAATGGATTTGAGACGTCAAAAAATATCAAGATAGGTATACTCGGAAAACATTAACGGCCGTTTAATAGTCGGTCAAAGTTTTGGTCAAAGGAGGTCAATAGATGATCAACCATTTTACGAAAATAGCACCCTTTTAAAAATAATTACAAAAATAGCACCCTGTTAGAAATAATTACTAAAATAGCACCTGATCAACGGTCAACGGGTCGGGTCAACGATCAGGTCGGGTCAACGGGTCAGGTCAAAACCGGTCAAACCGGTTATTTTAACATTCCCCACGCGCAGTGGCGGCGCGTGGGCCACTTTCTGGCATCGAAAAAATTACGGAAAAATTCCTAAAAATTATTTTAAGCGATTTTGAGGCACTTACAAAGCTCGGTTCACAATTTTGAACAGTGGAGAGCTCGATTTCAACAAATTGGAAACTTTGACCGCTTCACCTCCTCACGCGCCACCGTTGACGGAGACCAAGGATGACACCGGCGGATTCGAAACGGCACAAGGAACACGATGGTGCGGGAGGTGTCGAAAACAGAACAACGATCGACGATGAATTTAAGATTTTCTCGGTAATGGAGCTAAAAAAAGGTCGAAGCTTTGACTTGAAATTCACGACATTTGGCAACGTTTCACTTCAATTAATTTAAGGGGTTTGTTCCTCGCTCGATGATGAACACGATGATGGTTTCAAAACGATGATCGGAGGTTGGATGGCGTCGAAATAGTGGTTGAAAGTTAGGGTGCGGGAGTGAAGAAAAACTTAGAAATTTTTTTTTCTCTTATGATAACTCCCCGCATACCGACACTTTTTTTGGGTAAATTCAGGATTTAGTCCCTGAATTTCCTTAAACTTTAAAATATGCTACAAGTTTTGAGAATTTTTAATTTAGTCCCTAAATTTTACCAAATTGGTTAATTTCATTGTTTTCTTCAAATTTTCTGGGTTGTTACACTTACCTAGCTCGGTTCACTATAGTGAACGGCGAAGAGCCCGTTTATGCTTCGCCAGAAACTTGTTTCGTGTCACCCTTCCACACGCCGACGACTCAAACAACAAGACAATCACCGTTGGACTCAGGACGATGCAAGGATTTCATTGGTGTGAGAGGTGTCAAAAACGGAGTAGTGGTCGGCAACGAATCGATGGTTGAAGTTTCTTGCTAAAACTTGCCAAGAAGGGAATGAGAGAGCAAGAGAAATTGTTGGTTTCCAAAATGGAAGTTTCAAGAAAAATGAGTTTCATACCCAACAAAGAAAATGGTGTAATTTTCAACATAATTCCCCCAAAATTAGAACTTTCTAGTTAGACAAAGTTTATTAAAATTTTGTTTTGGTCCTTAAATATAATCGAATTTCAATTTAATCTGAAATTAAAATTAAGAAAAAAATAAGCCCTGATTTGGGGTGGGACAACATCCCCAAACTATAAAATTCATTCTAAAGTGGTCTCGAACTTTTGAATATTCCAATTTCATCTGAAACTATGTGTATATATTAATCACATCCCTTGTTAATGAAATCGTTAGGCCAAGTTATATTATACGTTTGAAAATATAAATTAGGTTAAATTGTGGTTGAAACTAATTTCATATTTGGAAGAATTTAGGGATGAAATTGGAATATTCAAAAGTTCGGGACCAATTTAGAATGAGAGTTATAGTTTAAGAATGAAATAGATTCAAAAACGTAAAGACTAATTTAAATGATAGTTATTTGGGGGTATATGCAGTTACTCAAATTAATGTTATCGACTTACTATTCGATTGTAAAAAGAAACGTACTTGTCTTCGTGAATCTTGTTTTATTTGTTTCATTGTCATCACGTAATATTTTTTATGATAATTTCATATTTTATAAAATAATTAAAATTTTAATTAATGTGAATTAAATTGATATCATCAACTTAACATTTTTAGATTTCAAATCAAAATTTGTGCATTATCACATGTAAGTTTATTGTACAATATGCTGTGATCACGAGTTCTATATTTATAAATTGAGTCTTTATAGATTTTAGATCTTCTTACGTTAATAATGTTGTCCTTGTGAATCCTATTTAATTTGCTTATCACCGTGTAATACAATTGATGATTTTGTACTTATAAAGAAATTAATTTTATTCATCAATTAATAGAATTAAATTGATATCAACGACTTTAACATTCATTTGAACCTTAAAAAAATACATCTTTTTAATCCTGATCAAACTTGTATATATCATATGCATGCTTAGTGTACATGTGTTCGATATGACTTCTATACTTTACA
Organism: Hibiscus syriacus; assembly: GCF_006381635.1. Lineage (NCBI taxonomy): Eukaryota > Viridiplantae > Streptophyta > Magnoliopsida > Malvales > Malvaceae > Hibiscus > Hibiscus syriacus. The sequence goes on along the minus strand of NW_024062759.1, from coordinate 1,425,668 downwards.
AAATCAAGTCTTTAACAAATTTTTAAAGTTGTTGGACATTCTCACAATAATCGAGTTGTCCTCGTTATTTTCACTGTAAATTTTTAATTAATTCGAACCAATCATACCAACTCGGCATTCATTGGATCTAAAATATTACTCTTTGTTGAGTCAAACTAATCATGAATGACCAAGAGGGAGTTGAAAAATGATGGAAGCTTTTTGCAAGAAATGAAAAATTGACACAAGCAATTTTAGAGTGGTTCAACTTCTTCAATAAGTCTACATCCACTACCTCTAGCTTCCACACTAAGGATTTCAACAAATCACTAATTGTTCTAATCTTTTAGGACAAGGTGTAACCTTACAACACACTTAGACTTACATCCCAAAGTCTCAAGTGCACAACCCTTCCTAAGAAGAAATTACAAAAGCAACTTTTGAATATCCTCACAAGATAAAATGTTTGCAAATGAAACTCTCACGCACCCAACACTTAGGATGAAGAATACAATGAATGGAATATTATCTATGTAAGAAAGACAAAAATGGATTACAAATTTGGCTCTAAATGCTCTTTGATTGTTGGAATAGTTTTCTTGTATTTTTTTTTGAATGTTGAAGACCCCTTTTATATGCCCTCAATGTTTTCTAGCTATTTAGGGTTATTGGAGGGAGTTTGGAGATGTTTGAAGCATTAAATTCGCGCATTAATGGCTACCTGCGCACAAAGTTTCAAAACTATGGGGGAAAGTTCGAAACTTTTCGAAAGAGGAATTGAAAAATATGATATTTTGACCCAAAGTATCAAAATTTTTCCCATAGTTTCGAAACTTTTGAGATAGTTTCGAAACTATAGAAGTATCGAAACTTTTTAGGCTTTTTTCTTGGAAAGTTTCGAAACTCTTGAAGAAGTTTTGAAACTTCTGATTAATGGTTGTCTAAAAAGTTAGTTTTTGACATTTTGAGAAATATAAAACTTTAAAAATTATTTTAAAATATTTGAATGATATTTTTTAATATATTCTAAACTTAAAAGACTCATTTTAAAGATTTGACAAAATTTTAGAGATTTAAAAATAACTTTACAAAAATTATTATAATTAATATATATCAAAATCATTTATGTTTATCGCTCTTTAAACCAAATCAAAACTTTTTTAGGATCATATGTAAGTTTAGTGTACATAGACATTACGATCATGATTTTTATATTATTAAAATCTTTAACGAAAATGTTAAGATCTATGGATCCTTTCACACTAGTCACGTTATCTTTGTGGTTATCGTTCTACATTTTTATTTAGAGTAAAAATTCGTCTTCTTCTTCAGTTAAGTAGAAATTGTTCAAAAGTAAAAATCTATGACTTCTACATCTTTATTAGAAGTAAAAGTTTTTCTTCGTCTCCGCCTAGATAAAGTATATATTACCATAAGTAAGTTTGATATACACGTGTTACGATCATGATCCATATATTTTACAGTATCAAATTTTGTACCTTCACACATTACTCGCGTATCTTGCTTTAATTTTTTAATTAATTCGAACCAATCCGCACAGATTACGGTAAGAAGGAACAACTCTTCTATTTATCGAATTCTTCTTTTAACAAAACGAATAAAAAAATTCACAGTTTTCATTTCAGAGAAAAAGAAGCTTTGGAGATGGAAGCGAAGTCAATGAGTCAGCAGCAGCAGCAATTTCTCTTACAGAAACAAAAACAGCAACAGCAGCAGCAAATGCTTCTCTTACAACAGCTTCAGAAACAGGCCCAGCAGCAACAACAACAGGCGATTTCTCGGTTCCCTTCCAACATTGATGCCCATTTACGTACTACTCCTGGCGTTCTTCCCAATCGTCTTATTAACATCCATCAAAACCCTAATTCTACCCCCAACCCTAACCCTAGTTCCGCTCCTAATTTACAACAACCACAACAGCCTCCACATCACAGTCTCAGCCGCAGCCGCAGCCGCTGCAGAAGCAGACCCGACCGTTGAATCAAGCGGAACTCCAGATGGCTTATCAGGATGCCCTCCGTGTCTGCCACCCTGATTTTAAACGACCCTTCTTTTCCCTTGAAGATGCATGAGGTTTGTCTGGAAATTCTCTTAACTTTTGAGTGAATGGAATTCTGGTTTTTGTGTGTGTGTGTGTGGATTCCTTAGTTTTTCTTTTTATGTGTTGGTTGGCATGGAATTAGGAAGAATGTGATCATTGTTGCAAACCATATAATAGATATTATTTGTTTCTTTAGTTTTATTGTCAAGTGAGGTGAAAAGGCGGGTTTGAAATAATGGATGAAAAATGGGATCTGTTTACTATTTTATAGATTTTGGCTTGCGTGTATAGCATCTGTAAATTAATTTATAGTTATGCTATTTTCAAGTTGAAAATTGAAGTTTGTATTGTATTCCTGCTGTTTGGTGTGTGAATTTGGGCAGTTTCATAGTGTAATCATTATATTGTTATACATGTTAAGAGAATTAGGGTTTCAATATTTGTGCTGCTATAAATTTTTTAGCAGTGCAATCGGGATGCTTTCTCACATGGTGAGATATGATTGTAATGAGATTTCCGGAAACTGTGGGAGATAATGTTGGTTTGTTGTATGTAGTAACCTTTTTTTTTAATAAAAAAAATCTATGTCATCCAAGGTTGAGGGCATTTATGTAGAAGAGTACATTATTTTGTATATGTGCATAAATTTATTGGAGTTTAAGCATAAGACGGAAAATTGCTGATGCATTGCGACACATGGCACATTGTTGGAAAGATTTGTGGGTTTTATCGACATGCGTGTGACAAATACTTGGTAAATTAGCTTTTGCTTGGTTTCCTAGCAAATAGGAGATAAAATCAGTTATGCTCCATTCATTAGAAATCCGCTCCGTCACAGTTTCGTCTTAGTCCCTTTATTATCAATCTCATTGGGAAAAGTGAAATCAGTAGCACTCAAAGTTACTTGAAATTATTTCACTAAATTACATCTTCCTAATTGCATTGAGCTCAGCTGTTACAATGACTCGTTCAACTAACATTCATATGTTACATGCTTGTTTGATTGAATAAATTGGAGTTGACTGAATGATTAAATGATATCTATAGTGTCCTAGCTAGTGTGTATACCGCTTCTGTCTGCTGCTATCATCTTACCCAGGATGTTCCACCCATTTTTTGGACTTTACTTTGTATTTTCACTAGTTCTGTGGAGACTTTTAAAGTTGGTTACAAATTTCATGCTTCATTGTGTCCTGAGGCTTCTAAAATAATTTTTTTGGTTACTGAATACTTGTTTAGTGTCTTGCTTCTTTGAATTTTATTAATTTATAAAATCGAGAACGTGCGGAAATATGTACACATGGATGCAATTTAAAATAATTCCGCTTCTCCGCCTGCTGAATCCTTTTCCCTCCCTATAGTCCCTTCTATTGATTTATTCACCGCCTATAGGATTCTCTATTAATTTGTCATGGAAATAGTCTTTTGTTTTAGTTTATAGATATAGAGGGGTATGGACTGAAGACAATAACTACTGTCGAATTTTATGTGAGGACAAAGTTACAGTACTGGTGGATAACATATTGGCCTTCCTATTTAACTTTGACCTTTGGTTGCCATTGGCTCTATTCAAATGCTTTGAAATATCTCTGTTTCTAGTATTCTTTATTGTTTCTCAAGTTTTATGGCCAAATTCTCCATGGAGGATAGTAGAACTTGCAGTGTAATTTGTTGTGTCATAATCAGGTTGAAGCTATTTTGTATATGTATAAATTGTGATATTAGTATTTAGTAATTCATATCAAATAGATTTTGAAACATCCGTGTATCTGTGTCATGGTTATGTTATTTTTGTGTTTCATGCTGTGTTGTTTATTGCCAGGCTTGATAAAGTAGCAGTTATTTGAGTTGTTTCTTTGTACTCGAAGAATTTGCATTACACAGTTGGGGTTAGTGGTTTCTTCTTGCTTTGTATTTTTTTTAAGTGTATTTCATGAAAATGTGCAGGTTACTACCTTACCATGTTGTAGCAGATTATGAAGCAGAGGAGGATGACAGAATTCTCGATTCTGACACAACTGGCCAGATGCCATCTCGCCCCCAGCAGTGGGATCACAACATTGCTGCCAAAGTTGCAGAGTTCACAGCCACATTCGAGAAACAGGCACTTGCCTTCAATATAATATCTCGCAAACGAACTGCAGGGGAATTTCGATCCGAGGAAAGGTTGATGGTTGAGCAGGCTCTTCTCCAGGAAGAGAAAAGAGCCATGCTGGAGTTGAAAACAGAAATAGAATCTAGGGAGAAGGCTGGTCGGGAGGCTCATGAGGCTAAGATGCGAATGGCAGCAATGGTTCAGGCAGAGCAAGCTCGAGTCGAATCCCAAGCTCATGCTGAAATAATGGCCCGAGGCCCTATAAGGGCAAATGCACTTGGATCTCAGGGAGGCAACCTTCCAATTAGTCATGACATGGGGGAGCAAGCACGGGGTGTGAACCCTGATGAGATGATGAATGGATGGGGGAACAATGCACAGAGGGACGAAAAGGAGCCATCTGAAGATTTCTTGAATGATGAAGAGACTGACAATGGAGATATGGGGGTGCAAAACGAATGGCGTGAAGCCGGTGAGTTTGATTTGAACAGTAGATAATTAAATGAATGGTGATGGTTATTGGCACTTTAATTTCCTCATCTTTTTTTTTAATATATAATCGACTGCCTTTGTTTTTCTAACTTAATTTGTTAAAGATAACTCGTAGTAAAAGCTTAGATGACCTTGTGTTTTACTGTGTTTATATTGTCTTAGACAAGCGAAAGCAACTAGTTTTATTTGCTGTGGTGAGCTGCTTGAGGCTTCCCTTTATCCTTTCAAATGATCTTTGTAAATTCACATAAATTATTTAGTTGATTTTGAATTTGTCTTTAAATTTAAAAAAAGAAAAAGAAAGATGGTTCTTTTTCTATGAAAACAAATATCAAAAATAATATATTTTTGAAAAACATCTATAGACGCATGGACATTGTTTTTGTCAAATTGGATTTTCTCTTCTTTTTTAATTTTCTTTTGGCCCTTCAATTTATTCTTCGCCTTTAAATGTAAATATCTTCCCCGTTTGATTTTGCCTACATTTTTTTTTTTGCTACATTCTTCTCTTTAAATGTGCATTTTTTCAACTAAAACGTGATTGTCTCTTGCCACTAAATTTTAATGAATGTCAATACCTTACATAAAGCTCCTTTTTGCATTTCTTAAAAGGATCAAAATGAAATAGGGATTGCCACATAATCCGAATCTGATCGATTTTAACTTGACCTTATCGGGTTAAGGTCAGGTCTGTTTAGTTCAGGTAATATGTTTGAGTTGGGTTGGATTTAAGATAAAAAAAATATTCAATCCAAAAAATAATGTAATTATAGGGATAGTTGTAATAATAATCCTTTATATTATTTTTTTAATTAGATTTCTATTTTTAACAAATAAAATTAATACTTTTTATAAATATATTTATTACGGATATGACCGATTTAAAATTTTATCTCAAAATTTGAATTGGGTGATGTCATTCTGAACCAGGATCGTGTCAATACTTGGGTATAGAATGTATATTTTTTGGGTTAGATTAGATTGTCCGGAAACCTGACTTGACCCATATCCATCCCTAAAAGTAAAAAGGCAAAATGAACTAAAAACTTGCACCATGATTATGCAATCAATGTTAAGAAATTATACCGATCAAATAAGCCCGAGATCTAACTCGCAACATTTGCAATTGCTTTTCGATCCCGGGATGCAATCAACTTGGTACTAATAGAAAAACAGTAGAAAAGAAAAAGGCCCCAAGACTGAGAAAACTCTTTCTAATTTCTATAAGAAATAAGGCACCCGCTAAGCAAAAGAAAAGTAAATAACAAACCAATATAGTGGTGCCTACTTTTCCCTTTTCTTTTTCTCCCACACAGATCTCATTCTCATGCACACAGATGGACAAGCAAGTAACATATCATCCAACATTGAACTTAAAGCCAACCAAAGCAAGGACAAAGAAAAATGAGGCATTTCTTTAACCTCGAATCGAAGAAAAAAACTGCTGGACAAAACCTTCATCGGTACCTACAAAATGTTGGGGAGCTGGGAATCCAATCTCTGTTGCAGCTCCTTGATCTTCATGGAAAGCTCCAGTTTCTGCTCCTTGTAGCTCTGCAACAAAAACTCTTTTCCTTCTATTACCTCTTTTAACTCTCCTACTTCTCTCTTCAGAATCTCAATTCTCTCCCCATCTCCCCTTCCCTTCTCTGGGGAGCCCGAGATGCTTTCCGCATCAAGATACCCATTGGCATGACCATTTCTTATGTCAGATGGCCATGGTGTATCAGTTGATGTTTTCTTATTCGTGCCAACATTTCCTAAACAGTGATCTGCAATTGCCTTCCTCAGCCTTTGGATTTTTCTCTCGGAGCCGAACAAGTTTCTATTTGCAGCATCCAGCTGTGATTGTAAGTCGGTTGAGTGTGCCACCTGAGCATTCAGTGAGTTCTGAAACTCCATAATTTTATCTTGCATCTCCAAAATCATATCATCTCTTCTTTTCAGCTGTTGCCTTAGTTTTTGTATCACTTCCCGCTTGCTAAATATGTCGGAGCCTGATTCTGAGACACATGGCGAGTCAGAGCAGTTACACTGATGGAATGGCTTTGGAGGTAACTCAAGACTATCCTTGTTGAAATCAGACGTGGGAACTGTCACCAGCGGGAGAGCAACTTCAGGTTTGGGCAGCATCTGACCATTGGGTAGGTGCTTCTCACCCATGTTTTCAGCTCCTGTTTTGAACCCAAACTTAAATGAGAAACCAACATATCCACGGAATATTAGAAACACAAACATACTTTAACTTTCACTACTGAAAAATGACAAAGCATTAGAGAGTACATAAATTTAAAACTAGCCAAAGTAAGAATGGGAAGAAATAGAGACCTCCAAAAGGACCTTGCCTCCGATATGGAGAGGACTTATGTTAATTTACACCATAATCTTTTCTAAACGACCAGTGTCGATCACAAATTAACACCTCAAGGCTCCAAATGGTTATGACATAAAACAATGAAAAACTGAAGTTGCCAAGTATAACACTCAAAGGCAAGGAATCCCATAAAAGGCTCAGTAGAAAAGGAAAATGATTTGTTTCTTCTAATTCCGGCCAATAGGTGACTATTTTCACAAAGAACTGAGTTTTTGCAAAAGAAAACGAACTAGAGGATTCATAACAATTCAATTTCTTCGCTTTTATCATCCCACTCGAAAGACCAAAGCATGGGAAGGTGAAAAATAAAACATGTGCTTGTTTATAAGGAGAAGCTTTGGACATCCCAAACAGTAACATAGCTGCATCACACCTGACATACAGTTGAAACAACCATCATCTACTTCAGTGAACGAGTACATGTTTGAATGTAAGCGACAACCCGATGATCTCCTTCTGTCAGAAGCTCCATTCCCGGTAATGAACTCTAAATTTATAAGCAGTTATGTATTCAATACAAATTATTGAAGCAACAGATGTCAATATACCTTTCAAGCTGACAGTACCATTATCCTGTTGCTTCGCATCAATTGCCTGCTTCAGCCTGTAACCAAGTCGGACTGATAAGGTACTCAGCAAAGCACCACCAGCAATGAGAATCCAATTTCTCCCCTCACCCTGAATTTTTTTTGACTTCAGACCCCTAGATACCCGACTGCTTCTTATATTCATTTTAAGGGCAAGTAGGGGTCAGATGGGAAAACTCTGAATCACCCAAGTATGGCCTACAGTCAGAGTGCACAACATGTAATTACTATTGATGTAAAACAAAAGTTAGATACTTGGATGAAATAGCATCGAGAGAGCAGTATGTTCTACAACTTCACAATAAACAAAAGTGGTCTTGAGACTTAAATGCGAACTAAATATATTTATGTAAAAATCTTCCATTGAACAACATTTTGAGATATTTATATTTTTTTACTTTTTGTTGATCGTTCCATAGGGAAAAGTATCTGTGGCTCTTGATGTATAAGCTTTTTTTTTCACAGGAAATTGAGTCAAAGTCATACATCACATCCAAGATAAAAAAATATTTGAATAACAATGACACAAAACTCAAACATCTGTGGCTCTTGATGGATAAGCTTTTATCTCTCTTAAGTGAAATATCACACATAGTTAGAATGTTGAAAATAAAAATGAAAACATCAACATCTCAAGCATTACATGTTTAAACCGTATAATAACGTTTATGTCTTATAATTCTACCTGATTTAGGCAGTCCAGTAGCTTATAAACACTAGGCAACATCTTAAAAACAGATGAACCAGGCGCTTAAGACCAAAAAAATCAAAATCCTACGAAAATCACTGGAAAAAAGTACCAATCCACCAATCACAATGAAATTAAACATAAGCAGCGAAGAACACTAATTTCACATTATCCTAAAGTAAAAAACAACAATATTGTTCTACAAACTCATCTGTTGCACTTCATTTTAGCTATGCATGTAGATCATCAAATAAGACATATATAATCAAATTAAAGTTTAAAAACAGTAAATATGTGAGATTAAAAAATAAAATGCCCAATGCACAACAAAGCAGAAATGGCATTCAAATTTCCAAACGGACAAGGCACACTTGTCTAAATAAGCTTCAATACTTCCCATCACATTGAAATCTATATATTAATACTGAGTAATGACTAATACAAACTTCAAGTTCTAATATCACAAGCTATCCGTTATCTACAACGGTGCTCACATTTCTCTCAACACCTGCAAGTCCTACACGTTTCTAATAAAAATTCCTGAATAATTTAAACTAAAAATCCCCCAAAAAATAATGAAGCAAAATTTTAACCTTTCCTTTTTAATTATTCTCCTTCTCTTGGTTATTAATTCATGGGGAAAGAAGGATTGGAAATCAAACAGATAGAACGCGCATTAACGGAAACGGTAAAGTACAACCTTTATCATCTTAATCAACAAAAAATGAGAAATCGAACGAAAAACAAAGCCGGTAGAAGAAATCAAAGGCGAACCTCATCCAAGATAAATCCGGGTTCAGTTCGACAGGGTTTCCCGGAACCTCCGTCAACGTCGTCGTTTTCGACAAGTCCTTGTGTCTAGAAATGGCAATTAACAGACGGCTATTCAAATGGCGGCTTTTGTTTTAGGCTTCGGCTGATAGGTAACTTTCCTTCTTTTTTTTGTCCCTTTTCTTTTAACAAAATAAAATTTTCAAGGGTTAACTACATAGAAAATCACTTACATTTATGTATTATCCACTTTTGGTTTCTGATTTCAAAAAATATAAGATATAGTCACTTTTGTTTTTATTTAATTAAAATGTGGTCACTTTTATTTTTACGTAATTAAGATGTAGTCACCCCGAGTTAACTGTAATTAACAACAATTAAATATTTTGATATAATCACACATTTGATCCTTATTATTTGCACATTCTCTCAATTTAGTCATACTTTTAACAAATTAAAATAAATTTAATCCTCTAATCGAATGATGTCACATGTCATGCCACGTAGAGGAGAGTGTTCGATCGATCCGAGTCGATTCTAGTCAAATAATTTTGAGTTATTCTAGTTGATGACTCCTATTTTACAACCGGAGTTGACTTAGAATTTTTTCAAGTTGAGTCGAGTCAAAATTTTGAATTTCTATTTAAATTTAATTATAAATATTTATAATATTATGATATTATTTGATTATAATTTAAATGATCTTTTATAACCATATACAATACATGTGTATTTCTTCATTTTTTTCATATGTGATATACATTTATGATACAAAGTCGAGAGACTCAAATCAAACATGAAAATCAATCCACTAATTACTAAAAAATTCAAATTATTTGAGTTGTATTTTACAACTCGGTTTGAACTTGAAATTTGTTTTAGTCGAGTTAGGTTTATGAAAGTCAATCCTCCAATCAAACGATAACAAATAGCATTAGGGTTGAGTGAAATTCGACTTGACTCGACTCGAAGAATCAATTTTTTTTGACTCGACTCTTAAAAACTTGACTTAAATTAACTTCGAGTTGTAATTTCATAAACCTGACTCGACTCAAAAAAATTCAAGTTCAAACCGAGTTGTAAAATACAACTCGAATAACTCGAAAATTTTAGTAATTAGTGGGTTGATTTTCAAGTTTGAGTTGAGTCTCTCGACTTTGTATCATAAATGTATATCACATAAGAAAAAATATGAAGTAATACACATGTATTGTATATGGTTATAAAAGATCATTTAAATTGGGATCAAATAATATCATAACATTATAAATATTTATAATTAAATTTAAATAGAAACTCAAAAAATTTACTCGACTTGACTTGAAAAAAATCTAATTCAACTTTGTGTTGTAAAATAGGATTAAATTTATTTTAATTTATTAAAAGTATGACTAAATTGAGAGAATATGTAAATAACATGGATCAAATGTGTAATTATATCAAAATATTTAATTGTTTTAATTAAATAAAAACGAAAGTGATCATGTCTTAGGTTTTTTAAATTAGTGACCAAAAGTTGACAAAACATAAATGTAAGTGATTTTCCATGTAATTAACCCAATTTTCAAATATGAATTATTATTTGATAAGCTTTTATTAAAACTAATCGTATAAAAAAAGTGGATTAAATAAGTGTAGCTAAAATTTAAAAAAAATTAATATTTGACATTAATAAGATATTCTTTATAAAATTATTTTTCTCTGATAATATATAAAATAATAGTTTATTAAGCATTACATTATTGTCGTTTTGTGCTCATGAGTGTGGTATCATTTATTGGAATAAATTTGAAAATTATGTTTTAATTCTAATAAATTTTAATTTTTAAGGAGATTATTGGCACAATAATTCAGGAAATAATTTATATTGCTTGTTTTTACTTTCTTAAATTCATATTTATTATTTTTCTTTTTCAAAAATACATATAAAATTAGAAAATTTTACCGCGACGCAATGTATACGTGTCGGCTTTTGCCCTAATTTTCCTTTTATTTCTGTTTAAGTGTGTTGGGCTTGAAGAAATTATATTTTTTTTCTGTTTTCTTTTAAAATCTATTTTTTCCCAAAACTTCGTGGATCCTTTAGTTATTAAAAATAGATGTCTCTATATTTAAAAGAAATATTTCTTTTATTTATTTACTAGACCAGTAATGAATTTGAGAATTCCATTCCACCCGCATATACTCCGAATAAAATATTTAATTAATCAAAAAATGCTTTACAGTAAAGGGTGAAGAGATTGGTCTGCCTTTTTTTCAAAAGTGGAAGTGAATAACATGGTGAGTATACTTCACTCAAATAAGAGTCTGAAATGTGGAAGTTATTAAGCAATTTAAGTGGACAAGGAAAGTACTATTTTTTCTAGTTCAAGTAATTACGGTATATATTGTCATACTGCATTATAATCATTATAGGTTATTTAACAATAAATAAATAAAATGTGAACAGAAAAAAGGGTAAAATAAACAAATGGTCGTCTGCCTATAGGGTATTACTTTATTAAGTCATTCTACTATTAAAAGTTACAAAATGATCCTCGAATCATAAAGGGTTATTTTGTTGAGTCCATCGATTATTAAAAGTTACAAAATTGTCACCCAACTATTCATTTTGATCATTTTTTTGTTAAGAATAAAAGATATTCTGAGTTGAACGTTAACCAGTTGATTGTGATATGATCAAATCTGATCTCAGAATTTCAAACGACTATTATATCACAATCATCATGTTAACGTCTAGCTTAAACAATCGTCAATTTTTTAATGAAAAAGAACAAGTTTGAAACATAATGAATAAGTCGTGTAACCATTTTGTAACTTTTAAAAATTGAGAGACTTAACAAAGCAATATTCTTGTCGCAACTGACCCATTAGCGGAAAAGACTACTAGTTGCAACGATGGGGTTTTGAAATGATTTTGAAATGTAAAATTTGAGAGTCTCCACCAATAATTTTTAAGGTGCGATTAGAATTCCTAAAATCGAGTCATTTTAATAAAACAATCTATTTAATCAAAAATACCTAATTTGGGGTTTACAAAAACCAGAAAATAGGTTCAGGAGTCGGTTACGTGTGGAGAATGGTTAGCACCCCAGATCGCCCAGAAATTGGTACCTATTCAATTACTTTATATTTAAATTTGGAAAATTTGAGTTCGAGGTTTTATTTAATTTAAAATTCACCATGGAAGCCAGATTTGGAAAAGGATGTTGGTTTACTAAGATCAATAACGAACACCCTCGAGCATGTAATGCGAGAGCTTCGTTATTAATCTACGTAATCGAATATTGGCTTAAAGTTTGAGAAATCATTATATGGGTTTTGAAAATGACGTCAATTTATTTCGGGAATTACTAGTGGTTAACACTTAAACATAACGCATATGATACACTATTAATTCATTAATAAATAAACATTGCCTTATTGTTTTAAAATCAAAGATGCAAACATAGAACCGTATTAAAAACCTAATTATTATAGGTTAGTTAATTAAGACTTTACTAACTTAAAGTGTTATATTATGAAATTTAAAGACCTAAAGGGTTAAACTTGAAAAATGAAATCTCTAAAATCAATCTTAATTCATTTTAACCAATTATTAAATCAGATAATCGAAATTGTCCTTCGTACATGTTCATGCGAAAGCCAATTCTTCTGATGAGGGTCCGAGGTAATCAATCTGATTACAAACGTGCCTTGTTGGAGGATGCTGAAAACTTAAGATCTTAGCTGGCATAGGACGGTTGAGGCTTATAGGGTTTCTTTTGGGCTCAATTGGGTTTATTTGTTTTTGGGTAGTGTTAAATGGATTGTGCGCTGTTGTTCTAGGTCAAAGATTTCTCTGGAAAGGGTGATGTGGGTTTCGGGTAATTGTAATACGGTAAAGGTGTTAATGGGTCATTACTTGTAATGTAATATTTAATGGAATTTGGGTTTGAATGTAAATGGACGTTTATTTGGAAAATTCAATGAGAGCGAATTTTAGTTCCAACATGAACACCCGACTAAATAGAAGCTCAAATCCCAAGCAACTCCCAACGCTCTCAAATAAATGTAAAATTTCACCAAATGCCCTTTATTTCCAACTCTGTCCTCCATCAACCTTCTTCATATAATTATTCGAGTATTTTATTTTTTATTCAATTTGAAACACTAGGATAAAATTAGGGTACAACAATTCTATATCGGATCATTTTGTAACTTATAATTATTGAAAGATTTAATAAAATAATACAGTATGATCGGAGGATCATTTGTGTATTTTATCCAAAAGAAAATTATGCATACAAAAATAAATGTGAGAACGAGTGTCAAAATAAAAAATATATCTCCCATATGCGAGAATCGATGAGCATATCTTTGAATAGTTTATTAAATAATAAATAAATGAATAAAATATTATTCCATTATGAAGTTTTTAGATTTTACAAATATTATTAGTATGCTGTCTTATTATTGTGTCTAAAATACCATATATTTATATAAATCAATATATGTTAATAGTTTGTATTAAATATTTTTATTTTTTATGCTATATTTTTCTAATAGTTTAGTTTTTTATATTGTTCAATCATATCGTGTATAAAAATTATCAATTTTTTAATAGTGATTATAATTGAGACATTCTATTAAAAAAGGGTTTAATTAAAAAATAAGTGTTAAAACTATAACGCTTTTTACAAATGGGCGTCCAAACTTTTTTGAATGATCTAGGTGTCTAACATTATAAGTATTACCACTTTAACTGCCCAGATCGCAAACGCTATTAATTTTTTCGTTAAATAACACCTGTCACATTCTGGTAATTTTAAAATTTTATTTAGAATTTTAAAAATTAAAATTATATTTTAAAACACAAAAAAATTGAAAAAGCCTCAAAACTTTGAAAACCCTTATTTCAACCCATAAACACACACCGACTACCGCCCTTTGCCTTCGGCGAAGCTCCACATGATCTCACCTCCCCCAAGGATCACTAACCTTATGAAATCGAGACCACTCGATGTTTTGTATCCCACGAACCCTAGGCTAAAATTCGCGATCCCAACGATAAATCGACAACAAGTATGGCAGCTTATGACTAGGAAGATGACAGAATTATGTTGAAGGCGGTGGTCATGGTTGGTAAAGGTGACGACGGTGGGTTAGGGTTATGGATTTATGATTTTTAGGAATTGGGGTTTTTTTGTAATTTAAGAGAAATTAGGGGTTTTCTACAAGTATAATATTATTTTATTTAAAAAAAATAAAATTACCAAAATGTGACAAGTGTCACTTAACAGAGAAAATTAACGAAAGCTAGACTCGGGCGCCTAAAGTGATAATGTTTGTAACGTTAAGCACCTGAATCGTTCGAAAAAAATTAGACACCATTTGTTAAAAGTATTATAGTTTGGACACCTATTCTATAATTAAGCCTAAAAAGAGAAAATATATTTTCAGCTAGTAATGATGAACGGGAAAAATGAAGAAACACACGGCTCAAAAAAGTGATTATAGTGTTGGGTTGGCCCGAGTTTATTTGGGCCAGTATTTATTAAAAAAAATTATAAATAACATTTAATTCATATGTTTCATCTTTCATACTTAAATGTACGATAACATTAAGGTGTAAATGTTGTAATATATGGTTCTAATTACTTAGGGATTTTTACCCTATAAAAGAATGTATCTACAAACTTGTAAGATGTGATTAATAAAAGATTATTATCTACTCACATAATATTTTATATATACTATAATTTTATAACACGTTATCACACAAGGTTCTAACCAACTGCAATAAATCATCTATCTTTTATTAATTTTTATATTTTTAAAAAAAACTTCATGTCATTTAATAGTTTTAAATAATAAATAAAATTTAAACATCTCATGTTGTTCAACTTGCTTTCTTTAATATTCAAATTGTTGAATATTTATTATGCTTTTGATCAATTTATCTATTGTTACGTGATTAGTTTTTTTATCATATTAAAGTTTACATGAATAGATAGTTATCAATAATATTTATCAGTTATTTTAATTAATTTATTTGTTTTATGATAGTATATCAATGACAAACTTGTAAAATTAGAATTCGTGGCTCTAGACTTATCTAGAAAGAACTATTTATCCTGGATTTTAGATGCCGAAATACACCTAGATACAAATGGTCTAGGTGACACTATTAAGGAAGGAAATAAAAAATCTGCTCAAAATAAGGTTAAAGCCATGATATTTCTTCGTCGTCACCTCCATGAGGGACTAAATCTAATATATAATTGTTAAATATCCCCTTGTTCTTTGGGATAATCTAAAGGAAATGTATGACCACCAGAAAATTGTTATACTTCCTAAATCTCAATATGATTGGCTGCATTTGAGATTATAAGATTTTAAATTAGTAAGCGAATATAACTCAAATATGTTTCAAATTACTTCACAATTGAAATTATGTGGAAAGAGTATTACCGATGAGGATATGTTATAAAAAACATACTCTACTTTTCACGTAAATAATATTGTCCTGCAGACACAATATCGTGAAAAAAGTTTTAAGAAATATTCTTAGTTAATATCTTTTTTTCTTGTGACCGAGCAAAATAATGAATTGTTAATGAGAAATCATGTGTCTCGTCTTACTGGTGACAATTCATTCCATGAAGTCAATGCAATATCTTATAGTGGAAAAAATAAAGGCATCACCAACAAAAGTGGTTGTGATTATGGATGCGGTCGAGCTCATTATCATGATCGAGGACGTGAACGTGAACGTGAACGAAGTGGTCATTTTAAGAAATCTTATAACCATCAGAAGTGGGATTATAAGGATAATAAAAGTGATAAAGATCATATTGAGAAAGCAAAATCTTTATGCTATTGGTGCGGTGGTACAAATCATTGGTCTCGTACTTTTCGTACGCCAAATCATCTTGTGGACCTTTATCAACAATCAGTAAAAGATAAAGGAAAGAAAATATAAACAAATTTTGTTTGCAGAAATGAAAAAAAAGAAATACGACATGGATGGTCAAGCCACTTAAATATTTCTAATTATGACATTGTTGGTTAAACTAACTTGAATGTAGTTGATTTCTTCACCATCCATGAAGCGAATAATTGATATTCAACTTATTAATTACAAGAATATGTTTATGTCAATTTACTTTTTAAACACAATAGTCGTTATGTTTTAAATTGTCAAAATAGTTATATATTTTACATATTTTTATGATATTTATTTATTTTCTTTGAAGAATATGATTACTTCTTAAATACAACTTGCGATAAATGGTGAAGACTTATGCTTAGCAGACGTGTGACAACTCATACTATAATGAAGCATAAGGAATATTTTTCTCATTTAATATTGCAACAACTTAATATTAGCACTATATCTTGAAGTACTAAAATCATAGAAGGCTCCGGAAGAGCAAATATATTATTGTCAAATAGACTTAAATTTCAAATTAACAGTGCGTTGTACTCTCCTAAGTCTCAAAGAAATTTGTTAAGTTTTAAAGGTATTCGTCAGAATGGATATCATATTGAGACTGTAAATGAAAGAGATGTTGAATATCTTCATATTACGAGTATAACTCGAGATAATAAAATAATTTTAGAAAAATTGTCGGTACTCTCTTCTTGATTGTACTACACTAGAATTAGTAAAATTGAAACACATGTTATTATAAACCAAAATTTTGCTGATAATTTTATTATTTGGCATGACCAGTTAAACCATTATGGTTCAATTATGATGCGAAAAATTATTGAAAATTTACGTGGTTTTTCATTAAAGAACTACCAAATTATTCAAAGTAATGTTTTTTTATGTAATGCTTGCTCTCAAGGCAAGTTAAATATTCAACCATCACCAGCTCAGATAGATTATGAATATATTAATTTTTTATAACATATACATGGTGATATATATAGGCCCATACACCCTACTCGTGGATCATTTAGATATTTTATGGTTTTATGCATCGACTAGATGGTCACATGTATCATTGTTATCAATTCGCAACCTGACGTTTGCAAGGTTACTTGCTCAGTTAATTAAATTACAGGCACATTTTTCAAATTTTGCTATAAAGATAATTCGTCTTGATAATTTTGGTGAATTTACTTCCCAAGCATTCAATGATTATTATATGTCAATTGGAATAAGTGTTGAACATCCTGTAGCTCTTGTTCACACACAGAACGATCTTGCAGAGTCATTTATTAAACGAATTTAATTAATTGCAAGATCGTTAATAATGAAATAAAGACATCCAATTTCTGCTTGGGGTTATGTCATTTTTGCATGCAACATCATTAATTCACATCAGGTCATTAAGTTATCATAAGCTCTCCCCATTACAAATGGTTTTTTAGTCATGAACCAAATATTTCTCATCTTATAATTTTGGGTGTGCAACATATGTTCCTATTTCTCCACCACAACGCACAAAGATGGATCCTCATATGATATTGAGAATATATGTTGGTTTTGAATCCCTTTAATAATTAACTGTCTTGAGCCTTTTACGAAGAATTTATTTACAGTTCGATTTGCTGACTGTCATTTTAATGAGTTAGTTTTCTCAACATTAGGGGAAGAAAATAAACAACTGGAAAAAGAAATAATTTGGAATAAATTATCATTATCTCAGTTTGATCTACGTTCCCAACAATGTGAACTAGAAATTAAAAGGATAATTCATTTACAAAAATTATCAAATTAACTACCATATGCTTTTACTGACCCTAAAAGAGTGACTAAATCACATATACCAGCAGTGATCGCTCCAATTAAAATTGATGTTTCGAAGGGATAAACTCTAATTGTTAATGAGTCACTAGCACGCCTGAAGCATGGTAGACTAGTAGGTTCTAAGGATAAGAATCCTCGAAAAAAAGGCGCTATATCTAATGATGGTCTAATCGAAGAATCTAAAAAGTTTCTAGAAGATATTAAATGATCTTTATAAGAGAAATTTGATATAACTCATGTATTTAATAATGAAGAGATCTCAATAAATTATGTCATGTCTGGTAATAAGTGGAATCGAAATCAAAACGACATCGATGATATATATTTACATGTAATATAGCACTAGAGATTTTGAATGATAATGTGGATCATGAACTTGTATCAATTGAAAATGCAAAAAAAATGATTGGTCAAAATGAAAAGAGTTGATTGATGCGGAACTAAAATCTCTTACAACGAGAAGTATTTAGACCTATAGTCCGTACATCAAACGATGTAAAACCCATGGGATATAAATTAAGTTTTGTGTGAAAGAAAAAGGAAAAAAGGAAATTGTAAGATATAAAGCTCGTTTGGCTGCACAAGGATTTTCACAAAAACTCGAAATCAATTATGAAGAAACATACTTCCCGATTATGGATGCAACTACTTTTAGATTTTTGATTAGTCTGACAGTAAAGAAATAATTATCTTTCGCCTAATAGATATTTTTACAACTTATTTATATGGGACTTTTGATAATTATATTTACATGAAACTTTCAAAAGGATTTAGTTTGCCATAAGCAACTAATTTTGAATATCGAGAATATTATTCAATCAAATTAAATAAATCTCTTTATGAATTAAAATAATATTGGTGAATGTGGTATAATCGTTTTAATAAGTACTTATTAATGGAAGGTTATAAAAATGATCCAATTTCTCCATGCGTTTTTATTAAGAGATTCAACTTTGGATTTGTCATTATTGCTATGTATGTAGATGATTTAAATATCATTGAGTCTCCTGAAGTGATCTCAATAGCAATGAAATAGTTAAATAAAGAATTTGAAACAAAAGGCCTTGTAAAGACAATATTTTATCTGGGATTACATATCGAGCACTTAAAGAATGAAATTCTTGCACATCAATCAACTTACATAGAAAAAGTGTTAAAGAAATTCTACGCACATAACGCACATCCGTTAAGCATCCCGATGGTTGTTAGGTTGTTGGATGTAAATAAAGATATTTTTGTCCTCCAGATAAAGATGAAAATCTTCTTGGTCTAGAAGTACAATATTTAAGTGCTATTGGTGCATTGATGTATCTTTCTAGTCATACACTGCCTGATATATCATTTTCTATCAATTTATTAGTAAGATTTAGCTCATGTCCAGTCCGAAGACATTGGAATGGCTTGAAGCATATATTTCATTATCTTTAAGGTACGAGAGACATGAGATTATTTTTCTCTATTTTATCCAAAGTAAAATTGGTTGTCTTTTGCAGATGCAGGGTACTTATTTGATCCTCATAATGTGCGATCGTAAATTGGTTATGTATTTACATATGGTGGTACTGGAAATTTCTTGGTGCTCTATGAAACAAGTAATTATTATCACTTCCTCTAATCATGCAGAGATTTTAGCTATCCATGAGGCTAGTCACAAATGTGTGTGACTAAGATTTTTAATCAATAATATTCGAGAAGATTATGGTTTATGCTATGAGAAAATAACTCCAACAGTCTTATACGAAGATAATACAGCCTGCATTACCCAACTCAAATAAAGATACATAAAGGGTGATAGAACAAAACACATCTAACCAAAATTCTTTTTCACTCATGATCTACAAAAGAATGGGAAAATTAATTTCCAACAGATTCGTTCAAGTGAAAATTTAGCAGATCTATTTACTAAGGTGCTTTCTACAAGTACATTTGAAAAGTTAATTTTCAACATTGGATTACGCCGTTTAAGAGATCTTTCATGATGCATTCATGAAGGGGAGAAAATACACGATGTACTATTTTTTTCCCTTATCCATGGTTTTGTCACACTAGATTTTCCTTAAAAGGTTTTTAATGAGGCAACAAGTCATGCGTATTAAAGGATGATGTACTCTTTTTTTTCATGGAGTTTTGCCCCTCAGAATTTTTCTAGTGAGATTTTAACGAGACACGTATTTTTACTGATGAACATTCTATTATAAATAATATTTAGTATGGATGCTTCATCTTTCATACTTAAATGTATGATAACTTAAGGTGTAAATGTTGTAATATATGGTTCTAATAACTTATGAGTTTTTAGCCTATAGAAGGATGCACCTACAAACTTATAAGATATGCTTAATAAATGATTGTTATCTTAATATTGTATATATACTTTAATTTTATAACAAAACAAGTATTTTAACCGTTATATATGATTAATTACAAAAAGAAAAAGATGAAAATAAATACGAATATAAAACTCATGCTAAAAATTACGAGCAAATGATGATATTTTATAGACTATTCCCATGGTTTGACTACCCATTAATCAACTACATCAATTCAATAAATTTTATATTAGTAAATATCTTATTCTTAAAATAGTAACCAATGATCGATTAATAACATAATAAGCATATAGATTGAAGGTTAATTACTCAATTAGAAGCAAATTACTTTATTTTGTGCATAAAACCTACAAGTGAACAAACAAATTAAAGGGCTTCATTAATGAAAGTATTTATTATTTTTCATATACAGTTGAGATCATTTAAAATGGAGGTTGGCACGGGAAAATAAGTACACGTAGCCAAAAATGTCCCCTTGAAAATATGCCAATAACATGTGATGTTGGGTCCACACTTTCTGCAAAAACTTGTCTTCTCTATGACTTTATTTTTTATTTGCGTCCACTTATAGTATTGGGTGTGTTTTGATCTCTAAACCACTATTAAAGTCCACACTTAAATATGTCTTATTTTCAAGTGAAAGTTCAATTTAAATTGAAAGCCCATCTAATTATAAATTAAACTTCAATACTTAAAAAATTGAGCATTTAACTTGGGTTGCATTGTGGGATAAGTTACCAAGTAAGGATCATTTGACGAAATGAGGATTAGTGATTTTTTCTTCTATAAACAGGTTTAAAATTATTTATAAATGAAATTATATGGACTTTAAGAGTGGGTTTGGACTCAAGCTTTTTAATCCAACAATGATTTAAATTATTGTAAATATTAAATTAATCGAATAATATTTTATAATTAGACAATATATAATTTTATGACATTATATATAATTATGGAAATTTAAAGTTAAATTATTTTAAATTTGTTATTGATGATGTGTTGTTATTTGATTCACAAGTGATATGCAGAATTACACACAGTTAACCCATCAAATATTCATCCAGTAAACATTAATCACTTTTTATTTTAAGAAATTTTAAAATTAAGTTATTCTAAATTTTAAAATTCATCACTCTTAAAAAATTAAAAGTGATGTTGAACTTTCATTTCTTTTATCATTTTTTAATATCAATATTATTTTATAGTGACATGTCAATATTATCGTCAATTTTTTTTACGATAAATGATTGAAATAGAACAAAACTAGACCTGACAAACTTGAGTCGAACTTGATTACTCAAAATGATTTATCTGACCCAATACTCAACATTAACTCAAACATGATAATCAAATTTGATCCGATATCCAACCCATACTCGACTCGAACTATACCCGATCTAAAATTTAGCGAAAATGAAAGTAATTCAAACCGAAATTAACCCGAATCGAAAGCAACCCGAACAAAAATTAACTCGAACCAAAAGCAACCCAAAATGAAATTAATCCAAACCGAAAACAACTAGAACCAAATTAACCCAAACCGAAAGAAACTGAATCGAATTTTAACCCGATCCGAAAGCAACCCGAACTGAATTTAACCCGACTCGAAAGTAACTTGAACAGAAATTAACCTGAACCGAAAGTAACCCAACCCGAAAGCAAACCGACTTTAATTTATCCAAATTTAATCTGAATCGAACATTGACTTGATTTTTTACTTGACAAATGAGTAAAAATGGACGAGTGATTTATTGTTATTATATATATTTTAACAATATAATGAATAGTAAAATAATACATATTTTATTCTCTTTTTTAATTATACTCATAGTTAGCCACCAACTTTGACAATGGTTTAATGAATATAAGTATCACCTTTAATAATAATTTACTTATTTAATATCAATTTTTAGTTGAAGCTAATAGGAGCTGAGCGACGATTAAAACTAACATGACTAAGCAACGATAGATGGCATTCTGGAAAAATTTTGAATTTCGTGAGTTAAAGAAGAACATCGCACTTCTATACATAGTATTTGTAAATATATAAAAGTAATTTTATATAAATGAAACTATAATTTAACTTAAATAATGAATACTTTAAAGTTATTTTGAATAATAAATTAATTTAAATAAAATTGATAATTTATTAAAAATATTAGATTTATAATAAAAATGATAGAACTTTTACTTATGTTACATAAGAGGAATATAAAAGTAAGAATATAATTGTAATATTTAAAATAGTAACAAATAAAGTTTATTTATCTTGTAATAAAAAATTAGATTTATAATAAAAATAATAGAAAACAACTAAAACAAAGGAAATAATATTATATTTATAATAAAAATAATATAAAGTTTACTTATATTACGACTAAAACCTAACATATAAATTTATGTATTATTTTTTTAAAATTTAATAAAAATATTAAATTTACAATTGAAAATCAATTTTTTAATAAAAAAATTATTTCTTTATCAAATTGTTCTCATTGTAAAATTTCCATACAACATCAATATAAACTTTTGATAACAAGCTCTAACACGTATTATAGGATCATATTTATATAAAATTATCGATTTATCATCTTTAAATGATGGTTTAATTCAAAATATTAAACGATTAAGAATTGAAATTTGGCCTAAATGATAAGATTAACAAACAAGAAGATATATTTTTTTACAAGAATATATAAATAATTCTATATATACTTGATTAGACTCATAACCAATTCAACCCAGATTGACTTGATCTAAAGGTTGATCCAAACTGAAAATCAACTGATCAAATATTGACACGACCCGATATTGACCCGACTCGAAATCTAACCAATTCGATAATCACCCAACCCGATCCGATTTACCGTACACATGAACTAGATTCGATCCAACCTGAACTGTAACATCCCAAATCAGGGTCAGTGGCCAAATTACAAATTTTGAAAACTATGTGCTTGATTTCGAAACAAGTTAAAAGTTCAATGACTTAAATAGAAATAATTCCTTATTAGATTGGATGATAATTATGGAAATTTGGAAGGATATAATAGTAATTTCACAAGAAAGATTTTATTTCCTCCTTTATATAGGATATAACACGTGGAAATGAAGAGATACAAGGTTCCAGTTTCCAGAGTTCTCTTATTCTCCTTTCTTCTTCACGTGTGGAAGCCAAGAGCAAAGGTAAGATTTCTTGTTGGTTAATATTTAGCTGAATTTAAGATTGAGTTATGATCATTAGATGATAGAAAAGCTTAAGGAAGACTTAAGTTAGCTTTTAAACAAAGAATGAAAGAGTTATGGGAGATTAAAGATTTGGAGTTTTTGAATGAAATTTTGGAAAAGAGTCGATAAGTAGAATTTGGAGTTAAATTTGACTTGTCAATAGTTGAATTAAGAGATTTGGAGTGATATAATTCGATTTAGAACATATAGAAAATTTGGTATGATTCTTGAATGTTATGTGGAGGAGTGAATTTTTAAGTTAAAGAGGTATTGAATGAAAATTAATTGGTTTAAGTAAGTGTATGCAAGTTAAGGATACAAAAGGGGTTGAAATATGAAGTGTTTGAGATGAAATGAAGTAATTTTCGTGCTGAAAATGTGATTTCTGGGCTAGGGGTATCGATACCCATTCAACAGGTATCAATACCATATTGAATGAAAATTACATAATGCAATAAGGGTACCGATACCTTAAGGAGGGTATTGATACCCCCTAAAGGAAAAAAGTGAATTATAGTTCAATAAATTAGTTTAAGTTATTAGCATCGAATTATAAGGTTTAGGCTTCTAATAATCGTCTTGGAAATTATATTTCTGTAGATACAAAGCCTAAACGAGTTCCGGAACAAGTGACAAGTAAGATCGATCGAGGAAAAGGCAAGGAAATATAGGTGAGTGCATATGCATAGCATGGTTATCATAGCCTATTAAACTCTAGACTTGTGATAAGTCTAGTTCCAATATCATTGGTACATGATTACATTTCATATTATGATACATTACATGAATTCATATTATATGCATTATGTGACATGAATATGCAGGAAAAGTTATATGAGCTACGTGATAAATGTATGTAAATGATATGTCTATAAGATACACTATGTGAATTATGAAAGCCCATGTTATGTAGATGAGAACTATATGTATAGTTGGCATGCCAAGAGTAGAGGGTCTACGCGGTCCTTCGGGATAATTCTACATGGTCCTTCGGGACATATGTGTATTCTTTGGAACATGTATGAGGTCTTTTGAGACACCTACTTGATCCTTGGTATATGTATATGATTCTTAAGGAATTTCTATGTGGTCCTTATGGACAATCTTATATGGCACTACGGTATATTTCTATGCCATCCTTCGGGATAAATTCTACGTGGCACTTTGTCCAAATTTATACGAGCTGTGGTGCCAGCATAGTGCACAACCTCACAGTACTCACATACCCTAGGTTCTCAGTATTATATCATGGGCCAATGAACTTATTATATGAATTCATGATGGTTAATTTGATGAGATTACAGGTAAGATATACGGTTATGTAACTTGCATGGATTAAATATGTAATTTTGTCACACTTCATCTCATAACGGCATTATCATTATATTTCATTGTCATTATTATTATGCCTCACTAAGTCGATGACTTAGCGTGTGAGTGTTTCACACGTAGGATCTGAGAAGAGAGACAAGCAAGGTTAGACAGCTGGGACAACATTACTTCTATAACTACCAGATCAGAAGAAACTTGAATAATATGTATTATTATGTGATAAATAGTTTGGCATGTAAACAAAGTCGTTAAATTAAGTGATCGAGTTTTGGAATGTTTTAAACGTATTTATGTAAATGGTAAATGTATAGCAATGAAAGGTTAAATTTTAAGAGTTTATGTATGTTTTACGGAAATACTATAGCAGTACTGTAGCAGAGTATCGGTACACTGTAGCAGGGTATCGATACCCCTCTAGCATTCTGGAAAAATTTTAGCATTTGGTATTGTTCATTACTATTCACAGTACTGTTCATACCATATAGTGTTGTTCATAAATACGTTTTCACCTTAAAATTTTATAACGAACATAATTTAATGGTATAATATTGTATTTTCTTAATATAAGTTCAAATGTTTTGATATTTTGTAAGAATATTGTTTTAAAAAGTCAATGTGATATCTCATACTCGTATCCGGGTCGGGTACGGGTTGGAGGTGTTACAAAATTAAACCGAATATAATCTAAAGCCGATATAACCTGACTCAAAATGACATGACCTAAACCCCATTCAAATGACCCATTTTACACCTCTAAACAAAATCTTAATAGATAAATGGTGAAATAAGTAATTTATGCTAAAATTAATAATATACCAGGGAGATTATCCTGAAAATTAATAAATGAGATATAAACCCTAAAGAATAGGTGCTAAATTCAAGGGAAGTGAAAATGGGGATGGTCCATAGAATTTATGAAGCGGCAGTCCACGACATTGTATGAATATGAGAATGTATAAGGAAATGTATACTAATATAAGGTTAAGAAAAAGCGTTATTGAAAATATTAATATTTTTTAATATTTTCGGTAGAACGTTACTTAAAATGTTATTTTTCTACATAAAATATTAATATTGGGTGCTACCTAAATGTTAATTTTCTATCGAAAATGTTAATATCGATAATATTCATTTAAAGTAACGAAATTTATATTTCTGGTAAAAAATATTTTAGGTAACATTCTACCTAAAATATTCAAAAATATATTAAAATTTCCAATAACATATTTTTTTAAATTTATATTAAACTATCGTACAACATAACTACATAGAAATATGATAGAAATATGATGTCAATGCAAAAAAACCCCAAACTTAGCATCAAACTCTACGGACCCCACCCTTTTTGTTAATACGACTCTGTTTTTCTTTTCTCGGCCCCACTCCTGTTTTTGGTCTCGTTGTTTCTTTGAACGTGTGATCCATCTTTCCCCTCCCCATATTTTATTATGTATAAATATGGTTTATAACTTTATATTTTACATGACCTCATAAATACACGTAAAACATTTTTATCTACAAAAGTAAATTTTAACATTTAAATTAATAGAGACACTAAAAGTAAAATAATATTAATTTCTTTTTGTTATGTCATGATTTGTGTCGCATTTTAATTGTTTCTTATAATATAATATTATTCTAATTGTGTGCCAGAGAATTGAATCTTGTCACCTAATTTCCGGCACGCAACCTGTAAACTGAGGCGGTGATTAACCGGCTGCAACCGGTTGGTGATAACGGGCCTAGGGTCCAGCCCATGATGTAAGGTAGGTCTTGTCAGGCAAAAGAGTGGCAGTGAGTGGGTGAGGGAACAAATCATTAAGCTTTTCATTTTTCAGACATTTTCCCCCTAAAGCTAATTCATGCTGTGACTTTATACTACTCACATCTAGACAGCTCACCGTTCTTCCTTTCCTTTTTATCTTTTTAATCAACAATTAATTTGGTATTTTAAAAATTAGTAAAATTAAAATCATCGAATCCCAATAATCTAATTCTTTTAAGGTTTAAATTAGAACAAATATTTAAATTATGTTATTTTTTACGTAATTAAATTTTTTATCAGATTAAATACTTAAATTATTATATATAATTTATACAATTATCTAAATTATTTTTTAGATAAAAAATCAGAATATGTACGAGTATATAAACATATCAAAATCCACATCATGTAAATTATTAATTTTTTAATCGAACACCATCAATTTTAATAAATAATATTATATCTATAGTACACTACACGGTTAGTTGGGTAATGGTACCTTAGATGTGTTATATCGTGTTATTCTACGCCAAAGTCATCACCCAATTATATAGTACTATGAGAATCTTACATCGTCAATAACATTTGTCTGCCCACTCTGTTTCATTTCCATTTATTAATATTTAAATCGGACATTGAGTAAGTGTACGGTGGTGATATTTTAATTAAATTAACATAAGTGAAAACTAAAAATTTAATAATTGCTGCTAGAGATTATTACCAATAATGGATCTAAAAATATTTTTTAAGATGAACATATATGTATTAATAATAATAAAATTTCATATGAGACAGACACAGATAAAATTTCAAGATGAACATCTAAAGTAAAATGAAAAATTAACATAAAAAATTTGAATTTCAAGATAAACGCGTGTCCACTTAACAAACATATAAATACGTCACTGCCTAACATACACAGGGCGAAATTAAAAATATATTAAATACGAGGTAAACTATTTTTTCATTTTTTTCAGAAATATAATTTTCTGCATTGATGGGTTTGATTGAATTTATTTTATTTATTTTATAAAAATATATTTTTAGTATTAATTAATATTAAAATATAAATAACGTTCTCAAAATAAAATTAATAGGGACCATGGTCGTTTCTGAAATTTTAATGGCAGCCCTTGAGCGAACCAAAAAATTAAGCCCCTAATTAAGGATTCAAATTACACTTTACAGTTGTGTAGTTGGTGCCATTGTGTTTATCACTATTGTGGACATAACTAATGATATTGCGATCAGTATAAGTATCGTGGTTGTGAATTTTTAATAACATATGTTATTATGGACATAACGGTTGTGGATATCGTTGTTTCGAACGATGTCGTTATCATTACATAACGATCGTTGTTGTGGTTACAGACAGTTATTTAAGTAATTGTTCCTATTAACAAAAGTGTTGAAAAAACTAAATTTTAAAGGTGGCTCTATAATAACAAGTGTTGAAAGAAAGAGTCCCTAATAATAAATATTAAAAAATAAATATTATGAGTATGCTGATAATATTAAGTATTGAAAAAAGATTAGACCTCTAATAAAAAATAATGAAAAATTTAGACTCATAGTAACAAATAAATATTATAAAAGAAATTGAATTTTAAAAGTATAACCCTAATAACAAATATTAAAAAAATTAGGCCCCTAATAACAAGTATTGAAAATTTTGAACCCTTAATAACACATTTTAGAAAAAAAAATATTGGAAAAAATTAGACATTTATTAAATATTAGAAAAAATAAATTATAAGAGTAGCCCCTAATAATAATTATTAGAAAATTTGAACCCATAATAATAAATATTGAAAAAATTAGGTATTTATTAAATATTAGAAAAAATAAATTATAAGAGTAACACTTAATAATAATTATTAAAAAAATTGAACTTATAATAAAAACATTAAAAAAATAAAACCTTTAATAATAAGTATTAAAAATAATTGGGCCATATAACTATTATAAAGTCAATTTTTACAAGTATAATGAACCCTCATGTCCAAGCTCATATACCAATGTTTGGTTGTTGATGAAAGAATTTACATTTATAGGTATACGGTGTTCGATAAGTTAGTGTTTCCATTTGCAAATAAGGTTGATGTTGCCTCAGTTAAGGTGATGCCTAACTCGATTGTTCTGGATTTTTCTTCCTTGCTTGTGGTGACTGATGTTCGTAGGTTGAATACTAGGGTTATAAGATCTACTGCAGAGGGTAGTGGTGTTCCTTTTGTGAGTAGTACAAGTTCTTCAGCAGTTGGATGAGAAAATGATGAAGTTCATCAACATGTTCTTGGTAATAGTCTTTCTCAACAGTTGAAGGAATAGACATGCATAGTGGATCAGACAGTTCATGAGAAATATATGGATGTGTCTGGTCTATAACCTAAACCACAATGTAGTGTTTATAGGGAGGTGCATGTTGACAACCCTAGTAGTAGTGTTGTTTCTAATTTGAACACTTATCCAATGATGACTCGAAGCAAATGTGGTGATTTTAGGCCCAAGGCTTACTTGGTTAATCATATTGATATAGAGCCTACAAATGTATATGAAGCCTTTCGGTTGCCTGATTGGAAAGCTATTGTTCATGCTGAGTTTGATGCACTAGTGAGGAATGACACTTGGATGTTGGTACATAGACCTGGGGTAGGTATGTGGTTGGTTGTAAATGGTTGTTTAAGCTAAAAACTAACTTAGATGGTTCAGTCCAGCGATACAAGGCTCGTCTCGTAGCCAAAGGGTGCTCACAAGTACCAGGCCATGACTTCCACAAGACATTTAGTCTTGTAATCAATTTCACTACCCTTAATGATGTAATGTCCTTGGTTATGACGAAGAATTGATGGATGAGACAAATAGATGTCAATAAAGTCTTTCTCAACGAGGATATGCACGAGGAGGTCTTCATGCAGTAGCCATCAGGGTTCAAGTAAAGGTCTTCTGATGGAAGGCCACTGGTGTATAAGCTATAAAAGGCTTTATATGGCATGCGTCAAGCCCCACGTAATTAAAATAGTGTTTGCTTCACATGGGGTTCAAGAAATCTACAGTAGATTCCTTCATGTTTATTAAATGCAATGATGGGGATTTCACTTACATGCTTGTGTACGTAGGCGATATTGTTGTAACTAGTGAGTCGAATGATGAAGTAGAACAAGTAGTTGAGTGCTGAGTTATCCTTGAAGGACTTGGGAGTGCTGCAATACTTTCTTGGTTTGGAGATGCAACGTTTATGTGGCATATTAATGTTGAGCTAAAAATATTTGTGCTAGAACTGTTAATGAAGACTAAAATGGATGCAATAAATCCTTCTGCCACTCCTATGGTATTAGCTAAACCTACTTAATATATTGGAAAATTGTTTTCTAATCCACGTGAATACAGGAGCATTGTGGGAGCCTTGTTATATGTGTGTCATACTCAACCAGATATTACTTTTAGCGTGAATAAGGTGGCGTAGTACATGCATGCTCATAGAGAAGCACATATGGTTGCTATTAAGCTTATATTTAGGTATTTGGTGGGTACCTTGAACCATGGGATGGTAATGACTGTTAGTACCACAATGACAAAACTTATAACCTTTGCTGACGTCGATTGAATAACAAATTCAGACGATCGTAGGTCAGTCTTTAGTTAATATGTGTTTGTGGGAGACAACCTTGTGTCGTGGGCTTCGAGGAAGCAAAAGTCTGTTTCTAGATCTACGATGAAAGTGGAATATAGAAGTGTGACGGATGTGACTATTGAAGTTGTATGGGCTTATGCTCTCCTAAAAGACACGTGTGTGTCTCAGCAAGGTGTACTAATGCTACGAAATTGTTAAAACATTCAAAGAAAGTGCACGTGTTGTATATCAAGTAATAAAGTGGATACATAAGGTGTATTAGATGTCAAACCCACATAGAGTAAGGAATCAAAAATTAGAATTGTTAACTTTGAATATTAAAAGGTAAATGTTGTGATTGGGTAGTAACAGAGATATAGCAAAGGTTTTAAAAACAAGATAAAAATGTCAGGTAATGTAGTAGCAATCAAGAGAGCAAATAGACTATTGGACCAGTAAATGCTATTGTAATTTGGTAGTTATCTGTATGATTATGTTGTGGCAATACGATTATGTATCATGCAATGATGAACACATTAATCCGCTTTCAAGAATTAAACACTTAACTAATAGAAATAAATTTTCACCAACTTCATTAATCAAGTAGTTAAAATAGCAATAACAATCGATATCATACATCTTTATGTACTTAAACTCACTTTCACAAATACCGATGTTGTACATAAGTAACATGCAACCTCAATGATTTTCATCTCTAAAAATAACAAAGATTGATATATATAAATATATTTCTATTTCTAAAAATATCAAATAAAGTTCTAACACATAAAACTATCGTGTAACATCCCAAACTACGGGTTAATGACTAAATTGTAAAAATTTCAGAATATGGTGATTAAAGTAGAATAGTTTAATAGTTTAATGATTTATTTGGAGATATTTCCTGAAAGTTATTAGTAAATATTAAAGGAGTCAAAGGGCAAATGAGTAATTGAACAAGGAAAATAATTAAATAATAATTAATGGGTATTATAATACCCATGTGGAGAATGATTGAAGAGATAAGCTTCAAAGCAATTCTCTTCTTCATCTTCTTCTCTTCTCCACGTGAAAACTCAAAGCAAAGGTGAGTTCTCTAATTTCTTGATTGTTTGTTGATTTTAAGCATGAGTTTTGATCCTTAGAGGATAACTAAGCTCCAAGGAAAACTTAAGTTATCTTAAAATCAAAAGATGAAGAAGTTATAAGAGATTTAAGAAAACGAGTTTTTATATGAAATCATGGAATAGAGTTGATAAGTTGAATTTTAAGTTGAATTTGACTTGTCATCTATGAGAATAAGAAGATAGAAGTGTTAGAA
Source organism: Hibiscus syriacus (assembly GCF_006381635.1). Classification (NCBI taxonomy): domain Eukaryota; kingdom Viridiplantae; phylum Streptophyta; class Magnoliopsida; order Malvales; family Malvaceae; genus Hibiscus; species Hibiscus syriacus. The sequence goes on along the minus strand of NW_024062759.1, from coordinate 1,394,291 downwards.
TTGTATTTAGAACATATTGAAATTTGAGTATGATTCTTGAATTACATATGAAGGATAGGATTTTGAAGTTATAGATGATTTTTATGGATATAAGTTGGTTTAAGTAATGGTAGTTGAGTTTAATGACATGATAGGGGTTTAAAATAGAAGAATTAAGTGAAGAATTGATGATTTTCGGGGTTAAAATACAATTTCTGGGTAGAGGGAACTGATACCCTATGAAGGGAATCGATTCCTCCTCTTGGACAAAAATTCTAGTATGTGCAGGGGGAACAGATTCCCCCTGGGGGGGGTATCGATTCCCCCTAAATGAAAAAATAGAATTTGATTCATTAAACCGATTTAAGTTATTAACATCAAGTTTAAAGTTTAGACTTCTGATAGTTGTTTTGAAATGATATATTTATGTAGATATTGAGCCTAAACAAGTTCCGGAATAATCAAAGGATTATAATCGAATCAAAGCAAGGCTAAGGTGAATGCAATTTTAATTGTACTTATGTTATTGAACGAACATTGGCTTGCGATGAGCCAGTATTGGAGTTATTATGGTAAGAAGTGACTCCTAAAATGTTATTTGATTTATGATTATGATATGTACATGGATACATGAAATGGATATAGGTTATTATATATGTTACATGATTATATGCATGTGTGATATATACTATGAGACATGCCCAATGTGAAATGAAATAAGCTAAGTGACTATATGAAATATGTGATTATAAGATCAATGATTACACGTACATGTGGTACATGACAGAAATGAAATGATATGAATAAGTGATGTGAACTGTTATAAATTACAATGCCCATGTTATGTGATATGAGAGCTAGGGTATAGTTGGCATGCCAAGAGTCGATGGTTTACCTATGTTATTCGGGACATATGGATTGCTTACCTATGTTCTTCGGGACATATGAGCTGTTTACCTATGTTCTTCGGGACATATGGACTATTTACCTATGTTCTTCGGGACATATGGACTGATTACCTAGGTTCTTCGGAATCTATGGACTGGTCCTTCGGGACATTTATACGAGCTGTTGTGACAGTATAGTGGTGCACAACCTCAATGTACTCACATACCTTAAGTTCTCAAAAGTATATATGGGCTAATACATGGTCTTTACAGAGAGTAAATAAATAAATTGATTTGCTACTATGTATGTTTTGTTGTGAAGTAGTATATGTGTTCCATGATATGTAGAGAAATGTTCGTTATATATACTTATACGATAAAAAGGTATTAAAAGTACTTGCATTATCATATGTTATCATGTATACTGAATTATATGCGACACGATTGAATTCATAGATTGAATGTTTATATTTATTAGAAATGCATTATTATTATGTTTTTGCTTCACTAAGTCTATGACTTAGCGTGTAAGTGATTTACACGTAGGTACTGAGAAGCAGAAGGATCAAAGCTAAGTTCAAAGTAACAACATATCTCTGCTCAAAGATCATATCAGAAGTAAATTACACAGTATGTATTATTATGTGATAAATAGGTTGGCATGTAAATAAAGTAGGTAAATTAAGTATTTATGCTCTGATCGAGTTTTGTAATATTTTAAACGTATTTATATAAGTATAAATGCAAAGAAATGAACGGTTAAATTTTTACGAGTGTTATGTACAATTTACAAAAATCACTATAGCACTGTAACAGGTTACTGTAGTACTGTTCATACCATATTTCACTGTTCATAAACACGTTTTTATCTCAAAATTTTATACCAAACACAATTGAATAATATATGATTGTATTTTCTTAATATAAATTCAAATGTTTAGTTATTTTACAAGAATAAAGGTTTTGAAAATGTCAATGTGACATCTCGGACTCGTATCCAGGTCGGGTACGGGCAGGGGTGTTATATTTAATGGTATCAGAGCTACGGTTTAGCCGATTCTCGGCATAAACAAGAGTCTAGAGTGTCTTATAATGTATACATGCCAATAAAATAGTGAAAACTTCTGATCTGGTATAGTAATGAGTATGTTGTTTTGCTAATAGAACGATATGTTTATTCTTAATAGATGTCCAGACATGATAGTTATAGAAGTTAAGCGGGAGATGATCGACCCGCTGAGAGCAGTAATTCACTTGCCCTGGCCAGGCAAAGTGAAGAACAGACACCTTCTGGAGTGCCTGTAACTGATCAAGATGTGTTCTTTAGAACATTAGATGCAGTATTGACGCGTTTTCAACCTCCTGTTACTTCAACTCTAAGAATGAATGTTGCAAAGGAGTTGAAGGGTTTAGGAGCTACAGAGTTTAAAGGTGAAGCCGAAGAAGGTCCTGTTACTGCGGACCTTTGGCTTAATGATGTAAAAATTATGTTAGATGGACTCCACTGTTCTAATGTAGAGAAGTTAGATGGAGTGGTCTCCTTGCTTCGTGGGCAAGCGAGAATTTGGTGGACAAATGTCTCTTTGAGAATGACCAATGATCAAGTGACATGGTCTCTGTTCTTAGAAGAGTTTAAGCATAAGTATATAGGAGACTAATTTATCAGGCAAATGAAGCAAGAATTTTTTAATCTGAAATAGATGAATCGCACAGTGTATGAGTACGAGTGCGAGTTTAATAAGTTAAGTCGTTTTACGGCTGAGTTGATCCCAACAGAGAAGGATGTGTGTGAGTGGTTTGTAGAGGGCTTGCGCCCAAGGTTGAAAGAAATGTTAATAGTATTGAACTTGTCCTCATTTCAAGAAATAGTAAATCGTGCTAAAGCTCTAGAGAGAGCTCAGAATGAAAGGTTTGGGGATCAAAGAACCCAATCATCTAAAAGAACTGGGGCTTTATCAAGTTCTACACCACCCAAGAGGGGTGGAGATTCTGGTACTCAGTCTCAGGCAAGGTCTGGATTGGTAGTATCCTCCATTAGAGAATCAAATCAGATGAAAGCTAGACAGACCCAATCAGTAGGGTTTGGTGAGGACAGAACCCAACAGAGACATTGTCAGACTTGTGGAAAATATCATGGTGGAATATGTAGGGTAGAATCCAGAGCTTGTTTCCTATGTGGTGAAACGGGACATTTTGTGAGAGATTGCCCATTGGGGAAAGGAGAACCAGTACAGTCGGAACGATCTGCTTCGATACCTTGGAGAGGGAGAGGTAGAGGAAGAGGTAGGAGCCAACCTGAATCCTCTACTCAACAAGAAATACGCTCCACTGCTCGAATGTATAATATTAATACCAATGAAGATTTTGATGATCCAGAGATAATATAAGGTATCTTTCTAGTGTGAAATAAATACATTATTATAATGATTGATTTAGGCTTGCATGCTCATATATTAGTAGTAAATTGGTGAAAGAATTGAGAATTCAATTATAAGTTATTTATAGTAATATAACAGTGACAAATTTATTAGGGTACAGTGTGTGGATAAGTATATATATTGAAAGTGTCCCATTATAATTCAGAGAATTTAATTTCTTACTAAATTGATGAATTATTATTCAATGAATTTGAAGTAAGATTGGAAATAAACCAGTTTTGTAATTACCATAAAAATGTCAATTATAATTGAAAAGAGTAGAGTTAAACAGTTTAAATAAATTAGAAAATATAATGTTAGAGGATTTATATCGTTCTAAAATAGAATAGTTTCTTTGCTGCATTGATAAGATAAGGTAGAGGGGATGATTGTTATAAGGAGAATATTAAAAGATCAAATGATGCAGAATATTGTTATAGAAAAGTTTAAGAATATGTACATCAGTGATCATTTTATAAGACAAAGGAAAATGGAATGGTTGAATCTGAACCATAAAAAAATTATATGGTAATTAGAGATTAAAAAAAATAGATGGATTACTGGTATGGAGTGATGAAAATAGAGGTTACTGTCTATATAATGAGTTGCATTATATGGATTTTAGAAAGGTTAAAGTAAAATATATTGGAGACGTGTAGACAATATATTATCTCCTGGTGCAATGAAAATTCGAGGACGAATTTTCTTAAGGGGGGAGACTTGTGACATCCCAAACTACGGGTTAATGACTAAATTGTAAAAATTTCAAAATATGGTGATTAAAGTAGAATAGTTGAATAGTTTAATGATTTATGTGGAGATATTTCCTGAAAGTTATTAGTAAATATTAAAGGAGTCAAAGGGCAAATAAGTAATTGAACAAGGAAAATAATTAAACAATAATTAATGGGTATTATAATACCCATGTGGAGAATGATTGAAGAGATAAGCTTCAAAGCAATTATCTTCTTCATCTTCTTCTCTTCTCCACGTGAAAACTCAAAGCAAATGTGAGTTCTCTAATTTCTTGGTTGTTTGTTGATTTTAAACATGAGTTTTGATCCTTAGAGGATAACTAAGCTTAAGGAAAGCTTAAGTTATCTTAAAATCAAAAGATGAAGAAGTTATAAGAGATTTAAGAAAACGAGTTTTTATATGAAATCATGGAATAGAGTTGATAAGTTGAATTTGACTTGTCATCTATGAGAATAAGAAGATAGAAGTGTTAGAATTGTATTTAGAACATATTGAAATTTGAGTATGATTCTTGAATTATATATGAAGGATAGGATTTTGAAGTTATAGATGATTTTCATGGATATAAGTTGGTTTAAGTAATGGTAGTTGAGTTTAAATACATGATAGGGGTTTAAAATAGAAGAATTAAGTGAAGGAATTGATGATTTTCGGGGTTAAAATACAATTTCTGGGTAGAGGGAACTGATACCCTATGAAGGGAATCGATTCCTCCTCTTGGACGAAAATTCCAGTATGTGCAGGGGGAACAGATTCCCCCCAGGGGGGGTATCGATTCCCGTGAACAGATTCCCCCTGGGGGTATCGATTCCCCCCTAAATGAAAAAATAGAATTTGATTCATTAAACCGGTTTAAGTTATTAACATCAAGTTTAAAGTTTAGGCTTCTGATAGTTGTTTTGAAATGATATATTTATGTAGATATTGAGCCTAAACAAGTTCCGGAATAATCAAAGGATTATAATCGAATCAAAGCAAGGCTAAGGTGAGTGCAATTTTAATTGTACTTATGTTATTGAACGAACATTGGCTTGCGATGAGCCAAGTATTGGAGTTATTATGGTAAGAAGTGACTCCTAAAATGTTATTTGATTTATGATTCTAATATGTGCATGGATACATGAAATGGATATAGGTTATTATATATGTTACATGATTATATGCATGTGTGATATATACTATGAGACATGCCCAATGTGAAATGAAATAAGCTAAGTGACTATATGAAATATGTGATTATAAGATCAATGATTACACGTACATGTGGTACATGACAGAAAGGAAATGATATGAATAAGTGATGTGAACTGTTATAAATTACAATGCCCATGTTATGTGATATGAGAGCTAGGGACATTTATACGAGCTGTTGTGACAGCATAGTGGTGCACAACCTCAATGTACTCACATACCTTAAGTTCTCAAAAGTATACATGGGCTAATACATGGTCTTTACAGAGAGTAAATAAATAAATTGATTTGCTACTATATATGTTTTGTTGTGAAGTAGTATATGTGTTCCATGGTATGTAGAGAAATGTTCGTTATATATACTTATACGATAAAAAGGTATTAAAAGTACTTGCATTATCATATGTTATCATGTATACTGAATTATATGTGACACGATTGAATTCATAGATTGAATGTTTATATTTATGAGAAATGCATTATTATTATGTTTTTGCTTCACTAAGTCTATGACTTAGCGTGTAAGTGATTTACACGTAGGTACTGAGAAGCAGAAGGATCAAAGCTAAGTTCAAAGTAACAACATATCTCTGCTCAAAGATCAGATCAGAAGTAAATTACACAGTATGTATTATTATGTGATAAATAGGTTGGCATGTAAATAAAGTAGGTAAATTAAGTATTTATGCTCTGATCGAGTTTTGTAATATTTTAAACGTATTTATATAAGTATAAATGAAAAGAAATGAACTGTTAAATTTTTACGAGTGTAATGTTCAATTTACGAAAATCACTATAGCACTGTAGCAGATTACTGTAGTACTGTTCATACTGTATTTCACTGTTCATAAACACGTTTTTATCTAAAAAATTATACCAAACACAATTGAATAATATATGATTGTATTTTCTTAATATAAATTCAAATGTTCAGTTATTTTACAAGAATAAAGGTTTTGAAAATGTCAATGTGACATCTCGGACTCGTATCCAGGTCGGGTACGGGTTGGGGTGTTATATATCGATTCAAGCAAAAATAATAAAACAAGCATTTCATTAAACACTTTATGTTCGACAAACAACACCATAAAAATAAATCATTCAAACTTAACAAAGTTATTCCCTCTTTGAAGTAAAAACACTATAGAAAATTAAACCCCAAATAGTCACCACTGTTACGATAGTGTTGTTGCTCTAACTATTGTTACACTCCTTAGCAAATTCAAACCTCCATGGCCGATGGAGGAAAGAAGAAAATAAAATAGAGATAAAGAAATATTTAATAAGGGTGTAAAAAGTATGAAATGATGCATTATTTATAATCCCCAAAGGTCAAAGCATCATCCAATAGGAAAAATATGATTTTTTCTATATTTTCCAACCATTTTATAAATGTATTGAATAGTGATGTTGTGTAAGATGCTATAACATTAACACAAGTGTATGTATCGTGTCAAGTGACAAAGTGGAAGCTAGAAAGCTTCGAATATCGATCCCACGGAGAGCACAACAAGTTACAAAAGAGTTTAGTGAAAAGTGTTTACTATAAAGGTGGTTGTACTGGTAGCGTAAAGCTAACAACAAATAAAGAAATCAGGGAAATAATGTCAGGTAGCACTACAACATTAAGGAGAACATTACATCAAGAATCAAATGGGCTGGGAATGTAATTGGTCGTTCTTACTATAATTATGCATACATCCCTACATTCATGTATCTAGAAAAGATTAATAACATTTAACTGACAATAATCAACCCTTGTTCATTCAAGTGATTAAACAATTAATAGTGCTAGATTATTAGCAGCATACATCTCAATATGCAAATTTGATTTTCATCAAAACCATGTTGAACATAAGTAGTATGAAATATTAATAACATTTATTTCTAAACATCATCAATAAGACAAACGTGAAGATAAATTAATTTATAAATTATGTTAAAAGTACAACAACACATAAGAATAGAGTTAAACACAAATCTTAACAAGAACATTTAAACAAACATTAAAGTTTAGTACCAAAATAACATCCCAAAGTTTAACAGTAAATCCCAAATGTACTTTATAGTTTCCTGTCTCAATGAAGAACAAAGGTCAAAATATGATAAGATTTTCTTGATCGTCGCTGCTACACTACAAAACGTCCCTCAAGATATTGTAATACTCTCTGACGACGGGTCTAAACAGCCATGGCTGATAGAAGATAAATATACATGGGAAAAATTCTTGGGGTGAAAAGTGAATGATTAAATGGTGTGGAGACCCCTCATATTTATAGGTTAGGAGAATTTGCCCTTAACCAATAATATTTCTCCAAGTTTTAGGTGATTTTCAGCCATTTAATAGTTGCCTTGCGAATTGTCCATTCCAAAAGATTCTCATAACTGTCTGATGACTCATAAATTGTTGTAGTTTCATTATAACATTATATGAAGCTTCAAGAAATGCCACAACATTAGTGTATTAGTTTCCAGCAATAAAAGAAAAATAAGCCCAAAGTTTCTCAACTAACTCTCATGATGCAAATGATGCAAAAACATGTACAAATGATTCTAATATGTTCCTAATAATGCTTAAGTTCAAGCTTAACCTAGGTGAAAAGATCCTAAAAGATAAATCTTTTAGAGAGTTATCACACCCACAAACCTAAGTTTTTAGTTGTCCCCAAGCAACATGTATGAAATGCAACTATCACTAATAGTAATGCCACAAGATAACATCATGAAATCAAATCAAAATTTAACTTCCTTTTTTAACCTTTAGATTATGATGCAACAATACTTACAATATTCATATGATCTCAAATTAGGGAATACAACATCAACTTATTAAAATCAGAATCCATAGTGTAGTAGTTTGCAAGTTAGGAGTATTCAATCAATACTTAGTGAAATTGGAAAAATGTTCCTAATCGGTTAATGATTTTTTAATGTTGCAGTAATCATCATAGATTAATTTTGGATCATTCCAACTTATTCAATTTCCTAAAAACTATGTTGGGGGAATTCCAACTTATTTCCTAAAATATTGAAGCTATTATCAACTTTTTCAACTTATTCAAAAATTTTAAGCTAAAATTACTATATCATCTAATAAATATATAAGATTTAAAGTTAAAAAGTTTCTAATATCTCTAAGTATTGAGAACATACACCTATATCGTTAAAAGGTTTCTATGGATCATAACTCCAGCAAATTTCTGAAAACATTCCGATAGCATTTCACAATTTAATATTCTTATCATTGGGCGTCCTCAAAATTCTTTTTAAAAGACTTCATTGATTTTATAATATTAACATGTAGCATTACCTATGCAATTCCTAAATGTTGTAACATATTGCAATATTATATTATCCTAATATCCTAAATGCACATAATATAAACAACACCAATCAAACAACACACCCCAAACCTAAGGGTTACATTATCCTCAATGTATGCAAACATAAACAACAACATTAAAGAAAATAAAAAAACATGAGAGAGGAAAACATGACTTCCCTACTTAAGGTTTCTTGGGCTATTGCGTGGGCTGTCCAAATTGGGCTTGATTATCTTGGTTGTAACCTTAGCCTTCATTAAGCTCTTTCACTTGTTAGTGGTTGACGTTGACATGGCCTTAGCCACAACATCATCAAGAACTAGAGTAGCAAATGCTTCAACAACATCTTTTGGCTTTGATGTAAGGTCAAAGGTTTGTACCTTTGGCTTCTCCATTTTATCCTTAGTGCCGCCAACATTCTTAACAATAGAACTCTTGGGTAGACTAGCCTTAGCAGTTTTCTCAATCTCTCCAGTAAAATTGCTTATGATCTGGTCAACATCCACTTCATACTTTTCAGCAGCTGCAACATCATGTACAACTTTGTCATTATTTAAGTCCAATAATTATTATGTAACTTGTTTCTCTTCACTTTTCTCGGTTTCCAAACTTCTCTCATTTTTTTTATGGCTGTTTTGCTCCTCGTTAACCTCTATATTTTTTATGTTCTTAAAGTCGACAACAATTATCTCAGTAGATGTTTTGAATCAACTACATTTTATTCCTCAGTATCGATCTCTTCAACTTCAATATCCTTTTCTTCCTTACCTGTTTCAATGCTTGTATCCATAGCCTCATCCTCCTTATCTGTCTTTGTTTCATCTTCTTCCCAGTGCCGACATAACTATCCACAGTATCTGACATTACTGTCGGGGTCAAGTTATCCATCAATTTTTTTGGGAAAGCTGAAAACATGACCACCACTTTCTTGAATTGTTTGGCTATCACCTTCTAGACTGCCTTGTCACACTTTTGGGCGTACTGCCAGTCTAAACCTAGGTATTATGCATTTGTGATTAATTTTGTAATACATGATTGAGCATCGACAAAAGGCTCCCCTACTTCACTGTCATTGATGCTAAAGTACTCTATAACTCTAATATGGTAAGGTTCGCTGTTAGCATGTGAGTCTGCACAACATCAGGCGTAGTAGTACCTTCATCATGTTGTTCTTTGTCCAGTCTTCCACATAACAAAGTTCGTTTGATGGATGCAGGTATGATAACACTCTAGTTGTCAAAAAGCTTATTAGAAGACAATATAACCACTTGTGCTTGTTTGCACAGTGAAGTGATTAGGAAAGGAAAAAACAAATATCACAAAGTTTTTTTAGCACAAGAATATAATTCAGCAGAAATGATGTTTCCCACATTAATATACCAGCAAATCATTATGGAATGCAAGAGTAAAATCCTATCCTTAGTCATAGTAGAATAATGCATCCCTGGAATAAACGAGTTTTATGGAAAGTGAACCATACCGTCGTTGTTCGGTTAAGGTTTAGCCTCTTAATGGTGTACACTTATTGTTGATTTTTCCCAAGATCAGCCAGGTAAACAAACATTAATCCCAATTTGGTTTAATTCGGCATTGGTGAGGTTGTTGACAAACATCATGTGTTTACATTCGACATCCTCAATGTCAAGAAGCATGTTGATGTATTTGGCCTTCCAATGAACCATCTTTTCATGGATAAACACCAAGGGCTTGTCTTCATTAGTAAGATTGCTATAAAATTGCCAAACAAGTTGTTGAGAGATTTTGCTCGAATAAGTGCAAAAAGTTTCCCAATTGAGTGAATCAATTGTATGAGTGACGTAAGCGAAAGTTTGTGGATCGTCCACTGAAGATAAATCAAACCATTTTATTGAGTTAATCGATTGACAAATATGGCCAAGAGGGGGTGAATTGGCAATTAAAATTTTTGGTGGAAGCTTTTGCAGAAAATTGAAAGAAATTTGCACAGCGATTTAGAGTGGTTCGATTTTCTCAACCAAAGTCTACTTCCACTACCTTAGCTATCCACACTAAGGATTTTCCACAAATTCACTAATTTGTCTTTCTTTTGAGGACAAAGAGTAACCTTACAAACCCTCAAGAATTATACCCCAAATTCTTGAGAACACTCTCTCCCAAAGAGAACAAGACAAATTTGCAAACTTACAAGGAAATCCTCACAAGGTAGATTGTTTGCACAATTCTATAACAAAGAAAAGAACACTCAAGAATGAATACAATTGAGCACAATAAGTGTTCTTGAAAGCAAAATGAATATTGAATGAAAAATAGGCTTGAAATGCTCAAACTTGAGGTTTGATGCTTTCTCTTTGATTCTCTCTTGATTCTAGTTGCTTGATGTTTCTTGTTCTTGATCAATGGCTTCTAAGCTTGCTTAAATACACCTTGAATCACTTATGAACGTTGGGGATCATTAATGAAGTTTTTGGAACCGTTTAAGTGTGAAAACAATTAATATTTCTGCTTGGAGCGTGGGGGGAATCGGTACCCCTAATGGGAAATCGGTTCCCTAGGTGTAAAATTCAAATATTTCGACCGTTGAACAGTAGGGGGAATCGGTTCCCTCCGAGCATACTGGAATTCTCGGAGCCAAACCATTCAGGGGGAATCGGTACCCCCTTGGGGGGGAATCGGTTCCCTCTGAGCAATCTGGAATTTTTGGCTTTGAAATGGTTCGAAATATTTTGTAAAATCGTTTTGAAATTATTTTAAGATTAAAACTTAATTTTACACTTGAGTAATATTTAAAATGAACTTAATATATCGAATATGCTTAGAAAAAATATTTTTCAAAATTAAAATTCTTTTAATTTAATTTGTTATATCGAAACATCAAAATGTTTTCAACAATCTCCCCCTTTTTGATATAACAAAACATTTTAAGATTTTCTAATTTCAAAATGAATTTTGATTTTGAAAATACTACTCCCCCTTACTTTAACACTTCCTCTTCAAAAACTCCACTTTTAATTTAATAACATTTCTCCCCCTTTTTGTTAAATCAAAAAGATTCATAAAAGAATTTAAACAAGGTTTTGAAATCATTTGGCCAATTGATTATATATATATAGTTTAAGATGCTAAGATCACAATCAAGAGAAACGTTAGCCATTAGTTTCATAGTCAATATTCATAATTAATGTGATATGGCAAAATTGGTCATATTGCTAAAATGATGTAAATAATGCAATAAATTTAACTAAACCAAATATTCAAACATCCAAACAAATCCAAAGTTTAACAATAAAAAAATCAAACATTCCAAAATATTCAAAATGTTGAAACAATAAGCTTTAAGTTCAAAGTATTAAAGCAAAACAAAGAATCAAGCATCCGTAGGAGGATCGAGGAGGAAAACGAGCTCGCATAGCGACCATTTCATGAGTGAGTTCATTAATACGAGCGTTGGTTGCTTCATTGTTTGCACACATCTCCCGAAGAATTTCCAATTGTTGAGCTCCCATTGTGGATAAATGGGACTCTACAGAAGTAAAGCGCGAATCTATAGTAGCATATCGAAAATCGAATCTCCATAAAAGATTGAAAATATGAAGGCATTTGATTTGTTTGTTGTTCTTGCTCATCGGGTTGCTCAGGCTCATCTTCGGCTTCATCGATGTCTCGCATTAATTGTTCAAGCTCGGGATCGTCGTCAGCTTCTGGTGGAGCTCATGAAGAACTAGCTCCCAGAGTATTTTCAGAAGATCGAACCCATTCACCTGTTTCCTTATCCTTTATCCATCCAGCTCTCGTTAAGGAAAGAAGATTAATTTGTTTCTTTAGAGGAAAGACGGAATCTAGACCTACTCTAAGCCCGACTTTAGAAAAAGATTACTCAGAATGCAACCGTAAACAAGAGATGAACAGAGTTTCTTGTTAGGAACAAGATTTACGGTTTCAACGATTTCAGCAAAAATAATCTGAGGTAAGTTTATTTTAATACTGTTTTGGAAACAATGTAACCACCAAAGATCTAAAGCACGAAGAGTAGAGTAACGACCTCCGGATGGTCGAAACCACCAAGAAATCATTAGATGAAGAAAACGATCATGAAGGTCTAAGATGCTCGCACTATCCCTTCTTTTATAACGAGAACCTAAATCTGTTTTTCATTTGATATACCATCATTATCTAATCCTAATGCTTTGGCTATGTAAGCCGAGTCAATATGTAAGAATTGTCCTAGGAGGTAGGAACGAACTCCTATGGTTTCAGTTTGAGCTCGGTTTTTGACACAAACGGCATTAGAGTAAAAGATGCGAACAAGTTGATGGTAAACTATAGTTCAAGGTCACAAAGTTTATCAAATTTCCACTCTTGTAAAAGAGGAAGATATCTAAAATCGATATCTAACATAGCTTGACGAGAAGGGATACGTTCTTCTCTAATTTTGTAAGAGTCAAAATATTGATAATACCAAAAACGATGATTTCTAGGACCAGGATGATTGAAGCACGAGTTTTGGATAGTCATATTAGGATCAATAAGATTAGGATTAGGAATTGGAATTTCAGGAATAGGAGGAGGATTTGGAGGTGGATTTGGTTGACGGTGTGAGCGACTAGATGATGACCTAGCACGTTTAGGATTGGACATGGTTTAGAAAGTCGGAATAGAATGGATAACCTGCAATTTAGAAAACACATGTATGCAATTCAATCAATCCCAAAACTCAATTGAATCCTCAATATTTCAAAGTTCTCTAAACCAATCCTAATGGGTAAAGTTTTTGAAAACTATTGAAAAATAAGATTTTGAAAAACAATATTATGTATAGTTTTCATAACAACAACATAATTCAATTAAAACACAATAATTTGAAAAACATTTTTTTTATTTCAAAAATTTCAAAATTTTTGGAAAAATTCTTGTGTTTTTGATGAAATTAGTTGTAATATCTAGTTTCTAATCACTAAACAATCAATGCCCGATCACTATTTCTATCTAGAACTAATTAAAACTAGTCCTATGTTCAAAATCAATGAAAAATAGAGAGTTTAGAAAAATTTACCTTAAAAGATGAGATTGAGTGGATTTTGATGTTGTTTGTACGATTTTAATGATGCTAGCAGGTTTATAAGATGATATTTGAAGAGAATTCCGATTAAAGATGTTGAGGCAAAGTGGAGATATGGAGAGAGTAGAGTAGAGAAATGACGGTAATGAGAGAAGAGGGTTTAAGCAAAATATGAGGTTCTGCCCGATAAAACTAGAACCCCAGGGGGTATCGATTCCCCTGTGGGGGGAATCGGTTCCCCTTCAAAGGGGGAATCGGTTCCCTCATGGGAGTATCGATTCCCTCTACACCAAAATGCTAAAATCCGATTTTAAACACACAAAATGCTAAATCAATTTTCTAGTGGTATTGGCAACTCATATATTGAAAATTAATCACGTTCAAACAATCAAATTAATCTTTAAACTATATTTGAACATAAAGTTAATTTTCATCAAGAATCATAAACTCCCCCTAACTAATAGCAATGAATGCAATCAAAAATTACTATTCTAAGCATTTTTCATTTAGTCTTAAAAGTGCTAAAATTATTTTAAACACTAAGTGAAGATAGGTTGGCCAAACCTAATTCTCTCCAAGTGTCCAAAATATTTCCTTGTCTAAAGGTTTTGTAAAGATATCCGCTAATTGGTGCAAAATATCAACAAATTCTAGAACTACATCTTCCTTAGTGACATGGTCTCTAATGAAGTGATGTCTTATTTCAATGTCTTAGTTCTAGAGTGTTGGATGAGATTTTTAGTGAGACAAATAGCACTAGTATTGTCACACTTGATAGGAATGGTACATACTTCAATTCCATAATAAAAAAGTTGTTGTTTCATCCATAAAACTTGTGCACAACAACTACCAGCTGAAATGTATTGGCTTCATGTAGATAATGCAACATAATTTTGTTTCTTTGAAAACCAAGAAATCAGCATATTTCCAATGAATTGGCAAGTACCGGAGGTGCTTTTCCTATCTAATTTGCATCTTCCATAATCCGCATCAGAAAAGGCATGTAAGCTAAAGCTAGAGTCTCTAGGATACCAAAGTCCTAAACTAGGAGTGTCCTTAAGGTATCTAAAGATTCTCTTAACAGCTAGTAAATCTGATTCCTTAGGACATGATTGAAATCTAGCACATAAGCAAACACTAAACATAATGTCCGGTCTACTTGCAGTTAGATAAAGCAAAGAGCCAATCATTGACCTATATAATTTAACATCTACACATTTACCTCCTTCATCTAAGTCAAGCTTTGTTGAAGAGCTCATTGGAGTGTCGTGAGGTTTGCCATTTTCCAGTCTAAACTTTTTGAGCATATCTTTGACGTACTTAGCTTGATTGATGAAGATGCATCTTTTCTTTGCTTGATTTGGAGTCCCAAGAAAAATGAGAGCTCCCCCATCATGCTCGTCTCAAACTCACTTTGCATTAGCTTAGAAAATTCTTGGCAAAGAACATCATTAGTAGAACCAAATATTATATCATCAACATAAATTTGAACTACTAATAAATCTTTACCTTTATGCTTTAAAAACAATGTAGTGTCAACCTTCTCTTTTGAAAAACCTTTTTCAATTAAAAAGTTTGACAATCTTTCATACCAAGCTCTAGGAGCTTGTTTTAAACCATAAAGCTTTTGTCAATTTAAGAATATGATCCGGAAATTTTGAATCTTCAAAACCTGGAGGTTGTTCCACATACACTTCTTCCTTTATAAAACCATTTAAAAATGCACTTTTAACATCCATTTGATAAATTTAAATTCATGAAAATATGCAAATGCTAATAACATTCTAATTGCTTTCATCCTAGTTACGGGAGCGTATGTTTCATCATAGTCTATGCCCTCTTCTTGAGTATACCCTTGAGCAACAAGTCTAGCCTTGTTTCTCACTATATTACCACTCTCATCAAGCTTATTCTTAAATACCCATCTAGTACCTACAATAGATTTATTACTAGGCCTTTCAACTAATGTACATACTTTACTTCTCTCAAATTGATTTAATTCTTCTTGCATAGCCATAATCCAATGTTCATATTTTAATGCTTCTTTAATATTCTTAAGATCTATGCATGAAATAAATGCAACATAATTACAAATATTTCTAAGAGAAGATCGAGTTGTTACCCCTTTGGATGGATAACCTATAATCTCACCATCCTTGACATAGTTGTACTCTCTTGGATAAGATACTTCCCTTTCTTCAATGGTTGGATTCTCAAGAGGATCATGAGTTACCTCATCTTTTTTCTTCCTTTGATGATGGTTCTTCAACGTCATGTCTAACTTCATTTGTATTTATAATACCTACATCATCATTCACACAAGAATCCTTCCTCGGAAGGGGATTATCATTGAAAACAGCATGTATAGACTCTTCTACAACTAAAGTTCTTTTATTAAATACTCGATAAGCTTTAGAATTTAAGGAATAACCCAGAAAAATTCATTCATTACTTTTAGCATCAAATTTGCCAAGGTTTTCTTTACCGTTATTTAAAACAAAACATTTACATCCAAAAGGATGAAAATAGCTAATGTTAGGCTTTTTATTTTTGAAAATTTCATATGGAGTTTTCTTTAAAATTGGCCTAATCATTACTCGATTTACAATATAACAAGCGGTATTTGTGGCTTCCGCCCAAAAATTTTTTGACAAATTATTTTCACAAAGCATGTTCTAGCCATTTATTCTAAAGTTCGATTTTTCCTCTCAACAACTCCATTTTGTTGAGGGGTTCTAGGTGCTGAAAAATTATGGCTAATACCATTAGAATTACAAAACTCATTAAATTCAAGATTTTCAAATTCAGTGCCATGATCATTTCTAACACTAGTGATAGAGTAACATTTTTCGTTTTAGATTACTTTTGAAAATGTGATGAAATTTTCTAATGCTTCATCTTTAGTACTTAAGAATAGAACCCAAGTATATCTAGAATAGTCATCTACCAAGACAAATGCATATTGTTTTCCACCCAAGCTAGTAGTCCTAGTTGGCCCAAAAAAATCCATATGGATCAATTGTAATACTCTACTAGTTGACACATCATTAATGGATTTAAAAGAAACTCGCTTTTGTTTTCCTTTAGCACAAGCATCACATATTTTATCATTATCAAATTTAAGCTTAGGCAACCCTCGAACTAAATCACCTTGAATTAGCCGTTGCAAAACACTTATACTAGCATGTCCTAGTCTCCTATGCCATAACCAACTATCATGTTCATCCTTAGCAACTAGACACAAATTAGTCATATCAAAAGAATCTAAATGCACCATGTATATGTTTCCTATTCTATGACCAACAAGCATAATTTGATTAGATGCAATGCCAATGACTTTACAACCATTAATATCAAACATGACATTGAATCCCTTATCACAAAATTGACTAATACTAATAGATTGTGCTTTAATCCATTCACATATAAAACATTCTTAATTTATATGGAAGAGGTATTACCAATAGTACCAAATACCTTCAATGTGACCTTTTGAATCATCACCAAAAGTCATTTCTCCTCCATTTTTGGCGTTTAGCTCAATGAACCAGCTTTTGTCTCCGGTCATGTGTCTTGAGCATCCACTATCAAGGTACCATGAATTTGAATTTGTTTCCCGTGCCTTGTAGCAATGCTCCTTTTCCTACAAACATAGATTAATTTTAATTTTTGGTACCCAAATTCTTTTGGGTCCATATCCATTAGTTTCCAAAATCCTAGTCCCCTTAGGTATCCATTTGTATAGGATATCCTTATCTTTAGTAGTAATGAGCTCTTTAGGAACCCATATACTTCTAAATTTTTCCATTAGAGGTTCTTTGGGGTCCTCTATGATTGTAGTTTCTAAACTTTTTCTAACAAAGTTGGATTTTGAATTTTCTCCATTTTCAAAACGTTTTGTTTCAACTTTATCAAAAGAAGCTTTAAGATCATCAATTTTATTTTGATGATCATTATTGACCTTTGAAAGTAAATTTTGCAAGTCCAAATTTTCTTTTCAAACTCTTCTAGTTTGAAAAATCTTTGATTTTTCTTTCTAGATCATTGTTGGTTTTGGATATGAGTTTATTTTCATTTTTCAATTTTGAAACATCATTTTTTATATTTTAAAAATAATTTCTCATAATCCGAAGCCAACCCATTATATTCCTCTAATAGCTCATCATAGGATATATCATCAAAATCAGATGAGTTAGAGGTTACCTTAGAATCTTCCCCGAATGCCATCAAGCACAAGTTTGTTACTTCTTGTTCCTCTTCATCGGAACCTTCTTCATCGCTCCATGTAGCCACATGAGCCTTGTGCTTAATTTTTGATTGACCCTTTCTCTTCAATTGTGGGCAATCATATTTGATATGCCTCGACTTTTTGCATTCATAGCAAATGATTGGGTCCTTCTCTTTTGGTTCATTTTTTAGGCCTTCATTTCGTTTGAATTTTCTTCCTCGGTAAGGTCTCATCATTTTTCTGAACCGTTTGGCAAATAATGCCATTTCCTCGTCATCGTCATCTTCATTCGAATCACTCTCATCTTTTGTGGATTTAGAGCAACTCCAATGTTTTTCTTCTTCTCCTTCTCCTTTGGTGTCTCTTCAATCTTATCGAGGTCCACCTCATCTTCAAGCATCATTTCATGAGTGAGGAGTGAACCGATAAACTCTTCAAGAGTTAAGGACATTTATCCTTAGACTCGATGATTGCCGTCTTCTTTGATTTCCATGATTTTGGAAGGGAGTAAACTAACTTCCTCAAAAGTTTTTCATTTGAAATGATCTCTCTATATGATTTGAGACCATTGACAATCGTTTAGAATCTATCTGTCATAGCTTTGATATCTTCATTTGGTTTCATCCTGAATTTTTATAGTTATGCGTTAGAATACTAATTTTAGATTTCTTTACCTCATTGGTACCTTCATGAGTGACTTGAAGTTTGTCCCATATTTCTTTGGCTGTTGTACAAGATGAAACTCTTCGTATTCATCTAGTCCAAGAGCACAAAATATGATATGGATGGCTTTGGAGTTGAGCTGGAACATTTTTGTCTCTCCTTCACTCCATAATCTTGGATGAGTGAGAGGCTTAATGTATCCTTCTTCTACGACATTCCATGCTCCCATGTCACTTACTTGAATGAAGTACATCATCCTATTTTTCCAATAGGCATAGTTAGCCCATTGAAGAAAGGAGGCTTGTTGACGGGCATCGAATCAAGACCGGAGTCGAAGTTTGAAGTAGAGGCCATTGATGACTTTGATTATCGATGTAACTCTTCTCGAATCGACTCAAGAGGTGATTAAACCTTCAAATGAGTTAGGCTTGATGCCAATTGTTGAGTTAATCGATTGACGAATATGGCCAAGAGGGGTTTGAATTGGTAATTAAAATTTTTGGTGGAAGCTTTTATAGAAAATTTAAAGAAATTTGCACAGCGATTTAGAGTGGTTCAACTTTCTCAACCAAAGTCTACGTCCACTACCTTAGCTATCCACACTAAGGATTTTCCACAAATTCACTAATTTGTCTTTCTTTTGAGGACAAAGAGTGACCTTACAAACCCTCAAAAATTATACCACAAATTCTTGAGAACACTCTCTCCCAAAGAGAACAATACAAATTTGCAAACTTACAAGGAAATCCTCACAAGGTAGATTGTTTGCACAATTCTAGAACAAAGAAAAGAACACTCAAGAATGAATACAATTGAGAACAATAAGTGTTATTGAAAGAAAAATGAATATTGAATGAAAAATAGGCTTGAAATGCTCAAACTTGAGGTTTGATGCTTTCTCTTTGATTCTCTCTTGATTCTAGTTGCTTGATGTTTCTTGTTCTTGATCAATGGCATCTAAGCTTGCTTAAATACACCTTGAATCACTTTTGAACATTGGGGATCATTAATGAAGCTTTTGGAGCCATTTAAGTGTGAAAACAATTAATATTTCTGCTTGGAGCGTGGGGGGAATCGGTTCCCTAGGTGTAAAATTCAAATATTTCGACCGTTGAATAGTGGGGGGAATCGGTACCCCCTGGGGGGAATCGGTTCCCTTCGAGCATACTGGAATTTTGAGCCAAACCATTCAGGGGGGAATCGGTACCCCCTTGGGGGGAAATTGGTTCCCTCTGAGCAATATGGAATTTTTGGCTTTGAAATGGTTCGAAATATTTTGTAAAATCGTTTTGAAATTATTTTAAGATTAAAACTTAATTTTACACTTGAGTAAGGATTTAAAATGAACTTTGAAATACTTTGAGTAATATTTTAATATTCGATTTAATATATCGAATATGTTTAGAAAAAATCTTTTTCAAAATTAAAATTCTTTTAATTTAATTTGTTATATCGAAACATCAAAATGTTTTCAACACCTTATTTATAGAAAAATTCTCAGTCAAAAAATTCCTCTGTTTATCGATGACGTTTCTCAACTTTCATAAATTTCATCATATCCTCACTGGAAATATCTAATGTCTGAGTAGGCGGTGGAGTCGGGATTCGACCAGAGGTCTTGACAATAAACTTCTTTTTAGGGGACACGAGTTTGATGAAAATAAAGAAATAAAGATGAAAAAGGAATAAAAATGAAATATTAATGAAAGAGAAGGAAAACGACTGAATAATAAGTGAAAATGGAAAGTGAAAAGTAAATATGAGCGTTAGGGTTAGGGAGAGGTATTAAATGTTGTGTGTAGGAATAGATAAAGGATAAAAATTTATCTTTTATTTTAAATGAAGAGTGAAATATGAATAAGATAAAATTTGAGTGCACAACTGTGATTGGGTTAATGGACGATGATGATGGGTGAACAATGGTGGGTAACATCTTTTTTTTTACTTTTCTTTTACCATTTAAATTTTTACGGCCCATCTATCCATTATTGCCAACATTTTATGAAACATCATCAACCCATAGTAGTGGAGATTGTTGGAAAGTAGAGGCGGATAAAAAGAGGGAAATAGAAAACAAAGTTGTAGCAAAGACTTATACAAAAAATAACAAAAATTTAAAAAAATAAGAAAATAAAACAAAAGTAATGCCAAAGTTGACTTATTAAATTCTATAAGAAATTAAAAATAGGAGGGTTCACTTAGTGTTATAAAAGCAATATAGGGGCTTTGTTGTTGATAATAAGGCTTCAAATGTTATCCATTAACTTTAAATTTACTTTCATCCACCAAATTCTTTAACAGCACATCACCAAACTTCAAGGACTTCAAATGGATCAAACCATCTAGATCGAAGCTTCTGAGGAAATAACTTTAGACGAGAGTTGAATAACAAGACATGTTGTCAAACAGTAAATTGCCTTGACAAAATATGTTGTTCATGCAATTTCTTACTCTTGTCTTTGTAAATCCTAGTGCTCTCATAAGCATTATTTCAAAGCTCTTCTAATTCATTGATGTCCAACATCTGGTTTCTCGCCAGTATCATTCAAATTAAAGTTTAGCTTCTGCAAAGCCCACATGACTTCGTGCTCTAACTCCACGGGTAAATGATAAGCTTTTCTATACACAAGGTAGTAGGGAGACGTGTCTAACGAAGTTTTATAAGCTTTACTATAAGCCATAATGCTTCATCAAGGTGTAATGACTAGTAATTCTATGAATGATTGACAATTTTTTCAAGAAATTATTTTATCTCACGATTAGAAACTTCAACTTGGTCATTAGTCTATGGATGGTATGTTGTAGCAATTTGATGATTTACTCCATATCTGTGCAATGCTTTAGCCACTTGTTTACCAATAAACAGAGAACCCCCATCACTGATAAACACTCGGGGTATTTCGAAATAAGTGAAGGTGTTTTTATGGAGAAACCTTAAGACTGCATTAGCATTGCTGGTAGGCAGTACAACAACTTCGACTCATTTGGATAAATAGTCAACAATGACTAGGATAAAAATGTTTACACATGATAAGGGATATGGTCCCATGAAATCTAACCCCTAGACATCAAACAATTTGATCTCTAAAATATATTACATTGGCATTTCGTTGCAGCGAGAAATGCTACAAGTTCATTGACATCGATCATATTATTTACAAAATCATTGGCATCCTTAAGCAACAAAGGCCAATACTAGTCACATTGCTGAACCTTTGTTGCAGTCTGCATACCTCCAAAATGACCACCATAAGGCACACAGTGGCAATGATGCAAAATGCTTTGCTGCTCATATTCAAGGATGCATCTTCATAGGATTTGATTATTGTATTGCTTAAAGAGGTACATCTCTTCCCAATGATATGCACGAACATCCCTTATGAATTTTTTCTACCTTGGTGATTAAGGTCAGTAGAAGCAAACCACTCACTAAATAATTAACAAAATTCACATATCAAGGCAAAACTTCAATGGAAAGCAGCCTCTTATCAATGGAATCACATATCAAATTCTAAGTGTGATAAGTGATTAATCACTTGGTTCTCGGTCCCCTTTTTTTTATCTTGGACTTCAATGTCAAACTCTTGAAGTAACATCACCCTTCTCATTAACCTTGGCATGGTGTGTTCCTTGGCAAACAATGACTACCAAACATGTTCCTCATATTGGGGTACTAATGATCGCTGTTAAATATTTTTTCCAGAATATCATAAGCCTCATCGTAAGTCTTATCTAACAATGCTCTATTGGCAAAAGCATCAACCACCATATGGGTTTGCATGTTCAAACTATAATAAAACATTCCCATTTGCGTCCAATTTGGAAAATCGTGCATCGGGCATTTATGCAGTGAGTCCTTGAAACGTTCCTATGCCTTCTATAATTCTCGTCTTCTAATTGCTTGAAAGATGTCAAGTCTTTCACAGCTTTGCATTCATATTAGGCGGATTGAATCGCGCTAACTCATTCCAGGATACTATAGTACCAGGTGGCAACGAGTTCAACCAGGTGTTGTTGCCATGACTTCTAATCCATTTTATCATGCAAAGACAAAGTATGTTGAATTGGATGTCCACTTCGTGTGAGAAAATGTGACAAATAAACAAATTCTAGTGAATTTCGTGCTAGCCAGTCATCAAGTGGCTAATGGCTTCACCAAGCCTTTGACAAGAGCTTTGATCGAATCGTTTTGTGAAAATTTTAGAGTTTAATCACTGTGAAGAAAGAGAAAAATAGAAGAATGTTAAGTAAATAAAGAAGTTAGTAAGTAGTTGTGAGAGCTATTAGTTGTTAGAGTTGTTGAGAGTTGCTTATTCAGCCTTGATGACTTACATTACTCCTTGTAATATGTATATAAGAGTGTGAGCTCTATTGAATGAAATAAGTGTTCATTTGTAGTTAATATTGTACTCTTGTATTGGTTCTTAAAACTCAACAAGTTCTGACAGTGACCAAGGTTTCTTTTTATCTCTACGAAGATTCGTCACTAAACACACGACATAATATACAAGTACGACACAAACTAACTAACTTCGTGTTAAAAGAATCGTTGTTGTTCTTAAAGGTCGTGAGTTCGAGCACCAACGACTGCAAGAGTGATTAAGCGTTTATTGTCAAATGGTTGAGAGTACTAAAAAATATACTACTTTATAATCACTTACCTTAATAAAATAATAACAATAATATATAAGTACGATATAAATAAACATAACAATAGTATAATAAATATGATATGCTTAAGTATAATTGTTGTAATACATCTAATAATCGTATCGTATAAATTAATAATATTGTATGTATACGCACTCAATGAATTAGATATGATACCTTATTAATAAACTCGAGTTAAAAAGTTTTCATGAGTTATGTAAATTTTTTTATTCTTTGTCTGTCCTCAAGGAGAAACTAAAAATATAAAAAAAAAATGAAAATGAAAAAGTTAATTTATTTACTGCTTTTTAGTTTTCACAAGTAGAATTCCTTTATTTAATTCAACTTTGCCAGCTAATTTAAAGCTGTAGTGGGTCCTAAGCTATTAAAAACCCACATCCCGGCAAAATAAAAATGTTATTAAATATTTTTTATCAACAAAAAGTTTAAGTGGAGGTCAATGTAGAGTAAAAAAATCAATTCTATAGAATTTAAAATATTACTTACAAATAATTTGTAAATGAAATTAGCAGTCTTAATATTATTTTATTAAATTCAATAAAAATGATTTTGATATTATATAATGTTAAAAGAGAAGGAAAAAGTAAAGAAATTTGACTAGTAGGCATTAGCGACGTCATATCATCTTAAGACAAAAACACTTACCCCTTCCCAACAAGAAGAAGCAAACAAGTCCCATTCAGACAGACCGCTCCACTCTTTGTCCTTTTAAGGAACTTCCTTTAGGTAATCTCCAATGTTTATCTCTACTCCAGCACATCTCTATTTTTACTGTAGAGATGAAACAGTAATTCATCTCTAGTTCTATCTTTATATTACTATTAAATCTACTTTATTCATAATATTTAACTATTATAATATTGATTTTAAAAATATAAAATAAAATATATATTTCTATGCAACTACAACGTGTAAGTAAACTTTTCGTGCAAGAAAGGGGTTGTGCATTTAAGTTTGATCATGTGTTCGATTTGGTAAAAGATATTTTGCAACTTGAAAAAATGAGTGCAGTTTCTTCATTGCCTCCAGAAAAAATTTCAGATTCCGTTAATCCTTCATTGTCTTCATTTGAAATTAATTTAAGCAACGATGAAAATATTAGTACAGGTGTTCTTCTTCCCAGCGACCAGAGGGTGTAAAAAATCCCAAACAAAAAGGAAGCAAATCGATGAAGACTATGTTCTTGCAAATTCCTTCAATGAATCAACGAAAAAGCTTCGAGAAACATTATTTTTATCAAATGCACAAAGGGATATTGCTCTTCAATTGGAAAAAAAAAGAATAGAGGCCATAAATAGAAGATTTGAAATTGCACAATTGAGGAGAGAGGACAAGATTCTAGCGATGGATCCAGATACTATTTCTGACCCCGAACGACGCCACTATTTTCGAAACGAACAACAAAAAATTCTTCGGAAACGAAAAGAAGAAGAACAGTCAACCTCTACTACTTTTAATGTGTTTGGAATGAACTTTGATGATCTTGGAGGGAGTGGAGGGGGTTTGTCTGATTATTAGTTAAATTGTTGTGTTTGAGTTGTTGGTTAAAATGTTGTTCGAGTTTTATTAGTATTTTCTATGTTTTTATGTTTCAAAAAATTAGTATGTTTATTTATCTAATTTCAATGTATTTTTATCTATCTTACAAATTAATCTATTAAATTTAAAAAAAAATCATAAAAAATCATAAAAATACAAAAAAATACAAAAAATCAGAAAAATTACAAAACAATTAGTATTTTTATATATATAATTTTATTTTTTTATCTTATAATTTAATTTATTTGAATTAAAAAAAAATTATAGCGCATGCTACAGTACCGCATCAAAAGTGACGCGGACTGTAGCGTTTCGCTACTATAACGGAGATGTGACGATGGACGGAAGGGGATTTTTTCTCACAGTGGAGATATTCTCCAAATGTGGAGAAACATTGAGATGCCCTTATTACCACTCATTAATATAATTAAACCAACCAAAACCCACTTAATCCAAGTGTATATTCTTAATGGAGCAATGGTTTAATTGATTAACCCACAATTTACCCAAACATCACTATGAATATCTATATAAACTGGTCAGTCTGTTGCTTAAAAAAACTTATCTTGTGAGCATAGAGAAGAAAAGAAAAACAGTGAGTAAACTGAGGTTTTTTCTGTTCTTTTCTCTTTTTTAAATCTCTTATTTTACTTTTGTTTGATATATTTTTATAAACACAAGTTTCCTGGGTGGTGGTTGAAGGATGGATATTGGAGGTGGCGGTGGTGGCGGTGGAGGGATGGTGGCAATGAGGTCATCATCGCCGTTTACAGTGTCGCAGTGGCAAGAACTGAAGCATCAAGCTTTGATCTTTAAGTATATGATGGCAGGTTTGCCAGTGCCGTCTGATCTTCTGCTACCTATTCAGAAGAGCTTTGAATCCATTTCTCATAGGTTCTTTCACCACCCTACCAGTAAGCACAGAATTATTTTATTTTCTTCATTTTTAAAAACCCTTCCTTTGTCTTTTATTATTAACTTTTAGAGATTATATGCCATTTATTTATTATTTTTCTTTTGCCCTCTTTTCGGGTTTGTGTTGTTCTGATTTGAGGGGAAATTTTTGTTTTTTCGTTTATTTTCATTAACACAGGCAAGAAGAATCAGATTTTCAAGCAATGATTTCCCCATGTAATGAGTTTTAAGATGAACTTTTTGATACACAGCCAAAATCAACCAACTGGATATTTGATAAATTCATGGATGTGTTCTTAGTTCCAATGGATAAAATAATGGGCTTTGAATGCCATTAAAATCACATTTTAAGGTCAAAGATTGGGTCCCTTTTCCTTGTTTTCTCAAAGTTTCGGAATATAAATTCCGAACATGTTTTATTCTTGATGTTGTTGGTGTCTTAATCATCAAACATCATATCACTTTTTCAAATGGTTTATTATTGTTCTGATATTTGCTAATTTTGATGATGTTGCTGTGATTATTTTGTTGTTCTCATCGTTGTTGGTTTTGTACTTTATTCACCTAGTAACATAAATTTCTTGGTGGTTTGCCACATTTGTTCCTGTTTGTTCATCAAAAACCTTGTTTATGAATTCGATCCGAGTGTAATTTTGCAGTGGGATATTGTTCCTATTTTGGAAAGAAGGTAGATCCGGAGCCAGGACGTTGTCGGAGGACCGATGGAAAGAAATGGCGATGTTCGAAAGATGCCTACCCGGACTCGAAGTATTGCGAGCGCCATATGCACCGTGGCCGTAACCGTTCAAGAAAGCCTGTGGAATCACAAACTATGACACAGTCATCATCTACTGTGACATCATTGACTGTTTCCGGTAGTACCACTGGTATGGGAAGCTTCCAGAGCCTTCCTTTACATGCTTTTGGCAGTACACAAGTCACTGCTTCCGCAACCGGTCAGTCCAATTATCATCTGGAGTCGATCCCCTATGGAATCCCGAGGAAAGATTACAGGTAAATCCACTATGTGTTTCGCTTAATATAGTTTCATTCTTAGCACATCATAGGAAAGATCAAATCATTTCATCATCTTCCATTTACGGCAATGCCTTCACAATTCGATAAAGGGTTAATTTTGATTCTATACGATAACCTTTTCGAGATGTAGATCGCTAAAAATATGGTTTGCAGTATAAGTTTTGGGTTGTTTTAGCTGTGGTAGGGATACAAGATATAATAATTGTTGGGCCCCTATCTGTTAGATTGTGTGGTAGGAGTAAAATTACAGATTGCTTCTCACTAGGATAATGGAGATCTTGCAGAAACTTTATAAAGTTTCTGTTAAACTCAGTGTTCCGGGCCCTGGTGTCCTCAAAGATGGACGACGAGTTCAGTTGATGTTGCTGCTGAAATTTGTTCTTCACTGACAGTTATCTTTTCTGGTCCATTTTTTTCTTTTGTTTTCTCCGTGTCATTCGCTTTTGTTCGTTTTTGTTGTCTGGCGACCATGAGAAACTGTTGATAGCATGCTACCGCATGGGAACTTATCCATTCTTTCTGTTTTTACCTAATGGAATGTGTACCTTTTTGCAGAGTTTGAATCCAAAGATTGCTTATAAAATCTAGGAGAAAAAACAAAACAAAAAGGAAACTACTATTTTACTTCCAAGTTTAGTATTTCAGGAAAGTAGTTGTACAAAGCTAAAAACTGTCTTTACCTTTTAGTTTCCCAATGTGTCTTGGTGCGCCTACTAGGTCCTAGGTGGTAATATATTAGTCTTATTACCATTGTAATCATGATTAGTCATGATTTTCAAAAACTTGATCTTGTTCCTATATTCCTACGATGTAGATAACGGATTGGTTCCATGAAACTTTGTTTTTCTTTTTAGTTTATTTCGATTTCAGGGTTCCGGGCCCTTATGTCCATTAGTACATTGTAGAATTCCAATGGAAAAATATGACAAGCATTCTGAATTAGTGGGCATATTGGAGATATAAAATGTAGAACTTGCTTTTAGCGTTGTTGTCGGAATCTTGTTTTAAAACTATTGTGTTACCTGCATTTTTTCGGGGGAAATGGTGGTGTATCCCAAGTCCAAGGCCTCACAACACGGAAAGCATATATGTTTTTACTTTCTATGTTACGATAGTAAGACTTGGTAATTCATCTGTAGCCTAGGTTATTGTAAATCAGATGACTTGTTTATGGTATTTTATACTTTTATAAAGTTTGATACATTGATAATTCATATCATATATCTTTTTAAGCTTTGCGGCCACGGTTTTTATATATATATATATATATAGTATTTTGTTGAAAGGACTGCAAAAATGTTCGAGGAATTGAATAATTTTCATGTTACTTGGATGGTGTCAATGCTCTCGCTTCTAGAAAAATTCTAGTTTGTTGCCCAAGGTTTAGATCTTAGATATATTCATGTCATATTCGTGATCGTATGGTATGCAGTGAGGATGTGCATATTCATTTACATCGGTATTTTTTCCTAAGCATGTGTGCTGAACTTGCACGAGTTTGACCTGTGCTGTTCATATTAGCTGGATATTCCATAAATTTGGGTTATTTTATGTAGCTTCTTCGATCTTATCTAAGTTCAAGTTTGTATCGCATCATTTGTACCAGGTTTCATGACATTTTTTATTTTGCTATTTAATTCATATCGTTCGGATTCTGCACTTATTTTAACTGTACCTCCCTGCTGCGTCCTCGGTAAGTGGTGTGAACTGTCTCTGCACTATGTAGTCATCGTCTATGACCTGATTAAAAAGATGCAAAAGAGTGAATTTAGTGATCGTCTATGACTATTATCAAATGTTTTGACTTGATTGTGGTTGATCATGATTATAATGCGTTTTACTCAATTTGTTCTAACATGCAGGTATCTTCAAGGAATTAAACCCGATGCCGGTGGGCATAATATTTCATTCGAAGCTTCAGGGAGCAACCGCGACACATGGCCTCTTATGCAGTCTAGAGACTCTTTGTTTGCTCAGTCAAAAGCCAGTAGCCACCTGAGCTTGCAGGCCGATTACCCCCAGCAATCGCTTTTCAGTGATTTCACCTCGGGAGAAGCCGTGAAGCATGGGGGTCAATCCCTTCGACCCTTCTTTGACGAGTGGCCTAAAACCAGGGACTCCTGGTCAGCTCTTGAAGATGACAGATCAAACCAGACCTTTTCTACAACCCAGCTATCGATATCCATTCCGATGGTATCATCTGACTTCTCCACGACTAGTTCTCATTCTCCGCATGGTGAGTTTCAAACTCCATAGTTCCTTCTGGGATGTCCCGTTCGTCTAAAACTTCAAAACCCGCATTCGGATTATGCCGCAGTTAGTTGAATGAGCGGAAATTCGAGATTTCCCGGAAGAGAAGGCCCGGAAAAGTTGTAGCTACTTGACTAATGTTGTACTCTCTGATGATTTTCCTTGAGCATGACTTCGTGTAGGATGGAAACTTTAAATTTAAATAAATATGAGAATTAAGTAATCCTATTACTTTGTACAGAATCGTGCTTTGAATTTCATTTGTACTTTTATAGCAGTGTATTTAATTACGGCCCAACTGTGTTGTTTGGGAAGCTAAGTATACTGTGGCCGAAAGAATTAATGCTACAATTAATGGTAAACAAAGTTGTTGAGGACATAAGAAAATTCACTCAGTAGTCAATGCTACGTGCTCAGTATCCATTTATCATTTGTATTTAATAATAGATGACGGGATTTTTGGTGGTGTATTAATTTGTCGTTATAGTTAATATTCTATGATATGATTTATCATTTATATTAACTTTATCGTTTGTCTTTCGTCTAACTATATATTTCATGTATGGATACACTCATCATTTGTAATACAAGTAGATAATCTTTTTTTGGGATAAAACAAAAAAAATCAAGAAAAGCTTTTGTTTTTGTTTTCCTCTTATCATTGCTTAATTTTGAGAATTTATTAATTTCAAAAAAGGTAAAGAAATCAATATTAACAAAAAGAAATTGTCCATTTTTTCTCATGTACTAAAAATTACTTTTTTCTGAGGAGGGGGGGGGGGATTTTAAAATCTGAATTAAAATTGGTAGTAGTGATTCATTGGTCCTCTGTATTTACCAACTGAATCGAAAAATATTTAAACTTCCAACTATTGGATCTAAACTCGGTTCGATTTCAGGGCAGTACATGCCTTCGTTTAGACGATGAAAAAGAAGACCGGTTCATATATGCAAAGGTTGCAGCAAGCAAGCATCCTTCACACGGCTAAAATGAAATGAAGTAAGCACCAAAGCTTAACAAATGCAGTCACGACTCATCATTGTCGCTAAACCGACCCAAATATTATACGCAATAAACAAGACAAGCTGACCAAAAACAATAATTCGCTTCCAAAGATTTAACTAAAATATAACAAGTTGTATTTATATATCTCAACTATTAGATTAAAATAATTTGCTTCCCCTACCTCTAGCTAAACTATCCATAGCATCCCTCTTATGATAACCGGACTCTTCATCTGTATATCCATGTCCAAAACTTGTGTCCGATACATATTTTGACATGGTAGTAGATGTAATATGTGGAAAAAGAAGTTGAATATATCATCTCGGACACGTCTATATTTGACACTCAACAAAGCCTGGGTAGTATCGAGTAGCAAAGACGCACTACGTCTTTTCAGAACGAAGAATGAGCTCCCTTCTAAGTTTAAATAATGACTAAGACATAAAAAGAGTTTTGCCTTTCAATGACAATCCTGTTTACCTAACCCTACTCTCCTAGAAACTTATTCCCGGGTATCTCCAACTTTATGTCTTCGCTCGGTATGAAGGGTGGAAAAGATGAAGGATAGAAAATTTATTAATCGAATGACTAATATTCACCACCACTTTCTTACTCAGAAGTTTAGTCATTAGATTTCCATACATGAGCTTTTTCTTTCCTTCATGCCAAAGAGAGCCTAAGGCTCCTCTTGGTACGAAGGATGGAAAATTCGTTAATCACAATAGCTAAACTTCAAAGTAGGAAATTGGTTAGATGCTAAACATTTGAATAACAAATTTTCTATCCTCCATCCTTTCTAACCTTCATATCAAGCAGAGCCTGAGATAAGTTTCCGAATCATAAACAATTTAACAAGTGTAATATAGATGTACTTTAATACAACCCAGCATACAGCAATGAAGATGAAAGCGATGTATCAAAGAAGTACCTGTCTTAAGGTTATTCAAATCCAGAACGGAGCATTCACTGTAACATTCCAAGATATGAATTCAATGCCAAAGTACAGAAGAAATGGCAACAGACATTACTTGAAGATATGAGGTCAAATCTTTTGGTTATGAGATCAGTTGCCAAATTTCAGAAATTGATTTGAGGTGGTAAATTATTCTTCTGAATATCCATAAATGGGAAAATCAAAAACAATAACAAATTAACGACACTGAGCGTATAAAGATGTTGACGAATCATTAACAGCCCATTACTGCACAATTGGACACAAATGCACCTGCTCGCTCCTTGACTGCAAGTACATTCCACTCTGGTCCATCCTTGTTTCCGTCCTCTGGATCCCAAGAGTGTAGAATAATAACTCGATCATCACGCCCGGCATGTCCTCCAGCTCCTATTACAAGTAAACTTTTGCCGCAAGCTTTAAATGCGAGTCCCCAACCATTGGAAGAGTCAGCTCTAACAGGTAGTCTCTTCACAACATCCAGGAGTTATTAACCTTGTTATATTTCTTGACCTCATTAGTCACTTGATCAGCAAGGTAAAGTTGATTATTCACTACAGCAACTAGAGGTGGTGAACGCATAGCAGGATGAAATGCACCCGCATTGTAACCAGGATACATATTTTCTATCCTCCTCCATGATCTTGTCTCAATATTGTACTCTTCACCACAACTCAAGCAATCCGTATGACTTGACATGCCCCCAATGACATAAAATTTCCCATCCATAAAAAAACCTGAACACAGCTTTCGAGGTAAGTTCATATCTGGCAATGTTTGCCAAGTACCAAGCTCAGAATTGTAGAGCTCAGCAGATTGTAGAACATTTCCGTTCTTATCACTTCCCCCAGCTACAATGGCAATCTCCCCAAGGCTGCTAGAACCAAACAAACATCGAGGCAAATTCATTAGAGGGCATCTAGACCAATTGTGAGTGATCAAGCTATACATCCAAATAGCAAATCCAGAAAACTCACGGCCAAACACAAGTAATTCAGTCCCCACTGCCAGAGACTCCTTATCAGCACAAGTAAAACAGTCATCACAGGGAATCCTAGGTAGTCTCATCCATTTCTGTTTCATAGGATCAAAAGCTTCCCAAGGCATCATATTACAGGCTAAATAAACCCAGTGTTCAATTATGCCAAGCTGACGTCTTAGTTTATATAAATATCCACTCCCAATAAGTGACCTAAATTTTCTGTTTAAACAGGCCATATTTGGGTAATCAGATCTGCTGCTCCAGGCCAGAATGTCCAGTGCCATGTCATCATTAAGACCTGGAATGAAACTATTATCAGACCCTTGTCCACCATGATTTTCTCGGGATCCTGCCATAATTTTAGGCCTTTTTCCATTTGATCCTATATAGCCAAAAGTTTGAGCATGCACTTCCTTGTCTAGTAAAACTTGCCCAATGCCTTTCCGATTACTCTTACTAGCTGAGAGAATATATGCCAACAGATGCCAATCATCTTGCGAAATTCTTGAACTGTGGTTGATAGATACTGGAGGCTGAGATGAGACATGACCTTCCAAACCAGCCATTACTGGTGATTCATGTTCTGCCCCTTCTACTTCCATATTAGGCTTCTTAAGTGAATCCCTGAACACCATTTTAGAGATTGTGCCGTACAAAAAACTATTCTCTGAAAAGGGGGAAAAGGATTCAATAAAAAAGTGAAAATACCAAAAAGCAAATGCACAAAATATTATCAATTCTAAGAATCCTTTATTAAAATTTCCTTTATCATCCATTTTTCAAACATATAAAATGATAGATTCCTTCTATTCTATCCATGCTTGACTTCAAAACCAAGGTTTTCTGTTTTTCAAACATATAAAATGATAGAAGGGAAAAGTACTGGCAGCAAAATGTGAACAGCCATAATAAAGCTGATATGCTTCTAAGTTCTAATTATAATTTCTGTTTGTCACTAGCCAACTCAATGAAAACAAGACTACTTTCCCAAAAGCAGATAATGGTTCAATAAATTAACAATGTATTGCTTCATGTAAAATCTTCCCGTGGCGTCCAAATAACAAAACTGACCTCATACAAGGATCAAGCCTGAGCTTGTACTCTCGTTGATAAGAGTGTTATCCAGGAAAAAAAGTGAAGACATACAATAAATTCTGCATGAAAGTGATACACAATACGTGCAGTATTAAATGATACACTCAAATCAAAGCTTGAGCCTTTGTTCATCATTAAAGTCCCTCTTTTACTCAAAAGGAGTAGGAAAAACATATGAATAACAACTTCAAAAACTAGTCTCCACAACCTGAAACAGGTATCATCTTTCCATCGAGAGATACTGTTTATTAATCATTCCCCGCTTCCAGAGATAGTCATGATGTGATCCTGTCTATCTCCAACTTTATCCATGACTTGATCACACCATGGAGATTATTCAAAGTTGGTTCTAAGGGAGTTCTTACTTACTTTATCTTATATTTACTTTTTTACGCACTATATATTATTATGAGCATACATTGCAGATTAGACTATACTTGAATTATCATAACATGTGCATTCATTCATTATATGGTTTGCATCATTGATTGATATTCAAGCATATAATCTATAGTTATAATAATATTCATTCATTATCATATGATGCATGAGTTATTATTATAACCTATAATCCACATCTTTATATTAAAATTTATTTACTATAAATACTTAGCTTATATTATGATTTCTTTTTTAGGTACCTAGGCGGCCACATGATGGGAGCTAACTTAAAGCTAGCATTGGAGTCCAAGAGCTATGGAAACTTGACTAGGGCAACTTCGGGACAGCTCAAGATCATTTTGGGACAAAGTTGCCAGCTGACCCCTGAGCTCATAGCTGACTTGAGCTAGACTTTAGAGCTAGCTAGAGATATCATTTCAGCTGGAGAGTTGCACCATCATCACCACCACACAGAGCACTACAAATATGGTCTGGGTCAATTTTTGTGAATTCGTACCTTTTCGCGAAGAGTTGTCATTCCAAGAGGTGCCTTTTCACAAGGAGTTGACCAAAGACTCATCTTCATGTACTTCATCTATGGCCAGCTCATCTTCAGCTCAAACACATGGAAAGTAGCTCAAATGATGAAAGGTTACTTTCAACCCATGTGACCTTTCATGACAAGTTGCTGCCCATTGCAGACCATGACACCTAGATGCACGTTGGAAGCTAAGTCACGCCTAGTTGCTGTTTATCTTCATTTCATGGACTTCAAGACATCATCCTATGGTTGCAACTTCACCAAAGCATTGCAAGAAGACCCATGTGCATTCAAGTAGGCTGCCATGTGCATCATTCAAGCATGTACACTCCATGTGACATCAAATTGGCGCCAAAACACCAAGGGATGCTTCCTATTCGGCCAAAGACTATTTCCTCTTCATTTTGGCGCCCAAATAACTTCCAAATGTATTTAAATCATCCTTAGGGCCGAACCAACACCTAACCATTCGGCCAAGAGTATGTATCTTCATTTAAATCATGTATTTTCATAAAAATCATGCATTTTCAAAGGGGTTTCAACCTTGGCCGAACCATCAAGTATCTATTCGGCCTAAACCCTTTGAAAACTATAAATAGGCTATTGCGTTTCATTTGTAACTCAACCCTTTGATAAATTAAATCCTTGTGAGATTATTCTCTCTTCAAGTTCTTTTTAGAACTATATCGATTAAACAAGCTTAATTCTTAAGTTTTTGGCGTCATTCCTTCCCCTTGATACTTCTGGTTCCTAGTTCTTATAACTAGTGGGTCAAAGTCCTTGTTTACCACCCCTTATAAGACTTATAAGAAACGGGTCTTTGCTCCTTTATAGTATTGGTTCCTTCTTAGTCTTATAAGATACTATCTGTCCATCACCATCTTCCATCGCCATTTCACGCCTATATCATCACCATCTTCCATCACTATTTCACGCCTATATCATCACCATTCCTTAACTATTCCTCTATCATTGAATTATCCATCATCTATCATCAAGAATCACGTGCATCATCACCATTGGTGGCCGAATTCTCTTACATTTGAAGGACAATTCAACAACACTTCTGCAGCCCATCTTTGATAACATTTCTATCCATTTCAATTCTTTCCATTTTCTTTTTATTTCTTAATTATCAAATTACTTAATCAAATTCTTCTTCTTTTGTGCAGATTACTTTCAATTCAAAGTGTAGTATTTGGTGTATCTCCTAGATCGGGAAACAACAAGGGTACCAACTTCTCCATTATTGAAGAAGCCTGAATAGTCTTACATCAAGCGGTAATCAGAGCTTAGTCGGATTGACAATCAAGTGCTGCAACAAAAGCAAAAAGAAAGAAGAAAAAAACAAAAAGAAGAAAATACTCCTACAACAAATTTGGAGTGCAAAAGAAAGAAAAGAAAAAGAAAAGTGAAAAAGTTGCAAAGTACAAAGAGAAGCATAATACAATCTGCCCAACAACAAACTAGAAGGAAGTATCCTTGTTGTTTCTTGTGAAGGAAGACAGTAAGTGTTGCAACTTGAGTTGTAAGTTATCTTCATTTTCGTACTATTTCATTTCCTTATTCTTTCATCTTTTCTTATTTCATTTCCTTATCCTTTTCTTAACCTTTTCTATCCTACCTCTACTATAACCATTTCTATACCCTAACCATTTTTTAAGCCGATGCACAAACAAAGAAACTTGCTCAATCTTGAGTTAGTTCTTTAAAGGATCCACAAGAGATAATTGAGAGGTAAAAGACAAACGAGAGGGTGGGAATAGAAGGGGATCAGAAAAAGCCAAGAACATATCCCCTGAGTGCAAACACGAGTGCGATTGGAGTGAAGTCTTAATTTTCTTTGGAGTGACCAAGTGAGGCTTTTGTGAGCGTGCTGGTAAGGTTTTTATTTTTTTTTATTTTTTATACTAACAATGTCTTGTGAACTTCCATCTTTCCAAACATTGGAGGATGAATAGCAAAGAACAAACACATTTCACACTCGTTGCCATGTAAATGGTAAAGTGTGTCTTGTAGCTATTGATGGAGGAAGTTGAACAAACATTGCAAGCACATACATGGTCAAGAAGTTGGGACTTACAACATTCAAACATCCTATCCCATATGTTTTGCAAGGATTAAATGAAGATGAAGAGTTCGAAGTAATAGAGCAAGTACTTGTGCATTTTTCAATTGGGAGATATGAAGATGAAGTCTTTTGTGATGTTGCTTCCATAAATTCAAGCCATCTTCTTTTCGGTCGACCTTGGCAATTTGATAAACGAGCATTGTATGATGGATTCACAAATCGTTATTCATTCTACCACAATGAAAGAAAAATCATCTTGACACCATTATCTCCTAGCCGAGTGAATGAAGATCAAACTCATTTAAAAAAGAGGATTGAAACAATGAAAGAGAAACTTAAAGACAATGCAATTAAAGGAGAACATTTGGAGGAAAATTCAAATGAAGAAAAGCTTGAACGTTTAGAGGAAAATTCAAATAAAGAAAAGCTTTTTGAAGTTGAACAAAAGAGATTGGATGTAGAAAACGTTGAAGTTGAAAACGAGAAGAATGAATTTGGAGAAAAAGATGAGAGTGAAGAACAAATTTTATCTAACATTTCTTCTCCTATCCTTTCTTTTGTTTTGCAGGATAATTCAAGGGACATATCTTTTCAAGGAGATGATTCAAGAATCATGGCTTTTGGAGGACTAAAAGATGTGACTTTTGGTGATCCACAAAACATGTCTCTTGATATTTCAAATGAAGTGTCACTTGAAATGCCAAGAGTAGCAGCCGTTGACATTCCAAATACACTGCGCATATTGAAGGGAATTCAACATCCAATGGATTTCTCCATCATTAAGCAACCAACTCCCACTAAACATCCACCTTGGTTTGATATTTCTATTCATCTTGTCAACAGTTTTGAATTTACATGTTTTGAATTTTTTTACAGCAATTCGATTCATGTCTATGGTATTGTCTTAACACTTTGTGAAGGCAAGGTCATTGGAGAATGCTTATGGACAAGACAAAAGATCAAGGACAATTATTCTAACCTTGAACATGCAGAATTTTTCTTTGATTTACAGAACGATTCAAAGGACACAACTTGTCAATGGAGAGAACCTAATGTTGTGACTCTTCAACCAAAGGGCATGACCCTTGGAGAACCAAAGAATATGTCTTTTGGAATGCTAAAAGTTATGATCTTTCAAAGCAACATATTTTATGATTCAAAAGACATCACTCTTGGCCATCCAAAAGATGTGAACAGGGAGTATACATTTAACTTAACAATGATTCATAATTCTCTTACTTATGAAGGTCTTCTTTCTTTTCAGGACAAGGAGGTTTAAGGTATTTATTCGAGGTTTATGACTTTTCACAAGAATCCTTTCATAGATCTTTTCGAAAGGGAATGTCTTGAACAAATTGATATTGAATGGATATATTTTGAAGACCAATCAACAACGTTTGAATGGAAAGACACTAAGGAGAAGTCACCCTTCGATTTGAGGACAAATCGCCCAAAAGAAGGGGAGTATGATGTGATTCTGTCTACCTCCAACTTTATCCATAACTTGATCACACCATGAAGATTATTCAAAGCTGGTTCTAAGGGAGTTCTTCCTTACTTTATCTTATATTTACTTTTTTATGTACTATATATTATTATGAGCATACATTACAGATTAGACTATACTTGAATTATCATAACATGTGCATTCATTCATTATATGGTTTGCATCATTGATTGATATTCAAGCATATAATCTATAGTTGTAATAATAATATTCATTCATTATCATATGATGCATGAGTTATTATTATAACCTATAATCCACATCTTTATATTAAAAGTTATTTACTTTAAATACTTAGCTTATATTATGATTTCTTTACCTAGGCGGCCACATGATGGGAGCTAACTTAAAGCTAGCATTGGAGTCCAAGAGCTATGGAAACTTGACTAGGACAACTTCGGGACAACTCAAGATCATTTTGGGACAAAGTTGCCAGCTGACCCCCGAGCTCATAGCTGACTTGAGCAGGACTTTTGAGCTAGCTAGAGGTCTCATTTCAGCTGGAGAGTTGCACCATCATCACCACCACACAGAGCACTACAAATATGGTACAGGTCAATTTTTGTGAATTCGTACCTTTTCACGAAGAGTTGTCATTCCAAGAGGTGTCTTTTCACAAGGAGTTGACCAAAGACTCATCTTCATGTACTTCATCTATGGCCAGCTCATCTTCAGCTCAAACACATGGAAAGTAGCTCAAATGATGAAAGGTTACCTTCTACGCATGTGACCTTTCATGACAAGTTGCTGCCCATTGAAGACCATGACACCTAGATGAACGTTGGAAGCTAAGTCACGCCTAGTTGCTGCCTATCTTCATTCCATGGACTTCAAGACATCATCCTATGGTTGCAACCTCACCAAAGCATTGCAAGAAGACCCATGTGCATTCAAGTAGGCTACCATGTGCATCATTCAAGCATGTGCACTCCATGTGACATCAAATTGGCGCCAAAACACCAAGGGATGCTTCCTATTCGGCCAAAGATTCTTTCCTCTTCATTTTGGCGCCCAAATAAATCATCCTTAGGGCTGAACCAACACCTAACCATTCGACCAAGAGCATGTATCTTCATTTAAATCATGTATTTTCATCAAAAATCATGTATTTTCAAAGGGGTTTCAACCTTGGCCGAGCCATCAAGTATCTATTCGGCCTAAACCCTTTGAAAACTATAAATAGGTTATTGCATTTCATTTTTAACTCAACCCTTTGATAAATTAAATCCTTGTGAGATTATTCTCTCTTCAAGTTCTTTAAGAACTATATCGATTAAGCAAGCTTAATTCTTAAGTTTGTGGAGTCATTCCTTCCCTTTGATACTTCTGGTTCCTAGTTCTTATAACTAGTGGGTCAAAGTCCTTGTTTACCACCCCTTATAAGACTTATAAGAAACAGATCTTTGCTCCTTTATAGCATTGGTTCATTCTTAGTCTTATAAGATACTATATGTCCATCACCATCTTCTATTGCCATTTCACGCCTATATCATCACCATCTTCCATCACCATTTCATGCCTATATCATCACCATTCCTTAACCATTCCTCTATCATTGAATTATCCATCATCTATCATCAAGAATCTCGTGCATCATCACCATTGGTGGCCGAATTCTCTTACATTTGAAGGACAATTCAACAACACTTCTGCAGCCCATCTTTGATAACATTTCTATCCATTTCAATTCTTTCCATTTCCATTTTCTTTTTATTTCTTAATTATCAAATTACTTAATCAAATTCTTCTTCTTTTGTGCATATTACTTTCAATTCAAAGTGTAGCATTTGGTGTCTCTCCTAGATCGGGAAACAACAAGAGTACCAACTTCTCCATTATTGAAGAAGCCTGAATAGCCTTACATCAAGTCACTTCTTCAATCCCATAATGAATTAATTCCATAAGCAAAGTTTTGGGCAAAACTCATACTAAACAATAGAGGATCCTTTAGATTTATTAGATACTTCAATGTGAAAGATAAGTTGATTCACTGTACGGTGATCAGCAGCATTTTAGAAAAAACTTACATGCATTGCCTCGCAGACAAAATTACCCTAATATCTTACAACAAGAACCAATTTAAAAGCATCCAAATAGAAATTAACCATCAATACAACTTTCTATGGTTTACGGAAATATAACCATGCACTGCAAATCGTGAAGGGGAAAAATCATATCACTAACAGGTTTGATTACATCTCCGGCACATTTCAAAACAATAGTTTGGATGATTTGGACATAGAAGTAGGCTGGAGAAGCTTAAACACATTTCAAAGCGATTCTAAGAAGACATACAATTACATATGTTAACTTGTGATTCAAAATATATTCCTTTATTTAGAATAAGAATGAAAACATGACGGACTTTTTACACCGCTAGTAGATAACTTAAACATTTTCCCCTTCTGTACACACAATTGGGCGTAGCCTTCTCTCATACCATCTCAGAACTCGATCTTCTATACAAAGTTTTAAGTTCTAAACATTGGGGTATCACTGTCAAATGATAGGATATATGATTTAATTGTGATAATTACCAGCTAAATTCGGAAACATCATGGAAAAAAACACATAAGTAGCAACAAAATCATATAAGAAACAAACTTAGTTGTTTAGCTTAAGTTTGTTTAGCTTTTCATTTGTTCTGGTTTTCCAAACTTAGTTTATCGAATAATACAACATGCAATCTTAATTGCAATAAACAATCTCAATAAAGTTTGAAAAGAAAATTAAACTAATTCAACAATTGAAGCCAAAATCTTAGCAAATCTTAACACGCAAGAAATAAAGATTTTAAGTAGAAGAATAAATCAGCACTCACCACGAGTGAATCTAAAATCCGACCCGATTATTTCGCTCCCGGTAATTTCGACAAAACCCGATCTCTGACGAGAACTTCAAAACAATCTAAAAGGGGAAAAATCCTAATTCACATAATTCTGAAGCTTCGATTATCCCTAATTACCACCTTTTTTTATATCTCCTTTTCGCAGGCTTTGAAATCTCATTCTCGTCCTTCGCTAAAAAATATAGGCTTGACTAAAAAATTAGTTTTAAAATTATGGGTAAACTATATATTGATCACCTAACTAACTTCTCTTTATATTTTGATCACTAATCAAGTCCTTTATCATTAACATCTAACAGAAAATATGATGTGACAGTTAAATATTTCAATATGATTCTACATTTAGCCTCTATTATTTACATATTCTCAATTTAATCTTATTTATAATTTAATTTAAAAAATTAATTCACTAATAAGGAGGTACCATGTGATCTATTTAAAGGGAAAAATCATATTAGAAAATACACTTAAGAGAATCAAACCTAAGACTAAGTGAAACTCTGGCAGTGCCTCATCCACTGTTATAAAGTCTATATTTGCTATTTTTTTCAAAATATTTTATATATTATTATCTAGATTATGAAGAAAGTTATAATAAAAAGGTATCGAAAGGATTCAAAGGTGAGAGCTTATAACATTATATATATTTTTAATATCTTTTAATGGCATATATTTAAAGTAAATATATTTAAGGACTAAGGTACGACTATAATTTGTTGTCTTCTAATTAATTTAATCCTATTAATTTAATTGTATACTTTCTTTAAAATAATAGAAAAAAATTAACCTTTTTGCAATTAGAGATCAAAAATAGGGTTGACCCTAGTGGTTATGCCATGATTATATCTAATGTTGGCCCTTGGTTTGAATCCTCTTGTTGATAGATGAAAATATGTTGTTTTTCAATTAATCACCGTTGATTGGTGAATACATTATAAAGTTAATTCTATGAATTAAACTAAAATTTATAGTTAAATTAATAGAATATATAAGTAGTGAGAATCAACTATAGAATTATGTCACTTTTACTAACGGATTCTGTTAAATGAAAACATCAAATTACTTGATTGAATTCATTTAAATAATTGAGTGACTTGATCGATTTTTTTTAAATTATGGTCAAATTGAAAAGAGTAATAATTTTATGAACAATGATATAGTTTACCCTAAAATTATACTATCAGTCACTAAATTTCAAATTTTGCATTAATTTTAGTATAAAACTTTAAGAGACACTAAACTTTACTCTATCAACTGCTGGGATATATTTTAAGAACCACAATCAGCTCAAAAGCATGCCAACCGAGCTACGTTCACAACAAACCCGAGTTTTAAAAAATGTTGTAAAAATGAGAGTTGCTACCAATAATTTTAAAGTGAGATTGGACCACATAAAATCAGGTAATTTAAATAAAATTTAATTTTACTAAAACATTGATTTTGGTATGTGAAATTAGAAAATGGATTAATCATATTTATCCCGAGTACGAGCGGAGGTTTACCATTAATCAAATTAAATAAATGTTGTCTTAATTTTAAAATCATGATGTGAGAATTTGAAAATGATGTCAATTTATTTTGGGAGATAATAACGGTCACCCCGAACTCAAACAGATGATACACTATTAAACCCTAATAAATGAACATTGCCTTTAATTTTTTGGAAACAAATTATACAATCAAACGATCAATTTTTGAACCTAATTATGCTAATGGGTTAATTAAGGGCATCTATCTAAGTGTGAATTTTAAAGACTTAATAAAACTAATCCTAAAATTGAAGTTCTAATATTAAATCTAAAGATTTTAATATTTTATTCAAATAATTAAATTAAAAATTTGAATACAAATTAAGGCTAAACTAAGTATCATGGAATCACGGGATAATCTCGAAATTAAGACCTACCAAGTTTTAAAAGGAATACGTACATGGAAACACAAACAAAAATGATAAGTAAAAACATCTTATATATGCCGAGAAATAAAAGGAGATGAAGTTAAAAGAATAAAAAGGCCAAAATTAAATTGAACAGATTCCATGCCAAACAAAGAGCACATATAACACATAATTAAAGAAAATAAAGTCAGGGTAAATGGGCGGCCAAATTCAAGGAAAATAAAGAGAATAAAACGTTATAAAAGATGTCAGCTAAATGGTGGTGATTAAGTAGAGTAATAAAAATAATAAATTAGAACAAATAAAGAATACATATCTTATAATTATTAGAACATACCCGAAAATTAAAAAAATAATTAAAATAAAATACGAATTAAATATCTTAAATAAAGGAAAATGATTAAACTAGTATACACTTAAATGACAAAATAATGAAATGAAAACCATAATAAAAAAATCAGATCAATTTTTTTTTTAAAAAGCCTAAGGGAAAGAGTCCTAAAATAATCAAAAGGAAAAAAGAGTTCGAATAAACCAAAATAAGATTAACATTTATACATAAAATAAATGAAACAAAATAAAAAATACTAATGACCAAAATTAAATTAAATTAAATTTAATAACCAAATTAAAGAAAGAAAATTGTAATAGAGGACTAAGATGGATGTTTGTAAAACCAGAGCGTCCGCGGGTGTGATTTTCTCCTCGTCCTCAAAAACGATGTCGTTTTAAAGAGAATATTATAACT
This sequence comes from Hibiscus syriacus, assembly GCF_006381635.1. Classification (NCBI taxonomy): domain Eukaryota; kingdom Viridiplantae; phylum Streptophyta; class Magnoliopsida; order Malvales; family Malvaceae; genus Hibiscus; species Hibiscus syriacus. The sequence goes on along the minus strand of NW_024062759.1, from coordinate 1,351,371 downwards.
TTTTTATTTTCTACATTTCTTCTTATTTTTAGAGAGAAGCTCCATCGTCTATCTAGGCAGTCGTTCATTGTCCACCTTATTCACTGAAGGTCGTCGTCGGTTGGTTGTCGCTGCCTCCGATCGCCGGTGGTCACCAAATTGCACAGACATAATTGTCTTCACCCATGGAGTTCAGATATATGGGTCGTTTCTCTAGAAGGTGCTTCTTTCACCATAAAAAGACTGAAAATCGTTCGATTTCCTTCGTCACGATCTCCTCGCTATACAGTTGGATCATCGCAAGCTTCTAGTATGTTGCTCGTCGTTGTCTGCTCATCCTTCTCACCATTCGAATTTGTGGAAAAAGGACCGAACGTTGATTTTGAGCTCTGGCCGAATGGGTAGCCTCCTTGCTTTCTCTTTATTTTCTGTTTTATTTCTCTCTCTCACTCTTTTCTTTCATTTCACATATGAATCGGTTGAAATAAAAAACAATAAAAATGCATCCACAGTAGATTGAAAAAAAATCTCTTTATTTCTTGATTTTTTAGATTATAAATGGTTTGTTCCCCTAGTTCTCACTTTGTTTTCTCTCTTTTTATTCTTTGTATTTCACATTAATTTTTATACAATAAGCAAGTGATTTTTTTACCATAAACCCCAAGAGATTTACACATCTCATTTGAAAAAAGGATTCAAATCCTTGAAATTTTGGTTCTTGTTTTAGATAGGCTTAATACAAAAATAAGTGTCTAAACTTTGCATCGAAAAATGTTTTAGTGCCTAAAGAATTTTTCGCTAAAAATAGGTGCCTAGCGTTTTCTCCTTACAATTTTAAGTGCCCAGCCTTAACTACTGTTAAAAAAAACTTGCATCAAATTAAAACGCAACATGTTTCAAGATTTTTTATTTACTGATAATTTCTTTAAATTCAAATAATATTAGAATAACAAATAATATTATTTTAATTGTGTTTTATTTTAACCTAAAGCGAAAAATTAAAATTTACGTCCGAGTTGGGTTTTAAATAAACCCTAAATAAAAATAAAAAAATTGATTTTGTTTTAAGGTTTTTTTATTTGGGGTTTAGATTATAAGAACAAATCGAATAAGTTTATACACATCACATTAGTCAGGTTGCAAAGAATGAAACCCTAACAGCAAAAAAGGAAGCAATTTCGAGTCAAGTTTTTTAGAGGTAAAGTTTCGATATTTGTATTGCTTAAGTTGTCAATTAAAAGTTGTCTTTTTGTAACCAAAATTAGAATGTAATTGTAACACCCTCAACCCACATCCGACCCAAATACGAATATGAGGTGTCACATTGACTTTTCAAATCATTGACTTCTAAAAGTAGTTGGAAATTTTAAACATTTATTTGTATTAAAATGGTGGAACCCTTAAATGAAAGCAAAAAATTAAAAATTCAATCTCATACTAAAAATAAATACTTAATTACTTACATAAATATAATAAAGTATGATTACAAAAAGTTGATCAAAGTATATGCGATTTAAACATTTAATTGCATGCCAACAAAATTCAGTAGAACAAAATAACATATTGTTTAAATCGTTTATGATCTAATCTTTAGTAGAGATATGTTGTCCTGACCTAGCTTTGTTCTCTTGACTTTTTTGAACCTACGTGTGAAAACACTCACACACTAAGTCTTTGACTTAGTGAGCCATAATGTGCATAATAAAACATTAAAACATTTAATCTTAATCTTAACCTTTTGTAAAAATCATAAGATAGAAAAACCATAGTATATATCATAAAACAAGAACTTATATGTTATCATGCACTTTTAATTCATGTCATTTCTTTTAATAGCCCATGGTATATCATTGAGAACTTAAGGTATACGAGTACATTGAGATTGTGCACTAGGTTGCAATCGAAACTGCCACATAGAATTGTACCAAAGTGTCGCGTAAAATATGCATGAAGTGCCATGTAGAAATTTTCCCGAATGACCACGTAGAAATTTGTCCCGAATAACCATATAGAATTGGCCAGAAAGACCGTATAGAACCCTCGACTCTTTGTATGCTAATTATCCTCTAGCTCTCATATCACATACTTTTGGACTTTACCATTTATACATTTCCCATAGCTTATATCATGTATTCATATAATCACATAAATCAATAACACATAGTATAAAATCCAAACAGTGCATGTACGAGTAGTAATAGAATCAAAACCATGTTTATATTCATGTAAACATGTATTCATAATATTAATAAACTTTCAAAATATTGTTTTAATCAAAACATTGGAAATAGACTCATCGCAAGTCTTCTTTCCGTATAACCATATATTATAGTAGTATGCACTCACCTTTGCCACACTTAGTCCTAGCAAAATCCTTATCACTCTTGGTCAATATCTTATAACGTCGAATCGTCCGGAACTTGCCTTCGTTCAATATCTACACAATAATACGATCGATATGAATATCAAGGTTCACATTACTATTAATCAATCATCAATAACTTAAATTAAAAGAAACATCTAATTCACAATTTCAAGTTGAATGGTATAGGTACTCTATGCCCAATACTGATACTTCCTCACTATGGTATCGATATTATCCTTCAGTATCGATACCCAACCTGCATTCTGGAGTTTGTCTTCAAAATGGATACTTGTCCGCTAGTATCGATACCCTCATTATCGATGCTACTTCTTCAGTATCGATATTGTTCTACTGATTCATACAATTTAATCGATTTTTGGTTTGAAGTATATATACTGTTCATCCAGTGTCGATACCCTTGTTTAGAAATTACCTATTTCAACTCAAAAATTGACCAAAACTTACCTAAATCTCTCACTTTTATCTCTTTTCAAGCCTTTAAACTCAACTACACTTATAAAAACCAACTTATATCACTTTAACATTCCTAAACATCCAAAATCTTACTAAAACACTTGAAACTAAAAATCACACCCGTTATTCAACATATCCCAAATCCTTTTCCAACACCTTAATATTCTTATTATAGATTATGACAAGTCAAATATAACTTCAAAATCCATTTACTGAACATTTCTCATCAATTCTCTCAAAAAACCTCTTTACTCAATTACCAATAATTTATCAATCTCTTAATTTCTACTTCTCTTTAAGTTCTCAAACTTCTCTAATACCCCAAGAATCAAAACTAATGAAAAATTACAAGAAATAACTAACTTAAAGATTCCTACCTTAGCTATGAAGTCACGGTGGAGAGGAGGAAAAAGACTTCTCTTTAAGTTCTCAAACTTCTCTAATACCCCAAGAATCAAAACTAATGAAAAATTACAAGAAATAACTAACTTAAAGATTCCTACCTTAGCTATGAAGTCACGGTGGAGAGGAGGAAGAAAAGATGAAGAGATAATTCTAGACTTTATTTTTCTATCTTTTCTCCACATGCTTTATTTCTTTTAAAATGAATATTAAATTCCTTTATTTTATAAAGATTATAATGCCCTTTCAAATCTTCAATCTTTGATTTAAGTCCTATACACAAAATTTTAGAATCAATCATTGAACTATTCAATTTATCAAAATAAATCATGAAATTTTAAAATCTTACACTTTAGTCACTAGCTCGTTGTTTGGGGTGTTATAATAATACTTTGATTTTGACAGGTTAATGTGAAGTCCACAGATAAAGTATTGTTTTTCTATTGTTGGGGAACATCTTGACCAAGACATAAGATACATACATTTTTTGGGAATATAAATATAGCAGAGTTGTGCTGCTAATTTGTTTCACATAAACTATTAAGTTGCTGATTTAGGTTAGTATTACAAGATTTGTGTTGTTGATTTTGTGGACATAAGTTCTCTGTATGTGTGTTTTTTTTAAATTGGTATATATAGACATAAGATAAATGAGTTTATGCTTATTAGGATTAACAAGATTATGTTAATATTGTACTAATAAAACGATGAACACTTTAAAAAAATTAGAAAACTAAACTAATAAGGTGGTAAAGTAATACATTGTAAACTAATAACATTTTGTTAGGATTGTACTAATAGAACAATAAACACTTTAAAAAATGAATGTAAAACTATGTTTCGATATAACAAATTAAGGAAAAATGTTTTTGGACTTGAATTGTATTTATTCAAAGTTTTTCAAAGATTTTAAAAATAATTCAAAGTCCATTTAAATTGGAATTGAGCACAAAATACAAAGAATTACCGATATTGTTCTTTACAGTATCGATACCACATGAACGATACTGATATTGTTTTTATGGTATCGATACCATAGGCAAAGGTAGTATCGATACTACCATGAAGACTCAAATTCCAGAATACAAAAATGGTACCGATAACATGCAAGGGTATCAATACCATAGTGCAAACTAGTATCGATACTCCTTAGAGAGTATCTATACCACAAGGCTCCAACGACTAGTTAATTTGAATTTAACAAAGGTAGTACGGATACCCCCATAGTGGAGTACCAATACTTCCTGTTCTGGAAAACCTTATTTTGTAGAAAATTAATCCCCAACGGCTCCAAAACATCCCCAACGGCTAGATACGACTTCAAACTCATTTCAAGCTATAAAAACAAGTGGATGACACTTGAAGAAAGTATATAACACTTATCCAAGCAATCAAACATAAGAGAAGAGTTTTTCAATATTCTTTAATCTTTCTCTTGTAAATATTTTTGTTCTTGTGAGCTTAATTCTTGTAAACACCTAACTTAGAGAGGTTTTCTTGTTTATATTTGCTTTCATTGTAAAGGGGTTTTGGTTCTAGCTTAGCCTACTAAAAGCTAGGGAAAGGTTCTAGTTTAGCCCATGAAAAACTAGGGAGTTTGTAAAGGTTATCTCTTTGTCCTTGAAAAATAAAGAACAAATTAGTGAATTTGTTAGAAAAATCCTTGGTGAGGAGCTAAGGTAGTGGATGTAGAATTGGTTAATAAGTCGAACCACTCTAAATCGATGTGTAAATTTTCTATCTTTCAATCTCCTTACTCCCTAAACACAAGAACCGACTCAACCCCTCTTGGCGAACCATTTCTGTTATCGATTCGAGCTTCCGCAAATCCCAACAATTGCTATCAGAGCTTGACTCGTTAGAAGGCTTCACATCCTTGAGACAATCCTTGAAGAATCTCTACCGATTCCAGATGCAACCAACAAAGAAATGACTTTAACCTTCGGTGCCTATTATATTGAAGATTCACATATTCAAAGATTCACAACCGGTCAACAAGCCACCATTCTTCAATGGAGAAAATTATGCCTCTTGTAAGAATAAGATGATGTTCTTTATTCATGCCTACGATCTAGGAGCTTGGAACTCAATCATGATGGGTTATTCCACTCCACCGGTGAGTACGACGATTTGAGTAATAAAGAAAAGAAAAAGTTCCAGCTTAATGCTAAGACTATGCACATTCTCTTTTGTACTTTAAGCCAAGAAGAATATGAAAGAATATCCTATTTTTCCAATGCCAATGAGATTTGGGATAAGCTCCTAGTCACTCATGAAGGAATAGAAGAAATGAGGGAAACAAAGATAAGTTTTCTCAACCATAGCTACGAGAACTTCAAGATGAAAACTGATGAAGACATCAAAACTATGACGGATAGATTTTCCGTGATTGACAACAATCTCAAGGGATTTAGAGATGTAATCCCTAATGAGAAACTTATGAGGAAGATTATATACTCTATTCCTAAGTCATGGCAATCGAAGAAGATAACTATTATCGAAGCTAGAGACCTAAAGTCTCTCACTCTCGATGAGCTAATTGGTTCTCTTCTCACTCATGAGTTGATGGTGAAGGAAGAGGAAGAAGATAAAGAGAAGAAAAATAAGAAGAATGAGGAGGTAGACATTGCCTTCAAGTCCACCAACGAGAGCTATCAAGACTCAAGTGAAGAGGTGGATGAAGACGATGATAAACAAGAAGAGATGGCAACCTCTTAAAAGAACTCAAGAGATTCATGTCTTCCAAGGAAGTGAACCATGAATCAACCAAGAAGAAGAGTCCCCTGGTGTGCTTCAATTGTCAAAGAACGGGGCATGTCAAATATAATTATCCCTTTCTAAGAAAAAAGAGATCATCTAAGAAGAAGGCATTTGTGGCAACTTGGAGTGATGAAGATAACTCTAATGATGATGAAGAAGTAGTCAACCTATGCCTCATGGCCAACGAAGAAGATTATGAGGTATCTTCTAACTCAAATGAATTAAATTCATATTCTTTTGATGAGTTACAAGATGCTTATAATATGTTGTATTTGGGATTTGAGACCATGAATTCCAAATATAAGAAATTAATTTCAAAACTTAAAAATGAAAATAATTTGGTTTTGAAAGCAAAAGTTGATTTTGAAAATCAAAATGAAATTTTGCAAAATGATTTAGAGCTTTCAAAAGTCAAAATCAATGATTTAGAAAAAGAAAATTTTGATTTAAAAGTTAAGCTTGAAAGCTTAACAAAAGAAAAAGAATTAATTTCTAAAAACAACTCATTATGTTTAAAAATGGCAAAATGCTCACATTGTCATTTTCATGGTCATTTGGAACATATTTGTCCTATAAAGAAAAGAAAATCTTTTAAAATTAGACAAGTATGTGTTCCCAAAGGAACAAGGGGCATTGAAACTAACATTCAATGATCCAAAGAAATTTGGATACCAAAATCTACTTAAATGTCTCTTGTAGGTGTGTGGGAGCAATGATTATGAAAATGGAGATATTCAAATACTCTAGCCACACATGAAAAAGGAATAGGTAACCTCTAAGCTTAATGATTTTAATTTTGTTTATTTGGTTGCTCATTTTGGTTTAAGCATGCATGAGTTTTGATTTTTAAATGATTATGTGTTAATTATCATCTCATGTATGTTAAAAAGATGTTATGATATCAACTTTTCAAATACTTTGATTTTACAAATTTTAAATTTTTGACCTTAATTTTTAAATGTTTATGCATGTGATTTAAAATGTAAATTATATCTCTCTAACAATTGATATCAAAATTTTCAAATGCATAACATTTTTGGAAAACTTTATGCATATGCACTTAATTTCAATAATTGATATTGCATAAAGTGTTTTAGACTTGGATATATTGAATTTCATGTGTTACTAACATATTTGTTTATTTTTTGATGAAATTCAATTTTGTTTAAGTGTCAAGTTCTTAAAGCTAAATTTTGTTTGGAATGCGCTTTTTGAGGGAGAGCTTTGATTTTTCAAATGATATTTTAAATGTCAAGTTTACCACTTACTCTCCAATGTTATTTTAGAACTTTAAAGATTGAATTATTTTTGATATAACAAAAAGGGGGAGAAGTATTGGTTTGAAAATTTCAATTTCTTAATGAAAAAAGGGAGCTGAACATTTTCATATATTTTCCAACAATTGTTTTTTTTCATTAAACATTTTATTATGGGAGAGTTTTGCAAAAAAAAAACAATTTTTCAAATGTTTTGTTATATCAAAAGGGGGAGATTGTAACACTATGCTTCGATATAACAAATTAAGGCAAAATGTTTTTAGACTTGAATTGAATTTATTCAAAGTTTTTCAAAGATTTCAAAAATAATTCAAAGTTCATTTAAATTGGAATTGAGCACAAAATACAAAGAAGTACCAATATTGTTCTTTGCAGTATCAATACGAATGGTATCGATATTGTTCTTATGGTATCGATACCATAGGCAAAGGTAGTACTGATACCATCAAGGTAGTATTGTTACTACCATAAAGGCTCAAATTCCAGAATGCAAAAATGGTACTGATACCATGCAAGGGTATCGATACCATAGTGCAAAGTAGTACCGATACTCCTTAGAGAGTATCGATACCACAAGGATCCAACGGCTAGCAACGACTAGTTAATTTGAATTTAACAAAGGTAGTATCGATACCCCATAGTAGAGTACCGATACTTCTAGTTCTGGACAACCTTATTTTGCATAAAATTAATCCCCAACTGCTCCAAAACATCTCCAATGGCTAGATACGACTTCAAACTCATTTCAAGCTATAGAAACAAGCTGATGACACTTGAAGAAAGTATAGAACACCTATCCAAGCAATCAAACACAAGAGAAGAGTTTTTCAATCTTATTTCATCTTTCTCTTGTAAATATTTTTGTTTTTGTGAGCTTAATTCTTGTAAACGCCTACCTTAGAGAGGTTTTCTTATTTACATTTCCTTTCATTGTAAAGGGGTTTTGGTTCTAGCTTAGCCTGCTGAAAGCTAAGGAAAGATTCTAGTTTAGCCCGTGAAAAACTAGGGAGTTTGTAAAGGTTATCTCTTTGTCCTTGAAAAATAAAGAACAAATTAGTGAATTTGTTAGAAAAATCCTTGGTGATGAGCTAAGGTAGTGGATGTAGACTTGGTTGAGAAGTCGAACCACTATAAATCATGCAAATTTTCTATCTTTCAATCTCCTTACCCCCTAAACACAAGAACCGACTCAACCCCTCTTGGCGAACCATTTCGGTTGTCGATTCGAGCTTCCGCAAATCTCAACAATAAAGACTACACTAATAAAGTTGTAAAGTAATACACTTTGTTTCATTAAAAAAACAATGAACAGATTAACAATACGTTAAAAACATATTAAACCACTTATTTTAATAACATATTAACCATGTTTATAATATTAAAAATACTAATATATATTTTTATTTATTTCAGACTATGAATGCTTCCAGTGGTCCTAATGTTGATGAGATCATTTATAATGACTTAAATGATACTGATGGAAATAGTAGTAGGTCAGATTGGTTAGATAAAGACAATTTATTATCAGATAATGATGATGAGGAAATAGTTGCAATTAAAAGTAAGTTCAGAGTATTCCAAAGGAAAATAAAAATAGATCTGTTAATGTAGAATACTTGAGAGTTAATGTTGAACAGGAGGGTAGAGTTGATATTGAACATAATGAGAACATATGTTTCTATCGAGGAAAATGAAGAAGCTTTAAGGGGTTTAGATAGTAGAGAGGAAATTGATTACTTAGACTCTTCTGACATTGATAGTTATGAGACAGACTTAGATGGTGATATTATTTGTAAGAAGAGTGGTAAGGTATTTTTTTATGCTTCAACTGTTGAACCGAACTTCCAGGTGGGAATGATATTTGAATCTCAACAACAATTTAAGGATGCTCTTTATGCTTATACAGTAGCTAATAGTTTTGATTTTAGGTTTGTTTCAAATAGAAAAGAGAAAATTAGGTTCATGTGTAAGAGAAATGGATGCCCTTTTGTTATACATTCTTATTGGGATAAATTTGATGAGTGTTACTAGATCAAGACATTAGTGACTAAGAACAAGTGTTCTATGGATTTTAAGAACATAAGAGCAAATTACAAGTTGATAGGGAAACATTTTCTTCCAAAGTTTAGGATTGTACCTAACTTAAAGATTGTAAAAATGCAAAGACTTAGCAGGGAGGAGCTCAAAGTTGACTTACCGAAGAATACATGCTTTAAAGCTGGGAAATGTGCTTTAGAAAATATCAAGGGTAATGTTGCCGTCGAGTTTGAGAAACTATTTGATTATGTTTATGCTTTAAGGAGTAGTAATCCAAACGGAGCATTTGAGCTTATGGTTGAAAGGCCCAACGAAACTGAAAAACCCAAATTTAAGAGGTTTTATGTGTGTTTTAGTGCACTGAAGAAAGAGTTTAAAAGGTTTTGTAGACCTATAATTTCATTGGATGGTTACTTCTTGAAAGGGTTATTCAAATGTGAATTTTTTTTTGTTGTGGGTAAAGATGGAAACAAAAAAAATTTCCTATAGCTAGGGCAGTAGTGGAGGTGGAAAACAATGAGACTTGGGCATGATTTTTGTAACTTATTTTGAATGACTTGGACTTGTGAGATGTTTCTCACCTCACTTTGGTTAGTGATATGCATAAGGTATAATTCTATTCAATTAATTTTTTTCTATGCAATTTGAAATTTATAAAATATTTAGATAATAATTCTTATATTTATTGCCTTTTTTTGTTGTTATGAAGGGGATGCTTGAAGAGGTTATTCTATGCTTACCAAATGTGGAGCAAATATTTTGTGCTAGACATATGTATTCCAATTGGAAGAAACTGCACAGAGGTGGTGACCTTCAGCGGCTATTTTGGTTATGTTGCAAGGCTACAACTCGTCCTCAAATCAAACATCATTCTTCAAAAATTGGACGATTAAAGAAGACATCATTTGATGACCTAATGGCAAATGATCCACATCATTGGTCCAAAGCCTTATTCTCTACTAGGTCTAAGTCTGACACAGTTGATAATATTTTTTCAGAGGATTTTAATTCAATCATTCTAGGGGCTAGGTTTAAGTCTATAATCTAAATGTTTGAGAACATTATACATTATGTCATGTTTAGGCTAGTTCAAAATAAGAAAAAACACATTTAATTGGGAAAGTGAATTGTGCCCTAGAGTTGAAAAAAAACTTGAAATTCAAAAGGGTATGAGTGCATATTGTCATGTGATTTGGAATGGGGCTGAAGGGTATGAGGTCATGTGTCATGAAGACACATTTGTTGTTGATTTTAGGGGCTGGTCATGCACTTGTAGAGTATGTGACCTAACATGTATTCTATGTCCCCATATTATATGTGTCATATTATATAGAGGAGACAAATTAGAGGATTCTATATTTGATGCATACAAAACACATGTATTTATTGATTTATACACTGTTGTCCTACCTTCAATCCCAAGTGAAAAATTCTAGAAAACACAAAAATGGGCACCTTTGATCCTCCATTGAAGAGAAACTTATCTAGAAGGCCAAAGCATAAAAGAATAAGAGATGAATGTGAAATGCATACTCAGAACAAGTGGACGGGACGGGGATCAAGAATGACTTGTAGATTTTGTGGGGTTGTTGGACATAATATGAAAACATGTCCAAACAAAAATCCAGCCAATGTAAGTTTTTTAGTTTACTAAAACATTAAACTTTATTATTTAAATTGTTGAGGTTGTTAAATTTTTTTTTTGCATTAACAGCCTGGAAGACCAAGCCAAGTGGTGTTTTTTAGACCTCACAGAAGATTAACTTCTCATTCTGCTGCAACATTTTCTGCCCCTGCTGCAACATATTCTGCCCCTACTGCAACATATTCTTAACAGTCCGCTATATATTGCTAAGCCTCCAAGAAAAAGAGGACCAAAGATGCCTACCAAGGCCTAACAAAATCATATAGATACCTTAGAAAATGATGCTTATGTTGGATATTTTGTGATGCTATATGTTTAGTTATTATGTTCCAAACAAGTTATATGTTGGATACCTTAGAAAATCATATTTTGTGATGTTGGATACCTTCTGTTATATGTTTAGTTATTATGTGCCAAACATGTTATTATGTGTATGTCATGAGCTGTTATATTTTATGATGTTAGATATCATGTATCAAACAAGTGTTGACTATTGTTATATTTTGTGTATGACAAACACCTATTTTCTTATATGTTTAGTTATATTTTCTGTAAATTAATGTTGATTTGGTGTTAGCAAATGTTCATTTATGTCATGCAAATGTTATTATGTCCAAATTAATGTCATTAACAAAACACTGTCAAATAAAATAGATATCAAACATTTTACTTGTCTTCACATATCAAACATAATACATAAGTAAACATTTTAATTGGTCTTCACATATCAAACAAAACACATAACCAAACATTTTTCTTAGTCTTAACACATCTAAACTTTCTTATGCTATCTAAAAACCTAATTTTATCATAATATACAATATCCATGAAGTAAAAAAAACTATCTTATAGTATAGTGAGTTGTTCCTCATGTTTGTTGCATTCACTTTATACGCTCTAATTTTTTCTTTTTGATCTTCCGCTAATGTTCATAGCCTCTGAACTTCATCAAATATAACAAGTTTCTTCAATTCATTGTTTTCAGCCTTAATCTTGTAATTCTCCATCATTAAAATTTCAAGTTAACCTCTCGAATCTTTAATTACAGAACCATTGCTTTCTTCCTTGTCAAGCCACTGAAAAAACTTGCAACAATTCTAGGGAAAATTTAAGTAAAAAATAATAGAAAAATTTATACCAATCAAAAAAGCTTTATAAGTTCTTATACGGGAACAATAATTTACAATAAATGAAAATAGAAGAAACCTAATTTGATGGAAACACCCACAAATCGAATAACCATAAAATCGAACAACCCATAAAATAGAACACTAAAATGTTAAATTTAAAATATTTTTGAAATTATTTAATTTTGAATTTAGAAAATAAAAATGATCTCTTTCTCTTAGGAACACCCATAAAATCTTCTTCCTTTGCTCCAAGGCATACTTGAACTGCATATGGGGGCTTTCATTTTGCAATAACAATACATGACCCTCAAACTCTAACATGATTTTGAGGATTCACTCGATAACTCTGACAAATAAAGAGTAAATAGAAATTTTGAGTAATTTTTAGGGCTTCAATCTATGTTTTTCCACTTAACCATAAACCTTAGATTGAAATAGAGAAATGGAAGAATAATGAAAGGGAGAGGAGAGGACAATGTTTAGAGGAAACATTGAGGAGAAAGAAATGCTCGGTAACTTTTCATTTAACCCTAAATGATAATTAAAATAATATTATATGTTATTTTTATTTTATATTAAATTAACATTTGAATTTAAAGAAATTATCAATAAATAAAAAATCTTGATATGTGTCGTGTTTTAATTGGATACAAGTTTTTTTAACGACAGTTAGGGTTGAACACTTAAAATTATAATAGGAAAAAATTAAGCACCTATTTTTAGTAAAAAAAAATTTATGCACTAAAACGTGTTTTTCTAGGTAAAGTTTAAGCACTTATTTTTTTTTATTAAGCCTTTATATTTTTTCAACAACTCAAAAAATTGTTGTTAATTGAAAAGTGGAGGAAACCTAAACACAATGCGTAAAGTGCACACACGTGTAAGTTAGCAGGTTCTTCTTAGACTTGCAACAGCATGAAAACCCTCTTCATGAGTTATTGACATATTTAGGCTTCAAGCTTTATCTATCAATTGGGTCTTGTAACATCACAACTAGAATAAAAAAATATTTGAATCTTATTTTAGACGGAAATAAGTGTCTATATATATATCATACTTGTACTAAATAATAAATTTTGTACTAATTAAATAAATTATTAAGGTAGTTGTATTATGTGAAAATCTAATTTAAGATTAATTTACGATGAATTTTAATTTAAAATATTATTTCATCATATTTAAACATTATATAATTGACAATAATTTTAATTATAATTGTTAATTTAATTCGATCCCATAAATTGATTTGATATTGATTAGAGAAATTAAAAAAAAACTAATATTTTTTAATCAATTGATAAAATATATATATATATATATATATAAATATAATTATTTAGATTGAAAATCATTAAAAAATTAATTTTTTTATTATTAAAATAACTTAAAACGTTAATATTCAATTTATCTATTACGAAATCTACAAAAACAAAATATAAGAGTAACTCAAATTTAATGGAGATAAGGTCTGCGGCACACGAGAGGAAAAATAAATATTTAAAATACGCGGCACTCGAGAGGAAAAAATAAACATTTAAAAAGGCGGTGGAGTGCGAGAGACTCCGAGGAAAAAGAGAAGAAAAGAAAAATGAAATACTGAAAAAATTCAGGTAAATTTATTTATTTAATTTTAAAGATTTTTTAATTATTGATTTTTGTTTATGTGGGAAAGAGTAAATTCAATTCTGTTATTAATTGCCGCTTCAAGACATATTTTTCCTCAGATCATCATGAGAGAAAGATAAAAATGTTAAATTCATGAAGAGCAAAAATTGAAATGTTTTAGTTTATTATTATTGCATGTATAACTTTGTTTTATTCTACATTTTTAATGTCATTTTTTCCTGTATAACAACGGAGAGGACATTTTGAAGTATAAATTGGGGGATTGAGATTGAAATTTGAGTGGAAAATTTATCCCGGGGATAACGAGTGAGGTAGGGAGGGGGATCCAAGTGAGGAAGAGAGGAGTTAATTTAATGTTAGATTTGCGCGATCGTTTGCGTCCGCTATGGCGGCGGCGAAAATAGCATCTATTGTGGTGAGGCGGGAGGAGCGGCGTATTGAGGAGCTTTACAATGCGAATTAAGATACTCTACGAGCCGGAACATTGTAATATCAAATTTTCTCTTCTATAGGGTTTTGTTTAATTTTAGCGACTAGAAACATTTCAATATTGAATTCATTGTTTCGAAATTTAATTGATGGTGTTTTCGAGTTGAACTTTTCTATTCATTTGGATGCCATGGAATATGTGGAAATGCTAGTAATATTTTATCATTAAAAACAATGTATCTCTATTCTGGTGTTGGGTGGCCTATGTTAGGAACTAGGGTTTTAGGTTTTGGAAATTGGATATATTTCTTCCCTTCCTTATTGTGTTCAGTTGTGCAACATTGTAGGACACTGTGTTAGGCATCTGTGAGGAGTTTAGATGCAAGGGCTTGCCATTTCGGTGGTTTTAGATGTTATTAAATAGAGAAGTTTTTTACTATGGGTTTACTTGGAGAACATTTTTTTAATGATGCATTTTTGGTGCAGTTTGATTGCCTTTTATAAATATTGCGTTCAAGGTCCAGTGCATGAGATGGTATTAAGAAGAATTGGTGAGAACAGGTAATCTGCAATCTATGCTCTTAACTTGCAAATGCTTTTCTTTATCAATCATGTTGGTACAATAATGTTTTTGATTGAAAGAAGGATAGACATCTATTTATTGGCACTGACTAAAGAAAGTGCCTAGTTCTTTGCTGTCGCTCTCCTCAAAAGAAAGTGCCTAGTTCTTTGCTGTCGCTCTCCTCATAAGACTATAATACACGGTATTTAGTTATGGTTAACTTTAGCATTTTCCTGGTGAAGCGTGTTGAAAACCAGATGAACAGATAGGTAGGGGATGAAGAATGATAGATTAGAAAATTACTTTACTTTCCCCTTGTGCTTTCTGGGAATGGTTTAGAAGTGGAGTGCAAGAAAATTATGTACTTATTTCTTAGTTTTTGTATGCTGTCTCCCAATCTCATTTGTTTTCGCTGGATTCATATTTGTTGGCTTAGCAAATGGTCTCCCTTCATCGTTTCCATTTTCTATGTTCTCTCAGTACCAAGTAAAATGTTATTGTCATGCATGCATCCATTTCCCGACTTAAATTGGATTACGTCTACTCAGCATATATGGATCCTGTTGAGGAGCTGGTATGATTTTTTTAAAGATTCCTAGCTCTTAGAATTTAAAGCACTTCATTGCATTATAACTTTTATTGCAGTTTGGTGGTGCTAATTTTCTGCACCGTTCAGTTTCAATGATGAAAAGTGCGCTCTATTAGAAATGTCATCGATTTGCTTCTAAATATTAATCTTTGGAATAGTTTTAGTGTATGGTTGATTGTTTTGTATAAAAAGTTTGCCTAGTCAGAAGATTTTAGATTCAATAAAATATTAGATTGGTGCTTTGTTTGATTCCTTTTTTTAACCTTTCTAGATAATTTCTCTGATGCAAAGCTCATTATTTTCCTGTTAGTATATCTTCCAGAGTAGAAAGCAGTTAATCTTCTTTTTTATGATGGTTGAATTAAAAATTATTCACACTTGCTATTAGTATTTTTGTTCCATAGGATCAGTTAATTTTTTCTTTTAGTAAAGGGAATAAAGTACATGTTTGTTAAAAGGCATGCATCTTTCCTTTCCATTTATTATTTGCTTATTTGTTCTTTTGTTTTTTTATTCTTAGGTACCATGAAAAAGAGTAGAAAGGTTTATTTGGTGTAACATGAGTCAAAAAGTTCATCCCAAAGCAGAATCTATAACCTGCAACGTTTGCTCTGCCCCTTTTTCATCTTGTATGCACCATAGTATAGCTCAAATGGGATTAAAAAGTGATGACTTTTCCAATGAATCTGATCCTGTTGATGTGGCAAGTCTGCACTCTAACAACAAGGATACAACAGGTGACAGCTTACAACATACCCTGCGTGAAGCAAACAATTTACTAGGTGTCAATTCAAATCATGATTCTTACTCCAAACATATAGAAACTAAAGCAACTATAAGGCCATCTGGTGTATTTGATGAAGTAGATGATGTTGGGATTCAAAGGGCCTTCTCAAATAAATATGATGGTTTCAAAAGTGTTGAAGGCCATGATGATAATATTTCTTCTGCTAGTAGATCCAATGATGCAAATAACAACAATTTAGATATTAAGGATTCATCTCTTAGTTCATTGTCAGTTTGTAGTCTGGGATCCGAAAAGTTGCTCTCTTCCCAGAAGCTAGACTTGTCTGAACTTCTTTCCATAAAGGAGGAAGATGCTGATAGTAATTCACTGAGGATACAAAGCCCATATTCACATTCTCAAAGTGGCAAAGTTGCTATTGGAGGCAGTTCTGAGATATCTGCCAAAATTCGGAAGTGCGAAGCAGATATCGACAAAAATAGTGGTGTCCCGCCAGGTAATGGTGGTAAAAGTTTGAATGAAGGCGAGCAAGATGAGTTGACTGAGTTTGTTGAATTATCTGACAAGAAGGAGTTTCCTTTGCAAGCACTTTCTGCAGATGAGGGTTATGAATCAGATGCTTCGGAAGATGTCAGTAATTATGTTTTATTCTTTGTTTGAAGAAAGTCTGCATGCATTGACTGATATAACTGGGTTCCTTGGGACTGATTGTTGTATTATATAAAACCGGATTCCATCTAATTTACATTACTTAAAGAGAATTGGTTCTTTTCTTTCTTTACCCTTGCAGGACTGCTAGATTTGTTGTTTATTTAACTTCAAAAAAATTGATCAAATACTCATTCATATCAATAATTTTGCTGATTTGTGTGTTCTTTGTTTTCCCAATTGTTTGCAATAGGTTAAAGTATGTGATATTTGTGGGGATGCAGGACAAGAGGATTTGCTTGCTATATGTAGCAAGTGCTCTGATGGGGCAGAGCACACGTAAGTGCACTGATCCCTCTATCCTTATGTTTCTTCTGTAAGTTTTATTGATATTTTGTTTTTAATTCTATTGATCAGTTATTGTATGCGAGAAATGCTTCAGAAAGTTCCTGAAGGTTATTGGCTTTGTGAAGAATGCAAGCTTGTTGATGAGACTGAATCCCAAAAACAAGGTTAGTTATCAAACTGATGGAACAGAAAATGGCACTCTGACAGGTCCTGTACTGAACTCCTTTCGCAATTGAATTTTCAAGGTTTGAATTTTGGAAAAAGCAAACGAAGTTGGCTCAAGTATGCAGAGCTTAGCTAAGAGGCATGCTGAAAATCTAGAGAGTGCTTTGGCTCCGAAACAGAAGGCTGTTGAAACAAGTATGGGATCACCAGAACCATTGAGCCCTAATAGAGTATCTGCACTGTCTCGAGGGGGTTCATTCAAGGACTTAGACAAGGGGAAAGTGAAGCCATATCTGCAAAATTCTTTTGGAAACCATTCTGGTAATGATATGCCAGAAACTGTACGTTCTCCTTCTGGTACACAACTACAAGCACCAAAGGGTAAGTGAACTGAATTTGTTGGCTAAATTTTTTCCTATATTTGTTATTTTTACACATTGGCATACCATTCTACTTGATACAGGTACCTCATTTAAATCAAATTCATTCAATAGTTTGAACTCCAAATGGAGAGTCAAGGTTGTAGATGAAGTTGTATTTCCGAAACAGAAAAGTGCTAGAGAACATGAATCCCTTGATAGCAGGGAGGAACTTGGTAGAATGATGGACAAATCCTTCTCATTTAAATCCGCTAACTCAGGAAAGTTGAATACCGGGGAATCAAAGTTTAAAAGGCTATCATCTAAATATCTGCATGTTCAAGATCAGAAAGGATCAAAGATAGATAGAGAGCAGATATCATTAGAAAGGAAAAGTTCCTCAAAGTCGGTTCGCTCGGGTTCTACTGTCTCCATACACAAGGTTGATAAGAAACAGACACCTCGCTCTGACATAATTTTCCATTCATCTGCAAGCAACTACAAAGAAACTAAGGTTGCTCAGTCTGATGGAAAACAAAGTACTTTATCAAAATCTACCAGCAATCTAGATCGCAAAGCTGTAGAAAGTGCAATTACTTCTGGTACGTTGTCACATTCTTATGGAGGGACTACTTTTTTTCGTTTTAATGTTGACTTGAATGTTTTGCTGTGTATTCTCTATGTTACCTTGTCTTTGTTTCTGTTTCCTTTGGTTCACCCTGACAAGTTAAGAGCATTCTTCTTATTTTGCAGATGTTGTGGTTCCATCAACCAATGGATGTATTCCTTTTGAACAGAAATTAAACCAACTAAACCAGTTGGAGCAACATAATAATTTTATTGGAGTTATGTCAGATGAGCCATGTCTGTCATTAGATTCAACAAACCAGAGTGAGAAATCTAGGGAGAGCTCTGTTAGTCGCTCCTCAAAAAGTGTTCCATGTCTAAAACACAAAGAAACAAGTCATACAGTTGACTCTTGTCTAGTTTCTAAAGCTTCTGGTGCTGATAAGTCTGATCCAAGGACATGTAGGGAGGACACATATAAAGGCAATAAGTTGAAAGCTGCAATTGAAGCAGCTATTCGTTTGAGGCCTGGAATACATGACAGAGCATCTCATGTTCCATCATCAATAACTAATAAGACAAAGAATATGATTCCTGTCAAACGTATACATGAAGGGCAAGAAAATCTTTGTAATCAGGCTTCCATTGGTAATATCAAGCAGCTTAATTCACATTCCACTGATGCTGTCTCTGCGGTTTCTTCTGTTGTCAATCTTTCAATGAGAGAGATATCCATCCCTCCTTTAGCCTCGAGGTCTGCTGTCTCAAATAGTTCAGCCATCCCAGAACATGAATGCATCTGGCAGTAGGATTCTTTCCCTTCTATTGAACTATTTTTCCCCATTGTACCATTTTCATTTATTGCTGCAGCATACTATGCCTTTAGATTTTTCTCAAATGAGATCAATCCTGTTACTTTTATGCAGGGGAGCTTTTGAGGTGCATAAAAGTGGAAAACTTCCAGGGTTTTCTGCTGAAATTCAAGCCCATCTCTCAACACTTGCATCGCCTCAAGTGCTTGAAGTTGTCAACTCTTTTCCCCACAAAGTTTCCTTGAATGAAGTACCTCGCTTGAGCACTTGGCCGACACATTTTCATGACAGTGGTCCTAAAGAAGATAATATAGCTCTATATTTCTTTGCCAAGAACCATGAAAGGTATATTTGAACATATGTTGTATTGTTCTCATTGTTCGGACTTCCTCTTCTTCTTTCCATTCTCCATTTGGATTGATCACTGATGCAATTTTTCTCAATTCTCTCTTAAAACTTAGTTTTGTGTTTTTCGTTTCAGTTATGAGAACTACAAGGCCCTTCTGGATACCATGGTCAAGAATGACTTTGCTCTCAAGGGAGCTTTTGAAGGTGTTGAACTGTTGATATTCCCATCCAACCAACTTCCTGAAAATTGCCAGCGTAAGATTTGCTGCAAAATTGAGATACTAAAATACGGTATTGAACCCTGTAATTTTTCTTGGTTTGACTGTATGCTTTGATCTAAGAGTCGTGAAAAGGCTTGGATAAAGGGTTATGTCTGCCTATACCACACCATGTGGCCTAGTAGGTGCTGGTAAAGCTTGTTTATTGGGGCTATTTTTTATATTGGATGGTGCTCGCCTGGGTTGAGGTGAGGCGATTTACAAGAGGCGTCCGGAAGCGCGTGCCTCCGGGCTTTAGGCGCCAGGCGCAGCGCCTTTGTGCCTTTCGGATATTTTTTAAGATATTAATATTTTAATAAATTATTATATTTTAATATAAAAACCCCATCTTAAAAAAAAAACTCACTCACAATACAATCACTAAACATAATCCCTAATATTCTTTCTCCATCGCATGCCTCTCTTCTCCACCGTGATCTGCTTCTCCATTGCACGCCTTTGCTTTATTTTTTGTTTAAGTGTTACAACTTGAAACATTAAGATGGTGATATTTGCTTTGCTTCATATTTCTTCTTTTTGAACTATGTTTTTTATGTTTGTTTGTGTGTTATTAGTAGTTAGTTGTTAGTTGATAGTGTAATGGTATTGAATATTTTGATCTTTAAAGAATTATATTATTATTTATCATATTATTTTGAGTACAAAATATAGTTTACACTTGATATATATTATATATTACAAATAGCGCGCCTGTGCCTTTCGCCTAGACTTCAAGGACCTTTTGCGCCTCGGTGTGCCTTGCGCACTTAAAAACCAAGGCTAAGGCTACTAGATGATATGATGCATTAAACACCCAAATGTGGGCAGAGTTATGTCACCCCTTGGTGTTCAAAGAAAGGAGCTTATGATGGCAAGTAAAAAAAGGAAAGAAAGAAAAGAAATATCCTTTTGTTTATAAACTCTGCTTAAGCAACATGGAAGACATCTTTTGCTACCGAGCGTTTTCTGTCTCTCTTGCCAACATCAGCGCTGTAGCCTGCATTAGAACATGTTTACATTACTGTAGACTGTATACATGCGATGTATTGCAAATCTTTACTGTTTTTTTAAGTGCGTTGTCCATAGGCTTTTTGGGGATTTTTTCATTTTCATTTTTTTATGTAGATCATTAGCTTGTGTTATTTAATTCTGTCAAGTGTCAAATGCTGTTCATTGCATGTCTTCCTGTTTCTGCGTTAGCACAACTCAAACACTACTTCTTAATCACTAATTTGTGGGGACAGGCTACATGAATCTTTTTCTTTCATTCCATTTATTTGATGTGACATTATATGGGAAATTCCTTGACATCAGATCAAATGGTTTTAGTGTATTAACTCATAATTTAGCATATCGACAGAACATTATGTTCTCATTCTTTGAGGCTGATTTCTTTTATGTGTTTTCATTTGTTTCTTTTTGTTCTTAAGATTAGTCTTTACTTATGTTGGATTTTTTGTCTTTATGTTTGGTATTTTTCATATTTTGATTTTTCTTTAAAAGAATGCTAAAATCTGTGATCTAATATTTGCAGGGTGGAATGCATTATTATTCCTTTGGGGTGTTTTCAAGGGAAGAAGAGCAAACTCTTCTAATTTCACGAAGAGTGTACGCAATCCTGATGCAAGTATGATACATTTGGAAAGGGAGATGTCTGTGGATATGTCTCAGCCGGTAGATGATAAATCAGCTGCATGTGATAGTACTTGCAATGTAGTCCCAGTAACCAGTGCTGTTGAAAAAGCTTGTATCTCAACAGATAGAGTGGGTGATAACAAGGTCTCTTCTTTTGAACAGGCATACGTGGGAATAAAAGCAAAATTGGAGGAGCAAGATGGTAAAGTTGACACCAAAATCTTGCCGAGAATTGCAACAAGCAGCTCACAGGTGCATCCAGAAACAAAATGCAATAGTCCTCCTCCGGTAATGTGCTCTTCTGTCTATGTACCTTAGCCACATTGGAAGGACTAGTAATCATTGAAACTTTATTTGTTTTTTTATTTGAATTGTATTGCATTCGTTTTTGGAAAACGGGAAAAAGAAACAAAACTTCCTTCCTATTGACCTTCGTCTTTGGTTTGCAGGAAGAGAGCAAAGTTCCAGATTGTAGATCCGACACAGATCTCAAACCTAGCCTTCAGGCTACTGAAACCAATAGTGGTTCTGTTAGAGTTGAGAAAGAGGAAATGCATGTCCAAGAAGATTATCCACTTTCAAAAAATTGCCCTACTGAAGAGCAAATTGCAGTTGTGATGGGTGAAATTGATGGTGATTCTGTTAAAATTAGGGATCCGATGAATAATGTGGGTGCCAATGGAAAAACTTCTTCAAAGAGAGATCTTGATTGTTTGCAACCGAATAATCGGAAACGCACGTACTTGGATCTTACAGAAACAGTTTCAGAAATTTGTACCGATAGAAGTAAAAAGTTGCCATGGAGTGAGGTGAAGAGAGTTTCTATAGGTGAAGGAAGCGATAATAAAATGCTGAAGACAGGTTTCAGTGGGATAAATCAATTTAGCAGTGTTAGAGATCAAGGTTCTTCCGGTTATAGTTTAGCGTCAGATAGACATGATCAGTGTTCCGCCTCATCTTTCGAAGAGAAGAAATGTGATGTTGCTTGTGAAAACAAAGTTATCCCCAAGGACATTGGAAGTAGCGAAGGGTGTTTGTATCCCGTGGTTTCACGTCATGCAAGGGAACTTCAGTTGCGGGACAACTCTAAACCGTGGAAGGAGCTCTCCGTAAAAGACGAGGACCGAGTTCACGTCACATCTCCTAATCTTGAGCTGGCTTTAGGGGCTGGGACTGTATCACAAAACAGAGGGATCTCACCTTTCGTTGTTGAAACAGTAGATGACAAGGTAACCGGAAAAGAAAAGGAGGATACATCTGCCTCACTTTCCCTTTCCCTCTCATTTCCATGTCAAGAAGAGGAATAGAATGCAAAGTCGGATTCCAAAACCGAGCAGCTCATGTCCTCGAGGCATACTGGGATACTACCACTGCTAATGCATGGAGGGTGGTCCTAAGTGTTTAATTTGAGAAGGTGAGAAAATGTGGTAAAAATTACAAGCCAATGCTTTCTTTTTCTTCATGAGGTCTGAAGACAATCAATCAGTTTTGACCTAAAGGTGTCCATGCTGGTAGAATTGGGTTGGATTGATCTATGAATACAAAATACGTTTACCCAAGTTCGGCTTAAATTTAAAACATAATTAATTTAGTGAATTTTTTTAATTTAATATTTTTGTTGAAAAATTCTCAAATATTAAATGGAATTTAAAATTTGGACGAACAGAAGTCAGCTCTTGGATAGGTTTATTTCGACCTCAAACTCGGTAGCAGTAGGAAGATCAAAACCATACTCAGTAGCAGTAGGAACATAACCATCTCATGCTATATTGGATCCATTAGGCTTCAAATCCAATGAATACGAAGCAAATTTCCCTATCAAGCAACGACACACTTTATTAAATTATCCAAGGTTCGTATTTCTTTCAAATGTCCATGTTCAATTGTTTCATGTACATATTTTTTTAATTAATCACTAATATCTGAGTTATTAACCAAATAATCTTTGGATAATTTAGATTAGATTTTATAGAGGTCCATTAAAAGGGCGATCATTCTAATCTAGTTTGTTCTATATGCAAACGTTAAGATTTAAACCTATAATGTTGTTTAAAAAAATCTAGTGTCTTATTTCACTATACCAATTATTGATTACATTTTTGTTTTCGTTTCCTTTACCTTAAACTAAAGATAAATATCTAGTGAGATTAATTGTTGTGATATTTAAAAAAATGAAATTTTACTTTGTTAATTATATTATTTTAAAAATAATACACATCAGTGTAAAATACATTCAATTTCATTAAATTACATTATTCTTTAATTTTTTGTTATCTAAAATTTATTGTTAATAAAATATAAAAACATATTTTTGAAAACCTATATTTAAGTAATTTTTAAAAATATATATTTATTAAAATGTAATTATTTAAACATTTAAAATAATTCAATTAAATTTTAAAAAAATAATTATCAAATGAAATTAAAAATAACTTTAATAGAACAGTAATAATAATTTTAAATAATAAAATAAGTTATTGAAATTATTCTAGAGCTACTTGAATAAATTAAAATAAAAATTTATAAAAGAAAAAAAGAAAAATAAAATAAGATAAACATGAATTCATTATAATCTACGTTCGAGCAAGAATTTGTAGGAGAAGTCTCACGTGCGATAGTTTAATATACGGTTAAAAAAGGCGCTACCGGAAATGTTATTATTTTTTTAACTTTTTGATAAAAATTACCTAAAACATTATTATTTCTACCGAAAATGTTATTATTAGACGCTTTACCAGGTTTGATAATATATCCGATAGAAAAATAATGTTTTAGGTATTGTTTTACCTCTATCATAGAAGCAGAGTTATTAAAAGTTGAAAAAAGTATAACACAAAAAAATAGATAAAAGTAAGAAATACTGATAATTGACAACCAACATTAAGATTAATTATGCTGGCTACAAACTTAAAAGAAAAAAATGAAAAAGAGAAAAGTATAAGAGTTAAAAATGAATAAATAAAGCATATCAATTATATTTATAGCTTATGTATATTATAAGAACTAAGAACAAAATTTGACCAAAGTAAATAAAGCCCTTGCAAGAGAATAGAAAAGAACTAAAACCCTAAAACCAAAGTAAGCTAAACCCTTCCATTGCCGGCGTCCCTCCTTGATTGGCCTCCGCTTTAACATCCACGCCAACCTTAGATCCTCGGCTTGCTTCCTGCACCCACGGTAAGCTGACAGCTCGAGGCAAAGGCAAACTCGGTTTGTTTTGTTTCCTTGCTCTGTCGGGGCCACAGCCGAGTTAAATCATTGTATGTTTTCCTTTACAATCAATTCTCTTCATTGTTATTAATTTTGCTGTTTTTTGAAGACCTTATTTTTATAAATTGTTGGTTGGATGCTGCTATGCATGTGCAGTGAGATTGACAGAATGTTTTTTTTTTCGTTGCCTTTCTTCCTTTTTTGAGTTCTTTTTCAATTGATTGCAACAAGTTGGTTATGAGAGTATGAATTTTCTTGTTCGCTAAAGTTTGGATTTATTTATGGAAATCAAAGTTGGCTCTGTTTCGCCTCCTCGTGTTTGAGACTGTTTAGCTTGCTAAACAGAGATTTCCAATTAGAGCCGATACAACTAAAACCAAAAACCTTAATGAAAAAACTTCCAATGGCCAAAAAAAAATTCAACAAATCTCTTTCCTGTCCTTTCAGGGAAAAATGCCGTCAGTGACATTAAAAAGGAACTATCGATGCTCTCAATCGCTGCAACAGTTTTATAGTGGTGGGCCTTTTGTGGTCTCTTCGGATGGCTCTTTCATTGCTTGTGCATGCGATGAATCCATAAAGATTGTGGATTCATCAAAGGCCTCAACGAAATCTACCATTGAGGCCGAGTCAGGTACCATCACAGCACTGGCTTTAAGTCCCAATGATAAGCTGTTATTCTCTGCTGGACATAGTAGGCAAATTAAGGTCTGGGACTTGGATACTTTCAAATGCCTACGCTCTTGGAAGGTCAGCCTTTACTTTATTTTTCTCCTCCAAGTAATGTTATGAGGATTTTGAACTTGTTCTTTGATAAGATCCCAAAAAGTGGGTTTTGATGTTATAATAAATTATGTTTTTGAAGAACCAAAATTTACTATTGTAATTTTGTTAGGAACATAAGATAGCATGTTTTTTGCTTAGATGAGGTAAATATAAATATGTTTTCTTTTTCAAATTATTTAAATTAAACTGCACATTAAAGAAATAGTAGCAGAAGTAACAACAGAGTGAAGCATTACATGCTGTAATGATTTTTTTTATAAATTGCATGACTTGTTAAGTTCATATATAATTGTGTCAATGTCACAATGAAGCATGTATTATTATAACGGCTTATATAAAGTTCAAGTCAATGGGTCTCGTAACCAACTTCAATTTCAAATAAAGAAGAATCATACATCAAAATGGACTTCAATTTTAACTGAGCTTAACATAGGATGTCTTTAATTGGGGTAGAATGGCATTTTATGATCCAAATTGTTGATTTTGCATTGAGGGGAAAAAGTCAAAGTGGTTGCTTGATGTATGACATAATTTTTGTATTAGTATTAATGTATATTTAATGTTATGTTCACAAACTCGGCGGAGCTTTTGGCCTTATTTTTATTTTAATATTTACCTTTGAGTAGGGCCATGATGGTCCTGTAATGGGTATGGCTTGCCATGGATCTGGTGGGTTGCTTGCAACTGCAGGAGCTGATAGGAAAGTTCTTGTTTGGGATGTTGATGGTGGTTTCTGCACTCATTACTTTAAAGGTCATAAAGGTGTTGTGACCAGTATTATGTTTCATCCTGATATAAATAAAAGCCTTGTAAGTTCTAACTCCATCTATTTAGTCTTTGTTTTTTAATCTTTAATCCTTACGCTAGCAATTGCTTGCTTCATTTTTCCCTGTAAATGTAATTTTTCTGAACCTTTTCCTTGTTTCTGTAGCTTTTCTCTGGAAGTGATGACACTACTGTACGAGTATGGGATCTTCTAGCCAAGAAGTGTGTTGCAGTATTAGAAAAACATTTCTCAGCAGTTTCTTCTGTGGCAGTGTCTGAAGATGGATGGACGTTGCTAAGTGCCGGAAGAGATAAGGTATAGAAGTAGGGGCACTACTACTTTTTAAACAGTGTGAATTGCCTGTAAGTGCTAATCCTATTTTTGACAGCATTAATGCTTTTTGGGAAACTCTACTTGGTCTACATTTAGGTTATTTAAACTAGTGGTTTTTGTTTCTTCTATATTTTTATCCCTTCAATTGTATCTCTAACTGTATCTGGTTTCTTCTTCTGTATGATTGTTCACTAGTCTTCAGTATTTTGGAGTATCTTGCTAATGCTTTGTACTTCTAGAGATTTGTGTTAATATTTGCCTACATTCTTGGGTGCTCTGCTTTATGTTATGTTCGACTGGTGTGTATAGCTCCTTATTTTTTGTAATCTAAATAAAGTTCAGCAATCAATTGTATCAAATTGTCAACCAGAAAGCATTTCTTTGTCATCTCAGGTTGTAAATTTGTGGGACCTTCATGACTATAAATGCAAGAGTACAGTCCCAACATATGAGGTGCTTGAAGCTGTGTGTATAATTTATTCTGGGAGTCATTTTGCTTCATCTCTGGGTGCATTCCTTCAGCAAAGTGGAAAGAAAAAAAGTGGGTCAACTGGAATTTATTTTATCACAGCTGGTGAACGTGGAATTGTACGCGTCTGGACTTCTGAAGGGTAATAACATGGAATTCTTATTGTATTTTCTTCTTTAAGATTCAAGTTTGATGATATAGATTTCCCTCCGGGAGTTTTTGGTCATCCCTCTGAGGATACACATCTTCATTTTTACATATACAAAATAAATCTATTTGTTTCCTTCATTGAAGAGTAATAAAGTGGCATCTTTTCCTAAAATTTAGTTTGAATAATTTAGTGGCCGCTTTGTTTGTCTCCTCCATGAAGATACATGTCTTTGCATTGATGTATACTAAATATATTTTATTTTGTCATTTCCTTTGACAGTGCAGTTTGCTTGTACGAGCAGAAGTCCTCAGATGTTACTGTTAGCTCAGACATGGGTGAAGATTCTACAAGGGGTTTCACAAGTGCTGCTATGCTGCCCATGGATCAAGGATTGCTTTGTGTGACAGCTGATCAGCAGTTTCTCTTCTATTCTCCAGCAGAGCATCTGGAAGAAAAGTGGTCTTTAAAATTGACCAAAAGGCTTGTGGGTTTCAATGATGAGATTGTGGATATGAAGTTTCTTGATGAAGAGGAACAATATCTAGCTGTTGCTACTAATCTTGAACAGGTGATTTAGTAAAGCTTGCTGACGGTGCATTTGGACATTGTACTACATAGTGATTACTTATTTCGATGTTCAATGATCCAATTGTTAGCTTGATTTCAAATTTGGATTTATTTGTGCTCTTTGTTGGCCCTTTTCATGTTGTTTTACCCAATTATATTTGATAGATTTCTGTGGTAGTTTCTTAACTGGATTGATTTTATTAATGTATTCTCCTTAAAGAGGCTTTCTGTGTGCCTGTTTGAGTTTACAGACCCTTCATGTGTGTGCATGTGTATGTTTTTCTGCACTTACGATTTATGTGGATTAAGATGTAAATGTCTAATTTGTATCGATTAACACATATGCAGGTTCGAGTGTATGACCTTTCCTCCATGTCATGTTCCTACGTGTTGGCCGGTCATACTGATACTATTCTTTGCCTTGATACATCTATTTCAAGTGATAAAAGAAGGCTTATTCTAACAGGGAGTAAGGACAATAGTGTATGTTTTTCCTTCTCTATCACTCATATATATATTTGCTTTGCTACTAAGAGTTGCCTGTGTTAGGGGGGGTGGGTGAGCCTGACGATGCTAAGTAGTTTTGCATGATGCATGGTGTGGTCTCTTTTGCCACAAACATTCTCATAGAGCAGGCATCTTTATTTTCTTCATCTACTTTTATAGGTAAGGCTGTGGGAACCAGAAAGACGATGTTGCATAGGACTTGGCATAGGTCACATGGGAGCGGTTGGAACTGTTGCTTTTTCCAAGAAGCGCCAAGATTTTTTTGTTAGTGGCAGTAGGTGAGCACTTATTTTCGGAACCTTGTCTGTTTGTTTGCAATCAAATTTTATTACATGTGGTGTGCACTCTCTGTTATAATCACTTCTAAACTTTCTTATGAGTTAGTCAAACAACATGATGCTTAATTACTAATTGTTCTCGGTCTGTGTTTGTGGTAGGAGTGAAGTGCTAAGATTTAACCATCTCTTATGTGATCTAAAAGAGCTAATTGTTCTCCTTGACTTGACAAATGTAATTAGGTTTTGGGTTGCCGGTTGTAGTTGACTTAAGATACACTGGGCATTATGCCTTCAAAATTGTCTGCCAGTTTTGGTCGGCAGTATGACATTAAATCATTTTTTAACTTAGAGATTGGGGTATTCTTAAAGGACAATAGAGAAATGAGTTCACGATGCATCTTGGACCTTGTATTTTGTAAGTTATGCTAAATGATGGGTCATGTTTCCTTAGAACCTGTGAAGTGGTTGTTTTAGATTTGGTGCTTTAAAAATATTATTGTTTTCTCCATGTCATCTTTTATTTTATGCTGATAAGCTTATGTTGTGTGGAAGTAGAAACAAAAAAGGAAACAAAAGTGTGGAAGCTTTTAATCATAGCTGTTGGATGCAAATAAGCCCCTTTCTAATCCTAGCCATTCAAACTCATTAAAAAAGAGCATATCCTAGTTATATGACCAAATAAATATAAACCATAGTTAGTACCCTTAACTAAAGTAGGACAGGAAACATAAAGGAAAAAAATCTCTATGTAAACAACTTGAGATGAACTCTTGAGTGCTTCCGTGATATCTTTATATTTTTCTTTTCCAGTAACTTGTATTCTGGAGTGCGTCGATTCTGTACTTTTCCTGTTATAAGAATTTATGGTTGCAAAACTGTTGCCAAATTTGCAACTTACTGATTTTATTCTTTTTTTTCTTTCTTTTGGATGATAATGGTTTTCTATTCTCACACATGTACCATATTCTTCAGTGATCGTACCATTAAGGTTTGGAACTTTGATGGACTCTCAGATGACATCGAACAACCTATTAATTTAAAAGCAAAGGCAGTTGTAGCAGCGCATGATAAAGACATAAATTCTCTGGCTGTTGCACCAAATGACAGTCTAGTGTGTAGTGGTTCTCAGGTTAGTAGGCAATGCATCTCAGTCAGCCTCCTATTTTGTTATTGCCTTATTAATTTTCTTTTATTAGTGGAGAATGAAACTACATATATTATCTTTGAGGCATCCTTATATGATTCCAAAGATACATTTAAAAGGTTAAAATGTGTTTATTTGGCAATCAGGATCGTACTGCTTGTGTTTGGAGGCTTCCAGAACTGGTACTTGTGGTTAAATTTACAGGGCATAAACGAGGGATCTGGTGTGTAGAGTTTTCACCTGTTGATCAATGTGTAATAACGGCATCAGGTGACAAGACTGTAAAGATATGGGCTATAGCTGATGGTTCATGCCTAAAAACGTTTGAAGGGCATACATCAAGTGTATTAAGAGCATCATTTCTTACACGTGGAACCCAGTTTGTATCATGCGGTAACTACTTCTTTCTCTTCACTCATTAGGATTTCTTCCATTTTAGCATTTTGGTGACATTTAGCATGTGATTCACCATTCAGGTGCTGATGGGTTGGTTAAGCTGTGGACAATCAAAACGAATGAATGCATTGCTACCTATGATCAGCACGAGGATAAGGTTTTGAATTATTACTTGTTTATTTTAATGTTTGGGAACTTGCATATATCTTTACTTGTGCATGGAGGAAGATGAAAAGATTTTTAAGAGCTTCACTTGCACATGGAGGAAGGTGAAGCTATGTGGCATTAATGCTTTAAATTTTTACGATAAAATTTGGTCTGCAGGTTTGGGCATTGGCTGTTGGGAAAAAAACAGAAATGTTAGCAACAGGTGGTAGTGATGCAGTGATCAATCTTTGGTATGATGCAACTGCTGCAGAGAAAGAGGAAGCTTTCCGTAAAGAGGTATGCTATCTATACTTTTGTACTTTGATATTGTTTCCTCTTGGAGCATAATGGAACATATAATTTGACAAATTTAGAATAGGCCCTTGGATATGTTAAGAGAAAATCAAGTGGTGGAATTATTGTTGTGTAAATTATGTATTAGTAGCTCAAAACTTTTGACTGTGTTTTTCCATTCCGACGCAGGAAGAAGGCGTTTTGAGAGGGCAAGAATTAGAAAATGCATTATTAGATGCCGAATACACAAAGGCAATACAAATTGCTTTGGAGCTCCGGAGGCCTCATAAGCTTTTCGAGTTGTTTTCTGAGCTCTGCAGGTTAGTAATACCTAGTCATATATATGCTTCCTTAGTCCTACACAACATTTTATCATAAGAATGCTATATAGGATGAGAGAAGCTGGGGATCATATAGACAAGGCTCTTCACGCCCTTGGCAAAGAAGAATTTCTTCTACTTTTTGGGTATATACGAGAATGGAATACGAAGCCAAAGCTGTGTCATGTTGCCCAGTCTGTTCTTTTCCGAGCTTTCAACATTCTTCCTCCAACAGAGATTATCGAGGTATTCTTTAGCAATAGTTACTTGATGTTAATAGCCCGTTTGTCGTTTATTATTGAAGTTGAATTTTAATGCCCCGTCTCTTCTTAAATTTTCAATATTTTTGTATCCAAATGCGCTTTACGGTCCTAGAAGCAAAATGTTATTTGAAAATGCAAGAACCATTGCATTTTTCAGGGTTTTCATCCCGGTTTATTGATGTTTAAGTGTTTATTTTGTTTGATATAATAGTTTTTATACCCACTGAATTGAGCGCTTGAACAAACTATGTTGCAGATTAAAGGCATTAGTGAACTGCTTGAGGGTCTTATCCCATATTCTCAGAGACATTTCAGCAGGATAGACAGGCTTATAAGAAGCACATTTCTCTTGGACTACACTCTCACTCGAATGTCCGTTATTGAACCCGTGATTCAGGGTGATTTGAAGATCAAGTCTTCATCACATTCCGGGAAAAACACAGATGATGCGCTTTCAACAGATAATGCCGAGGAAGATCAAAAACAAGTTTCTGAAGGAGCGAAATCGAAGGCCTCAGCAAAAAAGAGGAAATCACGGAAATCTGGAGACGGTTCTCGCTCACGTAAGAAGGTGAAGGACAGCTCAGTTCATGCAAGTAATGCGGCCGTGCCATTGCAGGCGTAACTGGATGTAAGTTAGTTTCTCTTTTCTGATCTGCATGAACATCCATACTCGGTGGGGGGAATTGTAGTTGGCTATTGTTTGTTGTTAACTAAACGTTGGTTCTATAGATACCTCTATTTATTACTATAAAATATATGAAATAATTAAAGAAAAATTTGTCAGACCTCAATTAAAAAATTATATTTATAAAAACAAAAAATTATTTTAGCTCCGCTATAATAAATTCCTAGTTCTGCCATGCTGGATCAACATGAAATTGAGCATATGCATTCTGGAAAGCGCAAGCCTCTTTAATCAGGTGCCACCTCGGTATTAATCTACCCTCGTGGACAACCAAATTTCGTCGTTGCCATAAAGAGTAAGTTATACCTAACAGATCCACGAATTGTTGAAGGGGGAGGGCCTGCATTGAAAATGAAAACCCATCACCACATGAGGCACGAGGGGTGTGAATGAACGTATTTGAGAACCCCGCAGCAGTTAAGATGGCATTAGAATCGAAACAGTCCCGAATCACATGTGGAGTTGTTTCACAATGAAGACCACAAATAGGACACCGTCCATCACTCAAACCGGCAGCTAAGAGGCGAGAACCCACTGGAAGAGCATTAGCCACGACATGCCAGTGCCTAGGCATTGTAGGTTACTGAGATAAGAATAACATCAGTTGGAAGAAGATAACAGCCCATTGTATACGTTGGGATTGCCTGGCCGACAGATTTAATATATACCTCCCTTCCGCCATACGAAACAAGGTTTTTGGACCAGCCTGTTACCTTCTTGAGGAGCTTATCACGGAGGAAGGAGAACGTCGACCGTTTATTTCGACCAACACACAATGGTTGTCCCAAATAAAAATCCGGATCAATAACTTCTTCCACACTCAAATCTGACAGGTGTCGATCGAAAAGCAACAGTAGTGGTCGTACCAAAGAAAATGCTAGACTTGTTATAATTAATCTGCTGGCCTGAAGCATTCACATAACTATAAAAAATACGACGAATAACTAGGACCTCATCAGTGGAAGTTCAGAGGAAAAGGAGACGATCATCAGCGAAAATCAGGTGCGTAATAGGAGGCCCTTGACGGCTAATTTTCATACCCCGAATTTGTCCTAAGTTCCGATTATGATGGAACCGTGACGATAAGCCTTGTCTACATAGAACAAACAGGAAAGGTGACAATGGGTCACCTTGCCGCAAACCCCTTGTTAGTTGGAAAGACTTGGTTAATAACCCATTGATACGAATGTTGTAAGATACGGTGGTCACACAAGACATGGTTAAATCAACCCAAGACTGATGAAACCCGGGACAAATCAACCCAAGACTGATAAAACCCGGGACGCTTCATCAATGCCCGAAGGAAAGCCCATTCAACGCGGTCATAAGACTTTTCCATATCCAATTTTAAAGCTGCGCCTCGAGAAGAATTACCAGTTTCTGACTTCAAATGGTGGAAAACTCAATAAGTATGTTATCTGTTCCCTGTCGGCCCGGAACAAACGCCACTTGGTTCTCATCAACACACATGGGCAGAAGAGGTTTCATCTGGTTACTATGCACTCGAAACTATCTTATAAATCACCCGAAACAAAGCAATCAGCGGAACTGAGGAAACCAGAATGAATCAGCCACCTTAGGCAATAAAACAAGTACTGTTTGGTTTACAGAAGCCATAGATAATTGGCCGAAAAGTAATCCCAAACACATATCTATAAAATCCTTTCCAACTATAGGCCAAAAGGCTTTATAAAAACTAGCCGGAAGACCAGCCAATCTTGGAGCTTTATTCGGATGAATATGACAAAAAGTTGTATATACTTCCGTGGCTGAGAACGGGGTAACAAGTGCGGTATTCATCTCAAGCGTAACAACTAGTTGTACAAAATCTATAACTTCATACATCCAAAGGTTCTAACGGAGAACAACTCCGAGAAATAATGAACTACCTCTACACAAATATCGTCAATGAGATCCACCCATTCTCCATCCGTTGTAAAGACTCCACGCACAAAATTCTTACGTCGACGAAGAGAAGCCCGTGCATAAAAATAGGGTGTGTTCTGATCCCCATGTTGCAACCAATTGTTACCTGATCGCTGATGCCAGTAAGCCTCATCAAGTGCACTACAATGGTGGAGCACCACTTTCAGGTTTGCCACTTCAAGAATCTCAGCATCTAAAAGTGGACGAGAAATGAGGCAATCAAGATGGGGACGGGCAGAAGCTAACTGAGTTTTGTTAGCATCACGGCGTTCAAATTGCCGATTTCTTTAAGACATCTCCAACCGACTGAATTTTATCAAGTGTGTAAGTAGAGGATCCCGACCAAGCGTGTTGTACACGAGAGCGACAACCTTCTTCACTAACCCAGTAAGCATCAAAACGAAAATAGTCAGTGTTACCCGTGTTGTGGGCGACTGTCTCCCGTCATACATTCCATGGTAATAAAGCAGTGATCAGAAGTATGAATGAATTCACTTGATGATCGACAAGTGGAATGGGCAATAAGCCAGGTTGAAGAAACAACAAAACGGTAAGTGTTCACATAGTTGACTCCACTGTACCCGACCCTTATGCCATGTAAACCAACCTTTACTTGGACTAACATCAGAAAGACCATTATGGTTTAGAGCCGACTGAAATGCCTAGATATCCCCCCGAACTCTCATACGTCCATCAGCCTTCTCCGAGTCTTGAAGAATTTCATTAAAGTCTCCACCGACTAACCACGAAAGAGTAGAAGATCGGTTAAGACGATCAAGAAAAGCCCAAATTCAGAGTGTCGACGCCTGTCACTTTGACCATGTAACCCCATGATCGGAATTTATCAGTACCACATTCAACAATGACATCAATATGCAAATCCGAATATGAAAATAGGTCAACTATACTAGTAGAATCCCAAAATAACAATAAACATGAACAAGTAGAACTACTATCAAAAGATAAATAACCCTCCATCCCTAGACGATGCTTCAAGTAGCCCATACGGTCGTGTCGGAGACGACTTCACAAAAGAATAAGAGGACGGGCCCTTTTTGAGCTATCAAAAGCTCTAAAGATCGGACTGTCTGGGGTTCCCAAGCTCCTGCCAGTTCCAACAAATGAGATTCATAATCCTTGGCAGGGCTGGTTCTCAGCCGCCGTTGAATCAGCAGATGTAGGAGCATCCCCAGAAATAGGAGATTTAGAACGTGCCTTTTTTAAAGCAGATAAAACAGTGGTGTCAGGTAAACCCGAGGGAGGCCGCTTTGCAACCCGCAAGGTGTTGAAACTAAGAATACTTTGAACAAATTTCCAATGCTTTCATTCAACTGAAAAAAATTAACTTTACAAAGTTGACACAGCTATATATATACACCAATTTGCAAGCTTAAAAAGTGACTAACTAATAAACTGCTAATCTAACAAACTTCTAACAAACTAACGTTCTAACTACTTTCTAACTTCAACGCTCTCCCTCAAGTTGGTGGGTAAAAAGCATCTTTTACCCCCAACTTGGATAGTAAATGTTCATGTTGTGTAACTCCCAACTTTTTTGTCAAAATGTCTATTGCTCCTTTGTTGTAAAAAAACATCAATTTTAATGTGTTTAGTCCATTCATGAAATACCAGATTGACAACAATTTAAAGAGCTTCCTTACTATCACAATATATCATTATAAGCCATGTTAACCTCACATCTAATTTAACAATAAATCCTTTTACCTAAACTATTCCTGCTGATGTTGCTGCTAACTCCTATACTCTGCTTCAGTTTTGGATCTAGCCATTGTTCCTTGTTTCTTTGCCTTTCAAGAAACTAGTGAATGTCCTAGCTTGACACAAAAACAAGAGACCAACTTCCTTGTCATGGGATAAGTTGCCTAATCTGAATCACTATATGCTACAAATTCACAATTAGGAACAAAATTCCTTTCCCCGGATTCTTTTTCAAGTACCTCACTACACGTAAAACACCTTCTGTATAAGATTGTTTCGGCGGATGCATAAATTGACTTGGACGGTGGACTGAGTAGGCTATATCAGACCTTGTATTAGTTAGATATATGAGTTTTCCCACCAACCTTCGAAAAACAACTCTATCTTCTAGAGTTCTATCATCAACGTTATTTGACAAACTCGAGTCAAATTCGACAGATGTCAACCTTGTGTTCTGTTCAAGAGGTGTTGAAGCCACCCTTGCACCACCCAAGGCAGTGTCCCTTATCAACTCTAGGACATATTTGCTTTGATTAATTATTATCCCTTCCTTGGATCTTAAAATTTCTAGACCCAAAAAAATATTTCATTTTCCCAAGATCTTTCATTTTAAAGTGCAAATGTAAAATCTGTTTTAACTCTTCAATAGTCACACCATCACTCCCTGTGATCAACAAATCATCTATATACACCAACATTACCACAATCTTGCTTCCTTGTTGCATTGTAAACATTGAATAATCATGTTTACATTGTTGATAACTTACAGCTATCAATGTTTATGACAACTTCAAATTCTATTTCTTAGAAGCTTGTTTCAGTCAATACAATGCCTTTTGTAGTCT
The DNA here is from genome assembly GCF_006381635.1 of Hibiscus syriacus. NCBI lineage: Eukaryota > Viridiplantae > Streptophyta > Magnoliopsida > Malvales > Malvaceae > Hibiscus > Hibiscus syriacus. The sequence continues at coordinate 1,315,403 of NW_024062759.1, read as the reverse complement.
ACACTCCAAGTTTTCCCCATGACTACAAAAGCCTTATGAAAGTTGCATGTAAACCTCTTCAGTCAAGTCACCTTGCAAAAACTCATAGCATACATCCATATGCCCTAAAGGCCAATCAAACATAGCTGCCAAGGCCAAAACCAGTTTAAAAGTAGTTATTTTTTCCACAGGAGAGAAGGTATCCACATAATCCACACCTTCCCGTTGATTAAAACCCTTGGACCATTGAAAACATTTTGATGTTTCGATATAACAAATAAAGTGAAAATGAATTTTAAGATTTTATATTCAATTATATATTCGATTTAATTATTCGAATATAAAAAATATTACTCCAAGTTTTTAAATGTCAATTTTAATCCTTACTTAAGTGTAAAATTGTGTTTTAATCTTAAAACATTTTTGAAACAATTTTTACAAAGTATTTCGAACCATAATCGAGCCAAAAATAAATTTTATATAGGGAGGTACCGATACATTCCTCGGATGTACCGATACCCCTCAATTTTGAATAAAATAAGGGTACCGATACATAGCCGAATGTACCGATACACTCCATGTCAAAATTGGCTCCGAGAAACATCGAATGCCATAGGTGTACCGATACCCCTGGGAGGTACCGATACACTTGGTCAATTAACGGTCGAAATATTTGTCTTTCTTTTGAGGACAACGTGTAACCTTACAACTCCCTCAAGAATTATACCCCAAATTCTTGAGAACAATCTCTCCCAAAGAGAAAATTACAAATTCGTAAACTTTACAGAAAAATCTCACAAGGTAGATTGTTTGCACAATTCTAGAACAAGGAAAGAACACTCAAAGATGAATACAATTGAGCACAAAGTATTTTAATTGCTAATTCACCCCTTGAGTATTTCGTTGATCGATTAACTTAACAATTGGTATCAGAGCTACACTCATTTGAAGGTTTTACCACTTCTTTAGTCGATTCGGGAAGAGTTATATCGATATTCAAGTCAACAATGACCTTCATATCAAACTTCGACTTCGTTATTGATTCTCAGCCCGTCAACAAGCCTCATTTCTTCAATGGAGCTAACTATGCTTATTGGAAGAATAAGATGAGATACTTCATTTAAGCTAGTTACATGAGAGCATGGAAAATCGTGATGAACGGATACTATAAACCATCCACAGATCCGAATATGTGGAGTGAAGAAGAGACGAGAATGTTCCAGCTCAACTCAAAGGCTGTCCATATTCTTTTCTGTGCACTTGGACCAGATGAATACAGGAGAGTTTCATCTTGTACAACTGCCAAGGGGATATGAGATAAACTACAAGTCACTCATGAAGGCACCAACGAGGTAAAAGAATCCAAAATCAGTCTTCTTACTCATTGCTATAAAAATTTCAGGATGAAACCGGATGAAGACATCAAAGCTATGACAGATAGATTCTCTATGATTGTCAATGACCTTAAAGCGTTTGGAGAAATTATTCCAAACGAGAAGCTTGTGAGGAAAATAATGTATTCTCTTCAAAAAGCTTGGCAATCAAAGACGACGACGATCATCGAAGCTAAAGTCCTAAAGTCTTTAACCCTCGATGAACTTATTGGTTCTCTCCTCACTCATGAATTGATGATTCAAGATGAGGTAGACCTCGAGAATAAGGATGACATAAAGAAGGAGAATGAGAAAAAGAAGAATGTTGGAGTTGCTCTCAAATCCACAAAAGATGAGAATGATTCTTCTGATGATGAAGATGATGAAGAAATGGCATTATTTGCCAAACAGTTCAGAAAATTAATGAAGCCCAACAGAGGAAGAAAATTCAAACGAAATGAATGCTTCAAAAAAGAACCAAAGGAGAAGGACCTAATCATTTGCTATGAATACAAAAAGCATGGGCATATGAAATATGATTGCCCAAATTTGAAGAAGAAGGGTCTTTCGAAGAAGAAGCAAAAAACATACGTGGCTACTTGGAGCGATGACGAATCATCCAATGAAGAGGAACAAAAAGTAGTAAACTTGTGCTTAATGGCCATCGGGGAAGATTATTAGGTAACCTCTAGCTCATTTGATTTATAAGATTATTCTTTTGATGAGTTATTAGAGGAATACAATGGGTTGACTACGGATTACGAGAAATTATTTTCAAAATACAAGAAAAATATTTCAAAATTGAAAATTGAAAAAGGTCTCATATCCAAAACCAACAATAATCTTGAAAGTAAAATTAAAGAATTGCAAATCAAAATCGAAGATTTTGAAAAGAAAAATTCGGATTTGCATAATTTACTTTCAAGAGTTCATGATGATTATCAAAAGAAAATTGATGATCTTAAAGCTTCTTTCAATAGAGTTGGACCGAAACATTTTTAAAAAGGAGAAAATTCAAAATCCAACTATATTAGAAATAAGTTTAAATCTTACAATCATAGAGGTCCCCAAAGAACCTCTAATGGTAAAATCGTTAGAAGTATATGGGTTCCTAAAGGACTATATACTACTAAAGATAAATATATCCTAAATAAATAGATACCAAAGGGGACTACGATTTTAGGGACTAATGAGTATGGATCCAAAAGAATTTAGGTACTAAAAATTAGAAATTAATCTATGTTTGTAGGAAAAGGAGTATTGCTACAAGGCACGAAATACAAGTTCAAACTCATGGTTCCTTGATAGTGGATGCTCAAGACACATGACCGGAGACAAGAGCCGATTTATTGAGCTTAACGAAAAAATGGAGGAGTGGTAACCTTTGGTGACAACTCAAAAGGTTACATTGAAGGTATAGGTACTATAGGTAATACCCATTCCATACAAATAGAAAAAGAATTATATGTAAATGAGTTAAAACATAATCTATTGAGTATTAGTCAATTATGCGATAAAGGATACAATGTCTTATTTGAATCAAATGGTTGTAAAGTCATTGACATTGCATCTAATCGGATTATACTTATTGGTTATAGAATAGGAAACATATACATGGTGCATCTAGATTCATTAAATATGACTAATTTATGCCTAGTTGCCAAGGATGAACATGATAGTTGGTTATGGCATAGGAGACTAGGACACACTAGCATGAGTGTTTTACAAAGACTAATTCAAGGAAATTTGGTAAGAGGATTTCCAAAGCTAAAATTTGATAAAGAAAAAATCTATGATGCTTATGATAAAGGAAAACATAAAAGAACTTCATTTAAATCCATTAATGATGTATCAACTAGTAGAGTATTACAATTGATCCATATAGATCTTTTTGGGCCAATTAGGACTATTAGCTTGGGTGGAAAACAATATGCATTTGTCTTGGTAGATGACTATTCTAGATATACTTGGGTTCTATTCTTAAGTACCAAATATTAAGCACTAGAACATTTTATCACTTTTTCAAAAGTAATCCAAAACGAAAAATGTTACTCTATTTCTAGTGTTAGGAGTGATCACGGTACTGAATTAGAAAATCTTGGATTTACTGATTTTTGTAATTAAAATGGGATTAACCATAATTTTTTAGCACCTAGAACCCCTCAACAAAATGTAGTTGTTGAGAGGAAAAATAGAACTTTAGAAAAAATGGCTAGAACTATGCTTTGTGAAAATAATTTGCCAAAATATTTTGGGCGGAAGCTACAAATACCTATTGTTATGTTATAAATTGAGTAATGATTAGGCCTATTTTGAAGAAAACTCCATATAAACTTTTTAAAAATAAAAAGCATAACATTAGTTATTTTCATCCATTTGGATGTAAATATTTTGTTTTAAACAACGGTAAAGATAACCTTGGCAAATTCGATGCTAAAAGTGATGAAGGAATTTTTCTATGTTATTCCTTAAATTCTAAAGCTTATTGGGTATTTAATAAAAGAACTTTAGTTGTAGAAGAGTCTATATGTTGTTTTCGATGATAATCCCCTTCCGAGGAAGGATTCTTGTGTTGATGATGATGTAGGTATTGTAAAAGCACATGACGTTGGACATGACGTCGGAGAACCATCATCAAAGGAAGAATTGAAGTATGAGGAAACTCAAGTTGCTTTCAAGAATCTGACCATTGAAGAAAGGGAAGTTACTTACCCAAGAGAATACAACTATGTCAAGGATGGTGAAATTTTAGGTGATCCATCCAAAGGGGTAACTACTCGATCTTCTCTTAGGAACATATGTAATTATGTTGCATTTATCTCATACATAGATCCTAAGAATATCCAAGAAGCATTAAATGATGAAAATTAGATTATGGCTATGAAAGAAGAGCTAAATCAGTTTGAGAGAAGTAAAGTATGAACATTAGTTGAAAGGCCTAGTAATAAATCTAATGTAGGTACTAAATGGGTATTTAGGAATAAGCTTGATGAAAGGGTTAATATAGTGAGGACAAGGCTAGACTAGTTGCTCAAGGCTATACTCAAGAAGAGGGAATAGATTTCGATGAAACATATGCTCCCGTAGCTAGGATAGAAGCAATTAGAATGTTATTAGTATTTGCATGTTTCAATGAATTTAAATTATATCAAATGAATATTAAAAGTACATTTTTAAATGGTTTTATAAAAGAAGAAGTGTATGTGGAACAACCTCCTGGTTTTGAAGATTCAAAATTTCCAAATCGTGTTTTTAAATTGACAAAAACTCTTTATGGTTTAAAACAAGCTCCAAGAGCTTGATATGAAAGATTGTCAAACTTTTTAATAGAAAAAGGGTTTTCAAAAGGGAAGGTTGACACTACATTGTTTTTAAAGAGAAAATGTAAAGATTTATTAGTAGTTCAAATTTATGTTAATGATATAATATTTGGTTCTACTAATGATGCTCTTTGCCAAGAATTTTCTAAGCTAATGTAAGGTGAATTTGAGATGAGCATGATGAGGGAGCTTTCATTTTTCTTGGGACTCCAAATCAAGCAAAGAAAAGATGACATCTTCATAAATCAAGCAAAGTATGTCAAAGATATGCTCAATAAGTTTGGATTGGAGAATGTCAAACCCCAAGCCACTCCAATGAGCTCATCTACAAAGCTTGACAAAGATGAAGGAGGTAAATGTGTAGATGTTAAACTTTATAGATCTATGATTGGATCTTTGCTTTATCTAACCGCAAGTAGACCAAACATCATGTTTAGTGTTTGGTTATGTGCTAGATTTCAATCATGCCCTAAGGAATCACATCTACAAGCCATTAAGAGAATCTTTAGATACCTTAAGGATACTCCTAATTTAGGACTTTGGTATCCTAGAGACTCTAGCTTTAGCTTGCATGCCTTCTCTGATGTGGATTATGGAGGATGCAAAATAGATAGGAAAAGCACCTCCGATACTTGTCAATTCCTAGGAAATATGTTGATTTCTTGGTTTTCAAAGAAACAAAATAGTGTTGCATTATTTACCACTGAAGCAGAATACATTTCAGCTGGTAGTTGTTGTGCACAAGTTTTATGGATGAAACAACAACTTTTAGACTATGGAATTGAAGTTGGTACCATTCCTATCAAATGTGACAATACTACTGCTATTTGACTCACTAAAAATCCCATCCAACACTCTAGAACTAAGCACATTGAAATTAGACATCATTTCATTAGAGATCATGTCACAAAAGGAGATATAGTTCTAGAATTTATTGATACTTTGCATCAGTTAGCGAATATTTTTACAAAACTTTTAGATAAAGAATGATTTGGACACTTAGGAGAGAATTAGGTTTAACCGACCTACCTTGACTTAGTGTTTAAAATAATTTTAGCACTTTTAATTAGTAAATAAAAAATGCTTATAAAAATAACATTTTTGAATGCATTCTATGCTAATAGTTAGGGGGAGTTTATGATCTTTAGTGAAAATTAATAAAATGTTCAAATAAAATTTGAAGGATAGATTTTATTGATTGAACATAGTTAATATTTGAAATATGAGTTGCCAATACCACTAAAGCTAATTAATTTAGTATTCTAAGTGCTTAAAAACAGATTTTGACATTTTTGTGCACAAAGTATTGATACCCAGGTATCAATACCTCATTTCTATGTATAAATACATCTTGAATGTGTACCGATACATTCCTTGAATGTGTATCGATACCCCCGAGGGGTACCGATACCCCCTGTCGGGTTTAGACTTTAAATCCCTAAAAAGTACAATTTATCAAAATCCCTAAAACTCAAAAACACTGGTCGTTTGCCTCTCCTCTCACCCAAACTCTCCATTTGCTCAAAATCAATGGTTTTAAGTCAGATTTCACTAGTTTTCAACTCCTAATCCTACTAACATCATCAAAATCGTGCAAACAACAACAAATCTCACTCAATCTTCAAATTTTTAAGGTAATTTTTCTAAAATACTATTTTATTGATTTTTGAACATATGGCTAGTTTCAATTAGTTCTAGTTTGAATTAGCGATCAGACATAGCTTGTATTATGATTTTACACTAGAATCTGCAACAAATTTAATCAAAAACACAAGATTTTCAATTTTTTAATTTTTGAAAAAAATAAAAATGATTTTATTTTAAAATCGTTGTTTTTTATTTAATTATGTTGTTTTAATGAAAACTATACATATAATGATTTTTCAAACTTAGTTTTTCAAATAGTTTTCAAAATTGCCCATTAGATTAGTTTTAGAGAACCTTGAATATTGAGGACTCATATTGAGTTTACGGATTGATATTGTTGCATACATGTGTTTTCAAATTACAGGTATCCTTATCCCATTCCGATTTAAACCATGTCTCATTCCAAACGACCTAGGACTTCGTCTAGTCAGTCAAACCAACCTCCTATTTCACATCCCAATCCAAACTCAAATGATCCCGAAATGACTATAAGAAATTCTTGTTTTAACGAACTTGGCCGCGAGAAAATCTCTACACTAGGTTTGTTAACATATTCGAGTCTTATAACATTCAGGAAGAACGTATCCCTTCACTTCAAACCATGATTGATATGAAATTTAAATATCTTCCTACCCTTCAATCTTGGAAATTTGATAAACTATTTCATCTTGAACATATCGTTTATCACCAACTCGTCCGCATTTTCTATTCCAATACGGTTTGTGTCCAAAATGAGTCCCAAATTGTCACTGTTAGTATTCAGTCTTATCTTCTAGGCCAATACATTCATATTGAATCCGACTCAATCGCTAACACTTTTGGTCTAGATAACGACAATTTAGATAATGAACGAGAAATAGTAGGTACTCCTTATAAAGTCAAAGCTAGTACGAGTACGTTGTCAGATCACCACGATCATTTTCTTCATCTGATCATTTCTTGGTGGTTTAGACCATCCGGAGGCAAATACTCCACTCTTAGAGCTTTAGATTTATGGTGGATACATTGTATCCAGAAAAATAGGAAAATAAACCTACCACAAATAATTTTTACTGAACTAGTTGAAACCGTAAACAATGTCCCTTCTAAACACTTAGAAACCTTAGTTTACGGTTGTCTTCTTAGTAATATGTTTATCAAAGCCAAGCTTAGGGTACAACTTGATGTAGCCATCCCTCTTAAAAACCACATCACTAAAATCTTTGCGTAAATCAGGATGGAGAGGGTATAATGATCAATGGGTTCGTTCAACCCTGAAAACACAGGGTGCTAGCTCTTCACGAGCTGCTCTGACATCGGTACCGGCTGCTGATGATCTAGAGCTTGAAGATCTTGTTCAGGATGTCTATGATCCCATTAACCTAGCCAAAGATGAGCCAGTCCAGTAAGAGAGATAGATGCCTCCATATTTTCGATCGTTCATGGAGACATTTGACATGAGGTTTGCATCCATAGAGTCCCACTTAACTACTTTGGGGGCTCAACAATTGGAGAACCAACGGGAGATGCGAGCTAACCGCGAAGCAATGAACTATAGATTCAATGCTATGTACGAAAGGCTCAATGCAATTACACTCGATATGACTGCTATACGAGCACATTTTCCTCCTCCCGACCCACCGATGGATGACTAAACCTTTTCTTGCTTGTTTTCTTGATTGAATGTTAAAATTAAAAATTGTTAAAACATTTTAATGTGTTGGGATAATTAAACTTGAATATATATTATGGTTATTTGGATTTAATTGTTTGATTTTGGTTTGTTTGATTTGGTTGAATGATATTTAGATCAATTGGCTATTTTCTTTAAAAACTTGTTTCAAACGTTTTTCATAGAGTCTTTTTGATTTAACAAAAAAGGGGGGGAATATAATATAGTAAGGGGGAGTAACTTTTCAAAATTGATTTCAAAAATGATTTTCAAGAAGAAAATCTTAAAATTACTAAAATGTTTTGTTATATCAAAAAGGGGGAGATTGTTGAAACATTTTGATGTTTCAATATAACAAATAAAGTGAAAATGAATTTTAAGATTTTATATTCAATTATATATTCGATTTAATTATTCGAATATAAAAAATATTACTCCAAGTTTTCAAATGTCAATTTTAATCCTTACTTAAGTGTAAAATTGTGTTTTAATCTTAAAACATTTTTGAAATAATTTTTACAAAGTATTTCGAACCATAATCGAGCCAAAAATAAATTTTATATAGGGAGGTACCGATACACTCATCGGATGTACCGATACCCCTAAATTTTGAATGAAATAAGGGTACCGATACATAGCCGAATGTACCGATACACTCCATGTCAAAATTGGCTCCGAAAAACATCGAATACCATAGGTGTACCGATACCCTTGGGAGGTACTGATACACTTGGTCAAATAACGGTCAAAATATTTGAATTTTATACTGGGTGTACCGATACCCTTTGAAGGTGTACCGATACCCCTATGCTCCCAACAGATTTTTTAAGTGGTATTCACACCACAACGGCTCTATTGACTTCACCAATGATCCCCAACATTCATAATTGATCCAAGGTGTATTTAAACAAGTTCTGAAGCCTATGATCAATACGAATTGAGAAAGAATCAAGAGAGAAAGCTTCAAACATCAAGTTTGTGGAATCCAAGCCAAATTCCTTTCAATATTCATTTTGCTTTCAAGAACACACTTTGTGCTCAATTGTATTCACCTTTGAGTGTTCTTTCCTTGTTCTAGAATTGTGCAAACAATCTACCTTGTGAGGTTTTTTTTGTAAAGTTTGCTAATTTGTAATTTTCTCTTTGGGAGACAGTGTTCTCAAGAATTTGGGGTATAATTCTTGAGGGAGTTGTAAGGTTACTCTTTGTCCTTAAAAGAAAGACAAATTAGTGAATTTGTGGAAATCCTTAGTGTGGATAGCTAAGGTAGTGGACATAGACTTTGTTTGATAAAGTCAAACCACTCTAAATCGCTGTACAAATATTTTCAATTTTCTGTCAAAGCTTCCACAAAATTTTAATTGCCAATTCACCCCCTCCTGGCTATTTCGTCGATCGATTAACTCAACAGCTACTAACCTAGCTTTGAACCTTTCCACTTCACCTGATGCCTTGAACTTGATTTTGTACACCCATTTACATCCTATGGGAACCTTACCATAAGGCAAAGGAAAAACAGACCAAGTGTTGTTTATGTGAAGTGCTTGGATTTCCTCTTTCATAGCTGCAACCCATTTTTTTGATGGACAAACATCTTTAAAGGAGGTTGGTTCAACAAGTAAAGAGGTAGCAATAATAAAGGATTTTATAGAATTAGGCAAGTGAGAATAGGAAATGGAGGCAGACATAGAAGTCAAACCTGGAGGGAGAGATGACTGGTAAGAAGCATGGTTACACACATAATCATGAAGCCAAGATGATGGTTTAACAACACAAGAAGAATGTATAAGAACAAACTGTTCAGGTGGAATGGGTGAAATACTAGGTAAAGAATCAGACCTTGTAGGTATACTTACTGTTACTAAATTATCAAGAACATTAGGACCAAATTCCGAATATTCTGTACTCGTATGACCAAAGGAAAGTGAAGGGGCTAAAGGTGAGGAATTAATAATATCTAAAGGAACATAAGCCAAAGAACCATATTCAGCTGAATAGTCAACAAAATGAGGTAAAGATGATTCAATAGATAAAAAATATGAATCAATATCCTAAGACTGTAAAGGAAGTATGTAAGAAGGAGTATCAATATAAAGATGAAAAGGAAAGATGTCTTCCCAAAAAACAACAACTCTATTGACAAAATTTTTTTTGATACTAGAATAAAAAGAATATAACCTTTTTGTATTGAGAAATAACCCATATGAACAAAAGGTATAGTTTAAGCAGAAAATTTATCACTACAATTTGTATCTGTAGCATAGCGTAAACAACCAAAGAATTTTAAATGAGATAGATTTGTAACTTTGTTATAAAGGGTTTCAAATGGCGATTTCTAGTTTAAAACATGAGAAAGTAGTCTATTGATCAAATAACAAGCTGTAATGACACGTTTCCCCATAATTTGGTAGGAACACGAGCGATTTCTAGGATATGCATATGCTTTATTTCAGCAAATCCATTCTGTTGTGGAGTATGGACACAAGAACGTTGATGAGTAATCCCAAGAGAAGAGAAAAAACTATAACATTTAAAACCAATGAATTTTGTGTAGAAACAGAGTTTTTTTGGCTCTGGTAAACAGAGTTTTCTGACAGTTTTTCAGTTATGGTAAATAAAGTTTTTTTTATTCTGAAATTATTTTTATTCAAAGAACAATTACATATTACACAATAGGATACATGGGATTTTTATATACATGATTTAGAGACCTAGATAAGATAGGAGTCATCTTTTCTACAAATTAGGAGATAATTTTAGACATAAGTTAAGATTCAAAGTTTAACTTAAACACTACTTACACTCCTCCTCAAGTTGGGGAATAAATATTGTGAAGACCCAGCTTGGATGTAATTTCGTCAAAGGTAATCCTTGGAAGTGCCTTGGTCAATACATCTGCCAACTGGTTTTGTGAAGGGACGTAGTTTAGTTTCACAGTTCCACCATTTAATTTTTCTACAATAAAGTGTCTGTTGATCTCCACATGTTTTGTTCTGTCGTGGTGTTCCAGATTCTTTGCAATGCTTATCGCAAATTTGTTGTCACTCTGAAGTAAAAATTGTTGTTGTCGCACATCTCTAGCTCAGTTAAAAGTCTTAGCTAAATTCCTTCACACATTCCAAGTTTTATCGCCTTATATTATGCTTTTGCACTGCTTCTGGAGACTATCGATTGTTTCTTGCTTCTCCATGTCACTAGGTTTCCCCACAAAAATGAGCAGTATCCTGTGGTTGACCTTCTATCTGTTAATTCTCCATCCCAGCTTGAATCTAAGAGGATTTTAACTGTTTTGTCTTTATGTTTTCTGAAAATCAATTAACTGTCTCTAGATGTTCTTCTCTTGGATCAATTAACTGTCTCCAGATGTTCTTCTCTTGGATCATTCATTTATTGACTAACAATGCTAACAGGAAAAACAATGTCAGGTCTAGTTAGAGATAGATAAATGAGTTTCGCAACTAGCCTCTGATAATGTTCCTTGTTTACCGGGTTTTCATCTTTACTCAATTTCAAGTTAACTTCCATAAGAGTTTCCGAGGGCTTACAATTAGTCATTCCAGTTTCAGAAAGTAAGTCTAGAATATACTTTCTTTGATTTATGACAATTCTTTCTAGTGATCTCGTTACATCCATGCCTAGGAAATATCTTAGAGTTCCCAAATATTTGGTTTCAAACTCTTTTGATAGTAATGTCTTCAACTTCTCGATTTTTACCAATTTATCATCCGTGATAACGATATCATTAACGTATACAATAAATATTGACTTTTTCTTATTAGGAGCAGTTTTTAAAAACAGAATGTGATCGGATTGACACAGTTTGTAGTTGTCTAGTAACATTACATTCGTGAATCTATCAAACCAAACTCGAGGTGATTATTTTAGACCGTATAAGGATTTCATTAATTTATATACTCGGTTATTTCCAGAATGAATTCCTAGTGTAAATTTCATATATACATCTTCTTCAAGATTGCCATTGAGAAATGCATTTTTACATTTAGTTGGTGAAGTATCCAATCCTTGTTCACCACCAAGGATAATAGAACTCGAACAGTGTTGAGTTTTGCAACTGGAGCAAAGGTCTCCTAATAGTCAACTCCATAAGTTTGAGTGAACCCTTTTGCTACAAGTCTAGCCTTATATCTCTCAATTTAGCTGGTTTCTTGTCTTTAGGTAGATTAACAATGACCCAGGTTTTTTTGTTTTCTAGAGCTGAAATTTATTCTTCAACTGCATTATTCCACTCAAGACTTTGTAATGCCTCCTCTATGGTCTCTGGAATGTAAATATGATCAACCTGAGCTGTGAAAGTCTTAAAACCAGACATTAGTTTCCCATAAGCAACAAATTTACTAATAGGACGAGTTGTACATCGTCTAACTCCATTTCTTTGAGCAATTGGTAACTTACTAGTATCAATCACCACATACAACTTACTTTGGTCACTATCTTCTTTGTTTGTCGATGGATTTAAACTCTGTTCTGGCTCTTGACAATGCATTGAATGCGGTGTGGAAGATAGGGCTTGTTTGGGTCGTCTTTTGTAGATGAGAAAATCGGTAGATGGTGTAGGTGTTTCATAAGAGTCGATGAGATTAATGGATTGGTTTTCATTATCAGTTGTGGTGGTGTTAGGAGGTTGTGGAGTGGTAATTTTTTCAGTAGAATATGGATTGATGGGTAACTCAATAATAATCGTAAAAATTGAAATTCAGACTCATTCTCCCCCCTGGATTTCGATTTTTGAGAAGATCATTTTATGTTATTGAAAAGTGACATCCATATATGTGAAGAACCTTTTTGTAGAAGAGTAGCAATGACAACCTTTTTGATGGGATTAATAACCAACAAAGACACACCGAATTGCCCGAGGTTCAAGTTTAGATTTATGAGGATTGTGGTCATGGACAAAGGCAGTACAACCAAAGAAGAGAATAGGAACATAAGAGGTAAAATGTTTGAAGTGAAGGAATTTAGTGGAAAGATATATCGTGGACACTTAAAGGTAAGAATCTTACTAGGCAAACGATTGATTAGAAAAGTAGATGTTAAGAGAGCCTCACCCCAAAGGTATTTCTGAACATTAAAAGAAAAAATCAGTGCTCGGGTTACCTCAAGAAGATGACAATTTTTATGTTCAGAGACCCCATTTTGTTATGGAGTATCGACACATGAAGTGAGGTGGACTATTCCGTTTTCTTGGAAGAAGGATCCCAATGACTTAGAGAGGTATTCCCCACCATTATAAGATTTAAGGATGACAATGGAACTTTGGAATTGTGTTTAAACCATTTTGTGGAATCGTTTGAAGATGATATAAGACTCAGATTTGTCCTTTATAAGAAAGATCCAAGTGGTACGAGAGTGGTCGTCAATAAAAGTAATAAACTAATGAATTCCATGTAAAATTGTAACCCGTGAAGGTCCCCAAATATCGTTATAATTAAGAAAAAAGGTTTAAGCGAGCGAGAAGGAGGAGATAAGAACTCCAAATGTGTTTTGCAAGAGAGCAAATGTCACAAGAAAATGATGCATGATTTTTATTGATAAATAATTTGGAAAACAATTTTGCAAGATAAGAAAAACTTGGTGACCTAACCTAAAATGTCATAATACAATGTCGGCAGTCGCATCTGTTGGAGAAATTGAAACAAAAGAAGAGATAAATGATACATGTGAGTTGTTGGGAACGAGAGTATAAGGAGGAGCGCCAAGGATGTAGAGTCCACCACGAAGCTTAGCATTGCCAGTCACTATCCCCGAGTTCAAATCCTAAAATTCACAATAATCACGAGTAAAATGAGAAGTACAACCTAAATCGGTAGATAATTTTATAATCAAAAGAAGATTGCAAGTCAAACTTGGAACAAATAGAACATTGGATAGAGTAATGTGGTTATTAATGCGAATTGAGCCACTGCTCTTAATCGGTGATAGGGAGCCATCAGCAGTACGAACACTGCATGAGATACCATTTTTGTGAAATGTGGAAAATAAACTGAAGTTGTCCGTCATATGATCACTTGCTCCAAAATCAACAATCCAAGAGACACACTTTGGTGAAGGGGAGAAGAAGGTAAAAGGAGAACTACCTTCACTAACAGTGCATACAGACTTGGACGAAGAAGGATATGCCATGACTATCGAGGAATTGAGAGCTTGGGATATGTAGCAAACTAGCAGGGAACACTGCTATAAGTGACAATCAGAGATTTGAAGAGATCAGAGCTAGGATGAGTATCGAATGGGCTGTGCGGCGAGGAGACAGTGCTGGCCGGATAGTTACCAACAGCGGCAAAATATGTACCAAACAGCGGAACATGAAGGGTTGCTGCTATGATGAGGGTAGCACTGGACCGACAACACGACAAGAGCAGTACAGTGAGGAAAGCAGCGCTGCAACAGAAGCGGCACTGCTGTGGTTGCGCAACAAGGAAGACGACACTGATGTGAAGAGGACGGTGCTGCAAAGGATTTCACAATTGGAAGGACGACAGTGTACAGAAGAACACTGCTGGTTGAAAGGATGACGAATGGTGGCGGCAGCAAGGCTGGGATCGACACCGGGGACTGATACCCTGTAGAAACAGAGTTTTCTGGCTCTGGGTCTACACCACCAGGTAAATGATGGATTTTCTTTGAAGATTTGTAGTTTCCATGACTTCTACTATATACATATGACTAAGTTAGAATCCACTGGTGTGCGTGCATCATTCTAATTATTTTTATCAAATTTGGCACTGCTGTATTTGTCACAATTGTGAGGGAGTTTCTTATGCATTTGACACTTCTCTGACACAGAGAAGGTGCAAGGGTGATTTGGGGCTATGTGGATAGAATACTCGGACAACCATCACTTATCAGAGAATCTTCCAGATGAAAGTATCCTTGGTCCAACATGTTTACACGGTCTACGAGCACTCTATCTCGTAGTGACGATAAGGTATCACCTTCAAAAACTGGAAGTGGCTTTGGTAATGTGACTTTACATCCTTCTCTTCAAAAAAGAATTCAGCAGCTAGCTGGTGCAACTGCCAATACAAAAGCCCACCAAGCACCATTTAGGAACATGCTTTTCTATGGCCCTCCAGGAACAGGAAAATTGATGGCAGCATGAGAACTGGCTAGTAAATCTGTATGAGCTCTTATACCTTCGTTTTTCCATTTATTGCTAGCAACTTATATACCTTCTGTTTTGCAGAAGTTCATTTCTTCATTAAAAAAGAATGCTAAATTTTATCTGAAGAAATGCATACATATGTTATTTGGCTATATTTTAGATTTAGGTTGGTCAGAATGTTAAGAGTTTGGGTGTATGTTCAATTGTATGTACAATCATACAAGCACTGAAACATGTCATTTGTTAATTTCAACTTATAAGCATCTATGGGTAATTATGGAAATGAAAGAGGGGGAGTTTATATATATATATATATCTAAGACAATGCCTGATTTGTTGGTTTCGTATGCTTGAATGCTGCATTACAATAATTCATGACAAATGTTTAAAATCTGTTTTTTTTATTTATTTCATTTCATTCTCATATATTTTTGTATTAATCATCAGGGGCTAGATTATGCATTGATGACGGGTGGAGATGTTGCTCCACTTGGAGCACAGGCGGTTACCACTTACCAAGATACACCAGTTATTTGACTGGGCAAAGAAGTCTAAGAGGGGCTTGTTCCTGTTCATCGATGAAGAGGATGCATTTTTGTGCGAGTAAGTGAAACCATGTAATTCCTAGTGCCAAATGATTTAAAGTTGGGCAAATATATACATGTAGGATTTGATCAGGATGTTATGTTGCGTATATTTTTACCTTTCCTTTTGTTGACCAGGTATCAGTAACTTGTAGATTTGTTGTCTCACGTCTAACCATGATGTCTCAAGGAGCTTAAGTTTGCGTATAACCCGCTAATTTCTTTTGCACGATGGAAAAATAAACGATTTATTCTAAATAATTATCCTTGACAGGAATTAGCATGTACTAACAATTTCCAGAATCCAGAATTAGAATTGTTATGATTGATTATTTGGAAGGCCTAGCTTTGAATGTTGATTTTATGAGGCCCAACTCTTTTGCAGACGGAACAAACCTACATGAGCGAAGCTGAAAGAAGTGCACTCAATGCCCTTTCTTTGCCGCACAGGTGATCAGTCCAAGGACATAGTCCTTGCTCTTGCTACAAATCGTCCTGGTGATCTCGATTCAGCTGTGGCTGATCGTATTGATGAAGTATTGGAATTCCCTTTGCCTGGGAAGACGATCGCTTCAAACTAGTAAAGCACTATCTAGACAAGTACATAGCTCAGGCTGGCTCGAGAAAACCTGGTGTGCTTCAGAATATCCTCAAAAAGCAGCAGCAGCAGCAGATCGAGATCAAGGGACTGACTGATGATATCTTAAGAGAAGCTGCAGCTAAAACCGAAGGATTTTCTGGAAGGGAAATAGCCAAACTGATGGCTAGTGTTAAAGCGGCTGTTTATGGAAGTGAGCATTGTGTGTTTGACCCAACCCTATTTCGTGAAGTGGTGGATTATGAGGTTGCAGAACATCAACAAAGAAGAAAACTGGCTGCTGCCGATGCAGGTCAGGTTTGATTTATTTTCAAGTCCCGTTCGTTGAATTCACATTGAGGTGGCAAATTTTGGTCATCGCTGCTATTTTAACTGATTAAATGGTCCGGTTTTTTTAGTTTAGGGCATAACGTTGTCATTAATCTCTTTATTCGATGACGGTTGGTACTTGTGAAAGAGAATATACATTTACTCGAGGCAAATAAGAAAATAAATTTACTCTACATACATGGGAGAGATTTTTGTTGGAGTACAAACTGGATTTTCTCGTGTCAAAAATTGCCCAGTCTAGAAAAAAAGCCGTAAATTATACTAACAATTAAAACTTAAAATATTTGCAAGCTACGTAAAATTTAGATTTCACAATCTTGTCTATTTTAATCGTAGTTTTATGTAACTGAAATTTAGATGTAAGTTATGGATATGAGTACTCGACACATATATGCATCTCCCTATGATAGGAGATGAGTAAGAAAATAACTCAAGCTGGGAAACTAAAGATATTGACATAGTTGTACGAATGGAAAATTAGACCACATGGGTTCGAATTTACTTTGGAAATATCTTCTCAAATGAGAACTTCAAACACTTATTATGTGAAAAAGAAGGGGAAAAACATTACATTGATTTGGGTTCAACAAATTTGTTACCAACAGCTTTAACGGAGAAAAGTGCACATAAATGCTGCAAAATAACAAATATCACAACAGCCCGAGAAAAACATAACAGCAGTTCTAGTGATGATGCTTCTGAACGTAGCGCAGACCACAATACTTGCATACAGCGGGCTCTTTCAAGTCAAGGCATATGAATTCAATTGGGTGTCCCAATGCAGGATTATTGTCTAAAACCAACAAACCCCAGGGTAACTTGTGTATCAGCAAAAATATTCGTGCAACTTTATGTACAGATCTTAACCAATTTGCTCAATTTTTATAAAATATGATTTTAGGTTACTGTGCCAGTACTTAATTTATCTGCTAATCGGTTTGTTTACCAAAAAAGTGAAGGAAAATAAGGATAAGGACTAACCTCCCTCACAAGCAACAATCCGGCCTTCAACCTTGATGGGAGGGACTTCATTGATCAACTCCATAGGAGATTTCTTGCTCGTATCCTGCAAATTTGGGGTAAAAGAAGCCTAGTTTCTTCATTTCATAGCCTCCTTGTATTTCAGGACGCAAAGGCCAATAACTTAATGATCACGTTATTTACAAGACGCATACTGTGTTATTGGACTTGACTTTACCCTAACGTACATCATTTTTCTTAGGCACTTATAATATAAGGTAACCACGTTGAGAGTTGAGACGCACATATGCTAACACCGTATCTCCATGTCTATGTAATAAGGCATTCATGCACAGGGATAAAGAAACAAGCAGTAAAATCAAGGCTGCTCAATAATTGAAATCCTTCTCCAAAATCAAAGGATAAAGTCAGTGGGAAACAAAGACCACATATGTAAAACTAGAAAACATCTGCAAAGCACTCTACCTTGTTTATAAACATGTTATCAAAGCTTAAAGGCCTTGTTTATAAACATGTTATCAAAGCTTAAACGCCTATTTAGATTGTTTCAAGAGTTGATATTGCATCTTCAATAATTCATAATACCAAACCGGACGTAGAACACCTGACAAGCAACCACAGGTAGACCAGAAAAAATTGAAAATTTTCAAGTAAATAAGGGTACCGAACCTTCAATATTCTCAATTTACAGACTTAAGCACCAAAAACATAAGGACCTAATAACAAGACATACAATAATTCCCACATTTTAGTAAAACATTAAGGAAAAAGGGGGAAAACTTATTTAAGCTTGTTAGCAGAAATCAACGGAATCGAACATATTATCAAGTCGAGAACCGAATAACTGAATTCAGATTCCACAAAAATGTTTAAAAAAACAGAGAAATATCGATCGATGTTATTCTGATCATCATTTCTTTATAATAATTTCAAGGAAAAGCTATAAAGGACCTGAACAACATCAATATTCCACAAAATTTCAGCAGAAAACGAAACGAAAAAGATAAAATTATGAGATTAAGTACCTGCATCCATTTCGCAGTGTGATTGCTAACTTGGGTGCTAACAAGGCTGAAATTGCGAGTCGTAGATCCCAAATACGATGATCTGATTAGGGTTTTCAGAACACCCGAATACGCCATTTTTTTAAGGGGGAAAAAGAACTCTTTTCCTCGGTGATGGAATTCGAAGGTCGAACGGCGAGATTCGATAGATATTAGTTAAAGAGCCTTCACGCGAAGATTATTGGGCTCAATCCTTGTGGATTGATGCTTGGTCCATTTTGAACACCCAAAATTGTAAAGGGTAAAGAACACCAAATGATCATTTTTTAGAATTATAAAATAAATATTTAATTTAATTTATTGAATTATTATAAAAAAATATTTTGAGCATAAATTTAGGCTAAATGTTTTTTGAGTATTTTGTTCTATAACATTTTGCTTTAGGCTAAAAAAGTTGTGTAGACAAAAAGCGTTAGTTAATAAACGGTTAGTACTACAAAAATATGAACCTTACCCTAAAATGTAACTTTAAGAGTCAAATACTCTAAAAAAAATTTCAAAATGACTATTTAGTCAAACATTAAAGATCTTTTCATATTAAAATAAATCGTTGAGAGTTAAAATATTAAAAAAATAGGGATACAAATAACGGTTTTGATAAACATTAAGGGACTAATTTTGGCATTTATCCAAAATCATAAACTAATGATTTTTTTATTAAAATAAAATTTAAAATTCAAAATCTAAAATCTAAAATCTAAATGAAAAAAATAAAATTGAATTGAATTATCATAAATGGTTAAAAAAATTTAAAATCAAATTTAGAAACAAATAAAGGAAATAATTTAAAGAGAAAAAAATAATGAATTCACATAATATTATTGAAATAGTTTTTTAAAAAAATTATTAAATCGACGTTGATTTTGTTTTACAAGAAACATAAAAGAAATAGATAAAAAGTAAAAAATAAAAATAATGATAAAATCATTATAATATAAATAGTGGGGTGGCTACATGGGGTAGGGGAGGAGAATTGAAATCCAAGTGACGAGAATGATCTCTCCATTTTCCACATAAACAAACAAAAGTGCTTATGTCTGTTCTTATGTCATCACCAAGTCCAATCATACACTAGCTTTTTCATGTAAATACTGTTTACACTATACTAGACTCGACGGGCTTGGTTAGGTTGTTGGGGGTCATGTATAAATTCTTAAAGAGCCCCCTATTTTTTAGATATATTCGATTTCGGGACAATAATAGTAGCGTTTTTTTATAAACGCCGCAATAGATCCATCTATAGTAGCATTTTTTCAATAAAAAACTACAACAATAGTGTCATTTTTTTGAAAAACACCGCAATAAGTCCATCTATAGTGACGTTTATTGGAAAAACGCCACTATAGATATACTTATTTGGGGCCCCAATTTTTTGGGGGCCCTGCGCGGTCGCCCATCTCGCACCGCCCCAGCCACGACACTGACCAGACTTACATACCAAGCTTATGGTTTAGTTTTGAACAGTTTCCATGGCTAGTGAATTAATGGAGTAGCAACAGCTTCACTTTGTGGTGTTTCTCTTCATGGCTCAAGGCCATATGATCCCCCATGATCGACATAGCTAGGATGCTGGCACATCGAGGCGTCGTCATAACCATCGTTACAATGACTCGTAACGCCAATAGATTTCGGTAATCCTTGATCGTGATGTGGAATCGAGGTTCTCGATCTGTCTAGTCGAGTTCTCGTTTTCGTGCGCCAAAATTGGATTGCCGGAAGGGTGCGAAAGCTTTGACATGCTACCTTCCTTTAGCTTAGCCTTGAATTTCTTCCAAGCAGCCAAGACGCTAGATAAGCCGGTCCAAAAACTGTTCCTTGAGCTAACCCCATGACCGAGCTGCTTCGTATCCGATGTCTTGTTCACGTACACACTCGGTCTCGCCGACCAATTTCGGGTGCCCAAGATTGTGTTCCATGGAGTATATTGTTTCATCCTTCATTGTCTCCATTGTTTACGGGTGTCCAACGTTCTCGATCACGTAAACTCGGAGACAGAGTACTTCATTCTGCCTAACATGCCCGACAAAGTTTTTTTTTTGAAAATAACTAGGATATTTCATTTATCGAAAGTCGTATCTACAAAGGCCTTGTCAATTACAGAATAAAAAAATACAATCAAGAATATCGAAAATAAATGATCGCTTAGTGATAGCCTGATAAACAAAACCATTAACAAGTAGAGCAACGACATATATAAACTGAACACACCAATGGCTTCGAGCATCAAAACATAGAGGAGAAAAACTTGAAGAAGAACACTACATCAAAAGTGCTCTGTAGCGGCGTTTGGAGAGTAAACGCCACAATATTTTGAAATATAGCGGAGTTTATAATCCAAACGCCACCAAATGATAAATAGCAGCGTTTTTACAAAAAATGCCGCAATAGAGTGGTAATTTAGCGGTGTTTATGGCATAAACGCTGGTATAGAGTTATTTTTAGTGGTGTTTTATAAAAAAACGCCGCAAAAGAGTAGCCATTTAGCGGCGTTTGTATAAAAACGCCGTTATTGAGTATTAATGGAGCGTCATTTTTTTATAAACGCCGCAATATGGTTATTTTTAGTGGCGTTTTATGTACAAACGCTGCAATATAATGGACATATAGTGGCGTTTTAACAACAAACGCCGCAATAGAGAAGAAAGTTTGTGGCGTTTTACGGAAATCGCCAAAATATAACGGTAATATAGCGGCTCTTATACCTCAAACGCCGCAATTAATAATACTTTCACGTCATTTTTTTAGACAAACGCAATAATAGTGTTAATCAATAGTGGCGTTTTTTTATAAACGCCGCAAAAGTATATGATTTAGTGGCGCTTTTTTTAAATGCCGCAAAATGTTAAATATATGGTCCTTATTTTTCTCTACCTGAACCCTAAAATCATTTTAACTCTTATTCCCTCAAACATTCTTCTCTGGTACAACAACAGGCTGAGCACGATTCCAAGCAACGTTGTCTTTTGAATGTCCTAACGACCAAATCGGCCCTCTAATCGACGAACTATAACACAATTGCACGGTTTGATCCCTCTTTTCATTAATGATATTTTTTATTTTGTTTTTCTGGGTATTCTAAAAATGGGGAAAACCCTGAAAGCTAACGTATTGGAGAAAAAAAGGAGCAGGTATTGCCTTGAGTAAGAGAAATTATCGTAGGAATGTCTACGTGGTGTCTTTGCTCTGACGATGGATCAAATTATTGTTGGGAGGCTATCAGTCTGATCTCGCCGTCGAAACTCGATGATGACCCGAAAGGAAATTCCTATTGCTCCATACCCTTACATGGCCGATCTCCTACTTGAAGGTAATAATCTATAAATCTTTAAGCCGCTATATATTGTTTTTCTATGGTCACTAAAATTTTATAGATCGTACGCATGTAGGATCTTCGAAGCTTATTGAGAACGATGATAGAGGAGTGGATAAATACTCGATGTTTAGAACCGAATTTGGTAACTCTGTTGCGTTGAAAGAATCTTCAATTGCAAAAGCATTATCTATCCTCAATGAAGACGATGTTGCCTCTACTGTTACTCAAAGTAAACATTTATATCATCTACTTAAATTTATTTTAATGTTTGATTCATTTCCCAAGCCACCTCCAATCAAGTTTCATAGTGTAGGTGGAAGTTCGTTATCTGTTTCAAGTGAAGCACTGAAGCGCGCAAAGAGTATTCTTGGTGAACCGGAGGTAGGGGATTTATTTGGTGAAATGGATGAACAATTTCTCCATATAGAGTTTACAGGGAGGAAAAACTTAACGATGCGTCGTCAAACAAGGAAAACAACTTTCCTACGTCCTTTCCCCACGAAGGAGCAGAACTAAATATATTCTAGTGAACAATATGATGAAGACTGTTTATGCATAACTTTAATGTTTCTAAATTTTAATGTATTTTGTTGTTAAGTATATTTATGCATAACTTATGGCTTAATTGAAATGTATGGATGTTGGTAATTAGGTTAAACTACAAGATAGTAAATTTATGTTATGTAGAGCATAAATTAAATATTTAAAAAATGTTAATCTTATATAAATCAATATATTTAGCAGCGTTTGTATCAAGAAATGCCGCTTTAGGTTCATATATAGTTGCATTTTTACAACAAACGCCGCAATAGGTTCAACCATACATTTAATTTAATGTTTATCAATTTTAATTTATTTTGTTGTTAGGTTTTATTCTGCATAACTTGTGGGTTAATTAAAATGTATGGTTGTTGTTAAATAGATAAAGCTACATATATCAGTAAATTTAGCTGATGTAGAGTAGAAATTAAATATGTAAAATCATTTATTTTTATCTAAATAAAGGTAATTAGTGGCGTTTATACCTCAAACACCACTAACTTTAGATATATGGCGTTTTTTACACAAACGCCTTGGGTACAAGCACACCGATATGTTCTTTTCCATCACTATTCAATAGATCCCTTTCGCACGTAAGTCTTTCGGACCTAATCCTAATGAAATCTCTTTATCTTTTATATTTATCAATTTTTAACGACATAATATTCTTATAGTGAGTTTAAAGAAGTATTGAGATCTCGAGCACGCTCCCGAAGATTAAATCAGCGAGAGCCACATAAGTTATTCATAGAAACTTTTCATGAATGGTTATGCCAGACGGTAAGCAACTAAATCTTACGGAACACTTATAAATTATATACGTCTTGCTTTTTATATCGACGTCAATGCAAATTAATTCACCATTCATGTGTAATAGGTTTGGAGTGGGAGAGAAGTTAGTAAAGAAGTTAAATGGCTTTCTCAAGGTCCGAATAGAATAGTTAAAAGATATAATTCCTTCCTCATTAATGGGTTCAGGTTCCACACGAAATCTCGTGAAAGATTAAGAAGGACACAAAATTGTGGAGTTGTAGTTACTTCGTCAACTACAAGTTATGCTACTGTAAGGGACAATAGTCCGTAGGAGGGAGAGGTCGATTATTATGGAAATCTTACAGACATTATTGAGTTAGATTATTATGGAAAACGAAAGGTTGTGATGTTTCGGTGTGACTAGGTTGATGTAAACAGATGTATAAAAAGAGATAAATTCGGGTTTACAATGGTAAATTTCTCTCAATTAATTCACACGGGTCAACGTTTGATGGATGAACCATATGTATTTTCTTCTCAAGTGAAACAAGTATTTTATTGTCACGATCCAATGGATGACGGTTGGTATGTTGTGCTTCGAAATACTCCCAGAGACTTGATAGACATCGGGGATGGAAGTAGAGATGACATTGAAACAAGATCAGAAAGTTTACCTCTACTACCACAAAACTTAGATGAAACTATCAGTAATACAACACAATTTCAATGGGTTCGGGAGGACGTTGATGAAGATATTTATGACAACTGACATTATATAAGACTTTTGTACGATTTTATATCTTCATTTATTTATTTATAATATTATAACCTTTAACATGTTGTCTTTCAATATATTCATTAATTAATTCATTTTTTTATTACTCATGTTTGTTTATTATAGATATCATGCCGAGGAGAAAAATAAATGATTTACGGGTTGTTCGAGCTTCTGAAGACCATGAAGAAAGAAATAACAAGGAATCGCATGCACCTGAGTCTTCCGAAGTTCCAAAAACTGTTGAAGAAGACATAGAAATTCAAAGTAATCTTCGAAACATTATTTACTACTTTGTTCATTTTCAAAACTGGCATTTAATAATTTCTTATATAGTTGAAAATGCTGGAACACGCAAGACTCGAGGACATACAACTTTGAAGGAATTATACCAACTTCCTCCTGGGCATCGTGTCAAAGTTTCAAGAAACGATGCCGATCAACCTATTGGCCCAGAATCACGTCTTCCAGGTTACTTAGGCATAGTTGGACGTAATGCGAATATGTTACCGATCAATTACGAATCATGGTGCGAAATGCCTAATAGTAACAAAAATCAAGCATTGGATTTTGTTAAGGTAATAATGTCATTATAATACATACTCTATAGAAATTCAATACTAATTTATACTTATGATGCACACTTATTTGCTATATACGAGAAATTTTCTTTAGAGGTCTCTGACGATTATGTGAAGCAAACATTAGGGAAGAGATGAAGGGATCACAAGAGCTCCTTAAAGAAGAAATACTTCAAGAATTATCTCAGCCTTGAAGAGAAGTTGCAAACAGTCCCACCAGGAATGCTCAGGTACCAATAGGAAGATGCAGTCAGATTTTGGAGTTCACAAAAAGGACAGGTATGATGTATTTTTCAAAAATAATTGTAACGAATTTTAAATCATCATTAAAAGTAGTTGTTTGACATTTTAGGACCGAGAGTATATTGGTGTTGCTAGCAGGCAACAACAAAAGTTTACGCACACGCCTGGATCGAAGAGTTTTGCTTGTATAGCTCATAAGGAGGTATTATAGATTATTGAAATAGTTTTTTGTATTCCATGTGCATACTAACTCATAGTAATTATATTATGGTACATTGTAGGAAAATATATCCGGTTCTAAAGTTGGTCGAATCCAACTCTTCGACATTACACATACGAAGAAGGATAACACTCCTATGACTGTTGACACTGCAGAAATTATGGTACGTTTTTTTGGGTAGATGTTTTAAATTTACCTGACTTTATTTATATTTGTACATGAAATTTTTTATTTTAATTAATTATTCACTTTATTAGGAAAAATTGAGGGAGAAAAAGGCGGAGTATCATGTTATTGCTTCGAGTCAAGGTATTGTTAACGATGATGACATTGAAAACCAAGCTATTAATGACGTTTTGGGTCCTGAAAGATATGGTCGGGTGTGTTGTCAAGGATCATTCGTTACTCCCACCAAATATTTTGGATCCAATTCATCACAGCACATGCAATCACAGTCTCGATCTTCCCACCAAGAAGTTAGTCGTCTAAAAGAAAAGTTGGCTGAGATGGATCAACAAATGACTAACTTGAAAGAGGAAAATGAAGCAAGGGAAGCATAGAGAGCAGCAGCAGAAGCAACTAGAGCAGCAGCGGAAGCAGCAGGTAGCATAGAGAGAAGCAGCGGCAACACAGAGAGAAGCAACATATCAGCAGAGATGTGAAGAATTTGAAAAACGACTCAATGATATGATGCTGATGATACAGAAAACGCAACCTCAGAATCTACCATCGTAGTCTCATTTATGTTATGAGTATTCTACTGAACCTTGTTTAACTGAACTTATATTACGTTAATGAAAACTTTTATTTATTAGATTGGATTTGATGTTGTTTGTTATGGATATAGAGTTTGATGTTATTATTGTTTTGTTTGTTGGATAACGGGATAGGTTGAAAAAATAGTTTTGGGGTAATCAAGCATAATTTTTAGGACTGTTAAATTATGTGTTATTTAGCGGCGTTTGTAACAAAAAATGCCGCAATATATCATATATTTAGCGGCGTTTTTATCCTAGAAACGCCGCTATATACAGACCTTTACCGGCATTTGTGAGAAAAAATCCGCAAAACATCAACACCTACTGCGACGTTTATGGGAAAACGCCACAAAACATCAACACCTACTACGCGTTTGTGAGAAAAACGCCGCTAAACATCATAACCTATTGTGGCATTTGTCTAAAAAATGCCGCTAAATATCAACACCTGTTGCGGCGTTTTTCTGACAAACGCCGCTAAATATCAATACGCCGCGAACTTTAGCGGCGCTATTTTCAACGGCGGTTTTCGTGGCGTTTGTCTTAACGCCGCATGTGTTTTTAGCGGCTCTTATAAAAGCCGCTAAAGGTAAAAAAAAATGCCTCAAAAAGCCTGTTTTGCTGTAGTGAAAATAGCCAACGGAAAAAGTGATCTCCCCTTAACATGGCATCGGGAAAACAACCAACTATGTATTCAATGAAAAACAAAAGATCGAGATGACCAATAAAAAATTGCACCAGAGTCTAAAACACCGATAGTCATGATATCTTTTACTAGAAAAAGGGCCAAGGAAAATTATTATTAAAAATACGGTAAAAAAAGAACTAAAAATGACAGAGAGGTGGCCGGAGAAGACCACCATCGCTGCCATGAAACAAAGAAATTTTAAAAACTGTCCAATAAACTATGTAACTTCCGCATAGCACTTTGTGGAAGAGTGGCAAAAAATTTTCTTGTATATTTTGGAATGAGTTTTACTTTATGTAAAGTCATAACCTCAGGAATTTTCCGAGGAAAGGAAGAAGGCGGATCAAGACGCATAC
Source organism: Hibiscus syriacus (assembly GCF_006381635.1). Taxonomy (NCBI): domain Eukaryota; kingdom Viridiplantae; phylum Streptophyta; class Magnoliopsida; order Malvales; family Malvaceae; genus Hibiscus; species Hibiscus syriacus. Next base: position 1,288,526 of record NW_024062759.1, on the reverse strand, counting down.
GGCGTCATAGTCAACACTTTAGAAGAGATGGAGCCTGCATACGTTAATGAATTCAAGAAGACAAGGGGGGACAAAGTATGGTGCATCGGTCCGGTTTCTCTATGTAACAAGGATGCCATTGATAAAGCTCATAGAGGCAACAAGGGCTCGGTTGATGAACAACACTTGTTAAGATGGCTTGATTCCAAGAAACAGGTGTGTCATCTATGCTTGTTTGGGAAGCATATCGAATGTGATACCTTCGCAATCAAATGAAGTAGAGAAATGGATTTTGGTGAACGGTTTCGAGGAAAGAACGAAAGGAAGAGGTCTAGTGGTCCGGGGTTGGGCGCCACAAGTACTAATACTGTCACATCCAGCTATCGGAGGGTTCTTAACTCATTGCGGTTGGAACTCGACGAACGAAGGCATCTCGGCCGGCGTGCCTTTGATAAATTGGCCGCTATTTACGGACCAATTTGCTAACGAGAAACTGACTGTGCAAATACTTAAGATCGGAGTGAGGGTGGGAGTGGAGGAGCCATTGAGGTGGGCAAAGGAAGAGAAGATTGGAGTTTTAGTGAAGAAAGAAGATGTTAAAGAAGCTATTGAGAAGCTAATGGATGAAGAAGAGAGAAGAAAGAGAGCTAAGAAACCAGGAGAAATGGCAAAGAAAGCTGTGGAGATAGGGGATCTTCTCACCTTAACATTACACGGTTAATCCAAGATATCTGGCAAAAGAGCTATGATATGAAGCAAACTAGCACTTCATGTTAATTTTTGTTGAATCTTGTTTCGGTATAAGAAAGAGATATTTTTATTTTATAACCAATAAAACCTCAATGTATTTATCGTAACTTATTTTATATCAAATTACAACTTTCTTTAAACAAAATTAAATGATAAATGAAATTTTAAGTTTAGTTAATTCTAATTTGATTGATTGTTGGATTGATTAAAATATGAAAACGGTTAAATACATTGAATTGCACCCCAAATCACAAGGTCTTGTGGTGTAGTTGGTTATCACGTTAATCTAACACATTGAAGGTCTTCAGTTCATGTTTAGACAATGCCAATATATAAATTTTTACAATTTTATCTTTCACTTAGAAGAATAAAAAACTAACAACGCCATTGTCAAGGATCAAACTCAGGTCACCTGCGCAACAAGCGAGAATACTCACCACTATACTACAACAACTTCTTGACATTATTTTTATAAAATATCTGAGTCTGATATAAAGAAAAAATGCTGACTCGAATTTGAGAAAATTTAAACTAAAATTAATTTAAATCCAAAGAGTCTAGTTTGAAGCCTTACCGCCTCTAGGTAATGATTATCACACTAAGAAGATGTATGCTTTGTTGAGATTTGAGTATTAGACTTTAATTCTTTTATGTAAAAAAATATTTTAATAACTTTCTATTTGTGCCACTTATAAGTATATATTAATTTTTATTTTATAACAATTAGTGTATAGAATAAGCAAAATAATGGTTTTATTTGACATTGTTGAAGAAAAATTCTATGTGATGAAACTATTAGATGTTAAGTCCTTATCAATATATTGAACATGAAGAGTGAGAATAATTAATGTTTGGTGAGAACCATTCAAAACTTTTGTGTTGGGGGGTACGAGTTTACATCTCTTACATATTCAGAGAGGGGAACAAATTTGTTGGGAAAGTTAGCCATAAGACCTCATCACCGGTGAATACTTTCCCATATCCTTAGGCATCTCTCGGTTGATTCTCTTATAATAATTTTTTTAGGGCATTTGTTCATATCATCAAAAGTTTCGCCCAAGTCTATATATCAACTATATGTAAATATCTGAGACTAATGGAACCAAATAATAAATTTCAAAGGTTTAAGATTGAAACTTATAAAAGGATAAAAATAACTTAAATGAATAAGATTAAAATGTAATTATTTTAAAATTAAAAAAAATATTATTTCGATCTTTTACAAAATACATGATTTAAGAGATAATGGATAGTTTTAGATAGCTATTGTTTATCTTTTTCCATTACAAAACCGATAACAACATTATACTAGACAAATAAATACAATATTCTGCTTATAATTCAATAAATCCAACTGTTTCCTTACTATCATGTACTTTACGAATGTCGACACCGTTTTTCGCACGGGTGGGGAAAAGTCGATACCACTCAGATATTTTCTTTTTGAAAATATTTCAAAATGTGAGGAGTCGCCACCAATCATTTAAGGTGAGATTGGAACACCGTAAAAATTGGTGAGTCAGTTACGCATGGGGAAGGATTAACACCCCCACAAGCGCCCAAAAATTGGTACCTAGTTGAATACCCTATATTTAAAATTGGAAATTTTGAGTTCGATCTTTATTTAATTTAAAAATCATTAAGGATGCAAAGTTTGAAAAGGGTATTCGTTTATTGAGACCGATAGCATTCACCCGAGCGTAAATGCGGAAGATCAGCTATTGTATCTAATAATCAAACATGCCTCGTTTTTAGAAAACATGATGCGATTTTGAAAATGGTGTCGACCTATTTATGGAATCACCAGTAGTCACCCCCTGAGCGTGATCGCGGGAGATATACTATTAATTCCTTAAATAAGTGAACAATGCCTTAGAGTTAAAATAAAATGAAGTCAGCCAAAATTTTATTCATCCTAATTAAACTAAAAGTAAATTAAGATTTTTCTAGCTTAAAGTGTCAAATTATGAAAATTAAAGAACCTAAGGGTTTAAATCTAAAACGTAGGCTCTAATATTAATCCTATTTAATTTTAATTAATTATTGAATCGAATAACCGAGATGGTCCTTCGAGCTTTTATGCAAGGGCCAACTCGAATTATCCTCTAAATTAAAAGACTGGTTTGAAAACCTAAGCTAAAATGGATGCTCTATTTAACCTATTTAATTATGTCAATATTAAAAGTTTAATCGAAGTTCGGGGATTAAAAGGGTCGAGATCTGATATACCGAGTTCTAAAAGATTTAAAAGTTTGAGACATAAATTAATAATTTCAAAAGTTAGGAGGCTAATTAAAATCTAATTATTACCTAAATTATTAAACTAAAATTTTTAGAACATTTTAATTATTAATTAATTTTTAATTGAACAATTGATTCGAGTAATCGGGCATAAATTGCAAAAACTCGACTCGAATTGCTCCCTAATTAAACTAGAGTGTTGTTCTAATTTCTATGTTTGACTTGCAAATCTAATCTAACATCAAAAATAGAAAGCTAACTAAATAACATTAAATAATAAATTTAAAATAAATAAATAATAAACATAATATATATAAAAATTAAATTGGTGCAAATAACAAAATATGGGAATTACATAAATGAATTAAACATATGAAAGACTCAATTAAAATAAATTCAAAATTAAGTGACCAAATCAAAACAAAATGGAAACAGATTAATGACTAAAATATAGGACAAACAGACCTTGTAGGGACTAAAACTAATTATCCATTTTCTTTTAAAACCTAAAATACACTATTAAATGAAAAATGAAAAAATTACGAAACTAGTCCATATAGATTAAAATAAAATTAAATAGTCCTTACGTAGGACCATTATGCAAAATTACGCTTAAATTAGGGTGACTAAAAGCGAATAAACCACTAAATAAATAACATACATAAAAAATGAGCAAATGACATGTTCATTCCTCTCAGGTGACCAAAATGTAAACCCGCACGAGAATATTAAGGACCAATTAGAAAATAATCCAATAGGTAATAACACATATATGAAAAAGGGTAAATAACAAAAATGATCCCCTCTTTGTACTAGAATGCAAAAAATGGAATAAGCTAAGGGGACCTAAAGCGATATAACCCATTAAATAACCCTATATAACACACTTTTACTCATTTTTTGTTTCATTTTAAACCTCAACTCTAAAAAAGGCTAAACACTCTCAACTCTCCCCCTTCCCCTCGTGCGAGAAACTCGCCGAACCCGAGCGCCGTCGTTTCAGCTATCACTCCGGCCACCACACACGGTGGTCGGAGCCCCTAAACATCCTAAAAATACCCTTTTCCCACCGATCTATCCTTCTCAAACCGAACCCAACACCGAAACACTCCAAATAAACCTCGGATCTACTCGAAAATGGCCCGACCCTTCGAATGCCTCGTACTCCGGCGACCCTAGACATCGGAGCAGACTCCACTCACTCCGAAACCTCCTATCCTACCCCTTTAAAACCTAGATCTAGGCAGTAAACTATCATGCAATACCTAGAGTTTTTAAGCTCATTCGACCACCTCACCGACGACTTACCACGACGACCTAACTCCGGTGAGACCCCTCCTTTTCTCAGGTAATTTCTAGACTCTTATTTATCTATTTTTTACTGATAAATGCCCTATTTCATTTTTTGTTATTATTTCGAAATAAAATAAAAATACCAAAGAACAAACTACCTTTCAACACTTTGTATTTCTGCTAGAAAAGTGAGGAAGAAAAAAAAACTGATCCCCCTCATACATTTTGCTCGGGTTTATATAGCCCAATTCTTACATTTTTTTTATTTTCACTTGCTTTTTTTTGAAACAACATGAGTAGAGTAAAATAGATTGAAATAATTATATTACCTTGGATTCAGTTGTATGTTGGTGGAGAAATCGGTGATACTGGCAGAGAGGGGTAAGTTTGATCTGGACCGTTGGATGGGTCCAGATCGAACGATCTTCGTGGTATGTCGGCAGCATCCAAAGCAAGGAGAGTCGGGTCGGGTTGGCTGGGCCTGGGTTTAGGGTTTGATATTATTTGGGTTTAGTTTGGTTTAGTTTGGGCCTGTAAAATAGTGCTCACAGTGCCCCTCTTTGCTCATTGTATGAAACGGGAATGAAGCAAAGATAATAGAGCGCCATTTTTGTCTCACTCTTTGTTCTTCAAGTCACGGTTTTTTCCTCACCGTGATTTTTCTTCCAAGATATTTATCCCTCAAGCGAGCTATTGTTGGTTCATTAAATAACATTAAATAATAAATTTAAAATAAATAAATAATAAACATAATATATATAAAAATTAAATTGGTGCAAATAACAAAATATGGGAATTACATAAATGAATTAAACATTTGAAAGACTCAATTAAAAGAGCAATAGGCCGGACCAACCTACAAAAACGAAACGGTCCCTACGTAACCAGTCATCCATAATATCAAATAAATCATTTTCATCTTTGGTAAATTTACCAAGGGCTATAGTCATAGCAATCCTCCTATTCAACTACTTCAACCATTTCCGAGCACCTTATGTTATGGGGGCGTTCGGGGATTCGATTTTTTATGTATGATTTGATTTCTCGTGCACTGCCCCTTATAATTAATTGATTTCGAATATAAATAATTTTTTTTTCTTGTATTGGTCCATAATCTGACTTAGGTAAATCCATGAACTCAATTCGTTTATTCTTTTCTACTAATATTCAATCTAATGTTGATAGAATATATTAATTAAGAATATAATAATTCTATTTTCTTTCAATTTGATTTTTTTAATTATTTAATTCTATTTGATTATATTTTAATCAGATTTAAAATTCAATTTTAATTTAATCATAACATATTATTAATATTATAATTATATTCTAATTATAAAAATGAATTCTAATAATAAAAATAATTATAAAAATAGTTATATATTTCTTATTTATCTATATATTAAATATCTTTTTTATATCTTAGTTATATTTTTTTTGCTATTCTATTTTATTCTATTAATTTATTCTATGTTATATTTATTCTAATTATCTATATTTAGACTAAAAAATAAAAAATAGAAAACTAACTAAATAACATTAAATAATAAATTAATAAAATAATATAAAAATAAGAAAACATATAACATAAAAATTAAATATGACATTAAATAAAAATTAATTAATAAAATGAATTAAACTAATAAACAAACAGACCTTGTAGGGTGTAAGACCCCCAACCCGTATTCGACTCGGATCCGAGTCCAAGGTGTCACATTGACTTTTCGAAACTCTGTTCTTTACAAATCCACAAAATCTTAAATTCATCATTTAAGAAAATGAGTACATTACATTAATAAATCCAATCAAATTATTTTCTAAAACCAATCAGAGCACATTTAATTCAAAACTTGTAACTACATGCCAACTAAATTCTATAAACAAAATACATATATTCAATATGTTTCTGATCTAATCCTCAAGGAAAATGCTGACTTGTCTTGCACCTCAACGAACCATAAGCTTGTCAAAACCTGCGTGTGAAACACTCATACGCTAAGTCATAGACTTAGTGAGACATGTAAATACATTCGTGACTAACAAATACATTTACATATCATGTCATGCAAATTACACTGGTATATATAATTAACCATCATTAACATACTTATCATCATGTAATTTATTATCCCTAATTCATTTCTATCATATGAGCACATAGTTTCCCTAAACATATAACATAAACTCTTATTAACCATAATGCATGAATCATTACTACTATCAAATCATACATAATCATATACTATTTCATATAACCAATGCACATATACACTTATTATTATCATTATGAACTTATTATTTATATAGTCATATAGCACATATACTATTTCACCACGGAACAAAATTATCATAACAAGTTATTTATTATCTTTAAGGCCCATGTATACTTTTAAAAACGAAGGTATGTGAGTACATAGAGGTTGTGCACATATGTTGTCACCACATCTCGTATAAATCTCACTAGGGGCACATAAAATTTGTCCCGTAGGATCACTATGTCCCGAAGGACCACTATGTCCCGAAGTACCACATAGAACACAAATGTCCCGTAGAACCACGTTGAACCCTCGACTATTGGCATGCCAACTATACCTCTAGCTCTCATGACACATAACATGGGCATTATCTTTTATATCATTTCACATATTCACATAGGAATATAGTTTACCTTCACGTAGCATATTTCCATATAATTCATATTCACGTATCACATAGCTTTTCACATTTACTTGTATTCTTTTTCACATAGCTCATAGTCATTAGTTTTATCTCATAAAATATATTCACATATACATGTTTTTGCTTTCACATGATCACGTAGCTCATGTCAATTAATCATTTATGTTCATATATCACATTCATATCACATGATCCCATTTCATATAAACTTATATTCATATCTCTTATCATCATAGAATCATACAACTTATTATCGCATGGCTCATGGCTACCTAATTTATCACACAACATGCATTCACATGAATCATATATAAAGATGTATTTAACTTCTAGATATATATATATATTCATCTACTCATAAATATCATACCACAACATGCTTGTATCTTTGTACTCATGTAATCTAATATCGGAATTAGACTCATCGCAAGTCTTAATTCCCTAACATAACATATACTTATTATCATGTACTCACCTTAGCCTTGCTTGATTCGAGTCAACACTAACACTTTATCTCTCTCTCTCGACCGTTTCTAATTCTTCGATTGTTCCGGAACAGAGTTACGTTCAATAACTACATAATCATACATTGATACATATCAGTATTCCAAATGTCATACTCTAGTCTTTCATTTCTCAAACTAAAAGAAATATCTATTTCTATTTTCCCTTTGAAGTGTATCGATACACACTATAGGGTATCGGTACATTTCTTACTGAGGTATCGATACACTGCCAATGTATCGGTACACAAATTACATTCGAAATTCTTCTTTTCAAGGGGGTATCGATACACTACCTATGTATCGGTACACTTTGAATATCTTCCTGAATTTACTCTTGAGGTATCGATACCTGTTGAATGGGTACCGATACACCCTTGCCCAGAAATTAATTTTAAGCACGAAAATCACTTTATTCTAGTTCAATTGTGTCATATTTCAACTCCTTTTTAATTCTTAACTCACATACACATACTTAAACTCATTAATACCCATTAATCACATCTTTAACCTCATAATCCTATCCTCTACATGAAATTCAAAAATCATACCAACCCTTAATAAATTTCCTTTATAATTCTTTCTTCCTAATGTTTCAAGCTTATATAAGCTTTCCTTAAGCTTATATAACACCTAAAGAATCAAAACCCACTTAAAATTCAAGAAATCAACAACTAAAAATTAAACTTACCTTTTAAAGTTGGAGCCACGTGAAGAAGAAAGGACCATATAGAACACATATGTCCCGTAGGACCACGTAGAACCCTCGACTCTTGGCATGCCAACTAACCTCTAGCTCTCATGACACATAACATGGGCATTATCTTTTATATCATTTCACATATTCAGATAGGCATATAGTTTACCTTCACGTAGCATATTTCCATGTAATTCACATTTACGTATCACATAGCTTTTCACATTTACTTGTATTCTTTTTCACATAACTCATAGTCATGGGTTTTATCTTATAACATATATTCACATAAACATGTTCTTTCTTTCACATGGTCACGTAGCTCATGTCAATTAATCATTTATGTTCATATATCACATTCATATCATATGATTCCATTTCATATAAATTTATATTCACATCTCTTATCATCATAGAATCATACAACTTATTATCACATGGCTCATGGCTACCTAATTTATCACACAACATACTTTCACATGAATCATATATGATGCATTTAACTTCTAGATATATATATATGTATATTCATCTAATCATAAACATCATATCACAACATGCTTGTATATTTGTACTCATGCAATCTAATATCGGAATTAGACTCATCGGAAGTCTTAATTCCCAAACATAAAATATACTTACTATCATGTACTCAACTTAGCCTAACTTGATTTGAGTCAACACTAACACTTTATCGCTCTCTCTCTCGACCGTTTCTAATTCTTCGATTGTTCCGGAACAGAGTTACGTTCAATATCTACATAATCATACTTTGATACATATCAGTATTCCAAATGTCATACTCTAGTCTTTCATTTCTCAAACTAAAAGAAAAATCTATTTTTATTTTCCCTTTGAAGTGTATCGGTACACACTATAGAGTATCGATACATTTTTTACTAAGGTATCGATACACTGCCTATGTATCGGTACACAAATTACATTCGAAATTCTTCTTTTCAAGGGGGTATCGATACACCACCTATGTATCGGTACACTTTGAATATCTTCATGAATTTACTCTTGAGGTATCAGTACCTGTTGAATGGGTATCGATACACCCTTGCACAGGTACACACTAGAGTATCGATACTTTTTTACTAAGGTATCGATACTGCCTATGTATCGGTACACAAATTACATTCGAAATTCTTCTTTTCAAGGGGGTATCGATACACCACCTATGTATCGGTACACTTTGAATATCTTCATGAATTTACTCTTGAGGTATCAGTACCTGTTGAATGGGTATCGATACACCCTTGCACAGAAATTAATTTTAAGCACGAACATCATTTCATTCTAGCTCAATTGTGTCATATTTGAACCTTTTTTTAATTCTTAACTCACATACACATACTTAAACTCATTAATACCCATTTATCACATCTTTAACCTTAAAATCCTATCATCTACATGGAATTCAAGAATCATACCAAGTTTTCCACTTGTTCTAAATCCAATTCTTACACTTCATATTCCTTAATTAGGTTGATGACAAGTCAAATTTATCAATAGAACTTTAAAAACCTCTTTTTATCAGCAATTCATTTCTAAACCCTTAATAAAATTTCCTTTCTAATTCTCTCTTCTTAATGTTTCAAGCTTATATAAGCTTTCCTTAAGCTTATATAACACCCAAAGAATCAAAACCCACTTAAAATTCAAGAAATCAACAACTAAAAATTAAACTTACCTTTTAAAGGTGGAGCCACATGAAGAAGAAATGAGGAGGAAGAAGAAGAGATCTTCTAGATAACTCTCCCATCTCACGTGTTAAATATAACACAACCAATGAATTTTTAATTATTTCTTGTCAAATGGCCATTTTTCCCTTCAATCTTTTCATGTATACCAATCAATCCTCTTAAATATAATTCCCAATTAAGTCCTTAAACTTTAAATTTCCATAATTTGATCACTAAATTTTGAAAACTTTTATTTTAGTCACTAACCTGATTTTTTGGATGTTACATAGGGACTAAAACTAATTATCCATTTTCTTTTAAAACCTAAAATACACTATTAAATGAAAAATGAAAATATTATGAAACTAGTCCATATAGATTAAAATAAAATTAAACAGTCCTTACGTAGGACCATCATGCAAAATTACGCTTAAATTCGGGTGACTGCATAGCGAATAAACCAATAAATAAATAAATAACATACATAAAAAATGAGCAAATGACAGGTTCAGTCCTATCAAGTGACCAAAATGTAAACCCGCGCGAGAATATTAAGGACCAATTAAAAAATAATCCAATAGGTAATAACACATATATGAAAAAGGGTAAATAACAGAAATTATCCCTCTTGGGACTAGAATTGAAAACACAAAATAAGCTAAGGGGACCTAAAGCAAGATAACCCATTAAATAACCCTATATAACACACTTTTACTCCTTTTTGTTTCATTTTAAACCTCAACCCTAAAAAAGGCTAAACACTCTCAACTCTCCCCCTTCCCCTCGGGCGAGAAACTCGCCGAACCGAGTGCCGCCCTTTTAGCTGTCGCTCCGACCACCACACGTGGTGGTCGAAGCCCCTAAACTATCCTAAAAATACCATTTTCCCACCAATCTATTATTTCTCAAACCGAACCCAACACCAAAACACCCCCAAATAAACCTTGGATCTACTTGAAAATGGCTCGACCCTTCGAATGCCTCGTACTCCGGTGAGCCTAGACATTAGAGCAGACCCCACTCACTCCGAAACCTCCTATCCTACCCCTTTAAAACCTAGATCTAGGCAGTAAACTATCATGCAAGACCTAGAGTTTTTAAGCTCATTCGACCACCTCACCGACGACTTACCACAATGACCTAACTCCAGTGAAACCCCTCATTTTCTCAGGTAATTTCTAGACTCTTATTTATCTATTTTTTTACTGTAAATACACCTATTTCATTTTTTTGGTTATTATTTCGAAATAAAATAAAAAATACCGAAGAACAAACTACCTTTCAACACTTTGTATTTCTGCTGGAAAAGTGAGGAAGAAAAAGCCCGATCCCCCTCATACATTTTGCTCGGGTTTATATAGCCCGATTCTTACATTTTTTATTTACTTCTTTTTTTCTTTTCACTTGGTTTTTCTGAAACAACATGAGTAGAGTAAAAAATAGATTGAAATAATTGTGTTGCCTCGGATCCAGTTGTATGTTGGTGGAGAAATCGGTGATACTGGTAGAGAGGGGCAGGTTCGATCTGGACCGTTAGATGGGTCCAAATCGAACGGTCTTCGTGGTGTGTCAGCAGCATCCAAAGCAAGGAGAGTCGGGTCAGGATGGCTGGGCCTCGGGTTGACTATGGGTTTGGGTTTAGGGTTTAATATTATTTGGGTTTAGTTTGGTTTTGTTTGGGCCTGTAAAATGGTGCTCACAACGAAAGAAATGCTTGACATAATCTAAATAAAGAACATGTTTGTAAATCGGTTTCTCACCACTTGCAATTAATTTAGGTAACTATCCTACCATATCGACAAGTCTTGGATTCACAAAAATAGAGACCGAAATCATGTTATTACTTTCGTTAGCGACCACACGATGTTCAACACTCCTATACCTCCCGTTGCTTATTATTTGCAAGGCATCTCCAATATTGATAACAAGGGAACCTTTAATTATAGGAACATGAATCCAATTATCCTCTCGTTTTCTCTTACGAAAAGTCCCCCGATCTCATATTGAAGGAGAATTGTGAAGGTCAACAAATTAGAGTGGCGACCTACTCTGATAGTGAGTTCAAGGTTTGGACATTTCGGATAGTAATTAAGGTTAGTCCTCATTGAACCCATCAACAATGCTTTTTTTTCCTCATCAATCTCATTAGCATTTAAACCTTTTATTAGAACTTGTAATAGTTGTTTGATGACAACTTCCGACTTCCTTATGTAATCTAACACTCATTCCCTATAAATTTATCACAAAAACTTGGTTAATATATATATTTTTGACAAATTGGGTGAATTTAATAAAATTTAGCAATTCAAGAAAATCTAACATGTAGTTTTAATTTACCTATAGACTGAAGGTGATAATGTAAGAGCCTCTTCTTTAGATATGTAAAATAGACTAAGATAATCTTTCAATTCAAGAACCTTTTCAGCTTGAGGAGTAAAACTTGTGCTAAACCTCACATTATTCAAAGATGAATGGTCCTTGGAATACTTATTTTTGACTTGGTCTAGCAGATTAAAGAACCCGTAGGTAGCGTTTTTGATATTGTCCAACACATGAACGGGGACATCATGGTTTACAATTTGGAAGAAACCCCATTTGGAAGCAGCATCGCATATGGATTTGGCCACCTTGGGGTCTTACCAATTGGACATATCAATTGGGGTACGACATTGGTCATGGAGGCCCTTTCTTCCAGAGGTTGGATATATTGCTTAGGGAGAGACCCAATTCCGACAAATCCTTCATTAGACTTGACAAACTTGACCAGAATTGATTTATCCGACCTAATATATGATATTAACCCGAACATGATAATCAAATTTGATCCGATACTCGACTCATACCCGACCTAAAATTTAGCGAAACCAAAATCAACCAGAACTGAAATTAACCCGAACCAAAAGCAACCCGGACCGAAATTAACTCGAACCGAAAGCAACACGAACCGAAATTAACCCGATCAAAAAACATCCCGAACCGAATTTAACTCGACCTGAGAGTAACCCAAACAAATTAAAATTGATAAAAGTTATTAAACAATAAAAGTTATTTTCAATAATAAATTAGTTTAAATAAAATTGATAATTTATTAAAAATATTATATTTATAATAAAATAATAGAAAGTTTAAGAGAAATATAAAAATAAGAATCTAATTGTAAGATTAAAAATAATAATAAATAAAGTTTAATTATCTTACTTGTTATAAAAATATTAGATTTATAATAAAAATAATATAATACAAGTAAAATAAAGGAAATAATTTTAGATTTATAATAAAAAAAATATAAAGTTTATTTATGTTACGACTAAAACTTAACAAATAAAACAAAATAAAAAGTCAACGATTAGTAGCATTAAAATTTTAACTCGGATCGTAATAACGCGGATCGTACCCGAGGCGAGTCAGCGCAAGGTCGTACGATGATTCTAATAAAAAAATAAAAGTTGGTGGTTAGTTGTTAGGAGTTTAGAAAAACCAGTAATAAAAAAGGGTTTATATCGTAATAATATGAGTCTTTCTCCTCATCGGGGTGTCTAACATGATTATTCCTAAACTTTATTCATCTAAAAATTAAATTAAATTAGCAGACCTATTCCCATATGTAATGGGGTAAGGGGGAGGTACGATAGTAGGTTGCCCCACCGCCAAGTTGAGAGCAGCTTCCGTGGGAGACCTCCGGCAGTAAAAATTATGAATTATCCACCATGAGACTCGATCCCACGACCACAAGGTTAAGAGCCTTGCTCTCTACCTCAATTTTACAAATAATAAAAATATGCGCAGAAAATAAACGGTTAAAGCTCAGACCTAAACGCAATTAGCCTAAAAATCTTATATTTTGGCTAATTCTTTGCCATTTATGCGTAACTTGGTGGCCAGAACCTAAATGGGTTTCCATTTTTGTTTCCCCCCCTTTTCTCTCCCCCTCTATCAAGCGGCGGCCGTGAGCCACTAACGCTCTAAATCTTCACCGGCCGCCGACGTCAAACCTTACCAGAAGAATCTAAAAACACTAAAACCCCTATATTTTTGCTCTTAAAATCTGAAATTTATCTCTCTAAACCACATGCATGGACTCTAAACCTTTAGATAGTTTTGACTCAAACCCTTTCTCTTCTCGATGACCCTGATACCAACGAGGAACTCCGGTGACCCGAGAGAACCCGACTCAACAATGGTAATGCTTCACCCCCTCTTTTGTTTTTGCTTTGAAAATAAAAAAGGCTTAAAAAAGGCTTAAAAAAGGAAATAAAAGATGAAACTACCTTCAAAGTTGTGTGTTTTTTATTGCTTGGTTTTTCAAAAGATGGAGAGGAACCAACCCCTTTTACATCTGTTTGCGTGAGTTTATATAATACCCTTACAATCGAAACAATATGAAAAAAAAACTTTTTATAATTTTTTTCTTTTTTGCCTTCTTCTGTTGCATGCCTTGTTTATGTGGTTCATTGGAGCTTTCATGCGTAGAGACGTTGAATCCGCTGGTGAGATATACAGACTGCTGGGACCAATAGTTGTGCATCAGTCGGGGCATTAAACACCCTGATATTAAGGGATTTGTGTCCCCTTTGACTTTTATTTTCTTCTAATTAATAATAAAATATTAATATATACGAAAAACTGGTGTAGACACCCATATTTCATCCATTTATGCATATTATAATAAACATATTTCATCCCAATAGTGGCCCAAACGAGGTCCAAACAAGCGACCCATCAGCTGCCAGCCCGAGCACTCAAGGGTTTCTGGAAACCTTAGACTCAACCCAGCGTCGCAAGGACTCATGGCCGAGACTTCCACAGCCGCACGTTCCGGCCTTCCAACAGCCCGAACTCCACGTCGGTTTCCTCGGAATAGACCAACAAGAAAACAAGCACGAGTATTAGTGTTTTGTTAGGATTTAAACACCTAAAAATAGGGTATTCGAATTCCTATAAAAGCATGTAATCATCCATTTGTAACAGAACAACAGTGGATATGAAATGAAAGCAGAAATTTCGAGCAAGTACGAGCAGTGATTCAAAGCATTTTTGTGTGATTATTAAAGAAGAAATATAAGGTAAAACGGCTCACCTTTTATTATTTCGTTATGCATGTCGTCTCTTAGATGTAAAGCGCCGAAAGCCGATGACCGGAATAGGGGGCATTTGAAAATTTCTTTTTAGATCTACGCCCCTATGAGGCTTATTTAAAAAAAACTAAGGCGTTTTTCGTGACAAGAGTGTTATGGGCTTTCGGAAAAATCATTTTTTTCCAGATTTGCCGTCAGTGAACGGCGGCCGGCGTCGTTCATGGTGGCGGGCGAGGCGGCACACAGTGGCCGGTTTCTGGGCTGTTCTTCAATTTGAAGAACATATCAGAGGATATAAATGAAAAAGGGAAGGTGATATTGTTTTGGTTCACGTGTTCTGGAGTTAAAAAGGAAGGAGTGCTTTTTATTTGGATTTTGGGTTAATCTCACTTAGGGTGCCTATAGTTTTAGTCATCTTTTACTTTGGTCGCTTAAGGTATTAGTTTATTCACATTCAAGTCCCCTCAATTCCTACCGTATTTTACATTATGACCCGCGTGTTTCTGTTGAAAAAGGGGTAAACTTATCTTTTAGTCCCTCGGGTTTTAAACTCCTATTTTTTGAACCCCAATTCGATTTCCCCCTGGATTTTCATTCGAAATTGACCCTCAAATTTAACTATCAATTTCATCCTTATATTATTAATATATGTATATTTATTTGTTTCCCTTACTATTTTTACTATTTTTAGTATTTTCTTTAATTTATTTTTATTATTATCATTATTCTTATTTATCATTTATTTATTTATTTATTATTTTATTCTTATTATATTTTCTCTAATATTTTACATATATATATATATTATGTATACTTTATGTAATTTTTATTATTATTATTTTTCTAATGTATTGCTTATATGTTATTATATATTTTATTTTATTTTTATTTACCTTTTTTCTCTATTTTTTCTTATGTTTTTATACTTGTCCTTATTTTTATTTATTTCATGTTCTCTACCTCCATGTTAATTATGTTTATTGTTTATTTTTGTCTATTTTGTTCTTTATTGCACTTTCTTTATTTTTAATTTACTTTCATCACTTTTTTAATGCTTTTCATGACTCTTTAAGGGTATACTTTGAAATCGATCGGGGGTAAGTAGTTGGGATCGTTATTTTACCTTTAAATTTAAAATTACAATTTTCTTAATTTAAGACAAATGGAAATTACATAGTACCGAAAGGGCAGTTCAAGGGTACTAACCCTTCCTTGACTGTAACCGACTCCCGAATCCGACACATCTTTGGTAAGACGCAGATCAGGTAAGAAATAAGGTATCTGGTCAATCTATTTATTTTTAAATAAATGATCGGTGGCGACTCCTAATCCATTTTCGTAAGTCGAAGCCCAATTCTGTGGCCCAACCTAAAAACAGTTGCGACAGCTTGGTGACTCCACTGGGGACAGGTAAGTGAGTCAGGCTAAGGTAATTTCCAGTTGTCTTTTTAACGAAAAGGGTAAGTTTAAATTTTAAGGTAATATTTCGATCCTTTTTACTTACTTTTGATTATATTTTCGAGTATATAGTTGGACTAATCGTTTTCTCATGATTTCAGCCTTCAAAGTTTTTTCATCATCTAAGACTCTATACCTGAACTCTAAACCCTATTTTAAGTTGGGGTGAAAGCGACGCCTTCGTGTGAATTTATTCACCGTGCGGGCCTAGCAAGTAGCCTTCGGGATTCATATACCTTATGTCTTTGTGTGAATTTATTCACCGTGCGGGCATAAGGGAATGTGTCATCTCGAGTTTAACTTAGTCCACACAAGCCTGTGATGAGTTTAGAACTAAGGGTCTGGCAAGCCCAAGGGGGCACCGGCAAGGAGAACTCGAGTACCGTTTTTAGAACCTAAACCGGGAGACCATGGAGAATTAGAGCCTACCCCGAAACCACATTTCCGAAACCTAGGATATTTTTACCTTAACCATTTTTTTTCTTTCGTCATTTATTTATTTATTTTACTAACATTTTTGCCTTCGTGTTTGTTTTTTTTAGTATTTGCATCATAAGAAGAGGCTATTGATCTTTAAAAAGCGTTTGATACACACAAAATAATTTGAATTAATGGACAAAGGTATTGTAATACAAGAGATTAAGAATGCCGAGGCATGACTATGGTCCGAGATGACTCAGAAAGAGAAGGGAGACAGTCTTCAAGGGAACTACGTGTCAGAGCTGGTTAGCTATGCCTTTGTCAGCCTGAAATAGAATGATGTCCAAGAGTTGCGAAACATTTGGGACAGTTGGAAGAATGATAGAAAGCAGAAGTTCAGCAAACGATATGGTGATATTGCCCTCTTACTTCATGTCAAGACTGATGAGCCCCTGCTCCGAGCACTGATTCAATTCTGGAACCCGGGATATAGTTGCTTCACCTTTAACCGGGAGGACATGGTGCCCACTATCGAAGAGTATACCACACTACTGCACTGTGAAAACATCAGACTAGAGAAGGCATATATCAAACATATCAAGGGTCAGCCTTTTAGGAACGGACTGGCCAAGATTACAGGGGTTGATGAAAAGTGGGTGATTGATCGACTCCGACACAAAGGTACCGGGGAAGGAATCGAGTGGATCCATATAAAACAACTAATGAAGAACCACCCTGATGAATGGAAGACTATAGATCTTTTTGCACTGGGTCTGTACGGTTTGATTATCTTTTCAAAGACCTTGGGGTGCATCGACGCAGCCGTAGTAGAACTATTTGAATAACTTCCAAGATGAGTCAACCCAGCGCCGACCATCTTAGCCGAGACCTTTCGGTCTATTAATCATTACAGAAGAACTGGTGGAGGAAGGTTCATTGGATGTGTTCATCTCCTTCAAGTATGGATTCACAGCCACTTCTGGAAGACTAACAGGGTAGCATACCTCCGATTCAGCACTACCTATTCACCGTTGGGAGAGTTCATCACTATGAAATGGCATGAGGGCGCTTCAAAGGAAAAATGGATGAAGGTCTTCACTCATCTTCAGGACCGGGATATTACCTGGAGAGCCCCTTGGTTGTTCCTCAGTGACGTTCTTTTTCGATGTAGGGAGTCTGATACTATGACCTTACTTGGACTTTGGGGTGCAGCTGGGTATGCTGCTTTATTGGCATATAGACAGTATGAGGCATGTCAGTTTGTCCCACTAACATACATATTATCTACATCAGAGTTTGTGTATCACGGTGATAGTTATAAGAAGAAGATCAAAGAGATAGCCGAGTCATGGAAGAAAATATCCCAGATGGATGTTATGGCTGCTAAAGACATGCTCACCCCAGACTATTTAGAGTGGCGAAGATTGCGAAAAAATAACAATACCCCGGTGCCAATCTGTGAGGACATATGTACCATGGAGGAGCATCTTAGGCGTGTCCCTTCTGAACTTGAAATAGCTAGGGCGGAGTTTGAAGTTGTGAAAAATGAGTTAAAGCAAAAGGTCAGAGAACTTGAAGCCGAGCACTATCAGTTGAAGCTAGATGCTAACTCTCAGAAAGATCGAGCAGATAAACTGGAAAGAGAGCAGGAAAGAGTCTGTTTTGAGCTTGAAGACTTGAGAAAGGGGTATCAAGATAAAGTCAAGGATAACTCCAAGTTGAAAGTGTTCTCTGAATACTGGAAAGATGAAGCTCACAGCCTGAAAAGAAAATTCGAGGGGCCTGATGAGAGAACTTGGAAAGAACAGATGAAGACTGCCCAAAGGCGCTTAGCAGACAGTCAGCATCAAAAACCAACGTTTAAAGCTGAGCCTGGTTCCAGATTTGGTGCTTCCACCAAAGTTTAAAGTTCCTGAGTTTGAGAAGTTCGATGGGAATAGCTGCCCATCAGCCCATATCACTATATTCTTTCGGAAGATGACAGGATATGGAGGGAATGATCAACTCCTGATCCACTACTTTCAGGAGAGCCTATCTAGTTCAGCTATTCGTTGGTACAATCAGCTCAGCCAAACTCACATCAAGACATGGAAAGACTTAGCCAAGTCTTTCCTAGAACAATATAAACATATCAACGATATGAGACCAGACCGGGTTATGCTGCAAAGCCTAGAAAAGAAGCACAATGAGAGTTTCCGACAATATGCGCATCGATGGAGGGATTTGTCTGTACAGGTTCATCCACCCTTGGATGAAAAAGAGACTAGAAAGTTGTTTATACAAACCCTGAAGGTACCTTACTTCGGACACCTGGGGGTAATTACATATGGAGGTTTCTCAGATTTAGTCATGGCCGGTGAAATGATTGAGTTGGCCATTAAACAAGGAAAAATCGAGGGTGGAGACTCCAGTAAGAAACCTCCCATGAAAAACAAAGACCGAGAGATCAACAATGTAAACAATTATAACGTCAACAAGGGTGTTACGGTCTCAAGCTCAAAAACCACTGCAACTGTACCATCTAGGACTTCTACCCAAACCCAAAGGGAACCAAAGAGGGAAAGGGAAAGGGAGAAGTTCGATCCCATTCCCATGACATATAAAGAGTTATATCAACAACTCCTCGACACTCACGCAGTTTCACCTTACCCAATGGATCCGATAAAGCCCCCATATCTGAGATGGTATGACAAGAACGCGAACTGTGAACATCATGGTAGTGTGCAGGGGGCATTCGATTGAAGGTTGTCTCGTATTCAAGAGGCTTGTTCAACGAATGCGAAACAAGAACTGGATCACCTTCAACTCTGAAACACCAAACGTCGCCCAGAATCCCTTGCGTAATCATTCGGAGGCCGGAATTAATGCAGTCATCACCAAAAATGACAGGAGAATCAAAACCAATGTTTCAAAAATCAAAGCTCCTTTGGCTTGGGTATGGAGCCAAATGGTAAAGGCAGGGCTTCTTGTATCCCAGTCATATGCAGTAAAAAATAAAGGTGGTAGCTACTGTTGTTACCACGACGAAGAGGGGCATAAAGTGCAAGAATGCCCCGAATTTAAGACATTATTCCAACTCATGATGGACTAGAAAGAGCTTGAGTTTTATGAAGAAGTTCAGGATTCCCCAGAAGCAGACATTTGCGCTACCGGAGAATCATCAGAAAAAAGACTCGGCAGGGGTAGTCCTTTAATCATCACCCCTAAGGCAAAGACGACAACGACAACTCCACAAGAAAAGGTGGTGATTACAACACCTCGACCTTTTCAGTACAAGGACAATCGGCAAGTGCCATGGAAGTACGGATGCCAGGTGAGTACTTCCAAAGGATGTGATAACAATGTGGGACAAAGACAACTAGAGCCCTTCAAGGAAGACGTATTGGCTATCAATGAGCCTATAAAGGAGGAAGAAGCTAAAGAATTCCTCAAATTTTTGAAGCATAGTGAGTACAGTATTGTAGAACAGCTCCACAACTTGCCAACACGTTTTTCAATGTTGGCACTTTTATTAAATTCAGAAGCACATCGAGAGGCACTGTTGAAGGTCCTGAATCAGACATTCGTGCCACAAGACATACTAGTCAGCAAAATGAATCGACTGGTAAATAATATTCAAGCTGATAATCTCATCTCATTTTCAGATGATGAGATTCCATCCGGAGGAAGAGGCCGAACGAAGGTATTGCACATCACCACATACTGCAAGGGGCATGCTCTGCCAAGTGTATTAATCGATAACTGATCAGCCTTAAACGTGATGCCTCTAGTAACATTGAAAAGGATACTAATAGATACCTCGCATATGAAAGCCTGCCAGAACGTGGTCCGAGCATTTGATGGGACCAAACGAGAGGTTATTGGTAAGATAGAGGTGCCACTCACTATCGAACCTGTAAACTATGATATCGAGTTTCTGGTAATGGATATCATGTCTTCCTATATCTGTCTTCTGAGAAGGCCATGGATTCATCAAGCTGGTGCAGTACCATCCACACTGCACCAGAAGGTTAAATTTGTTATTGACGGGGCCTTAGTAATTGTCGATGCTGAGGAAGATATTGTGGCAAGTGTGACCACGGAGGCCCCATACATCGAGGTGGATGAGGAAGCGGTGGAGTGTTCATTCCGCTCCTTGGAGTTTGTGAATGCCACCTTTGTGGCAAAAGGAAGAATGATTCCTAGACCCCAGCTTTTCAAGTGTACCAGAATGGAGATCATGTAAATATTGGGATGAGGTGCCAAGACTGGAAGAGGGTTTGGAAAGTTTCTGCAGGGGAGGATTGATCCAGTCCTTCATATTTTAAAGCCAGTCCGGTTTGGGCTCGACTTTCATCTCAGTTACCATGAGAAGAGAAAAGAAGTTCAGAAGAACCGAGAGAGAAGATTAGCCAAGTTGACTGGAAGTGAACTTCAATGGGAGCCCATGATATTCCCGCCTCTTTGCCACTTATTCAAGTCAAGTGGTTATGCGTTTGAGACCACATTATCAAACTTAGAAACGGATTTGGAAGATTTGAGCATCAATGTTTTATCCACTGGAAATGCTGATGACACAGTTAGACCTGGGATATACCCTCTGCCACCTGGGTTCGTGCCTAGCCGTTGGTCGGTTGAAGAACTACCTGTGGTTTACAAGAGTCTTTCAGAGTAATATTCAAACTAACCCTATTTGCCTATACCCAGGGCAATAGGTGATCTTTTATAAGGGTTAATAAACATTATGTTTGAGTTCAATAAAAATGCATTTTTTTCTTTTCCCATAGCAAACAAATTTTCCTTTGTTCCTTTTTGAATTCATTGTCTATCTTCTTCATTTCGATACTTCATTTCCACTTTCCCTCGAATTTAATTCTTGATTATTTTGTGCGGGATATTTTCCTCTCACACATGCACATTTTCCCTTTTTTCAGATTCCTAGATAACAATAATGTAGGCAATAATGATCTTGATCCAGAGGTGGATTTTGAATCGGCCATTTGCCTCAGGGAATTTGATGAGTGCGGTACTGAAGAGGAGTGCAACTTGCCTATTGAATTGTTGAGAATGGTAGAAAGAGAAGATAAACAAATACTGCCCCATAAAGAGACAATCGAAATCTTGAATCTGGGTACTGAGGAAGATCGAAAGGAGGTTAAAATTAGTACGACTCTTTCGACGTAAGCAAGACACAACCTGATAGTCTTACTTCAAGAGTACAGAGAGGTGTTCGCCTGGTCGTATCAAGACATGCTTGGATTAGACACGGATATGGTAGTCCACAAACTGCCAATTAAACTAGAATGCAAACCAGTGCAACAAAAACTGAGAAGAATGCGGCCAGAAATGCTCCTTAAGATCAAGGAAGAAGTTAGGAAGCAATTTGATGCTGGTTTTCTTCAAGTGGCCAAATATTCAGAGTGGGTGGCCAACATAGTGCCTGTGCCGAAAAAGGATGGGAAAGTACGTATGTGTGTCGATTACCGGGACCTTAACAAGGCAATTCCCAAGGACAACTTTCCCCTGCCACACATAGACACTCTGGTGGACAATACAGCCGGGAACAACTACTTTTCATTCATGGATGAATTTTCGGGGTACAATTAGATCAAAATGCATCCTGAAGATATGGAGAAGACCACTTTTGTCATGATGTGGGGAACTTTCTGTTACAAAGTGATGCCTTTCAGATTAAAGAATGCTAGGGCAACATATCAGAGAGCTATAGTGACTCTGTTCCATGACATGATGCATAAAGAAATCGAGGTTTATGTCGACGACATGATTATCAAGGCACAAACTGAAAATGAACACGTCGAGCATTTGAGAAAGCTCTTCCAAAGATTGAGGAAGTTCCAGCTTCATCTGAACCCTTGCAAGTGTACTTTTGGGGTAACATCCGGGAAACTGTTAGGCTTCATTGTCAGCAGAAAAGACATTGAAGTTGATCCTGACAAAGTTAAGGCCATCCAGAATCTACCTCCACCTCGAACACAAAAGGAGGTCCATGGTTTTCTGGGCAGATTAAATTACATAGCTCGGTTCATATCTCAATTAACCGATAAGTGTTATCCAATCTTTTGACTTCTCTGAAAAAATAGCCCTGGGGCATGGGATGAAAACTGTCAGATTGCATTCGAAAAGGTGAAAGAGTACCTGTCTCATACTCCTATCTTGATGTCCCCCATTCTAGAAAAACCTCTGTTCTTGTACCTATCCATATTAAAAAAATCAATGGGGTGTGTCCTGGCTCACCATTACGAGTCTGGAAGAAAAGAAGGAGCCATCTACTATCTGAGTAAGAAGTTCACCGATTGCGAGGTCAGATATCCTCCCATCGAGAAAGTTTGTTGTGCTTTAGTCTGGGCTACAAAAAGACTCAGACAATACATGTTGTATCACACCACGTGGTTGATTTTCAAATTAGATCCTTTAAAATACATGATGGGTGTACCTGCTCTATCTGGAAGGTTATCCCGATGGCAGATGTTATTGTCTGAATTCGACATTGAGTACGTGAGCCATAAAGCCATAAAAGAAAGTGCCATATCGGATTTCTTAGCAAGCAGAACCAATGAGAAATATGAGCCATTAGACTTTGATTTCCCAGACGAAGACTTGATGGCTTTATCCTTAGAAGAAACAGGTACTTCAACAGATAGTTCCTGGAGAATGTACTTCTATGGGGCATCCAATGCATTAGGACATGGCGTCAGGGCAATACTGATCTCTCCAGAAGAGAGTCACTATCCATTTACCAGCAGACTGAAGTTCGATTGTACCAATAACATGGCAGAGTATGAGGCCTGTGTTTTGGGAATTCGAGCTGCACTGGGGCAAAATGTAAAGACCTTGCGGATATACAGAGATTCAACATTAGTAATCTATCAGCTCTGTGAAGAATGGGAAACCAAAGATACAAAACTGATGGAATATCGGAAGCTAATACTAGATCTGCTCGAAGAGTTCGATGAAGTCACTTTCCACTATGTGCCAAGAAAAGAGAATCAAATGGCTGATGCTTTGGCTACCTTGGCAGCCGCATTCAAAGTTGGCAGGGAGTTTGAGATGATTTCAATTGACATGTAGTCGTATGAGTACTCGGCTCATTGCTACAAGATTGAAGAAGTAAAAGACACTAAGCCTTGGTACGACGACATTTTGCAGTATATCAAACATCGAAGCTATCCAGAGGAGGCCATTGAAACTGATAAAAGAACCATTAGAAGGATGGCAGCTGGATACGTCCTTGACGAAGAGGTCTTGTACAAGAAAAGCCATAATCAAGTTCTGTTAAGGTGCGTCGATACTGAAGAGGCAAAAATGATAGTGGAAGAAGTACATGACGAAGTTTGTGGAGCACATGCAAATGGACATATGATGTCGAGACAGATAATGAGATGTGGATATTTCTGGTCCACACTGGAAAGTGATTGCATCAAATATGCTAGAAAGTGTCATAAATGTCAGATTTACGGAGATAAAATAAATGTTCCACCACATCCGCTTCATGTCATGACGTCACCATGCCCTTTCTCTATGTGGGACATGGATGTAATTGGATAAATCCATCCAAAGGCTTCGAATGGTCATCGTTTCATCCTTGTAGCTATTGATTATTTCACTAAGTGGGTAGAGGCTGCTTCCTATGTCAGTGTCACTCAATCTGCTATCTGTAAGTTTTTGAAGAAAGAAATCATATGTCGGTATGGTTTACCTGAAAGGATCATTACAGATAATGCTACAAACTTGAACAATAAAATGATGAAAGCTACTTGTGAGCAATTCAACATTAAACATCACAATTCTACTACCTACAGACCAAAGATGAATGGTGCAGTAGAAGCATCAAACAAAAACATTAAAAAGATAGTGGAGAAAACGACTGAGACCTACAAGGACTCGCATGAGAAGTTGCCTTTCGCTTTGTTCGCTTATCAAACCTCAGTACGAACCTCGACTGGGGTAACTCCATTTTCACTAGCTTATGGAATGGAAGCAGTACTGCCCATTGAAGTAGAAATTCCGTCACTACGGGTCTTGATAGAAGTCAAACTAAATGATGCAGAATGGGTGCAATCCAGATACGATCAGCTTAATCTGATAGATGAAAAGAGACAGAAAGCCATTCACCATGGTCAAATCTATCAAAAACGAATGATTCGAGCACATGACAAGAAGGTACGCCCAAGAATATTCCATGAAGGAGATCTGGTGCTAAAGAGAATTTTGCCAGTTCAGAAAGATTTCCGAGGAAAATGGACGCCAAATTGGGAAAGACCCTATGTCGTGAAGAAGGCCTTTTCCGGAGGGGCCCTTGTCCTGGCCGAAATGGACTGACCTGATCTGCCACATCCCATCAACTCAGATGCAGTCAAGAAGTACTACACTTAGGATGAAAACCTGAAAGGGCGTACTAAGTCGAAAAAAAAAACGTTTAGGGTGAAAACCCGAAAGGGCGCCCTAGATAAAAAAAGCAAAAAGGTGGGTTCAAGGTGAAAACCCGCAAATGGCGTCTTGCAACCAAGGATGGATCCAAGTTGAAAACCCGAAAGGGCGATTTGGATAAATCAAGAAACCCAGACATTTGAAACTCCCCGGCATCTGAATTTCCGCAGACTCAGAGAGTCAGAGAAAGGTTGCACTCTCCTGAAGATTGTCGCATTTTTCAAAGATCCTTTGGCAAAGGCTGTATTCAAGGTCACCTAACGGCTTTTCAGCTCAGAAGTTCCCACATTATTGAAATCTAAGATATTCATTTATACCTCATCATGTCTTCATCTTCCAAAATGTTTGTTATGAATTATTTGTTCTTTTTACCTCATGAATAAAAGACAATCCTTTTCTCTACACCAATTCCTTTTGAGCATCTTGGATTGAGCTTAAACTTAATGATTTATTCACTCATGCAAAAGATATTCGCATATTACTGCACAAAGATTCATTGAAAAGCACAGGTACTTAGAAGCTGATCAGGGCTCATGCATATACTTGAGATGGTCGATAGGCGGTTCTCGAATCAAGGATAAAAAAAAAATCAGATTTGAACATTTGAAGAATTCAAGACCAAGAGTCGAAATCTTCAAAATTCCATACAGACAACCAAAGATCGAGATTTTTCTCCAGATCCCCATAACTTTTTCAAGTTTTAGCCAGAGTCAATTTCAACTTCGCGACGAAGGGTATTGAACTAACAATTTGCTCGAGAGTAGATTTCAACCTCACGACGAAGGATATCTAGCTCGAATCCAAACGCCCACGATTTCAACTCCATGGCGGAGGATATCACTCAAGACAACACAAGTTTAACTTCACAACGAAGAGACGGCTGGTTGTCAACGACAATTTCAGAGCCAATTTCAACTTCACAGTGAAGGATATTGGACTCCAGACAACGCAAGTTCAATTTCACGACGAAGGGACAGCTGGTTGTCAACAATAACTTCCCAATTTCGGGGCTAATTTCAACTTCACAGCGAAGGATATTGGACTCCAGACAACGCAAGTTCAACTTCACGAAGAAGGGACCGCTGGTTGTCAACAATAACTTCCCAATTTCAGGGCCAATTTCAACTTCACAGCGAAGGATATTGGACTCTAGACAATGCAAGTTCAACTTCACGACGAAGGGACCGCTGGTTGTCAACAGCTTCCCAATTTCAGAGCCAATTTCAACTTCACATCGAAAGATATTGGACTCTAGACAACGTAAGTTCAATTTCACGACAAAGGGACCGCTGGTTGTCAACAACAACTTCCCAATTTCAGAGCCAATTTCAACTTCACATCGAAGGATATTGGACTCCAGACAACGTAAGTTCAACTTCACAACGAAGGGACCGCTGGTTGTCAACAACAACTTCCCAATTTCGGAGCCAATTTCAACTTCAGAACGAAGGATATTGGACTCCAGACAACGCAAGTTCAACTTCACGACAAAGGGACCATTGGTTGTCAACAACAACTTCCTAATTTCAGAGCCAATTTCAACTTCATAGCGAAGGATATTGGACTCCAGACAACGCAAGTTCAACTTCATGACGAAGGGACCGTTGGTTGTCAACAACAACTTCCCAATTTCAGAGCCAATTTCAACTTCACACCGAAGGATATTGGACTCCAGAAAAAGCAAGTTCAACTTCACGACGAAGGGATCGCTGTTTGTCAACGAAAATTTTCCCAATTTCAGAACTAATTTCAAAGGATATTGGACTCCAGACACCGTAAGTTTAACTTCACAACGAAGGGACCGCTGGTTGTCAACAACAACTTCCCAATCTCAGTGTTCGATTTCAACTTCACGACGAAGGATATCATGCTCATGAGCTTCCAATTCAACTCAATCTCACAACAAGAGAGTCATCCCATATTTCAGTTCAAATTGACAAACCAATCAAATATCGGATTCCAACTCTACGACAGAGGACATTCGATATGGATGAAATTTGTGTCTATTAATCTTTGCTCCATTTTCGTTACACGATAATAAGCAAAGAGGGGCAGCTGTAGACGCCCATATTTCATCCATTTATGCATATTATAATAAACATATTTCAGACCAACAGTGGCCCAAACGAGGTCCAAACAAGCGACCCATCAGCTGCCAGCCCAAGCACTCAAGGGTTTCTCTCCATATTTCATCCATTTATGCATATTATAATAAACTTAATGATTTATTCACTCATGCAAAAGATATTCGCATATTACTACACAAAGATTCATTGAAAAGCACAGGTACTTAGAAGCTGATCAGGGCTCATGCATATACTTGAGATGGTCGAGAGGTGGTTCTCGAATCAAGGATAAAAAAACATCAGATTTGAACATTTGAAGAATTCAAGACCAAGAGTCGAAATCTTCAAAATTCCATACAGACAACCAAAGATCGAGATTTCTCCCCAGATCCCCATAACTTTTTCAAGTTTTAGCCAGAGTCAATTTCAATTTCGCGACGAAGGGTATTGAACTCACAATTTGCTCGAGAGCAGATTTCAACCTCACGACGAAGGATATCTAGCTCGAAGCCAAACGCCCACGATTTCAACTCCACGGCGGAGGATATCACTCAAAACAACACAAGTTTAACTTCACAACGAAGAGACGGCTGGTTGTCAACTACAATTTCGGAGCCAATTTCAACTTCACAGCGAAGGATATTGGACTCCAGACAATGCAAGTTCAATTTCACGACGAAGGGGCCGCTGGTTGTCAACAATAACTTCCCAATTTCAGGGCCAATTTCAACTTCATAGCGAAGAATATTGGAATCTAGACAACGCAAGTTCAACTTCACGACGAAGGGACCGCTGGTTGTCAACAACAACTTCCCAATTTCAGAGCCAATTTCAACTTCACATCGAAAGATATTGGACTCTAGACAACGTAAGTTCAATTTCACGACAAAGGGACCGCTGGTTTTCAACAACAACTTCCCAATTTCAGAGCCAATTTCAACTTCACATCGAAGGATATTGGACTCCAGACAACGTAAGTTCAACTTCACAACGAAGGGACCGCTGGTTGTCAACAACAACTTCCCAATTTCGGAGCCAATTTCAACTTCACAACGAAGGATATTGGACTCCAAACAACGCAAGTTCAACTTCACGACAAAGGGACCATTAGTTGTCAACAACAACTTCCTAATTTCAGAGCCAATTTCAACTTCATAGCGAAGGATATTGGACTCTAGACAACGCAAGTTCAACTTCATGACGAAGGGACCGTTGGTTGTCAACAACAACTTCCCAATTTCAGAGCCAATTTCAACTTCACACCGAAGGATATTGGACTCCAGAAAAAGCAAGTTCAACTTCACGACGAAGGGACCGCTGTTTGTCAACGAACATTTTCCCAATTTCAGAACTAATTTCAAAGGATATTGGACTCCAGACACCGTAAGTTTAACTTCACAACGAAGGGACCGTTGGTTGTCAACAACAACTTCCCAATCTCAGTGTTCGATTTCAACTTCACGACGAAGGATATCATTCTCATGAGCTTCCAATTCAACTCAATCTTACAACAAGAGAGTCATCCCATATTTCAGTTCAAATTGACAAACCAATCAAATATCGGATTCCAACTCTACGACAGAGGACATTCGATATGGATGAAATTTGTGTCTATTAATCTTTGCTCCATTTTCGTTACACGATAATAAGCAAAGAGGAGCAGCTGTAGATGCTCATATTTCATCCATTTATGCATATTATAATAAACATATTTCAGACCAATAGTGGCCCAAACGAGGTCCAAACAAGCGACCCATCAGCTGCCAGCCCAAGCACTCAAGGGTTTCTCTCCATATTTCATCCATTTATGCATATTATAATAAACTTAATGATTTATTCACTCATGCAAAAGATATTCGCATATTACTACACAAAGATTCATTGAAAAGCACAGGTACTTAGAAGCTGATCAGGGCTCATGCATATGCTTGAGATGGTCGAGAGGTGGTTCTCGAATCAAGGATAAAAAAACATCAGATTTGAACATTTGAAGAATTCAAGACCAAGAGTCGAAATCTTCAAAATTCCATACAGACAACCAAAGATCGAGATTTCTCCCCAGATCCCCATAACTTTTTCAAGTTTTAGCCAGAGTCAATTTCAACTTCGCGACGAAGGGTATTGAACTCACAATTTGCTCGAGAGCAGATTTCAACCTCACGACGAAGGATATCTAGCTCGAAGCCAAACGCCCACGATTTCAACTCCACGGCGGAGGATATCACTCAAGACAACACAAGTTTAACTTCACAACGAAGAGACGGCTGGTTGTCAACTACAATTTCGGAGCCAATTTCAACTTCACAGCGAAGGATATTGGACTCCAGATAACGCAAGTTCAATTTCACGACAAAGGGATAGCTGGTTGTCAACAATAACTTCCCAATTTCGGGGCTAATTTCAACTTCACATCGAAGGATATTGGACTCCAGACAACGCAAGTTCAACTTCACGACGAAGGGACCGCTGGTTGTCAACAATAACTACCCTATTTCAGGGCCAATTTTAACTTCACAACGAAGGATATTGGACTCTAGACAATGCAAGTTCAACTTTACGACGAAGGGACCGCTGGTTGTTAACAACAACTTCCCAATTTCAGAGCCAATTTCAACTTCACAGCGAAAGATATTGGACTCTAGACAACGTAAGTTCAACTTCACGACGAAGGGACCGCTGGTTGTCAATAACAACTTCCTAATTTCAGAGCCAATTTCAACTTCACATCGAAAGATATTGGACTCTAGACAACGTAAGTTCAATTTCACGACAAAGGGACCACTGGTTGTCAACAACAACTTCCCAATTTCAGAGCCAATTTCAACTTCACATCGAAGGATATTGGACTCCAGACAACGTAAGTTCAACTTCACAACGAAGGGACCGCTGGTTGTCAACAACAACTTCCCAATTTCGGAGCCAATTTCAACTTCAGAACGAAGGATATTGGACTCCAGACAACGCAAGTTCAACTTCACGACAAAGGGACCATTGGTTGTCAACAACAACTTCCTAATTTCAGAGCCAATTTCAACTTCATAGCGAAGGATATTGGACTCCAGACAACGCAAGTTCAACTTCATGACGAAGGGACCGTTGGTTGTCAACAACAACTTCCCAATTTCAGAGCCAATTTCAACTTCACACCGAAGGATATTGGACTCCAGAAAAAGCAAGTTCAACTTCACGACGAAGGGATCGCTGTTTGTCAACGAAAATTTTCCCAATTTCAGAACTAATTTCAAAGGATATTGGACTCCAGACACCGTAAGTTTAACTTCACAACGAAGGGACCGCTGGTTGTCAACAACAACTTCCCAATCTCAGTGTTCGATTTCAACTTCACGACGAAGGATATCATGCTCATGAGCTTCCAATTCAACTCAATCTCACAACAAGAGAGTCATCCCATATTTCAGTTCAAATTGACAAACCAATCAAATATCGGATTCTAACTCTACGACAGAGGACATTCGATATGGATGAAATTTGTGTCTATTAATCTTTGCTCCATTTTCGTTACACGATAATAAGCAAAGAGGGGCAGCTGTAGACGCCCATATTTCATCCATTTATGCATATTATAATAAACATATTTCAGACCAACAGTGGCCCAAACGAGGTCCAAACAAGCGACCCATCAGCTGCCAGCCCAAGCACTCAAGGGTTTCTCTCCATATTTCATCCATTTATGCATATTATAATAAACTTAATGATTTATTCACTCATGCAAAAGATATTCGCATATTACTACACAAAGATTCATTGAAAAGCACAGGTACTTAGAAGCTGATCAGGGCTCATGCATATACTTGAGATGGTCGAGAGGTGGTTCTCGAATCAAGGATAAAAAAACATCAGATTTGAACATTTGAAGAATTCAAGACCAAGAGTCGAAATCTTCAAAATTCCATACAGACAACCAAAGATCGAGATTTCTCCCCAGATCCCCATAACTTTTTCAAGTTTTAGCCAGAGTCAATTTCAATTTCGCGACGAAGGGTATTGAACTCACAATTTGCTCGAGAGCAGATTTCAACCTCACGACGAAGGATATCTAGCTCGAAGCCAAACGCCCACGATTTCAACTCCACGGCGGAGGATATCACTCAAGACAACACAAGTTTAACTTCACAACGAAGAGACGGCTGGTTGTCAACTACAATTTCGGAGCCAATTTCAACTTCACAGCGAAGGATATTGGACTACAGACAATGCAAGTTCAATTTCACGACGAAGGGACCGCTGGTTGTCAACAATAACTTCCCAATTTCAGGGCCAATTTCAACTTCATAGCGAAGAATATTGGAATCTAGACAACGCAAGTTCAACTTCACGACGAAGGGACCGCTGGTTGTCAACAACAACTTCCCAATTTCAGAGCCAATTTCAACTTCACATCGAAAGATATTGGACTCTAGACAACGTAAGTTCAATTTCACGACAAAGGGACCGCTGGTTTTCAACAACAACTTCCCAATTTCAGAGCCAATTTCAACTTCACATCGAAGGATATTGGACTCCAGACAACGTAAGTTCAACTTCACAACGAAGGGACCGCTGGTTGTCAACAACAACTTCCCAATTTCGGAGCCAATTTCAACTTCACAACGAAGGATATTGGACTCCAAACAACGCAAGTTCAACTTCACGACAAAGGGACCATTAGTTGTCAACAACAACTTCCTAATTTCAGAGCCAATTTCAACTTCATAGCGAAGGATATTGGACTCTAGACAACGCAAGTTCAACTTCATGACGAAGGGACCGTTGGTTGTCAACAACAACTTCCCAATTTCAGAGCCAATTTCAACTTCACACCGAAGGATATTGGACTCCAGAAAAAGCAAGTTCAACTTCACGACGAAGGGACCGCTGTTTGTCAACGAACATTTTCCCAATTTCAGAACTAATTTCAAAGGATATTGGACTCCAGACACCGTAAGTTTAACTTCACAACGAAGGGACCGTTGGTTGTCAACAACAACTTCCCAATCTCAGTGTTCGATTTCAACTTCACGACGAAGGATATCATTCTCATGAGCTTCCAATTCAACTCAATCTCACAACAAGAGAGTCATCCCATATTTCAGTTCAAATTGACAAACCAATCAAATATCGGATTCCAACTCTACGACAGAGGACATTCGATATGGATGAAATTTGTGTCTATTAATCTTTGCTCCATTTTCGTTACACGATAATAAGCAAAGAGGAGCAGCTGTAGATGCTCATATTTCATCCATTTATGCATATTATAATAAACATATTTCAGACCAATAGTGGCCCAAACGAGGTCCAAACAAGCGACCCATCAGCTGCCAGCCCAAGCACTCAAGGGTTTCTCTCCATATTTCATCCATTTATGCATATTATAATAAACTTAATGATTTATTCACTCATGCAAAAGATATTCGCATATTACTACACAAAGATTCATTGAAAAGCACAGGTACTTAGAAGCTGATCAGGGCTCATGCATATGCTTGAGATGGTCGAGAGGTGGTTCTCGAATCAAGGATAAAAAAACATCAGATTTGAACATTTGAAGAATTCAAGACCAAGAGTCGAAATCTTCAAAATTCCATACAGACAACCAAAGATCGAGATTTCTCCCCAGATCCCCATAACTTTTTCAAGTTTTAGCCAGAGTCAATTTCAACTTCGCGACGAAGGGTATTGAACTCACAATTTGCTCGAGAGCAGATTTCAACCTCACGACGAAGGATATCTAGCTCGAAGCCAAACGCCCACGATTTCAACTCCACGGCGGAGGATATCACTCAAGACAACACAAGTTTAACTTCACAACGAAGAGACGGCTGGTTGTCAACTACAATTTCGGAGCCAATTTCAACTTCACAACGAAGGATATTGGACTCCAGATAACGCAAGTTCAATTTCACGACAAAGGGATAGCTGGTTGTCAACAATAACTTCCCAATTTCGGGGCTAATTTCAACTTCACATCGAAGGATATTGGACTCCAGACAACGCAAGTTCAACTTCACGACGAAGGGACCGCTGGTTGTCAACAATAACTACCCTATTTCAGGGCCAATTTTAACTTCACAACGAAGGATATTGGACTCTAGACAATGCAAGTTCAACTTTACGACGAAGGGACCGCTGGTTGTTAACAACAACTTCCCAATTTCAGAGCCAATTTCAACTTCACAGCGAAAGATATTGGACTCTAGACAACGTAAGTTCAACTTCACGACGAAGGGACCGCTGGTTGTCAATAACAACTTCCTAATTTCAGAGCCAATTTCAACTTCACATCGAAGGATATTGGACTCCAGACAACGTAAGTTCAACTTCACAACGAAGGGACCGCTGGTTGTCAACAACAACTTCCCAATTTCGGAGACAATTTCAACTTCACAGCGAAGGATATTGGACTCCAGACAACGCAAGTTCAACTTCACGACGAAGGGACCGTTGGTTGTCAACAACAACTTCCCAATTTCAGAGCCAATTTCAACTTCACACCGAAGGATATTGGACTCCAGAGAAAGCAAGTTCAAGTTCACGACGAAGGGACCGCTGTTTGTCAACGAACATTTTCCCAATTTCAGAACTAATTTCAAAGGATATTGGACTCCAGACACCGCAAGTTTAACTTCACAACGAAGGGACGCTGGTTGTCAGCAACAACTTCCCAATCTCAGTGTTCGATTTCAACTTCACGACGAAGGATATCATGCTCATGAGCTTCCAATTCAACTCAATCTCACAACAAGAGAGTCATCCCATATTTCAGTTCAAATTGACAAACCAATCAAATATCGGATTCCAACTCTACGACAGAGGACATTCGATATGGATGAAATTTGTGTCTATTAATCTTTGCTCCATTTTTGTTACACGATAATAAGCAAAGAGGGGCAGCTGTAGACGTCCATATTTCATCCATTTATGCATATTATAATAAACATATTTCAGCCCAACAGTGGCCCAAACGAGGTCCAAACAAGCGACCCATCAGCTGCCAGCCCGAGCACTCAAGGGTTTCTGGAAACCTTAGCATCAACCCAGCGCCGCAAGGACTCATGGCCAAGACTTCCACAGCCGCACGTTCCGGCCTTTCAGCAGCCCGAACTCCACGCCGGTTTCCTCGGAATAAACCAACAAGAAAACAAGCACGAGTATTAGTGTTTTGTTAGGATTTAAACACCTAAAAATAGGGTATTCGAATTCCTATAAAAGCATGTAATCATCTATTTGTAACAGAACAACAGTGGATATGAAATGAAAGCAAAAATTTCGAGCAAGTACGAGCAGTGATTCAAAGCATTTTTTTACGATTATTAAAGAAGAAATATAAGGTAAAACGGCTCACCTTTTATTATTTCGTTACGCATGTCGTCTCTTGGATGTAAAGCGCCGAAAGTCGATGACCGGAATAGGGGGAATTTGAAAATTTCTTTTTAGATCTACGCCCCTACGAGGCTTATTTAAAAAAACTAAGGCGTTTTTCGTGACAAGGGTGTTATGGGCTTTCGAAAAAATCATTATTTTCAGATTTGCCGCCGGTGAACGAGGCCGCATCGTTCACAGTGGCCGGCGAGGTGGCACACGGTGGCCGGTTTCTGGGTTGTTCTTCAATTTGAAGAACATATCAGAGGATATAAATGAAAAGGGGAGGTGATATTGTTTTGGTTCACGTGTTCTAGAGTTAAAAAGGAAGGAGGAGTGCTTTTTATTTGGATTTTTGGGTTAATCTCACTTAGGGTGCCTATAGTTTTAGTCATCTTTTACTTTGGTCGCTTAAGGTATTGGTTTATTCACATTCAAGTCCCCTCAATTCCTACCGTGTTTTACATTATGACCCGCGTGTTTCTGTTGAGAAAGGGGTAAACTTCTCTTTTAGTCCCTCGGGTTTTAAACTCCTATTTTTTGAACCCCAATTCAATTTCCCCCTAGATTTTCATTCAAAATCGACCCTCAAATTTAACTATCGTTTCAATTTCATCCTTATATTATTAATATATATGTATATTTATTTGTTTCCCTTACTGTTTTTACTATTTTTAGTATTTTCTTTAATTTATTTTTTATTATTATCATTATTCTTATTTATCATTTATTTATTTATTTATATTTTATTCTTATTATATTTTCTCTAATATTTTACATATATATATATATATATATATATATATATATATATATATATATTATGTATACTTTATGTAATTTTTATTATTATTATTTTTCTAATGTATTGCTTATATGTTATTATATATTTTATTTTATTTTTATTTACCTTTTTTCTCTATTTTTTCTTATGTTTTTATACTTGTCCTTATTTTTATTTCTGTCATGTTCTCTACCTTCATGCCAATTATGTTTATTGTTTATTTTTGTCTATTTTGTTCTTTATTGCACTTTCTTTATTTTTAATTTACTTTCATCAATTTTTTTAATACTTTTCATGACTCTTTAAGGGTATACTTTGAAATCGATCGAGGGTAAGTAGTTGGGATCGTTATTTTACCTTTTAATTTAAAATTACAATTTTCTTAATTTAAGACAACTGGAAATTACATAGTACCGAAAGGGCAGTTCAAGGGTGCTAACCCTTCCTTGACTGTAATCGACTCCCGAATCCGACACATCTTTGGTAAGACGCAGATCAGGTAATAAATAAGGTATCCAGTCAACCTATTTATTTTTAAATAAATGATCGGTGACGACTCCTAATCCATTTTCGTAAGTCGAAGCCCAATTCCGGGGCCCAACCGAAAGACAGTTGCGACAGCTTGGCGACTCTATTGGGGACAGGTAAGTGAGTCAGACTAAGGTAATTTCCAGTTGTCTTTTTAACGAAAAGAGTAAGTTTAAATTTTAAGGTAATATTTCGATCCTTTTTACTTACTTTTGATTATATTTTCGAGTATATAGTTGGACTAATCGTTTTCTCATGATTTCAGCCTTCAATGTTTTTTTTTCATCTAAGGCTCTATACCCGAGCTCCAAACCTTATTTTAAGTGGGGGTGAAAGCGACGCCTTCGTGTGAATTTATTCACCGTGCGGGCCTAGCAAGTAGCCTTCGAGATTCATATACCTTATGTCTTTGTGTGAATTTATTCACCGTGCGGGCATAAGGGAATATGTCCTCTCGAGTTTAACTTAGTCCACACAAGCCTGTGATGGGTTTAGGACTATGGGTCTGGCAAGCCCAAGGGGGCACCGGCAAGGAGAACTCAAGTACCGTTTTTAGAACCTAAACCGGGAGACCATGGTGAATTAGAGCCTACCCCGAAACCATATTTCCGAAACCTAGGATATTTTTACCTTAACCATGTCTTTTTTTTTCTTTCGTTATTTATTTATTTATTTTACTAACATTTTTGCCTTCGTGTTTGTTTTTTTAGCATTTGCATCATAAGAAGAGGCTATTGATCTTTAAAAAGCGTTTGTTATACACAAAATAATCTTAATTAATGGACAAAGGTGTTGTAATACAAGAGATTAAGAACGCCGAGGCACGACTATGGTCCGAGATGACTCAGAAAGAGAAGGGAGACAATCTTCAGGGGAACTATGTGTCTGTCAGAGCTGGTTAGCTATGCCTCTGTCAGCCTGAAATAGAATGATGTCCAAGAGTTGCGAAACATTTGGGACAGTTGGAAGAATGACAGAAAGTAGAAGTTCAGCCAACGATATGGTGATATTGCCCTCTTACTTCATGTCAAGACTGATGAGCCCCTGCTCCGAGCACTGATTCAATTCTGGAACTCGGGATATAGTTGCTTCACCTTTAACCGGGAGGACATGGTGCCCACTATCGAAGAGTATACCACACTACTGCACTGTCAAAACATCAGACTAGAGAAGGCATATATCAAACATATCAAGGGTCAGCCTTTTAAGAACGGACTGGCCATGATTACAGGGGTTTATGAAAAGTGGGTGATTGATCGACTCCGACACAAAGGTAGTGGGGAAGGAATCGAGTAGATCCATATAAAACAACTAATGAAGAACCACCCTAATGAATGGAAGACTATAGATCTTTTTGCACTGGGTCTGTACGGTTTGATTATCTTTCCGAAGACCTTGGGGTGCATCGACGCAGCCGTAGTAGAACTATTTGAACAACTTCCAAGGCGAGTCAACCCAGCGCCGACCATCTTAGCCGAGACCTTTCGATCTCTTAATCATTGCAGAAGAACTGGTGGAGGAAGGTTCATTGGATTTGTTCATCTCCTTCAAGTCTGGATTCACAGCCACTTCTGAAAGACTAACGGGGTAGCCTACCGCCGATTCATCACTACCTATTCACCATTGGGAGAGTTCATCACTATGAAATGGCATGAGGGCGTTTCGAAGGAAAAATGGATGAAGGTCTTCACTCATCTTCAGGACCGGGATATTACCTGGAGAGCCCCTTGGTTGTTCCTCAGTGACGTTTTTTTTCGATGTAGGGATTCTGACACTATAACCTTACTTGGACTTTGGGGTGCAGCTGGGTATGCTCCGTTATTGACACAGAGACAGTATGAGGCACGTCAGTTTGTCCCAGCAACATACAGATTATCTACATCAGAGTTTGTGTATCATGGTGATAGTTATAAGAAGAAGATCAAAGAGATAGCCGAGTCATGGAAGAAAGTATCCCGGATGGATGTTATGGATGCTAAAGACATGCTCACCCCAAACTATTTAGAGTGGCAAAGATTGCGTAAAAACGACAATACCCCGGTGCCAATCTGTGAGGACACACGGACCATGGAGGACCATCTCAGGCATGTCCTTTCTGAACTTGAAATAGCTAGGGCGGAGTTTGAAGTTGTGAAAAATGAGTTAAAGCAAAAGGTCAGAGAACTTGAAGCTGAGCGCTATCAGTGGAAGCTAGATACTGACTCTCAGAAAGATCGAGCAGATAAACTGGAAAGAGAGCAGGAAAGAGTCCGTTTTGTGCTTGAAGACTTGAGAAAGGGGTATCAAGATAAAGTCAAGGATAACTCCAAGTTGAAAGTGTTCTCTGAATACTGGAAAGATGAAGCTCATAGCCTGAAAAGAAAATTCGAGGGGCCTGATGAGAGAACTTGGAAAGAAAATATGAAGACTGCCCAGAGGCGCTTAGTAGACAGTCAACATCAAAACCAACGCTTGAGAATCCAAATGACTGATCTGGAGAAACAACATGAGAGAGATGGCAAAACAATAGCTGAGTTAGAAACTATTGTAGATGGGTTCAAAAAGAAAGCGAGCGAGCTTCAGATAGTACCCTTCGACGGGGGTTTGCAGTGGCATTTCCGTTGGGAGCAAGCACAACAAAGGGTAAAGGCCAGAGACGCAGTTATCCAAGACTTCCTGGATTAAGTACAGAAGGCAGCTCGCCATCTACATGGCTTGGCAAGGGAAGTTGGAGTGGTTCGACAAGGTATACAACCAGTGACAGATGGAGGAAGAAGACTTGTCAACCTACTAGAAGTTGTTCGGGGTTTAGAGGATTTAGTCCGAATGTACCTTTGATTGTTTTTATGTCTCTTACAAGATAAAACATTTTTGTCTAAATAAAGATTATTTATAATAATGAATACTTTTCTGGATCAGTGCCTCTAAATCGTATACATCATGCATTGCATACTTTGCATTTTATATTTTATATTTCATGTTTATTTTTATATTTTCCATGTTTTTACATTCATATTAACTAACAGAACATGTCTCAGAAAGGGAAAGAACAAACACCAAGCTTACCACTGCAAATATTAAATACGCATCACCCACACAATACCCGAGCAAAGAAAAGACAAATGGAGGCTAGAATGGAAAAAATCGAGGAGAACATGGCTAGATTACAAAAAGAACTGGAAGATAAGATGGCTCAAAATAGTCAAAGCACTCTAGAGTCCATCAAGAAAAACCAGGAATCCTTGGTCGACCAAATAGTGGCCAAGTTATCAGGTTTACAGCAAGCTAGTGCAGTAGGGGGAAGCCCCTCCGAAGGGGTAACCATATCACCAACCTCACAGGTGATTATGTCACCCGAGATCTTAACCAGACCACAAGAAAATTCTTCTGCTGTCAAAGGAAAAGCACCATCTGTTGTAAAGGTGCAAACTTCCAAAACTAATCCTGATAATCATCCGGATGATTACAGTATCCCGGATTTCAATGAAGATGACAAAGCGAAAAAGATGGAAGAAAAGATCAGGATGATAGAAGATCGAATGAAAATGGTCCAATGGGACCATGATTATTATGGAGTAGACGCAAGGGAGCTGAGCCTGGTTTCAGATTTGGTGCTTCCACCAAAGTTTAAAGTTCCTGAGTTTGAGAAGTTCGATGTGAACAACTGCCCATCAACCCATATCACTATGTTCTGTTGGAAGATGACAGGATATGGAGGGAATGATCAACTCCTGATCCACTGCTTTCAGGAGAGCCTATCTAGTTCAGCTATCCGTTGGTACAATCAGCTCAGCCAAACTCACATCAAGACATGGAAAGACTTAGCCAAGTCTTTCCTAGAACAATATAAACATATCAACGATATGAGACCAGACCGGGTTATGCTGCAAAGCTTAGAAAAGAAGCACAATGAGAGTTTCCGACAATATGCGCAGTGATGGAGGGATTTGTCTGTACAGGTTCATCCACCCTTGGATGAAAAAGAGACTAGAAAGTTGTTTATACAAACCCTGAAGGTACCTTACTTCGGACACCTGGTGACAATTACATATGGAGGTTTCTCAGATTTAGTCATGGCCGGTGAAATGATTGAGTTGGCCATTAAACAAGGAAAAATCGAGGGATGAGACTCCAGTAAGAAACCTCCCATGAAAAACAAAGACCGATAGATCAACAATGTCAACACTTATAACGTCAACAAAGGTGTTACGGTCTCAAGCTCAAAAACCACTGCAACTGTACCATCTAGTACTTCAACCCAAACTCAAAGGGAACCAAGGAGGGAAAGGGAGCAGTTCGATCCTTCCCATGACATATAAAGAGTTATATCAACAACTCCTCGACACTCACGCAGTTTCACCTTACCTAATGGATTCGATAAAGACCCCATATCCGAGATGGTATGACGAGAACGCAAACTGTGAATATCATGGTAGTGTGCAGGGGCATTCGATTGAAGGTTGTCTCGCATTCAAGAGGCTTGTTCAACGAATGCGGAACAAGAACTGGATCACCTTCAACTCTGAAACACCAAACGTCGCCCAGAATCCCTTGCCTAATCATCCGAAGGCCGGAATTAATGTAGTCATCACCAAAAATGACAGGAGAATCAAAACCAATGTTTTTGAAATCAAAGCTCCTTTGGCTTGGGTATAGGAGCCAAATGGTAAAGGCATGGCTTCTTGTATCCCAATCATATGAAGTAAAAAATGAAGGTGGTAGCTACTGTTGTTACCACGATGAAGAGGGGCATAAAGTGCAAGAATACCCGAATTTAAGACATTAGTCCAACTCATGAAGGACTAGAAAGAGCTTGAGTTTTATGAAGAAGTTTAGGATTCCCTAGAAGCAGACATTTGCGCTACCGGAGAATCATCAGAAAAAGACTCGGCAGGGGTAGTCCTTTAATCATCACCCCTAAGGCAAAGACGACAACGACAACTCCACAAGCAAAAGTGGTGATTACAACACCTTGACCTTTTCAGTACAAGGACAATCGGCAAGTGCCATGGAAGTACAGATGCCAGGTGAGTACTTCCAAAGGATGTGACAACAATGTGGGGCAAAGACAACTAGAGCTCTTCAAGGAAGACGTATTGGCTATCAATGAGCCTATAAAGGAGGAAGAAGCTAAAGAATTCCTCAAATTTATGAAGCATAATGAGTACAGTATGTAGAATAACTCCACAACTTGCCAACACGTTCTTCAATGTTGGCACTTTTATTAAATTCAGAAGCACATCGGGAGGCACTGTTGAAGGTCCTGAATCAGACATTCGTGCCACAAGACATACCAGTCAGCAAAATGAATCGACTGG
This sequence comes from Hibiscus syriacus, assembly GCF_006381635.1. Taxonomy (NCBI): domain Eukaryota; kingdom Viridiplantae; phylum Streptophyta; class Magnoliopsida; order Malvales; family Malvaceae; genus Hibiscus; species Hibiscus syriacus. Next base: position 1,247,279 of record NW_024062759.1, on the reverse strand, counting down.
TAAATAATATTCAAGCTGATAATCTCATCTCATTTTTAGATGATGAGATTCCATCCGGAGGAAGAGACCGAACGAAGGCATTGCATATCACCACCTACTGTAAGGGTCATGCTCTGCCAAGTGTATTAATCGACAACGGATCAGCCTTAAACGTGATGCCTCTAGTAACATTGAAAAGGATGCCAATAGATACCTCGTATATGAAAGCCTGCCAGAATGTGGTCCGAGCATTTGATGGGACCAAATGAGAGGTTATTGGTAAGATAGATGTGCCACTCACTATCGAACCTGTCACCTATGATATCGAGTTTCTGGTAATGGGTATCATGTCTTCCTACAACTGTCTTCTGGGAAGGCCATGAATTTATCAAGCTGGTGCAGTACCATCCACACTGCACCAGAAGGTTAAATTTGTTATTGACGGGGCCTTAGTAATTATCGATTCTGAGGAAGATATTGTGGAAAGTGTGACCACGGAGGACCCATACATCGAGGTGGATGAGGAAGCGGTGGAGTGTTCATTCCGCTCCTTGGAGTTTGTGAATGCCACCTTTGTGGTAGAAGGAAGAATGATTCCTAGACCCCGGCTTTCCAAGTGTACCAGAATGGAGATCATGCAGACATTGGGACGAGGTGCCAAGACTGGAAGAGGGTTTGAAAGTTTTGCAGGGGAGGATTGATCCAGTCCTTCCTATTTCAAAGCCAGACCGGTTTGGGCTCGGCTTTCAGCCCAGTTACCATGAGAAGAGAAAAGAAGTTTAGAAGAACCGAGAAAGAAGATTAGCCAGGTTGACTGGAAGTGAACTTCAATGGGAGCCCATGACATTCCCGCCTTTTTGCCACACATTCAAGTCAAGTGGTTATGCGTTTGAGACCCATTGTCAGACTTAGAAGCGGATTTGGAAGATTTGAGCATCAATGTTTTATCCACTCGAAATGCTGATGACACAGTTAGACCTGGGATATACCCTCTGCCACCTGGGTTCGTGCCTAGCCGTTGGTCGGTCGAAGAACTACCTGTGGTTTACAAGAGTCTTTCAGAGTAATATTCGAACTATCCCTATTCGCCTATACCCGGGGCAATAGGTGATCTTTTGTAAGGGTTAATAAACATTATGTTTGAGTTCAATAAAAATGCATTTTTTTCTTTTCCCATAGCAAACAAATTTTCCTTTGTTCCTTTTTGAATTCATTGTCTATCTTCTTCATTTCGATATTTCATTTCCACTTTCCCTCGAATTTAATTCTTGATTATTTTGTGTGGGATATTTTCCTCTCACACATGCACATTTTCCCTTCTTTTAGATTCCCAGATAACAATAATGTAGGCCCTAATGATCCTGATCCGGAGGTGGATTTTGAATCGGCCATTTGCCTCGGGGAATTTGATGAGTGCGACACTGAATAGGAGAGCAACTTGCCTACTGAATTGTTGAGAATGGTAGAAAGAGAAGATAAACAAATACTACCCCATAAAGAGACAATCGAAATCTTGAATCTGGGTACTGAGGAAGATCGAAAGGAGGTTAAAATCAACACGACTCTTTCGACGGAAGCAAGACACAACCTGATAGTCTTACTTCAAGAGTACAAGAGTTGTTTGCCTGGTCGTATCAAGACATGCCTGGATTAGACACGGATATGGTAGTCCACAAACTGCCAATTAAACCAGAATACAAACCAGTGCAACAGAAACTGAGAAGAATGCGGCCAGAAATGCTCCTTAAGATCAAGGAAGAAGTTAGGAAGCAATTTGATGTGGTTTTCTTCAAGTGGCCAAATATCCGGAGTGGGTGGCCAACATAGTGCCTGTGCCAAAAAAGGATGGGAAAGTACGTATGTGTGTCGATTACCGGGACCTTAACAAGGCAAGTCCCAAGGACAACTTTCCCCTGCAACATAGACACTCTGGTGGACAATACAGCCGGGAACAACTACTTTTCATTCATGGATGGATTTTTGGGTACAATCAGATCAAAATGCATCCCGAAGATATGGAGAAGACCACTTTTGTCACGATGTGGGGAACTTTCTGTTACAAAGTGATGCCTTTCAGATTAAAGAATGTTGGGGTAACATATCAGAGAGCTATGGTGACTCTGTTCCATGACATGATGCATAAAGAAATCTAGGTTTATGTCGACGACATGATTGTCAAGGCACATACCAAAAATGAACACCTCGAGCATTTGAGAAAGCTCTTCCAAAGATTGAGGAAGTTCCAGCTTCGTCTGAACCCTAGCAAGTGTACTTTTGGGGTAATATCTGGGAAACTGTTAGGCTTCGTGGTCAGCAGAAAAGGCATTGAAGTTGATCCTGACAAAGTTAAGGCCATCCAAAATCTACCTCCACCTCGAACACAAAAGGAGGTCCGAGGTTTTCTGGGCAGATTAAATTACATAGCTCGGTTCATATCTCAATTAACCGATAAGTGTTATCCAATCTTTCGACTTCTCCGAAAAAACAACCCTGGGGCATGTGATGAAAACTGTCAGATTGCATTCGAAAAGGTGAAAGAGTACCTGTCTCATACTCCTATCTTGATGTCCCCCATCCCAGGTAAACCTCTGTTCTTGTACCTATCCATATTCGAAAACTCAATGGGGTGTGTCCTGGGTCAACATGATGAGTCTGGAAGAAAAGAAAGAGCCATCTACTATCTGAGTAAGAAGTTCACCGATTACGAGGTCAGATATCCTCCCATCGAGAAAGTTTGTTGTGCTTTAGTCTGAGCTACAAAAAGACTCAGACAATACATGTTGTATCACACCACGTGGTTGATTTCCAAATTAGATCCTTTAAAATACATGATGGGTGTACCTGCTCTATCTGGAAGGTTAGCCCGATGGTAGATGTTATTGTCTGAATTCGACATTGAGTACGTGAGCCAGAAAGCCATAAAAGGAAGTGCCATATCGGATTTCTTAGCAAGCAGAACCAATGAGAATTATGAGCCATTAGACTTTGATTTCCCAGACGAAGACTTGATGGCTTTATCCTTAGAAGAATTAGGTACTTCAACAAACAGTTCCTGGAGAATGTACTTCGATGGGGCATCCAATGCATTAGGACATGGCATCGGGCAATACTGATCTCTCTAGAAGAGAGTCACTATCCATTTACCAGCAGACTAAACTTCGATTGTACCAATAACATGGCAGAGTATGAGGCCTGTGTCTTGGGAATTCGAACTGCACTAGGGCAAAATGTAAAGACCTTGCGGATATACAGAGATTCAGCATTAGTAATCTATCAGCTCCGTGGAGAATGGGAAACCAAAGATACAAAACTGATGGAATATCGGAAGCTAATACTGGATCTGCTCGAAGAGTTCGATGAAGTCACTTTCCACTATGTGCCAAGAGAAGAGAATCAAATGGCTGATGCTTTGGCTACCTGGGCAGCAGCATTCAAAGTTGGCAGGGAGTTCGAGATTATGCCAATTGACATGCAGTCGTATGAGTACACGGCTCATTGCTACAAGATTGAAGAAGTAAAAGACTCTAAGCCTTGGTACGACGACATTTTGCAGTATATCAAACATCGAAGCTATCCAGAGGAGGCCACTGAAACCGATAAAAGAACCATTAGAAGGATGGCAGCTGGATACGTCCTTGACGTAGAGGTCTTGTACAAGAAAAGCCATAATCAAGTTCTGTTAAGGTGCGTCGATGATGAAGAGGCAAAAATGATAGTGGAAGAAGTACATGACAGAGTTTGTGGAGCACATGCAAATGGACATATGATGTCGAGACAGATAATGAGATGTGGATATTTCTGGTCTACACTGGAAAGTGATTGCATCAACAATGCTAGAAAGTGTCATAAATGTCAGATTTACGGAGATAAAATAAATGTTCCACCACATTCGCTTCATGTCATGACGTCACCATGGCCTTTCTCTATGTGGGGCATGTATGTAATTGGACAAATCCATCCAAAGGCTTCGAATGGTCATCGTTTCATCCTTGTAGCTATTGATTATTTCACTAAGTGGACAAATCCACCAGATTTACGGAAATCGTTTTTGAAGAAAGAAATCATATGTCGGTATGGTTTACCTGAAAGGATCATTACCGATAATGCTACAAACTTGAACAATATAATGATGAAAGCTACTTGTGAGCAATTCAACATAAAACATCACAATTCTACTACCTACAGACTAAAGATGAATGGTGCAGTAGAAGCAGCAAACAAAAACATTAAAAAGATAGTGGAGAAAAAGACTGAGACCTACAAGGACTGGCATGAGAAGTTGCATTTTGCTTTGTTCGCTTATCGAACCTCAGTACGAACCTCGACTGGGGCAACTCCATTTTCACTAGCTTATGGAATGGAAGCAGTACTACCCATTGAAGTAGAAATTCTGTCACTACGGGTCTTGATAGAAGTCAAACTAGATGACGCAGAATGGGTGCAATCCAGATACGATCAACTTAATCTGATAGATGAAAAGAGAAAGAAAGCCATTCACTATGGTCAAATCTATCAAAAACGAATGATTCGAGCACATGACAAGAAGGTACGCCCAAGAATATTCCATGAAGGAGATCTGGTGCTAAAGAGAATTTTGCAGGTTCAGAAAGATTTCCGAGGAAAATGGACGCCAAATTGGGAAGGACCCTATGTCGTGAAGAAGGCCTTTTTCGGAGGGGCCCTTGTCCTGGCCGAAATGGACGGAGCTGACCTGCCACATCCCATCAACTCAATGCAGTCAAGAAATACTACGCTTAGGATGAAAACCTGAAAGGGCGTCCTAAGTCGAAAAAAAAACGTTTAGGGTGAAAACCCGAAAGGGCGCCCTAGAAAAAAAAACAAAAAGGTGGGTTCAAGGTGAAAACCCACAAAGGGCATCTTGCAACCAAGGATGGATCCAAGTTGAAAAACCGAAAGGGCGATTTGGATAAATCAAGAAACCCAGACATTTGAAACTCCCCGGCATCTGAATTTCCGCAGACTCAGCGAGTCAGAGAAAGGTTGCACTCTCCTGAAGATTGTCGCATTTTTCAAAGATCCTTTGGCAAAGGCTGTATTCAAGGTCACCTAACGGCTTTTCAGCTCAGAAGTACCCACATTATTGAAATCTAAGACATTCATTTATACCTCATCATGTCTTCATCTTCCAAAATGTTTGTCATGTATTATTTGTTCTTTTTCCCTCGTGAATAAAAGACAATCCTTTTCTCTACACCAATTCCTTTTGAGAATCTTGGATTGAGCTTAAACTTAATGATTTATTCACTCATGCAAAAGATATTCGTATATTACTGAACAAAGATTCATTGAAAAGCACATGTACTCAGAAGCTGATAAGGGCTCATGCATATACTTGAGATGGTCGAGATGGTTCTCGGATCAAGGATAAAAAAATCAGATTTGAACATTTGAAGAATTCAAGACCAAGAGTCGAAATCTTCAAAATTCCATACAGACAACCAAAGATCGAGATTTCTCTTCAGATCCCCATAACTTTTTCAAGTTTTAGCAGAGTCAATTTCAACTTCGCGACGAAGGGTATTGAATTCACAATTTGCTCGAGAGCAGATTTCAACATCACGACGAAGGATATCTAGCTCGAAGCTAAACGTCCACGATTTCAACTCCACGATGGAGGATATCACTCAAGACAACACAAGTTCAATTTCACAACGAAGAGACGGCTGGTTGTCAACGACAATTTCGGAGCCAATTTCAACTTCACAGCGAAGGATATTGGACTCCAGACAACGCAAGTTCAACTTCACGACGAAGGGACAGCTGGTTGTCAACAATAACTTCTCAATTTCGGGGCTAATTTCAACTTCACAGCGAAGGATATTGGACTCCAGACAACGCAAGTTCAACTTCACGACGAAGGGACCGCTGGTTGTCAACAATAACTTCCCAATTTCGGGGCCAATTTCAACTTCACAGCGAAGGATATTGGACTCTAGACAACGCAAGTTCAACTTCACGACGAAGGGACCGCTGGTTGTCAACAACAACTTCCCAATTTCAGAGCCAATTTCAACTTCACAGCGAAAGATATTGGACTCTAGACAACGTAAGTTCAACTTCACGATGAAGGGACCGCTGGTTGTCAACAACAACTTCCCAATTTCAGAGCCAATTTCAACTTCACATCGAAGGATATTGGACTCCAGACAACGTAAGTTCAACTTCACAACGAAGGGACCACTGGTTGTCAACAAAAACTTCCCAATTTCAACTTCACAACGAAGGATATTGGACTCCAGACAACGCAAGTTCAACTTCACAACTTCCCAATTTCAGAGCCAATTTCAACTTCACAGCGAAGGATATTGGACTCCAGACAAAGCAAGTTCAACTTCACGATGAAGGGACCGCTGTTTGTCAACGAACATTTTCCCAATTTCAGAACCAATTTCAAAGGATATTGGACTCCAGACACCGCAAGTTCAACTTCACAACGAAGGGACCCCTGGTTGTCAACAACAACTTCTCAATCTCAGAGTTCGATTTCAACTTCACGACGAAGGATATCATGCTCATGAGCTTCCAATTCAACTCGATCTCACAACAAGAGAGTCATCCCATATTTCAGTTCAAATTGACAAACCAATCAAATATCGGATTCCAACTCTACAACAGAGGACATTCGATATGGATGAAATTTGTGTCTATTAATCTTTGCTCCATTTTCGTTACACGATAATAAGCAAAGAGGGGCAGTTGTAGACGCCTATATTTCATCCATTTATGCATATTATAATAAACATATTTCAGCCCAACAGTGGTCCAAACGAGGTCCAAACAAGCGACCCATCAGCTGCCAGCCCGAGCACTCAAGGGTTTCTGGAAACCTTAGCATCAACCCAACGCCGCAAGGACTCATGGCCGAGACTTCCACAGCCGCACGTTCCGGCCTTCCAGTAGCCTGAACTCCACGATGGTTTCCTCGGAATAGACCAACAAGAAAACAAGCACGAGTATTAGTGTTTTGTTAGGATTTAAACACCTAAAAATAGGGTATTCGAATTCTTATAAAAGCATGTAATCATCCATTTGTAACAGAACAACAGTGGATATGAAATGAAAGCAGAAATTTCGAGCAAGTACGAGCAGTGATTCAAAGCATTTTTTTGCGATTATTAAAGAAGAAATATAAGGTAAAACGGCTCACCTTTTATTATTTCGTTATGCATGTCGTCTCTTGGATGTAAAGCGCCGAAAGCCGATGACCGGAATAGGGGGCATTTGAAAATTTCTTTTTAGATGAAATGAAAGCAGAATTTCCGAGCAAGTACGAGCAGTGATTCAAAGCATTTTTTTGCGATTATTAAGAAAATATAAGGTAAACGGCTCACCTTTTATTATTTCTTATGCATGTCGTCTCTTGGATGTAAAGCGCGAAAGCCGATGACCGAATAGGGGGCATTTGAAAATTTCTTTTTAGATCTACGCCCCTACGAGGCTTATTTTAAAAAAACTAAGGCGTTTTTCGTGACAAGGGTGTTATGGGCTTTCGAAAAAATCATTTTTTTTCTTCAGATTTACCGCCGGTGAACGACGACCGGCGTCGTTCACAGTGGCCGGCGAGGCGGCACACGGTGGCCGGTTTCTGGGTTGTTCTTCAATTTGAAGAACATATCAGAGGATATAAATGAAAAAGGGAAGGTGATATTGTTTTGGTTCACGTGTTCTAGAGTTAAAAAGGAAGGAGGAGTGCTTTTTATTTGGATTTTTGGGTTAATCTCACTTAGGGTCCTATAGTTTTAGTCATCTTTTACTTTGGTCGCTTAAGGTATTGGTTTATCACATTCAGTCCCCTCAATTCCTACTGTGTTTTACATTATGACCCGCGTGTTTCTGTTGAAAAAGGGGTAAACTTCTCTTTTAGTCCCTCGGGTTTTAAACTCCTATTTTTTGAACCCTAATTCGATTTCCCCCTAGATTTTCATTCGAAATTGACCCTCAAATTTAACTATCGTTTCAATTTCATCCTTATATTATTAATATATATGTATATTTATTTGTTTCCCTTACTGTTTTTACTATTTTTAGTATTTTCTTTAATTTATTTTTTATTATTATCATTATTCTTATTTATCATTTATTTATTTATTTATTTTTTATTCTTATTATATTTTCTCTAATATTTTACATTTATATATTATATATATATGTATTTTATGTAATTTTTATTATTATTATTTTTCTAATGTATTGCTTATATGTTATTATATATTTTATTTTATTTTTATTTACCTTTTTTCTCTATTTTTTCTTATGTTTTTATACTTGTCCTTATTTTTATTTCTTTCATGTTCTCTACCTTCATGTTAATTATGTTTATTGTTTATTTTTGTCTATTTTGTTCTTTATTGCACTTTCTTTATTTTTAATTTACTTTCATCACTTTTTTTAATGCTTTTCATGACTCTTTAAGGGTATACTTTCAAATCGATCGGGGTAAGTAGTTGGGATCGTTATTTTACCTTTTAATTTAAAATTACAATTTTCTTAATTTAAGACTACTGGAAATTACATAGTATCGAAAGGGCAGTTTAAGGGTGCTAACCCTTCCTTGACTGTAACCGACTCCCGAATCCGACACATCTTTGGTAAGACGCAGATCATGTAAGAAATAAGGTATCCGGTCAACCTATTTATTTTTAAATAAATGATCGGTGGCGACTCCTAATCCATTTTCGTAAGTCGAAGCCCAATTCCGGAACCCAACCGAAAGACGGTTGCGACAACTGGTGGTTACACAATGTAGTGACTATTTATATAGAGAAATTTGGAGAAGGTGGTAAAAGAAAGGGGCAAAGACTTTGGTCTTATTTTGAATTCTCACCAACCCAACCCAACTATGCAGCACCGCACGCTGCACGCGTTACTGCCACAAAACCTAATTCGGGCATCAAAATAGTTGCAATAATCACCTCTAACAGTACGTCCAAGACGGTTGGCTGAGGTTGTAAGAACTCCACCGTTTAAAGTAATATATTAAAGTTTGGTTTATTTAATTTTTTATATGACTTATTTATATAATTCAATTGTTGCATTTCATTTAAATTGTTGGTCAATAACTCTTTCTATCTTACGCAAGATAAACTTTTTCATAGACAATAACTAATTCGTGAATGCATAGTATTTATATTAGCCATTTTTATTTATTGATCCATTAACAACATTATTATATTGGAGGAAAGAAGATAAAACATTAGGTTTATATTGGAGGAAAGCGGGCTCACCGACTCAAGTATCCGCATGCTGCACGCAGTTACTGCCAACCTTGTTTAGCAGAAAGCCTAATGGAAATGCCACATATATGTGCATGTACCTTCCTCACAAGATTATATATTCATATATATTATATCAGTTTATTTTTAATTTATTTTTTATTATAAGTTTTCTTTTTGTAAATTGTTATATATTTTATAATTAAATGATTCTCCTGTTGTATTTTATGTTATGTTTATGTATATTTTATATATTAAAATATTTTTAAAAAATTATATTGGTTTATTTCTTCTTTTGAGAATCGCAATGCTAATTGTGTTTTATTTTTTATTCGAGTTTATGAATGTTGAAGTATTATGTTAATTTTTGGGATAACATTCATATCGTGATTACACAGAACAAATTTAGTTTTAAAATAACGGGGTTTAGACAACATAATAATAATTTCTTTTATTTATATAAAGTTTATATTTTCATCGATAATAACGATTTATTTTATCATAATTTATTTTTTAACTATGTATAAAGTATCCTAGACTAACTTAAATATAAAAAAATATCGTAAAATCAAATTTCAACGTCTCTTAATTTACTTTCGTCTTATATGAATTCAAAACAACTTTATTCATCTCCAATCTAATACGTTTTAAAAATGAAAAAATAAACATCTTAGTTATTAAAGATATGTTCGTTATCTTTAGAGATCTCAAATTCGAGTATCTAAGATATCACTTATAGTATATCACTTATAGTCATTCGACATTAATAAAAAAATGTCACACTCATCAACAAAAATCAGCCCGATCCATGCTAATGTGTTTGGCGGCCATGTAATTAGGTTGTTTTTCTTAGTTATACACTAATAAAATGTTTAATAGCTCTCAAATGAAATGATGCCAGTGCTGCAAAATTTGGACCAAACTCAGGAAAAAAACGAGAAGTAAACATTAAGACAACACCAGAAGAACGACACAATTTAATCATCTTAATAGGCCTCGTAATTTGACAACTTTAGATATCTTTGAATGTATTCTTTTGGTAAGAAAAGAAATAAACATAATTGACTACAATAGTTACCAGTTTTGATGGCAGAGAATAGGAATATATGGGTTGATTGAATGCTATAGACGTTCGTACTCTTTAAAACTTTAAATTCTTATATGATTAAATATTTTATTTATATTTTCTATTAATAATTTATTTTTTTATATTTTTAAAATTTTATAAATTTACATATTTAAATTTCTAATATAACCTCCTAAAAATCCACACATCTAATATAAAATCTTGTGTATTTTTCAAGATTGGGTATTGCAGAGAAGGGGCGATCCTTAAATCTAGTTTGTTCCATCCACAAACTCCAGGATTCAAATTTATTATCCTTACTTAAGGGATCTAGTACCTCATCCAACTAGACCAACAAGATGTTGGTAAAATCTTGTACCTATTTAATCATCATGTACCACACTAAGAATCTCATCGAGGGCTGTCAAAACACATGTAATCACAGTGGTTTGCTTAAGGCTAAAAATAACAATTTTCAAGCCCTTAGCAATGAAAATTACAAAAGAGAAGAAAATTAAGAAAAGCTTTAAACTAAAAATGTAATTGTACCAAATCAAATAAAATATATCATTTTGATTTTACATAAGATACATATATATGTAGATGATAGCTTTGGATACATATTATTTATCTTAGTCATTTTTTTTATTACAAACAATAGTTTTATTATTTTAAACAAAGAAAGAAAAAAACATTACATCTACAGTTCAGCAAATCCGACTGTTTTCTTACCGTCATGTGCTTTACGAAAGAAATACTTGACGTAATCTGAATAAAGAACTTGTTTGTAAATTGGTTTCTCACCACTTGCAACCAATTCAGGTAACGGTCCTATCTTATCAGCGGGTCTTGGATTCACAAAATTGGGCACCGAAATTCTGTTATTACTTCTGTTAGCGACCACACGGTGTTCAACACTCCTATACCTTCCATTGCTCATTATTTGTAAGGCATCTCCAACATTGATCACAAGGGAACCTTTAATTGGAGGAACATGAATCCAATTATCTCCCTCATTTTTCCTTACGAAGAGTCCTCCGATCTCATCCTGAAGGAGAATTGTGAGAGTCGAGACATCAGAGTGACGACCTACTCCGACAGTAAGTTCAGGATTTGGACATTTAGGATAGTAATTAAGATTAGTCCTCATTGAACCCATCAATAATGATTCTTGTGTCTCATCAATCTCATTAATATTTAAACCCTTCATTAGAACCTGTAATAGTTGTTTGATGACAACTTCAGACTTCTTCATGTAATCTAACACTTCTTTCCTACAAATTTACCAAAGTAGTCCATTAATATAATATTTAAAAAAAAAGATGTATGTTATATGAATAGTTTAACGATTCAAGAAAATTTAATAAGTAAAATTGTTTACCTGCAGGCTGAAGGCCATAATGCAGAAGCTTCTTCTTCAGAGACATAAAACAAGCTGAGATAATCTTTCCATTCAAGAGCCTTTTCAGCTTGAGGGGTGAAACTTGTGCCGAACCTCACATTGTTGGAAGAAGAATGGTCCTTGGAATACTTATTTTTGACATCAGCTGGAAGCCTGAAGAACCTGTAAGTGGCATCCTTAACATTGTCCAACACATGAATGGGGACGTCATGGTTAACAATTTGGAAGAAACCCCATTTGGAAGCAGCATCGCATATGGATTTGGCCACCTTGGGGTCTTGCCAATTGGACATATCAATGATGGGAATGGATTCTTGGGGTATGACATTGGTCATGCAGGTCCTCTCTTCCAAAGGTTGGATATATTGCTTAGGGAGAGCTTTGAGACCCAATTCAGACAAACCCTTCACACCATTCCCTTGGTTGATAACAAACTCACGGAGATCAGAAGAGTCACTGAAAGGATCAACAAGTGTTGGGGCCATTGGTTTGGGTAAATTATGAGTCAAAGAAGGAGGTGGTGTTTGAGGAAGAAGATAACAAGAGAAGGGCAGTGGTGCTTGTTGGTTTCAATGGAGTGGATATTTATATACAAAATTTGTGAAGGGAGGCTCAGCAACCCAAGTAAGACGCACGCTGCACGCTGCTACCAACACCCTTAAATTGTTTGGCGCAAAGCCTCAAGTCATGGAAATGAAAAAAATATTTGCATTCACCTTTTAAATTTAGTCCAAACTGGCGGTCAGGGTTCCACCATCGAAAAGTCATATATATTTAATTTTAGTGTAAAATTAATTCAATTTTTATGTTTTAACAAATATATATATATAATTCAACTATAATGTTCTATGTTTTATTTCTGTATACTGAATATATTGGATCATATTTCATTTTCATACATATATATGGACAAAACTCAAAAGGCGATAAGAGGGGTTCATGTCCTCATAATTTTCTTTAATGATAATTTACGCACTATAAATTAAAATATTAAATAAATCAGATTTTATTCTTTAAATTTAAATATTTATAAATTTTTATATTTTTAATATCCAATAATTTAGTCTCTCGTGATATCTGATATTAACTTTATATTTGTACATATCATTTATAAATATAATTGAGTGATTTAACAATAAAAGAGAATATTGTTCTACTGAAAGATTTACGAATAATTGTACTTACAGAGTATATATTCGTTATTAATAACGATGCACCTCTCTCTCTATATTATTAGATATGTATAATTGTTTTAATGATACCAAAAACAATTTGTTTTTCAAGAATATAATAAAATTTTTATTTTTATAAGAAAATATGAGAAAGATTATTAAACATTGGACTTAATATTTAATATTAATCAAATTTTATTTTTTAAAAAATAAATTTTATTTTAACATAAATCCTTTATCGTTATATTATAAATTCAGTTGAATAAAGGAGTAAAGTTTTATTTAAGAAAATCTCATATTTTTTAAACATTTAAAAAAATCTGCACAATATCTTTTATCATGCCATATAAAATGAAAAAATATTTGGATAAAATGTAGAAGATGATATATTATGGTTGTTTTCGTCAATCTTGCTTGCGTGATTATTCGGAATAATACAATTCCCGTTTTGACTGTCAACATAAAAATCAAAATGGATCTCATCATCAAACAATGACTAGTGTAAATTTGTTTTCCGTACTACTCCCACCTGCAGAATATTACAATTAAATTTAATTAGCATTATCGACACCTATGAACGATGTCTGCCGATAAAACTTGTTAATATTAATATACATGTTATTAATGGCACTAGGGCTGTAAAATCAAAGGGGAGACCAAGCTCCCCCCGGTTTTTTCAAATCAATAACCTTTTTTATAAGTTATTAGAAAAATGACCTATCCAGCATTATTTAGAAAGATGACATTCAAATGATTCACATAAGGATACTGGCGTTCTATAAAAAAAAATATTTATAAACTTTGCGTTTTATAAAAAAATGAGTTTTATGTACTTTTCTTATCTAAGTTCTTCTAGTAGATGGATTTCGCATTTTACAGAAAAAAATCTTTAAACTCCTTTTTTACAGAACACAATGTATTTTTATGTAGGTCGTTTGAAATTCATTTTTCTAAATAATTCTAGATAAGATTATTTTTATAATCAATTAATATAAAAAAAATTTCTAATAAAATCCTTTCCCATTATTTCTGAAAATTAACATTTTGCCCTTTATTTTAAAAAAAATCAAAAATTCTCATTAAGTTTTTATTTCTTTAAATATTTTTAGTTAAATCTCCTTTATTTTTTTTTAAAAAAATTCTCTTTAAGTATTGAACATTTTAAGAATTTTAGTCTAGGTTTCTAAAATTTTCAAAACTTAAGTAGCGCCTCTCAGTTAGTTTTGTCAAGATCCGACGTTAGTTAATGTTAACAGACTTAATATCATAGTAAAAACAGAATGGGATTTACTTCACTGTATTGCAACAATACTACATCATACTATTTATAAGTCCCTACATACAATCATAATTCTAGAATGATCTAACAACCATGACAGCTCACCATAACAGCTCATCAATACTAGCAACTCATTACTAACAACCTGCCCCTAATCCATGCAACGTAGGTGTCTCATCTTTCTTGTTATTCATAGCTGCAACATCCTTCCAACTTCTCTGTGCTAAATCATCTTTCTGTTTCTTTTCATGGCTGCAACATTCTCCCAACTTTTCTGATGCTTCTTCATTAACAACTTGAAATTTTCACGAAACAAAGCAAATGTTGAATTTGATAATGATTTTGTCAACCCATCAGCAAGTGATGACACGCAGGAACATAATTTACACTTAGTTCCTTATTTGCTACATTCTCTCGCACAAAGCACATATCTAGTTCTACATACTTTGATTTAGCATGAAATACAAGAATGACACTCATCACCACTGCACTAGTGTTATCACTCCATATAACAGGAACTTCTCATTGTTTTTCACCCAGTCTCGTAGCAATGATTGAATCCAAACCACTTCAGCAACTGTGTCAGCAATACTTCGATATTTTGCTGAATGAGCCACAGTTTTCTGTTTCTTTAAGCTCCATGAAACTAGATTTTCTCCAAGAAATACATATTGGCCTGATATGGATCTTCGGTCATCTGGATTGGTTGCCCAATCAGCATCAGCAAAGGCAACAATGTCATTTGTAGAACTGTTAGCATGAAATACAATAAAATAGTGAGTTGTCTCAGCCAAATACCGAAGTATTCGTTTGATAGCTATCCAGTGTTCTTCACATGGATTATGCATATACTGTGCTACACGATGTACACTAAATGCAATGTCTGGCCTGGTGTGAGTGAGGTACATTAAGCCACCAACAATACTCTGAAACTGTTGACCATCACTAAGAGGTCTACATGCAGCATTCTTAAGCTTTGATGACAAAATCATTAGAGTAGGGACTGCCTTAGCTCCAGTCATGTTTGATTTCATAAGAAGCTCATTGATAAACTTTTGTTATTTTAAAACAAGCTTATTACTATATCTTATAACTTCAATCCCCATAAAATAGCTTAAAGAACCAAGATCTTTAAGCGAGAATTTCTGACCTAGCTGTTGAACAACTGTTTCAATAACAATAGGTGAATCCCTAGTGATGACCATGCCGTCAACATAAACAAGAATAATCACTTGACTGCCATTCATACATCGAACAAATAATGAAGCATCAACAACTGACTTTTGAAAATATAAATCCATTAGCTCCCTGTTGTTCAAATCCAGGAGGTTGAGTCATAAACACCTCATTACCAAGATCAACGTTTAAAAATACGTTATTGATATCTACATGTCGCAGAGGCCATCCATGAGCAGTAGCAATAGAAAACACTACATTAATTGTAAAAGTTTTGACCACTGGACTGAAGGTATTGTCAAAATCGCATCTAGGTGTTTGGGAAAAACCTTTAGCTACTAATCGAGCTTTGTGTCGAGCTATCGTTCCATCCGCATTTCACTTGGTTTAAATATCCACTTACAGCCTACAGCAGGTTGACCAAAAGGTAGTGGTTCAAGTATCCAAGTGTTGTTTTGAACCAATGCATTTTACTCATCAAATACAACTTGCTTCCATTCATCTGACTGCAAAGCTTGATAAACTGATAGTGGTTCATTGGCAGAATTAATATGATCAGCTGTAGAGAAAAACACCTTTGGTTTAAAAATTCTCGCCTTGCTGCATGTTATCATCGACTGAGAATTTTGAATATGCTGAGAATTAGAAGCCAAGACAATGTTAGAGTTAATATTCTCATCTTCAATAGGACATGATGCATCCGTTATAGGAGCAGTGTTACTTTGACTAGATGTAGTAGGGCTATTTTGAGATTGATGCATAGAGGAAGATGTAGTAGGGCTATTTTGAGATTGATGCACAAAAGAATATGAAATAGGTGCTTTTCTAAGACGATCAACACTTGAAATAACTAACAACGACCTGCTCAAACTTGAAAGATTCTGCGATGCATTACCTCTCATTTCAACATCCACATATGGATACACACACTCATCAAAATTAACATGTCGAGAAATATACACCCTACCATATTTTACCAAGCATTGATAGCCTCGATGCTGAGGACTATAGCCCAAAATAATGCATGATTCAGACCTGAAGGCAAGTTTGGTAGAGTGAGATGGCCGAGTGTATGAAAAACAACGACAACCAAATACTCTTAGGTGAGCATATTCAGGCTTCTTCCCGAACAATCGTCCAAATGGAGATACACCATGAAGGAATTTAGTTAGAAGTCTATTGATCAAATGAGTAGCAGTAATAGTAGCATAGGACCAGAACTTCATTGACAATGAAGCGTGAGCTAACAAGGTAAGTGTTATTTCAATGACATGATAGTTTTTCCTTTCAACAACACCATTTTGCTGGGAAGTGTGAGGATATGTAAGCCGATGTTGAATACCCTCTTGAGAAAGAAGATTAGTGAATGTGCGATACTCCCTGCCCCAGTCACTCTGAATAACAAGTATGTTAGCTCCAAATAGTGTATGAACAAGTTGATTGATCAACTGAAAGCAGTGCAATGCTTCACTCTTATCTCGAAATAAATATAGCCAAATATGTCTGGAATATGCATTAACAAAAGCAATGTAATACTTAAAACCATTGGATGGAATGGGTGCATGACCTCAAAGATCAATAAAAATCAATTGGAATGGTCGATCATAAACTGTTAGAGATTTAAGAAAGGGTAGAGCATGCCCTTTTCCCATTTGACAAGCAGCACATAAAGAAGGAGGAGTTTTATTTAAACTGAGTATATTAACATCGATACATGTATTGTTCAAGTCTAACAAAACAGCATGAGAAGGATGACCAAGACGATCATGCCATATATTGTAATCAACACCAACTCCTTTTGAAATAAACACTTTTGGAGTAGAGTCTTCAAGCAATGGAGCACTAGACTGAAATTCGTAAACTTTTCCTCCTTATCTCGCAACAAAACAACACAAGAATCTTCATCACGTACCACACAATCTCGATCATGAAATTCTAGGAAGATATGATTGTCTTTAGCAAGCTTTGACACCGATACAAGATTTTTAGTTATAGATGGAACATGAAGCACGTGAAATAATGTCAAAGAAAGAGAGTAGGTGGGTAATGAAGAATAACCAGTTCCTGAAATTTGAAGAAAATTATCATACCCAATCATTAACTTACCATGACCATCATAATATGTTTCATTAGCAACAACAGTTTCATCAGCAGTTACATGGTGAGTAGCACTTGAGTCAATAAACCATGTACCTTTGTCAGTACTAAGAGCTCCACGACCCCGACCAGCAGGCCTAGGAGATTGTACAACAATCGAATTTACACAACCACATTCACAATTATCCTTGTAGTGACACATATTGGTTGCTGGAGACTGATCATTCGAACGACCTCTGTGACTTGAAGAAGAGACACCACTGAAGGTTTTATCAAAGCTATACCAGCAACGGTCAACAAAAATATTTGTTGAGTTTCAACATCTATCAAGAAAAAAATGACTCTATCAAGTGTAAATAGCTCTCGACTGGCCATGATAATTGTAATAAATGGGCGATGTTCTGGTGGAAGGCCATTAAGGAGAGCAACAATCTTCTCAAACTCGGAGATGGGACTTCCACAAGCAGCCAACGCATCAGTGACGTCCTAAACTTGAGAAATATAAGCTCGCATTCCCAGTTCACATTTCTTGATTGTTTTAAGCTTGTAATGAAGATTCATAATTGTGGTGGTAGACTTGTCGGTAAAGAATCAATTCACAGTTTGCCAAACATCAGCGGCGGTCTCAGCTCCAACAAGCTGTGGAAGTAAGAAATGGCTGATGGTCGAAAGCAACCAAGATGCCAGGGCACTGTCTTGAGCTATAAACACCTCATAATCTTCATTTTCAACTTCCAGCCCATCATCCCCAAGAACCGTAGCAGGTGGAGGTTGGAGAGCACCGTTGAGAAGCTTCTCAAGCCTATGAGTCCTAATAGCTAAGAGGACCTGCTGCTTTTAGAGTAAGAAGTTGAAATCATCAAGGATGATACTGATCTTTTTATTGGTAAATACCTTACCACTAAGTGACTCAGAGGAGCCACCAGTGGAGTCAGCAAAATGAGTAGCCATTAGAGAAAAAAAACTAAGCTCCCACAGATTCCCGGGCACAAGCGACTGATACCATGTTAACAGACTTAATATCACAGTAAAAGCAGAATTGGATTTACTTCATTGTATTGCAACAATACTACATCATACTATTTATAAGTCCCTACATACAATCATAATTCTAGAATGATCTAACAACCCTGACAGCTCACCATAACAACTCATCAATACTAATAGCTCATTACTAACAACCTGCCCCTATTCCATGCAACATAGGTGTCTCATCTTTCTTGTTATTCGTAGCTACAACAGTTAATGACATGATGATATGCTCGTTTATTTTTCATTTTCTGTATATATCAACACCTCTGACAATCACTGTCAATCAATCATCAGTCATCATTAGTCATACTTACGATAACATTGGCACCAAAATGTTCGTATTTCATTCTTTTACATTCTACTCCAATTAGTTTTTCTTAAAACTCACTTAAAATTAACGAAATCCATATAAAAGTTTGACATTCTAATACTCTATCCTCTTCCAATGATCGTCCGATGAGATTAATTTATATTTATGTTGTTCCTATTCTCGAAAGAACATTTTTTGTTGTCTAGTCTTTTTAATAAACCCCTTCAAAAGAAAACTTCAAACCCTAAAATAATGATTGTTTGTTTACTCTTGTAATTCTTAAAGAAGTTTTAAGAAAATCTAAACTGATAAAATGATACGAATAATGAGAGAGGTTCATGAGTGTCTAAAATGGCTGCAATAAATGTCGAAGAATGAAGATTTTCGAAGGTGGCTAAAAACGAGTAAAAAATAATTATTCTTTTTATAAAGATGATGAGGTAGGATAAAACTTATTGTTTTTTTTTCTTTCATTGCAATACATGTTAGTTTTTATGTTACCACAAAATTAGTACACCGTCCGTTGTTAATAATTTAATAGTTCGATGTCTTAATTAAACGTAAATGAAAAAATAATGTTAAAAATAATATACAACTTAAAATATAATGACTAATAGTATAATTGATCCTAAATAAAAATGATTTGGCCAAAAGTATAAGATATTTTATGGCGGCGTATAAATAAAAATAAAATGAAATATTTAGATTTAAAATTTACTATAGAATGGAGGATCTTATACGACATTATAATTAGATTGTTTTTCGTTGAACTTGCCTTATTATTTAAATGACAACCACAAATAAAAATAGGACTTCTATCATCAGTATATATAATGTCCAACTTTCAAAGTAATGAACTTTTAATATTATTACATTGGGCACTACTAAAGCTACCAACTTTGACTAAACATACCAAGTCAAACAATTTAAAAAACCCCACTTATTAAATATACCAGGTTAACCCCAATTTTTTTTGCACGTTAGCAAAACCCATATCCCTTTTATTTCCCTACCAGGTGCATTTTAGTAAAACCAATTTTTTAACTACCGTTTTTTCATTGTTTGCTTTTCAGATCTCAGTTTTCATTCACTGCACTTTTTTAAATAAATAAACATAAAAAATGTATTATGCTTAACCCTCGACGAAACCTGGCCTCCGTCGCCTCTACCGTCTCCCATGGTCCTGGCGAAGAACTCACAAACCCCAATGATAATCCCGTCTAGAAACCTATCTAAAACATAATCTTAACCTAGAATTAACCCCAAACTCAATCAAAATCCTAACCTATTTCACCCTCTGCTCCCACCTAACATCAACAACGCCATTGTAACTTATAAAAAACGATAAAGGTTCAAACTACTATCAAACCCCCACCAAAACAAAACCTAACCTACCTAAAGAAAACTCAACCTCCACAACTCAAGACTAACCCCTCTTCAAAGGTCAAACCCCATAAACCTATTTCATGAGACAACAGTAAACTAAAAGTGTAAAAAATCTCACCCTCAATGACTCAACGACGTTCAGTTTTCAAGCGGTGGTGATGGATTTCTTTGACTCAGGAAGGTAAGTTTCTTTCGTGTTTTATCTATCCTGGTTGCTCTGGATGGTTTTCTACTTTCGATTTGGTAGATGAGTTTTTCTCGGTTGTTCTTGATGGATGTTGTTTTTTTAGTCTTCTGCTTCGTGTTCTTCCCTAATTTTAGATGCTAGCTTTTTTGTTTATGCTTTTGGTTGCTAATGGTTGGTTTCCTCGTTCTCTCTGGTTGAGCTCTCATTTCGTGTTCCTCTGGTTGATATTTTGTTCGTGTTTTTCCTCCCCCCTTCTGTTGAAATTCTCCTCCCATAATATGCTACCCCCTAATCCTTGAATTTACTAATGGAAACAATATTAAATTCATCCCTTCCTCGTGTGTTGTAGGGGAAATAGAGAAGAGAATTAAGGAAGAGATGGAATTAGGGTTCAGGGAATTAGGAACTCGAAGGCTAGGGATTTGGGAGAAAGAGGAATCGAGAAACTTACCTGATGGAATGTGGTTTTGGAGCAGACCAAGGGAGATAACCAATCTGATGGTATATGGAATCAGGCCGGCCTGATAGAGAGACCCAAGTCATTACAACCATTGAAGACCAGGAGATGATGACAGCCCAATCATGAAGCCCAAGAAGTAATCTGTTACAGGAATTTAGCAGTTATACTACAAGACAAAGGTAGTGACAACTGCACACAAATAATTGGCTGTTGTTATTAAATATATGTAACAGAATTGTAATTGAGATTTATGTTGAGATTTTTCAATGCAATTCTTCATCTTCAACTTTTTTATTTCTAAAATCCCCAATTCTATTACTTTCTTCATTGCAATTGTGACAATTTGGTAATCAGAGCCACGTTAATTGATCCAAAATTCGAAAAAAAATTTGGTATGCCTAAGAAAAATACTAAAATGGCTAAAATGAATCAATTGAAGCAATTGATACTTTACCTGTCGAGCAGCCAGAGGAAGTACTGAAATGGTGGGTTGTTCAATGCGAGAAATAGGAGGAACGTTTAGCTACCTTAGAAGCTCAGTCTACAGAAAATCCTGGGTATCTTCAGAAGATTATTCAGATGATTGCAAAAAGCACAGAGGAAGGTGATCACCTAACTCCAGCAACCAGTAAGAAATGAGCTGAAATTCCTGCACCAAAAACAGAAGGTAAGACACTTTTTGAGGTTACTGTAATTAATGAGCATGAAAGATACTCTTTTAAACCTGGAGAACCAGGTATTTTACAATCTAAACCTGGTGATAAACAATCTGATCCTATTATGCCAACTGTTCCATATTTGAGACTGGTTAGTAATGGAGATGACTCAGGAGAGAATTCTAGTGCTATTCCTGCTACTGTTGGTGTTTCTGTTTCATTTTCTAGACCTCGAATTGAACTTTAGTTCTTTGATGGTTCTAATCCTAGGATTTGGTTGCAGAAATGTCAAAAATATTTCAGAATATTTGCTATTCCTGAATTTTAACAGATTGAAATAGCCTCTGTGTATTTGACTGGAAAGGCTGAAACGTGGTTTGATGGGTATCTTATGCACAAACATAAGGCTACTTGGCATGAGTTTGTAGCTGATTTGTGTCACAGATTTGGCAGCAGTACATATATTGATGTGGTGGATGAGTTCAACAAATTAACTCAGAAAGGTACTGTGGAAGAGTATCAGGAACGTTTTGATGAATTAATGCCTCTTATCATACAATAGAATCCTTATCTTGGGGAAGACTATTTTATTTCTAGTTTCATTAGTGGCTTAAAGGATGAATTGAAGCACAAGGTTAGAGCACATGAACCAAAATCTTTGGCTGCTACATTTAAACAAGCTAAACTTCATGAACTTGCAGGTGAAATTGAAAGTAAAAAATTTTGAATTCCTGTTCGGAGTTTCTACAATTCAAATCAAACTTCTACAATAAAGAATTTCTCTAATACAATTCTTCCTAAGCCTAGTCCTCCAAGTAACAACACTAAGCAGAGTCTTTTAGATTATCACTTAGCTAATAATCTCTGTTTTAAGTGTGGAGACAAGTTTACTCCAGGACATCAATGTAAACAGATGCAGTTGAATTGTATGAATGAGGGTGAATTTGTTGAAGATATTGAATAGGAGAATATTCAAGAGACTGAATTACCAGATTCTGTGACTCAGAGTGCAGGAGCCAAAGATTTTGAAATTTCAATGAATGCTTTAAATGGGCAGGCTAGTTTTTCAACTTTAAGAATTCAGGGGACTGTAAAAGGAAGACCCTTAAATATTTTGATTGACAGTGGTAGTACAAATAGTTTTGTAACTGCTGATTGGGCTAAGGAAGGAGCAGAGGTTATTTCTACTAGACCTCTGTCAATTACTGTAGCAAATGGAGAGAAACTTTATAGCACACTCACCAATAAACAACTTCAATGGAAAATGCAAGGACATCTCTTTGAACATGATTTCAAAGTCTTGCAGCTGGGAGGGAGTGATATGGTTTTAGGGGTTGCTTGGATGCAAAAATATAGTCCTATTTTGATGGATTTTAATGAACTGACATTACAATTCCACAAAGATGGACAACAAATTTCATTACAAGGAAAGAAAAGGATGCCAACCATTAAATTACTTTCTGAGAATAAATTACAGAAAATGGTTGCTAAAGATGTTACTTTTTCTGAGGAATTCTATTTAATGATTACAGAAGAAGATCAGTTTTCAATTTCAGCAGACTTACAACCAATTTTACAACAGTATGCAGATAAATTTGCTGAACCTGATGGTATGCCACCTGAAAGAGGTCAGGACCATGCTATTATACTTAAAGAGGGAGCTCAACCTATCAATCTACGTCCATACAGATTTCCTCACCATCAAAAGGTAGAAGTTGAGAGATAAATTAAGGAGATGTTAGCCTCTTCCACTATACAAACAAGTAAGAGTCCTTTTGCCTCTCCTTGTTTGTTGGTTAAAAAGAAAGATGGATCATGGAGACTTTGTGTTGATTATAGACAGTTGAATTCTATGATTGTTAAAAATAAATTTCCTATACCAGTGGTAGAAGATCTTCTAGATGAATTGGATGGATCTCAGTTTTTTTCTAAAATTGATCTTAGATCAGGGTATTAGAAGATTAGAATAAGACCTGATGATATTGAGAAGACTACTTTTAGAACTCATCATGGCCACTTTGAGTTTAAACCCATGCCACTTATGAATGAAGTTTTTGGACCATATTTGAGGAAATTTGTTCTAGTATTTTTTATGACATTCTTATATATAGTAAGTCTATGGCAGAACACAAGACACATTTACAAATTATTTTGGAGACTTTGAGGTGGCACCAGTTATTTGCTAAGAAAAGTAAGTGTTTTTTTGGACAAACTCAGGTGGAATATTTGGGTTATGTAATTTTAGCTCAAGGTGTGGCTACTGATTTTTCCAAGATAGAGGCTATGAGGACTTGGAAGATGCCTACATATTTGAAGTCTCTTAGAGGATTTTTGGGTCTTACAGGCTATTACAGGAAGTTTATACGCAATTATGGAATGATTAGTAGACCACTGACTGATATGCTCAAAAAGAATAATTTCACATGGACACCTGAATCCATAGCAGCTTTTGAGACACTTAAAGTAGCCATGTCTCAGGCCCCTGTTCTTCCTTTGCCTGATTTCACTAAACCATTCTATTTGGAAACAGATGCGAGTTCTACTGGTATTGGAGCTGTTTTATCTAAGGATAGACGTCCTATAGCCTATTTAAATAAAGCTTTAAGTCCTAAACATTCTGATTTGTCTGTATATGAAAGGGAATATTTAGCCATTCTTATGGCAGTCACTAATGGGAGAAATTACTTTGAAGGAGTTCCATTTGTTATCAAAACAGACCATTAAGCACTTAAACATCTTTTGGAACAAAGACTCACTACCTCTATCCAAAAGAAAGGACTTATAAAACTTTTGGGGCTGGATTATACAATTATGTACAGAAAGGGAAGAAGTAATTTGGCTGCTGATGCTTTATCTAGAAAAAATGAAGCTGAATTACAACAGTTGACTATGACAGCTATTATTCCACAGTGGGTTCAAGATCTTGAAAAAAGCTATACAGAATATGACTTTGCTAAGACTAAAATTGCAGAATTAAGTATCTGTATAGATGATAACAGTTAATGGACTTTTACTCAAGGAGTTTTGAGATTTAACATGAAGGTTTATGTGGGAGAAATTGGAGGATTGAGCAATAAATCTTGACCCTTTTACATGCATCTCCTTTGGGAGGACATTCAGGAATTCAAGCTACTTTCTATAGAGTTCAACTTTATTTTTATTGGCCAAAGTTAAAGAAACAGATCAAGGATTTTATTGCTCAGTGTGAGGTCTGCCAGATGACTAAAGTTGACCATTCTCACAAGGTTGGTCTCTTACAACCACTACCAATTCCACACCAGGCTTGGGATATGATTTCTATGGATTTCATTGAAGGTTTGCCATCTTCAAAGAAATTTACTTGCATTTGGGTAGTTGTTGACAGGTTTACTAAATATGGTCATTTCATTCCTTTAAAACATCCCTACACAACAGTTGAATTGGCAAAGCTCTATTTAGCTCAGATTTATAAACTACATGGGCATCTTAAGTCCATTGTGTCAGATAGAGACAAGTTATTTACAAGTGTTTTTTTGGAAGGAATTTATGAAACAGGTTGGCACAGAAACTCACTTCAACACTGCCTATCATCCTGAAATGGATGGCCAAACTGAAAGAGTAAACCCAGTGATTTGAGCAGTATTTGAGGAGTATTTGTTTTCTTAAACCCACTATATGGATTGAATGGTTACCACAGGCAGAATGGTGGTATAACACCAACTATCACACTGCCTTAGGTATAACTCCATTCGAAGCTATGTATGGTTATAAACCTCAAGTTTTATCTTGAGGTGGTCAATCAATGGTGCAGACAGTACATGAGTTATTGGAACAGAGAGATGTTATGAACAAGATTTTACATGAACAGTTACAAAGGGCACAAACAAGAATGAAAGCATATGCAGACAAGAAGCGTACAGATAAGGAATTTTATGTTGGGGATAGTGTTTACCTCAAACTCCAGCCGTATCACCAAACGTCATTAGCACTTCGCAATAACCTTAAATTAGCTGCTCGATTTTTTGGACCCTACACAGTGATTGAACGAATAGGGTCATTAGCATATAAATTAAAATTACCCGATCATTCAAAAATTCATCCAGTTTTCCATGTTAGTCTCTTAAAGAAGAAGATTGGTGAACAGCAGATTACCTCGTTCGATCCTCCGGATATTGATGTTGAAGGCCAGATAAAGGTCTATTCAACTGCTGTTTTGGCCAAAAGAATTGTGAAACACAATAATCATGATGTTGCCTAATTCCTGATTTAACAGACGAACTTGGGGAAGGAAGATGCCACATGGGAGGACTACACTATTTTGCGAGCACAGTTTCTAGGATTTGATCCTTTGGGTCAAGGATCGACTGAAGAGGGGGTATTGTCATGGTAGTAGGAGAAATAGAGAAGAGATGGAATTAGGGTTTAAGGAATTAAGAACTCGAAGGCTAGGGATTTGGGAGAAAGAGGAATCGAGAAAGTTACCTGATGGAATTATGGTTTTGGAGCAGACCAAGGGAGATAACCAATCTGATGGGTATGTGGAATCGGGCCGGCCTGATAGAGAGACCCAAGTCATTACAACCATTGAATACCAAGAGATGATGACAGCCCAATCGTGAAGCTCAAGAAGAAATCTATTATAGGAATCTAGCAGTTAGACTACAGGACAAAGATAGTGACAGCTGTACACAAATAATTGGTTGTTGTTATTAAATATATGTAACTGAATTGTAATTGAGAATTATGCTGAGATTTTTCAATGCAATTCTTCATCTTCAACTTTCTTCATTTCTAAAATCCCCAATTCTATTACTTTTTTCATTGCAATTGTGACAGTATGGTAGTGGAGAATGATGGGGTAGAGCTGTTGTCGGGCGTACGAGGGTGATAACTCCATAAAAATGTCATATTAGGACCTTTTACCTAAGTTATTGACTGTCTAAAAGCCTATTTAGGATCATATAGATGCATTTAGGAGCATATAGTTGTGTGGTAAAATTCTGTTTGCCGTGGCATTTTATTTTGTAATCACTGCTGCTTTATGGGGAAGGTGTTTTGTTTAATGATGTGCAGGATTTGGGAGCAAAGAAAAGCAAAAAGGAAA
The DNA here is from genome assembly GCF_006381635.1 of Hibiscus syriacus. NCBI lineage: Eukaryota > Viridiplantae > Streptophyta > Magnoliopsida > Malvales > Malvaceae > Hibiscus > Hibiscus syriacus. The sequence goes on along the minus strand of NW_024062759.1, from coordinate 1,220,761 downwards.
TGCCATGACATAAGGAGACTGCTGAGCAGAATGCAAATGCCGAACCAGTTGGCATTTCGAGACCGATCAAAACAAAAGAAAAATATTTTTAGTAAGAGCAAGTTGTTATGGCATAAAAAGTGATTTCTGCAATCAACATTAAAAGAGGGGCCAATTACCATCTTTGCACCAACTTTTACATAAAAGGAATGAACTTTAGGGTGCTAGTGTGGGAAGCTTCAGCATTGCATGTCGAAGGCTTTTTCTCATCCCTTTGCTTTTTGCATTCGTTATTTATTATTTGGGTTGTAAGGAACGGATTAACTTGCTTTGTGCTTGCTTATTTCGAACCCACCATGAACTAATCCTATTTGGTGGGAGTTTATTTTGGATATTTAAATTTTGCTTTAATGAATGGTTACTTTTTTATGTTATATTCTGTTTTGTTTATGAAGCTTAGTGCCTTAAGGTTGTAGGAGCTACGAGAGTAGCCGTTCTTTAGGAGATTACTTAGTGTTCGAAAGAATGTCTAAGTAGCACATCCTTAGTATTCGAGAGAAATTAGGGAGGAACCACATAAGCATGGGGTTCTAGTTAGTAACTAGGTCTAATCCACCTTAGAGATAAGGCTAGGATTTTATTCGACTAAAAGGAGTTGTGCATGAGCGATAGGTTAGATGTTAATGCTACCGCAAAAAGGTATTGCCGAGACATATCCTGTTATATGGACCAATAGTATCCCTGCAGTAGCTAACACCAACCGTTTTGCCAAGGCATCTTCAACCTGTCGAGTACCTTAACTAGAGATAGCATAGGGCACCCTCAGTAAACTCTGTCGGTAGATAAGGCATGGAAGAAGACCATTATGAGAAGTAGACTTAGATTTTCCTAAGTAACTCCTATCACTCATTCCCATAGTAGATTGTCGTGTGAGGAATCTAAAGCCTTTATAAGTAAATCGAGTATTTACAGTTTATTTTGCCTTTACATTTTCATTTGTTTGCACTCAGCATAATTTAATTTGCCATATCATATCTATTTGCTACCGTATTACCATCAGACAATTTCCACAACATCCATTCATTTTGCCAAAGAATTTTAATTTGCAAATACCATCACTAACTTTACTTAGGTGACAAAGTAAAGTGCCGTGACAAACTTATTTGATTTCCCCCAATCCATGTGGAGAACGATACTCACTCATCACTATATTACTTGTTCGATTGTGTATACTTGCACATATTTCCACACCATATTTTAATACTCATACCGAACAAACAAGTTTTTGGCGCCGTTGCCGGGGATTGGTAACTGGAAGTTAATTTGTTTTGTCATAGCATTTTTATTTTACTTGTTTATTTTTTTAGATAGTTTTACTTTTTATTTTCCTTATCTTTTTCAGGTTTATCTCGGTGTATGACCTAGAAGAAATTCGAACGAGCCATTAGAACCGGTTAAACCGGAGAATGATAGACTTTTTAGGCAAAGAAAACATGCTCAACGTGAAAATATGTATCAAATCGGAAATCAAGGCATTTGTCATGAGGAAGATCATAATGCCGAGGCAATTCCAAATGCTGGGAATGTAGCCAGACCTCGTGCCATTCATGATCACTTAAACTCAATCCTGGATGACTTAAATCCTGGAATAGTGGCACCAGAAATTCAGGCAGCCCACTTCGAGCTCAAACCTGTTATGTTCAATATGTTGAATTCTATAAGGCATTTTGGGGGCATGCCAAATTAAGATGCCAGGAAGCATATTCGGAACTTCTTGGAGGTGTGCGATTCCTTTCGCCAATAAGCGATGCACGAAGATGTTCTGAAATTAAAGTTATTTCCTTACTCTCTGCGTGACCGAGCAAGAGCTTGGTTGAGTGGCGTTCCAGCGGGTTCAATGGAGTTATGGACTGATCTGTGCAAAAAAAATTTGTTGCGGTATAATCCTCCAAATATGAACACCCAACTAAGGAACAACATTGCTTCCTTTCGTCAGGCTGATGACGAGTCGATGTATGAGTGCTAGTATCGATACAAAGCATTGCTTCGTAAATATTCGAATAATGGTTTTGAAGATTGGACGTAAGTGGTGATGTTCTATATTTGAGTAAATACCCACAAGGATGATGCTAGATGCCTCGACAAATGGGACGTTACTTGAAAAATCACCAGCAGAAACATTTGGCATTCTGGATAGGATTGCCACCAATGTTATTAGTTTCCATCCACAAGGCTTGGATTTCGGCGCAAATCACATGAGCTTTCGAGCTAGATTCTAAAGATACAGTGTCCGTCCAACTTGCTGCTATTACTAATATGTTGAAGAATTTACAAAGACCAAGTGAGGTGAGAGAAGTGAAGGCAACCCATTCAGCATGTTTATTATGCCAAGACAATCACAATGAGAGTGACTTTCCGACCAATTAGGAATCTATCAACTTTGTAGGCAACTTCAATCGAGGTAACAATAACCCATAATCTAACACATATAATCCTGGATGGCATCAACATCGAACTTTTCTTGGGGAAATCAAGGAACCACCAATGCTTATCAACCAGCTCGACAGAATTTCAATGACTCCCGGGGATTTCAATCGAATATGCCATGGCATAATTCCAACAAAGGAGGACTATCTTCATTTAACACCAGTTCCATGGAGGCCACAATGCAGGAACTCATAGCAACAACGAAGACCATACTACAAGACCATACGACCTCCATCAAAAACCAAAGAGCCCAACTTCAGAGCCACAAATCATTGCTGAGGGCATTGGAGAGTCAGGTTAGTCAGATTGCCGTGGCATAACAAGAACGCAGACCAGGACATCTGCCGAGTGACACTGAAGTCACAAAACCACATGGTAAAGAACAGTGCAGTGTGCTAACTTTCTGAAGTGGTACACAAATTAATGTTGAAAATAAGTTTGGGGGAAGACCGAAAGATGATTCACCCCTGCAACTTTGTAAGCTGATCAAGAAATGCAGAAAAAAGCACCAGAGGAAGAGGATAAGGCTGAGGGTTCGTCAAGTAAAGAAATTAAAGGGGCAAATAAAAATGTCAAGGCAACTTCTGTTCGTACCCCGTCAGTACAGGAAGCCAGAACCCCACCTTCTTTTTCGCAAAGACTGAAGAAGCATAATGAAGATATCCAATTCAGAAAATTCGTTGACATTCTGAGTCAACTTCAAATCAATGTTCCTTTTCTGGAGGCTATGGAACAAATGCTACATATGCTAAGTTTCTCAAGAAATTGTGACCAATAAAAGAAAGGCTGAGCAATACGAGACAATTGCCATGTCAAAAGAATTTTGCCCATCCTTGAGCAAACTGCCACCGAAGAGACATGATCCGGGCAGTTTTATCATTCTATGCTCGATAAGAGACAAAATTGTGGGGAAGGCCTTATGTGACCTTAGCTCAAGCGTAAACTTGATGCCTAAGTCAATTTTCGTAAAGCTTGGGATAGGAAATGCGAGACCCACATCCGTCATCTTACAGTTAGTCGATCGTTCGCATGTTCATCCCGAAGGGTGAATTGAAGATGTCATCGTGATGGTTGACAAGTTCACTTTTCCTATCGATTTCCTGATTCTAGACTGTGAGGTCGATGACACAACACCCATCATTCTAGGGAGACCCTTCTTAGCAACCGGTCGTATTCTCATAGACTACGAGAGGGAAGAGCTGACTATGCGAGTGACCGATCAACATGTCACTGTGAACGTCTTCTGATCTCTCATGTACGTGGATGATTCTGAAGAATGCCAAAGCATTTTTGAAGAGGATACAGTAATTACAAAAGAAGCATATCAATTTTGCCATGATAATTTCATTCAGTTGGGACCTGATGAGGGCTATTTGAAGACTTAAAGGTCGTAGAGCCTAATGATTTTTCTTCCAAGGAGCATCACGCTAGCTTCCTCAAAGCTAGCCCAGGTACACGTTCGAACCTCTTAATTTTGAAGAGTTTGTTCCCCCAAGCCCTATTACAACATGCACCTACCCTAGAGCTTAAGAATTTGCCACAACATCTTAAATATGCTTATCTGGGTAGTAACAAAACTTTACTGTGATTATTTCCTCTTCCCTTACTCCTAACAAATAATCGAGTTTGCTAAGTGTTTTGTCACAGAATAAGAAAGCGTTAGGATGGACGATGACAGATCTCAAGGGAATATTCCAATAATCTATATGCACAAAATCCTACTGGAAGAATGCTACAGCAAATCCATAGAGCCGCAACGCAGACTAAACCCAATCATGAAGCAAGTTGTGATGAAGGAGATTCTTAAATAGCTTAACGCTGGTGTAATATACCCTATTTCTGATAGTTCTTGGGTGAGTCCTGTTCAATGTGTTCCAAAGAAGGGAGGTATAACCGTGGTGACGAGTGAGGACAATGAGTTGATACCTACACGCACGGTCACCGGGTAGCGGATTTGCATGGACTACCGCAAGCTCAATAAGGCCACCAAGAAGGATCACTTCCCTTTGCCGTTCATCGATCAAATGTTGGATCAACTTGCTGGCAAGACATTTTATGTTTCTTGGACGGATACTCGGGGTATAATCAGATTGTTATCGCACTGGAAGACATAGAGAATACAACATTCACGTGTCCCTATGACACATATGATTTTCGAAAAATGCCTTTTGGACTCTGTAATGCCCCGACAACTTTTCAGCGCTGCTTTTAAGCCATATTTTCAGACATGGTTAAGGACTTTCTGGAAATTTTATGGATGATTTTTCTGTTTATGGAGATGATTTTCAAAAATGCCTCGGCAATTTGGCGAAGGTACTGAAGCGATTCGAGGAGGCTGATCTCGTGCTAAACTGGGAAAAATGCCACTTCATAGAGACCGAAGACATTGTTCTAGGCCAAAAAATTTCTGCAAAAGGCATTGAGGTGGACAAAGCCAAGATCGAGGTGATCGAGAAGCTACCCCCGCCAACTTCTGTCAAGGGCATTCAGATTTCCTTGGACATGCTGGATTTTATAGACGATTCATCAAGTACTTTTCCACGACATCCAAGCCTTTGTGTACCCTGCTTCAACAGAACCAGTCGTTCGTGTTTGATCAGAAATGCCATGGCGTATTCAAAGAGCTGAAGCAAAGACTTATCTATGCACCGATCGTAGTTCCCCTAGATTTGACATCACCATTTTAGTTGATGTGTGATGCAAGTGATTTTGCCATGGGAGTTGTGCTTGGACAACGTAGAGGTAAAATTTTTCATGTTATATATTATGCTAGTTGTACCTTGAATGAGGCACAATTGAACTATACTACCATTGAGAAAGAATTACTTGCGGTGATATTTGCATTTGACAAGTTTAGGCCATACCTGATAGACACCAAAGTCATAGTTCACACTGATCACTCAGCTATAAAATACTTAGTGAACAAGAAAGATGCCAAGCCTAGACTTATTAGGTGGATATTACTGTTGCAGGAGTTCGACTTAGAGGTAATTGATAGGAAAGGTAATGAAAACCAGGTTGCAGACCATTTATCTAGGCTAGAAAACATTTCAGAATGCCATGGCATTTTTTATATTAAGGATGAATTCCCTGATGAGAAAATTTTATATGCCACAACAATTCTGTGGTACGCTGACCTTGTTAATTTTCTTGTTAGTGGTGTTTTTCTTTATAAATTAAACAGCCAAGGCAAGAAGAAGTTTATGCATGATGCCAAGTTCTATTTTTGGGATGAGCCATACTTGTTTAAATAATGTGACGATAAAATCATTCGACGATGTGTCCCCGAAGAGGAAAACAAGATGTCTTACACCATTGCCACACATCACCCTGTAGAGGGCATTTTGGAGGTACGAGGACTACTGCCAAGGTCTTCCAATCAGGCTTCTACTGGCCATCACTATTTAAAAATACCCACGAATTTCGCAAAGCATGCGATAGATGCCAATACACTGGGAACATTTCCAGATGACACGAAATGTCGCTGTAAAATATTTTGGAGATATAGCTTTTTGATGTTTGGGGCCTTGATTTTATGGGACTATTCCATTGTCTTTTGGAGACTTATATATATTACTTACAGTGGCCTACGTGTCTAAGTGGGTTGAAGCTATTGCCACACCGAGGAATGACTCTAAGACGATACTCAAGTTCCTTCACAAGAATATCTTTACTCGATTTGGAGTACCGAGAGCCATCATCAGTTACGAGGGCACCCACTTTGATAACAAGCTAATTGCCAAGGCATTACAGAAATACGGAGTGTGACATAAAATTTTCATGGCATATCACCCACAAACAAATGGGCAAGTTGAAGTGTCCAACCTTGAAGTCAAGAAGATTCTCGAGAAGGTGGTGAACCCTCGAAGAAAAACAGGTCCCCAAAACTCGATGAAGCGTTATGGGCATACCGGACGACATTTAAAACACCTTTGGGAAAGTCACCCTTCAAGATGGTATATAGAAAAGCCTACCACCTACCAGATGAGCTAGAACACAAGGCATACTGGGTGATAAAAAAGCTAAACTTCGACATGCAACTCGCTGGGGAGAAACGATTGCTCGATCTGAATGAAGTGGAAGAGTTTCGAGTGCAAGCATATGAAAATGCCAAGCTCTACAAGGAAAAAAACAAAGAAGTGGCATGACAAAATGCTTTTTCCATGACATTTTCATGTGGGCTAGAAAGTGTTATTGTTTAACTCTAGGCTCAAACTCTTCCCGGGCAAATTAAAGTCATGTTGGTCGGGACCATTCGAAGTCCACCATGTTTACGTATACGACGTTGTTGATATCAAGAACATGGACAATGGGTCCATCTCTAAAGTCAATGGATAGCGCCTAAAGGCTTACCAAGGAGTCTCACCATTACATGATAAGACTGCACTTCTCTTGCATGAAGTTGATACTGGCCCAACATCTTAAGGATGTCGTGACATTTTAGTTTTACTCCTGTGCATAAATAAATTGTTATGTTGTTACTATTTTTATTCAGTTTCCTTTTAATTTACTATTTTATTTTTATTTACAAGGTTAGGGTTCATCCATATTTCAAACGTACTAGTATCGAATTCTGAATATTCTATCCCCACACAATTACGAAAGTGCACATGTCGCACGACCGCCGCACCACCACAAGCATGAAGTCAAGGTACGTTGCAATGCATTGAATTTCATAGCATGTAATTTAGATTTTCCTTAGTTTTTAATTAGCATTGAGGAAAATGCTTCTCTCAAGTTTGGGGGAGGTAGGGTTCTTAAATCATTGCATGATAGTATTAGTAGAATGAATATGTCATGACATTAGTAAGTGGTAGAATTAGTTTTCTGGAATAAATTAATGATGCCCGATGATGATGAACTCTTGATGGTTAGGATTGAATGTACATGACTGTTGAGGATGATAGAACCAACTCTAGGACTTGCTTCTTTGAAACCCTTGAATACACGATTGAATGTTTTTCATGCTTAAGGAACTTAGAAATTTTTTATAAGAGAATTCTTGCATGTCTTTGCATAAACGGTGAAAACCCCACACTGTATAAAAAATGAAGTTGTGAATAAATGCTTCGGTATATCTGTAGAGGGACACTCCGCTATGTCGTGGCATTGCCTGGAAACTATAAATAAATAAATGGCAGCTATGGTATATGAGTGAATAAAAGTAGTCACGGGATGACTCTACTTGACTAGATCGGGGGTGGAAGGTATGCTCCCTTTCACCTAGAGTGTGGGATGGTAGGTGTGATGGGCTGACTCACCTCGTAACAGTGTTAAAAAAGAAAAAAAAGAAAAAAAAGCAAAAAGGAAAATAAAACAATGTGGGAGGAAAAATTGTAAATGTCATGGCAAAACAAGAAAATTGCATAGAAAATTTTTAGGTTTGTTCAGCATGGACTATATACAAACAGGCACACACCTACACAAAGAATCTTTCCCTAGGGGACAATACTTGATTTCTCAAACCAATCTAGCATGTTGAAGCCAAATGTTTTGAGGGTTGAAATTCTATCCCATATAACTATTCTGCTTCTGAACTTGTTATGGTATTTTTATTTTGTTTAATATTATCCATTGCTTGAGGACAAACAATAGCTTAAGTTTGGGGTGTGATAACTCCATAAAATTGTCATATTTAGGACCTTTTCACCTAAGTTATTGACTGTCTAAAAGCCCATTTAGGATCATATAAATGCATTTAGGAGCATATACTTGCATGTGGTAAAATTTTGTTTGTCGCGACATTTTATTTTGTAATCAGTGTTGCTTTATGGGGAAGGTGTTTTGTTTAATGATGTACAGGATTTGGAGCAAAGAAAAGCAAAAAGGGAAATGCCATGACATAAGGAGACTGCTGAGCAGAATGAAAATGCCGAACCAGTTGGCATTTCAAGAGCGATCAAAATGAAAGAAAACTATTTTTAGTAAGAGCCAGCTATCATGGCATAAAAAGTGACTTCTACAATCAACATTAAAGGAGGGGCCATTTACCATCTTTGCACCAACTTTCACATAAAAAGAATGAACTTTAGAGTGCTAGTGTAATTTTAACACAAAACCCTAGGTTCATTCTCCCCTATAAATAGGAGATGAAGCCTGACTTTTTGAGAGGACTTGGATATTTTTAGACAGCCGCCGAGAGCCTAAAAATTCAGAGAAAAAGTTCTCTTTTTTCCGTCAATCATTTTTGCCATGATATTCCTCCGCTGACAAGCTAGAGGGAGTGGCGTTCTAGACGTCTGAGAGGAGCTAGTTCGCTGGGACAGTTCAGGTGGCCGAGGGAAGCTCCGACAGTGCACGTTGAAGGCTTTTTCTCCTTCCCTTTGCTTTTTGCTTTCGTTATTTATTATTTGGGTTGTAAGGAATGGATTAACTTGCTTTGTGATTGCTTATTTTGAACCCCACCATGAACTAATCCTATTTGGTGGGAGTTTATTTTGGATATTTAAGTTTTGCTTTAATGAATGGTTATTTTTCTATGTTATATTCTGTTTTGTTTATTAAGCTTAGTGCCTTAAGGTTGTAGGAGCTACGAGAGTAGTCGTTCCTTAGGAGATTACTTAGTGTTCGAGAGAATGTCTAAGTAGCACATCCTTAGTATTCGAGAGAAATTAGGGAGGAACCACATAAGCAAGGGGTTCTAGATAGTAACTAGGCCTAATCCACCTTAGAGATAAGGCTAGGATTTCATTCGACTAAAAGGAGTTATGCATGAGCGATAGGTTAGATGTTAATGTTGCCGCAAAAAGGTATTACCGAGATATATCATGTTATCTGGACCAATAGGATCCCTGCAGTAGCTAACGCCAACCGGTTTTGCCAAGGCATATTTAACCTGTCGAGTCCCTTAACTAGAGATAGCATAGGGCACCCTTAGTAAACTCTGTCGGGCAGATAAGGCATAGAAGTAAGACCATTATGAGAAGTAGACTTAGATTTTCCTAAGTAACTCCTATCACTCATTACCATAGTAGCTTGTCGTGTGATGAGTCTAAAGTCTTTATAAGCAAATCCAGTCTTTATAAGCAAATCCATTATTTATAGTTTATTTTGCCTTTACGATTTCATTTGTTTATACTCAACATAATTTAATTTGCCATATCATATCCATTTGCTACCATATTACCATCAGAAAATTTCCACAACATCCATTCATTTTGCCAAAGCATTTTAATTTGCAAATATCATCACTAGCTTTACTTAGGTGACAAAGTAAAGTGTCATGACAAACTTATTTGATTTCCCCCAATCCCTGTGGAGAACGATACTCACTCATCACTGTATTACTTGTTCGATTGTGTATACTTGCACATATTTCCGCATATTTTTGTTCTCATACCGAGCGGACAAGTTTTTGACACCGTTGCCGGGGATTGGCAACTGGAAGTTAATTTGTTTTGTCATAGCATTTTTATTTTACTTGTTAATTTGTTTAGATAGTTTTACTTTTTATTTTCCTTATCTTTTTCAGGTTTTTCGCGGTGTATGACCAGAAGACATTCGAACGAGCCATTAGAACCGGTTGAAACTAAGATCGAGAGACTTTTTAGGCAAAAAAGACGTACTCAACGTGCAAATATGTATCAAATCGGAAATCAAGGCATTGTTCATGAGAAAGATCAGAATGCCGAGGTAATTCCAAATGCTAGGAATGGAGCCAGACTTCGTGATCACTTAAACTCAATCCTGGATGACTTAAATCCTAGAATAGTGGCACCAGAAATTCAGGCAGCCCACTTCGAGCTCAAACCTGTCATTTTCAATATGCTGAATTCTATAAGGCAGTTTGGGGGCATGCCAAATGAAGATGCCAGGCAGCATATTCGGAACTTCTTGGAGGTGTGTGATTCCTTTCGCCAACAAGGGGTGCACAAAGATGTTTTGAAATTAAAGTGATTTCCTTATTCTCTGCGTGATAGAGCAAGGGCTTAGTTGAGTGGCGTTTCAACGGGTTCAATGGAGTCGTGGACTGATCTGTGCAAAAAAAAATTATTACGGTATAATCCTCCGAATATGAACACCCAACTTAGGAACAATATTGCTTCCTTTCCTCAGGATGATAACGAGTTGATGTATGAGTGTTGGGATCGATACAAAGCATTGCTTCGTAAATGTTCAAATCATGGTTTTGAAGATTGGACGCAAGTGGTGATGTTCTATAATGGAGTAAATGCACCCACGAGGATGATGCTAGATGCCTCGGCAAATGGGGCGTTACTTGACAAATCACCAGCAGAAGCATTTGACATTCTGGATAGGATTGCCAAAAATGATTATCAGTTTCCTTCCACAAGGCTTGGATTTGGTCGCAAATCACATAGATCTTTCGAGCTAGATTCTAAAGATACCGTGTCCACCCAACTTGCTGCTATTACCAATATGTTGAAGAATTTACAAAGACCAAGCGAGGTGAGAGAAGTGAAGGCAACCCATTCAGCATGTTTATTATGCCATAACAATCACAATGAGAGTGACTGCCCGACCAATCAAGAATCTATCAAATTTGTAGGCAACTTCAATCGAGGCAACAACAACCCCTATTCTAATACATATAATCCTGGATGGTGTCAACATCCGAACTTTTCTTGGGGAAATCAAGGAACCAACAATGCTCATCAACCAGCTCGGCAGAATTTCAATGACTCCCAGGGATTTTAATCGAATATTCCATGGCATAATTCCAACAAGGAGGACCGTCTTCATCTAACACCAGTTCCTTGGAGGCCACAATGCAGGAGTTCATAGAAATAACGAAGACCATGTGACCTCCATCAAAAACCAAGGAGCCCTGCTTCAGAGCCACAGTTCGTCGCTGAGGCCATTGGAGAGTTAGGTTGGTCAGATTATCGTCGCATTACAAGAATGCAGACCAGGACATCTGCCGAGTGACACTGAAGTCGCAAATCCTTATGGAAAAGAACAGTGCAGTGTGCTAACTCTCCGAAGTAGTACACAAATTAATGTCGAAGATAATTTTAGGGGAAGTCCGAAAGATGATTCACCCCCTGCAACTTTGTAAGCTGATCAAGAAGTGCCGAAAGAAACACCAGAGGAAGAGGATAAGGCTGAGGGTTCGTCAAGTAAAGAAATTGAGGGTGCAAATAAAAATGCCAATGCAACTTCTGTTTGCACCCCGTCAGTACACGAAGCCAGACCCCCACCTCCTTTTCCGTAAAGACTGAAGAAGCATAATGAAGATATCCAATTCATAAAATTCGTTGACATTCTGAGTTAACTTCAAATCAATGTTCCTTTTCTGGAGGCTATGGAACAAATGCCTACATATGCTAAGTTTCTCAAGGAAATTGTGACCAAGAAAAGAAAGACTGAGGAATACGAGACAATTGCCACGGCAAAAGAATTTTGCTCATCCTTAAGCAAGCTGCTACCGAAGAGACATGATCTGGGCAGTTTTATCATCCCATGTTCGATAGGAGACAAATTCGTGGGGAAGGCACTATGTGACCTTGGCTCAAGCGTAAACTTGATGCCTAAGTCAATTTTCGTAAAGCTTGGGATAGGAAATGCGAGACCCACAACCTTCATCTTGCAATTAGCCGTTCGTTCGCATGTCCGTTCCGAATGGCGAATCGAAGATGTCATCGTGAGGGTTGACAATTCGTTTTTCCTATCGATTTCCTGATTCTGGACTGTGAGGTCGATGCCACAATACCCATCATTCTAGGGAGAGCCTTCTTAGCAACCGACCGTATTCTCATAGACTGCGAGATGGGAGAGCTGACTATGCGAGTGGCCAATCAACATATCACTGTGAATGTCTTCCGATCTCTCAAGTACATGGATGATTCTGAAGAATGCCAAAGCATTTTTGAAGATGATACAATAATTACAAAAGAAACAGATCGATTTTACCATGACAATTTCATTCACCTGGGACCTGATGAAGGGCTATTTGAAGACTTAAAGGTCGGAGAGCCTAATGATTTTTCTTCCAAGAAGCAGCAAGCTAGCTTCCTCAAAGCTAGCCCAGGTACACGCTTTGAACCTCTTAATTTCGAAGAGTTTGTTCCCCCAAGCCCTCATTACAGCATACACCTACTCTAGAGCTTAAGAATTTGACACATAATCTTAAATATGCTTATCAGGGTAGTAAAAAAACTTTACCTGTGATTATTTCCTTTGCCTTTACTCCTAACCAAGAATCGAGTTTGCTAAGTGTTTTGTCGCAGCATAAGAAAGCGTTAGGATGGATGATGGCAGATCTCAAGGGAATAAGTCCAACAATCTGTATGCACAAAATCCTGCTGGAAGAATGCCACAGAAAATCCATAGAGCCGCAGCGCAGACTAAACCCAATCATGAAGCAAGTTTTGATGAAGGAGATTCTCAAATGGCTTGACGCTGGCGTAATATACCCTATTTCTGGTAGTTCTTGGGTGAGTCCCATTCAATGCATGACAAAGAAGGGAGGCATAACCATGGTGACGAGTGAGGACAATGAGTTAATACCTACACGCACGGTCACCGGGTGGCAGATTTGTATGGACTACCACAAGCTCAACAAGGCCACCAAGAAGGATCACTTCCCTTTGTCGTTCATCAATCAAATGCTGGATCGACTTGCTGGCAAGGCATTTTATTATTTCTTGGACGAATACTTGGGTATAATCAGATTGTCATTGCACCGGAAGACCAAAATAAGGCAACATTCACGTGTCCCTGTGGCACGTATGCTTTTCGAAGAATGCCTTTTGGACTCTGTAATGCCCCGGAAACTTTTCAGCTCTGCATGCAAGCCATATTTTCATACATGGTTGAGGAATTTTTGGAAATTTTTATGGATGATTTTTCTGTTTCTGGAGATGATTTTAAAAAATGCCTCGACAATTTGGCGAATGTACTGAAGCGATGCGAGGAGGCCGATCTCGTGTTGAAATGGGAAAAATGCCACTTCATGGAGATCGAAGGCATTATTCTAGGCCATAAAATTTCTGCAAAGGGCATTGAGGTGGACAAAGCCAAGATCGAGGTGATCGAGAAGCTACCCCCGAAAACTTCTGTCAAGGGCATTCGGAGTTTCCTTCGACATACTGGATTTTATAGACGATTCATCAAGGACTTTTCCACGATATCCAAGCCCTTGTGTACCCTACTTCAACAGAACCAGCTGTTCGTGTTTGATTAGAAATGCCATGGCGCATTTGAAGAGCTGAAGCAAAGACTTATCTCTGCACCGATCGTAGTTCCCCCAGATTGGATATCACCATTTGAGTTGATGTGTGATGCAAGTGATTTTGTTGTGGGAGTTGTGCTTGGGTAACGTAGAGGTAAAATTTTTCATGTTATATATTATTCTAGTCGTACCTTGAATGAGGCACAATTGAACTATACTACATTTGAGAAAGAATTACTTGCCGTGGTATTTGCATTTGACAAGTTTAGGCCATACTTGTTAGGCACCAAAGTCATAGTTCACACCTATCACTCAGCTATAAAATACTTAGTGAACAAGAAAGATGCCAAACCTAGACTTATTAGGTGGATATTACTGCTACAGGAGTTTGACTTAGAGGTAATCGATAGGAAAGGTACTGAAAACTAGGTTGCAGACCATTTATCTAGGCTAGAAAACATTTCAGAATGCCATGACATTTTTTATATTAAGGAAGAATTCCCTGATGAGAAAATTTTATATGCCACGACAATTCCGTGGTACGCTAACATTGTTAATTTTCTTGTTAGTGGTGTTTTTCCTTATGAATTAAATAGCCAGGGCAAGAAGAAGTTTCTGCATGATGCCAAGTTCTATTTTTGGGATGAGTCGTACTTGTTTAAACAATGTGCCGATAAAATGATTCGACGGTGTATCCCCGAAGAGGAGCAACAAATATCTTACACCATTGCCACACAACACCCTATGGAGGGCATTTTGGAGGTGCGAGGATTGCTGTCAAGGTCCTCCAATCAGGTTTCTACTGACCATTACTATTTAAAGATTCCCACGAATTTTGTAAAGCATGTGATAGATGCCAGTGCACTGAGAACATTTCCAGATGTTTGGGGCATTGATTTTATGGGACCATTCTATTGTCTTTTGGAGACTTATATATAGATTACTTGCAGTGGACTACGTGTCTAAGTGGGTTGAAGCTATTTCCACACCGAGGAATGACTATAAGACGGTACTCAAGTTCATTCACAAGAATATATTTACTCGATTTGGAGTACCGAGAGCCATCATTAGTGACGAGGGCACCCACTTTGATAACAAGCTAATTGGCAAGGTATTACAGAAATACGAAGTGCGACATAAAATTGCCACGACATATCACCCACAAAAAAATGGGCAAGCTGATGTGTCTAACCGTGAAGTCAAGCAGATTCTCGAGAATGTGGTGAACCCTCGAAGGAAAGACTGGCCCCCAAAATTTGATGAAGCACTCTGGGCATACCGGACAACATTTAAAACACCTTTGGGAATGTCACCCTTCAAGATGGTATATGGAAAAGCCTGCCAACTACCAGTTGAGCTAGAACACAAGTCATATTGGGCGATAAAGAAGCTAAACTTCAACGCGCAACTCGCTAGGGAGAAATAATTGCTCGATCTGAATGAAGTGGAGGAGTTTCGAGTGCAAGCATATGAAAATGCCAAGCTCTATAAGGAAAAAAAACCAAGAAGTGGCATGACAAAATGATTTTGCCGCGACATTTTCATATGGACCAAAAAGTATTGTTGTTTAACTCTAGGCTCAAACTCTTCCCGGGGAAATTAAAGTCACGTTGGTCGGGACCATTCGAAGTCCACCATGTTTACCCGTATAGCGCTGTTGATATCAAGAACATGGACAATGGGTCTATCTTTAAAGTCAATGGATAGTGCCTGAAGGCTTACCAATGAGTCTCACCATTACGTGATAAGACTGCACTTCTCTTGCATGAAGTTGATACTGGCCCAACATCTTAAGGATGCTGTGACATTTTAGTTTTACTCCTGTGCATAAATAAATGGTTATGTTGTTACTGTTTTTATTTAGTTTCCTTTTAATTTACTATTTTATTTTTATTTACAAGGTTAGGTTTCATCCAGATTTCAACCATACCAGCATCGAATTCTGAACATTCTAGCCCCAACACAATTACGAAAGCGCACATGTAGCACAACTGCCGCACCACCACAAGCATGAAGTCAAGGTACCTTACATTGCATTGAATTTTATAGCATGTAGTTTAGATTTTCCTTAGTTTTTAATTAGCATTGAGGATAATGCTTCTCTCAAGTTTGGGGAGGTAGGGTTCTTAAATCATTGCATGATAGTATTAGTAGAATGAATATGCCATGACATTAGTAAGTGGTAGAATTAGTTTTCTGGAATAAATTAATGATGTCCGATGATGATGAACACTTGATGGCTAAGATTGAATGTACATCACTGTTGAGGATGATAGAAATTTTTTATAAGAGAATTCGTGCATGTCTTGGCATAAACGATAAAAACCCCACATTATAAAAAAATGAAGTTGTGAATAAATGCTTTGGCATATCTGTAGAGGGACACTTCGTTATATCGTGGCATTATCTGGAAACTACAAATAAATAAATGGCAGCTATGGTATATGAGTGAATGAAAGTAGTCACGAGATGACTCTACTTGACTAGCTCGGGGGTGGAAGGTATGCTCCCTTTCATCTAGAGTGTGGGATGGTAGGTGTGATGGGTTGACTACCCTCATAGCAGTGTTAAAAAAAGAAAAAAAAAAAAGAAAACAATGTGGGAGGAAAAATTGTAAATGTCGTGGCAAAACAAGAAAACTTGCGTAGAAAATTTTAGGTTTGTTCAACACGGACTATATACAAACACGCACACACCCACATAAAAAATCTTTCCCTAGGGACAATACTTGATTTCTCAAACCAGTCTAGCATGTTGAAGCCAAATGTTCTGAGGACTGAAATTCTATCCCATATAACTATTCTTCTTCTGAACTTGCCAGGGTATTTTTATTTTGCTTAATACTATCCATTGCTTGAGGATAAGCAATAGCTTCAGTTTGGGGGTGTGATAACTCCGTAAAAATGTCATATTTGGGACCTTATCACCTAAGTTATTGACTATCTAAAAGCTCATTTAGGATCATATAGATACATTTAGGAGCATATAGTTGCATGTGGTAAAATTCTGTTTGCCGCGGTATTTTATTTTGTAATCACTGCTGCTTTATGGGGAAGGTGTTTTGTTTAATGATGTGCAAGATTTGGGAGCAAAGAAAAACAAAAGGGAAATGCCATGACATAAGGAGACTGCTGAGCAGAATGCAAATGCCGAACCAGTTGGCATTTTGAGATCGATCAAAATGAAAGAAAAATATTTTTAGTAAGAGCCAGCTGTCATTGCAAAAAAAGTGATTTCTGCAATCAGCATTAGAGGAGGGGCCAGTTACCATCTTTGGTCCAACTTTCACATAAAAGGAATAAACTTTAGGGTGCTAGAGTAATTTTAACACAAAACCCTAGGTTTATTCTCCCCTATAAATAGGAGATGAAGCCTGACTTTTTGAGAGGACTTGGAGATTTTTAGACAGCCGCCAAGAGCCTAAAAATTCAGAGAAAAAGTTCTCTCTTTTTTCCGTCAATCGCTTTTGCCGTGGCATTCCTCCGCTGACAAGCTAGAGGGAGTGGCGTTCTAGATGTCTGAGAGGAGCTAGTTCGCTGGGACAGTTTATAGTGGCCGAGGGAAGCTCCAAAACAGTGCACGTCGAAGGCTTGTTCTCCTTCCCTTTGCTCTTTTCTTTCGTTATTTATTATTTAGGTTGTAAGGAACGGATTAACTTGCTTTGTTCTTGCTTATTTCGAACCCCACCATGAACTAATCCTATTTGGTGGGAGTTTATTTTGGATATTTAAATTTTGCTTTAATGAATGGTTATTTTTCTATGTTATATTCTGTTTTGTTTATGAAGATTAGTGCCTTAAGGTTGTAGGAGCTACGAGAGTAGCCGTTCCTTAGGAGATTACTTAGTGTTCGAGAGAATGTCTAAGTAGCACATCCTTAGTATTCGAGAGAAATTAGGGAGGAACCACATAAGCAAGGGGTTGTAGATAGTAACTAGGCCTAATCCACCTTAGAGATAAGACTAGGATTTCATTTGACTAAAAGGAGTTGTGCATGAGCAATAGGTTAGATGTTAATGATGCCGTAAAAAGGTATTGCCGAGACATATCTTGTTATCTATACCAATATGATCCCTGCAGTAGCTAACGCCAACTGGTTTTGCCAAGGCATCTTCAACTTGTCGAGTCCCTTAACTAGAGATAGCATAGGGCACCCTTAGTAAACTCTGTCGGGCAGATAAGGCATAGAAGTAAGACCATTCTGAGAAGTAGACTTAGATTTTCCTAAGTAACTCCTATCACTCATTCCCATAGTAGTTTGTCGTGTGAGGAGTCTAAAGTCTTTATAAGCAAATCCAGTATTTACAGTTTATTTTGCTTTTACATTTTCATTTGTTTGCACTCAGAATTTAATTTTCCATATCATATCCATTTGCTACCATATTACCATCAGAAATTTCCACAACATCCATTCATTTTGCCAAAGAATTTTAATTTGCAAATACCATCACTAACTTAACTTAGGTGACAAAGTAAAGTGTTGTGACAAACTTATTTGATTTCCCCAATCCCTGTGGAGAACGATACTCACTCATCACTGTATTACTTGTTCGATTATGTATACTTGCACATATTTCCGCACCATATTTTTGTACTCAATTCCGAGCGGATAAAGGGCATAAGCAGCAATGGGGAACCTAATGTTGGGTGTGGTTTTGGTAGGTTTAGTAAAAGAATTGGTATATTTATACTAAACCATTACATTTAGCAGAGTCTGATGTCTCTTTCACACGTAAATGACACTCTTTATAAGATATTAGTGCTCCCACACCCGAACGAGGTTACTTGGTTTCCACGTATGACGCCTTTAAATTATGTCATCCAACGTGAAAAGTATGGAACGTATTATATTCTTATATGAGTCAACTACGTATTTAATACATAAACTATCACTTTTGTCAAAATATTCTTTAAAGAATTTTTCACCACACATCTTATTAAGCCTATGTACAAACGTATTTATACAAGGAGAAACGCATTCTATCAATCCATAACAGCTAAACTAATTCTACCATAATTATAACAACCAATTCTAATTGCTAACTCTAGCAATTTTAGTATTTAAATTTTCACTCTTTTCAAAATTATATTTAATGTTTAGTTTTTATTTTATTTTACTACTTCACCATTAAAAATTTAACATAAATTTTGCACGTGACTTTTTTATTGGGTAAATTACATCATTCATCCATTAACTATCTTCTCATTCCTATTTTGGCTATGAAAGTTTAAAAATTTTCAATTTAAATTCTCAACTTTCAAATTGCTCATGTTTTAATCACTCTAATTTATTTTATTAATAATATTTCATGAAATGATATTTTTTTATTATTTTATTAATATATAATTAAAATAAAAAATAAATTTTAAAGTTATAGTGATTAAATTAGAAGTAATTTGAAAGTTAAGTAATTAAATTAAAAAAAATCAAACTTCAATGACCAAAATAGGAGTGAGAAGATATTTAAGGGATGAATGATGTAATTTACCCATAAAAAAGTGTCAACTTGTAATAATTCCGTTAAGTTTTTAACAATGGTGTATTAAAATGAAACAAAAAGTAAACATTAAGTATGATTTTGAAAAAAATAACAAATTTAAGTACTAAAACGAACCAAAACTGATAGTTTAAATACTAAAAGTATAATTTACACTACTTTTATTATCAAATGGTGCATTAATGAAGTTCAAAAAGTTAAATTATAATTTTATATCTTTTAAAATTTTAAAGATAAAATAATAATCTCATAAAATAGATAAAAAAAAAGTTGTTTCTAAAGAATAAAATAATAATAATCTCTAAAATTTAAATAAGGAAAAGGGTACACAAACTTAGAACATTTTAGATAATAGATATTCATGTAATCTTAACAGTCCATTTTAACAATGCCTCAACCATTAAAGGACTTAACCAAAAAATAAAAGGTTATTCATGTCAGTTTATCTATAAATGTGACATGTGATATATTACATGATCTTAAAATTTGAGGTCTCACACTTTTAAAAAAAAGTCACAATTTCGTTTTTAGGAGTGTTCGGAGAATGACACTGTTTAAATAAAATGTCATGATTATAGAGTTATTTTGTGACATTAACTTAGTTTTGTATGTTATGATTTTTTTAAGAAACAATCTTAATATGATATATTTTGATATTTTACAATTTTATTTTATTATAAAATATTTAAGAAGCCTCATTTTAAAAAAGTAACATAAAACCTTCACATCTTTTGGGACGAGCCTGGGCACACTCCACCATCTACCGATAGTAGATAGTTTTAGGTGTAACGTGTGTATATATAGTGCCAAATGTACATATATTTTAGGGTAGGCATGTGCCCACTATAAAATTTAAATTTATTTATATTAATTGTTTATTTTATTGATGGTGTCCATCCTGAAATTTTATTTATGTCCACCCCATATAAAAAATTTCTACTATAATTATATGCATGCCGCCTTAAAAAATATTTTTGGATAGTATAGTATGATTGATATAGAATTCCTTTGAATTATTGAAGAGATGGGGTTTTAGTTGGTGGATGATCTCGGTAAGTATATGTCTTGGTGTTTTATTTTTTAAAATAATGACAAATGGATTTTTATGATGAAAAAAATATAAGGAATTAAAATTATAATACATTTAAAGAAAAACGGAGACAAAATAAAAAAAAACTCTTACATAATACAAAAATATGAAACCTAGATACGCAAAAAAAGTAAAACATTCCTTTGAGAATGACGTCTAACATCAAAAGAAATCAATAACCTTCATAAAACTCATTTTCTCTGTTGAATGAGACGTTTTACGGAGTGATAAAGGAGTTGCAAACGAATGAACCAAACAATTTGGTAGACTGCTTCACTACACAATTTTGATTATATCAGCAAAAACCTTTTACCAAAGAGAGAATCTGACAATACGTGGTCATGGGCAAATCAATCAGAAAACAAATGTTATGAGGATCTTTGTGCGAGCATCAACACAACTTCATAGGTATGCGAAAAAACTTACCAAAAGTCCCAAGGAACGTGCACAAGGGAAGAGGAAAAACATGCCACAAGAGTAGAGAAAATGTGTCACAATGATAAAAATTCTTATTTAAAATTAAAAAACTTAAGAAAAAGGGGGAAATAACATAATATGGAAAAGAATAAGAGATAAACAACCACTATTAAGAATAGTATCGTCGTCGATTAAACAAAAAAAATGATGCATAAAAATATCAAGAGAAAACTTAGGTTAAAAAACAAATAATTTTAAAAAAAAAATAATGTAATGAAATTGAGAAAATGAGTAGTAGCTTTATTTGGGGATCCTTTAGTGAACCTAGGAAAATCGCAATTGTTAAGTGGGATGAAACAATGCTGTCAACTTTTATCTGCTGCTCCATTGTGAACGTGAATCATATAATTTACGACTTGCTTTTTAGAGGCACAAAAGTTTTTAGTGCATTTGATAACATCAACAAAAGTTTCGTATCATCATATATAAACAATATGTAATTATTTAAAACTAATGCAATCAGGGATCGAAATATTGAAGTTTTTAAGAAAAATACAATAACATATTAGATATTTAAACTTAAAATTCTGAAGATAATTTTAATTTGTTTAATATTTGAACTTATAATGACTTAAATTGTTATTAGATCAAAAAATTGAGAACATTATATTATTATTCTTTAGTTCGGCTCCTACTTAATTAAAGATTTAATTAATTCTTATAATTTTTATTTAAATACTTATTTTTATATGAACTGAAATACTATTATATTAAAATCTATCAAATATAATTTTTTTCACATAGGCCAAGCCCTTTGGACCTTAAGAGAGCTCCGCTCCTTAATGCAATCAAATATAAAATTTCAAAGGTTTAAGATTGAAACCTAAAAAAATAACAGTAAAAAGATTAAGACTAAAAATGTAATAATTTCAAAATAAATACAAAATATCATTTTAATTTTGTACAATATACATGATTAGGAGATAATATAGTTTTGATAGATGTTATTTATATAAGCCATTTTTCATTACAAAATCAATAAAAACATTATAATAGACGAAGAAAGATGATATTAAGTTTATAATTCAGTAAATTCAACTGTTTTTTCCGTCATGTGCTTTATGAAAAAAATACTTGGCGTAATCTGAATAGAATGAAGAACTTGTTTGTAAATTGATTTCTCACCCTTGCAACCAATTCAAGTAACGTCCTATCATGATAAGTCCTTGATGAGAACTTTTTCACATATTTTTAAAGGAAGCTGACATTTGTCACATATTTAATGATAAAATTTTTTCACAAATTCATCTGTTTGTAAATTAGACTTATAGAGTGCACTGCCATGAGTTTGAAGCTGACATTTGTCACATATTTAATGATAAAACTATTTCAAATATCATGGAGGAATTTAGCAAATTGATGCAAAAAGGGGGAGTCGAGGATTATCATGATAGATTCGAAAAGCTCAAACCTTTTGTTCTGCAACAAAACCCAACCTTGCGCGAGGAATTCTTTGGCTCCCTCTTTGTAAGTGACCTTAAAGATGAATTGAAGCACCGAGTGAATGCACACAGTTCGAGAACGGTGGCTGAGGCCAGCAGACAAGCCAAGCTATACAAACTTTCAGTAGAATTTAAAAATAAAAGAAGGTTCAATTTTTTAAACCCACCCCAACTAGCCCCTAATATGAGTTTCAAGCAACCTAATCCTACTGCTCAAAACAAGCCTAATTTGTTGAAGTTTCGTAGAATGAACAATTTATGTTTTAAATGCGATGAAAAGTATGCAAAGGCCATCAATGTAAACTGAGACAGCTGAATTTGATGGAGGATGAAGGAGATGAAAATGCTGAACCACTACAGGAAACTTTAAAGGATCAACAACTACCTACTGATGAACTTTTGGAAATTTCGGTGAGTGCTTTAACGGGTAACTTAGGCCATACTACACTTTGAATCCGTTGACTAATTCATGGTAGACCACTGAATATTCAGATAGACAGTGGGAGCACCCACAGTTTCTTAACGCCAAGGTGGGCTAAAGAAGGTCTTCAGCAGGTTTATACACAACCATTAGCAATTATTGTTGCCAACAGTGAGAAATTGTTCACATCAACAAAGATCTAATCAAGTCAGCTGGACAATGCATGGGTTTTCTTTCTGTCATGATTTTCAAATTCTATAGTTTGGTGGAAGTGATATAGTACTGGGGGTCGATTGGATGAAGAAATACATCCCAGTTCTTTTGGATTTCAATGATATGACACTAAGTTTCCAAAAGGATGGCCAATTGATGATTATACAGGGACAGAATCCACCTTTTACGTGCAAGTTAATTACAGGGGATAAGTTACAGAAGTTGACAGTGACGAACCCCGATATTCAAGGTGAATTATATGTCCTCAGTGTTGATTATACTCACTCACATATCGCAGATATCTTACAACCTACATTGCAAGAATTTGACTGTCTTTGATGAACCTGCGGGGTTTCCACCATTGAGAACTCACGATCACCCAATCACCCAATCACACTAAAGCCAAGCTACTCTCCGGTTAACCTACGACCCTATCATTTTGCTCACCACCAGAAAGCTGAGGTACATAAGCAGATCAATCATATGATGTCTTTTTCCATCATTCAGACAAGCAAAAGTCCCTTTGCTTCGCCTAGTCTATTTGTTAAGAAGAAAGATGGTTCGTGGTGTTTTTGTGTGGATTACAGGGAATTAAACAGCCAAACGGTGAAAAATAAATTCCAAATTCCAGTTGTTGAAGACCTCCTTGATGAATTACATGGTGAAGTTTTTTTTTCTTTCAAAAATTGACCTTCGATCTGGATATTGGTAGATTCGTATACAACCAGAAGACATTTACAAGACAGTATTTCATCCTCATCATGGGCATTTTGAGTTCTAGGAAATGCCCTTCAGCTTTACCAATGACCCGACCACCTTTTAATCCCTTATGAACGACTTGTTCAGTCTCTACCTCTGTAGGTTCGTCTTGGTTTTTTTTATGATATTTTGATTTATAGCTCGAATCTGCATCAACATGAACAATACCTAAGGGTGGTTTTACAGACCTTAAAGGACAACAAGCTGTATGCGAAATTCTTGTTTTTTCGGGAAACAATAGGTCGAGTACTTGGGACACATTATCTCATCTTCTGAGGTTTCCACCGATCCATCCAAAGTGAAGTTATGAAGAATTGGGCAATTCTCAAAAGCTTAAAGTCTTTACGAGGATTTTTGTGGCTAACCAGTTACTATAGACGATTCATTCAGGGTTATGGAGAAATTAGCAGACCCTTGACTCAGTTACTAAAAAAGAACAATTTTATATGGACCCGAGGCAATAACAACTTTTGAAGAATTGAAAAAGGCTGTGTTCTGCGCCTATTTTAAGAGTATCAGATTTTTCTAAGACAATTTTATATGGACCCTTGACTCAAAAGCTCGACTGGTGTTGGAGCAGTCTTGTGATAAAAAAGGGCGTCCTATTGCGTTTCTCGGTAAGGATACTAATTTTTTTAATCCATTTGTTTTTTATTTATCACTATTGTTATTGTATTATTTTTATTATTATTTTTTATTATTATTATTATTAATTAATATTATTACAAACAGATCCAGGCCCAATCCCGGAGCCCAAAAAAACACAGGCCCAGTTTACAAGCCCAACATCGATGGCCCATGAAACCCTAAACCCATTCAGGGTTTCTACTAGGGTTTGTAACCCTAGCGCCGCTGCCGCCTTATCCAAGAGCTCCCAGCAGCCGCCTCTGCCGACGTCTCCCAAGCCAGGTGGTCCAACGCCCAGCTGCCGACACTACAGAGCCACGTCGAGCCTCCGCTGAAGACTCCAGAAGGCCCACGTCGCTTGCTCTATGGTGAGTCACCACCATAGCTATGGTGACTCACCAAACTTTACCCTTGTGACCGGTCTAAGGCGAGACTCGGTGGTGGCTATAAAGCCTCGGTTCACCTACAAACAAGAGAGAAGAGAGGAAGAAACGGACAGGAGGCCACAGCAAGCAAAGACGGAGAGCAAGAGACCAAATATTGAAGCAAAACACCAATAAACCACGAAACAAAAAGAGAAGAGCGAGAGAAACTTACCAAGGAAGACAACACCTCGATCGGAGTCACCACCGGCCTCCAAGCGTCACCAAAAACCTTCGAAAACCGAAGGTATTTTCGTAGATTTGCTCCGATTGGGAGCTTTTTAGGGAAAAATGGCACCGAAATCGGCATTAGCACGTTCCGATTTATATTTTGGGGGTTTTTTTAAATTTTTCGACCATCGTTCACGTGGCCGACATGGTTACCGGATTCTCTCCGTTGAGAGAAACTTAAAGAGAGGCGAGAGAGTCTCTCTCCTAGAGAGAGAATGAAAAATTAAAAATAAAACAAAATGGCCATTTTGGGGAGGATGTGTGCGTAATTTCACTAAGGGGTAAACCCCTTCCGCATTATTCCACGTTTGTATTCTTTACGTTTTAATCACCGAAAATACTTTTTGATTATTCTAATTTATTCTTCGAATTTTATTTTATCGTATTTTAGTCCATACCAGTATACATATATATTTTAGAATAAATAGCTATTTAGTCCCTCATAGTTTTAACATTTTTATTTAAATCCCGTATTAATATTTATGGCTAATTTACACTGTTAATACTTAAATCTTATAATACTTCGAATTAGAGATTTTTAATTTTAATTAAGTTTTATTTTAATCACATATTAATAATTAGGGGCTAATTACACTACTAGTAGTTATTTTTATGATTCGAATTACGTTCATTAATTTAGATATTTTACATTTTGACCTTGTTATTTAATTTTATTTAATTACTATTTACTTGTATGTTATTTTTATTATTTTCCTTTATTTATATGTTTAAATTATTATTTTAATTATTATTATTATTTTTATATAAATATTTATATAATAAGTGATATTTATTTATTTTATTCTATTTTTATCCTATTTATAAATTTGATTTTATATAAATTATTTTTAGGAAAAATAATCATATTTTCATATTTATTTATTTTTTAATATTAAGAAAATGACTGTCTTAAAGCACCTAAAAGTCTTTTTCTGATATTTTTAAATAATTAAATATCATACTTTCAAATTATATATATATTAATCTATTTTTAATTATTTTTAGATAAATATTTTAATATTTATTTATTTTTTAATATCAAACAAAAGAGCTATCTTAAAGCACCTAGAAGCTCTTTTCTGATATTTCTAAATAAATAAATATTATATATATATAAATTAATAGATTTTCTTAAAATTATAAATTTGAAATAACAAGATTATAAATTAAATATATTTTTAACTCTTAAATTTCCAATAATAGAGACAATTTATAATTAATGAGTATCAATTTTTGGCGTTGTGGGGGTGTTAATCCTTCCCCAAACGTAATCAACCACGAATCTTTTTTTATTATTAAAAAGAAACGAATTTTTGGTTAAAACACATATCAGTTATTCTTTTAACTGATGTTTTCTTAAAAACTCTTTTAAAAGATAATTTTTATGTATTCGACCTACCTGACCCAAAAGGGCGATGACGACTCCTAAACATAAAAAAAACCATTTATTCAAATTATTTTCCCACCAAGTAAATTTCGTGCCCGGATAAAAACCGGTTACGACACACACCATATCGACCTTTCAATCTACAAGAAGAAATACATTTCAATTTTAATTGTTGTGTCCAAGTGGCGCCATTATTTGGAAGGAGGCCAATTCGTAATTAAAACGTATCATGAGCCATTGAAGTATCTCTTAGAACAGAAACTAACATCTTCGATTTAGAAGAGGGGTTTGACTAAGCTGTTGGGCTTGGACTATGCTATTCATTATAGAAAAGGCAAGACAAATACAGTGGCAGATGCATTATCTAGGAAATTTGAAGATTCAGGGGAATGTCATTCTTTTGCAGCAACTTCTATTATTCCTAAATGGATACATGAAATTGAAGGGAGTTATGTCAATGGCAAAACAACCAAAGAATGGATTAATGTCTTAACAGTAAACCCCTCGAACAGTTCGAAATTGCAATATAAAGTTGGGATTCTTCGTTATAAAGGCAGGGTACATATTGGTGATAGTGGTAGTTAAAATGTTAAATTCTGAATTTTATATTAAATATAAATTAGATTTTGTTTTAATGTAAATCTTTTATCATTATATTATAAATTTGACAAGACATTAAGATATCATTCCGGGAAAAATAATTTCCCAGATAATGTCATGTAAACATTATTTTTTTAAAATAAGATAAAATAAACGGTGTTGTCGTAACCGGTTTTTGTCCGGGCACAAATGGTTTCTTGGTGGAAAAGTAATGTGAATAAATAAATAGTGTTTAATGAAATGTTTTGGAGTCGCCATCAATCTTTTGGGTTAGGTATGTCGAATACCTAAAAATTATCTTTTAAAAGAGTTTTTAAGAAAACCTCAGTCAAAAAATAAACCGGTCTGCGTTTAATCAAAAATTTGTTCTTTTTAATAATAAAAAAGGATTCGTGGTCGGTTACATTTGGGGAAGGATTAACACCCCCACAACGCCCAAAATTAGTACCCATTGATTATAAATTGTCTCTAATAATAGAATTTAAGAATTCCAATATAAATTTAATTTATGATCCTCTTATTCAATATTTAATAGCATAATTTTAAAGAAAAACGTACATAAAATGATTTTTATAAATTATAAATAAAGTATTTATTTATTTAAAAATATGAGAAAATGACATCTAGTTGCTTTAAGACAGTCCCTTTCTTGATATTAAAAAATAAATAAATATTAAAAATATGATAATTTTTTCTAAAAAATAATTTAAATAAAACTAAATTAAATATATATAATTTTTATAATCAAAATATTTATTTATTTAAAATACCAGAATATGACATCTAGTTATTTTAAGACCGTCCTTTCTTAATATTTAAAAATAAATAAATATTATTAATTTATAAAATTAATCAAATAGTATATATTGATATGACTAAAATAAAATAATAATTAAAATTTAAAGGATAATAATAAAAATTATATTAGAATGCAACTAAACAATGACTAAAATAAATAAAATTAAAACAACATGATTAAAATGTAAAATATCTAAATGAATGGACATAATTCGAATCATTATAAAAATATAAGTATAAACAGTGTAATTTAGCCATAAATATTAATACGGGATTAAAATAAAATTAATTAAAATTATAAGGGACTAAATATGGTGTTTACCCTAAATATATAAACATATATATACAGTGACTAAATTATAAATAAAATAAAATTTGAATAATGAATTAAAATATATGAAAATTTATTGTAGTGACTAAATTATAATAAAACAAAATTAAAAGATAGAATTAAAATATATAAAAATTGATTTTAGTGGCTAAAATGAAATTTTACAAACTTCAAATGGCTGCCGAAAAGGTTTTTTCACGTTGGAAATTACACAGACACCCCTCATCAAAACAACGTCGTTTTGATGAGAGTATAAATACCCTTTAAACTGGCTCCCTTGGGCCATTTCTTCACATTTTCTTTCTTCTCTCTTTCTAAGGAGAGATTTCCTCTCCCTTCTCTCTAAATGTTTCTCTCGTTGGAGAGAAACTGATCACCTGCTGGCCGCCTTGCTCCGGCACCGGCAACCACCTACGGTGGCTGGATTTTACAAAAATATCCCAAATCGAAGCCCTGATTTTTATAAACCCAAATCTAAGGTTGTTATAGCCTAAAGTTTTTTCAAACTTCATAGATCTAAAAGAAAACGAAGTTTTACCTTCGGTTTTACGGTGGCTCTGGCGACGTTTGGCTCCTCGAGGGTAAGTTTCTTCACTCTTTTCTCTTTTCTTTCGATTTTGTAGCTGTGTGTTGTTGGTGGTCTACTTTTTCAGGTTCGATCGATGGGGCTTTTATAGGCTCTTTCGTACTCCCTTTGGACCGGTTAAAGGAAGGTAACCCGGTGAGTCACCCACCTATAACGGTGGTCGTCTTAGGGAAGATGAGGTGTGCGGTTGATGCTTGCTGGAAGCTGATGAAACGGGGACGTGGAGGGACTGCTAGCAGTGCTGGAAGCTACTGGAATTTGCAACGTGGAGGGGCTTCTGGCAGTGTTGGAAGATGATGGAATTTGTAACGTGGAGCTGCTGGAATGGGGAGGTAAAAATTGTGACTACAACTGCCCCTCTTTGCTCGTTGTTGTGGAACAAGAATGGAGCAAAGATGTAAAGCACCATTTTTAGCTTGAAATGCTCAAACTTCTAAGCTATAATTTCTTCTCATTATGAATTTTTCGCTCACTTCGGACGAGTTCTTCTTATTATGAACTTTTACACTATGAATGATGATCTATTTCCTTCTATGATGGATTTGACAAAAGGTTGAACAATGTTGATGTTGATCTATTTCCCTCTGCGATGAGTCGAGCTAAGGTTGAATAAGTTCTTCAGACTATGAACTTTTTCTTCCTCTTTAGATGAGTTCTTCAGATTATGAACTCATTCTTCCTCTTCATATGAGTTCTTCAGACTTTGAACTTCTTCTTGCTCTTCAGACGAGTTCTTCAGATTATGAACTCCTTTTTCCTCTTCAGACGAGTTCTTCAGACTATGAATTTCTTCTTCCTCTTCAGACGAGTTCTTCAGATTATGAACTTCTTCTTCCACTTCAGATGAGTTCTTCATACTAAGAACTTTTTATTCCTCTTCAAACACATTCTTCAAATTATGAACTCATTCTTGAAATGTTTTAAGAAAAACAATCTCAAGTGAGATAAATTGCTATTTCGAGTGAAACTTTCTCCAGCGAGAAAGAGTTTGTTTTAAGAAAAACACTCTCAAGTGAGATAAATTGCTATTTCAAGTGAAACTTTCTCTAGAGATAAACAAATTGTTTTAAGAAAAACAATCTCAAGTGAGATAAATTGTTATTTCAAGTGAAACTTTCTCCAGCGAGAAACAGTTTGTTTTAAGAAAAACAATCTCAATTGAGATAAATTGATATTTGAAAACATCCTGCACTGAAGGTCTTATGGATAGCTTGTAGGACTTACAAATTTGGGAAATAGTTTACTAAGTAAGAAACTTTGGAAATCGTTTTCTTACTATTCAACAATTTCATTTTCAGAAAAGATTAAATGAGAAACTTTGGAAATTGTTTTCTCATTTTTCGAAATAACTTTTTAGTTGGGTAACATGCCCCAACTTCAAAATAATGCTTCATTTTTGGATTGCATCCACCTATTCTTCAGATGTTTGCATGATTCCTGTACTTGAGGCTTGAATTCTACCTTACACTTGTAAGGTATTTTCCATCATGAATCTTCTTTTTTCATATGAAAACCTGTAAAACTTCATGTTTGAATGCAATTAAATGTATCAATGTAATGCATTTTCTATTATGCAAATGATGTTCTTATGAATGCATAAATGTGGAATCCTTCATTATTTGACTTTAAAGTGGTGAACTCGGTCTTCCTTTACTTAGCCAAAATGTCATTTCAGGCTGGCATTTCTGATGAACCATCTGATCCACTTGCATCTTTGTGTCTTCTTTGTCTCATTAAATTCTCAGAAGAAATGTTTCATTTATGGAACTCTTGCTGCAGTCAGAATTATGACCTTGTTGCCCCCATTTTATCATGGATAACACCAACTTTCTTTGCCTGGACTTATGTAGAAATCCAATAAAGCTTTCATCTTTAAAAAGAGAATCTATCATCTTTGAAGAATGTAGATATAAATATGACAAACTCAGCAGATATTAATTAGGATAGCAGTGTCTGTTCTGATTTGACTCTTGAAACACATCATAAGGAGGATTTATCCTAATCCCTTTCATGTCTCTACATCTAATTGGATCTCGAACAAAGCTATTCATACCATATCATGTTGAGATGTTTAACAACATCCTATTGTTCAATCTTAGTTGGCTCCACTAGTTTCTTGTTGTTAAAATTTCAGCTTCCCTTCTGTGGAAAGAAATCTTCATCATATCTAACTTCTAACCTTGGGGTCGAAGAAGTCAAACTTCATCTTGGGTCCATAAATGGAAATACCATATGATTGCACCATTGGTTCAGCACCATAATCAATGGTTCATAAAACATTTGACAACACATTCATCATTTCCTGTGGTTTCTGCACATATGTTCGTAAAGCATTTAACAACACATTCATCTTTTCCTATGGCTTCTACCCAGATGTTTCGTAAAACATTTGACAACACATTCATCATTTCTTGTGGCTTCTCCCTAGATGTTGGTAAACATTTGACAACACATTCATCCTTTCCTGTGGCTTCTGCCCAGATTTCTCAATCAATGAACTTCTTGCATAGTGTTTGGTTTTAGCAGGTCGTTACAAGGACACTTAAGAACAAATCTCAGTGGGATACTTTGGATTGCCAGCATCAAATCACCAAAATAATGCAATTGTATGATGAACAGAGCAATTATGTATAGTCAGCTCTACTGTCATTGCTTCACCATTTTCATTCTTCACACATTTCTGTCTCATTGGAAATCTTTGCTTAATTCAGTGATCTTTCCACAAGATGATATGGGCCTTCAGTATGCCCCATCATTTACTGATATGAACGTTCAAAATGCATTCAAAATTATTTCTTGATGGTGTGAGCCCTCAAAATAAGCTTTCAAAATGCCTCACATGAATCATTTCTGTCTGAAAGGGGCCTTCAAAATGCCCCAACATTTTGCTTCTTGCTAATATGAGCTTCCAAGAATGCCCAAATATTCATATTGCCGTGGGCCTTCAAAATGCCCCACATGGATCATTTTTGTTTGAATTAGGCATTCAAAATGCCCCAATATTCTATTTTTGGTTGAAATGGGCCTTCGAGATGTCCCACATGGATCTGTCTGAATTGTGTCTTCAAAATACCCCAACATTATAAACTGTAAGTCTTACTCTCAATGTTTGTTTGATTTGAATCTCATGATCCCCACGAGGTCCAATTTTGACAATCACTGTTATGGATACTTGTGGCTTTATTCGTGCCCCAATCTGTTAATCTTGAATGCTCTCATTCTGGTGTCACTAAACAGCGGTGTTATTCAGTAGCTTAAAGACTTTTCCTGTTGTTGTCACAAATATTTTAAGAAGTAATCAATCTTTCTGACGAAAATGTCTGAGATATGTGCCTCTTCTGAATGAGGTGATCATCTCCTTCTTGACTGGTCGCATTCTTGTGTTTTGCTATGCTTTGGGATATATGCCCTTTTTGAATAGGGTAATCCTTCTTGATGAGTTACTGGTAATGTCACAAAAAAGTGCTACAAGTTCTATTCTCCAGACTTTTTGGCTCTCATACCACCTGCCTTCAAGAATGTGAAATGCTTCATTATTTTGGCATCACTTATTCTTTTTCTACAATAGAAGTAGAATATGTATCAACTTGCTTCAAGGACATTCTTTATTTGAGACTATCCTGTTTGAAAATGTTTTTCTTCTTTTCTTTATCGAAGAATGAAAGAATTTTGTAAAGTATTACCCATTAAAGGTTCACAATAGAATCAAATCATAAGCATGAGTTCAAAGAATATCAAATACATTAATAGCTCTTTAATGTTTGAGAAGTATAATTCTTTGACAAGTATCAAGATTTGGTTTGGTTTCAGGATGGCTTTCCTATTTTCTATGGTTACATCTATTTAAGATGTCACTCTTCTCTCGCTCTTTGTGAACTTTGTCGCATGCCTCACTTTAAGAACTTGGTATTTTAACCGGATGCCTACAAAATGACGCAACTTGTATAACCAATTACTAGAATACTTCTATTTTAATTCTCTGAAATTTTCCATTTGTGTAAGCTTTGTAAACTCTAGCAAAAGCAGTGCGAAAATATTGGTCTAAAAATGAAATTTATGAGTGCTCGTGTGAGGTTAACTATAATATGTGTTCCTTAACCCCCTTTGTCCATCTTTATGTAGTAACTTTTTTCCATTTTGGCTAGCTGAATTCAGCTTTATTGTATATAATAATATAATCACCTTTATCAGGCTAGTTGAAACTTATCCATAAAGCCGGTGCGATTAACCAATTGCTCTAGAGGGACAGTTTTATTGCATATAATAGTATAACAAGTTAGCTGAATATTATCCATAAAGCCGGGGTGATTAACCAATTTCTTTAGAGGGGTAACTCTAGCTTAACAGGCTAGCTGAATATTATCCATAAAGCCGGGGCGATTAACCAATTGCTTTAGGGGAATAACTCAAGCTTTATTGTATATATAATATAATATGATTATAAGGCATCAGCTTGTTAAGGAGAACCTATTATAGTCTAAGTGTTTTGGTAGAAATCAGAAAAAAATCTCTTCGTTAGAGTTCAATTCCTAAGCAACTGACTTAAACTACATTTACCTTTGTGAAGATTATGTTCATCATCGAACGTCATCAATAGAAAAGTACACTAGTCAGTTTTACAATGTAATACACAACGATGCCCCATGTTGCACGCTCCTATATATAAATACCAAGCCTTTTTGTAATTCCTTTCAATAGGAGAAGGTTATCTCATATTTGTAATAGGATAGTGTTTGGGTATATTTCTTCTGAGGTAAGGTCAAGGGTCTTTGTTTTTCTAGTTTTCGATCTTGATATTTTGTCAAAGATTATAACTCTAATCATTTAAAGAGTTTTTTTAATCCATTTGATATTCAAAGAACTAGAAGATTGCAAAATTGATTCAATGCTCATAACCTTAAATGCAACACAAATTTATATATAGCACAAAAGGAGGAGAAAGGAACAAAAAAACATGTTCAAACAAGATGTTGAAAATAAAAAGTACTACAGTGGTAGATAACAACTTCCACTTGTTTATTTAGCTTGCCACATCATTCCTCGAATGTTCATGCCCCTGATTCAATTAAATTTTGAACCTTGCACTTTAATGCCCCACAATTCTTAGTAGTATGCCCCGAGCTTCCTATGTGGTAGCTACATATTGCATTAACATCATAGCCTTCAAGAAATAGGGGTTCTTTAAGTTTAGACTGAACTGGAGTCACGAGATTCTGTTGAACTAGTCATGGGAGCAGTTCATCGTATGTCAATGGAATTTCACCAATAGGAGTCTTCTCTTAGGTCATTCTATAAGGTTTGGTCCCATGATTAGTTGAATAAGACCTCAATGTATTAATCTCAACTTCTTTCTCTACGTCAGTACTGTCAGAGCCTCTTATCATGTCATTCTGGATAGCTGTTTCGATCATTTCTCCACATATGACGATGTTAGAAAAATTATTAGTGGCAGCCCCTATCATGTGATTAATATAGGGAAATTTCAATGTACTAATGAATAGAGTAGTAAACTCCCTTTCCATCAATGGTGGATGCACTTGAGAAGCAACGTTCCTCCATCGTTGTGAATATTGTCGAAAGCTTTCATTGGACTTCATATTCATGTTTTGTAATATTGTTCAATCAGGGGCCATATCAGCCATGTGCTTGTATTGACCCAAAAAGGCTTGAGCTAAGTCTTTCCAAGAATGTATTTGAGTACGTTTTAGCTGATTATACCATTTGGAAGCAGGTCCAAATAAACTATCTTGAATATAGTGGATCAACAACTCCTCATTCTTTACAGAGCCAGTCATGCGACGACAATACATGGTGATATGAGATGAAGGGCATGTGGTCCCATTATACTTCTCGAAATCTGGAACTTTGAACTTTGGTGGGATAACCAGGTCGGGGACCAAACTTAGCTCTTTGGCGTCAAACCCATAAAATGACTCAACAGTCTCTCTAGATTATATCACCTCTTCTATATTTTTCAATCGTTGGATGAGTTTTTTCTTCTCAACTAATTCATTTGGGTAAGAGATCTCATTATCAGTACAAAATTCATCTGGCTTAAACCCAGAAGCAGTAGGACAGTCAGTGGGGAACGAAGCTCCAGTCTGATATTGTGGGTTCTTAATAGTGAAGTGAACTGGTGGTTGGATTTCCTGATATACAGAGGTGTGCTCAGGAATGTGAACAGGTGTAACACCCAGAGGATTTGTGGGGTTTTCAACAAACTATTTCCAGCGGTCAAATTCTTCCCAATCATTTCTTTCATATTGTTCAGTAGATCGATTTAAGAGTTTCGATATTAGCTTCAATTTGTGCCAACTTGCTCCTCAATTTTTCATGCGTCTCTTTTTACTCTATCTCAAATTTGGCTAGCCTATCCTCAGTTTCTTTAGACATTTTCTTGTGTCATGCGGATGCTAAGCGTTCTTGCTACATGTAAGAACCAAGATCACTTCGGTCGAAATCCTTATTTTAATGAATGAATGTTTTAATGCATGATTTGGAAATGTATTGAGCAATACAAATGTAATGCAAACAAAAGAAATTAATATAAACAAGTTAGAGCAAAATAAATGTAAAAATAAATAAATAAATAAATAAAATAGTTAGTACCAATTAATGAAAAAAAAAGATTCTATCTATCATGGTATCCTAACCTCATGCTTTCTAGTTCCATGCTTTGTTGGGGGGAAATTAACCTAACCGCATGATTACTAGTTCGGAGGCATTTATTTAGAAGAAAAAAATCAAATAAATTAAAAGGTAGAGCTTTTTCTCCTTTGTGTACACATACGAACATGGTTTCAGCATTGTCTTAGATCGTGTGAATTTCTAGGGTTTATTATATGCAGGGTTTCAGTTATAGGAGTAAAGGTACTCGAATTGTCCTTGTTGGTGTCCCTTGGGCTCCAAACCCTTAATCCTAGTCCATTACAGACTTAAGCGGATTGAGTTCAATTCGAGGGGACACATTTCTATATGCCTGACACGGAGAATAAATTGTCACAAAGACATAGAGCATATGAACCCCGAAAGCTACGTCGCTTTCACTCCCACTTAAAAGGGAAAAGAGCTCGAGTATAGAGCTTATGTTATGCAATGCAAGTGTTGTGTGTGAGGAGAAATTTTTACACAAAAAATAATATCTAAAAAGCAATTAAATACAAATAAATATACAAGGGTATAAAATAAATTGAAAGAAATCAAAAGAATTATAAATAAAATAAAATTGAATTCTTTATTTCTAACTATTGAGACAATAAATAATCGACTTAGGTTAACCAGGGTCCCTAGTGGAGTCGCCAAGCTGTCGTAACTGGTTTTTGCCCAGGCACGAATGGTTTCTTGGTGGAAAAGTAATGTGAATGAATAAATAATTTTTAATGAAATGTTTTGGAGTCGCCATCGGCCTTTTGGGTTAGGTAGGTCGAATACCTAAAAATTATCTTTTAAAAGAGTTTTTAAGAAAACCTCAGTCAAAAGATAAACCGGTCTGTGTTTAACCAAAAATTTGTTCTTTTTAAAAATAAAAAGGGATTCGTGGTCAGTTACGTTTGAGGAAGGATTAACACCTCACAACGCCCAAAATTGGTACCAACTGATTATAAATTGTCTCTAATAATAGAATTTAAGAATTCGAATATAAATTTAATTTATGATCCTCTTATTCCATATTTAATCGCATAATTTTAAAGAAAAACATATATAAAATGATTTTTATAAATTATAAATAAAGTATTTGTTTATTTAAAAATATGAGAAAATGACATCTAGTTGCTTTAAGACAGCCCCATTCTTAATATTAAAAAATAAATAAATATTAAAAATATGATAATTTTTCCTAAAAAATAATTTAAATAAAACTAAATTAAATATATATAATTTTTATAATCAAAATATTTATTTATTTAAAATACCAGAATATGACATCTAGTTATTTTAAGACCGCCCTTTCTTAATATTTAAAAATAAATAAATATTATTAATTTATAAAATTAATCAAATAATATATATTGATATGACTAAAATAAAATAATAATTAAATAATAATTAAAATTTAAAGGATAATAATAAAAATTATATTAGAATGCAACTAAACAATGACTAAAATAAATAAAATTAAAACAACATGATTAAAATGTAAAATATCTAAATTTATGGACATAATTCGAATCATTAAAAAATATAAGTATTAACAGTGTAATTTAGCCATAAATATTAATACGGGATTAAAATAAAATTAATTAAAATTATAAGGGACTAAATATGGTGTTTAACCTAAATATATAAACATATATATACGGTGACTAAATTATAAATAAAATAAAATTCGAATACTGAATTAAAATATATGGAAATTTATTGTAGTGACTAAATTATAGTAAAACAAAATTAAAAGATAGAATTAAAACATATAAAAATTGATTTTAGTGGCTAAAATGAAATTTTACAAACTTTAAATGGCTGCGGAAAGGGTTTTTCCACGTTGGAAATTACACAGACACCCCTCATCAAAACGGCGTCGTTTTGATGAGAGTATAAATACCCTTTAAACCGGCCCCCTTGGGCCATTTCTTCTCATTTTCTTTCTTCTCTCTCTCTAAGGAGAGATTTTCTCTCCCTTCTCTCTAAATGTTTCTCTCGTTGGAGAGAAACTGATCGCCGGCCGCCTTGCTCTGGCGCCGGAAGCCACCGTTAACCACCACCCACGGTGGTTGGATTTTACAAAAATGCCCCAAATTGAAGCCCCGATTTTTCTAAACCCAAATCTAAGGTTGTTCTAGCCTAAAGTTTTTTCAAACTTTGTAGATCTAAAAGAAATCGAAGTTTTACCTTCGGTTTTACGGTGGCTCCGACGACGTTTGGCTCCTCGAGGGTAAGTTTCTTCACTCTCTTCTCTTTTCTTTCGGTTTTGTAGATGTGTGTTGTTGGTGGTCTCCTCTTTCAGGTTCGGTCGATGGGGCTTTTATAGGCTCCTTCGTACTCCCTTTGGACCGGTTAAAGGAAGGTAACCCGATGAGTCACCCACCTATGACGGTGGTCGTCTTAGGGGAGATGAGGTGTGCGGTTGATGCTTGCTGGAAGCTGATGGAACGGGGACGTGGAGGGACTGCTGGCAGTGCTGGAAGCTACTGGAATTTACAACGTGGAGGAGATGCTGGCAGTGCTGGAAGCTTATGGAATTTGTAACGTGGAGTGCTGGAATGGGAAGATAAAATAGTGACTACAAGTGCATCGAATAAGACGCATGAATCACTAGACATCTTTATAAAGACGCATGGACAACTTGTCGTCTTTTGTCTAGCATGAAGACAACCTGAATTGCTAACAATCAAAACTAATATCACTAAATGAAGCCAGATTATCCATATGTCTTCTTAACAACGTTGGGTGGGAATTTTTTTCCAAAACCATTATTTAAACAAATTTATCCTATAAATTTGTTGAAAAAAAGAGTAAAGTTTTATATAACAAATACTCGTATTTTATTGTTTAATTTTTCATAAAATATGGAAAATGATATACTATGGTTGTTTAATTATTCGAAGTAATATAATTCCTTTTTTGACTGTCAACAAAAATGTAACACAAAAATCAAAATAGATATCATATCGAATCCCTCTTAGTATGTACTTTTTTTTAACAGTAGTATGTATAAGTGATCCAATTTTATTATTATGATATGATATTTATAATGGTCCAAACATATAACGAAAAGTGTAAATGAGTCCGTACTATTCCCACGTGAGACTATTACAATTAATTAACGTTATCGGTTTAATATTAATGGCACTAGGCATCAAACTGTAAACGGCAGAGGACTGTTATGGAAGCCAAAGGAGACCAAGCCTCACCCATTTTCTAGAAACAAACATTTGGCCCTTTACTGAAGAAAAAATAATAATTTGTTCTCTTCATATATTTTAAAATGTTTATTTCCTTGAATATTTTTAGTTAAGCCTCCTTTAATTTTTTTTAAATTCTCATTAAATCTTGAAATTTTTGAAATGTTTAGTCTAGATTTCTAAAACTTTTAATTTTTTATATAGGCCCTCAATTAGTTTTTCCAATATATGTCGTTGGTCAATGGCATGATAGTATCGTTTATCTTTTTTTATTTAGTTTTCCATATAAATCATCAATTTCACTAATCGTTATTGGAAATCAATTCACTTATTACATGTCACATTTACGGTAAGATTAATATTAAAATATTTACAATTCACTCATTATTCTTCTCATCTCATTATTTTTTTTTATGAAACTCACTTAAAATCGATAAAGATTTTATCTAAAAATTCGATATTCTAATGCTCTAATCTCTTCCAATGGTCATCACGAAGATTAATTTCTAATTATGTTGTTCATATCCTTGAAAGAATACTTCTCAACATTTGGATATTTTTAGTAAACGTCCAAAACCCCTCAAATTTGAGAAAGTTTCAAACACCTAAAATAATGATTTTCCGTTTAATTTTATGATCTTTTAAAGAAATATTTGAAAAAAAATAATTTGATAGTGGTAGGAACAATCAAATGAGTTCACTAATGTCTAAAGTGGTCGCAAAACACGTTAAAGATTGATGATTTTTGTGATGGTTGAAAACGGGTGAAAACCCCTCAATTTTTTTTATGAAGTTAGTGAGATTAAATGAAAGATTTTTTTTTGCTATAATGGCAGTGAGTCCCATTGACAACATGACAACAACAACTGGTTTATTAAGAAATTATGAGGATTAATGGATAGTTGGGTTCTCGAAAAGCATAGGCAGAAGCTTGGTTCTTATTGTTGAATTTTGAGCTGTTCATACTATTTTCTTACATGCATGGAGACTGACTTTCAAAGGGTGATTTTAGAAATAGACGACCTAGAGATGGAAAGAATCTAGAATAATTCTTCTGAAGCTCTTAGAGACACGCGTTGGCAACTGCTCTACATGAGCTCTGTGACGGCTGTGCATGATTTACTAAGATTCAACACATCCGTCGAGAGCAGAATGTGGTTGTTGATCGTCTGACCACAATGCGTAGCGGTACCCCTATTGGTGTTGATGTTTTCACTGAACCTCCAGTGGAACTTTCTAATATTTTACAGAATGATCATCTTGACTCATGTTAATTAACGGACTTCTGTATTAACCAAAAAAAAAAAAAACCTTTTATGCCATCATCAAACTGTTAATAATTTAATAGCCTATTATCTTAATTAAAGCGTAAATAAATGATGGTAATTTGTTATTACAAAAATTAATTAATGTTAAAATTAACATATAATATAAAGGTTATTAATTAATGATGTGATTTATCCTAAATAAAATGATTTGACTAGAAACATAAAACATTTTATCACACCGTATAAATAAAAATAATAATGAAATATTTTCATTGAAATTTACCGTAAAATCGAGGATAGTACATATCTTATGGATCATACAACTGAGTACAATTTGTTGAAAATTATATTTGGGTTGCTTTTGGTCGAACTTGCCTTATTATTCAAAGTAATTAATGACAAATCCCTCTTTGATCAGAGGGTTAAAACAGGTACCTGTCACCGAATATTTTCCGAGTAACACCAAAAATCAAAATATACTTGTCATAACATTTTCCGGAGAACCCGTTAGACTTAAAATATTGGTTTTTGGGGAAGGTAATGAAATATGATTTGGAAAACATTTTAATTTGGAGTCGCCACCAATCATTAAGTTAGGCAGGTTGGAAACCTTAAACGTCAAAAAAGTGGTCTGCATTTTACCAAAAAATCTTTTTTTAAGAGTTCGGGAGTCGGTTACGTGTGGGGAAATGTTAACACCCCCACAACGCCCAAATTTTGGTACCTAAACTATTATATATTGTTTAAATATTGAGAATTACAAACTCGAAAATATATTTAAATTATGATCCTTTAATTCATTTTATTTTATTCAAAAAGTGTCAATTTCCAGATAATTAATGCCATTTTGCGTGAACAATCTTCGGGAAAGTACTTCCTTTATAGTTAGGAGACGTTCACATAGATTATCCTCACAAAAAAGACATTATTTTACATTTTCCATAAAGATAAAATAAAATAAAATAAAATAAAATAAAAGTGAAAAGAATTGAAAAATAATCAAATAAATAAATGTGGAACAAAGATAATTATCGAATACAAAACAAACGTTTATGCCAAAAACCCTCGAAATGACACATTCCCTTATAGTCGGGAGATGTCTTCGTAGATTTCCCACACAATGAATTTTTTTTTCATTTTTCTAATATTAAAACAATGATGATTGGAAACATACGAAATAAAAATATTTACAATAAATAGAGATAAGCATATTTATTTATGTGATACAATTGAATACATAACATATAAAATGTACATACATAAGGGATTGACATAAAAACAAATTAATATTACAAACCAAAATATAATGACCAAAAGTAAGTATTTGAAATTACAAGGACCAAATGGAGAAAAACATAAACTTGAAGGAGCTAAATAGATATTATGAACAAATTAGAACCACATTCAACATCTTAATCAAATAAAGGTACTAAAAGTAACATTAACCCATAAATAATTTAAAGTACAGAAATAAAATAAACAGAAACAAAAAGGGGGTAGAACCATAATTAAACCAAATGCCAACAGTGACTAAAATAAAAGATTTACAAATGTCATGACCATATTTGAATACCAAAGAAAATTCATAATAAACTGAATAATGACTAAAATGAAATATTTGTAAATATTACACCCAAAATCGAACATAAATGAAAATGGTATAACACATATGATAGTGACTAAAATGAACTATTCTAACATATATTACTAAAAGAGAAATGTTCTAAAACATAATGACTCGAACATAAATAAGACCAAAACATTTTAAAAGGAAATATGGACGAGATCATGACATAAAATAAAACTAGGAACTAAAATAAATAAAGCTAATATTTCATTAATGGCTAAAAAGATATTACAAATGAGCAAGGATTCAAACTGTAATTATCCCCTGAAAATAGAAAAGAACGGATGAGATTAAAAAGATACGAGGATTAATATTACTATTTACCCATAATGCAAAAATACGTACTATTACCCCTACCGAACGACATTGTTTCGGCCGTGGGTTATAACCCACTTAAGGGTCATGTAGAAACCCTAAAATCATTTCAACAGCCCCCTTCCTATCAGTCGTTCTCTCCACTTCCCCTCTTTTTTTCCTCCATCGAGAGCCATATCCTACATCCCTCCATCGTCCAAATCAGTGGCTCCGATGGTAGACAAACAAAAAATCTATCACTCTTTTCTCTGCACACTTCAAAACCCTAAAAACATCCTTTCTCCGACTTTAATCCCTTCACTAAACACTTAAATACCCTCAAACCCACAACCAAACCTAAACCTAAAGGGGTTAAAGGTTACCTTTACTGTAGAGTAAACCCTTTACTCCGATGAAGCAAGCAGTAGTCGACCCTTGTCCAAAAGTTAATTTTCTCCTTTTTTTGAATAGGTTTTTTTTTTTCTGGGTTCGAATATGGTTGGAGATTTTTCTTTTTGGTTTTTTCTTATTACATCGAATGATTTTCTTTTTTTGGGGGTCGTTCCAATCTCTCTGTTTTTTCACCGAATCTTTTTATATTTTTCTTAACCCCGAGTCCCTCGATTTTTTAAACCCCTATCCCTCTATTCTTTTTTGATATCTCTCTCTTTTTTGGAAACCTTGAATCCCCTATTTTATCTAATCCCCAATAGTTTTTTTTGTCTATTATATCTCTGAAAATAAATCCCCCTCAAGATTTCTTTGACTGATTTGTTTTTATACTTTATTGGGTTTTCTGCCATTGTTTCACTGTTGATGATGATATTGGTCACTGTGGATGTCACTGTAGGTGAAACGGCGTTAGAGATCCCATCGGTGACATGAACAACAGGCGGCGGTGGCAGAAACTACCTAGGGTTATAATGAAACCAAGGTAGTCGGATTGGGTTGTTGGGCCGGTTCGGGTCTCCTTCGGGTCGAGTTTGGTGCTGGATTAGTCGGGTCTAGGCTCTGGGTTGGTTGAGTGTTGTTGGGTTGGCTTGATTGTAAATGGGTTTAGGGCAACTTATACTGGATTGGGCTTCAAGGCCTGCAAAATATGTAATCAAAATTAATATAATAATAATAATAAACAAAATATTTTTGGTTGACCTGGACAAAAATGGGTGTCTACAACTGCCCCTCTTTGCACATTCTTATGTTAAAAAGAATAGGGCAAAGACGAAAAAGACAATAAGTTTTTGTTCGGTTCTCTCTTTTTTTTGTTTAAAGATTTGATGTGATTGGTTGGTGGGGACGACACTACTCATCCGTGATGAAGAGTTCTGGTCGTCTAAGGGTGACACGGCTCCTACGTGATGAGGAGATATAGTCGGTGGATAACACGGCTCATACGTGATGAAGAGTTTTGGCCATCTTTAGGAAGAGCAATAACATTGTTTCTATGCGATGAGGACGGTTGGTTATCTAGGGGTGACACGGCTCCTACATGATGAGGAGGTCTGGTCGATGGAGTACACAGTTCCTACGTGATGAGGACGACATGTCATCTTTAGGAATAATAACATGGTACCTACGTGATGAAGATAACATGTTATCTAAGGTTGACACGGCTCCTATATGATGAGGAGGTCTGATCAATGGATGACACGATTCCTACGTGATGAGGATGACATACCATCTTTAGGAATGATAACACGGTCCCTACGTGATGAGGACGGCTGATTATCTAAGGGTGACACGACTCCTAAGTGATGAGGAGGTCTGGTTAGGGGATGACATGGTTCCTACGTGATGACGACGGCAAGCCATCTTTAAGGATGATAGCACGGTTCCTACGTGATGATGACGGCTGGTTATCTAGGGGTAATGGTTTCAAGGGAAACCGACTCAAAGATGATGTTTCAAGAGAAACTGACTTAAAGATCTTCAAAATAAATTGTCTCAAAAGACAAAACTTTGTTTTAAGAGAAACAATTTCCAAGACTTTTGTTTCAAGAGAAACGACTCAAAGATGATTTTTTTTCTTAAAAGAAATTGTCGCAAAAGAGACAAAACTTTGTTTCCAAAGAAACAAACTCAAAGATTTTTTTATCAAAAGATATTGTCTCAAGAGAGACAAAATTCGTTTCAAGGGAAACGATCTCAAAAATGTTTGTTTTAGGAGAAACTGACTCAAAGACTTTTGTTTCAAGAGAAATAGCCTCAAAGATAGGTGTTTCAAAAGAAATTGTCTCAAGGGACACAAAACTTGTTTTAAGGGAAACAATCTCAAAGAGGGTTGTGTTTTAAGGGAAACATACTCAAAGATTTGTTTCAAGAAAAGCAGACTCAAAGATGATGCGTTTCAAAAGCAACTGTCTCAAAAGAGACAAAATTCGTTTCAAGGGAAACGACTCAAAGATGATTTCTTAAGAAGAATTGTCTCAAGAGAGACAAAACTTATTTCAAAAGAAAAAGACTCAAAGATTATCAATTTTGTTTTTTAGTGAAATAATTTCAGGATTTGTTT
Source organism: Hibiscus syriacus (assembly GCF_006381635.1). Taxonomy (NCBI): domain Eukaryota; kingdom Viridiplantae; phylum Streptophyta; class Magnoliopsida; order Malvales; family Malvaceae; genus Hibiscus; species Hibiscus syriacus. The sequence goes on along the minus strand of NW_024062759.1, from coordinate 1,176,737 downwards.
TAAAGAAAAAAATGTCGCAAGCGAGACAAAATTTGTTTTTTAGTGAAAGTTGTCTCAAGCGAGACAAAATTTGTTTTTAAGAAAATTGTCTCTAGTGAGACGACACTTTGTTACTTTAAGAAGATAATCTCAAGAGCTCATAGTCTGTCTATTGATTCCTTTATGTTGAGGAAACGTCTTCAGAAGATCTGATTGTTGACTTCAGGAAGTCAAATCTGTGGATGGCATTGTTCTTTCAGGTTGAAGACATCTGGTTATTTTCGAGCTTTTATTTCATGAAAAATTGAAATGATGTATTTATGACTACCTAATCTTGGATGTTATGATGGATGTCAAGATGAAATTTATTTGATGTTTTATTGAATATGTCCTCAAGAGAGGGAAAATCAAAGTCTTTATTACACATGATGATGAATGCAAAGATGCAAATTTCATGTGTCATGTATGTATGTGTTGATGTATGTTTTCTCGATCTGGAAGGAGAATGATTACGAGGGTAGTCTTCACTCTATCATTGATTCAGTTTGTCTTCATTTCCACTAGGGTGTACTCTTGTAAACCTCAACCTGAGATAATTTGTTTTCCTTGTCCCATCAAAGTTTTGCCAAAAATTTAGCTTCCCTTGCCCGAGCTTCGATCATGAGCTTCAGAGAGATCTTTTTTGAATTCCAATATATGCTTACAGAGAGCTTATCTTGTTTGAAAATGTTTTTCTTCCTTTGAATTTTCAAAATTTTGAAAAATATCAAAAGGAATTTGGAAAAATATTGCCCCATTCTAGGTTTCACAATTGAAAAAAAAAATCAAAAAACAGGAGTTAGTTGAATATCAAAGAATCAATTGTTTTTTTTTTGGTGTAGAGGTTGGCTACCTAAATTATAAGGTCTGTTTCATCGATTGGTCCTCGTGAAGATCATAACATGACCCTCTTTCTTGATTTGGCATTTTAATTGGAGATAGACAAAATGTCGCAATTAGCATAGTTAATTACTAGACTCTTTAGAACACTTTTGTTTCAGTTCTCTGAAATCTTCCATTTGTTCAAGCTTCTTAGACTCCTCTAGTCAAGGTAGTGTAGAAATATCGGTCTAGAAATGAGATTTCAGTTCGACTATAACAGGTGTTCCTCAACTCCCTTAGTCCATATTCACTGAAACTCCTTATTTTAGTAAATTTGATTTAATTTGCCATTATTTGGCCAGCTAAATTTAGTTTTATTGTACATATATATTATAATTGCCTTTATTAGGCTAGCTGAAGGATTCATGTCATCACAAAGTCTTCGACTTGACAACCACAGTGGAGTATACACTGGATTGCCAAGTACCCGATCAATGTCATGGTTTGAATGTAATCTATTCATAAAGCCATGGATTTCGAGTTTCCTCTATAACCAATTGCTTTAGCAGAATATCTCAGCTTTATTGTATACATATATATATATTATGGGTATACGGATTCCATTTCTTAAGCTCGCTGAGGGAAACTTGTTATAGTCCCAGTGTTTATTGAAAGTTATAAAATCTCATCGTTAGAGTTTAATTTCCAAGCAACTAGTCTAAACTAGATTCATCTACTTAATCATTCCATCTAAGAAGATTATGATAATCATTGAACGTTATTAACAAAGGCTGAAGCCAATTAGTTTTGCAATCTCATGTGCTAGTTGCCCTATTTTGTCCGCTCCTAACACATAACTGAATGCCAAGCCTTTGATTGGATGTACATGAGAGGATGGAACTAGCTAGGCCCCTTCAAGGGAAGGGTATGCATTCTGATGTATTTTAAAATAGGATCAAGGGGTCTTTATTTTGCTGGGGGTTCAATCTTGTCATTTGTCAAAGATTTACAACCTCAATTATTAAAAGTCTTTTAATTAAGATGATATTTAAAGAATTCAATATTAAAACTTGCTCATTATTCATTTCCTAAGAAGAAAGTATTTTATTGAAAATGTTTGAACTTCAAGTGACTTACAAACATTTAATCATGCATAGAAAAACAAGTTCAAACAAGATGACATGCATGAGAATGCAACAAAACTTCTGATGGATAGCCCAGCTGACTCCTGATAAGAATGTCCCATTGAACGTCAATGCCCCTGAATCGATCAGATCTTGGACCTTGCGCTTCAATGTCCTACAATTCTCAGTGGTATATGCCCCGAGCTCCCAATATGAAAGCTTCATATGGCATTAACATCATGGTCTTCAGGATATGGGGATTCTCTTGGTTTGGATTGAACTGGAGTCACAAGATTCAACTCAACTTGCGTTGGGAGCAACTCCTCATATGTCATTGGAATTGGACTGATGCGAGTCTTTTCAAGGAACACCTTAGGAGGTTTGGTCCCCATATTAGCTAGATAAGATCCCACAATGTTAATCTTAGCTCTTTCCTCATTATCGGTATGGCTAGTGCCATTTATATGTTTATTATTAACAACCCTTTTGATAATTTCTCTGCACATGACGATGTCAGAGAAACTCTTAATGGTAACCCCTATCATGTGGTTGATATATAGAGATTTTAATGTGTCAATGAATAGAGTGATGATCTCTCTTTCAGACATTGGTGGATGCACTTGAGATGCAACATCCCTCTATCGTTGAGCGTACTGTCGAAAGCTCTCATCATTCCTCATCTCCATATTTTGTAGCATTGTTCGATCGGGGGCCATATCAATCATGTGCTTGTATTGGCTTAGAAAGGCACTAGCCAAATCTTTCTAATAGCGGATTTGAGTATGACTCAGTTGGTTATACCACCTAGAAACGGGTCCAGTTAAACTGCCATGAAGAAGTGGATTAACATCTGATCATTATTGGTGTACTCCGTCATCCTTCGTATAAACATTGTGAGATGGGGACTAAGACAACTGGTTCTATTGTATTTTTCAAAATCGGGCATCTTGAATTTGGGCGAAAGCACCAAGTCAGGAACTAGGACTAGTTCTATTGCATCCATTTCACTATGAGAGCTTTGTCATCTCATTCTTTGGAATGTATCTTTGCACAACTATTTCAAATTCTCTGGGATCTCATTATTGGCTCTTCTTATCTTATCAGGATTTGACATGTTGTGATTAGTAGAATTATCTCGAGGATTTAACACGATTGTTTGATTTTTAGTAGCGGAGAAGCGTGTTTGGTGGCTATGAAGCTTGTGGGGCGAAATAAGTATAAGTGGATTAGCATGGGCCATCACACATTCAGAGGTTTCACAGGTTGAGGAAATCTTCTCTTTGCCTCTTTCTAAGTTGAGCCTAGTCAGTTTGGCTACAATTTGATCAACCAAGTCATTTTGATTTTGCAAGATACGATCCACAGTGGCATTTTGTTCTTGCTCCATTTTAACCTCCCACTTTGTTTGCATCATTTGCAAACTCTCTTCCAACTCTTTCTTCAGCTTCTCAAATTTTGCTTCCATTCTAAATAATGTGTGAACAAAGTTGCATAGTTAGAAACAATTCCTTAGAGTCCTCCAAGAGATAAACCCATGATTCCATGATTAATGCATGTAAAACAATGCTTCAATGAATGCCATGCAAAATGCGAATATGCAAATACAGATGCAAAAAAATGAAAATGTTTAAATAAACGCAATGCAGAATGTAAACAAATGCGTTTTGTGATACGTAATCCCCAGGTAAACTACCAAACTCGGACCGCCGGATTGCGTTCGTTCTTGTTATGAAAACTCTTTTCCTTTTTTAATGTTCGCTATTATATTATGATGATTACTTGGTTAATAAACACCTTTCTTTTATTTATGATGATCATGCAATGCCAAATAATAATAAAAAATCAAACACAGAAAATGTGTCAGTATAAAAGAATTCAAATATCAAACAAATATCAGGAAAATAAAATAATGCAGGTAAATATAAGAGGTTTAAAGTTGTTTCTCCTTTGTGTACACTTATTTTGGGTAACTACTAGCGGACAAAGGTTCGACATGAATTTTATCGGGCTGGGTTACTAGGGCTCACTATATGCAGTATTGGGTTCTAAGAAAAAGGGTACTAAAATTGTCCATGTTGGTGCCTCCTTAGGCTGCCAAACCCTCAATCCTGGCCCATTACGGGCTCGTGCAGATCAAGTTCAATTCGAGAGGATACATTCCCTTATGTCCATGTGGAGAAACAATTTGTCTCACGTAAATATAAGATATATAAACCCCAAAGATTACTAGCTAAAACTTATATGGAAAAACAATTTATCTCACGTAGGCTAAGATACCTCAACTTAAAAGGGACAAAGCTCATAAGTGAGCTTATGGTATGTAAATGTACGTGTTGTGTCTGAGGAGAAACTCACAACCCTTTTAAAAAACGAAAAAAAATAACACTCTCATAGTTTCCAAAACCTGTTCAAATCTGAAAACCACTAAAATAAAAAATAAATTAGTTAAAAATAAAAAAATGTATGATATGTTGAAACTAAAAATAAATAAAAAGATCGTATATTAATTACAGTTTAAGTTTGTAATTCCTAAATACAAAACAATGTATAATCGTTTATGACTTGACTCTCGAAGTCCCCAGCGAAGTCGCCAAGTTGTCACAACGTTTTATGGGGAACCCATTAGACTTAAAATATTGGTTTTTGGGGAAGGTGATAAATATGATTTGGAAAACATTTTCATTTGGAGTCGCCACCAACCATTAAGTTAGGTAGTTTGGAAACCTTAAACGCCAAAAAAAAGTGGTATACATTTTACCAAGATCCTTTTTTTAAGAGTTCGGGAGTCGGTTACGTGTGGGGAAGGGTTAGCACCCCACAACGCCCCAAATTTCTTCGGGAAAGTACTTCCTTTACAGTTAGGATACTTTCCCATAGATTAGCCCTCACAAAAAAGATATTATTTTTATATTTTCCACAAAGATAAAATAAAATAAAACAAAATAAAATTGAAAATAATTGAAAAATAATCAAAATAAATAAATGTGGAACAAAGATAATTATCGAATACAAAACAAACGTTTATAACAAAAACCCTCGAAAAGACACATTCCCTTATAGTCGGGAGATGTCTTCGTAGATTTCACACACAATGAATTTTTTCATTTTTCTAATATTAAAACAATGATGATTGGAAACGTGTGAAATAAAAATATTTACAATAAATAGAATAAGCATATTTATTTATGTGATACAAGTGAATACATAACATATAAAATGTACATACATAAGGGATTGACATAAAAACAAATTAATATTACAAACCAAAATATAATGACCAAAAAGTAAGTATTTGGAATTACAATGACCAAAATGGAGAAAAACATAAACTTAAAGGAGCTAAACAGATATTATGAACAAATTAGAACCACATTCAACATTTTAAACAAATAGAGGTACTAAAAGTAACATTAACCCATAAATAATGCAAAGCACAGAAATAAAATAAACATAAACAAAAAGGGGTCGAACCATAATTAAACCAAATGCCAACAGTGACTAAAATAAAAGATTTACAAATGTCATGACCATATTGGAATATCAAAGAAAATTCATAATAAACTGTAACAATGACTAAAATGAAATATTTGTAAATATTACACCCAAAATTGAACATAAATGAAAATTATAACACATATGATAGTGACTAAAATGAACTATTCTAAACATATATTACTAAAAGAGAAATGTTCTAAAACATAATGACTCGAACATAAATAAGACCAAGAACATTTTAAAAGGAAATATGGATGAGATCATAACATAAAATAAAACTAGGAACTAAAAATAAGATAAAGCTAATATTTCGTTAATGGCTAAAATAAGATATTACAAATGAGCAGGATTCAAACTGTAATTATCCCCTAAAAACAGAAAAGAACGGATGAGATTTCAAAGATACGAGGACTAATATTACTATTTACCTATAATAAGAAAACACGTAGCTCTGACCCCTACCGAACGGCGTTGTTTCGGTCGTGGGTTATAACCCACTTAAGGGTCACGTGAAAACCCTAAAATCATTTCAACAGCCCCCTTCATATCAGCCGTTCTCTCCACTCGCCCTCTCTCTTTTCTTTTCCTCCATCAAGAGCCATTACCTACCTACCTCCATCATCCAAATCATTCGCTCCGATGGTAGACAAACAAAAAATCTATCTCTCCCTTCTCTGCACACTTCAAAACCCCAAAAATATCCTTTATCCAGCTTTAATCCCTTTACTAAACACTCAAATACCTTCAAACCCACAACCAAACCCGACCTAAAGGGGTTAAAGGTTTACCTTGGGTGCTAGAGTAAACCATTTACTCTAATGAAGCAAGCAGTGGTCGACCCTTGTCCAAAGGTCAGTTTTCTCCTTCCTTTCGAATAGGTTTTTTTTTCTAGGTTCTAATATGGTTGGAGATTTTTCTTTCTGGTTTTTTCTTTTTACACATAATGATTTTCTTTTTTTGGGCCGTTCCAATCTCTCTTTTTTTTACCAAATCTCTTTGTAATTTTCTCGACCCCGAGTCCCTCAATTTTTTTAAACCCCCTATCCCTCTATTTTTTTGTTTCCTGATATCTCTCCCTCTTTTCTAGAAACCTTGAATCCCCTATTTTATCTCATCCCCAATAGTTTTTTTTCGTCTATTGTATCTCTAAAAATAAATCCCCCTCGGGATTTCTTAGATTGATTTGTTTTGATACTTTATTGAGTTTTCTGCCATTGCTTCACTGTTGATGATGATATTGGTCACAGTGGATGTCATTGTAGGTGAAACGGCGTCAAAGATTCCATCGGTGACAGGAGCAACAAGCGGCGGCGGCAGAAGCTACCTAGGGTTATGATGAAACCCTAGATAGTCGGGTCGGGTTGCTAGGCCGGTTTAGGTCTCCTTTGGGTCGGGTTTGGTGCTGGATTAGTCGGGTCTGGGCTTCAGGTTGGTTGAGTGTTGTTGGGTTGGCTTGATTGTAAATGGGTTTGGGGCAGCTTGTACTGGCTTGGGTTTCAAGGCTTGTAAAATATGTAATCAAAATTAATATAATAGTAATAATAATAATAAATAAAATAATATTTTTGATATACCCGCAAAACAACGGGTGTTTACAGGAATTTTATCAGCAATCCCTATTTTAACTTTGAAAAGTAATAAACTCCTCTATATTACATGTAGCAGTGACTAATGTCTCTTTCACTGTAAATGTCACTTCTCTTAGATATAGAGGTTTCCTTAGTGTTTTTTAAATAAATGACATTTTTTATTATTTTATTAAAGAAACGACCTCAACCAGTATTATTTGGAAAATACTCCCAAATCAGCTACGTTGTAATACAAGACCTTGGCTTTTGCAGAAAATATTTTTCATGCATTTCTCATGTACAAGCTATTCTACGTGGATGGATCTCCAATTCTTTTTAAATAAATGACATTTTATTATTATTAGAAACGACCTCAACCAGTATATTTGGAAAATACTCCCAAATCAGCTACGTTTGTAATACAAGACCTTGGCTTTTGCAGAAAATATTTTTCATGCATTTCTCATGTACAAGCTATTCTACGTGGATGGATCTCCAATTCTACAGAAAACGAGCATTTTAAACGCTTTTGTAAAATGAGAAGTATTTTTACGTGGATAATTTAAAAGTTATTTTTCCAGATTGAGGGTCATTTTTCTAATAAAATAATAAACGAGGATTACTAATAAGTGGTTTAATTTGTACATATTTTATTGATAATTATTTCTCATTGTTTATTTGATGTTACTGATTTGTGCTGTTTTGATTCATTTTAGTACAACAGTTTATTTTCCAGAAACAACATTAAAATGAGACAAGTTCTGCAGTTTTTCTTCTTCAAGAATCATGGTTAGAATTATGGGCATGAAGTGAGGCATGACTATTTTCGACGTGACAGATTCTAGAAGATCAAATCAGTAATAGTTTCTAGAAGGTTCAATCAACATTAATCTAGAGGGAGTGAGCGAAATTATCTATGAGTTTATGTTTGAATTTAAAACAATATTTGGGATTTATCGTTTTTATTCTAGGATATTTTATTATTTTAAATATTTCTTTTACCTTTATGAAGTTTATCTCATGTAAATTCTCTAATCTATAAATACCACTTAGGTTAAAGCTTGAGAAAATACTTTTTACTTTTGATTTCTAAAGTTCTCTGGAGTTTTATTAAAAGTTTTTTTCCCAATTAGCCAAGAGTTTATAAATGACTCAATTCCTATTGTGAGAATTGAAAATCATTAAATATCTTCGGATAACTTTCTTGATTTTCTGAAAAGTTAGATTGACAATCGACATTTCCTTCAAAAATCTTTACACTTTAATTTCAAAAAGTCTACGTTAGTTTGAATGTTATTTGGATTTACAGTTTGAGAGTAAGTCATAATTCAACTTCTTAGGAATAAACTTAGCGACGTTCCGCTAAGGTGAATTGAGATTAGTTTTGATTCTCGTTGCACCATAATTCGAGCACGGATTTTTTCAATACTTAAAGCTACATTATTATTAACGGTGATAGTTGGGGAACCAGAACACGTTCTATTCGATATTGATTTCCGTAGAGCAGTACCTAGGCAAAAGAGAAAGACCTTAGGGGTGCAAGGAAGAGCCGAAACCTATAATCCCCAATCAGCCTCTTTTCGCAAGAACATCGAATCTCCTTCCGTTCTTGCTATCTAATCCCCACCTCAAGAGGGAGAATGCTCTTTATATGCCCTTATTTTCTTCTTTTTATTATATAGGCAATTCCCTAGGTAGAGATAGTGAAAGCCTTTTGCCCCATCAGATTTGAAATCCAAGATCTCTAAATCTGACATTCATGATACCGATGCTTTGCCCCTTACTTTGAATTGTGGGTTGGTCCTATGAGAATCAATCTCCTTCAATCCCAAATGGAAATGAAAACAAACAGCATTTTCCAATACACAAAAGAGAGAAAGCTAGTCAGAAATAGAAAGCAAACCAACTTACAGACTCAGAATCCGAAATCCCTGATACCGTAGCTCTTTCTGATCCCCCATTGATATGTCAATTCCCAACTCTGCTAGAATCTGTTTATAAATATTTGTGATCTCGATGTCGCATATAACAATCATCCCCCAGGAAGCGAAGCTGTCGTAGAAGCTTTGTGCCATGTAGTCGTAGTACTTGGCTCGTCGCTAATTTGATTCATAAGGTAACTGAAGGTTCCCAACTTTCTTCGGTTTCCACAACCGATCCAACATCTCTTAAGAGCGGGTAAGGCCAGAAAAGAGGAAATTTTGTTTAAACCACAAAAGAGAAGACAAAACATTAGCCTTTGACTATGCTCAAGCTTAGTTTAAGTAAGAACTGAATACCAGAGATTGATTTGAGAATACTGATTTACCGAGAGAAAAATAAGTTATAGGGTTTTGATCTTATAAACTGTAACCGACATATGTTTAGAGTAAAATCTCGATAAACAATTGGAATTGAGGTGAAACGAAACTTGAGGTTGTTTTAATTCATTTGATTTCTTTTAAAGATTTATCTTATTTCATTTTTCTTTCATTCAATTCTTAATTTATTTTCTTTTGATTTCATCACCCTCTTTTTTTCTATTTAATCGTATCAAAACAATTCAATATTGGAAGCTCTTTAGTCTTTGTGAATCGATCTTTCTTCTCTTTGCTACATGTTTTTATTTATTTTATTTGAGAATAAAGAATATTTATTTGACAATTACGATATTTGTCAAATTAACGTCGTTGTCGAGTACTTCAACAAAATGACTAATTGTTTCTTGTTTTGATCTACGATCAATAGTATGAACTAGATCGTTGAACTAAAGATATTAAGAAAAAAACAATCTAATAGGAGGCAATCTATTTTTATTATTTTATTTATTTTTTTTTTAATTTTTTTAATTTTTTAGGTATATTAGATATTTATCTGATCTAACTTGGAATTACGGACATGATGATTGTTCGAATATATGGTCACGACACTATTTATTGATTATTTATATTTAAAATAATGGTGCATCTTAGCAAAATCCCTTCCTAAGCCCCCACCTTCCTTGTGCAGGTTAGCAAAGCCAAATACATCTCATCTTTAATTTTTTGCCCACCCAACCTCTTATTTCTTTGTGGGTCCCATGTGTCTATCTAATCCACCAAAACCAAATCCTATTTTATTTATTTTCCCACCCTTTTTTCGGCCCTACCCTGATGTATTTCTCAAAAAAATCATTGGTAATCGGTATATTTATTGATTTAACACCGGTCAGATTATATTTTCTGATCTAACACCGGTCAGATTATATTTCTCGATCTAACACCCGTAGAAGTAAAGTGCGCCCTTTGAACCGCGTTATATGCTGATTTGGCACCACGTGAGTTACACGTAGATATAGCGCGCCCCTTGATCCGCGCTATACATCACGTAGGGGTATAGCGCGGATCAGGGGCCGCACTATACCTGGTTATCAGACACGTGGGGTATAGCGCGGTACAAGGGGCGCTATACCTTTAATTACCCAACCGTCCACACCCCAATCCTCCCTATAAATACCTCCATCCTCAATCACTTTCATCACACCAAATTCTCTCAATTTCTCTCAAATACTCTCTCTGTTTAAGGTATATTTTATAATATTTTTAATATTATATATTTAATTTATTTAAGTATTTTACTTTATTTAATATTTTACTAATATAATTCTTTTGCAGATATATAATGGAAGGCAGTCTACTTCGCTTGGATGGAAATTATATATCTCGACACTTTGCTGATACGGTAACATTTTAACGTTTTAATTTAATTTAAATTATTAGTAATAATTAGTTGATTTATTTAATGCATGATTATTAGATTAAGAATTAATTTTTGTAATTATTTATTTTTAGGAGAAGGACCGTGTATTAGATCCTTTTATTAGAAATCTTAAGTTAGTGATACCTAGCAGTGTCTTACCGTATTTAGTAGAGGCTGGATCTGGTTATATTGGCAGATATCAGGGTCACTATAAGATAGAACCAGACCTTATTTCTGCCTTAGTAGAGCGGTGGAGGCCGGAGACCCACACATTCCATCTTCCGTGCGGAGAGTGCACGATTACACTTGAGGATGTTGCTATGCACCTAGGGCTTCCAGTGGATGGAGATGTGATATAAGAGATCTCGCAGGGTTCCTGGACTACTTTGTGTCGGGATAATCTAGGACGTGTCCCAGAAAGTTTTATCGGATGTAGGATACCGTTAAATTGGTTAGATGCCAATTTTTTGGAGTTGAGCACAGACGCCTCTGAGGATGAGGTTAAGATGTATGCACGGGCATGCATATTGCAGTTGATAGGCAGGTTGTTGATGCCGAACAAATCGTGCAACCTAGTTCACTGCATGTGGTTGCGACATCTTAGCGACTTTCGTCTAGCCGGATCATTCAGTTAGGGCTCGGCAGTTTTAGCTTTGCTGTACAGGGAGATGTGTGGAGCCACTGACTGCAAGCGTACTGCTATCGGCAGATGTCTCCTACTGCTGCAGTCTTGGGCATGGTATCGATTGCCCTTTTATATCCCGTTGTGAAAAACCCATTCGTATTTCCACTACTTCTGAGGTAATTATAAAACTGATTTTGTATATTAATAATTTTATACAGCGTATAATAAATTTTTTTCCTTGAATAGGTGGTCTACTGATAGGAAAAATCATCAGGAGCTACATGATGATTTAGAAAAAATTAGGGTGCTAATCGATCAGAAGGCTGACACACAGGTATGAATTTTAATGTTTAAAAATCAATTTTAGATTATAGTTATATAATTAGATTATTATTTTGATAAAAATTATATATTATTTGTTTTAGTTTGAATGGGTGCCATATTCTACTGATGATGTGAGGGCGGTGATCCACCTGAGTTGAGGGGTCTATCAGATGTTTGGATGGCGATGGTCCCTCTGATCTGTTATGCGACCGTCGAGTGGCACTCCACTGATCGCGTGCTCCGGCAGTTTGGTTGTTTTCAACCAATTCCGGAAGCACGTCGCAATATGGATGAGTTACATAGCTTAGATAGACGCGGCAAGACAGATACAAGATTGGCTGGTGAGACATCATGAGTGGGTCGTGTTGTGGGAGGATCGACATCGACGCCTTCCACGTAGAGAGCCCATTTTTACTGACTTCTTGATGTATGCTGAGGATTATTATGAGTGGTTCAATAGTAATGGGAAACCATTTTTACTTCCCGAGATTGCACGAGGGTAGACCTTTCCACGACATCGATAGAGACGTTCACCGATACAGCACCATCGCCCCCTGACTCGTGGACGGAGAGTAGGTTCTTCCGGTTCATCCTCAGCTGCACCAGCAGGACCTTCACAGCAGCCACCACATCTATTTATGATGCTGTAGCCATATATGATGTCATCATCGCCTTTCCATTACCAGATGTCGACGTCGCCGCCTTCACCTGGTTTTATGACCCCGTCGCCGCCACCATCACAGATGACCCTCCTGGAGGCTATTATGGGTCTATGTTTGTATATCCGACTTGGGGTTCATATGTTGGATATTTCGCGGGTTCAACCTCATCACCCATGGCCGCAACACATACACCTCCTGTACAGTTTTCACACTCAGGGATGTTTTGGGTTTTCCCAATTTTTGCAGGCCGGTGGGATAGTCAGTCATACACCTCCAGGGTCCTTATTCTATGGAGGTGCTTCATCGTCATTAGCTCCTCATCAACCTAATGAACCTGCTCAGGATGACGACGGCGACGATGATGACGACGATGATGACGACGATGATGATGACAGCGAGGAGTCAGATCCAGTGATACGAAGAAATCCTCCTCGAGACTAACAGCCACCGCCCTGCGGAACACATTCGCGACGCAGTCATCGATAGATTTTTTTTATTATATTTGTATTTACTTTATTTTGTTTAATTGTAATTTTTTATTATTTCTCATTTAATACTTAATTTATTTTGTTAAATTTGTTGGACTTTTTTTAAATATATTTCAGTTAATTTTGTTTATTACCATTTAATATCAGTTATTGTAATTTGGTTATCATTTACCATTTAATTCTTATTGTAAGTTTGTTGTATTTAAATACCAAATTGTTATTAGTTTGATCAAATTTAATGATTGTGTTCATTTTTTTAATCTTCATCAGCGATTATAGAATGACATTAACTTGAAGTAAATGCAAATTAAAATACAAGAATTATTATTTGATAAACAAATACATCATTTCCTCATCAATTGTTACTTGATGACAACAGAAGTGGACATGTTTTTCTAGTGTGTCCTGGGTTTCTACAATGGCCACATCTTCTGTCTTGTCTAGATCTTTCTCAAATATCCATATCGCAATGAATTCAATTGGATTTTGGACAACCACACTCCCTCAATAAACTCGGATTTGGTACAATCAGAAGCCAATCTTGAACCTCATCAGGGTCTTTATCATTACCTATGGGGGGAAACTCAAATTCGTATACCTTAAAAACTTCAGATAGTAGGTATACGGGATCCACAAAATGGTTATAGTCTTGACGTGTATGTGAGCAAGCTGCTATCACATGAGAGCATGGATACTTCAGAGCTTGAAAAAATCTACAGTCGCACGTTCTGTCCCTTAGATTTACTCTTAACGACACATCTTCAATCCCTTGAAGAGGTCGCGGTAACTCTGTGACATGAAACATTTCATGCCTTCTAGAGAAGCTTGACATTCCATTTGATGCAGCAATTTTTTTTCTGTAGATCTGCAACTAATCTAGGGTGATAGACATGACCGCCTTGCATCCAGGTTTGAGCTTGTCCCCCGAGCTTCGCAAAAAGTGCTCCCAAACAAAAATATGTAGTTTTTACCAAAGCCGCTACAGGTAAGTGGCGTGCACCCTTTAAGGTTGAATTGATTGCCTCAGCCAAGTTGGTCGTCATGTGTCCATATCGATATCCACCATCATATGCGTTTGTCCACATTTCTTTATCGATGAGGCTAATGTAATCGTATCCTTCCTCGTTCTTCGCCCGCAAATCTTGAAGCATTGATTCAAACGTTCGAGGAAGAAGTTCGTAACCTGATCAAAAAATGTATAACTTAATAACCTGATCAAAAGGATCGAAAGAAAACAAACTACATCAGTTTCACTTACCCATGCGCACAAGTAATTGACGCTCATCATTCTTCTTGTATCTTCCATGGTAGTTCACAGCAATGTCTCAAAGACAATACCTATGTTGGACAAAGGGTGGCTGACACATTGGACTCAAAGACTCCATTGCTGCTTTCATCCCAGTTCCACGATCAGAAATGACACAGATTTTTTCCCTCGTGATAACACGTGCACGTAAATTTCGGAGGAAAAAAGCCCAAGAATCTGTATCTTCTCCTTCGACAAGAGCAAAAGCAACTGGAAGAATGTTGTGATTTCCATCTTGGACAACTGCCAATAATAAAACTTGCTTGTATTTTCCATACAAGAAAGTCTCGTCAATCTGGACCACAGGCTTGCAGTATTTGACAACATTAACGCACTGTGGGTAAGTCCAAAAAACCCAATAGAATTGGCATCGATCGCGGAGAACTCGATCATTATGGTATGCATAGGAGGTTTTGAAGTCCACAATTTTCCCAGGATTCAACCTCCGCACCAGCCTAAACCATCCTGGAAGTTCGTTGTAAGATGCATCCCATTCGCCATAAAGTTTGACAATGGCTTTTTGTTATGCCAACCAAGTTTTTTTTATAGGAGACAATGTACCCATACTACGATTGTATAGTTGAAATCAATACTGCAACAGCTATATGAGAGCTTGCTTTTACCATGGGCATGATGGCTTGGCATATCACTTCAGAGTCCAAGTTGGGATAATCTTGGTTGACCCCTCCAGCACAATATGTGTGAGGACTGTTGTATACTGTTAGTTCCCATATGTTGTTTTTCCTCTTCATTTTCGATACACGAACCATCCAATTGCATCTGTTTTCACATCGGGCACAGTAGCATACATATTTTTCGGTAGTCGATCGGTTGACTCTGGACTGAACAGAATTACGGATATTGTAATTTTTTATAGCCATCATCGCTTCTTCTTTGCTTAAAAACTCCATTCCTAAAGATAACTCACCATTATTTATTGATGAGTGATATTCATAGTCACCGAGATGAGGTATATCCGCAAATTCTGGCCCGTACATTGCACCATAATCAGCTTCATACATGTGTGCAGAAGGGTCAGTTTGTGTCACATTTCCTGGAACTTCATCTACATCATCATCATCGGAGTTGAATTGTGGTGATTCTGGGTGAATAAATAGTCCGGTCTCAGCACCAGGCTCACGAAGCGGTTCTTCTGGTGGAGATGATGGTTCCTCCATGCGCTCCACATTTAAGCCAAAGAACCTACTACTTGCATATCTTCCCCTTGAACTAGAAGTTATATCGACATTGAGATCGAAAAAGCTCGCAGTCGAATGCCTCCCCCTGGAGCTTGAAGCCATCGTATAAAATGGAAACTGCACAGATTGTTGCGTTGCTGACATCTCCATATTAAGGTCAAAGAAATTTGCAGATGAATGTCTTACCCTTGAACTGGACGTGGTGTTGCCATACGGATTGTTCGTGGACCCACCTCGGTACATATCGTAAGGAGTTACGGATGAATGTCTCCCCATTATGGCATTAAAATCATTACACATTACTGTAGTTGGGCTGTCAACTTGATCAACTTGTTCAGCCAGCCCATAGTGGGAGCTTAATGATTGACCCCGAACAATACGCACTTGAACAAAATGTGAATACATCTCAATAGCGGCGTCTGAATAATTACTTTGAGCTTCAACCATCATTTGAACATCATCATTGTTCGAAAGTTCGAACGATGTATAAGTTAGTGGCAACAATGATGTTGGAAATCTGTACTGCAACGACGACATTCTTCTACTACTTTCAACATGAATCTTCCTCGAAATCTTCGTTATCAGCTCCTCAAGAGTTATTTTTCTCTTGAATAATATTTTAACACCTCATTTGATACGAAAACAACGCCAGTTTCATCTTCTCGAATTTCACCATCATAATAAACAATAGCTGAAAGTCGCGCCATTCTTTGAGTTTAAAAGTGCGGTAATATTATATCTGTAAAAAAATAACTGAAACAAACCTGATTAAATAAATTATATATGAACGAATATATAACACAATACATTTTTTACACATCAACGTAAATAATTTAAATAATATAATTTTATATTATTACCTGCACCGCAAAACTATTTCGACGTATGCTCACGATTTTCAATTTTACAAACATAAAAATTAATTGAAAATAATTAGTATAATATTTTTTTCAAATAATGATAATAAACAATATGTATAATTAAAAAATTATAACAAAATTACCTTATAACGAAAAATCACACGAACTTCTAAATCAAATATGAGAAGATTGCCAGAATTATTACTCATTGACGGAATTGTTGTATTAATTTATAAGTTGAGAGGAGAGATGCAAGGAGATGTGAGAAACTTAACCGGCGGAGGAGGGTATTTATAACCATATAAGGCGTGGTACCTGCACTGCGCTATATGTAATTATTCAGATAAAAGATATAGCGCGGACCAGGGACCGCGTTAAATATAATTCACTCCTACGTGGCGTATAGCGCGGCCCCTGATCCGCGCTATACCCCTATATGGCGTATAGCGCGGTTCAGGGGCCGCGCTATACACACGTGTAACCCATGTCAGCGTATAGCGCGGTACAGGGGGCGCGCTATACCCCACGTGGCGCCAAATCAGCATATAGCACGGTTCAAGGGGCGCGCTTTACTGCTACGGGTGTTAGATCAGGAAATATAATCTGACCGGTGTTAGATCGGTAAATATACCGATCACCAGTGATTTTTCAGGAAATACACCCCCTACCCTAGCTTTTATTATTTAATTAACAACCTTTTTTATATAGCCCACGTGATATTTTCATAACCCATTCAAAACCATTTTTCATCTTTATTTTCTTTTGTTTTACCTACTAGCCGCTCGACGCCTCCCACTCTTCTTTTCTTTTATTTTTCACGCTAGCAACTGCACCTTTTCATTATCACGTCTCCCAAACAACCACCTATCGTCATGAACTGCCATCATCGAACACACATCGTCCATTTTCGTTCAACGTCCTGACCATGATTCGAATGAGAAATTAAGAAGTTGGTAATTATCTTCCGTCGGTTAACTACGGACGCCACCACTTTGCCACTACTGATACCCACTACTGAATTAGAAAATTTTGAGGTAAATAACGAGCTTAGTTTTATTATCTATCAGTAATTACCATTTGTCTTTATAGGAAACTTTGACATCTATTTGCACTCTCACAACTTCTCTTTTGAGTGGTTGAACCTAGTTGAACATTTATCAAGCTGAACAACTCCCTATCACCATCATTTAATTTAAAATCGTCGATAAAAATGAGAAGTATCTCTATCCCTTCTCTTGTGCTCTTATTTTCGAATTGGGATAATACGATTTAAGTGAGGGGTAGAGAATTAATTCAAATTTTCCCTTTGTCATTTACATGTTTGGAATTGAGTACGCTTTGGTTGAATGTGTTGAAATTTTTTGTTAAACATCCTGAGTCTTGTTGAATTTTTCTTGAATACTAAGTGAGTTTTTGAACACACTTTTATTTGAATTAGGAAGCATGATTATTAATGGCATGATTAGTGTTTTCTTGAAAATTTTCTGATATCCCATGAGTTTAAGAAATTTTCTTGAATACTATGCTAGTTTTTGAACACACTTTAATTTGAATTTGGATGCATGATTGTTAATGACATGATTAGTGTTTTCTTGGAAATTTTTTGATCCCCGTGAGTTTATTAGTTGAAATGCACTTGATTCAAAACAAATTACACTTTCTTGTGAGATTTGAGCTTTAATGAACAATTCATTACATTTTTTCTCATATTCTTATTTGATTGAGCGTGTCATACTTTACACTGATATTCTAGAACTTGTAATTAAATGCATTTTGAGACTACATATTGAACTTGATGTTTTAACTTGATATGGACAATTAGGATTTACCCATATCTCTACAAAAAAAATTGTCTACCCATTCATTCCCCTTAGTTAGCCATATTTTAGCATTTTTCCTTCTTCTTTTTTACCATATTTTTAAAACCCAAGTCTTTTTGTTTGTCTCTTTTCTATCCTTTTCAAGACAAGAGATTGAGTTACTCGATGTATGTTCATCCACATAAAGAAAAAGAAGAAAAAACATGGTTAAAAAAGAAATAAAGAAATAAAGTTTTTTGATGTTTGTTACATTTCTTTTATTGAATTACTTTTATTTGTACATCTCTGATGACCTATGAGCTAACGATCAGAATCCTGGCAAGAGACGAAAATGAGCTAACGAACAAAAGGATTCCTTTAGTGAATGTGATGTGGAGGAACCATGGCGTTGAGGATACAACTGGGGAAATCGAGGAAGATATGCAGCTTCAGTACCCTCACCTCTTCTACCCAGAAAAATTTTGAGGACAACATTTCTTTCTAGGAGAAGAGAGTTGTAACGGCTCGAATTCCAAGTTAGTAGTTTTGGGTTGACCTGAGTGGGTTTAAATAAATCCATTAGCATTGTAAGAATAAACCAAGTGAGCTTTGGAGTAGGCTTGGTTTAGGCCTTAATAGTTGATAACATGGGGGTTTAAGGGGACCAAATGAGCAATTATATTATTTTTAATTTAAAGGTTGAACACCCATTAAGGGAGATGATCTTACGTCTGGCAACTTTTCTCATATCTCATTTTCTTCATATTTTTGTCTTCTTTTTTCTCCATTGCAAACTCCCTTATTTCCTTGACATCTTAAGAAAATGTAAGAGCTTTATTCCATTTCAAACCTTGCCCAGCAACATCAAGGTAAGAACTTAATCTTCTCCTCTCAAGTTTATTTCAAGCCCTCATTTGCAAGTTTTGGTTATGGTAACCAAATATGGGTTTAGTGGGGTTTTTAAAAACCTAAGTGTAACCAACTCATTTTTAGAGGATTTGATCCTCAAGGCATGTCCTAAAATCTTTCTTAAGCTTCCCAAAAACATTAGTAACACTTGTGTTTGATTCATAACCAACTAATAATGTTTGAGTACCTCAATAGGACTCTTAGGTGAGTTAGAGAGTCATTTTCACACCTAAAACATGGTATTTCTGGGCTTGGGTATCGGTGTTGTTCTTACTCTTCATCATATGTTTAAAAATAAAGGAATTTTGGGATAGAAGTATCGATACTCATACATTAGGTATCGATACTATAGGTAAGGTATCAATACTTACATGGTGGTATCGATACCAAGTTCACTTAGCATATTCTAGTAGCCAATTTTGGTATCGGTAATCATGGGAGTATCTAGACTGGGGTAGAATGTTGATACTCCTAGTATGGGTATCGATATTGAGGCATTTTCCAAAACATCGAAATCAAATTTGGTATCAGTACTCAAACTAAAGTATCGATACTACCATTTTTTCTTTCAGTTCCCAATAACTAATTGGTATCGGTACCCAAAGGTTAGTATTGATACTCAGGGGTTAGTATCGATACTAAAGGGGCTCAATATTAGTACCCACGAAGAGTTTTGGGTAAGAAACCCCAAGGGTTTTAAGGGATAGATTTGAAGGACCAAATAATACCAGAATGCCATGAAATGAAACTACAAGTGAGAACAATAATAAACGCATAGCAGTTAAAAATAGTAACAACTAGGATCACATAAAACAAACTTTTTTCATACACGAGAAACATTCAGGAGGCTCGAGTTACTTTAGTAGATAACAGTCGTATGGTTTGGATATATCTCAGTCAGTGCCAAGGCATTTTAGTTGCAAGTTGGGCGTAGATGCCCCAAGACTTGACGGAGTAAATTGGTCGGGTGTACATTTTTGATGCAGTTTCGAATCTCACCTCAAATACCCAAGGGTATTTTAGGAAGGCTAGATGGGTTTGAGCTCCGAGATGTAGAACCCTCAGCCACACCATGATGCCTACCTCAACATGTCATGATAGCATTTTTGTGTCTTCATACCTATGCCACCAACATGCTCATTTAGTGAATGCATGTGGTACAATATAATTATTAGTGTGGCACTAAGCTCGTAAGCTCAACATACGAAATGTGTTTTCGTGCTCAAGTTCTTAGGAGGCCACCCGTTGAGCGTTATTGTCACCAGATATTCCAGATTTGTCAAGGCTTTAGAGTACGTCTTGATTTATATTAGAGGGAATGTAATTATTTTGTATTCAGTCGTAACTCTATTTTGATTTTAATTCAATGTAATTATTTGGATGATTTGGGAGTTCCCCCTATTTTGTAAACTCTTATTATTATGTTTTATTTCATTTTACCTTGGATGGATTTTCTATGATGTTTTACAATCGATTTAAAAAGAAAAAATTTTGGGCTAGCCACTTCATTGGTCCCGTGACATTATAATCCATCGATTTCAAGGTCACATTGGATTAGGGTGTTATATCTCTGGTACTAGAACCTGAGACCTCTAGGAATAATAATCATACCTTTAACTATTGAAGTAACTTGATTCATACAAGTATAATATCATTTAAGTATATTTAATTTTAATAAAGAATTATAACTAAAAAAATTTCATATGTTATATAAATAATTTCAGTTCTTCAATTTAAGAATATTGTAGGGTTATTTTCTATATAATTCTAAACTAAAATGATGTCCTTTTGTATCTTTATAATTCTTTTGTCTTCTTCATCTTCTTATTTTCTCTCTCCTTTTCTCTCTATTTCCGTTTTTTAACCTGAACCAAACTCATATTTGGACTATCATTTTGATCACCATCAACCATCGTCGTTAGAGGGTGATTAGTCAAAAAAAATCACCAAAATCTTCTCGCCTTTCTGAACACATGTGATACATTTTTAATGATTAAAATACTCAAAATTCCATGAATTTTTCATCCGACAACTTCAGTCCATCGAACTACCACCATGAGACATCCAAAATTGAATGGTAATCTATATAATTTATCCATATTAAATTAGAAATTTAAAAATTACATAATTTTCAAATTTTAAAATGTAAAAAATGAAATTATTAATGAAGTATAAAATATTTAAATTATATAAAAATAAATTTCTAAATAATACAATATTTTTCAGTCCCCTTCGACACCCTCGAACCATATCACTTTATCTTCCCCTATTAGAGGTTGAAAAGAGTTCGGTGTCAACTCACATTGAATATAACTTATTAGCAAAAGCAATGAATGAATCATAATTACAAAAACAATAGAGAAGAAAACAAGGATAATCGTCATAAAAAATTTATACAAAAGCAAAAATATTGAACATAAATATACGAAGAAAAAAATAAAATTTTCATTTTAAAATAACGAGTAACATTACAAGAATTCAGTAATCTTCATAAAAAATTCTATGTCTTTGTCGGACGAGACGTTTTACAAAGTGATAAAGGAGTGGTGAGCAAATCAAATTATCTAACAAACTAATTCGCTACATAATTCTGATTACATCAGCAAACAAATTTTTACTAAATAGGTGATTTGACTATAGGCGATCATCGACAACTATCAGAAAATAAATATTGTTAGAGTGTTTGTGCGAGCACCAAAATGACTGTATTGTATTCTAAAAACGTATCAAAAGTCATAAAGATTGTGTCATAAGAGCAAAGAAAAACATATCACAATAATAGAGATTCTTATTTAAAATTGAAAAAATAAAAAAATAAAAAAATAAAACAAATGACATAATATAAAAAAAGAGAAATAATAATCACTAGTGGTCGACAACCAATATTAAAATTAGTACAGTCGGTGATTAAAAAAATTAAAGGAAAAGAAGAAGACGCACAAAAATATTAAAAAAAAACTTGGAATTAAAGAAAGAAAAGAGAGAGTCAAGTAGAGTTTTTCACTTATCAGATTTATTCTTGGATTAAATTATTTATTTTAATACAAATAGTTGCAGCTAGTTTTGTTAAAAAGAAAAATTCAAAATTACAATGTCGACTTACAATCATAAATGTAAATTAAACACGTAATTAAAAATTTCATATAACAATTGACATAAAACTAGTCACTTAAGATCAAATAAGGATCATATAATTGAAAATGTTAAAACTCATCCAAAATCTCGAATAAAATAAAGATGTGAATGGATCTGACTGTATTGGCAAACGAACCACTACATAAGATCAAGCTACTGAAAGATCAACGACAATCGCTAATCAGAATTGAGCGTCATGAGAAAATTATCTTCAAACAAAAACCACATATTCAAATTCATCTGAGGGTCCAAAGCATGGCAAATCAGTAGGATAGCAAATAAGCGTCGTCTTAATCAGTTGAGACGATATCAAATCCATCTCCGATAAAATTAGACAATGAAATTGATCAAATAACCAATAAAAAAGACCAAAACATATCAAAAGACAGACGAAACGTGTCAAAAGACGAACGAAAACATGCCAAAAGACATACCAAATTGTTTCATAAAGATAAAATTATTAAAAATTAAAAAACAATTAAATATACGTTATAAAAAGTAAAAAAATAATGAATATTGACCGTTAATAACTAACATTAAGATTCATATCGTTATCAACTAACCAAGACCTGGATTAAATTAATTATATTATGGTCAAATTATTTTAATTGATATTAATTAATATCATTGCCTGAAATTATAGAAATAGTGACATACCATATATTTAGTAAGGTGGTGTTTGTTTTTGCAGAGGTAAAAGGTCTGCAGTCTGCGGACCACATCTGCAGGCATCTACAGCAGAAGAGGTGGATCAAAAGTCTGCAGTCTGCAAGAGAAGACTGTTTGTTTTTTAACGTCTGCAGACTGCTAAAATGAACTGAAATATAAATAAACTGATTTTTTAAACTTAAAAGAGTTTTGCAATACTGAGATTTAAATAATTTTAGTTTTACAATACTGAAATTTAAATAATCCATACAACTACAATAATAAATTATTTAAAATAAATCAATCCATATTTTAAAATAAATCAATCCATACTAATAAATTATTTAAAATAAATCAATCTATACAACTACAATAATAAATCAATCTATATTTTAAAATAAATCAATTCATACTAATAAATTATTTAAAATAAATCAATCCATATTTTAAAAAAATAAATATATGCTAATAAATTATTTAAAATAAATCAATCCATACAACTACAATAATAAATCAATCTATATTTTAAAATAAATCAATTCATACTAATAAATTATTTAAAATAAATCAATCTTTACTACTACAATAATAAATCGATCCATATTTTAAAATAAATAAATTCATACTAAAAAATTATTTAAAATAAATCAATTCATATTTTAAAATAAATCAATCCATACTAATAAATTATTTAAAATAAATCAATTTATACAACTACAATAATAAATCAATCAATATTTTAAAAAAAAATCAATCCATACTAATAAATTATTTAAAATAAATCAATATATACAACTACAATAATAAATCAATCCATATTTTAAAATAAATCAATTCATACTAATAAATTATTTAAAATAAATCAATCTATACAACTACAATAATAAATCAATCCATATTTTAAAATAAATCAATTCATACTAATAAATTATTTAAAATAAATCAATCTACACTAATAAATTATTTAAAATAAATCAATCCATACAACTACAATAATAAATCAATACATATTTTAAAATAAATCAATCCATACTAATAAATTATTTAAAATAAATCAATCCATATTTTAAAATAAATCAATTCATTCTAATAAATTATTTAAAATAAATCAATCCATATTTTAAAATAAATCAATCCATACTAATAAATTATTTTAAAATAAATCAATCCATATTTTATAATAATTTATTTTAAAATAAATTATTTTAATAAATTATTTTAAAATAAATAACCTTATTAAATTATTTAAAATTATTTTAATAAATAGCCATATTTTATAATTGTTCTTGAAGAGGTTTGAAGACATTTGAAAACATAAAACTATGTATTCACCAAGAAGAGCTCGCGCAGATGTTAGAAGAGCTTCTGTCTTCTAAAAAATAAACGGTCTGCGAAGCCTAATGTATGTGCGTGATCTGGGAAGCCTAATGTTTGTACGTGGTCTGCGCGGCGCAGACATAAAAGGTTTGAAGAGGTGGAACAGTGCAAACAAACACAGGCTAAGTGTGTCAAATAATAATAAATAATTATTTATATTAATTATTTTGTTGAAGTTGTTAGGACTCCCGAATATATAATTATTTATATTAATTATATTATGGTCAAATTGTTCTAGTTAAAATTAGCTGACTCTATTCCCATATGTAATAGGGTGAGGGGGAGGTAGGATATTAGGCTGCCCCCAACGCCAGGTTGAGAGCAGCTTCCGTAGAAGATTTCCGGCAGTCTGAATTATGAATTGCTCACCGTGAGACTCGATCCCACGATTACAAGATTAAAAGCCTTACGCTTTACCAACTGAGCTGGACAGGCATTTCTTGAAATTAATTAATATCATTGTTTGGACTACCGAAGATATAATTAATTATAATAAAGTCTGGTAAAAAAATTATTTATAATCAATAGACAAGACTTATATTTAGTCAGGAGAACCACACATTGAATATATAATTATTTATAATCAATAGACATGACTATATATATATATATAGTCAATGTCTCAAAGGAGGACCACACATTGAATATATAATCAACAGAGAAGACAAATTTTCAACGAAAAAAATATCAACAGAGAAAATAAATTTTCAAAAAAAAAAACAATGGAGAAGAAAAGTTTGATATAACTCAACAACGTATAAATTCAAACTCTATGATATATATAGTCAATGTCTCAAAGGAGAACCACACATTGAATATTTAATCAACAGAGAGACAAATTTTCAACAACAAAAATTATCAACAGAGAAAATAAATTTTCAAAAAAGAAAAATCAACAGAGAAGACAAATTTTCAAAACAAAAAAACAATGGAGAAGAAAGTTTGATATAACTCAACAACGTAGCAACTCAAACTCTGAGACATGGATTATTGTTGAAAGAATTCGAGATAAGTTGATGATATCAAGTTTTGAATTTAATTTGAAAATTGTATATCTTCCTCTAATATTTAATTTGATTCGATTTTAAAAAATCTTGTTTATTTTAAAATCAATCTAAAATTTAAAAATAAAAATTCATTTTAATCTTAATCAACTCGACTGTAAACCTTTGAAACCCTAAATTCATTAAACTAAAACTAAAATTGTATATAACAGAAAACATGAAAAAATAAAATTCTGAAAAACAAAGAAAAAAATACTCATATTTTCAGTAGGATGGTTTTCCACAATTGAAAGTTATTTTCGATGATTTCAAACTTTATTAATGAAAAAACAATATATAAAGAAGAACAAAGTAAATGAATAGAACGATCTGAACTAAATTCATGGACATCAAGAATTTTTCAATGAAATGAACACCTAACTCTAAATAAAGAGACTTGAAATGTTGTTGGAAAAATTTGGAGTTTAACGATGACCTTCTATGTTGGCTAGTAGTGTAGCAATTGAGGATTTTAGGATTTTTGATAATTTAGAATAGAGAGATGAGAGAATTATTGGAACAAAGAGAATAAAGAAGGAAAAATGAAGAATTAAAATTAAAAAGAGAAAATAACCTCAGTGACCGAAAATGTCTTATAATATACGATTTTAACCAATTTTTTTTGGATTTGCCAAAATGACCAACAAAATCGCAACGCGATCTTAAATTCGCAACGCAAACTCTAATTTTTCAACTCAGTTTCCAAATTCGCAACGCGAATATCCAGATTTGCAACGCGATTGTAAGATTCGCAAAGTGATTTTGAAAAATGTGTTGTGATAGTTAAAATGTGTTGCAATAGTTAAAATGTGTTGCGAGAGTTTGAAAAACGTCTTGTTGCGATAGTGAAAAAGTGTTGTGATAGTGAAAAATCAAAAATAAGTTTACATTTTAACTATTCCAAATTCACGTGGAGTTTGAAACAATAAAGAATGTGTTGCGATAGTGTAAAAGATTCCCAAGCCATTTGTAAGATCTTAGTTTGAAACAATAAAGAATGTGTTGCGATAGTGTAAAAGATTCCCAAGTGTTTGCAATGCTCGATCCCACATAGTATTGGAAACACTATTGGGAATGGGTATTTAAGGCTGGATTTCCCACTTCCTTGTTGAGTAGAAGAGAACAAAGGGGACTCTCGCGCACCGTCGCCGCCGCCGTCCCGTCCCGTCCCGTGGTCGTGGTCGTGGTCGTGGTCGTGGTCGTGGTCGTGGTAATACGTGTCTTCGACACGTCCGCGCGGATACTATCTTTTTAGAGAAAATTCTTAAGAAACAAATGCAATACCACCAGTCGTTGCGATTTTCCAAAATCGCAACGTGAACTTAGACTAACGTAACGAATTTGGACTAACGTAAATTTGGAAAATCGCATTGCGATTTTGTATTATCGTGATGCGATAGTCAGAATCGCGTTGCGATTTTGTATTATCGTCGCGTTGCGATAGTCAGAATCGCGTTGCGATTTTCTATTATCGCGTTGCGATAGTCATATTCGCATTGCGAATTTGGAAAATCGCAATGCGATAGTCAAAATCGCGTTGCGAATCTGGAAACTGATTTGCGATACTCGAGATCGCGTTGCGATTTAGAGATCGCATTGCGATTTTATTGGTCATTTTGGCAAATCGAAAAAAAATTGGTCAAAATCGTATATTATAAGGCATTTTCGGTCACTGAGGTTATTTTCAAAATTAAAAAATACATTTACAATATTTTAGGTTGGACTAACAACTAGTTGATCTAGTGGGATGAGATATTATATCACTTAAGAAAGGTCAAAGTTTTAAACCCTGATGTTTACATATTAAACAAACTAAGTTGGGAGAGTCGTCATTGCCTTTGCAGCACTCGATCGACATGTTGCGGTGGAGTATTAAGATAAGAATTTGGGAATGTGGTAACTAAGTTTTTTGGGTTGGTCTTGATCATTGATTTTGATATTTTGCATAACTGCCAGCAATAGATTACACCATTGAAATTTTTTATGAGTCGTGCTGGTTTGGATCTCTTCCTCTCTCTGTCGTCCTTGGAGGTGGGGGGATATTTTCGAAGAAATAGACTAGAATTCATGATTAATTGGGAAGATCCAATTTGTGCATGCTCCAAGGGATTGTAACAGAATGACTGATTATCTTGCAAAATAAGGTTCGAGTCGACAAGATTTTTTAAAGCGTGTTGGTAAGGTCTGTTGCCTTGCGAGTCGCTCTAGTTTGGATCTCTTCCCCTCTCTGTCATTCTTATAGGTGGGGGAAATTTTTGAAGAAATAGATTGGAATTCATGATTAACTGGGAAGATCCAATTTGTGCATGCTCAAAGGGATTGTAAGAGGATGACCGATTACCTTTGAAGGCAAGTTCAAGTAGACAAGATTTTTTAAATCACGTTGGTAAGGTCTGCTGCTGGTGCAAATGGTTATTGTATCTCACTGATGGTCCTTGATTCTTTGTTCTATTGGCTAGTCCATTCCTTTGTTGGATGTTGTTGGGTGTGGGTCCCACTATGTGGGGAACCCTTCACCAGAAATTGGGTTGCAACTTAAAAATGAGTTGCAACTTAGAATTGGGTGTAACTTAAAAATTAGTTGCAACTTAAAATGGGGTGCAACTTAAATGGGGTGTAACTAGGGGTGTAAACGAGCTAAGTCAAGCTCGAGTAGTGCTGAGTTCGACTCGACTCGAAAACTCACGAGCTTAAATTTTTAAGCTCGACTCGAACTCGAAATCCTGAATTGAAGCTCACGAGTAGCTCGAAATGAAAAAAAAATCTTAAACTTAACTCGATTGAAGCCTCAAACTTGAACTTGAATCTTAAATACATGAAAATCTTACTGTATTTAAAAAAATCAATACATAAATGTTAATATTATTAATAATTTATTTTTTAAAAATAAAATCTTAATATATTATATTTTCAAGCTGCTCACGAGCTTTTCGAGTTGAATATCAAGTAGCTCATTTCGGCTCGTTAAGAACTCGAGTCGAGTCCATTTGATACGGGTATTTATCGAGCCTTGATCGAGTCAATTTCGAATATCTCGCGATCTGTCTCGTCTCATTTACAGCCCTAATTGTAACTTTAAAAAGGGGTTATACCATGCATTTATTATCTTTGTCTTGACTTTGGTAGAAAGGCTCTTTGCTCTTTCTGTTGTGTGCGTGGTCAGCAAAAACAAAATCAGATACGAAAAAGTGTGAAAGAAGTTTCATTTCGTGAGAAACAAAGGGGAGAAAAACATATTTCAAAAGTTTGGTGCAACAGTGATCAACTCTTCGATTGGAAGTTCGTCTGTGGTTTGATTGAAATGATTTTTGGACAACAGCTAGGTGAAAAGGTGTTCTTGACTTTATACGACCAGATTTTTCATTCGAGTCTTGTAGCGTCGGAAATACATGTTTCAACAGGTTGCATTTTTGTCATGTTCTCGCATTTTTCTCTCTTTTGCTAAAGATTACTTGTTATTATCTTTGTTAGAGTTGTATGCTTGTTATAGGTTGGATATTATAATATTGTATTTGGACATTTGATAATAGTGGATCTTTTGATTAGATTCTAAAGTCTCGTGGTTTTTACCCTTGATTTAAAGGGGTTTTCTATGTAAAAAAATTGGTGTCTTGATTTCTTTGTGTTATGGTTGTATTGGTTGATTTGCGGTTTATTAGTGTTTCTAGAGAACATATTTTGTGGTATTATGTTTGCCATAATTGTTTACAGGAGTTATTGGGAGAGAAAGAACACTGATTGTGTTTCCACTTGTGTTCTGTTATTCGATTTCTTCCCCAACAAACTGGTATCAGAACTTGGCTATTATATTAGATAATTATTGATAATAATACAACCAATATGATTATGTTAAATGAAACGAATTATCAACTTTTACGGAATAAAATAAAATACTTGTTGTTTGTGAAGGCTTTGCACCTTCTTATCTTTGTTACTCAAAAACTCGATTCAAAAATTAATGAGGAATGAGAATTTGAGCATCAACAAGTGTGTGTCTTTATTCGAGAATTTTTTGAAGAGAATGTTTACAACCACATTGATCAAGAGACACATGCTGACACATTGTGGGAGAAGCTTGAAAGCTTGTATGCTTCGAGGTCAGATAATAACAAGTTGTTTTTTTTTAAAGAAAATGATGGTGTTGGAATACAAAGAAAGATCGTTTATAGCTTACCATGTTAGTCACTTTCAAAGTGTGATGAATCATTTGTTTAATATGAGTGTCAAATTTGATGATGAGATTTTAGGGTTTTGGTAGCTTGTTACTCTACCAGACTCTTGGGAGACGTTTTGTGTCTCGCTCATTAACTCTGCTCCACAGGAGATTATTACTTTGGATTTGGCTAAAAGTGGTGTGTTGAATAAAAAGGTTAGAAAAATATCTCAGGGCTCTATATCACAGTCTGAGGTGTT
This sequence comes from Hibiscus syriacus, assembly GCF_006381635.1. Taxonomy (NCBI): domain Eukaryota; kingdom Viridiplantae; phylum Streptophyta; class Magnoliopsida; order Malvales; family Malvaceae; genus Hibiscus; species Hibiscus syriacus. The sequence continues at coordinate 1,147,205 of NW_024062759.1, read as the reverse complement.
GGTTGTCGAGAACGAGGGAGAAACAAAGACAAAGACGGAAAGGGTAGAGATAAAAGCTGAAGCAAGTTAAGATCGAAATACAAGAATCTTGAGTGTCATCATTGTGGTAAGAAAGACCATATCAAGAAATATTGTTTCAAGTGGAAGAAATAGAACAAAAGTGGTGGAGATAAACACGATTGGAATGATGATGAAAAATCTAAGTGTGTTGCTACAGTTACTCATGATGATCCATTAGTTATTTGAGATGAGAATTTAGTCAACCTAGCATGCGACAAGACTAGTTGGGTGATTGATACTAGTTCTTCACTTCATGTCACGTCAAGGAGGAGTTTCTTCATATCTTATACTCCTGGTAATTTTGGGTATTAAAAATGGGTAATGACGGTTTGGTTTCGATTATTAGCATAAGAGGTGTTATCTTAGTGAGTAAAAAAAGAACAACGTTAACTCTCAAGGATGTCAGACATGCACCAGATATCCGTTTGAATTTGATTTCTACAGGAAAGCTTGATGGCGAGGGATTTTGTAAAACCTTCAGTGAGGAGCAGTTGAAGCTGACTAAAGGCTCCTTAGTTATGGCTCGAAGAAAGAAGAGATCAAATTTGTTCTTGATGCTAGCTTTGACTTCTTGAGAGATTGTGAATGTAATAGTAAATGACAGCTCAACTGAGTTATGGCATAAATGTTTTAGTCACATAAGTTAAAATGGGCTTAACTGTTTAGCGAAAAAGAATCAACTTTCAGGTTTAAAGAATGCTAAACTGAAGAATTGTGTTCATTGTCTAGCAGGGAAGTAAAGAAAAGTTTCTTTTAGAAGCATTCCACCTCATAGAAGATCAGATTTGCTAGAGTTGATCCATTCAGATGTTTTTGGTCCGATAAAGGTAATGTCAGATAGCGGTCCACTTTAGTTTGTGACTTTCATTGATGATTGTTCAAGAAAGCTGTGGGTCTACACTTTATAGTTGAAAGATCGAGTTTTTGAGGAGTTTAAACAATTTTAAGCATTAGTTGAAAGGGAAACATGGAAGAAGTTGAAGTGTATTTATACTAATAATGGTGACGAGTGACATGGAATCAGACATTAAAGAAACCACCAAAGACTCCACAGTTGAATGGTTTAGCTGAAAGAATGAACTGAATATTGATTGAGAGAGCCATATGTTTGTTGTCAGGTGCAAAGTTGCCAATATCATTTTGGGCTGAAATATTGAATACAGTGGCATATATGATTAATTTATCTCATAGTGTTCCTTTACGGGGTGGTGTACCAGATTGAGTTTGGTTTGGTAGAGGTGTGTCATATGATCACCTTCATATGTTTGGTTGTAAAACATTTGTTAATGTTCTAAAGGATGAAAAATCCAAGTTGGATGCCAAGACTCGACAATGCATCTTTATTGGTTATGGTCTAGATGGTGAGTTTGGTTGTAAACTCTATAATCCATTTCAGAAGAAGACCGTGAGAAGTTGAGATGTTGTCTTCATTGAAGATCAGACAACTGATGACATTGATAAGTCGGATAAAGCAAATTCAGAAGATAGTGGTGACTTGATCGACTTTAATTCGGTTCCCTTATACCCTTCCTCGGATCCTATTCATGGTAATGTGAATGGTAATGTTAATGATGACTAGTAAGATATAGATGACTTTGATGCTCTCATGGATGATTTTGTGAATGATCAACAAGCATCTATAGCTCTACCAATAGTTCTACTTCAGAGGTCTTCTAGAGATCGGCGATCTTCTGTCAGGTATTCTTCTGATGAGTATGTTCTTTTGACCGATGGGGGAGAACCTAAATATTATGAAGAGGTTGTGGAAAGTGAATTCAAAGATCAGTGGGTTGAAGCGATGAAAGAGGAACATCAATTCTTGCATGAAAACCATACCTTTGAGTTGGTGAAACTGCCTAAGCGCAAGAAAGCTTTGAAGAATTGGTGGGTTTATAAGTTGAAGCAAGAAAAGAAGTCTTCATGTTCATGATACAAAGCTAAATTGATTGTAAAGGGTTATACTAAAAAATGGATGGTTTTGAAGAAATATTTTCTCTGATTATAAAGATGTCCTCTATCATAACTATATTGAGTTTGACAGCTTGTTATGACTTAGAGGTTGAACAAATGGATGTGAAAACTGCTTTTCTTCACGGTGATTTAGATGAAGAGTTTTACATGGAGAAGCCGGAGTAATTTGCTACACAATGGAAAGAAGACTACGTATACAATATGAAGAAGAGATTGTATGGTTTGAAGCAAGCTCTTTGGCAATGGTACAAGAAGTTAAAGTCTGTTATGGGGAGAAAAGCTACAAGAAGACAACTTCTGATCATTGTGTGTTTTTCAAGAGATTCTCTAGTGATGATTTTATTATCTTTTTGCTTTATGTTGATGATATGCTTATTGTTGGTCATAATGCTTATGGAATTGAGAAGTTGAAGCAATAGTTGAGTAAATCCTTTGTGATAAAGGATTTGGGACCAACAAAGCAAATTCTTGGCATAAGGTTGACATGTAATAGAAATACAAAGAAATTATGGTTATCACATAAGAGGTATATTGAGAAGGTACTTCAGAGATTTAGTATGGACAAAGCTAAAGCACTGAATACTCATTTTTCTATACACTTCAAATTGAGTGTTAATCATAGTTCTTCCAAAGAAAATGAGAAAGAAGATATGCATCAAGTTCCTTACTCTTTAGTCGTGGGTAGTTTGATGTATACAATTCTATGCACGAGACCAAACTTGGCTTACATTGTTGGTATAGTTAGTCAGTTTCTTTCCAATCCAGACAATGATCACTAGAATGAAATAAAGTGGATTATGAGATATCTTTGTGGCACTTCTAACATGTAACTTTGTTTCGGCAATGAGAAACTTGTTCTTGTTGGATATAGAGATTCGTATATGACCGGAGACATTGACTCGATGAGATCTACTTTAGGTTACTTGATCACTTATGTAGGAGGAGTTGTGGCATGCAAATCGAGATTACAAAAGTGTGTTGCATTTTTCACTACCGAATCAGAGTTCAATGCAGGGACTGAAGTGTGCAAGAAGATGCTTTGGATGAAAAAGTTAGTGCATGAACTTGGTTTTACTCATGAGAGGTATGTCCTATATTGTGATAGTCAGAGCTTTATTCATCTAGGTAAGAACTCAACTTCTAATACTAGATCTAAGCATATTGATGTGAGGTACCATTGGATATGAGATGTTCTTGAAGCTAAGTTGTTAGAGCTTGATAAGATTCACACTGATGATAATGGTGCTAATATGTTAACAAAAGACTTACCAAGAGAAAAGTTTGAAGCATGCTGCTTGACCGGTATGGAGGCTTTCCCTATATAGTTGGAGAGGAGATTTGTTGGGCATGAGTCCCACTATGTTGGAAACCCATCACCAGAAAATGAGTTGCAAGTTAAAATAGGTCACAACTTCAAAATAGGTTGCAATTTAAAATGGTGTGCAACTTAAAAATGAGTTGCAACTTAAAAATAGGTTGCAACTTAAAATGAGGTGCAACTTAAAAATGGGTTTCAACTTTAAAAAGGGTTATGTTATGCATTTATTATTTTTGTCTTTTAATTTGGTAAAAAGGCTCTTTTCTCTTTTTCTTGTGTGCGTGGGCAGCCAAAGCAAAATCAATTTTGAAAAAGTGTGAGAGAAGCTTTATTTCGTGAGAAACAGAGAGGAAAAAAACAAATTTCAAAAGTTTGGTGTAGCAGTGATCAACTCTTTGATCAAAAGTCTATATGTGGTTCGATTAATATGATTTCTGGACAGGAGCTAGGCGACAAGGTGTTCTTAACTTTGTACGACCGGATTTTTCATTTAAGTCTTGTAGTGTCAAAAATACTCGTTTTTAGCAGGCTACGTTTTGTGTGATGTTATCCCATTTTTCTCTCTTTTGCTAAAGACTACTTGTTATTAGCTTCGTTAGAGTTGTATGCTTGTTATAGGTTAGATATTTTAGTCTTGTATTCGAACATTTGATAATAGTGGAGCTTTTTGATCGAACTCTAAAGTCTCGTGGTTTTTACCATTGATTTAAAGGAGTTTTCCATGTAAAAATATTGGTGTCTCGATTTATTTGTGTTGTGGTTGCATTGGTTAATTTGTGATTGATTAGTGTTGCTAGAGAACATATTTTGTGGTATTATGCTAGCCATGATTTTTTTACCCGAGTTATTGGAAGAGACAGAAAATCGATTGTGCTTTCGCTTGTGTTCAATTTTTCATTTTCTTCCCCAACTGATGTTACTTTTCGGTTGCAGAGGTGTTAAGTTTATAGGTGTTTGTTAGTTGCATATTATTTTCGTTTGCTGGGTATATTGATGTTAAGGTTGTAAGTGCATGTTGGATGTTGTATTTTGGTGTCTAGTTTATGTCACAGGTTTGTTCATGTTTTTCATGGATTAGAGTAGAGGTCAAAAGTGTTGTTTAACATGTGTCTCGTTTCAGGGTTGTAGTGTTGTTTGCAAGGCGGCGTGCCTTCCTTTCATTTCAAGGAGTACTCTTTTTATCCGTCTAAGTTTAAAGGGATTTTTGATGAGGCTCTTCGTCGGAAACATAGTCACTTTCAATAATAAAACGTACGAGTTTCTGAGAAAATAAATTCAAAAAATATATATATTTCAAGTTGAGATGGATCAAATAGTTTTTATCGTAAATCTGACTATGACTCAAATTTAATTATCACTCTTTCATAACTGTCTCAAATCTGAATTTTAAATAAAAACTGATATTATAAAATCATATCAAATTAAAATCTTTCAAATTTGAATCTCGATTTAATCCTAAGAAAACAAACTCAAATAGAGTTAGGAGTTTTTTTCTTGTAAAATTTATGTTTAATTTTTTTATAGAATTATTTCTTTGTTGATATCCTCTGGTTAATCGTAGCCAACGATAGGTTAGCTGACTTCAAACTTGACTTCAGTGGTAAAATCTAATGTTATTCTTCTTAAAGATTTTATGTTCAATTAACTGCATTTAATAAATTAAGAAAATTTATGCAGATATTATATTGTATTCACTTTAAATTATTAAAAAAATAATTGAAGTAGAAATAAAGAAATGCAAGTATTGTGCGTATATTTTGTGTATGAAAAATTTCCAGCAGTGCTGCAATCCATCTCCATATTTCTATATAAATCCCCGAAAAGGGGGAATCGATCCACAGCTTCAAACCTTTTACTCTTCAATAACAATGGATAGTCTTCTATTTCCCTCAATTTTCATCTTGCTTGCTCCTTTTCTCTTGTCAGCATTATTCAAAATAGTTAAGAAAATGAAAAACATAGATTCAAACATGAAGCTGCCACCAGGGCCATGGAAATTGCCCATTATAGGCAACCTCCATCAGCTAGTGAAATTCGGATCACTACCTCATCAGATTCTGAGAGATTTGGCCAATCAACATGGACCCTTAATGCACCTACAGCTCGGTGAACTCTCCACCGTCGTCGTTTCATCAGCACAGATGGCCAAAGAGGTCCTGATAACACATGGTGTTGTCTTTGCTGGCAGACCTTATGTGGCTGCTATAGATGCTGTTACTTATGGTTCCAGGGACATTTCCATGGCACCCTACGGCAATTACTGGAGACATGTACGGAAAATTTGTACGGTGGAGCTTTTAACAGCCAAAAGAGTGCAGTCGTATGAATCAATCAGACAGGAGGAGGTTTCAGCACTTGTGAAATCCGTGTCTTCAAACCAACGCTCGCCAGTCAATCTTAGCAAGCAGATTTTTTCATTGACATATAGGATCACATCCAGAGCAGCATTCGGCTACACATCCGATGGCCATGAATCATATTCAGAAGTTGTGGAAAAATTAACAAAGCTGGGTTCTGGGTTTGGACTTGCAGACATGTATCCATCTTTTAGAATGCTTGAACATATTAGTGGAATGAAGCAGAAAGTTGAGGCTTTGTTTCAGCAGAGTGATAGGATACTTCAGGGCATCATTGATGAACACAGGACCAGACTGGAGACTGGAAAAACAGGTGAAGAAGAAGAAGCCAAAGAAGACTTGGTCACAGCTCTTTTGAAGATTCAGCAACTAGGCGGCCTTGAATTTCCCCTAGCTGACCAGGAAATCAAAGCAATCGTTTTAGTTAGTATCTCCTTCTTTTTGGTTCCATAAATATGCATATTTTACTTTTAAAGCATGAATTAATGTTGGGACATAATTTGTTAGGATATTTTCGCCGGAGGGGGTGAATCATCATCAACAACTGTAGAATGGGCAATGTCAGAAATGGTGAGAAATCCAAGGGTGTTAAAAAAGGCACAATATGAGGTAAGACAAATCTGTCATGAAAAAGGAGATGTGGATGAAGCAAGTATTAAAGAACTAAAATACTTGGCATTAGTTATCAAAGAAACCTTAAGGTTACACCCTCCATTTCCTTTGTTACTTCCCCGAGAAAGTCGAGAGAATTGTGAAGTCAATGGATACCAAGTTCCCTTAAAGACTAAAGTCATAATCAACGCATGGGCTATAGGAAGAGATCCAAAGTATTGGAGTGAGGCCGAAACATTTCATCCCGAAAGATTCTCCAATAATTCCATCGATTTCAAAGGAACAGATTTGAATTTCATTCCATTTGGTGCAGGAAGAAGAGTGTGTCCAGGCATTTCATTTGCACTCCCGAACGTTGAGTTGCCTTTGGCAAAATTGCTTTTCCATTTGATTGGAAACTTCCGAATGAAATGAAGAACGAAAACTTAGATATGACTGAAGACTTTGGTGTGACTATGAGTAGGAAAAATAGTTTAATCTTAGTTCCAACCGCATCATTTCGATCATATTAGTTGTGGACACTTTATACTTATTATGTACGATTCTCGGAATAACTTGTTATGCAAAACTATGTTATTTTAGAATTAATAAAATAGAATAAAAGAATTATGCTTAGCTTGATATATATCATTTAATTGTTGTTATCTCTCTAAAATAATATAATAATGTGCAGGAAATAACTTACTTCAGTGGTTAAAAGAATTGTTGTTGTTCCTAGAGTTCATGGTTCGAGCACCGACGACTGCAATTGTGATTAGACGTTTATTATCAAATAGTTAAGAGTATTTAGAACATATATTACTTTCAAATTATCAAGGCAATTCTCACATTCGAATCTAGAATCACATTCGAATTATCAAGGCAATTCTCAACTTAAAATTTCAAATTAAGGGTCTGTTTGTTTCCCGTAATTGGAATTACGGAATTGGTTTTCCCTGAATTTTCGTGTTTGTTTCACGTAATTCGTTTTCCGGAAAATGTTTTTCCGTGTTTGTTTCACGTAATTTGTTTTTCGAAAAACGCTTTCCCGTGTTTGTTTCACGTAATTCGTTTTCCGGAATGTAATTCATTTTCCTAGTAACAGAATTTCCTTTGTGTTTTCTGTAAAATGACTTACGGATTCATTTTCCGTAAGTCATTTTCCGAACTTTTCACTTCAAAGCAAAAATACTCAAAATAATTTTATTTTATGAATTTAATTTTAATAAAATATTTTAATATCATTTTCATCAAAATATTAATTATTAAAATATTTAAAATATATTTATTAATATTTATAATAATATAATATTATATTTTTAATATTATATAAAATAATTAATTATATTATAATAATTTTTAAAAAACTCTTCAACTAGTGGAAAAAATGTTTAAATAACATCTTCCAAACATCATAAAACGTTTTCCAGAAATGTAATTTATTTTCCAGAAATGTAATTCATTTTCCAGAATTTAAATTCCAGTAATTCATTTTCCAGAAATTCAAATTTCAATAATTCAAATTCCAGTAATTCAAATTTCGGAAAACCAATTACATGCAACTAAACAGACCCTAAATGTTTAAAAGTCGACTAATAAATAGAATCTAGAATACCATTGATATAAAAAGCAAAACGTAATGCAACTATTCAACTAAAAGTAAATACCAGAAGTAATACAAGCCAACATAAATATGACAGTGTTTATGTTATTTTTCGATCGCCATTAACATTACATGATATAGTAATGTACATGAAGCCGCAGATAATAATATTTTTTTTTGAAAGGATTTTGTATGGTATTAGATGAAAATACATACAAAATGGGATAAGACATGGACCTCGTTAATGTTGGGAAATAAACTGAGTACGAGTAATTTCCCTATAACCAGATTAGTGAGAATGCAAAATAAAAGCGGAAAAATAATACCCGAAATTGATAACGGAGTTCAGCCAATTACGCCTACATCTTCGGACTGCTGCAGATCTTTTACTAAAGAGAAAATTTACAGGTGTTTACAAAAACACTCACATCTCACAAGAGAACTCTCTAAACTCTTTAGTATTGAGAGTAAGAAATGATTTTGGGATGATTTTGAAACTAAATGAGATAGGGTATTTATAGTTGAATCTAGAGGACTAATCTTATAAATACCCTAAAGTTTAATGACTCAATTTAGTGATTATCTCTTGCCCAAATTCAATAAAATGGGCTGCCTAACTTTGAAATCAAAACAGCCCCTTTTTTTACTAATTAAAAGCAGCCGGTGGTTTTTTAATTTTCAACAATCTCCCACTTGAAGATGATTTTAATCTGTATTCACACCTCGATCGATGCAGCAGTATTTCTGGTCTTGTTATTCTAACATGCCAACTAAAGTTGAACACAACTTCAGTTTGTTCGTATCCCATCTTCTAGAAGAGACCGGATAAAATGATATCTCAATTGTATGTGCTTCGTCCTGGAATGAAAAGACGGATTCTTCGCTAGATGGATAGAACTTTGACTATCGCAATACAAGACATTGTTTTCTTGTTTCTTGCCTAACTCTTCCAAGAAACTTTGGAGCCAAACCATCTCCTTGCTGGCTTCCATAACAACGACATATTCTGCTTCAGTTGTGGAGAGAGCAACTATCTTCTGTAGTTGAGAAACCCAACTCACTACAGTACCTCATAGAGTATAGACATACCCTGTAGTGCTCCTTCTGATGTCAAGATTTCCGGCTAAGTCAGCATCTACATAGCCTGTCAATATCGTATCTCCACCTTTGAAACAAAGTGTTTTGTTTGTGGTACCCTGCAGTTATCTGAGGATCCATTTAACTGCTTCCCAGTGTACCTTGCCAGGATTATTCATGTACCTGCTAACATCTCCCACTGCATGAGCAATATCTGGTTTAGTACAAATCATGACATACATCAGACTTCCAATTGCTGAGGCATACGGCACCTTCACCATGTGTGCATGTTCTTCCTCCGTCTTTGGTGACTGTTCTTTGGAGAGTCTAAAAGGAACACCTAAAGGTGTACTTACTGGTTTAGCATCTTTCATGTTGAACCTGGAGAATACTTTGTTGATGTACTCAACCTGTGATAACATCAAAGTCCCCGACTTTGTGTCTCTCTTAATCCTCATCCCAAGAATTTGTTTTGCAGCGCCCAGATCCTTCATAGCAAACTGCTTCGACAATTTTTGCTTCAAGTTTATAATCTCTTGCATGTCTGAGCCTGCAATGAGCATGTCATCAACGTACAATAATAAAATAATAAAGATGTTGTCGAACCTCTTGATGTAGCAACAATGATCTGCTTGGCATCTGGTAAAACCACTACTACTCATGAAACTATCGAACTTCTTGTACCACTGTCTAGGAGCTTGTTTTAAACCATACAAGCTCTTCTTCAACCTGCATACCAGGTTTTTCTTGTCTGCCTCTATGAAGCCTTATGCCTGCCTCATAAAGATTTCTTCCTCCAAATCACCATAAAGGAAAGCTGTCTTTACATCTAACTGCTCAAGAAGTAGATTTTCTGTAGCTACAATTTTCAACACCAGTCTAATTGTTGACAGTTTTACGATTGGAGAGAAAATTTCATTATAGTCAATACCTTCTTTTTGCTGAAAACCTTTGACAACCAATCTCACTTTGTAGCGTTTGCTCCCATCGTGCTCCTCTTTGATCCTGTAAATCCACTTGTTGTGGAGCGTTTTCTTGCTTGGTGGTAATTCAGCTAATTCCCATGTCTGATTTGACATAAGCGAGTCCATCTCATCTTTCATGAAAGACTCCCACTTGACTGAATCCTCCACCTACATTGCTTCATCATAGCACTCTGGTTCACCATTGTCAGTCAGCAACAAGTAGTGCAAAGAAGGCGAATAACGCTGGGTTGGTTTAGGAATTCTGAAGGAGCGTCTCAGTTTTGGTGTGCCTGGTTCTTGTTGACTACTTCAGGATTGATCTGAACATCATTTCTAGAAATCTCCTCAAACTTAGCAAATTCCTTTGTTTCAGCTTTGGTATTGGAGCTACTTGATTCTATGGTTGACATGTCTTTGTACCATCACATTCTCATTGAAAATGACATCTCTGCTTCTGATGATCTTTCGATTTTCGTAGTCCTAAAACCGATAACCAAACTCATCACCACCATAACCAATAAAGATGCATTTATTGGACTTGGCATCAAGTTTTCTTCTTTCAGCAGAATTTATGTGTACATAAGAAATACAACCAAACACTCTTAAGTGTGAAAGGTTTATTTCTTTCTTGCTCCAAACTTCCTCTGGTATTCCACCATCCAAGGGAATCGAGGGCCCACGGTTGATCAGATAAGCTGCAGTGTTGATAGCTTTAGCCCATAGAAATTTGGGCAAGCCCACATGTATCCTCATACTTCTGGCACGTTCATTCATAGTTCTGTTCATGCGCTCTGCTACGTCATTCTGCTGCGGTGTCATGGAAATTGTTGTCTCCATCTTGATCCCATTGTTTGCATAGAAATCTCTGAATCTACTATTTCTGTACTCTCTTCCATTATCATACCTCAACCGCTTGACTTTCAAACCAGTCTCATTTTTCACCATGGACTTCTATTTTCTGAAGGTATCAAAGACTTCTGCTTTTTTCTTCAGAAAATAAACTCACATATTCCTTGTAGAATCATCGATGAAGGTGACATAATATAGTGAGCCTGCAAGAGATGGAACTGGAGATGGTCCCCATACATCAGTATGAACCAACTCTAACTTTTCTGCCTTGGGTGTCTTGCCAATCTTTGCAAAACTGACTTTCTTTTGTTTGCCAAAGATGTAATCCTCGCATAGTCTGACATCTACACTCTTTAAATCCGGCAGCTTCCCTTTTGACAAAAGTGTTTTCATCCCTTTTTCGCTCATATGGCCAAGCCTTTGGTGCCATGGGTTTGATTTTCCATCAGCATCTTCTACTACAATGATATTCTCTAAATTTGAGGTTACATAGAGAGTACCAGTCATCTTACCACGAGCAATGATGAGTGCTCCTTTGGTAATCTTCCATTCACAGCCTGAAAAGGTTGTACTATATCCTTCTCCATCAAGATGTCCTATAGAAATCAAATTTCTTTTGAGGCAAGGAATATGTCTCACTCTTTTCAGCTTCCAGGTGGTCTGGTTTGGCAACTTTAGTCGGATGCCTCCTTTTCCGACGATCTTCAAGGTTTCATCATCAGCTAGATAAACCTTCCCAAAATCACCGCTGACACAGTTCTCCATGATTTCTTGACATGGGGTGGAGTGGAAAGATGCCCCTGAATCCAAGATCCATGATTCAATCAAACTGTTGACGCTTAGAATCAAGGCATCACCTGTCTCCTCTGTCATGTTGGTAGATTCCTGTGCGCTGATATCTTTCTTTAGTGCTCGACAATCTCTTTTAAAGTGACACTTCTTGCCACAATTATAACAGGTAAAATCTTTCTTTCCCATTCTTGATTTTCTCATTCTGGATTTCGATCTGCCACGATTTGAATTTCTTTATGAAGTTCTCCCTCTAGACTCCGTATGTAAGGCTGAAGAGGTTGATGCTTCACCCGATTCTCTCCGTCGAATTTCTTCACTCAATACCAGATCCCGAACATCGTCGAATTTCAAATTGTTGTTTCCTGACGAGCTGCTGACTGCTGTAACAGTAGCATTCCAACTGTCTGGTAGAGATGATAAGAGAATTAAAGCTCGAATTTCAGCATCGAATTCAATTTCCACGGAACTAAATTGGGTTGTGATTGTGTTGAGTTCATTTAGGTGTTGAGCCACTGATGTCCCTTCCGCCATCCGCAAATCGAATAATTATCTCATCAAGTGAAATTGTTCAAGTGAACTTTGTTTGAGGTCGATGACTTCTCATACATACTGGAGAGAGCCTCCATAAGACTCGTCATGGTCTTTTTCTTTGCTATGTTCAAAGCAACATTACGGGATAACGTCAGTCGAATAACTCTGAGGGCTTGTCTGTCTAGAAGAGCTCAATCTTCATTCTTCATGCCCTCTGGTTGCTTTCCTGAGAGAGGTTGATATAGATTTTTCTGGTACAGAAAATTTTCAATCTGCATTTTCCAAAAGCCAAAGTCCGCACCATCGAACTTTTCAATTTTCACCTTCCCTTCGTCTGCAGCCATCGCTCCCACTCGATCTGGCTTCGTTTGGATCGTTTTGACAATTCTTACAAACCACCGTGTATTAGAACACCTCCGTCGATAAATTCGTATCGCTGACAAAATTTTTACTATTTACGAAATTTACTATTCACGTAATATTAATGAATAGTAATCTCGCAAAAAAATTGACAAAATTCCAACCAAAAACTCTGATTACCAGATGTTGGGAAATAAACTGAGTACGAGTAATTTCCCTATAACCAGATTAATGAGAATGTGAAATAAAAGCGGAAAAATAATACCCAAAATTGATAACAGAGTTCAGCCAATTACGCCTACGTGTCCGGACTGCTGCAGATCTTTTACTAAAGAGAAAATTTACAGGTGTTTACAAAAACACTCACAACTCACAAGAGAACTCTCTAAACTCTTCAGTATTGAGAGGAATAAATGATTTTGGGATAATTTTGAAGCTAAATGAGATAGGGTATTTATAGTTGAAGCTTGAGGACTAATCTTATAAATACCCTAAAGTTCAATGACTCAATTTAGTGATTATCCCTTGTCCAAATTCAATAAAATGGGTTGCCTAACTTTGAAATAAAATCAGCCCCTTTTTGACTAATTAAAAACAGCCGGTGGCTTTTTAATTTTCAACAGTTAAAAAAACTCTTACACCTAAATGGAGGAAAAAGAGTACACTATGAATTGTCGGAAGAGTGTTATTTAACAAGCCAAATAAAACAACCACCGACGGGGAGGCAATCAAATAGACAAGAGGCTGGTTTACAACAACACAACTAAACCTGCTGCAAAAGAGAAGTAAGGTAATGAAGATACTTTGAATATAGAACGAATAGTAGCAAGGAGAGACCACGCCATACCACTATGGAAATTTAAGCTAGGTTCACCAATTCAACAGTAGCAAACAGTGCAACTAAAATAAGCGATTAGACTACACAACTCAATTATCAACAGAAAACCCACAACTAGTCATCATCAGCAAAACTCATACCACCATCAGGACCAGTGACCTCTTACGCCTACCACACCAATATCTAACCACGACAGTATGAACCAAAAGCAAAATGAAAGCCGAAACATAGTCATACGCTGTTTACAGAAACGATCAACATACCCTAGCCATAGTAGCTTTAGGATATCAAACAAAATCAGTAATAAGAGGAAATGAAAACGGCCATTTACAACTGCCCCAGAAACCAATTCTTAAGATAGCCAAATCAAAATTTGGTTCGAACGCCACCTTTTATGGTTAAAAATGGCTTCATTACGACAAAACCAAATAGTCCAAATAAACCCAAAAAAACCAAATTCCAGATTGGTTTAACCGATTGACGTAAAACAAGACTACTCTAAACAAGCATCAATGATTTCATATTAACCTGGCATGACGAGATTGATATTCCACATTGAAACCCATTTCTGCCAAACTCCCCATCTAATTGTGCAATGGCAGAACAAATGCATGACTGATTCTTGCTCCATGTTTTAGAAAGGACACATATTGACTCAACCTTAGACACTTCTCTTTTCAGCAGCTCTACATGAACCGGAACTCTATGTTGAACAACCCTCCATACAAAGGCTTCAACTTTCAGGGCACCAAATTAGCCCAAATCAGCTTCCATATTGAATCATTCTCACAACCCATTACTGACATAGAACGATAGAAATTGCTTGGGGTATATTGCTCCGAGGTGGCGTTAATCAAGGCCAAATGATCTCTACATGTTGAGCCGACACAGCTCTATTATCCCACAAGTCTAATTCCCATTCAAAAAAAGGTCTCTTGACAGCAATATTCCAAACCCATACTCCATCAATACTATTACCGAACTCACTAGCTTTGTCAAATTTTTTAACATCAATATTGAAAATTCTAGGAAAAGATAGCCTAAGGGGCGATAAATCAGTCCACTTATCCTCCCAGAAATCAATAAGATTGTCAGAACCGACTACAAGCTTGAGATTTTTAGAAAATACATCATCATTAACTGCTAAGGGGCTAGTGATATTCTTCCATATCCAAGATACCTTCCTGGGATGCAGTAGTTTTGGCACCAAAGACAAACAATCATATCCATATTTGGTAACAATAATCTTACGCCACAAGTTCTGCATCTCCCTCCCAAACCTCTAAACCCACTTATTAAGGATCAATTTTTCAACCTCATGTCAAAGACGCCTATACCACTGTTCTCCCATTTAACCCAGTGAATTGTTCTTTCCGTGTTCGCTCCCCAGATAAAATTAGCCATCAGTTTATTCAGCTTAGAGGCTATAGACGAGGCATCTAGAACAAGGATAAATAATAAGTCGATAAGTTGGCAAGAACTGATTTAGCCAATATTAACCGACCATCGAAAGACAATAACTTCCCTTTCCAGCCATCAAGTCTTGACGAGAATTTATCCACCACAGGCTTCCAAAGATCAATCGAATTTCTTGTGGGACCTAAGGACAGACCCAGATATTTTGTAGGAAACCTATCATGGCCACATTTAATACATTCAGCCCAACGAGCTAGGTGCCCTTCGTCAACATTAATACCATAAAGATTAGATTTCCGGAGATTGAGTTTCAGACCAGACACCACTTCAAAAATACGAAGAATTCTCTTCATATTAACCACTGGTTCCAGCTTCGCATCAGAAAATATGATCCAATCATCTGCAAACTGAATATGGGAAATGCTTATATCACTCAAACCTGCCGACACACCTTTCAGCAATGACACACCTCTTCAGCTTTCTCAACAAGCAACTAAGAGCCTCTACCACTAAATTAAAAAGCAGGGGCATCCTTGCCTAAGACCATGACTTATCTTAAACCAATTTGACGGGGAATCATTAACCAATACTGCAATAGAGGCATAAGAAATTAACATACGGATCCAATTTCTCCACTTCGTCCCGAAACCCATTTTCTTCAAAAC
The DNA here is from genome assembly GCF_006381635.1 of Hibiscus syriacus. Classification (NCBI taxonomy): domain Eukaryota; kingdom Viridiplantae; phylum Streptophyta; class Magnoliopsida; order Malvales; family Malvaceae; genus Hibiscus; species Hibiscus syriacus. The sequence continues at coordinate 1,131,812 of NW_024062759.1, read as the reverse complement.
AAAGTCTAAAAAGTCCCAAACTACAGTGTCATAGGCTTTCTTGAAATAGACCTTAAAAATTACAGCTTGTCGTTTTCTTCTATTCTGTAACCCCAGACCCGGTATGTAAGTTAGACCAAAACCTAAGTGGTCACATATCTCATTCAGAGTTTTTTTTACAACTTATAATACATTAGATATAACATAGAACAAAATATAAATAATACAGATATATCCAAAACGATAGCAAATACATGTCACCAAACACAATTGAAAAACATATAGAGATATACGTTCGTACAAAATAAATAGTTGATCTCCCCTAATGCCAAATCTGCTAGTTTACGGTCTGCTGTTATCTGAAAAAGGTAAAAACTATAGAATGAGCTAAAAAGCTCAGTGTGATCCATACAGTGTATATAAAAACATACTGATAAAAATATTCCAATAAAGTCGGTTTATGCAATCATATCGTTAAAAAAATATGAACACTACCCCCAGCCCATCACAACATAATGTGTAGGTTCCCCAGAACCATACACCCAGCCCACACAACAAATAAGGCCCTGAGCACAAAGCCTAGGAACATGCGGATATACTTCCTTTAACAATACCCCCAATGATAGAGATGTTCATGAATGTATTTGAATGAAAACAATGATTAATTCTTTAAAACATAAAAGTATTCATGCTTAAAAATCATATACAGAAATACGGAAATTAGAAGACAAATCAGTAGTATACAGAATTTCAGATATTAGATAATTAATATTCAGAAAATCGGTATAAAATACTGTAACTAGAAATCATATCAGAAATACGCGGTAAATCAGATATCAGATACATAATATTCAGATATATATTTTAAAACAGAAATAATTAACACTTTCGGGAAACAAACATGTACCAGTCTGAGAAATCAGATAGGGAAGATTATTACTGGGTTTTTCGATCACGCTCTGCTGCAGCGCTAGATCCTACGAATTGGAAAAATCCATATTGGAATCCTAATATAAATAATATACGGAAACCTACGTGTAATTCTCGTAGTACGCGGTTCAGGCTAATCTAACGAACGGATAACACCGGACCTAACTGATCCTTGCTCAGGTGAAACACGAGTACCTTCATAAAATATTTTTATTGAATCAATTCCTTAACCAAATCTCAAATAAATAATCAAAATATTATAATATTAAGACTTTTGGGTTTACAAGCTCGATTCGGGAATTTCGGGTCAGAATTTTGCAAAACGGACTTCAGAATCGGATTCAGAACGTCAAAAAACATTAAATATGACCTTTCGAAATTTTGAATTCTTGTTCAAAACCAAAGTCAACGGTTTTGATTGACGATTTGAAGACTTTCGGGTTTGAATTTGGTGAAACCGACCCCAAAAAGGGATTCGAGACATCAAAAAATGTCAGGATAAGTATACTCGAAAAAAGATTAACGGTCGTTTAAAAGCTGGTCAAAGCTGGTCAAAGTTTTGGTCAAATAAGGTCAACAAACTGTCAACCATTTTACAGAAATAGCACACTTTTTTAAATAATTACTAAAATAGTACCTATTTTGAATTAATTACTAAAATAGCACCTATTTTGAATTAATTACAAAAATAGCACCTATTTCGAATTAATTACTAAAATAGCACCTATTTCGAATTAATTACTAAAATAGCACCCGGTCAACGATCAACGATCGGGTCGGGTCAACGAGTCAGTCAACGGTCGAGTTGGGTCAACAGTCGGTCGGGTCGAAACCGATCAAAACCTTTAAAAACCAGTCAAACCGGTTATTTTTGCCTTCCCCACGCACAAAGGCGGCGCGTGCGGCATCTATAAGCGTCGAAAAATTTAAAGAAAAATTTTTAAAAAATTTTTTGAGCGATTTCGAGATACTTACAAAGCTCTGTTCAAATTTTTGAACGACGGAGAGCTCGATTTCAACAAACCGAAAACTTTGACTGCTTCACCTCCCCACGCGCCACCGTCGACAGAGACCAAGGATGATACCGGCGGACTCGGAACGGCACAAGGAACACGATGGGGCGGGAGGTGTTGAAAACAGAGCAACGATCGGCGATGAATTTAGGATTTTCTCGTCGATGGAGCTAAAAAAACGTCGAGACTTTGACCTAAAATTCCCGGCGTTTGGCAGCGTTTGACTTCAATTAATATAAGGGTTTTATTTCTCGCTCGATGACGAACACGATGGTGGTTTTAAAATGAATATCAGAATTCGGACGGCGTCGAATCGGGTTTGGAAGGAGAGGTTAGTGGGGAGGAATTTTAGCAAATTATGCTTATGAATTCCCCTCGTAATTCTGATTCAAAGCATTTAATAGAGTGTCTGCCGACACTTTTTGGGTAAATTCAGGGCTTAGTCCCTGAATTTCCTTAAACTCTACAACAACCTACAAGTTTTGAAAACTTTCAATTTAGTCCCCAAATTTTCACCAATTACACAATTAAATCCTCAAATTTCAATTAAATATTTTTTTTAAAATTCCGGGTTATTACAATTCTCCCCCTCTACAAGAAATTTCGTCCTTGAAATTTACCTTATAAAAATAGATGAGGAAATTGAGCCTCCATTGACTCCAATGTCTCCCAAGTAGCTTCTGAGGGGCTACGATTACTCCACTGAACTTTGACCATTGGAATACGTCTATTCCGAAGAACTCGCTCATCCCTCTCTAAAACTGAATAGGCTCCTCCTCATATGACAAATCTGGTCTCAGCTCTACCTCGTCAACCTGAATGATGTGATCCGGATCTGGACGGTATCGCCTAACATAGACACATGAAAAAAATCATGAATACGACTGAGCTGGGGAGGCAACTCAAGCTGATAAGCAACAGGTCCAAATTTCTTCAAAATACGATACGACCCAATAAATCGCGGACTCAATTTACCCTTACGTCCAAATCTCAATACCTTCTTTCATGGGGATACCTTGAGAAAAACCTGATCTCTAACCCTAAACTCAATATCCTTACGTCGCTTATCTGCGTATATTTCTGCCTATCAAATGCCTCTTTTAAGGGATCACAGATTAATCTGACAGTATCTTCAGTCTCTCGAATCAAGTCTGGACCCAAAGTTTTTCTATCATGCAACTCTGTCCAACATATAGGAGTACGACATCTACGTCCATAAAGAGCCTCGTACGGTGTCATACGAATACTTGCCTGGTAACTATTATTGTAAGCAAACTCAGCTAATGGCAAGAAATCTTCCCAACTACCACGAAAATCAATCACACAACCCCGTAACATATCCTCCAATACCTGAATTACTCGCTCAGACTGTCCATCAGTTTGAGGATGAAAAGATGTACTAAAATTCAAATGAGTACCCAGAGCCTCGTGCAAAGCCTTCCAGAACCTGGAAGTAAACCTCGGATCTCGATCAGATATGATAGACAACGAACACCATGAAGTCTAACGATCTCAGAAATGTACAACTTAGCCAGTTTGTCTAGAGAATAATTAATCCGGATAGGGATAAAGTGCGATGTCTTGGTGAGTCGATCATCACCCAAATAGAATCCTTTTTAGAATGAGTCAAAGGAAGACCAGTAACGAAGTCCATCGTAATGCGCTCCCATTTTCACTCAAGTCAAACACCTCGCCATAAAATTTGAAATATTTTTCTTTATACCAGTCCAAAAGTACCGCTCTTTGAGATTATTATACATTTTGTCCCCGCAGGATGCATAGCATAAGGACTACTATGAGCCTCCTGAAGAATAATCTATCTCAACTCATCATCTTTAGGGAACAGTAACGACCGTGAAAACATAAAATACCATCCTGATCTACCGTATATTCCGAACTCGATCCCTGCTTAACTTGTTCAATAATGGGAAGCAATGAACTATCCAGAAGTTGTTTGGTCTTAATCTCCTCGGCCAAAGTGGGTTTAACCTGCAACTCTGCTAACAAATTGCTATCATCAAATAAACTCAATTTGGCGAATAAGGCTCTGAGATCTGATATCGCCTTACGGCTCAAGGCGTCTGCCACTACATTAGCCTTCCCTGGATGATATTCTATCTCAAAATCATAGTCCTTTAGAAGTTCCAACCAGCAACGCTGTCTCAAATTCAATTCTTTCTGGGTAAGCAGATACTTCAGACTCTTATGATCAGTATAGATATAACACTTTTCTCCGTAGAGATAGTGTCTCCAAATCTTTAAAGCAAAAACCACGACAGCTAACTCCAGATCGTGAGTAGGATAGTTACGCTCGTGCGGCTTTAATTGACGTGGCGTATAAGCGACAACCTTTCCATCTTGCATCAAAACACATCCTAATCCAGAATGAGAAGCATCACTGTAGACAGAAAAATCTTTCCCAGATTCAGGCTGAATCAGCACTGGGGCTTGAGTTAGAACAATCTTCAGTTTCTCAAAGCTAGCTTGTTGGTTTTTCGACCAGACAAATAGAACATCTTTCCTCAATAGTTTCGTTAGAGGAGCTACAATAAGGGAGAACCCCTCAACGAAACGACGGTAGTAACCAGCTAAGCCTAAGAAACTACGGATCTCAGAGACGTTCCTGGATTGCTTCTAGTTCAAATAGCCTTCACTTTGCTCGGATCCACCCGAATAACATCAGCAGAAACGATATGTCCAAGAAAAGTCACTTCGCTGAGACAAAACTCACACTTGCTCAACTTAGCGTAAAGCTTATTCTCCCTTAAAGTCTGTAGAACAATCCTTAAATGCTCCTCATGTTCTGCTTCACTTCTAGAATACACCAGTATGTCATCAATGAACACAACTACAAACTGGTCCAAATAAGGTCGAAACACCCTATGCATCAGATCCATAAAAGCAGCAGGGGAATTTGTTAACCCGAATGACATCACAATAAACTCATAATGCTCATACCGAGTACGGAAAGCAGTCTTCGAAATATCCGAATCTTTCACTTTGAGTTGATAATAACTAGACCTCAAGTCTATTTTTGAAAAGATAGAAGCCCCTCGAAATTGGTCAAATAGATCATCGATCCTGGGCAGAGGATATTTGTTTTTAACTGTGAGCTTGTTCAATTTCCTATAATCAATACAGAGTCTCAATGTCCCATCTTTCTTCTTGATAAAGAGAACTGGGGCTCCCTACGGTGATACACTAGGTCGGATAAATCCCCTGTCCAACAACTCCTAGAGTTGAACTTTCAGTTCCGTAAGCTCCTTTGGGTTCGTACGATAAGGAGCCATTGAAACCGGAGTAGAACCAGAATATACTTCAATTTCAAACTCAACCTCTCTATCCGACGGTAATCCAGGCAACTCCTCGGGAAAAACATTGGAAAATGCCTTGACAATCCGGATACCTTCAATATCAGATTGAGAACTCCGGGTATCCAATATATAAGCAAGAAACGCCTCAGAACCTTTTCTGATCATCTTCTCAGCTACCAACGCAGATACAACATTCGTCAGAAATCCACGGCGTTCCCCGATCATTACAATCTTTCGATTATCTGGGGTCTTCAGAACAGCTCTCTTGGTCTCAAAATCAATATTTACTCGATGTTTGTCCAACTAATCTACACCGAGAATCAAATCAAACTCTTCCAAAGGTAACTCCATAAGGTCGGCTAGAAAAATCTCCCTATTGATCTCTATATGACACTTTCTAAAAATATGATCCAACACATGGACTTGCATAAGGGACTTTGAACTATCACCGAATACTCAGTATTCTCAACAGGGATATTTAGACCCTCAGAAACAGAATGCGATATATAGGAATTGGTAGAGCCACTATCAAACAGTGCAAATTAGGGAACTGAATGAATAGTAACAGTACCTGCAGCCACATTAGGCCCATCACGATCTTGTCGAAGTCTGGCAGTGTAAACCAATGCATGTATCTGCCCTCATATCTGACTTAACCCCTACTCTGAGATGCTCGACCTCTACTAACCGATCCCGATGATCTCTCCTGAGTATGACCACCTGCAGGAGTCTGAACATTACTCTGAGTACGGGCGGGAAAACGAGATGGTGTCTGAACTGTAGTAACTGACATTGGACAATCCCTTATAAAATGGTCACCAGAACCACATTTAAAACAGGTACCAAATTTTCTCCTGCACTCTCCAGGATGAAGTTTTCCACGATAATTGCATGGCTACAACCCAAAAGATTCAACAGGTCTAGAAGACTGAACAGCTGAAGAACCGGATGCTATAGGTCTGGCACTCGCACCGCCTCTCTGAAAAGATTCACCCCTGCCTCTCTTACTAGGATATACAGAAGAATCAACAGAACCAGAAGACCTCCTGAATCGGGTTTGAGCTCGATCACTATCTCTCTTGCGCTCCATACCCAATCACTCTATTTCTTCAGCACTCTTGGCTATCTCAACTAAGGCATCAAAATTCCTCTCCCGGTGGGTAGCAACTCGGCTCCTGATCTCATACCTAAGTCCATTCTCGAACCTCAAGCATCTATCTAGCTCAATGTCAACAAGTCCAGGAGCATAACGGCTCAATCGAATGAACTCCACCTCATAATCCATAACAGACATATTACCCTGCTTCAGATCCTGAAACTCCTGGCGTCGCTCCTGCAAATATCTCTCCCCAATATAGCGACTCTGAAAATGTGTCTTTAAAAGATCCTATATTAATTGGTTTCTCGGAATACTACCAGAAATTGATTGCCACCAACTAAAGCTCTCTTTCTTCAACATAGTTAGGGCCCCCTTCAACTTCTGCTCAGGTCCGATATCCATCTCATCCATAATCCTCTCTGTGTCCTCCAGCCAATACTCAGCGTCTGTCGGGGGTCCACCAGTAATACCCTCGAATGGAACTACACTAGCAACGACCAAAGAGTTTGAAATCTCAACCGCAGTCATATTACTGGGGGCTCTAGCAGCTCTCTGAAACATGCGAAATATAGCTCTATTAAGGGCATCTTCATTTATGTCAGTATCCTCATCTCCAGTGACGGGAGGGTCTCTCACAGGAGTAAACTGATCATCATGAGAAATGGTCGAATCTACTTGCAGAACAGGAAGATCACGTGGAGACATCGGATCGTCGATTGTAACAGAAGGTCGAACGACTCACCCTCGACCACAGCCACGTCCTATCCTACGACCTCTAGCAACACTCATCGTTGGATCAATGGCTCTACAGAAAGAGTTTGAAATATATGTCAGATTAGCATCAGGGATCTCGAGAAAACTTTAAATTATAAAATAAGGTGACATTTTTTTTCTTCAAAGTTTCTTTAAAATCCAAAGTTTAGGACCCATATACAGTCCGAGTATTTAAAACCGAAAGCTCTGATACCACCAAATATAACCCCCAGACCCGATCTGTAAGTTAAACCCAAACCTAAGTGGTCACATATCACATTCAGAGTTTTTTTTACAACTTATAATACATTAGATATAACACAGAACAAAATATAAATAATACAGATATATCCAAAATGATAGCAAATACATATCACCAAATACAATTGAAAAACATATAGAGATATACGTTCGTACAAAATAAATAGTTGATATCCCTTGATGTCAAATCTGCTAGTTTATGGTTTGTTGTTATTTGAAAAAGGTAAAAACTATAAATGAGATAAAAAACTCAGTGTGCTCCATACAGTGTATATAAAAACATACTAATAAAAATATTCCAGTAAAGTCGGTTTATGCAATCATGTCGTTAAAAAAATATGAACACTACCCCCAGCCCCCACAACAAAATATGTAGGTTCCTCAGAACCATACACCCAGCCCACACAACAAATAAGGTCCTGAGCACAAAGCCGAGGAACCTGCGGATATACTTCCTTCAACAATACCCCCAACGATAGAGATGTTCATGAATGTATTTGAATGAAAACAATGATTAATTCTTTAAAACATAAAAGTGTTCATGCTTAAAAATCATATACAAAAATACGGAAATCAGAAGATAAATCAGTAGTATACAGAATTTCAGATATCGGATATTCAATATTCAGAAAATCGGTATAAATACCGTAACCAGAAATCATATCAGAAATACGCGGTAAATCAGATATCAGATACATAATATTCAGATATATATTTTAAAACATAAATAATTAACACTGACGGGAAACACACATGTAACAGTCTGAGAAATCAGATAGGGAAGCTTATTACTGGGTTTGTCAATCACGCTCTGCTGCAGCACTAGATCCTACGAATTGGAAAACTCCATATTGGAATCCTAATATAAATAATCTAAATATTATTTAAATAATATACGGAAACCTGCGGGTAATTCTTGTAGTACGCGGTTCAGGATGATCTAACGAACGGACAACACCAGACCTAACTGATCCTTGCTCAGGTGAAACACGAGTACCTTCATTAAAAACGTCGAAAAACATTAAATATGACCTTCCGAAATTTTGAATTCTTGGTCAAAATCAAAGTCAACGGTTTTGACTGACGATTTGAAGACTTTCGGGATTAAATTTGGTGAAACCGACCCCAAAAACAGATTCGGGACGTCAAAATATATTAGGATAGGTATACTCAAAAATATTAACGGTCGTTTAATAGCTGGTCAAAGTCGATGAGGTCAACAAACTATCAACCATTTTACAAAAATAGCACCCTTTTTAAAATAATTACTAAAATATCACCTATTTCGAATTAATTACTTAAATAGCACCTATTTTGAATTAATTACTAAAATAGCACCTATTTCGAATTAATTACTAAAATAGCACCCATTTCAAATTTATTACTAAAATAGCACCCGGTCAACGATCAACGGTCTACGATCAACGGTCAGGTCGGGTCAACGGGTCGAGTCAACGGTCGAGTCGGGTAGGGTCGAAACCGGTCAAAACCTTTAAAAATTGGTCAAACCGGTTATTTTTGCCTTCCTCACACGGAGTGGCGGCGCGTGGGTCGCGTGCGGCGTCTATGGTCGTCGAAAAATTTACAGAAAAATTTCTAAAAATTATTTTGAGCGATTTCGAGATACTTACAAAGCTCGGTTCAAATTTTTGAACGGCGGAGAGCTCGATTTCAACAAACTGGAAACTTTGACCGCTTCACCTCCCCACGCGCCGCCGTCGACAGAGACCAAGGATGACACCAGCGGACTCGGAACGACACAAGGAACACGATGGTGCGGGAGGTGTCGAAAACGGAGCAACGATCGGCGATGAATTTAGGATTTTCTCATTGATGGAGCCAAAAAAAAGTCGAGACTTTGACATGAAATTCCCAGCGTTTGGCGGCGTTTGGCATCGTTTCACTTCAATTAATTTAAGGGTTTTGTTCCTCGCTCGATGACGAACACGATGGTGGTTTTAAAACGACGATCGAAATTCGGACGGCGTCGAAATCGGGTTTGGAAGGAGAGGTTGGTGGGGAGGAATTTTAGCAAATTATGCTTATGAATTCCCCCGTAATTCTGATTCAAAGCATTTAATAGAGTGTCTGTCGATACTTTTTGGGTAAATTCAGAGCTTAGTCCTTGAATTTCCTTAAACACTACAACAGCCTACAAGTTTTGAAAACTTTCAATTTAGTCCCTAAATTTTTACCAATTACACAATTAAATCCTCAAATTTCAATTAAATATTTTTTTTAAAATTCCGGGTTTTACATTTAATACATTCAGCCCAACGAGCTAGGTGGCCTTCGTCAATATTAATCCCATAAAGATTAGATTTCCGGAGATTGAGTTTCAGACCAGACACCACTTCAAAAATACGAAGAATTCTCTTCATATTAACCACTGGTTCCAGCTTCACATCAGAAAATATGATCCAATCATCTGCAAACTGAATATGGGAAATGCTTATATCACTCAAACCTGCCGACACACCTCTTCAGCTTTCTCAACAAGCAACTAAGAGCCTCTACCACTAGATTAAAAAGCAGGGGAGATAATGGACATCCTTGCCTAAGACCAGGACTTATCTTAAACCAATTTGATGGGGAATCATTAACCAATACTGCAATAGAGGCAGAAGAAATTAACATACGGATCCAATTTCTCCACTTCGTCCCGAAACCCATTTTCTTCAAAACAAAGTCTAAAAAGTCCCAAACTACAGTGTCATAGGCTTTCTTGAAATCGGCCTTGAAAATTACAGCTTGTCGTTTTATTCTATTCAGATCTTCTATTATTTCGATAGCTATTGAGGAACAGTCCATAATTTGCTTGTCGATTGTAAAAGTGAATTGATTTTCGCCCACCACCTCAGTAATACACCCTGCTAGTCTTCTCACTAATACTTTGGCCACAATCTTGTACAAACTGCTAGCAAGAGATATGGGTCTGAAATCATCAATGCACTCCGGAGCTATTTTCTTTGGAATTAACGCAATGAATGATCGATTAAACTCTTTCTCATTGAGGATCACAATCTTATAATATAACGTTCTTACAGTGTCTAGAAAGATCATACAAATTGTTCACTTAGTCTAATGAGTTTATTAGATATTTAAAAATTCTTGAAGTATTTTTAATCAGATTATTATTGTTGAAGTTTAGGGCTTCAAACTTAAAATTTATTCAAGGGTAAATTAATAATTTTAAGCAGTTAGGTTCAAGTTTATTAGTAAGTCATAAGCGTATTTTAATCACTTTTATAAATTTTAGGACCTTCGAAATTAATTAATATGTATATAAGGATATTTTAATAATTTAACACATATAAAGGTATTTTAGTACTTAAAACTTCAGTTTAGGCCTGAAGAATTGTTTTAGGAATGTTGGAGTATCCAAATTAGGTCAATAAATAATTTGTTCTTAAAATAATTAGAGAGAAGGTTAGATTAAGACCCCAATTTAAAAAACAAAAGGTTACTTCATATATGGTTGCTAACAACACTTACAAAGATAATGATAGTTCTTTGCTACAAATCAAAATCATACATTTAAACCTGATAAAGAAAAAAGAATGGAACTTGTGAATCATCTAAAAGGTTTGAACTTGTCCAGCTTTGGAAAAAAATGGTTTCTTCTTTTCCTTTTGTTAGTCTCCCAGACTGCTTTGGCTTTTGCGTCTCTTATCCTTTTACTTCTTCGGCAACTCGGTGCTTCCTCCATCGAAGCTTTCGCCTTCCGAATAGTCACCGGCTTCTCTGCAATATTTGAAACTTTTTTAAGAAGACGATTGCTGCGCCGGCATGGTAAGTTTTCGGAGATCTTTAAATTTCTCTTGCGACAACTTTCTTCACTCTGTGCCTCTAAGGGATCTTCTTCATCAGACATCTTAGAGATAAATTCTTCTGCAACTTTCTTGGATGATTTCATAGCTTGATCGTCTGGAATCACTACATTGTTAATTGGAGTCGGATCTTTTCTTTCTAACCCTAACATAGCATAACATGATGTAACCACCTCCTCATCAGAATCTGATGAATAATAAAACGAGCTGGAGCTAGACGTATCGGATGAAACTATATAACGTGTGCATTCAAACGCAAACTTCTCCCATGGTTAATTAAATATATATATATATAGCTTAAGATGATCTCTTTAGTTGATAAAGAAAATTTATGTATAAATTCTAATTAAGAAGGTGTCTATTTAATGAAATATTTTAAAATCAATTGAAAATTTTAATTAATGCATTTTATCTAAATATATGAATTCTGATGATATGATATCATTAGAAATAATTTATACAAAATAAACTATTAGTTTGTTAAAAAAAAGTGAAAATGTAAAGATAAACATATTTTTATGATTACTATGGTAGAAAGAACTTTAATTGTATCATAATTGGAGTAGTTTTAGGGTTAAGCCTTAATATCATCGTCCCCTTTCCTAATACACTTTGTTCGAATGAGCTCTTATCCAATAAAAACAATCTTAGTGCCCTTAAACATATAATGATATAAAGTATATTTATTTTATTTTTAACAATTCAAGGTGATTACAAGAGATTATCTATTCAACAAAAAATATTCATCTACAAGGTATATACTCTATAAATATGAATGTTCGAATCTAAAATCTTTAGAAAAAATGACAATTCCTTTTACTATTAAGATCACTCAATAAATTCAACATAAAATATATTTAAGATATTAAATTAAAGTAGATTCTTGACTAACACAAATGGAGGATTAATAATATACGGTGAGTGTATTAATAGAAAATTGATAATATACAATATTTATAATATATATTAAAATAGTGACCAAAATAATAATACATATCATGATAAATGGCAATTAGCCATGAACATGGCCTAAAACAGAAGAAAAAAAATATTAACGATAATGGTTTTTTTTAAAATAATTGGACGGTTGGCCTTGTGGCTAATTTATTGAATTTTTTAATCTCCTGGGGTTAAACACTGGAACATGAGTAGAATCATCGCCAGTCCTTTTTATGCATGCTATGCTTGATCTTCTCTGCATTTTGTTTAATAATAGCCTCCTTTGAATCATCTGTCACACTGTCTTTAGCCTTTTGAGCTTCTTCTTTGGCTGAGTCGCATGCGTTTTTCGCCTTCCCTCCCATTTCCTTTGCCTTGTCCTTCACCTATCAATCAACGTAACATAATCCGAAATACGACATGTATATCATACACATATTTTAATATAAAATATACGATTGTTTTAGACATATAAAAAATTTCGTGCCAAGCATATTATTATCCAATTCCCTTGCTTCATTTTCTCCTTTCTATACCGTATCACATGCATGAGCCTCCTACACCACAGAGGAAAAAACATAATGAATATTTAAGCTAAAGATATAAAATTATTAAGGAGAGGAGAAGAGCGTTAATTGCTTGAATAAATCTTGACCTAATCCTACCTCCAATATTGCCCATACCGATGAAATTCTTAGCTAGGTTTAACAACGACATATTAGTTTGTACGTGTTCCCCCTGACTGGGATTTTATTTGAGTTTTTTAATGTAAATTTCTCCTTGCAAAGTGAGTATTTAAGGAAGGCAAATAGGAGAAGGATTGGTTCAAAAAACGTACCCTATAATACAGGGTCATGTATACTTTTTGAACCAATCGTTCTCAAAAATTACTCTCCTACTATCATTCTTCTTTATATACTATCTTCTTAAAAGACCAATTAAGTGGAACAGAAAGCAAAGTTGATACAAGTTAAAATGGCAACGTTAAACCCGGTTAACAATCCTTCGGGTATAGGTAATTTTGGTAGGGGTAGAGCTCCTAGGAATAGGCTTCTCCCACCTTCTTCCCCACCATTTATTCGAGTAATTCTTTCTTTCTTTCTTTCTTTCCTTCTTTCTGTTTTGATCTTAAGCTTCTCAGTTGGCTTGGCAAGTTTCTCTTGGTTGAAATATTTATATTATTATGTGGCGTAGGTGAGTTCAAATCACGAGGCTGAAGCATTTGATAATGCAAAGGAAACTATCAAGCATGGAGCTGATGATGTTGCAGACAATGTGAAAGATAACTCTGCTTCTACTGCTAACCAAGTAATTTGACAAACATGGTTTCAATCGCAGATATAATAGATGTTATTATCGTAAATGATCGCGGATTGGAAATTATGCATGGTAGGTGAACGACAAGGCAAAGGGAATGACAGAGAAAGTTACCGGCGCGGTGCAAGGAACACTGAGTGCGAAAGCCAAGCAGGTATGGGAGACGGCCATAGAGACTGCTCAAAAGGCTAAAGAAACCGTTCTTGGGAAGGCGGATGATTCAAAAGACGCCATTAAAGAGATGAAGCAAAGCGTGGACAACAACTGATTTATTCTGAAATGTGCAGAAAAATAAAATTCGGGCTAAGGCCAACAACTCAATTATATTAGTTGTTTAACCTGATTCAATTTCTTGATTTTTGAAGCCTTCAATCTTTGTTGTCTAGTTATTGATCCTTGGGCACAACATATCCTACAAAGGTCACCGGTTGTTTTGAAGATTGCTTTGCATTTATCACATTGTCTAATTCATTATTTAATTTGGTACATTTTAAATTGTCTTTTAAATATGTTTAAAATATTGTATAAATATAATGTTTATAATTTTATTATCTTAGTAATTAAATGACATTAATACCTTTTAGAGTTAGAATTCTACTTCCTCTTCAAATACAAAAATATCTTAGAGATTTCTGTATATTTAAAAAATAATAATGTAATTCTCAAATTATTTTTTTCTCAATGTAGTCTTCTAATTTAAAAAATAAATTAAATGCAACCCTTTGACAAACATTTTCCGTCGTTGACCGTTACGGTACTGACATGGCAATTCATAGTGCTGACATGGTGGTAAACAATGTTGACATGACAATCCACAATGATTGATGATGTGGCGAATGACATGACAAATGGCTAAATTGATTTTTTGGTTTTGTTCGAGGGTGAAATTAGTTTTTTTAAAATTCTAAGGGTTTATTTTTTAAAATTATAATTATTTTAAAATTCAAATATAAAATTATTAATATTCTTAAAAATTAAATATTAAAAAATTTGAATACACCTATTAAAATATTAAAACTACCATAAAAAATTACATTTTTTTAATATATATCATAGGTTATAAAATGATAAATTATAAATTACTAACAAAATAAAAAAATTAAAAGATATAGGGTAAATTATGTGTTTAGTACCTAAAATATATGTTTTTGTTCGTTTTAGTACCTAAGCTTTCAATTTTTTCAAAACAATACCTAAAGTTTAGTTTTTATTTTATTTTAGTACCCACTATTAAAAGTTTTAGTTTTTATTTCATTTTAGTGTCCCGTTCAAAATTTAACGTTAAATTTTTGAAAATTTTGAAAGCTTAGGTACTAAAGCAAACCAAATTTGATAGGTTAGGTACTAGACACGTTAAGTTTTTAACTGAAGGGTACTAAAATGAAATGAAAACTAAATGTTAGATATAGTTTTGAAAAAATTAAAAGTTTAGGTATTAAAATGGGTCAAAACTTATAATTTAGGTACTAAATGCGTAATTAATATACATAATATATACATGTAATATATAAGCATACATCAACACTTTTACAAAGTATTCTTACTAGATTAATCGAGACTTACAAATTTTGGATTAGTCGAAACTTACTATATTTTCTAATTATATTTTATGACGAAACTTATTATATGATTATCTTTTAAATTAATTAAGAATTCCAAAAGATAATTAGAAAATATAATAAGTTTTGACTAATTCAAAAATTATAAGTCTCGACTAATTTGAATTTTGTAATTCTCAATTAATCTAATAAGAATACTTTATATAAGTGTTGATGATATACCTATATTTTACATGTATACACCAGTGGAAGATCTAGCAATTAGAGAATTTATTTTCTAAAATAATAGGTATGTAAATTTCTCTATTTCTTATTCCTCTTGATATATTAAACTAGATTTAATAATTTTTTAAAATAATGGGTTTGCAATTAAACTTATGGGTAAGCTTTACAAGACATGTCATTACTAGTACTGCAATGAAGTAATGTGATCTTACTGTTGTTATTTTTTGGTTTCGGATCTCGTTTCTGCCAATGTTCACGGCTAATGTTTATCATAATCGACAGTAGTGCTTTCATTATGGCGACAAACAGAACCAGGGTAAGCGGCTTCATATGAGGTTCTGTCACATTTTGCTACTTCGTAGATAGAAATCATAGCTGTCTTTTCTTTCCCTTCTGATGAAACCATCTGTATTTCAATGACCTGCTCATAAAAGAGGAATTCGCACACTTCGTCTTGAGTTTCATCCATTATAGCGATAAACAGAACCGCAGTTGGCATCCTTTCTGGCCATTATCCTGATGCAGCTGTCTATGTAGCAGGCCATTTACATGCTATATCTTGAACTGCAAATAATTCAAAGAAAAATAGGTAAAAAGGCATTAGAGGCCCCTCTACTTTAAAAAAAATTAATGTGACTCTTGTATTATTTTTCTATCAATGTGGCCCTCCAACAAACCCAATGTAATCCTTTGACCAACATTTTTCGTCATTGAGTGTTATGGTATTGACGTGACAATCCACGTTATTGACGTGACAGTCCACGGTGATTAATAAGTTAAATTGATTTTTTGACTTTGTTTTAGGGTCAAATTAATTTTTTAAAGTAGAGGGCTTATTTAATTTAAAAAAATTCTTTTAAATTTTGAATATAAAATTATTCAAATATTAAATAATTAAATATAAAAATACTAAAAAAATTAAATTACTAAAAAAAATTAAATATACATATTAAAGATACTAAAACTATTGTAAATTTTTTATATCATAGGTTATAAAATGATAACCTATAAATTATTAAAAAATATTTTAAAAAGTATTTATTATTTATAATATATACAGGTAATATATAGACATATCATCAACACTTATACAAAATATTCTTACTGGATTAATCGAGAATTACAAAATTTAAAATAGTTGAGACTTACAAATTTTAGATTAGTCGAAACTTACTATGTTTTTTAATTATATTTTATGTCAAAATTTATTATATAATTATCTTTTAAATTTGTAACACCCCCAACTCGTATTCGACCCGAATACGAGTCCGAGGTGCCACATTGACTTTTCAAAACATTTACTTGTATAAAATAGTGAGTAATTTAAAACTTTTATAACATATAACTTATTCAAAACGTTTACAAAACTATTTAGAGCTTATACAATATATTCTTTTGAATACATGCCAATTAGAACTTTATATATTAAAATACATATTATTTACCTCTCTTCTGATCTGACCTCCAGTAAGGAATTGTTCAACATTGCTCTTTACTCTTCTTGAAACCTAGGTGTAAATCACTTACACGCTAAGTCTATGACTTAGTGAGGCAATAATATATAATGTAAACTATAACTTGTAATCATGCATGAACAATTACTGCTATCACATGATACCCAAACATATATTCATTCATATATCAAATCCACACATGCATATAATTATCTTCTTTCCTATCATTATCATATTATTACCATTCATATTTCTATTCTCTTGTTTATATGACCTATTATGTTCATATCATATATCTTATAACATATACAATAAGCACTAACACACATATATCATATCACAAAACACACACATATATATATCACATACATTATATTCAATGTTATCTCTTATTAGCCCATGTACACCTGTGAGAACTGTAGATATGTGAGTCTATTGAGGTTGTGCACTATGCTATCACCACAGCTCGTAAGGGGTCCCACTAGGGGCTATGAAATTTTATCTCGAATGACCACTATGAAATATCTCGTAGGATCATTGTATGTCCCGAAGGACCACGTAGACCCTCGACTCTTGGCATGCCAACTATACCTATAGCTCTCGTATCATATAACATGGGCATTTTCACTTATATCATTTCACATATACACTTTCATATCACATGTCATATAAGCTCATAGCTTCTTTCACATATACATGTAGTCACATAGCTTCTTTTCATATTCTCAAAGGATCACATAGTTCATATCTTATACTTTGTTTTCTTATGTTCACATATATCATGTCATATGGCTCATATCTTTCTCATGCAGTCACATAGTTCAGTTTCACATATGTTCATATATATACATTACATAGCACATACTTCTCATATCATTACATTCAAAAGCATGTTAACACATATAATCCTGCATACATACAATTCATGTCATTCATATACGTATAATCATATATTCATGCATTCTAACATAGGAAATAGACTTATCGCAAGTCTTGTTTCCATTTAGCACTATAAACTAACTAATATGCACTCACCTTAGCCTTGCTTGCTTTGACTCGATCCTAATCTTTTGATTGTTCTGGAATAATATTACATTATGTATCTACATAGTAATACATTGATACATATCAGTATACTAATTAATATATTCTAAACTATCATTTCTTAGTATAAAAGAAAGGCTATTTTCATCTCTTAATGAAGGTATGTATCAATGTACTACACAATGTATCGATGCATCCCTTAACGTGTGCATCGATGAACTATCTATGCATTTATACACAAATCCCATTCGATGTTTGTATTTTAAGGGGTACATCGATGCACTAATTGCATTCGATGTTCATTTATTTGAGAGTGCATCGGTACACATCGATGCACACAACCCAGAAATATTATTTTAAGCATGAAAATCCCTTCATAATCCTCTCAATACTTCATATTTCACCTCTTTTTATATCCTTAACTTGCATACACCTTAAACTAATTATTATCCATTCAATACCTCTAAAACTTAAAAATCCAATCCTCCATATAGAATTTAAGAATCTCACTTAGATTCCAACATGTTCTAAATCTAATTCTAACACTTCATATCCCTTAATCAAGTTGGTGACAAGTCAAATTCAACTTCCAATTTCATTTAAATCCTCTTATTCAAATTTTCACTTGATCACCCCTTATATTAAATCTTCCATAACTTCCTTATCTTTAGTTTTCTTTCTCCTTTTAAGTTCTCTTAACCTTTCCTAATGCTCCATCAATTAAAACCATTCTTTTAATTACAAGAAAATCAATTGAAAATCAAACTCACCTTAGCCATGAAGAGCTCACGTTGAGAGGAAGAAGAAACTGAAGAAGACTGGAAAATTATCTCATTCCCACGTGCTTAATACCCTTTATAAATGGAAATAAAAATCTTCCCTGAAAAATGATCATAATACCCTTATTACTTTCAAACTTTGTTATTCAATCTATCATCAAAACCTTTCATTTAAGTCCTTGAACTTTCCATCTTTTCTGAAATTGGTCACTAAATTTACCAAAATTCTATTTTGGTCATTGTCCCGGATTTCGGGATGTTACAAATCTCCCCTCCTTTAAAGAAAATTCGTCCTCGAATTTTCACTAAAAATATCAATAAGAACATATCTTCTAATGTTCTCATGTTATCTCTTTACTCAATCTTTCCTTCCTTTATTTCTTCAACTACCTTTTTCCTTTATACATTCATTTACTATCACTTATCGTTTAAACAACAACCAGTAACTTCAATCCATTTCTGTCTTTTCTCTCCTTCTATTATGCATTTTCCTTTGACCATTTCTAAAATTTCATATAATGTCACTAATCACGTAAACAGTAACATCCATTTTCCATTACTCAATATCATAAATCCATCATTTTCTTCTTAATCTCTAATTTTCTTATCACTATACCAAACTTTAATTCCATCATCATTTGACCAAAACACTACTTTAAATCTTATTTAATTGTGATTAAACACATACTTTACAGAATCAAACAATCTTTCATATTACTTTGCACACTTTTCGTATTTCTATATCGAACTTATCATCTACACTTCCATATAACCTTTATCATACTTAACCCTTTAATTTCTATATCCTTTTACTCCTTCAAAATTCAAAATATCCTTGTAACATAGATCATATCTTTTCTTCAGTCTCTCATACGTTTTTCATATCACTTAGACTTATCCCTGATTATCGATCTTCATCACATCTTCGTAACTTTGATAATTCCTTTCATTTATACATATCATCTTCCTTGACCATCTCTTGTACTGATAATTTCTTCCTTAATCTTATACAACTACTTATTTCTTTGTCTACATCATATCTATATGATCAGAATACATAACAAAATCCAGATTCATTATACTTAATTAACTTAACCTTATATTTTTTCCAAATCTTACAACTCCATCACCTTTACTATTACAGTTAATAAACATCAACTGTTCAATCTAGGGCACAAGCCCTAATCATCCAATCATATATATTCTTTTCCGTCAAAATTTTCCTCCACGGTATCATACTCAACTTTTCAAACTCATATTTTTACTCGTACACTGTACTATTCCTCTGTTTGAGAGTCAAACGTTGTAACTTTCTTTGGATTATTAACTGTTCACCAATATACTCATTCTTAAACTCTTCTTATCAATCCCCATATTTACTCAACTATATGAATCCTCACTTCCTTCACGATATCACCTTACTATGATTAAAATATACAACTGTATCCAATACATTTTCATCACGAAATCTTGTTATCCCACGCTAACTTTTTCCTTCTATAGTACAACCCCTTATCATATCCACACTCTTGCTTATACACCATACTATTTCTTTGTTTCAAATCCATAACTCTGATTTCATTCATTTTATAAACGTATCACTGATACACTTATTGTTGAACTCTTCTACAATTCTAACCACATAATTTGATATTTTAATATTCTTATGGTGACATTTGTCCACCATACTTTAGCTTCTCTCATTATAACGAAACTTCTCAATTTAACTTCTCCACTTTGGAGAAATAAAAACCATCTAACATTATCTTCATATCATTTATTCAAAGGTCTGTAACAATAGGACCTTTCTCAAATTCACCCTTGAACTCAGGTGCTCTTAACTCTTTTAACTATTTCAATATATTCATTCAACATCATGAAACATTCTATAATCTTATACAGGCATTCCCTGAGGTTTTCGCTCTTCTACCTGCCTGGCCAGGGCAGGTGAATGTTATTACCTTCAGGTCTATCGCCTTGTGCTTCATTTTGGAAGATCGCATATATTCATGTGCTCATATCATTTCTTATATCACATATCACGTATGCATATGATCATCCAATTAATATCATATAACATATGTCATTTGCATATGTTCACATATCATCTATCATATTATATAAACATATATATCTCATAAATCATTCCCAGGTATTCACTTATCTTATATAACATAACAATTTAACTCTATAAACAAGACAGCATACTCCTTACCCTATCAGATCAGAAAATTTTCCACTTTGTGTTGGCATGTATACTTTTTAAAACACTTTTGACTTTGTTTTTAGCCTAGAATCGGCTAAATCGTAGCTTGATACCCTTAAATGTAACACCCCTAACCCGTATTCGACCCGAATACGAGTCCGAGGTGTCACATTGACTTTTCAAAACATTTACTTGTATAAAATAGTGAGTAATTTAAAACTTTTATAACACATAACTTATTCAAAATGTTTATAAAACTATTCAGAGCTTATACAATATTTTTTTTTGAATACATGCCAATTAAAACTTTATATATTAAAATACATATTATTTACCTCTCTTCTGATCTAACCTCCAGTAAGGAAAACTGACATGTCTTGTTCACATTGCTCTTTACTCTTCTTGAAACCTACGTGTAAATCATTTATACGCTAAGTCTATGACTTAGTGAGACAATAAATATATAATGTAAACTATAACTTGTAATCATGCATGAACAATTACTGCTATCACATGATACCCAAACATATATTCATTCATATATCAAATCCACACATGCATATAATTATATTCTTTCCTATCATTATCATATTATTACCATTCATATTTCTATTCTCTTGTTTATATGACCTATTATGTTCATATCATATATCTTATAACATATACAATAAGCACTAACACACATATATCATATCACAAAACACACACACACATATATATATATATATATATATCACATACATTGTATTCAATGTTATCTCTTATTAGCCCATGTACACCTGTGAGAACTGTAGATATGTGAGTCTATTGAGGTTGTGCACTATACTGTCACCACAGCTCGTAAAGGGACCCATTAGGGGCTATGAAATTTTGCCCCGAATGACCACTATGAAATATCCGTAGGATCACTGTATGTCCCGAAGGACCACGTAGACCCTCGACTCTTAGCATGCCAACTATACCTATAGCTCTCGTATCATATAACATGGGCATTTTCACTTATATCATTTCACATATACACTTTCATATCACATGTCATATAAGCTCATAGCTTCTTTCACATACACATGTAGTCACATAGCTTCTTTTCATATTCTCAAAGGATTACATAGTTCATATCTTATACTTTGTTTTCTCATGTTCATATATATCATGTCATATGGCTCATATCTTTCTCATGAAGTCACATAGTTTAGTTTCACATATGTTCATATATATACATTACATAGCACATACTTCTCATATCATTACATTCAAAAGCATTTTAACACATATAATCCTGCATACATACAATTCATGTCATTCATATACGTATAATCATATATTCATGCATTCTAACATAGGAAATAGACTTGTCGCAAGTCTTGTTTCCATTTAGCACTATAAACTAACTAATATGCACTCACCTTAGCCTTGCTTGCTTTGACTCGATCCTAATCTTTCGATTGTTCTGGAATAATATTACATTATGTATCTATATAGTAATACATTGATACATATCAGTATACTAATTAATATATTCTAAACTATCATTTCTTAGTATAAAAGAAAGGTTATTTTTATCTCTTAATGAAGGTATGTATCGATGCACTACACAATGTATCGATGCATCCCTTAACGTGTGCATCGATGAACTATCTATGCATCTGTACACAAATCCTATTCGATGTTTGTATTTTAAGGGGTGCATCGATGCACTAATTGCATTCGATGTTCATTTATTTGAGAGTACATCGGTACACATTGAATGTGCACCGATGCACACAACCCAGAAATGTTATTTTGAGCATGAAAATCCCTTCATAATCCTCTCAATACTTCATATTTCACCTCTTTTTATATCCCTAACTTGCATACACCTTCTTAAACTAATTATGATCCATTCAATACCTCTAAAACTTAAAAATCCAATCCTCCATATAGAATTTAAGAATCTCACTCAAATTCCAACATGTTCTAAATCTAATTCTAACACTTCATATCCCTTAATCAAGTTGGTGACAAGTCAAATTTAACTTTCAATTTCATTTAAACCCTCTTATTCAAATTTCCACTTGATCACCCTTATATTAAATCTTCCATAACTTCCTTATCTTTAGTTTTCTTTCTCCTTTTAAGTTCTCTTAATCTTTCCTAATGCTCCATCAATTAAAACCATTATTTTAATTACAAGAAAATCAATTAAAAATCAAACTCACCTTAGCCATGAAGAGCTCACGTTGAGATGAAGAAGAAACTGAAAAAGACTTTGGAAAATTATCTCATTCCCACGTCTTAATACCCTTTATAAAGGGAAATAAAAATCTTCCCTGAAAAATGACCATAATACCCTTATTACTTTCAAACTTTGTTATTCAATCTATCATCAAAACTTTTCATTTAAGTCCCTGAACTTTCCATCTTTTCTGAAATTGGTCACTAAATTTACCAAAATTCTATTTTGGTCATTGTCCCGGATTTCGGGATGTTACAAAATTAGTTAAGACATACAAAAAAGTAATTAGAAAATATTATAAATTTTGACTAATTCAAAAGTTATAAATCTTAACTGATTTAAATTTTGTAATTCTCGATTAATTTAGTAATTCTCGATTAATTTAGTAAGAATAGTTTATTTAAATATTGATGATATGCCTTACATGTATATATTATATATAATATATCTTTTTAAATATCTTTTTATTTTTTTTAATAATTATTAGTAATTATTTTATAACCTATTATATATATTCAACTTTTTTTAAAAGAATTAAAATAATTTTAGTATTTTTAATATGTATATTCAAGTTTTTAGTAATTTAATATTTATTTTTAATATTTTAATATTTATTTTTTTGAATATTTGAATATTTTATATTTATAATTTAAAATAATTTTTAAATAAGTCCTTGAACTTTTTAATATTTTAATATTTATAATTAAATAAGTCCTTGAACTTTTTTAAAAATCAATATGGCCCTCAAATAAAATAAAATAAAAACCAATTTAGTCTGTCCGTAGTGTCATCCACCACGTCATAAGCCATCGTGGATCATCACGTTAGCACCGTAAACTACCAAGTTAGTACCGTGAACTGTCACATCAGCACCTAATGGTGAACGACAGAAAACATTGATCAAAGGATCACATTGAATTTGTTTTCATAGTTAAAGGATCACATTAAAAAAATAATACAAATATCACATTAATATATTTTAAAAAGTACATAGTCGTTTGATTTTTTTCATATAAAAAAGTATACATTTGGGAGTAGTCATTAATTTTTTTTTCATATAAAAAAGTATACATTTGGGAGTATGGATGAAAAACTAGTTCTATTTTTTAAATCATTTAAAGTTAAAATTAATACAATATTAAAATTATATGTTGAATTATATGAAAATTATAATTCAAATTATATCCCCAAAATATAATAATATAGCATGACATAATGATTTTGTATACAAACAAAAGACATGATTAGTGTATACTGATTGTGTGAGATGAAATTGAAATATTCAAGTTAAAGGATAAATTTAAAATGAAAGACATAATTTAAAGATAAAATTAGAATGTTTAAAAGTTTGAGGATTAATTTAGAATAGGAATTTTAATCCAAGGATGAAATTAAAATATTTAAAATTTTGATGGGTGTAAAATGGTGATTCGATGGCAACGGTATATAACGTTATCCATAGATTTAAGGTTCCCCTTCCCACAAACTTCTTTTTGGTATGTAAAAATAAATAAATAAAGTTTGAGAGTTGGAGGTCCCGCCACATTTCACATTTGTATTGTGTTATCTTTTCTTTTCTTCTTTCTCATTTAAATTCCGTTGTCAGCAGCAGCAGCAGCCTAGTTGAGTGTGGCTGCCACTCCAGCTTTCCCTCTTCTTCAGCTTCGTTTAACCAAACCCAAATCCACAGCTTCCTCTCTAAAACCTTATGGTATGTTTTAAGCTTCAGAATTATCCACTTCCTGCTTGCTTTTCTCTTTTTTTCTCTTATTGTTTGTTTTTTAATGTGATTTTTCAGGCACATCCAAGTTTGGAGTCGTAAAATGTGGATCATCTTCTAATGGGAGAGTGCCAGACTCGACTGAAGATGGTGTCAAAGGTGTGGAAAGTTTACTTGAAGAGAAACGCCGAGCTGAGATATCTGCCAGGATTGCTTCTGGAGAATTCACTGTTCAGAAAGCCGGGTATTTGTTTCTATGATCGAGATGCTTAATTACCTTTTGGGCGTCTTTTGTTTTACAACAATGAAAAAGGGATGTTGACTTTTATTCCAATTAGTTTTTCAATTAATTGTGGTTAGAATAATATTGGATTTTGTATCCTTGTATTCTTTTGTTATCTTCCATGTCATGTTTGGTTTGGTTTGGCTTAGTCTGTTTTGTTGTTTTTCTTTATTTCATAACTATTTCATCTGATTTGCTATTCTTATGTTTTTTTGATCCTGGGAACAAGTTTCCCTTCTCAATTGAAGAATGGTTTGTCGAAACTCGGTGTTCCTAGTGAGGTTCTAGAAATCTTATTTAAATGGGTTGATGATGTTGAAGATTATCCCAAGATTCCAGAGGCGAAAGGGGGGGTTAAGGCCATCCGCAGTGAGGCCTTCTTCATCCCTTTGTATGAGCTTTACCTCACTTATGGTGGGATTTTCAGGCTAACCTTTGGACCAAAGGTTTGTGTGCCCTTTTCCCTTTTGGGTTCAAATTTTTTACTAGTGTATACCATTGTCCGAGATAATTATGGATTTGATGTTGATACATATGGGGATGTTGCTGCAGTCATTTTTGATTGTTTCTGATCCTTCCATTGCTAAGCATATATTGAGGGACAACTCAAAGTCTTATTCGAAGGTAAACCATGGTATACTACTTGGTTTTACTTGGATATGCTAAGCTTTATTGTTTATCCTGTCTCTTGTTCTCTTTAATGTGAAGGGTATATTAGCAGAGATTTTGGAATTTGTCATGGGAAAAGGACTTATCCCAGCTGATGGTGAGATATGGCGCATTAGAAGACGCGCTATAGTCCCAGCATTGCATCAAAAGGTATTGTAGTTAATTTATGGGTCAAGTGTTTTAACAATAAGAATTGATTTCTTGTTTATATCACGTGTTATCATAAAAAATACTATTGAGACTTTTGATTCATGTCAAATGAGAAATTATATGTTGTGTCATTTCTTTTCTAAGCATTTTAGTGCTTTGTGATATGCACTTGAACTATGTATGGAAATTTCAGAATTGTTGGAAGTTAGAGGCATAGCTTGGAAAAGGGGTTTCTCATAATTATATAAATGACTTAAGAGTAATTAATGTATTCTGAAAAAGTGTGGACAGAAGGAAGGGGTTTTAGATAACCATATAAATGATTAAATTAGTGTGCATAATTACTAACAGCAAAATGAAGTCTAAAAAAGAGTGATAAATTAAGAGAATACTCGTTAAACTTGATTGAAACATTCCCAGAATCATTAGATGGGAGTTACTTTTTAAATGGTATTTTAACTCAATCTGTAATTGTTGTTTTACTTTTTATTTTTCAATTGTTAGTATGTAGCAGCTATGATTAGCTTATTTGGACTGGCTACCAATAGGCTTTGCCAGAAACTAGATGTTGTTGCAACTGATGGGGAAGATGTAGAAATGGAATCACTTTTCTCCAGGTTGACTTTGGACATTATTGGCAAGGCAGTATTTAATTATGATTTTGATTCACTAACGAATGATACCGGTATAGTTGAGGTATTTTCTTTTGCTGGCACTTCTGTTATGCTGTTGCCACTGTGCCTGAGTTTCATTAACTTTTTTTTTTGTTAAGAACGTTTAAAGTTTATGACTGTACTTTGGCTAGGACGGGCTGTTTACACAGTTTTGCGGGAAGCAGAAGATCGAAGTGTCTCCCCTATTCCAATATGGGAGATTCCTATTTGGAAAGACATTTCACCACGACAAAGGAAGGTTACAGAAGCACTCAAATTGATTAATGTTGTACTAGACAACCTGATTGCGATATGCAAGGTAAATTTATCAGTAAATGTACTGAGATAATATTATGATCTGCCTTTGTGTCCTCTATAATCACTGTGCATGTGGGAACATATTGCACAAAGCACTGGAACATATATTCAAATACAGAGGGATTGTCAGAACTGAAAATATCTCTGTGGGCCATTGTTGTATGTTAATGTTAAATAAAATCATTTGAAAATTTTAGTGGGGAAGTTAGCCGGTTTTATGCCGGAGTTGGAGTATTAAGCATGAGGCCCAAAATGAATAAAAGTCCTGAGGCTGATGACAATCACCAAGTAGGTCTCAGTTTTATTTTCTTGTGCCCCTTTGTATTGTTTAAACTGGGTAAAATTTGGTAGAATTTTTGTGGAACTCATTCTTAATTGACATATGCATGCCGCGGTCTGGAAGTTTTCTTAATTTGGTACTCTTCTCCTTTCTAATAAATCAGTGTAAGGTAAAATCATTGTGTGTATTAGTTGAATTGTTTGGCTTTTGTATGTTTTGCATATTGGTATGTGTATCTCATGCCTATTAATCTTTTCACTGACCTGATTAAATATTTCTTTTGTTCTTCTTTAAATTTAAACTCTTCAATTTTCAGAGGATGGTAGAAGAAGAGCTACAGTTTTATGACGAGTACATGAATGAACAAGATCCTAGCATTCTCCACTTTCTTCTGGCTTCAGGGGATGACGTATGTACTAATAGTTATAAAATGTGTTGATTAGTTAGCTTATGGGGTATAACCGTATAAGATTTCCTTGAACCTTTTTGCAGGTATCTAGCAAGCAACTCCGTGATGATTTAATGACATTGCTTATTGCTGGGCACGAAACGACGGCTGCTGTTTTGACAAGGACCTTCTATCTTTTATCAAAGGTAATTCAAGGATTTGTTCTTTGTTAAAAAAGAGCTAATTCCCTCCCTTGTGAAGTTTGTGGTCTGCATATCTAAAAAAGCTTTTGGTACTAATTTCTGTACGTTTATCATTAAACACTTTGTTGAACAGCTTTATGAAAAGTATATTTATCTTAACATAGAATTAATGCAGAAAAAATAAAAAAGCACAGGCATAAGGAGCGCATGGCTTGAGCTACTGGTCAGCAGTCACTGGAGAGAACCCTTGTTCCATTACACGAATCATATTGAAGCACTCTATTTTTTTTTCTAAATTCATTATAATAAAAAGAATAAAATAACTCGGTCACTCCAACTTCACTAATGAAAGAAATTGAATTCAAGTCATACTCCTACAGTCGGGAAAAATATATGATAATATTCCATCTGATAATGCACGTTTGTTTTATAATACTTTTATCCTCGATATTAATGTGCATAAGAACCGATTATGTAGTAATCTCTCCTTCATATCCCTTGTACTTGTGATTGATTGTACCCTTTGAATAAATAATATACCATCCAGCCTATTCCAAAATCTCTAGGTTTAGCAATAACAGTAAGCTTTAGAGTTAATGCCTGTGGGATTGCTTTCAGAGTGTGGCTAGTTGATGGTTGTTTCAGAGGAGAGTTCTCCCTCCAATGAGTTATTATTCTCTCATACTTGAAATAAGTATCATGGTTGAATGACAACTCATGCCAAGTTCTCATTAGTTCCTTTTCTCTGATGATTGCAGGAACCTAGTGTTGTAGCCAAGCTCCAGGACGAGGTATCTTCAAACTTTTTGAGCAATACTGATATTAAAGGGCTAGTCTAAACTTTCACTTTATGCAACCTATCTATAATCTCATTTTCTTATTTTCTACCGTATCGAACTTCCTAGGTTGACTCTGTTCTAGGAGATCGACTTCCAGCAATAGATGACATGAAAAAACTCAAGTACACAACTCGTGTTATTAATGAAGTAAGAGTAGTTCTATTTCCATTTCGTGTTTCGTAAAATATTTTTCCATTAATGCACCTCAAATAGATATAATTCAGTCTATTTTTTTGTACAGTCCTTGAGGCTATACCCACAGCCACCAGTCTTAATTCGGCGTTCTCTTGAGAATGATGTGCTTGGAGAGTACCCGATAAAAAGGTCTAAAATCAATATCAATACCATCTTATCAGCCAGTTAGCATACACAGTTTAAAATCACTTTCTAGGCCTCTTTTTATTTGTATATTGTTGCCTTGTCTTGAGCTTCTTTGCATGAAAGTTCTATGGTATAGACTTTACTACATGTGCTTTTCCCTAATTCTTAACTTTTTCATATATTTTACATTTAGGGGTGAAGATATTTTTATCTCTGTTTGGAATCTGCATCGGAGTCCAAGTCTCTGGCAAGATGCAGAGAAGTTCAATCCCGAAAGATGGCCTTTAGATGGACCGAATCCTAATGAAACAAACCAAAATTTCTGGTAACAAACAGATATCTTTATCTCATCAATTATTTTATAAATGAGATGGCAATGTGTTGTTATTTCTGGTTTCTAGTAATTATAGTTTATAGAATAAGACCCTCCAAATATGTGGAAAAAGTTGGAAAAAAATCAAATATACTCATATCATTCACGCACTTGTTTCCGACAGTCGTACCATAGTCCGAGTCATATTTTCCAGGTTAGTTTAACCAAATAGTTAAACTAAGGTATAGGCTAATATGTTCTCTCAGTTCTTATTTTTCCTTCGTTTCAGTTACTCCATTTTATCCTTCAATTACAAATCAATGATACTGGCACTCTTGTCTTAGTTACTTGCCCTTTGGTGGAGGACCTCGGAAATGCGTAGGAGACATGTTTGCTACTTTTGAGGTATTTCTATGGAAATATATGTATAAAGATAATTTCAGTCAGCACTTGATATCAAAACTTGAAAGTTTTTAGTTTTATGTTGGGTTTCATACTTATTTGTTCTAGTTGAAACAAGACAAATTCCAGGCACTAGTCATATTGGTATCGTAAAACCTGAAGAAGAGTTAACTTTGATCGACAGGCTGTTGTAGCAGTTGCAATGCTTGTCCGGCGGTTTAACTTCCAACTGGCGCTTGGAGCTCCCCCGGAAAGCAAACCGCCCTGTGCATTTTGTTCATGTCAACAACTTTGCACAAATACAAAATGCACGAAACGGGCTTTAGGATATCACATTAGTAGAATAAGAACTGTTGATTATCTGCATCTTGAAACTACATATGATATGATAATACCCCATCCATAAGTTATGTATAAAGAGACTCAACTATTTTGAAATCTCAAATACCAGTACCTAGCCAAGTTATGATTTGTTTTTTATTCGAGAGTCGGATAGTTATTTGGACGAGCTTTGAGTATGTCTGTAGTAATTCAAAAAGAGAAGCATATGTGTTGGAAATCCTAGAATTAAGGGACTGAATCTTCTTCCTTATTTTTAGGAGTTAACTTAGTGTAAATATGTCTCTAATTGTAGTTCCTAATTTTTAGGGATTCTTTCCTATTTTTTGCACTAATTCTTACTTTAAAAGATGTAATATGATGTTAGAGAAATATCAGAATCATTTTTCTCAAATCTGTTCATGGTGTCAGAGCTGTAGGGATATTTCTGATCCATTCTACTTCTTTATTTTTCTCCCGTGTCTTGTTTTTCTATCATGGCAAACACTGGAAATATTTCTGATTCTGAGACTTCACAAGTAACTCAGAATGTCAACCAAGCACTATCTCATAGTGATGTTAATTCGTCCCTTACAATCACTAATCATCGATTAGATGGGAAGAATTTTTTACAGTGGTCCCAATCGGTACTCATGGTGATTCGAGGTCGTGGGAAACTAGGATATATTAGTGGAGAAATTCCACGTCCTCACCTTACTGATCCTACATAGGCTACGTGAGAACTCAATAATTCTATTGTCATGGCCTGGCTGATCAACTCCATGGAGAGTCACATAAGCCGAACCTACCTCTTGTTCAAGACTGCAAAAGAAATGTGGGATGTAGTCCAGGAGAACTATTCTGATCTAGGAAATGCTTCTCAAGTTTTTGAAATAAAGCTAAAATTAAAAGACATTCAGCAAGGAACTCTTGAAGTTACACAGTACTACAACAACTTAAAAGTCTTATGGCAGGAACTCGATATGTACTATGAAGTGGACTGGGGTGAAGGCTTGGAGCACACCAAGTTCATGTCACATCTCAATAAAGAGCGGCTCTATGAGTTCCTAGCAGGGCTGAACCGAGACTTGGACGAAGTTCGTGGCCGTATTCTGGGTAGGACCCCTCTTCCAACCATTGGAGAAGCATTTGCAGAGGTTCGGAGAGAAGAAAATCGTCGCCGAGTAATGATGGGAGATTCCAAGGAACAAAAACCTGTGACCAATTATGGTCATAGTCCTACTGAATCATTTGCCCTAGTCTCAAGGGGCCCTCAATCTAAAAAAATTCGAGCAGGGAATGATTCAAAACTAAGTCGCTCAGGAGATCGACTGTGGTGTAGCTATTGTAACCGTACCGGCCACACAAAGGAAAAATGTTTCAAGCTCCATGGTTATCCCGCTACAACAAAAATTCAGAAGGAAAATAAGGCTCTTTTATCCTTGGGCAGCTCATCCACTGCGACCCCTGTACCTACTGAAGCCGTTCAGGATGTTCGTCTAACAAAGTCCCAACTTGAAACTCTTCACAAGTTACTCGGTGCACCAATAAGCCATGGTTCCTTGGCTATTCAATGTATTGCTTTTAATATTACTTTTGAATCTAGTAACCATCCATCCTGGATTCTAGATTCGGGAGCATCCGATCACATGACAGGTAATTTATCATTATTCCATACGTATGCCCCTTGCCACAACCAATCTCGAATTCGGATAACTGATGGTTCATACTCATCTATTGTTGTAATTGGGGATGTTCGACTCACTAAGGACTTCTCACTCGAGAAAGTTCTTCGTGTCCCAAATTTATTTTGTAATTTACTGTCAGTAAGTAAACTTCCTGAAGACAAGGTTGTTTGTGTTGAATTTTCTACTGATGGTTGTATTATACAGGAACAGAAATCGGGAATGATGATTGGCACTGCTAAGGTTGATGATGGACTCTATATTTGGGATGACTACAAGGACAAGAATAAAAAAGGAGTATTTGCTCTCTCTGCTTCAAACGAGGACATTATCATGATGTGGTAGCGTAGGTTAGGATATCCAAATTTCCTGTATTTGAAGCATTTGCTCCCTATGTTATTTCGGAATAAAAAAATCAATTCCCTGAAATGTGAAATCTGTCAATTGTCAAAACATACCCGTGTTCCTTATCCTTTGAAGCCTTATATACAATCCAAACCTTTCTCTTTGATTCATAGTGACCTATGGGGGACAAGTCGTGTTAAAAACATCACGAGGGCTAGATGTTTCATAACATTTATTGATGACCATACTAGAGTATGTTGGGTTTACCTTCTAAAAGAAAAAACAGAAACACCAAAGGTATTCCAAAATTTCCACTCCATGATCTGAACCCAATTTGACTCAAACATACACACGCTCCACACTGATAATGGAAGGGAGTATTTCAATTATGTTTTAAGCCCTTATCTCTCTGAACAAGGCATTATTCATCAAAGCTCTTGTCCAGACACACCTCAACAAAACGGGATCTCAGAAAGAAAAAATAGGCATATACTAACTATTGCTCGAGCCTTAATGTTTACCATGAAAGTTCCAAAATACCTATGGGGGGAGGTTGTCCTTACTGCATGTTATTTAATAAACTGTATGCCCTCTAGAGTTCTTAATATCCAAACTCCTTTACATGTCCTACAAAAAAACTTTCCCCTGTTTCGTGTTCCTATCCTACCAGCCAAGATATTTGGTTGTAAAGCCTTTGTACATAATCACCAACCTAATCAATCCAAATTTGATCCCCGAGCACACCTATGCGTCTTTGTTGGCTACTCAGCCACACAAAAAGGATACAAATGTTACTCACCCACCTTGCGTCGCATATTTGTATCTCGTGATGTCACATTTTTTGAAACCGACCCGTATTTTTCTGCCACTCATCTTCAGGGGAAGACTCTTAGTGAAGATGAGACTCTTCATACTCTTCTTATTATACCCCCTGAGCCTATCCTTAACACCAATGCCACACAAAATTCTAAGGGTGACCCTGTCCTCATAACACCAGATTTGAGTGTTCCACTGGAGATAAATGAATTTTCCAACGATGAAATCCCCATTGGAAGTAAGCTTCAACAACCTAATCCTTCTGAGAAACCCCATCAACAGCCTCCAGAAATCATTGTTTATTCTCAGAAACATTTTCCTCCTAAAAACGATACAGCAGCAGTGCCAAATTCATCCAACTCCGAGGATTGTCCTGTTTCATATCAGTCTCCTGGTTCGTCGGATATGGATCTTCCTATCGTGTTCGTAAAGGCACAAGAGCTTGTACTCAGCATCCAATCTCTCGGTTTGTATCCTATGGAAATTTATCTAAAGCATACAAAACTTTTGTAACTAATATTGACAGTGTAAAGACTCCAAGAAATGTGAAAGATGCTTTGGAATCAACCGAATGGAGACATGCTGTTTTTGAAGAAATGAATGCTCTCAAAAATAATGGGACATGGGAAGTTACGGATCTGCTAGAAAGGAAGAAAACCGTGGGTTGTAAATGGATTTTCACCACAAAAATCAAGCCTGATGGGAGTATTGATCGGTACAAGGCCCGGCTTGTGGCAAGAGGCTTTACTCAAACCTATGGTCTCGACTATGATAAGACGTTTGCTCCCGATGCAAAGCTGAATACTGTTCGAGTGCTACTTTCCTTAGCTGTTAACCTTGATTGGCCCTTAACACAACTTGATGTAAAAAATGCATTCCTCAATGGAGACTTGAGCGAGGAAGTATACATGGACTTTCCACCAGGCTTTGAAGAAGAAAAAGGGCGAGTATGTAGATTAAAGAAGTCCCTATACGGACTAAAACAATCCCCAAGAGCTTGGTTCAGCCAGTTTGCCAAGGCTATGACTAGCAGGAATTACACCCAGGGGCAAGCAGATCATACACTATTTTACAAACACTCGGGAAATGGGAAATACTCTATTCTTATCGTCTATGTTGATGATATTATTTTAACAGGGGATGATTCGAGTGAGCTGTTGAAACTAAAAGACTTCCTCAGCACAAAATTTGAGCTTAAAGATTTGGGGAATCTCAAATACTTCCTTGGCATGGAAGTAGCACGGACTCGGACAAGCATTTCTATTTCCCAACGAAAGTATGTTCTTGATTTATTGGCTGAAACTGGCATGCTAGGTTGTAAACCTTCCGAGACCCCAATGGAGTTCAATTCTAAGCTAGGCAATGATGATGATGGGGAAGAAGTAGACAGGGGGAGATACCAGCGACTTGTGGGAAAAATAATTTATCTATCTCACACCCGACATGATATTGCATTCGGTGTGAGTGTCATCAGTCAGTATATGCATGCTCCAAAGGAAAAACATTTGGAGGCGGTTTACATGATGCTAAGGTATTTGAAAGGAACACCGGGTAAAGGTCTTCATTTCAAGAAAAACACCAGTCGTGACATAGAACTTTACACTGATGCTGATTGGGCAGGATCAGTGAGTGACAGACGATCTACAAGTGGTTATTGTAGCTATGTGTGGGGCAATCTTATGACATGGAGAAGTAAAAAACAGTCTGTTGTGGCTTGTAACAGTGCATATGTAGAATATCGAGCTTTATCTCATGGTATATGTGAAGGAATTTGGTTACAAAGATTAATGAAGGAACTTAAAGTATCCTATGTTAAACCTATGAAGGTATATTGTGATAATCAAGCTGCTGTCAGTATAGCACATAACCCAGTTCATTGCGATTGTACTAAACATGTGGAGATAGATCGTCATTTCATCAGAGAGAAGGTAAATTCAGGAGAAGTTTGTATCACCTATCTTCCTACTAAGCAACAAGTTGCAGACTTGCTAACTAAAAGTCTGAGTAAGAATGTGTTTGAAGATTTTATTGGCAAGCTGGGATTGATAAATATCTACACACCAACTTGAGGGGGAGTGTTGGAAATCTTAGAATTAAGGGACTGATTCTTCTTCCTTATTTTTAGGAGTTAACTTAGTGTAAATATGTCTATAATTGTAGTTCCTAATTTTTAGTGATTCTTTCCTATTTTTTGCACTAATTCTTACTTTAAAAGATGTAATATGCTGTTAGAGAAATATCAGAATCATTTTTCTCAAATCTGTTCAATATGTATACCTTATAAAAGATCAACCAAATGCGTTTGCAGGTTGAGATGACTACCGGAGCAACTATCCACACAACACGGGGGCTGAAGATGACAGTTACACGAAGAATAAAGCCTCCAATTATCCCAGAAATAAACATGGAGGGATTGAAGATGGAAGCAGAGACCCAACTTGGAGAGAAAGGTGAAGTTTCTCAAGCTCATTCATTAGTAGAATAGCTTTCTACATTTCATTACACAATGCATATGTATCAATGGGAAGTAAAATGGGTATATATTTTAGTATTCTTCCCTTCAATTAGCTGTTTAATGCAATCAAAATAATTGATTGCTTGTTGTTCATCTTGTCATATAGTCCTCGTGGATGATAATTTGGGTTTCCAAATAGCTCCTGAGGTTTCTGGGTTTGGACTGGAAATTGTTAAAAAAAAATGAATCTTTTAGCTTAAGGTAGGTATTTGTAAAGTTTACTGGCTCCAGAAACCAAGATGACCCTATGGTTTTATACGGCTAATTTGTTCGACACATGTATGCTAATATATTTTTTACTTCTTTTTAATATATTTTGGAGGATTATACCTCTATGCCAACATTTTAACATCTTTCAGATATTATCAGTTGAAAAAAAAAATATCTGTCAAGTATAGGGGTAAAAATATATCTGTCAAGAAATACTAAAATCTTTCGGATAACTCTTTCGGACACATGTATAGTTATGTAAGTTTAACATAATTGAAGACCACCTTAAATCCCAGGTTGGGATAGACCTCCACCAGCAGGCATATCTGTAGGTTTTGAGC
This sequence comes from Hibiscus syriacus, assembly GCF_006381635.1. Lineage (NCBI taxonomy): Eukaryota > Viridiplantae > Streptophyta > Magnoliopsida > Malvales > Malvaceae > Hibiscus > Hibiscus syriacus. The sequence continues at coordinate 1,096,126 of NW_024062759.1, read as the reverse complement.
AAGAATAGTCGATAAAAGTATCGAATTGATAGCCAAGGAAAACTGTGAAAACCTCACAAGATAGGCAATGATTTAATTACTATGTGCATTTGGTAGGAGGATTGAAGAAAAATTCCAAGACTGGAGTGTTGAAACCATAAAATAAAGTTACAAACACACTACTCATTCTATTGTAATTTCAAACAACGTATTGAAGGGTGAAAGGAAGAGAAAAAGAAAATGAAAGGGAGATGCTAAATCAGTGTCAAATTGGCATTGTGCATTTCTTTTGAGAATGACCTAATAAATAGCATCTACCACAATGAACAACTCTCTTCGGCCTCTTCAAGTTCTCTACACGAAAAACTTTCTTTTTCGGTCTTCCAGGTGGCCTACGAATTCAAGGAGGGCGTATGGGGATATCATGCTTGACAGCTCCACCGTCGGCTCCTTCACCGTGCTCCTTCTAAACACTCTTATCCGGAATAGTATGCATCATCTGCGAATAGGTCTCACGGTAGCTTCCCACTGTGAAACAAGGTTCAGCAAACAGGTGAGCGTTCTGCCCACAAGAAATAAGGGCATCTGCAGCATGAGCACATGGTAAACCATACAGCTGCCAACGGCGACAGCAGCACACTCGACTCCTAATATCCACGATGTTTGTCCTCTCCGTTGAGACAATCTCAAACTCAACTTCATTTGCTCTAAGTACTTGGTAGCAACGAGCATCAGCAATTGCCTCCGAAATCCGCTTCTCGGCAGATGGAACAAGAATTGAAGTCCATCTCATTCCCATTTCACGATGATTGGTAAACCAAGTAGCTAGCTGATTGCGAATATGTTCCATTATTTGCACAATGGGGAGCTCGTGACATTAGAGTGTCCAATTATACAACATCTCAGTAACACCTAGCGTAAAGTGGCCATATCATACTCCTTCAAAATATGCTACCGCCCAAAGCTGCGGAGGAAGTAGCTCTCAAGCTCTATGGTAGTGAGAGCATAAACAGCATTCCAGAAGATATTAACCAACTTTGCATTCTTCAATGTATCACTGAAATTTTCACTGACGTAATAGACAAAAACCATAAAATGCACTTGGAAAATGTGTTTCTACAGCGTCTACGATGCCTCGCTGTCTTTCAGACAGTCTAGGTATGTTTTCAGTGTTTACACCAAGAAGCTTCCTCAATTCTGACATAAACCACATCCAATTCTCATCGCTTTCCACATCAACAATAGCAATTGCCAAGGGAAACAATGCATCATCAGCATCAACAGCCGCAGCACAAAGTAATGCACCCAAGTATTTTCCTTTCAGTTCTGCCTTATCAAGTTCTAGAAGTGGTCTGCAAGCAGTTATAAACCCATAGATAGAAGCACGGTAAGAAATAAAAAGGCACTGGAAACAATTTTCTTGTCCGGTACCAAAAACCAATGCCACGCTTCCAGGGTTGTTTTTTCTTATTTGCTCACAGTATGCAGGAAGAAGGCGATAACCTTCTTCAAAAGTCCCATGAAGTATACACGACCTGGTGTTAAATAATCAGCAGTTACGAGAGAGAAGCAGTTTTTGAGTAAATATCGAAACGGATCCCCAAACTTTCTGCACATAGCATATTAGTATTGAATTTTAAAAGTCTAAAATGTAAAAGAATCCATCAACTGTACCACTTTGTATCCTCTCTTAAAACCTTTTCAAAAAGGATCTTGGCCACTTCCAACTTTTTCAATCAAAAAATCCCTAAAAATCAAGAGGATTGATTTGTATAAAATTATATTAGTTTATTTAAAAGTATTGTTATATCAAAATGTATAAAATTATAATAAACATTCTATTAGTGAATTTATTTTAAGATATAAAAATGGTTATAAATAAAAATAAAACCTAAAATCATTAACCACCACATCAATGAGAACAACAGGAGAAATATATTTGGGAGTTGGAACATTCATGTAAAAAGAACAAGAAGGAGCGAGAGAAGAAAGTCCATTGTGCTACAAACATGAATACACGAATTAGCATTCGAGTCTTTGTGCTTTAGCTAGACGAGCCACCGAAAGATCAAGACGTGGATGTAGCGAGTAGTAAACGAGGGAGAGGCACCACTAGTAGTTCAAGCCTCTGCCCACAGGACGTGGTTGCAAGAATAGCAGCAGGGAAACCAACCCAACCATCGAGAGGATGGACTTGGTCACAACACAATCTCGAACCATATGGACCACAGCCATGACCACACATACAACAACTACCAACGTACCCAATAGGTGACCGACTGGAAGCGCTAACCGCCAAGAGAACAAGCTGATTTTGGATAGAGTAGGCAGCCTTGCAAGGTAGAGCCGTAGTCGGGGTGAAGAAATGTGATCGTGTTGTGACTGCAATAACCAAAAATAACCCCAAACCAGTCGTGTAGACACCAGATGAATGCCCACCTCAGATCAATGTGTTCCCGACAGCTAGAGCTTTAGGACAGCATAGGATCGTCATTGCAAGAAAACGCGAGATACATTCCACGAGTTAGAGTCCGGACACATGAACTCACCGCATCGGATAGGATTGAGAGGGCTTTCGACATATGATATCGAGAAACAAATGGATGCAAGACCTCCCCACCGATCTATATGCATATTGTTAATACCCAGCTGTCAATGATAGCCCTCCTGAAGCGTAGTGAGGGCACTGTGGAGACTTGGCCAAGCATAAATCAGTCTCTCAGACGAGTGAAAGAGGCGCCACACTTGCGTATCGAGGAGGGCCATGTTAAAAGCGTGGAGATCCTAAAATCTAAGGTCGCCAACTCGCTTAGAGTCGACCGAACCCATACTCTATCAACGACTCAACCAAACCACAAATAATCTAATAGACCACGAATCAAAGATGTCAAGTATTTGTCACATATATATTAATTAAAAAATTAATTTCATTCATTAAATTAAAATTTCTTTTTATCGAGAGTGTATCAGTTATTATAAAAAACAAAATTTGTAAAAATAAAAAACTAAAACTTTTGATTAGATATATAGAATTAATATTTTGAAATTTTATGATTTCTTTTTTTTTTCTATATGAAATTAATGTCATCACCTTATTTTTTAAGATGTAACATTTGATGTTGACCAACAAATCAATAGCAAATGCTCAGAATTGGAAAGTTTAAGAGAATATATATATATATATATGAAATCATAATATCTATCATGAGGGAATATTCGCATAAAACATTATTTATTACAATATAAAATTAATATGTTAAGAAATTAACATGAGAATCTCAAAGAATCTATTTTTTCAATCATAACCGCCAACCAAAATAATTCAACCCCGTATTCTTTTTAGGGAAAAATCAAAATTTCTCAATATTATTTGATAATGAATAAATAAAATAATGATATTTTACACACTGTCTACTGTAATCTTCCAAAGGGTGGCTGCCACCCTCTCTCAGTAATTCCTCAAATTTTATTCTTTCTCTATAAATCTTATCAGTATTCGTGGGGGGGAAAACACTCCAAAGAAGGCAGCAACAAAAACAATATCTATTTCCTCCCCAAAACCCATCCAGTCAATTGTTGAACGGAGAGATCATCTTAATGGGCTTTTGTTTCCAAAACTTTGCTTCTTTGCATCTTCTTCATGCTCTTCCATGGCTCCACATCTCCGCTTTCTTCTGATTCTTCATAGATTACCCATCACCCGCATTCACCTCCTCCTTATTTTCCTCCATTCTCTCTTATAACTCTTCCTTCTCGCCGGTTTTTCCCGGTTCCAAGAAAAAAAGCCCGGATTTTTCTTTCATTTCGAAGTTGAATTCAGGAGGGAAAGAACAGATCTTTGATTAAAAAAAGGTACCCTTTTGACGTTTTTATCTTATAGAATTGAACTTGTACAAGTGTTTTAGGAAATTCAGTATCTTCTCATGAACAGTTTTCTTCTTGTTCCTGTGGTTTTTCTGTTTAGTTGGCTAGAGAAACTGGTAATTGAAAAGATAAGCACCCTTTATCTGAATCGGATGAACAATTAAGATCTTAATGATGATTTTTCTTTTTTTGTTTGTTTTTTCAGTTAGCAAACTGAAATTTTAAGGAATGGCATCTGTGCTATTGTACCATGTGGTAGGGGATCTGACGGTGGGGAAGCCGGAGTTGGTTGAATTCCCGGAAACAGAGACGGTGGAAGCAGCTATAAGAGCGATAGGAGAGTCGACAGAGTGTGGGATACCAGTTTGGAAGAGGATACCTGCTGTGGGAATGGTTGAAAAGAATGAAATGAGACAGCAGAGGTTTGTTGGCATTTTAACTTCACTTGATATTGTCTCCTTTTTAGCTAAATCTCAGTGTTTGGAAGATCAAGATAAGGCTATGAAAACACAAGTTTCTCATGTTGTTGTCCCTAATAATTCTCTCTTGAAGATTGTTGATCCTGCTACCAGGTTAGTTCACAACTGCTTATGTTTAATCACTTGCTTCTTTATTTATTTTTTTCAACTTAGAATCTTGGAAAAAGTTCACATTTTCAGACGATTGACCTATGGCTTTTACCTCAGAAGAATCTTCATGACTTGAACTTTATGCTAAAGTGATTTACACTTTTATCCTTGCCCTCATACATGGAGGAGAGATTCAGTGTGGTGCCTTGTTCTTGATAATAAAAGTGTAAAACATGTCTAGTTTTTTACTTTTTCAATCTAGATTCCATTTTTTTACTGTCTGCTACTAGTTGTCTTTTCCAGAATAAAGCTTATGCTTTTATTCTTTTTCTTTTTCAAAATGTGCTGTCTCTTGAAAAGCAACTTTACTATTTGTGCTCGGTACATTCCTTGTAGACACCCTAAGATAACCAAAATTTAGACTCATGTCAACACTGAAACCAATGCTCTAGGATGATTGTGTTTTCTTATGTATCTTCATGTTTGTATAAACATTCTCTTGTTATAAGCAACTGTTATTCGATTTGTCATTATTATTATGCCATTGCTGAATGGATGATAGCAGCAGCATGCATTACCATTGTCTTTTTTCTTTTCTTTATTCATCTTCTGCTTCTTTTTAATTAGTTGTTATTGTATTTTATTTTTATGGCCATCTTGAATGTTTCCCTTCAAGCATTCGGCGACAGATGCTTTATTTTCATTGCTAATCAAGGAATTAGGCAGTTGGAAAATCAATTATTATGTTCCGCTTCATGCTTTTTGGGTTGCAATTTAATGGAACGTAAAAGAAAATATAGAACCTGTCAAGTGTTTTACTGTGAACTTCTGTTCACTGATAGTGGACCTCCTTTCTTCTGCTCAAAGTTTCTTAAGCTACCACGCAGAATTGATGGTTCTTATCTAGGATTGTTTGGGTAGCTAATTGACATGGTTTTAATTCGGCCTGTTTAGGTAGACTTAAGAAGTTGTACTGTATACATGTGTGTCTGTTTTGATTAGGAGGAAGCATCTTGCACTTGGAGTCGATCGTGTATCCTTTGTGTCAGTTTTTAGCTTTTGATTTCTAAAAAACAATGCATGCTAGCTTTTGCCAAGAAGCTGTTTCATATCTAATTTTTTTGGCTCTGCCTTTGATGTTCTATATCAGCATTGTTAATTCTTCGTTGTTGGGCTAGATTGATAGATGCACTTGAGATGATGAAGCAGGGTGCGAGGCGATTTCTTGTTCCAAAGAGCAAAGTATGGAAGGGCATGAGCAGGCGATTCTCGATTCTTTATAATGGGAGGTGGCTCAAGAACAATGAAAATGCTAGCAGCAGCAACCTCATTCCTAATGTCAACCGTCCTTCCTCTTCATCAACCTCCACCTACATGCATGACAAGTTTTGCTGTCTGTCGAGAGAAGACATCATCCGCTTCCTCATCGGTTGCCTTGGTGCTCTAGCTCCTCTTCCCCTCTCCTCCATTTCCTTGCTCGGAGCAATTAACCTAGACTATAGCTCCATTGAAGCCTCGCTCCCAGCTTTAGAAGCAACTCAAAAACATCCCGGTGATCCCAGTGCAGTTGCCGTTGTGGAGATCACACCAGATGGCCACCGTCAGATTCTAGGAGAAATCTCGGCCTCAAAACTATGGAAATGTGACTACTTGGCTGCTGCTTGGGCTTTAGCTAACCTCTCAGCTGGACAGTTTGTCATGGGAGTTGAGGATAATTCGGGTTCAAGATTGTTTCCCGATTTTTCTGTTAAGTCGCCAGATCAAGATAAGAAAACAGAAAATGGTGGCGGGTCAGCAAGGCTAAGGAGATTCAGTAGTAGAAGCATCGGGTTTAACCCGGTGAGCCCGAGTTTCGGTGTTGGCAGGAGCATGTATAGGGGCAGAAGTGCACCCTTGACGTGTAAGACTTCGAGTTCTTTAGCCGCAGTCATGGCTCAAATGCTGTCTCATAGGGCTACCCATGTGTGGGTGACTGAAGATGATAACGACGACGTTTTAGTCGGGGTGGTCGGTTATTCCGACATTTTGGTCGCGGTGACCAAACAACCTGCTGCACTGGTTCCCTCTACTCGATCCATCACAGAGCTTGCCTCGGGAATTCATAGCTGAGTTCCCCCCTTTCCGCGCCTTCACCTTTGTATATGTTTCCTTGGTATTGTATTACATCATACATTATTATTGAACCGTTATTACCTAATATTATTGATCGGACAATAAAAGGATGAAACTCAAGAACATGATTGTCTAATCAAAACAACCATAAAGAATCATTCTATTATATACTTCAAATAGTTTATAAATATTTTTTATATACTTCAAATAGGCTTTTTTAATCTTATAAGAATCTTTAACATTTAATTTGGATTTCTTAATTGTCTTAATATTTTATGTAATATTGTAAAAAGCTGATATAATATAAAAAAAAGATGCATGATTTGCTAAATTTTTAAACAAGAAAGAAGCAAATGTAGGATTTGGAATCAATCAATAAAATTAGAAATGAAGTTTATGTGTGCTCTCAGCAATAAATCTCATTGAGCATGAGCTCAACCTAATTATGTATAATTGTATATGAAAAATAGGAATACTTTTATCACAAGGTGATGCTACATTTGCCAACTCTTCTTAAAAGTAGCACAAGGTTGTTGCATCATGTCCAAATCCTATTATCAAGACGAAACTTTTATATTATGGGATGAATTTATAAGTTTTAAAGAAGGTAAATTTATAAAATTTTAGAAAAAATAAAATATATTTTTAATAAAAAATACTAAGAATATTAAAATATATAATAATTTAGAATTGTTAGGGGACGACCGTCCCCTCCCATCCATCACTAATCATACATTTCCTACTCACAAGAATACTATTCCATATTTTTCGTGATGGTTTGTTATGTTATATTATATCGTCTTATTTATTTTTTATGTATATCTATGATTATTTGATAGTATAAAGACTGAATCGATCTATCTAATATTATATGGATTAATTTTGAACAATCTTTGAAATAGGAGGACTGAATTGATTCATTTAATAAAATAGGAGGACTGAATTTAGTCCCTATGAAATGTTTAGAAACAAACAAATGAAGAGAGCAACAGATATTCTATTTCTCCACCTTCAAACTTGCATCAGAATCAACATTTGTTTTATTCTTAAACGTGAGAAAATAAAAAGATAAAATGAAGGTTTCAGAGATGGCATTCAGAGCAATTACAGGTTTTGGGAACGAAAGAACAGAAACCAAAGGGTCTGTGAGGAATGTCAAAATCGATTGCATAGCAGCAAGGAGACGGCGAGCAAGCACCTTGAGCTCCACCACAGCATGTACAAACACCGCATATCTCGAAACTCCCCAGCTTTCTCCTGCTCATCTCCATCACCGTCCTCTCATTCACCAATGGGACCATTTCTGAATACCCTTTTACCTTCAATTAAAGAAACCCAACTCTAAATCCCCAAAATAAAAAAGCAAAGGGATCTACGCATTCGAAGCAAGGGCTTGTGATAACTTACTTGGGCCGTGCTTGTAGCTTCATTGTAGTTGAAGACGTGAGCTGAAAAGAAGAGAAACAGGAGAAAAAAGAGTGACCCATGTTTGTAGCTGTGGGTTTGAAGAACATTTTCTTTTTTGCGGTAGTTCTGTTGTTGGTTCTGTTATATATAGCGTCTTCAATGGGATTTAGGTGGAGGCATAATAAAATTACTTTTGATTTTGACCATGGAATTTCATAGAAAGAAAGGTTGAGGTTTGCGTTTTAATTTTTTCTAAATGTATAATTTTTGTCAGGTTAACAATAAATTATATAATCATTTGGATTGGGCGTCAGTTTGTATAGATTGTGTTACATCTGACTTGTAATGATTCAACAACAACAACAACAAAACCCAATTCCATATGCAATAGGGTAAGGGAGAGGTAGGGTAGTAGGCTGTCCCAACGCTAGGTTGAGAGTAACTTTCATAGAAGACCTCCGGCAGTCAGAAAATTAAAAATATAGATAAAATGCAATGCATGTATAAATAAATACATAAATACATAGTTGAACAGTTTTCATATGCAGTCATTAATATCATTAATATCACCTGCACGTCTGTAATGGGAAGTAATCCCTGCCAATAAATCCCTGCGAAAAAATCTCTGCATATAGACAGAAATGTAAGACCCGGATAAATTTAAAAGTGAAGAGAATGGTACACATAAGTCAACAGTAGCAAGCCCCAGTTCTAAGCCTTCATAAATACCAATAACAGAAACGTATAAAAAGTAGAAGTCATGAAATTACTACAAAGACATTAAAAGAAGACATAGATGATACACCCTAAAGATGTGACCCACACTACTCGACTACCCTAGTCTTAAGTCTCCATACTTTCCTATTAGAGGTCATGTCCTCGGAAAGGGCTAAATCCATCAAATCAGATCTCAAGCAGTCTTCCCACTTCCGCTTTGGTCGTCCTCTCCTTCTGACACCGTCGACTGTAATCGACTCTACCCTCCTGACCGCATCCGACGGTAGTCGCCTAAGGACATGCCCAAACCACCGTAGTCTTCCCTCCCTCAATTTTTCGGAAACAGACACCACCCCCAAGGACATCCTAATAGCAGAGTTTGTTGTCATATCCCACAGAGTCCTACCGCATGTCCATCGAAGCATTCTCATTTCTACGGCCTCTATCCTCCTTACGTGATCCTTCTTAGTTGCCCAACATTCTGATCCATACAATAGCGCTGGTCTTATTGCCATTCTATAAAATTTTCCCTTTAGTTTTAGAGGCACCTTCTTGTCACACAAAACTCCAGTAGCGGCCCTCCACTTTAGCCATCCCGTCTTTATACGGTGTGTAACGTCATCATCTACACCCCCATCTTTATGTATCATAGACCCTATGTACTTGAAACAATCCTTTGAGGGAAGAACATATCCTTCTATGCATACTTCTACATCTTCATCGTTTTGGTCCCCACTGAAGTTTGTACACAAATACACTATCTTTTCAATATTGATCCTTAGACCTTTTTCTTCCAAAGCAGTCTTCCAGATAGTCAGTCTACTATTCAACTCAGATTTTGTTTCAGCAACTAGGACAATGTCGTCAGCGAAAAGCATACACCATGGTACACCAACTGGTGTCACACAATAGATGTCGTCCATAATCAAGGAGAAGATGTATGGGCTAAGAGCTGACCCCTAGTGGAGTCCGATTTCCACCGGGAATGCCTCGGTGTCGCCAACTGTAGTCTTGACGTATGTAGTAGATCTACAATACATATCATGAATCGCCCGGATATAAGCAGTTGGGGTCCGTCTCGTTTCCAAAGTCTTCCAAATCGTATTACGGGGAACCCTATCATAAGCCTTCTCAAGGTCAATGAACGCCATGTGAAGATCTCTAGACTTTTCCCTATATTTCTCCATAAGTCGTCGAAGTAGATGAATCACCTCCGTGGCAGACCTACCTAGCATGAAGGCAAATTGGTTTTCTGAAACCCTAGTAACTTGTCTCAACCTAACCTCTATCACTCTTTCCCATAGCTTCATGGTATGGCTGAGTAGTTTAATACCTCCGTAATTACCACAACGTTGGGGATCTCCTTTATTCTTATAGATTGGTATCACCGTAGACTCTCTCCACTCCTCTGGCATCTTGGCAGTCTCTAAAATAATATTAAAGATGTTGGTCAACCACTTAACTCCCTCTTCTCCTAGGGCAACCACACAGTGATAGGAATTTGATCAGGACCGACATCTTTGTCCCTTCCTATCTTTCTAAGAGCCATTTTGACTTCCTTAAATCCAATCCTACTTGTAGGGCAGTCATTGGCCGTAGTATGATGGTCGACTGACCCAATAACGATACTATCTCTACAGGGAGAGGCACCGTCATTAAATAAGTCAAAGAAGTAACTACCCCAAACCCTCTTAATATCATGATCTTTCACTAAAAGAACACCATTGTTGTCCTTAATAAACCTAATGTACCTAGATCTTTTTTCCTATTCTCCCTAGATTTTGCAAGCCTGAAGATCCCGTTTTGACCTTCCTTGGTGTCTAATCTCTTGTACATTTCCTCGTATGCCTTATCCTTTGCCTTATAATGATTCGAAGATGTTAAATTCGTGGGTAAACCACATTTTATGCGAAATCAACAGCCCCCAATACCCCATTGACAACATCATTATTTTCAAGCACAAAACTACGGTACCAGAGTTACAAGGAAAGACAAAGCATGCAACTACGACCTAAAATCATGGATCAACTTAACTTATTCAGCATCATGTTAATCAACACATGTATGCACGAAAATGCAAGGTCCAAATCCAGAGTTCTTTCTCTATATAATTTTCTCTCCAACCCCCCCAACCAACACCCTTTTTCCCTACTTTTCTCGATCCCTATACAACAACAGTATCACCGTTCAGAGCAAAACAACCCACCTTCCAGAGAGATCCAACAGATATAATCACATTAAATCATTTGATCATGAATTCTAACATACATAGAAACAAGGGATCATGAGGACACATCAAAAATTAGTATTATGCCAAAGTGGCTGGCCAAAAAAAAAAAAAGGCAAAACCTTCTCATGTCTTAAACTAGTGAAATTCTCAACATATTACGTATTTTTTTCCAAGTGGGAGAAGGAAAAGAAATAGAAACACGGCTTCCCATGATTGAAACTGTACCTGATACGATTTTGGCAAGGATATGTACAAGAAAACTCGAATCTTTTATTGGAAATATTCTAAAGGCTCGCTATCATCTTCAAAAGCCTCCTGCAAGGACAAAGAGTATGTGAGATTCTGTGGAGTGACTTACAAGTTCATCATCAACAAGCAATTATGAAGTGAGATCTCCAGGAGCTTTGAAGACATCAGGACATGATGTGTCAATGATAACTCCAACAAAAAATTATATTTTAGGTCTTTTTACTTAAGTTATTGATTGTCTAAAAGTCTTTGACATAACATTTTAGCTATATATAGTTGCATTTAAGACATATTTGCATGTGGTGAATAAGTTTTTCCGAGACAGTTTATTTGACTAAACTATGTTGTTGAGGAGAAAGGTTGTTTGTTGGTTGTGAATATGTAAGAAATGACTAAGGAATAATTTATTTATCGAGACAAATTAATTTGCTAGGGTCAGTGGTGTCAACACACATTTTCGTCCTACTAGGATTCAAACTCCTAAAAATATGATAGAATTTTGCTAGGATTCAAACTCCTAAAAATAGGATAGAGTTCTACTATTATTTAAACTCCTAAAGATAGGATCCACAAGCATTATAAATAGTCATTGTAACTCACTATTGTAACACATTCAGACAAGAGATATACGAAATACCAAGCAAAAAATTACAAGCAACTAGTAGCCATTTTTCGAAGCATTTATATTTTGAAATGTAAAGTTCATACTTTCGCATGTTATTTTTCCTTACCCTTGCTGTGTTTTGATTCGAAAAAAAACCGGGAGAAGTATTTTTGGCCAATGAATGGGGGCGTTTTCGAGATCTATTTTTGTAGATCTAGCCCCCGAGGCTTGTGTTTTTTTGAAAAACTATTCGGATTTTTATAAACGGGTCGTGTGGATCCGTGTGTTTTGCCACTACAGTGGGTTAATGCCCATTTCGGTCCCCCTGATTTTAAATACATGCAAATTCGTTTTTTTCTTCAATTGGCTTTTAATTTCGTCCCCTAATTCATTTTTTGTATTTATTTATTTATTATAGTTCTCTTTTTTTTCATTTTTTTTGCTATTATATATATATATATATATATTATTTTTTTATCTATGTTTACTTATTTACTATTTTTTTACTATATTTTCCTAACGTTATATATATATATATTCTTACTTCATTTTATTTATATTTCTATGATTACTATTTTTTTAGTTAATATTATATGTATATTTATTTTTCATTTATTTATTATTATTATTACTATTTAGTATTTTATTATATTATACATACATTTTTATATTTTTATATATATTTTTATTATTTTATTTATACTATTTATTTATTTTCATTATATTTTTAGTTTCTTTGCTCTTATTATTATTTTCTTTTTAAAAAAAAATAATTTACCTTTTTTATTCTTTTTGTATATATATTTTATCTTCATTTATTTTATTTTATTCAATTTCATTTTATTTATTTTTTGTTTCATCCAATTATTTTATGTTTATTATTATTGGTTTCATTTATTTCCTTGGTTTACTCTTTAGTTTTGTTACTTTCTTTTATTATTATTATTTTCTTTTAACATCTTATTTTTAAGGGTATTTCCGTAAACTCATTAAGGGTAAGTAATTCGGATCAAATTTTACCTTTTAATTTAACTTGCAATTTTCTTAATCAAAGACAACTGGAAATTACGTAGTACCGAAAGGGCGGTTCAAGGGTGCTAATCCTTCCTTGACCGTAACCGACTCCCGAACCCGACACATCTTTGGAAAGACGCAGATCATGTAAGAAATAGGGTATCCGGTCAACCCATTTGTTTTAAATAAATGATCGGTGGCTACTCCAATCCATATTTTTCAAGTCGAAGCCCAATTCCGGGGCCCAACCGAAAGACAGTTGCGACAGCCTGGCGACTCCGCTGAGGAGACGGGTAAGTGAGTCAGTCTAAGGCAATTTCCAATTGTCTTTTTAATAAAAAGGGTAAGTTTAAATTTTAAGGTAACATTTCTATCCTTATTACTTACTTTTGATTATATTTTCGAGTAAATAGTTGTACTGGCCGTTTTTTAACGATTTCAACCCTTAAAGATTTTTCATCTAAGGCTCTAAACCCAAGCTCCAAACCCTGCTTTAAGTGGGGGTGAAAGCGACTCCTTCGTGTGAATTTATTCACCATGCGGGCCTAGCAAGTAGCCTTCGGGATTCATATACCTTATGTCTTCGTGTGAATTTATTCATCGTGTGGCCATAAGGGAATGTGTCCCCTCGAGTTTAACTTAGTCCACACAAGCCTGTGATGGGTTTAGGACTAAGGGTCTGGCAAGCCCAAGGGGGCACCGGCAAGGAGAACTCGAGTACCGTTTTTAGAACCTAAACTGGGAGACCATGGAGAATTAGAGCCTACCCCGAAACCACATTTCCGAAACCTAGGATATTTTTACCTTAACCATGTCTTTTTTTCCTTTCGTCATTTATTTATTTATTTATTTTACTAACATTTCTGCCTTTGTGTTTGTTTTTTTTAGCATTTGCATCATAACAATAGGCTATTGATCCTTAAAAAGCATTTGTTACACACAAAATAATCTGAATTAATGGACAAAGGTGTTGTAATACAATAGATTAAGAACGTCGAGGCACGACTATGGTCCGAGATGACTCAGAAAGAGAAGGGAGACAGTCTTCAGGGGAACTATATGTCAGAGCTGGTTAGCTATGCCTCTGTCAGCCTGAAACAGAATGATGTCCAAGAGTTGCGAAACATTTGGGACAGTTGGAAGAATGACAGAAACCAGAAGTTCAGCCGACGATATGGTGATATTGCCCTCTTACTTCATGTCAAGACTGATGAGCCCCTGCTCCGAGCACTGATTCAATTCTGGAACCCGGGATATAGTTGCTTCACCTTTAACTGGGAGGACATGGTGCCCACTATCGAAGAGTATACCACACTACTGCACTGCGAAAGCATCAGACTAGAGAAGGCATATATCAAACATATCAAGGGTCAGCCTTTTAAGAACGGACTGGCCAAGATTGCAGGGGTTGATGAAAAGTGGGTGACTGATCGACTCTGACACAAAGGTAGCGGGGAAGGAATCGAGTGGATCCATATAAAGCAACTAATGAAGAACCACCCTGATGAATGGAAGACTATAGATCTTTTTGCACTAGGTCTGTACGGTTTGATTATCTTTCCGAAGACCTTGGGGTGCATCGACGCAACCGTAGTAGAACTATTTGAACAACTTCCAAGGCGAGTCAACCCAGCGCCGACCATTTTAGCCGAGACCTTTCGGTCTCTTAATCATTGCAGAAGAACTGGTGGAGGAAGGTTCATTGGATGTGTTCAGCTCCTTCAAGTCTAGATTCACAGCCACTTCTGGAAGACTAACGGGGTTACCTACCACCGATTCAGCACTACCTATTCACCATTGGGAGAGTTCATCACTATGAAATGACATGAAGGCGCTTCGAAGGAAGAATAGATGAAGGTCTTCACTCATCTTCAGGACTGGGATATTACTTGGAGATCCCCCTGGTTGTTCCTCAGTGACATTCTTTTCTGATTTGGGGATTCTGACACTATGACCTTACTTAGACTTTGGGGTACAGTTGGGTATGCTCCGTTGTTGGCACTTAGACAGTATGGGGCACATCAGTTTATCCCAGTAATATACGGATTATCTACATCAGAGTTTGTGTATCACGGTGACAGTTATAAGAAGAGGATTAAAGAGGCAGTCGAGTCATGGAAGAAAGTATCCCGGATGGATGTCGTGGCTGCCAGAGATATGCTTACTCCGGATTATATGGAGTGGCGAAGATTGAGAAAGAATGATAGCATCCCGATGCCAGACTGTGAAGATACCCGGACCATGGAGGAACATCTCAGGCATGTCCCTTCTGAACTTGAGATAGTCAAGGCAGAGTTTGAAGCTGTGAATAATGAGCTGAAATTGAGAGTTAAGGAACTTGAAGCTGAACGTTATCAATGGAAACTAGATACCGATTCTCATAAAGATAGAGCAGACAAACTGGAAAGGGAGCAGAAAAGAGTCTATTTTGAGCTTGAAGACTTGAGAAATGGGTACCAATATAAAGTCAAGGATAACTCCTGAGAATCCAACGCCTGAGAATCCAAATGGCTGATTTGGAGAAACAACATGAGAAAGATGGTAAAACAATAGCTTCAAAAAGCAAGCGAATGAGCTTCAGATAGTGCCCTTCGACAGGGGTTTGCAGTGGCGTTTCCATTGGGAGCAAGCACAACAAAGGGTGAAGACCAGAGACGCAGTCATCCGAGATTTCCTAGATCAAGTACAGAAGCAGCTCGCAATCTACACGGCCTGGCAAGGGAAGCTGGAGTGGTCCAACAAGGCATACAACCAGTGACAGATGAAAACAGAAGACTTGTCAACCTGCTCGAAGTTGTTCGGAGTCTAGAGATTTAGTCCGAATGTACCTTTGATTGTTTTTATGTCTCTTACAAGATAAAACATTTTGTCGAAATAAGGATTATTTATAATAATGGGCACTTTTATGGATCAATGCCTCGAACATTTCATGCATTTTTTTCATTTTGCGTTGTGCATCTACATTTCATTTTTAAGCATTTTCATAAACATGAAATTTCTTCATGGAGGATTCGATGAAGTGGTTTTAACCACATGACACCACATGGAAGCAAGATTGTAACATCAAAAGAAAAAAACTGAAAACAATACAGTGGGAGCCTGATCAGCTAATTGTAGGACAAAGCCTGCCAGGATGATCTAAGAAAAGAATCCCCATATCCTAAGGGCTACGATGTTGAAGCTGTTAGCTGTTACCACATAAGAAGCCCCAAATATTCCTCTGAAAACTGTAAGGTGCTTGCCGAAGAAGGAGGCATGGCATATACCATTTGCACTTAGAGGATTGTTTTGTTTGAGCACGTCTTTGATCTTTCATGTTTGCTTAATCTTTTAAATGATTGAATTTATGCTGCTTTCTAAGGTGGAGCAATTGAACAAATTTTAATCTTTAGTTCTTCGAATATTAAATGAAATAATGATTCTTTTAATTCTTCAAGAATTATAGATTTTTGACATATGGAAAGATTAGACCTTTCTTACCCTGTCTCAAACCCCATAATAAAATACCTTGATTCTTTGCCCAAAACAACTCGTGGTCATTACCAAAAGACGAAATTATGACATTACCTCCTTTTGAAATTCTTTAACATTGCCTTGATATTTTTGATACACTCATACCTTTCTTTGAGTCAATAAGATCACACCACTGTCTTTTTTAAACTCAAAAATAGCATTTCTTACCATTAAAACCCAAGGCATTGAGTTGTTCATTTTAACATGAGCATTCTTTTAAAGAACCAACTTGGGGTATCTCGCGGGGAGCCTGAACATTGAGACATCTGGGAAAAAAGAAGAAGAATTCATTCGAAATAATTATATCATACATTAATTACACTGTTTTCATGTGAATAGAATTAATCTTGAAAATTTATCCCCCTGGGGATACCTCTTCTGTGAAGATTTACATGTATGAAATGATGAACGGCTTTCTTTCTTTATCCCTTCACAACAGAAGAAAAAATTTATCCATTGTGTCCATTTTTGAGCCTGTAGTATTTTTCTTCTGATTCAACCCTAACCAAGGATCACCCTCCACACTGGGGGGCAAGGTGGAAGAAATATGCTCACATGAGCGAAGACATTGATTCAGATGAGATACCAAAAGGTGAACCAAATGTCAAGTGCGAAGATTCAATCAGAACAAAAAGGGCAAAAACAAAAAAGAAAAGAAGCAAAAAAGAAGAAAAAAAAAGAACAAAAATCAAAAAGAAAAAGGGACAAAAAAGCACATGCAAAGATTCCCTAAAGACAAATGGTACATCAAGCTTCAAACTATGAGATTGATCAAGCACAATCATTCCCGAATCACTGAATCACTTCACTCGAAGATCATAGAGCATCAAGAGAGAGAAACATTTTGAGCAAGATTGAAGGCATCAGAATGAATTGATCCTTGGTTCAACACCCTGAAACACTTGTTTGGGTCTATTTATCCTTTTCTATCATAACCATGAACCCTGGCCTACATTACGTGCCTTAAAAGTCCATTCTAATCATACATGGATTTCTAAACAAAAGAGAATATCTTCAGATTTTATCCCGCCCATCAGGATTAATATTTGTTTGCAAAAAACAATGTAATTAATGCATGGTACAGAAAAATAACAAAGGGGGTTCAAGACGTAAATCCTGAATAACATCTTGAAACCAAAGTAGGATTCGAGTTAAAAACCTGAAAAGGCGGCTCGAATATAAAAATTGTGCAACTGAGGCGATCACATAAATTCCTTGATAAGGCATCGCACAATCCAAATGTGACTATGAAAGCTGGGAGTCGGAGAACACTTCCAGTAGAGGAGCATGCAAGCTACCCCATCAAACCTTTGAGCATCAAATGCCAAACCTTTGAGCATCAAATTCCAAACCTTTGACCAAACACAATAACCTGAGACCTTTTTATCCTTTCCTTACTTAACCATTTCCCAAAGATAGCTTTGATCTTGGCACGTGTCAAATAGCTATAATTTATTGAAGGATTAACATTGTAATTAAACATTTGATATCCAATAAACTCTAGTTTTATGATTCGTCTCAATTGTAAAACCGTGAAAGAGACAATATTTTCAAAACTTTTGATTAAACATTTTTCGAAACTCATTATTGATATTTTCAGAACTTTGAAAATAAAAGAGAAAGAAAAACATTTTTTTTCAAACAAGACAGTCTCTCTAGAGTGGATCTTGGTAAATGACATATGACTCTTAGACACAAAACTCATGCTCAGAATCAATGCTGAAGCAAGAAATGAGGAACATTTGGGGCATCTTTGGAGATTCAACATCAAATATTGGGGCATCATTTGGGGATTTAACATCCTAATACAAATTATCAGACCTTTTTCAGGAGATAAAATATAACCAATTCATGTTACATGCATCTTATGCATACATTTTAGAGCATCATATTTATCATTTTCCACATACATAATTTTTTACAGCTTTTAGAGTAAAGTTTCAACTTCAAGACAAAGGATACTCGATTCAAAAGCACCTTTAAAGATTCATGTTGGTTGCTTAACTCAGCAGCAAGAATCTACACTTCGACCAACTCGACAGATTGAAAGTTTCTCTCGAAACAACACAATTTGCTCGAGAGTGGATTTCAACTTCACGACGAAGGATATCTAGCTCGAAGTCAAACTTCACAATAAAGGGGTCTCCACGGTTTCAACTTCACGACGAAGGGAATTGTGTCCACCCGCAACATACAATACTTGGATTTCAACTTCACGATAAATGATATTCAAGTCAAGGCTCAACTTCACAACGAAGTGGCTATCCGCGATTTCAACTCCACGACGGAGGATATTGTGCCACTCGAGACAACACAAGTTCAACTTCACAACGAAGGGACGACTGGTTGTCAACAAACAACGAAGGATATTGGACTCCAGACAACACAAATTCAACTTCATGATGAAAGGACCGCTGGTTGTCAACAAACAACTTCTCAATTTCAGAGCCAATTTCAACTTCACAACGAAGGATATTGTACTCCAGACAACGCAAGTTCAACTTCACGACGAAGGGACCGCTGGTTGTCAATAAACAATTTCATATTTCAGAGCCAATTTTAACTTCACAACGAAGGATATTGGACTCAAGACAACGCAAGTTCAACTTCATGACGAAGGGACCGTTGGTTGTCAATAAACAACTTCCAAATTTCAGAGCCAATTTCAACTTCACAGCGAAGGATATTGGACTCCAGACAACGCAAGTTCAACTTCACGACGAAGGGACCGCTGGTTGTCAACAAACAACTTCTCAATTTCAGAGCCAATTTCAACTTCACAATGAACGATATTGGACTCCAGACAACGCAAGTTCAACTTCACGACAAAGGGACCGCTGGTTGTCAACAAATAACTTCCCAATTTCAGAGACAATTTCAACTTCACAACGAAGGATATTGGACTCGAGACAACGCAAGTTCAACTTCACGACGAAGGGATCGCTGGTTGTCAACAAACAATTTCCCAATTTCGGAGCTAATTTCAACTTCACAGCGAAAGATATTGGACTCCAGACAACGCAAGTTCAACTTCACGACGAAGGGACTGCTGGTTGTCAACAAACAATTTCCCAATTTCGGAGCCAATTTCAACTTCACAACGAAGGATATTGGACTCCAGACAACGCAAGTTCAACTTCACGACGAAGGGACCGCTTGTTGTCAACAAACAACTTCTCAATTTCAGAGCCAATTTCAACTTCACAACGAAGGATATTGGACTCCAGACAACTCAAGTTCAACTTCACGACGAAGGGACCACTGGTTGTCAACAAACAACTTCCCAATTTCAGAGCCAATTTCAACTTCACAGCGAATGATATTGGACTCGAGACAACGCAAGTTCAACTTCACGACGAAGGGACCGCTGGTTGTCAACAAACAATTTCCCAATTTCGGAGCCAATTTTAACTTCACAACAAAGGATATTGGACTCGAGACAACACAAGTTCAACTTCACAACGAAGGGACGGCTGGTTGTCAACAAACAATTTCCCGATTCCAGAGCCAATTTCAACTTCACGATGGAGGATATTGGACTCGGAACAATGCTACTTACTTGGATTTCAACTTCACGACGAAGGATATCCAATTCTATGCTCAACTTCACGACGAAGGGGCCACCTGCGGTTTCAACTTCATGACGAAGGGAATCGTGCACACAAGCATCATCCATCTTTAGATTGGATTTCAACTTCACGACAAGGGATATCCAACTCAAAGAAGGATTATCTAACAAAGACCTTCGAGTTTGACTACGCTCATCTCCAAGGCATATCATTTACAGCATACCTCAAAGCTAGAAGGGTTATCTGCCATCAAAATTGTCGAGTTCGATTCCATTCAGCTCGATGACACATCAATCGCACTACTTTCCGGTTGCAGTCGAGGTTTTCAAGTCGAGAAGAGGACCTGGGTTAGCCGTGCCTGAGTGACCGAGAAGAAGACCGAAGGGCAACGGGAAGCCACGTGCTGATTCAAATTCCGAACTACGGCTTCAATTTCATATCATTTCAAGATGGACTCGACTTCATGATGGAGGAGTCATCTGTAACTCAATTCGACAGGGAGTTATTGAAACATCAGAGTCAATTTTCAACTACACTGAACGAAAAGTGTGTCTTTTAATCTTTGTCCTATCCCCGTTACACGACTATGGGCAAAGAGGGGCAGTTGTCAACACACCTTTTCGTCCTACTAGGATTCAAACTCCTAAAAATATGATAGAATTTTGCTAGGATTCAAACTCCTAAAAATAGGATAGAGTTCTACAATTATTTAAACTCCTAAAGATAGGATCCACAAGCATTATAAATAGTTATTGTAACTCACTATTGTAACACATTCGGACAAGAGATATACGAAATACCAAGCAAAAAATTACAAGCAACTCGTAACCATTTTTCGAAGCATTTATATTTTGAAAGGTAAAGTTCATACTTTCGCATGTTATTTTTCCTTACCATTGTTGTGTTTTGATTCGAAAGAAAACCGAGAGAAGTGTTTTTGGCCAATGAACGGGGGCATTTTCGAGATCTATTTTTGTAGATCTAGCCCCCAAGGCTTGTGTTTTTTTGAAAAACTATTCAGATTTTTATAAACGGGTCGTGTGGATTCGTGTGTTTTGCCTCTACAGTGGGTTAATACCCATTTCGGTCCCCCTGATTTTAAATACATGCAAATTCGTTTTTTTCTTCAATTGGCTTTTAATTTCGACCCCTAATTCATTTTTTTTTTAATTTAACCCTTATTATTTATATGTATATATATATATTATTATTTTATTTATTTATTATAGTTCTTTTTTTTCATTTTTTTGCGTTATATATTTTATTTTCCTATATATATATATATATATATATATATATATTATTATTATTATTATTTTATCTATTTACTATTTTTACTATTTTCCTAATGTTATATATATATATATATATATATATATATATATATTCTTACTTCATTTTATTTTATATTTCTATGATTACTATTTTTTTAGTTAATATTATATGTATATTTATTTTTCATTTATTTTTATTATTATTATTACTATTTAGTATTTTATTATATTATACATTTATATATATATATATATATATATTATTTTATTTATACTATTTATTTATTTTCATTATATTTTTAGTTTCTTTGCTCTTATTATTATTTTTCTTTTTTAAAAAAATATTTTACCTTTTTTTATTCTTTTTGTATATATATTTTATCTTCATTTATTTTATTTTATTCAATTTCATTTTATTTATTTTTTGTTTCATCCAATTATTTTATGTTTATTATTATTTATTTCATTTATTTCCTTAGTTTACTCTTTAGTTTTGTTACTTTCTTTTATTATTATTATTTTCTTTTAACATCTTATTTTTTAAAGGTATTTTCGTAAACTCATTAAGGGTAAGTAATTCGGATCAAATTTTACCTTTTAATTTAACTTGTAATTTTCTTAATCAAAGACAACTGGAAATTACGTAGTACCGAAAGGGCGGTTCAAGGGTGTTAATCCTTCCTTGACCGTAACCGACTCCCGAACCCGACACATCTTTGGAAAGATGCAGATCAGGTAAGAAATAGGGTATCCGATCAACCCATTTGTTTTAAATAAATGATCGGTGGCGACTCCAATCCACATTTTTCAAGTCGAAGCCCAATTACGGGGCCCAACCAAAAGACAGTTGCGACTAGTGGAACAAAAGATTATGACAGTGAGGAATAAATTTTATTGCCAATGTTAGTTTTTATCTCACAAGTCTGACGCAGCACAAGATGAAAATGCTTACGTCACTTGGCCAGTTGTCCAATACACCTCACGTGAAACCATGCCCCTACTAAGGAATTTGAGATCACTCCCAGCTGCCATATTATTCACACAATTGGCATGAAACTAATGGTATTTAGGAAATTTCCAATGACACTAAACCTTAGAAATTCCCACTATAAATATCTCATTATAACACCCTAAAGGAAAAGGAGAGAACATACCCTAAAAGTGAACCTTGGAGAAAGGCGACTGTAGCACATCCTTTTCCACTCGATCGTCCTTGGTGCCCTCCATAATCAGGCTTCGAGCAGCGATCAGGCCCTCGAGAGAGGCTGGTCGCTGGAGCAGTCATGGTGGTGGTCTGACGGCATGGCATAGCTCTGTTCTGAGAGTTTTTCTTCCACTTGTTCTTCATTTCCATATCATTTAAGGGCTTGTATTTAAATATTATTTTTGGGATGATGTTACCACACCATAAATTATTTTATTTAGTGTTGGAAATGTTTGAATGATACTTTATTCGATTGTTAATGAATGATTAAGTATGTTTTTGTTAAATGTTATTTTGTTCACTGTTTTAATCTTTTGCCTTGACACTGTAAGAGCTTTTGAAAGATTGTCTGGTGTCACGGTAAAACATTTGTAGTCTTTGTAAGAGCTTTTGAAAGATTGTTATTTTTCTAGGAGTTGATACCTAATATTCGAAAGAGTTAAGTTAGTTCTACGTGAACAAGGGAACCAATCCGGGATGGTGAGGTTCTAATCTGCCTTAGAGATAAGGAGAGAGTTTCATTCGACTAAGAAGGGTAAATGCTTGTGTAGATAGGCTACATCTACAGTTTACGCTGAGGGATATTGCCACAGTAACAGTTTGACAAACCAAAATCTCAGTTCATGCTGGGTAGTATTGTCGTAGCAAAAGTTCTAGGAATACTCTAGTAAATCATGCCGGGCAGCATAGGCATTGCATACTAAATCATCCTAGACATAGAATAATTTCTTACTGCAGCGAATCCAACCCAAGTGCTCCGTTAGTGATCTGATTGTGTGAGGTTTTTTAGAATATATTGAACTAAACATTTTTCTTTGCCTTGACAACTTTTATTTGTTTACCTTCGCATATTTTTCTCGCAATGACAACTTTTCTACTCACTTCACTTTACAATTTTTCTTGCCTCGGCCATACTTTTTTCCCATCTGTTTGCTACTACTTGTTTTTCCTTTGTGAATAACATTAGACAAGAATCTTAGAACTAGTTAGTGACACCTAGTTCTAGCTAAAACAATCATAAAAATTTCCCACAAATCCTTGTGGAGACGATAACTCACTTATTACTATATTACTTGCTTTGATTGTGTATACTTGCAAAAAATTACGTGTCACACCACACACTTATACACGATCAGTCAACAATGTAGGAAAGAGCTTTTCCACTTCTTTTTTAACTCATTCATGCTTCTGCATCACAATTTATAACATACAATAAGGAAGAAAAAGTCTCAATGCAAGAAAAAACTTGAGTCACTGACAAGATCCATCAATATAATGGCAGATATTAATTATTACCTCAAGAAACATGGCTGTTATTAGAAAGGCCTGCATATTTGAGGTCCAAGAAGAAGAAGAAAAAAGGAATCTTAAACTATAAAGATTCAGCAGAAAACTAGGCAGAGGCTTAAAAACTGCACAAATGGGGGAAAAGAAAAAGCCTCGTACAACACAATGTGAAATAAAATAACAAAAAAATCAGAAAGGAAAACGAGCTTCGGGACAGATGAATTGTTCACATAAGGTTTTACCAAATGTGACAATTTTCAGATTTATACAATGCAGCATTATGAAATTCAGAAGATGCAATTGTTGGCTGAATTGCATATTTTTCAGAGAACAAAATCAACTTGGCAGGAACTTTGTACATCTCCAACAATGGGAAATGAATTTACAGATTACTCTTCCTCATCCACCAAAACTATTGTTAAATGTAATCAACCCACATCTTGTTGCAGCTTTTATCCCTCTGTGTCAATATTATCATCACTGGGAGACATCTGTCTATTTTCGGACAGTGAGAGTCTTCTGGTCTTTGTAGAAACTGCTTCAGCAAGCCCCTCTGATGACAGGTTTAACCCAGTATATCCTGACGATGACCCCTGGAAATTGCGAACGGGGGCATCAGATGTAGATGATGCTGAGTAATTGTATGTGAAAATTCCCATAGGATGGTTAAACTTGCAACTTGGACCAAACTTGCAAATTCCATATCGAGAATAAAATATGCACAGAGGTTCGCCCTGTAAGAATGCAGAAGTAGCAGAGTATCAATATTGTAAAAAATATCAAGCAATCAAAGAATAAAACTAGCAACAGTGCATATTCGAAGATAGTCCACTTCTTGCAAACCAACGACAAGCACCATAAAATAAATGGCAAAGAAAATGACAAGAAGAATAGCCACCCTCAAACCAGAAGGAATATTTGCGAAATGGATAACGGATAAACAAAACATTCTATGCTTTTTAGTAAAAGCGAAAGTAAGAAAAATCAAAATAGTAACATTCTACAACTGAAGATAAATCTGAACAGCATTAAAGCTTCAAAACAAGAGGCCATGATAAGGCTCTCTAGTCTCTACCATAATAAAACAAAGGCACAGGAATTTAAGAATGAAATTAGGAAGTTAATTTGGATGATAACCTTGTAACCTATGTTACATGGACTTCGGTATGGGTTCAGGTTTAAATTTGATCCAAGGTTGACTCCCTCCAAAATCTCAGATTAGTAGTGTAGGCTATGAGGAGTCTAAAAGCTGGACATGGATACGTAGATACCATATAATATACAAAAGAAACATACAAAATTGAAATTTCAAAACTACTGAAAGTTCCAATTTAAGAAACTAGATTTTGGTTTCATGACTTTATCTTGTTAAACAGTTCAGAAAAATATATCTTGATTTTGTATTTTATAAAAAAGAATAAAGAACTATAGCAGTAATATATATTTAAGTAGTTTAATCTATACTATTTTAATATTCTAAATGAGTTTTATAAAATAAATATGGATTTTGTGTTCTAAATGTTTTTCTGTTCGGTCATAGCAATGAAGTTCATGACAAGCTTTGAGAGTATCCTCTGATAAAGCTAGTTCTCTCCATTTTTTCGAGCAAGAAAGAAAATCCATTTTATGCCAGTTCCTTCTAATATAATTTAAAGTCTGCATTGCAGTCGCACAATGACGCGTTGCCAGCAGGTGTACCAGAGCAACATCCATTTTTTAATATAAAAGAATCAATCAGGAAACCAAGTTTTTAGAAGAAAAGGTATGTAAGATTATAGATGAGGGAATGACATTTTTAGGTAGCATGAATACTAGGTTTCTAATAAACAGCCATAATTATATGAACAGAAAGTTTTAGAAATAAACTGAAAGAATACCACTGAAAACATAACTCACCGGGCGTAATGGAAGGCCTATACGACTCAACACACAATCAGGGGCAGGAAGAACTCTCTCTCTTGGGTGATGAAACCTACAAACTGCACCAAACTTACAATCTCCAGTCTTCATGTAAAATTGGCACTCGGGCTGGCCAGGTCTTTCCGGAAATACATTCTCCCTTTGCAATGCATAAACACCTACAGGAACAGAACCAGACTGTAACAGAGAAAAGGATGCTTGGGATCCTGCAGTTGCTGATTCTTTCTGGCGTGAGGTTCCGTAGATTTGGTGATTTACATTTGTCTGCTGCAGGTTCTCTGAAGAAGAGGCTGATGTCAGTTGACCCTGGAGAAATGAACGAATTAGACTGGTAGCACTTGAGTCCGTAGGTGCTCTAAAATTTTCGAAGAAACAGTATAGCCCTTCTTCTCTAAAGATCTGTAACAAAAATAATTAGCATATTGACGATTACAATTCTCATGAGTTGTCTCTCTTGTCACCTCTAATGTTGTCCAAACCCATGATAACACGGAATGAGCATGCTGAATGAGCAAAGCGCTAGTAATAAGCTAAGGAAAAGCTTACGCTATAAGCATTCCAGCCTGGAACTGATACCATCCCTTGGGGTAAAATCAAGGGTGCATAACTTGATGGACCTTGCCAACGGGGACTGGGAATGAAAGATGCTCTTGACCAATTTGTGATTCCTCCTGGATAAGACTGCTGACCAGGAGTAGTTGGAGAAGGGACAGTTTGATAAACAGGAGAGCCACGCAATGAAACCATCATATTAGTTGGTTGAGGATGATGAAATTTACAAGTGCTCCCGAACTTGCATTGTCCAGTTCTTAGATAATAAGCACACTCAGTCTCGTTCTGCATTAAGGAAAAGAAAAAGGAAAGCAAGTTACATATGAAACACCAATAACCATATATATATATATGTTGGAAACCTATCATTGAAGAAATATACTTCTCTAACAAGGTCCAACCTTACACAAAATTTATAGGCTAAAACTTGTTCAAACTTCAAGAGTATTTTTTTCTACATGGATCCATATTTAAAGTTGAAACCAAATTCATAACTCAAAATGAAAAGAGGAAAGGTTCTCTTGGAGTCGTAGCAAGTGATAAAAAATTTAATTTATCAAACTTGTCAATATGCATACATTTTTTATATTGGATCTAATCTGGATGGCATTAATTCCCGGTTTTGCTCAATTAATCCAATTAAAAAATTGTAATATTTGTGTTAAAATGACTAAGCGACAAACAAAAACTGAAACCAGGGCATGAATATTGACATGATTTTGTATCA
This sequence comes from Hibiscus syriacus, assembly GCF_006381635.1. NCBI lineage: Eukaryota > Viridiplantae > Streptophyta > Magnoliopsida > Malvales > Malvaceae > Hibiscus > Hibiscus syriacus. Next base: position 1,069,335 of record NW_024062759.1, on the reverse strand, counting down.
TTATAAAATTGTATTTTAAGGAATAAAAGGAAAAATTATATCAAACCGGACGAAGAGGGTAGCCCAAAATATTTAAGGAAACTCTCCCAGCTATCCCAGCTTTGTCTTTAGGATGGTGAAACTTGCATGTAGCTCCAAATTTGCAAGATCCTGTTTGCAGGTAGTACTGCAGAGCAGTTAAGAGCAAAATGTCAGTTGTTGGATCTAAATATAAATGAAAATGAGAAATATAGAGTCCCATAATTGGACATGATGCAATAAAACCAAAGAGTAGCTTCTGTCGAGATTCCAGTTTAGCTCACAGTGCAGTAAAAGCAAGAGTCGGTGCTATATAGCCTTTCCAGAATAGAAGAGTGGAAACGAAGAAAACAAATACTAGGAGAAGTCAGTCACCTAGTCAGGCAGACAATTCAAACTAAAGTTTTGCAGCTAAGTCAAACCACTAGAAGAGAAGTAAATCTTTTCTCAATCCAATTTATTAGCATATTTCTGTTTTCTTAGTTTCTTTATTTGGTTATTTTCTTATACTAGGATCAAGTCGGTATTCAATCTGTCTTTATGAATTGCTTTTGAGAACAAGAACCTTTTGAGGCAAAAGCATAGGCAGGAGAGGAAGAAACCACATAAAACCTTTATCATCAATAATCTATGTTGGTTATACTATTATCTTCAATAAATTTTCCGTTAACTCTAAATGGGTCTCACTCTATTCCACATCCAGCAGGATTTCTCCCTAAATTTGAAGTAATCCTTGTTTCATTATGAACTAATATAATTTCCTTTTTTAGATACATAAAAATTAGTATACTTAATGATAACCGTACACAGCATATTGTAAAGCACACGTGTAAAGCAGTAACCTTGTTACATGTGAAACCAAGGAACAAGTACATGCCTGACATTCAGGTTGTCCTACTCTTTCTGGAAACTCTCCTTTCATCCTTGCTGCAGCAATAGCCTGGAATTCGATATAAACTAAATAAACACTTCAATTGACAATTGATATTTAAAAACTCAAATGAGTTGTACAAAGTTAAATGAAATTACTGTAGCAGGTTAAGTATAATCCCTCCTCTCTCTTTTCTAGTAGCAACTTTAGTGTGTATGCATATACAAAACCATGCTAATCTCTTGAGTATCTAATACGATATAAATTTCCTAAAATGATTTTTGTTTTAGAATGATTTAGTTGTAAAGATACATGCGTAAAAGGTCCATGTGTCTACAACTTCTTACCAATATTATGCCAATAACAACAATAAAAGGCCTCTGAAGTTCAGCTTTTTGGCATTGTACCAAAAGATCTCACTCAAAAGGCATTAACTCTGAACAGGACTTGTTCAGCTAGATAAAGAGCCCTAAGAGGCGGAATCTAGTAGGTCTAGGGTTCAAATATCAACATCTGCAACTCAACTTTGCACCCCAAAAAAAGTTGACTCTGAACCCATAAGAATTGTATATACAAGCCATGGCTTTATACCAGTTCTCGGTTAGGAGGATGATTAAAATGACATGTTTCCCCAAATCTACAAAGGCCTGTCCTGATATAATAAGAACAATCAGGTTCTCCGGGACGCTCGGGATAGGGACTAGATTCCATCGTTTCACTGGATCTCAAGTTCATTTGCCACAGCATCTGAAATAACATTAAATAGTAGGTTCAGAAAATACATGGAAAAACAGCGGTAAAGAACAACTAAAGGAATCATGAAGACCAACTATGATAAATGCAGAAAGTCTGAAACAAATAAACGTAGCAATATATCCTTTAAAGTATATCATTCTTATGATATATTCCTTATATACCTTCAAATACATCCTTTAAAATACAAATTAAATTTTACGCTGGCATGTTGTCTATTAAAAGAAATGTAGTAGTTAAAGAAATTTACTTAAAAAATTCCCAAAATGAATTTTTTTTAATATTTTATAACATTTTTTTATTTTCACACGCAAAAAGAATACTTATCATTCGATGAAAAGATCAAACAATATATATTTTCCAAGATTTAAATGTATATATATACATTTTCTTCTCTTATATGCCTATATAGGGTATAAACAAGACGTCTGTAACTCTTTGGTTCGACTCGAAAAGAATTTGGATTCAACTTGATCATTATAGAATTCAGCTATTAAGTGTGCCAAGTCCGAAAATCCTAATGCCTAGCTTGAATAACTTACAAATCAAGTTTTTTTTTTTCAATTTAATACAGATTATTATTACTATTTTTAATTAGTACTGAAAAGAATCTTGTTTCAAACATGACTCCAAATTCTACAACAATGACCTTGAACATTTCGAATGACTTCAAGTCGAGCTCGAGCATTTTACTGCTGGAGCTCACCTTAGCACGGTTACATTCCTGTATCTATCAAAAACCAATCAAGCTCATTGGAGAATCATGTCTCTTTCTTCCTACAAGGTGACTAAAGTTTCGTATTAAATGACATATAAATGTGAACAAGGAGAAACTATATTTAATCGTCAACTTCAGCTTTTCTCTTAAAATGAATAATAATAAAGAAAGATCTCCTATTTACTCTGGAAACTTGAAAGGAATTTCAAGGAAATCACAGGAAGGAAAATAGAAAACATGAAGTACTTTATTTTCAGGCAACTGTGTAAGCTTACATCCTCTTATTCAAAGACAACTAGAAAGAATAGCTTTTCTTTTTTAATAAGTTTTGATCAAATTCACCTGATTGAGTAGGAAAATTAGATAAGCAGTAAAAGCATTAACCAAATACACCTTAATCCTGTCAAAATAAAAGAATAGAACTTAATATTTTTCTACAAGTAATAAAGCAATAACTTTAAAAATAAAATAGGACAAATATCATCAGAGGAAATTTTAAATCTCATTTTAAGTTCTGGAACCTTAAATTTGACTAGAAAAATTGAGAAAGTGAACCTCTGATTCTTCCCGGTCACCAAACCAAAACTTGCAACAATTTATTCAAAATCACCACAGAATTACATAGTTTTCTCAAAAATTCAAATGCAACTAGATTAATCATTAGAATTCAAAATTTACATAATTTCTTAATTAAAACTTAACCAAAAAGGACTGATATTAAACAATGATCAAACAAGAATTCACCAACAAAATTAGCAAAAGGACAATTCAGGACAAAAAAGAACCAAGAAAAACACATGAATTGTTTTCCACTTGCGATTCGCATGATTAAAAACGTAAAATAATAATCAAAACAGAATAAATAAATGAAGAGAGAGGGAGAGTCAGAGAGAGGCCTTGATTCAACGATGGCGAAAGCGAGGATCCTTCAGCCATAGTCACTGCCGGCACTGCTGTTCGAGACATTGGAATTCCTGCATCGAATGAGAATTCCATTCAGCGGTCATCTTCCTTCCATCGCCATCACTCAGCTGTCGCGTTAGCACCACCTCAACGTAGGAATTCGCATTCCCCGTTACAAAACCGCGCTGTCACCTAAGCAAAAACGCTTCCTCTCCTCCTCGCTAACAGAAACCAGAGAAACAAAATCAAAGAAATACTAAAAGATAACTTTTCTTCACGGAAAGTCAGTCTCTGTTTTCTAAAAAAAATATATTTCTTTTCTATTTTTTGTGTTCATAATTTTGATAGAATCCAAGGGGCGTTGTTTTCTCATCTCCACACAAAAAATAAATAAATAATTAAAAAGCGGAAAAATAAATCATCCATCCATCCAAAACCCACCCACTTCCACTTTATTCATTTCTTTTGATTACGGAGCTTTGTTCTCACACGCGCAAGTACGTCATCGTATCCATATTCTCTGTTGTACTTCGCCACGTCATGGCTTTGCTACTTTGTAATTTGGCTCGGGTCCATTTCTATGGCCGGTTTAAATTTTGGTTGGACTGCTGTTATCAAATGAAAGCGAGTGAATGACTTTTAGCGCGCGACTTTGAGTGGAAAGAACCGGTGCTGCTTTTTTATTATTATTATTATTATTATTATTTTTTTAGTTTCAGACTTAATAATTCGTAATGTTATTATTATCATTTCTTATTGCATAAAACAATTTGCATATATTATTATATATTAGAATAAAAATATTATGAAAAGATAAAAATAAAGTGTAAATTGGATAATTTATATATATATATATATGTAATTTTATATTTACAGATGAAATAAAATAAAGATTATATTTTATATTATATCCAATTTATAATATTCACAGGTTTTCCCCAAAAAAATTATAATCTTCACAAATTAAATGGAAAAAGTGTTAGGATAGTGGTCTGGAAAAAATTATAAAATAAAGATTAAATGGAAAGTCTTATAATCTTCACAGATTATGTTTCTATTGGCAAGTAGGCTATACAAAGTTTGCCAATTTAGACCAATCCACAATGGTCTTCTAATACTAGATTCACTGATTTAACTGATTTAGACCAATCCAGAACATAATCAATAACTCAGCATTTTGCAGTTAATAAAGATGAGAGAGAAAGCCGTACAAGTAAAGGACAAGGGACGGTGCATGCCTTTTCTGAGCCAATTGAGTCATCATACAACATGGGAGTAACCTTGTAGCAGAGCATGAACCTTACTTTCCAAGAAGATAACTGAACTCAAAATACATCCGACCTAATATGAATTCAAACTCGAGATTAATTTGGTAAATAATTGATATTATCCAACATGTTATCAACATGACCTGTAAATGACTCGATTTGTTATTTAATTGATCTAATATTTACATGACTTGGTATTAACCTAACTTGTAAGTTACGATTGATGAAGTTGTGAGATTTTGAAATTATAATATTATAGTATAACAAAATACATCTTCGCAATTAAAAATTTATAATAAACTATAATCATTAAATTAATTTGTTTACTTTTTGTATTTATAAATTATAATCTATAAACATACTCAAAAGTTTTATTAAATTAATAACTTATTATTGATAAATTTAATAAAACTAATTCTACATAATATAAAACAAATTATTAATTATAATTATTAGATTAATAAATTTAATTATGATCATTATATTAACAAATTTGATTTCTATATTAATTATGATCATGATTAAATGAACATCAGGTAATAGTCCAAATCCAATTAATAGATAATCTTGATTAAATGAATATCAGATATACAGTACATTTGTATACATTAATTTTTTGTTTTCTTACATCTTTTTTAATTTTTGTTGATTTAAAACGAATTATTAATTTTATACTGTGATGAAATAAATTAACTTAAAATCATAACAAATTAAGTAAAAATATATTTTTATCATAATTTTGAATTAAATTGCCAATAATGAATTAATTTACGTAGGACCTTTCAATTTGGGTCTGATTACAAACCATTTTTTATGATGAGATAGAACCTAAGCAGGCTGTATTGAACTAGATCATGATACTTTATTTGGTTTGAGCGGTAGTGGTAATTGTTCAAAAATTAGAACATTAAGCATCCTTTTAAGAAGATAAATAATATACCTCAAAATTAGTCTTATTAAATGATCGTTGGAGTACTAGTACGACAACCCTTTATTAATATAGATTTTTATCTAAGTGAATTATAAAAAAATTAATACAAAAAAAGATGAATGAAATAGGAATGTTTTAACACCGATTGACGATAGAATAATAAGCAAACTAAAATCAATACCAATAGCGGCTGTTCTTGATTCTGATAAATGATGCAAAGCTGATACATGCCTCCTCGTCATATAAGGCGCTCTTCTACTCCTGCTTGGCCTAGGATTTTTACTGCTCCGCTTGTTCCAAGTTTGATCGTATGACTTCTCCAGCTAGATTTTTTTTCATGGTGTGATAGTGTAAGCAGATTACACCGAACTAGCCTGCCAAGGGAGCCATGATTGCATTATGTTGGAACGTAAGGGATAGATAAACCCCTTATATTCCAGTACTGTTCTCAACTAATCCGTTACAACATATGACTTGGATGAACGGATGCTATCTGGGAACAACTGGATAGTGGCTTCATTAATAGCACCAGTCTTCAACTTAATGCAGATACTTTTTCTCATCATTTACCATTAACAATCTCAGATCTGGTCTGATGATTGTTTTTCCATGGAAACACACCTTACCGGACCAGTATGTTGTGAACTTCTGCGATAAAACTTGTTTCTACATGAATCATCCTCTTCTTCTACTGGAAGGTTGGTTAGCTCTCGAGACTTGAAGACCTCAAACAGCCTTTCGCTCGTCCTGAACACTAACCCAAGATCGATGTTCAGTGCATTTGACCGTGTTTGGGCGTTTTATCGGGCTTCTTTTCCTTCTACGATTTTGAGTACGATTTCGAGTTTCAAAGAATTAAATTAAGAGAACCAGCGATCTATGCCTTACGAACGTCAACCACCTCTTCAAGGTCTTTAGTAGTTAGGGGGTGCGGAACCACTGTTCTCTCCTCTTAGCGAGTCTAGTACCCACTCCTAGTATTGGCTGGGGATGTACACAGCAGTCGAGTTTTGAGTGCTCACCTTATCTTTGCTACGCTATTTCCAGAATAAATTGATTCGTTTTCCTCTCCCGCTTTTTCTGTCAGCCAGTTCCAGTAGCGAGCAGTTCGCGATTGGCTTTCTGGTTCGCTAGTTTCGGAATTGATCAATTTGCCTCGTCCCCTGCAAAGGAATAGAGTAAAGGGACTTCCTCTCCAGATCCCCGACCAGCCTTGACTGAAAAGCTTTCAGACCCCTGTGTTAGCTAGTTATACTAGCAATATCGCCGCAATGGCCGCCCTGAGAGTTGGCGCCTGGCATTACGTTATAATACCTCTTTCAGACCCTCTCGCATTCGCTCAAGCCAAACTCATACCCTCTCCGTAAACCAAATATGAGCTTGAGCCTTTAGCATTCCGATCTTCAAGCTTAATGCACCAATGAAAAGATTAGCAGCAAATAATATCCTGTTTTGATCCATTGCAAACGTAGGAAGGTAATAATCCAAATTTTGTTATCACTGTATGGATGGTTACATTTGTGTGGTTAGCATGAGTTTTGCTTATGGTTGGCTGATAAATATTCCTATAATTAAATTTACCATACAGCGAAGACAATGTACATAAGCCCCAAAAAAACGTATTTGATGGGGGATTTACAATTCATATGTCTTAAATATAAGGAACACGGAAATTATCTTCCTGATCAGCAACAGATCTCACAACATCAAATTTGCAGGATAAGATCAAACACATTCTACCATTAGACACAGTTATAGCATTTCCGGCATATAAGAAATGTAGAACAGTGTAAGCTTAACGAATTGAAACTTTCATCTACCCTGCAGTAACTTCAACATCGACTCTCGAGACTTTCCCATAGATAAATATCTTCACACCCAGATTACTAATTCTATCCCAACTTGAGCAGTAACATAACATTCAATAGCAAGACAAGTTTGATCACAATCAAATATAACACAAAACTATAATGAACTCATACGTAAGCAGTGAAGAACTCTACCCAGAAGCAGAGCATCATTAACTCTTGGAATCATATTATTATTACCTGCCACAAAGATCATTCATTCATTCTCGAGAGTTTCGAGTACAACCCTACAGGAGGAACATAAAATTCCCGATCCGTGTACATAAACATCACACTCAATTTCTAATTCCATCCTAACTTAAGCAATAACATAACATTCATAACTCCAATTCCATTCGTATTAAAATGAACACTGAAAAACAGTAACTAGATGCATTTGTTCAGTACCTGCATCCCACAATAAGTTAACCAAACAATTCGAATCTTGAATAAAGGAAGAACATGTATAAATCTAATTAGTAAATTATCAAATTCAAGCTCATATTCTCCATAAATCATCTCATGGAGGGGGGGGGCGGGAATAAACCTAGTTATTAGGTTTCTAAGAAACAAGTTCATGCATGAAAAAAAACCCATATCCACAAACAGTTCATTGGAATTAAATAAAGCTATAACATAATCATCATCACCATCAAATCCAGGATGGGTTAATATACATCATCATCATCATCATCATCATCATAACCTTTTTACCCAAACTAGTAAAGAAACCAGACCCAAATTAAAAAACAACTCAAAAGCACCAAATCTTAAAGAAACAGTTGATTTTATTAGTAAATTTCACTTTTTCAAGCTACCCCTAACACCAGGACGAGGCTTGGAAGTATCAGCAACATGAGTAGCATGAAGGTTCACAAGCTTTGACTCCTCAAAGGGAATCTTAGGATGCTTGGAATCATGATGAATCTGCATCGTCTTCAGATCTGGGGCTGTTACTTTGCAATGGGGACACTCGAATTTGGCATGTCCACCCTTCTCCACCCCAGAACGGTCAGCTAATCCGGCCTTGCCGCCACCTCGGTTGGTTGTGGCGGCATCAGCCTTGGCTGCGATTTCCTTGGCTGTGTGCTTCTTGGGCTTGGCCTTGCCTGTCATGATCGATTCAAAAACAAAGACAGAAAACCTTATGCGTTGATGATCAAAGAACTTGCTGCTTTTTTTAGCTTTTTTGTTTGGTAGGTATTGGCTTAATGGCTAAGGGGGCGAGGATAATATGGTGAGGGGGAAAGTAGGGGAATTATTATTATTATTATTATTATTATTATTATTATTAAGCTTAGGCTTAGCAGCTGGAATAGAGTTTGCCCCGTATTTTATTAAAATTTAATTTTAAATTAAAACTATTATAAAATTTAGTCTCATCAGAATCCAATGAGCCACCCTTATCTCTTTATAAATTAAATATTGTTATTTTATAGGGTTTCTTCTTTATTTTTAGGGTAAACTACTCTAATGGTCACTAATTTTTGGGTAAGTTTTCGTTTTCACTACTGATGTTTTCAAAGTTACAAATCGATCACTAATGTTATCATTTGTTACAAATTGGTCACTCGCCGTTAAGACGTGATGTGAAACACACGTGGCATATTAACAGCAGTTAACAGGCTTACTTGGATAGTATAATTATACAAATAGTCCATGTTATTTATATATTCTTTCAATTTGATCCTAGTTTTAATAAATTAAAATATATTTATTTTTTAATTCTTATAAATAATGATATATTTTTTCCAAACTTTTATTTTTATTTTTTAAAATAAATAATAATATTAAAATATTAATGTTTTTATTTTTTTAAGAAAACTTTGTATTCCATCACAACCGATACTTCCCTCGCCAGTGTGCTACGGATGATTGCTTCACCTTCCCCGGTGCATGACACCATGCAAAGCTCTGATGCGTAGGTCCCCGAACCGATAAGTGGCGAGTCACCAATCCTTCCAATCATCTTGTTCATGAGCCCACCGGTAGAGGTGGCGGTGGCACATCGGCCCTCCTTGTCAACCACCACGCACCCTACTGTCTCCGGAGCGTAGACGCTGATTGGGAGTCCATTCATTTGCAAAGGATTGTCCATGGCGGCGCCGGCACCACAGGAGCCAACAGCAGGGATCCGATAATCAAACTGAAGAGTAAACAAAATTAGAAAATGTTAGCCATTGTCCCACTGCATTAATGTGGTGGTTTCGTAAAAGGAAAGTAGTGCAAACATTAAACGTGCGTAAACCAGGATTGAGTAGGCCTCCTTTGCCAACTTAAGCATCCCAACATTATCCTGGGTAATGAAATATTCATTATCCACCATCTCTACGCCCTGCAACAAATACAACACAAACTTGTCTCTGTCACGTGGGGTAAAAGAATCCAAGATTCCAAAGCATTTTAAAAACGTGGGATTCGGTCAGAACTAAGGACCTGTTTCTTGGCGAACTCTTCGGCACCCAAAAAGCCCAGATACGAATGTGGTGATTTTTCCACAAGTCGAGCAAGGGACACTGGGTTCTTAACGGTGGTTAAACCGAAAACGGCGCCGCATCGCCTCTTCGGCCCGTCCATAATGCTGGCTTCCATTTCCACCGTTCCATTCTCGGTGAGGGCAGATCCACGCCCGGAGTTAAACAAGGGATCGGTTTCCAATTCTCACCTATATTCATCCATTGAATACTAGTAATTATTTAAAAAAAAGTTTGGGGAAGAAAAAATGTTAATTTTATTAAAAAAAACGTTGTTTTTTTGTTTTTATAACTAATTTTAAATTTTTGATTTCCTTTTTTAAAAATATATCATTATTTATAAGAATTAAAAATAAATATATTTTAATTTATTAAAACTAGGATCAAATTAAAAGAATATATAAATAACATAAACAATTTGTGTAATTATACAATCCAACTGCTAACAGGCCAAGTGTGTTTTCCGTCATGCCTGTTAACGACGAGTGACCAATTTGTAACAAACGATAACGTTAGTGATCGATTTATAACTTTTGAAACATCAGTAGTGAAAACGAAAACTTACCCAAACATTAGTGACCATTGCAGTAGTTTACCCTTATTTTTATTTTTATAATATTTTTATCTATTCTATTTAAAAAGATTAAAAATATTTTTAAAAAAAATTCTTTAATTAGTCATAATCTTACAAACATCTAAATTTTAATATATTCAAACTTACAACTTATAAAAGATTCTAATTTTGTAAAAAAAAATATTCTAATTAAATTAAGATTCAGCTAGTACATAGCTAACTAAATAATGTAACTCAATTTTAAGATCTCTTAAATAATATGTTGAAAATTTTCAATTAATCAAAAAATTATTATTTTAATAATTTAATATATAAAACTGTTTAATAGTATAAATTAAATCTTTAAATTAATTTTTAATTAAACTATATAAAATTATTAACTAGATAAAAACTACTTATCACATAATACAAACACTTTTTGTTTTCTTTTTCTTTTTTAATTATATTATCTTTTAAAATTTATATTTTATCAAATAATTTAATTATATTCAATATTCAATTTTAATTATACTTTAAAATCAATATTTAATTTTTCATTATGTCAAAAACACGAATAGAATTTTGATTAGTAGATGATAGGCGGAGCTAATTATTTTTTTTAAGGAAAAAAATGAGATTCCCATTAAGACTTATAAAGAAACAATAAAAAAACAATAAATAATAAAACAATAAAAACATATATAAAAAAAACAAAAGACCATTTCAACAATCATGCACAAAGCACTGGATACAACCAATTTTAAGCTGTAGTATTTAATTTCTATGTATAAAATTGAAAGTCGTATATAATCACATACCAAGAGTTTTAAGGTTTGTATAAGAAACAGATAGATATGAAGAAGCAAAACTATATATGATAATTTAGCAACATAGAAAGAGCAAGAACCTTTGATTCTGAACAAACTCAAGTAGAACCCAACAACTTACCAGGCTTGGGTAAGATGCGAATTGCGATCTAGGATGGAAAATTTCCGGCGGCCTGCAGATAGATTGATGGTGATGATGTTGTAGTTTCATGGTCAAACATGGGAAGGCAAGGATCATAATGGTTATCATCCTTCAGCTCTTGTTTGATCGTATGGAACCCAGTAGCATTGTCTTTGAACTGTTGCCCTGGAAGGAAAGAGTGAATTGGACCTGTTGGTTTTCCAACACTATTAATATCAAAACCAGCCAAACATAAATTTGCAGATGTCGGGAGATTCAGCGGCATCGAAATTGGAAAATTGGGAACCAATGGGACCATTGAGCCAGATGAATGAGTTGCAATGCAGTTTGGGTTCAGTCCAAAGGAGCCATAAGAGATAGCTTTCCGTAAGGAAGGAAATTTCATTTAGTAAACAGTAGCCAGAGATGTCCCAAGTTTCATCTCATTGCTGAAATCCCCAAGGAAACTAGGTCTCATATATAAATGCAGCCTTTTGTTCAAAAGGAGGAGCGATATCTTGGATCGGTGTTTCAAGCTTTAGAACCTTGGCATTTCTGGATAATCCCAGAGCAGCTTGAGTGTTGGGAACGGTTGGGGTTAAATTATAACCACTTGAGTTAACATGACTGCTGTTTCTGGCTGCTGGAACTTCATGATTATGTTTCCCATCGTATGTCGTGAGTACGCATTTTAGATTATGCGAAGCTCTTTCCACATGCTTCCTCACAGGGCATCCAGGGCTTGTGCATTTGTAGTAGCTCCTATAAGACAACAAAAAGTTCTACAATAGGATGTTCCATTTTCAATTTACCCCTGCGCTTTTTGGATGGTTCATTTAGTTTCACATACAAAAGAAATGAGATGAAGCAAGAAAGAGAGACAAGTAACAAGTTTTGATACCTAGGATTAGGGTTTCCTTTGACAACCTTCTGTCCACACTTCCTCCAGCGATATCCATCATCGAGTATATCCACATCACTTTCTATTTGCACAACAACTCTTGGTTCACGGAGAGCCCCAGATGCGACATTCATCTCAGTCGAGCATTTTTCTGTCTTCCTGCAATGGGAAGTGGATAACAATGCAAAGTATATGTTAGTAAAAGCTACTAGAATTGTCCCAAGGATACATTCATTAACGTGTATATTGATACCTTCTTTTTGACTCGGACTCATCTTCATTAGCAGCAGCATCACAGAGTGGTATACTCCTCTGGGTAGCCCTACCATCATTATCATCATCGTGACTAGCAAGTGTTGATGAAAACTACGGAGTATCAGTAGATTCAAATGCACCAATAGATTTCCCTTGGGCAGTTGATAGTGGGTCAGAAAGATCAGTTACAACAGATGTTGAGGAGGTTCTTTCCAGACCATCGGCTCTCAAATCAGATGCAGGCTTAATATCATTTGAACCAGCTTGGGCATTTTTCCAAATTAAACCACTTTCAACTTTGACACAAGTTCCACTGCCTTCTGTACTCTCCGACAGTTCATTAGATGATAAAGAAGAGCCAAGTGATTGGCAACAAGGCTGACGGTTTGGGTGATTATGTCCACCCTTGTAGAGATGATTTCAGTAATTTGGCCATCAAGTGAACGCTCTACCTTCTTCTTCACCTGACAATTTGGATGGGTACATTTGTAGTAGCTTCTCTGATATTCACTGCCCTTTACCTGTTTCTGTCCATACTTCCTCCAGTTATATCCATCTTCTGATGTTCTTGCTGTTCCTGTTGCGCTGATGTGATCATCGGATCACCTTCTGAAGGATTTGTGAAGACATCTTGTCCCTTGAAAGGAACTTTCTACATAGCCATTTGATCAACAGCCAATCCAGAAGGAAGGAATCCCAAATAAACATTATCATTCACAATGTTATTTAAAACTTTGAATTCAGTGACTGAATCTGGTGCAAAACTTGTTGAAGTAGCTTCTTTGGAAAATTCTGCAGGAAATACAAGATCCAAAGGTGTATCCAAATGGACAAGATGTCGATAACTAGCCTCTGCCTTCTGGACCACATCAAAGGAGGAAGAAACCTACACAAAATATATTGATCACTAACAGAAACAGTGCTATATATGAAATGCCTAAATATGCATTTATGGGTGAAAAGGACTGTCTACCAGGATGAAGACACTCCCCTTTAGGATTGCCAAATGATATGATCAAGCATATCAATCTTAACAAAGATCACCCCTGTGGTGGATGTTAGACACCAACTACTATACAGTGAACTGCAGGTTTAAAATTTTATCTAAACCAAATAGCTTTCCTCCTAATGATAAAAAATGGAAGTCGGGTTAATCAGAACAGAAAAATCTGATCCACAAGGGAACTGAATACTGATGTGATTAAGTAGGCCAATCAACTTGCAACCACAACGAACAAAAACAACATTCTGAACTATCTACCTCCCTACCTAGAGCAAGGCTAATAGAATTACAAATAATTTGGATTCCACTTCAACCATGCTTCTAAAAGAAGGATATAGTTTTACCAGAAAAAATATTACAAGGTATTCATATTTTATCAACCTTAAGTGTATTGCATATGAGAAAGCTTAAGACTTGACTAGCTCCTAAACCCAAAATAAACAAAAACGGACAATCATAGGGATATTTCTTAAAACATAAAAGAGAAGGAATTAATCTCATGGAGTGCTGAAGAAATCTATCCAAAAGCAAATGTCAGCCGTTTTATAGCAGAGTGATCATGATCTTGATTCCTAAAATCGGTCTGCTTAACTAGTCTTTCATAAAGAAACAAGAAAATATCTCAAAGCAAACAGGAGACAAAAACAGTGCAGAAGGAAGAATATAGGTACATAATGTTGAAGTAACAAAAGAAGGATGAAAAACAAGATATAGAAGTCATGATTATAAAGTTTTGCCTGTTCAGTTTGCAAATATGGAACCATCAGCAGGGATTGAACTTTATGACTATGTATTACTAGAACAGAGGAAAATCACCTGATCTTCTACACTAGAAAAGCTTGGCTGGGAATCCAGATTCTGGGGTCTAAATGTGAAGGAAGGAGCTGCATTGCTGCCTCTGTCTCTGTTGCTTACACTCGGTACTTGACCACCCTGATTGAGAAGGGGTATCGGAAAAGTTCCAGTGGTGGGAGATGGCTATGTGGGAAACAAAAGTGTTCAACGACCATGTAAGTGGAAAAATCTAGAGCTAAACAGGAAATAAAAACTTTGAAACATTAGTTTGACAGATAAAACACAAGGCAGACAAATATGGTCCAGATTATTAAAGCTTTCTAACATGCTTTGGTTAATTTAACTGAGCTTAATTATTGCCCTAAAAACAAAAACTTCTTTAAATATACTTTAAGTTGTTCAAAGTCAAATAAGACAAATCAAGTAAGACAATTATCAACAACAACAACAAAGCTTAAAAATCCTTTATGAACATTCCAGTGATGGGCTATCACCAGACAACCAAAGTATTTCATTTTGGATGCTTGATTTTGAGGCTGTCAATTACGAGAGAGAGAAAAAATGAAATAATTAGAGCTGAAGCAAACCTCAAAAATTTCAATCCCTTGAAAGCATAGCAAACGCCTGATCTGTAAGCACCAATACACCATGGTTTTTTTTCACATTATTTGTACATTTGATGTTTTTTTTATATTAAAAATTTACATTTTCATGTTTATTTATTTCTTTGTTTTCTTTATTCAGTTTATGTTTCTTACAGATGTGCTTAGAACTAAACTAGAGAAATGATCTCCTCTTGTCCAAGTGGAGTTTTAAATTCCAAAAAGGATTAGATTTAAGAAATAAAACATTTAGCAATCTTTTAATTCGATTGTATAGATAAAAGAGAGGGGGGGGGGAAATAACACTTCTAATATGATTACGCTCTACGTTACAGTAAAAGCATGTATTCAGTTCCCAAACTAAGTAGTAAAAATCAATTTTTACTTCTAGGAACATAGCACAAGTTTAGTTCATAGCCGAATCAATTTTGTCGACAATTTTAAGTGGAAAAAAAATACCAAAAAAAAAAACCCAACATGCAAACACATCTTAAAAGATGACATTTGCCACTAAAAACGAAGCATAATTTTATGACGATCATAATAAAATGCTTCATTTTTTTCATGGCATTCAAAGCTTAAATCACGGGAAAATATTGATTAATAAAAAAGAATACATAATCGGTGAAAAGAAAAAATCTAGTACCTGATCATTGGCCGGCATAATAGGAGAATCCAACAACGCCGTGGAGCTAATCCCTGGAGGAATAGTAATGCAAGGTTATGTAATAACCTGATCTTATATTGACTTTCATCGACATGGCCTTCACCAATGAAAAAAGTTATTGGCAAATATATCCAACTCTGATTAACCTTTCATCAAAGCCAACAACTTTATCTTTTGCATAAACTGATCTTATACAACACTCATTAGGATGGCAAAAAGGGTATAATTTTGTGGATTCGCACCGTACCCGCTTTAGTTGAGTCGGAGATGGATATAACTTTAATTGGTAGTGGGTAGGTGTGGAATGAAAAAGTGGTACCCGTCGCGGGTAGTGGGCGGGTGATGAGTTTGAGATCTTACCTGCCCAGCATTCGCCTGCCTACTAAATACCCATTAAATTTAGGATTATTATGAATTTAGGTATAATTTTATAGACTAATTTATAAATATTAATATTGTATAAAATATAACTGATAATTTATGTACTTTAATATCTATGTTAACACTTAACTCAGATATTACTTGGTTTATTTTATTATGCTTCTTAATGGACGTGTTTGTTTTATGTTTGTTGTTTATATATAACTTAAGGTTGTTGTCAAGCGGATATAGCCGGGTACGTCACCAGTTGGATAGTGGGTGTAGGGATGAATTTGAGAACGTACTCTCGTGAGTGGATGTGGATTTAAAAAATTTTACCCTTCATGGGTGGTGGGCGGGTGATAGATTTGAAAATATTAGGTGGGTATAAGGATGAGCAGAAGATATCCACACCCGACCCACCGTTTGTCATCCGTTATAGAGATGATTTCAATAATTTGGCCATCAAGTGAACTGTCGGAGAGTACATAAGGCAGTGGAACTTGTGTCAAAGTTGAAAGTGGTTTAATTTTATTATAACATTCAAGTTTTATAAATTAAAATTTTCTAACTCTGATTAAAAAATCTTTCATCGATATAATAAAATATATTTCAAGGAATAATTTAAATATTTAATTTAAAAATAATTCTTTAAATATTTAATTTAGACAAATATATCTAATTCAAATAAAACATATATTTAAACCTTCATAGAACAAACAAAAGTTGAGGAGCACACCATGTTAGTCTAATATGTAGGATTTTGACGATAATTCTTGGGGTTAAATTTACAACATTATATATATATATAAAAAGTAATATTGTCATCTATTTTAGTTTCTATATTTATATTTGCATATGTAAATCACATAACAAATATAAAAAATAATTAAAAGAAATTGGATTTAAAACAAATGTCAAGCCATTTGTATATAAAACTTCATCTTTTTAAAACAAAATTAGTTTTTAAATTGAATATATTTTTAAGTTGGAATAGAAGTATAATGAGGTGACATAATTTCATGCCGAGGGCAGCAAGATTATCCTATTGTTCTTATTTGTTTCATAAGATGATGTCGTGTAAAACTAGCTCTCTTATTAGTCAAAGACATACTATTGTTATTCTATTCCTCGTAGGATGAACTAAAAAATTACATGGCCTTCACCAATGACAAAAGTTATTGGCTTTGATGTTTCATGTTCCTAGTAACTTCCTTGGTTTGGCATTCAGACAGTCGACGTGAAGCGGGTTTGATCATACCATTTTTAGTTTTGAAGAAACCAGAAGTTGGACAATGTACAAGTAAGCAATTACGCCATTGTTGTGTAGGAAAACAAGCATAATTCGTTCCCTCAATGCCATCAAGCTCTTTCACGTACATTTCTTTGCCACCCCCCAAAAAAACAAGTTAATTTGAAATGGAAGATGGAGTTGTTCTACTTGATTTTTGGGCAAGCACTTTTTCAATGAGAGTGAAAATAGCCTTGGGTGAGAAAGGAATGAAATATGAGTGTGCAAGCAAGAGCCCTCTCCTTGAAATGAACCCAGTTTACCAGAAAGATCCCTGTCCTCATCCGCAATGCCAAACCCATTTCTGAATCCCTCATCACCCTCCAATACATTGATCAAGTTTGGAATCACAAATCACCTTTGCTTCCCTCCAATCCTTATCAACGATCACAATCCTTGTTTTGGGCCGACTATATCGATAAAAAGGTGACCATATTAATTTTAAAATTAATGCATTTTAAAATATTGAATGAGCACGAACTAAAAAAATTACTACGTGATAAAGAAACTATTATTATATTTTGAGTTTCTGGGTTCGAATACTAAAATTATTAAAATTATAAATATTTAATATTAAATGATTGATAATTATATTTAAACAAATATTACCTTGTACGTTTTATATATTAATAAAAAAAATATATAACAAAAGTGACGTGGGAACAAAACTGTCCTTTCATATTATTTAACAATATGGGATTGCCCTTAAATACCAACGAAAAGACCTCGTAATTATTACTATAACTGACAATAATATCATTAGGAATCAAATTGATAATGAAGATAGAACTGCAAAGAAATCAAATTGAAAATAGGGTAAATTACACCGCTTCTCACTGAATTTTATTTTTTCTCCAAATTTACTCATCATACTTTTAATTTTTTAATTTACTTATTGAACTTTATAGATTAAATCATTTTACTCACTCTATCATTAACTTTTAACGATGTTAGCAAAATGACGTCGTTTTGAAAACTCAAATATACACCAAAACGAGATCATTTCGAATCCTCTTCTTTCCCCCACTTTCTCTCTACTTTGTAAATAAGGAGACCGATTACCGCCGTCGGCCACCACGTCATTTTTCATTTCGTCCACATTCTACTATAGTCGATAGTGTTCGTTCGGTCTAAAAATTCATGATTTGGTTTGTCTCGATCCCCTGAGTCTGAATCTGGTGGTTGTTTCAACAGAAAATATCATAAAATTCGTGAATCTCAATTGGAATGTTTCGTCTTCCTCACTTTCAATCTCCAATTCATAGACTTCGGAACAAGTTCCGACAAAATAGAGGTCGTATTTGGACTCAATGTGTCGAGGCGAAGCGATCCATAAAATTTGGGACCGAATGACTACCATCTACGGCAGTCAACGGTGGCATCGACCACATTCTTTTTTTTATTTTATAGTTGGGCGAGCAAAATAGGAGAGAGCGTAAAGTTCAGTGAGGAATAGTGTTATTTACCTTTTATATTTTCAATTATTTTATATTAAATAATAAAAAAATGACATGTCATTACAATGTTGGAGAGATAATAGAGGAGTGAGTAAAATGATTCAATCTTTAAAATTTAGTGAACAAATTAGAAAAATTAAAAGTACGATGAGTAAAATAGTAGATAAAGTAAAGTTCAGTTAGAAACGAAATGATTTACCCTTGAAAATATCAATGAGAATTGTCACTCACAACGAAGCTCTAGCCCTTTATATCCATGGTTTGTTTTTGTATTTAGTTTAAGCTTAATATCAAAATAAGTGTTTAAATTATACTTCTTTTTTCAAATAAGTGTCTAAACTATTTTTTGACTTAACTCAGTGTCTAACGTTACAAACATTACCCATTTAGGTGTTCGGGCCGTCAATGGTGTTAATTTCTTCGCTAAGTAACATGTGTCGCAATCTGACAATTTTAAAAATTTTATCTAAAATTAAAAAATTAAAATTATATATATATTTTTAAAAACAAAATGTAAATTTTGAAATAAACCAAAAACTTTGAAAATCTTCATTTCAACCCCTAAACACACGTCGGTCGCCATCTTTTAGCGTCGACGAAGCTCCACCTAACCTCCCCTCCCCCGACGACCAAAACCCCTATGACATCGTGATCGATGTACAGTTGATCGATGACGAATCAATGTTTTATACCCCGCAAACCCTAGGATGAAAATCGTGATCTCACAGGATTTCGACAATCAATCGACGGAAACTACAATGACATATGAGTAGGAGGATGACATAAACTACGTCGGTGGCAATGGTCGTGGCCGGAAAAGGCAACGACAATGGATTAAGGTTAGGATTTGGGATTTTTGGGTTGTTTTATAATATCTGAAAAGTTAATGTTTTTTTTATAAACATCATAATATTTTTAATATTTTTTAGAAAAGAGATAAATTTTAAAATTATCAAATTGTGACATGTGTCACTTAACGGGAAATTAACACCGCTGATAGCCCGAGCAACTAAATGGATAACGTTTGTTATGTTAGGCACATGGATGAGTTAAAAAATAGTTTAGGCACCTATTTAAGAAAAACAATATAGTTTGGATACTTATTTTAGTATTAAGTATTTTATTTAATATTTAATTTGGACAAATTTATCTGCGTTGATAATCGCAAGACAAATTTAGTTGCACACTTTAATTTTAGCAAATTGAATCTGATTCAGAACCCCACCCCTATATTTGGGGAACATCCTTGTTTTTCTCTGACTTTTCCTTAGATTGTTTCCTCATAGATTGTTGGAAAGAATAATGGGGAATTTCCTTTTCTTTTTAATACAATTCTCACTCTCTTATCCCATATCCACTCCTCTTTTTTTCCTCCTCAAATCATTGCATGGTTCCTGGTGAGTTAATTTCAACCTCTATTTATTTTTATCTGCTTCCTCTAAATGTCTGCAATATTCGCTTTCTTATTGTTTGTTTACCTTTGTTTAATGTATGGCCATTGTTGATTGAATGAACCAGTTTCTGGTTAAATAATGTTTTATATTATTATGGATTTTTTTTGTTCGTCTGTTTATGGTATTTAGTTGGATTATATAGAAACAATAAACAGATGTCTTATGGCGTTGAACGAACCCCTCTACATACCCGGAAAGTGTCAGAGGTAGGAAAGGCTAATAGGTCCAGGAATTCTTTGCAGCTCGGTGGTTATAGAAGATCATCGCAGGTTACAGTTACTTTCTTTAATTTCTTTACTAAATACTTCAATTCATACTCTTCTACTTTGTTATTAAATGGCTTAAGTATTTTTTTTCTATTAAATTCAGGATTCCAGAATTTCTTCTTTCAATTTGAGAAACATTGATCGGAGGTAATCCAATGTGCTTGCATGTTCTGCATCTTCAAATTTTAAGTGATTCACAAGAATTCGCTTTAGGTTGGTTTTAAAACTTGAATTTGATTTCGCATCAATGAATTTGAAATTTAACTAGTGTTTGGATGATGTTTAACCGCTTCTCCTAAATTCATATTCCCAAACGTAGAAAATGTTGTGTGCTCTAGACAATAATTATCATCTCTTTTGGGGAAATGATTGTCAAAATGATTTATATTGCATCTTTCTTTTATATTTTAAAACTATGAAAAAAATTTACAATTCCGTCCCCTTATCAAAATAAATAAATAAAACTACGGAAATTTTTTAATAGATTTTTCTCATCACATAAGCTATAAGCCAAACCAGACATATTCATATAGGTCAGGTTTTTTTCATTTCATACTTGCATGTAAAATGTAAATATGAATCTCCATGTTTTCTTCTTTTTTAAAAAAAAGAAAAAAGAGGAAAAACAGAATATTCGTATCATTTAGTTAATTTTATTGGTTGGGACAATAACTTAATGGGGAAGAATCTCTAATGTATATATTTTTGCCTAAAAAATCTAGCATTTGTGTCCTTGAATCTAGGAATATCATCACAGCGTATATATATAATATACACAAACAAAATCCAACTTTAGATGCCCTATTAATGAGAATTTTAAGGTAATTTGCATTAAAAATCACATAAAATGTCATTAATTTATGCAAACTTTATTAATTAATTTTAATGCAAAAATCATTTTAGCATGCATATCTGACTAATTTTCTAAACAAAAATCCATTTTGGGGTTTCGGTATTAACTCATGTCTGCATTTTGAGTCAAATTTTCCTCGCAAACTGGACAAAATGTTAATAAAGGCTTCTTTGGTTGCTGTTGACGTTGATAATCTTGTGTTCTTCCATAACTCAGATGTAATATTAACTTGTAATCTCATAAATGCATATAAACCTTGTGTGACTGGGTTTATCGCTTGTTAACCTTTTAGGTGTACCATATTGACTTTCCCAACACTCGAGTGTGATGGGCAGTGGAGAATTGTTGCACTACCCTTGCAATATTTTGATCACACTAACCGTTTCGGAACTGGAACTCAGGTCAATATGAATAGCCTGCATCTGGTCCCTTCTCCCTCCGTTAACTCATTTAAGGTTGATGGACGGGAGACAAAGAAAGGGCCCCAACATGATCAGATTACTTATTCTGCGAAGCCTTTTAGAACCAGAAGCTTGTCGGGCTCCAATGTGCAACAACAATTCCGCAACCGGACCATTGCACATAAGATGACTGAATCGAGTGAAATGTCCTACTGTTCTTCTCGTCATAGTTCCATCACTTGCTATGATTCTTCTTCTGTCATGTCAAAAGGATCCAATGCTACTATGTTCATCGATTGTTCCGAGGAAGACAAGTCTAGAAAGAGGAATGCACGGAAGAAGACAAGGAGGAAGGGGAAGCATAAAAAGAAACATTTGTGCGACTTTGGTTCTTCAGAATCGGAGGTTTGCGTGGAGTATGCCTGTGGAAGTTCAGCATCAGAAATATGTGGTAACTAACTATGACATTAATTCACTACAAGTTTCACCATTAAATGTTTTGCTTAATATAACTGATCATCTTGCAGAGAGCAGCAGTGGTGTTGTTACAAGTTCCCAATCACAAAATACATGCACATGTGACATTGGTGAAGTGGATACATCAGAATCTATTTTACCTTCTCAAGCTCAGAAGTATGGGGAGCATACAGATAGCTCTGAAATCCGTAGCGAGGACCTGCAACTTTCTAGGTGTCAAGGGGATATAGAGAGGATGCATCCTTCACATACAAGCTCTCTTGTAGGTATACATCAGAAGGATTTCTCAGACAAGCATGATTCTCTATTGTTGGATTCAGTTTCTGTTGGTACAAACAGTGAAGAAGGGATGAATTCGAGTGGTGGTCATATTGTTAATCCATTTCACGACAACAACCATGAAATCAGTCGGTCAGAGCTACCAGGTTCGGGTAACAAGAAGGGGTCCTTGTGTCTTGAAAACTCATTATGTAGCATTTCGAAAACCTGTGATTATACTGAGGGAACTAAGCATGGGCCGGCTCGTAGTAGCTTTGATGGCCGAAAGGTTGCATCAAGCAAGCGGGATAAGCAGTTTAAATCTGTTCCTGGGAAACTTGGAAGTGTGGGGAACTTGCATGGTCGAACGGGAATAGAGAATGTCCATTCTGTTTGGCAAAGGGTCCAAAAGAATGATGTGGAGAAATGCAACGCTGAGATGAAGAAAACGAGTTCCATCTGCTCACAGTTTGATGCTATTTTAAAGGATGCTCCATTGCAGAAAAGAAATTGTAACGCTGCCAGTCTGGCAACTTTACCTATTACTGAAGACAAAAGGAAGCTGAAAAATAAGGTTCCTAGGAAGTTGAAAAGAAAAGCTAATTCTAAACAAGAAAGCGGCAGTTATTCAAGGAAAGAGACTCTTCCCAACAAAGTAAATTTAAATGCAGCAAAGACTAACATGCCAAAAAGTGGAATATTGGATGACTTAACTTCTCTGGATGACAATGGTGCAAGTAAAAATCATTCAAGGTCTTCTTCTCAACTTGGTTATGCAAGTATTGAGACCCTGAAATCTGAATCTGTTAGTGACTTTGAAGTTGTTCCAACCTGCACGGAACCATGTGAAAGTGTCTGCGATACTGCATCTGGTTTGAATAATCAAGAGAGCTTAGGGAATTCACGTGTCCCTTTGCACCGGTCAGATTTGCTTGAGATGGAAACTCCAGTTTACCTCCCTCATCTGATAGTGAATGATGTTGCTCGAACAGAAAAAAATTCTGTTGCTGAAAATGGTAAACAAAGTCATAATTTGGGGTCTGTTCTGCGGAAATGGATACCTATTGGGATAAAGGAATGTGGATTTACATCTTCTAAATATGTCAATTTGTCATTGGAACATTCTAATGGACCAGATGCAGAAGATGGGACTCGTAAAAATACCTTTGAAGAGAAATTTGATCCCTTTTCTAAGAATCTTGAAAACGGGAACCATATTCCAAAAGTGAGGAATGTGAATTATAGTATAAATGAAAAAGAAAACAATCCAAATGGGGCTAATTTGACAGCAGGTGTAACTGATTTAAACAAGATAGCAAAGGCATTAAATGATGGTTATAGGGCACAAATGGCATCTGAATCTGTTCAGGCGGCCACTGGTGACCCCATTGCGGATTTCGAAAGGCTTCTTCACTTTTGTTCTCCAGTCATTTGTCATTCAGACAGTTCAGTAGGCTGTGAAAATTGCTTGCTGGATCAGGTTCCCAGTGCTCTATTGTGCAGACATGAGACGCCAAACATGCCATTGGGATGTCTGTGGCAGTGGTATGAGAAACATGGCAGCTACGGATTAGAAATAAGGGCAGAAGATTATGGAAATAAAAAGAGATTGGGCATTGATCAGGTTGAATTTTGTGCCTACTTTGTGCCGTTCTTGTCAGCAGTTCAACTATTTAAGAACAGTAAAACTCATTCCACCACTGGAGTTTCAGAGGCTTGTGATACTGATTCTACTTCAACAAACTCTACTAATGTCGGTCAACTTCCAATATTATCAGCTGTTGTCCCACAGCCACAGTATACAGAACCGAGTAGTCAGTCTCAAGTAAATGATGTTAGATCTGCAGTTTATCCAAAAGATGTCAAATCTGTTGACATGGAACTAGTTTTTGAATACTTTGAATCTGAGAAGCCTCATCAAAGACGAACATTGTACGAAAAGTAAGTACTAATTTTATGTCTTTGATGCTCATCAAATTTGATGAGTAAACAACAATTTCATTTCGAAATCCTTTACCCTGGATCTGTTTGATTCAGGATACAAGAACTGGTTAGAGATGATGCATCTCCCGAGTGCAAAATGTATGGTGATCCATTTCATCTCAACTCCATAAATATGCATGATCTGCATCCTCGATCTTGGTTAGTGATAGAATATGCTTCGTGTAACAAAAAAGTTAAAAAAATGTTCCTGTTTTATATGAGAATATGAGATCTCTGTATTACTCGTTTAATATATGGTTGCTTCTATATTTCAGGTATTCTGTTGCGTGGTATCCTATATATAAAATTCCAGATGGAAATTTCCGTGCAGCATTTTTGACTTACCATTCACTTGGCCACT
This sequence comes from Hibiscus syriacus, assembly GCF_006381635.1. Taxonomy (NCBI): domain Eukaryota; kingdom Viridiplantae; phylum Streptophyta; class Magnoliopsida; order Malvales; family Malvaceae; genus Hibiscus; species Hibiscus syriacus. The sequence goes on along the minus strand of NW_024062759.1, from coordinate 1,044,667 downwards.
TTGTTCGTAGAAGTTCCAAGTTGGATGCATGTGTAGTCTCTCCTGTTGTGGGTCTAAAGAGTTACAATGCTCAGGTACCAAAACTTAAAACTATGCAGCTGATGTCTCTCGGACCAAAATCATGTACTAGTTTTGCCTTAATTGCTTATTTATATATAACCGTGTGCTAATGTCTTGTCCAGATATCAAATCGTTTAAGCTATAATGAAAATGTTGATTAGATGTAATGCGCAAGCATCTCTTCCATTAGTTATCAAATCTTGTTTGGCAGCCAATGATTTCTGTAGTGCATGCATTTTAAAAGATGGTTTGGATTGTTTGATGGTAAATGCACATATAATGAACAGGATGAATGCTGGTTCAGGCCAAGGCACTCCTCGACAAGTATTACCCATGAAAACCAGGGAGAAAGCCCTTCTAGAATACTGAAGGAGCGTTTAAGGATTCTGAAGGAGACTGCGTCGCTTATGGCAAGGGCTGTTGTCAACAAGGGATATCGGACATCAGTAAACAGACACCCCGATTACGAGTTCTTTGTCTCTAGGCAACGATAGTCACTCATGTGCAACTACTCACCAAGGAACCTGTTTCTGCTTGTCAAATAGTTTAGCTTATATTCAGGTAGAAGCTAACCTTGATAGGGACTTCATTTCATAGTGTTGGTTGGTCTGTATTTCTGTACAGTTGTTTGTACGACTTAGTTCTTTTATATTTGTTTTCAAGGAATATCTACGTTTTTTTTTTGGAGTAAATTTAGTATCATGTTTTTAATTTTACAAATTTTGGTCTTAAAATGTTTGGAAGGACATCATTTGGCTTTCCCCATCAAGTATGGTTTTTGCCTCATAAGTCACAAATCACAATGTTTTTCCCCCCAGTAAGTAAACTAACGGTCCTGAATTTTCTCTCTCAAAATTTATATTTTACTCTTTGAACTTGAGAATGAATTATAATAGCTACACCTAATTTATGAACTTATTTATTAATGAATTACAATACCGTTTTGAATAACAAATTGTTAAATTATTTTCGAATATGATAATTATTTATGATCGTATATTGCGTATTTAAATCTAATTTAGGGTCTAAAGCATGGAAGATTAACGGGATAACAAATGAACATCATCTTGATCAGTCGTGACGACGTCAAATCCAACTATAAGAGAAAATAAATGACAAATGATTAAAAAAGGTGTCAAAATGCAAATAAAATGTGTGTTATAAAAGTAGAGAAATTTGTGTCATAAAGATAGAGTTATTAAAAACAAAGAAAAAATAAAGATACATGATAAAAAGAAGATGTTAACAACGTTAACTAATATTAAAATTAATATCACTGTCTGCTAATAAAAAATTAATGTCGTCGCATGCTAATAAAAGAAAAAAAAAATCAAGGTAGAGAAAATAAGAAAGCCCTGGTATAGGAATAAAATTTCCAATGTTGATAGTTGACCATGACTTCATAATTTTGTTTTTTATAATTAATTAAAACTATGTCAGGGTGATATGCATTACAATATTATGCGGTCCAAAAAAATAACATTAATAAATATATCGACAACATTTGCAAGAAAAAGGAAAAAATAGACATTGGTAAATAAATTATTTAAATTACATTTAACCGTAAAAAATCAGAACATTTTTATAATCAATTTAAATTTTAAATTAAAAAATTCTTTAAATTTGTTAATAAAAAATATTATAATGGAATATTTATTACAAATAACATAGTTAATATAATTTCCCAATTAATTTAACTTTTTTGGGGTTTTATTCAATATAAAAACAATAATAAAGCATAAATCATCTCTTAGCAAACCTTTGCTTTTGGGTAAAGTGCACCGTCATTAATTTATATGAAAATGATTTTTGATCCTTAAACTTTCAAATATTACATAATAATCATTTAATTTATCGAATTATTATAAAATAATCATTAAACTTATCAAATTATTACAAAATAATTATTAAATTTATTACTATTTATAACATCGCATGGATCATTTAGTAACAGTTGGATAAGTTTAGTAGCTATTTTTGCAACATCCAATCTTACAATGACCACAGAAAGATCATTATAATATAGTTGAGTGATCTCTAAGTGTATTCTATCCTTGATTTCCCCCTGTAAATACCTCTAATTATATGGGCTGTATGGTGATCGAAGGGGCGGTAGTTGTTCAGCTGTAGCAACATGGGATCATCATCATCATACACAAAAGATGGTTTAAGCACCTTAGACCATTCAACAATTTATGTCCAGGAGCTTGTAAAAGGAGGGCCATCAATCCCAATTCCTCAGCAATTCATACGTTTAAATCAAGAACCACCTCCTTCCTTCTCTGTCACCATTCAACCCCTGCCATTGACATGTCTCGTTTGCTTTCCCAAGATGACCACTGCCATAACCTTGAGCTCCACAAACTGCACTCTACTTGCCAAGATTGGGGTATCTTCCAGGTTCTCCATTTTAAATAATGGTTCGAATTCGATCGTTATTTTTACGATTTCGGAATCTTGATTGTTATGTATGTTTGAGAAGAATTAATGGATTTTTGCAGCTGGTGAACCATGGGGTCAGCTCAACGCTGCTGGAGAAACTGAATCATGAGGTTGAGGAATTCTACAGGCTTCCTTTGGAAGAGAAGCTGAGATACAGAATAAGCGAAGGTGAGTTGGAAGAGTATGCAACCAAGAGCAGAGGAGATGGCAAGTTTGATTGGGTCGACACTTTAATATAGTCACTAACCCTGTCCTTAAACGCAAGCCTCATCTCTTCCCACAGACACTTTAATATCGATTTGCGCAGGAGTACGATGGAGTGTTACTTGTCGGAACTCCAGAAGCTTGCCGGGAAGCTGATATGTTTGATGGGGAAATCATTGAAGATAGATGAAAAGGAGATGACGGAGAATTTCGATGACGGGTTGCAAGCGGTGAGGATGGCGAATTATCCTCCGTGTCCACAACCGGAGCTGGTGATGGCCCTCACTCCTCACTCCTCACTCCTCACTCATTCCTCTGTTTGGTTTACTGGGAATGTCATTTCCGGTAATCTTACATTATCAATAGTAGATATTTTTAGGTATATTACAATGTTATTGCCTCCATTTACTTAGGTATTGTTGGATTACCGGCGTTTTGGACTAAAATGTCCTTAATTTTTTTTTCTTTCAAAAATATTATTATTCTATCATTGAATAATAAAAATTCTACGAAAGATAAATTATAAATTTATCTTTAAACTATTTTAGATTTATGAAAAAAGTCTATAATTAAACTTTTATATGAAATTCAGGGGTTAAAATAAAATTTTACCCTTTCATTAAATCTTTTTATATTTTCAATTTTGTAAAAAAAATTATATGAATTTTATGAATTTAAATTTTTTAAAGAAAATATATAAATATTTTCCAACTTGTTAAAAAAACAAATATATAATAAGAACAATTTGGTCAAATATACATTTTAATAATCTTTTATTCCTTTAACCAAACACGCAACAACAACAACAACAACAAAACCCAATTCCCATATGTATGGGGTAAGGGGGAGGTAGGGTAGTAGGCTACCCCCAACGCCAGGTTGAGAGTAGCTTCCGTGGAAGACCTCTGGCAGTCAGAAAATTAAAAATTTAGATAAAATGCAATGCATGTATAAATAAATACATAAATACATAAATACATAGCTAAACAGTATTCATATGCAGTCATTAAAATCATATGTGCGTCTGTAACGGGAATTAATCCCTGCATAATAATCCCTGCGAAAGAATCTCTGCATATAGACAGAAACATAAGATCCGACTAAATTAAAAAAGAGGAAACATGAAGAGAATGATACACAGAAGTCAACGTTAGCAAGCCCAGTTCTAATCCTTCATAAATACCAATAACAGAAACGTATAAAAAGTATAAGTCATGGAAAATACTACAAAGACATTAAAAGAAGACAGAGATGATACACCCTATAGATGTGACCCACACTACTCGACTACCCTAGTCTTTAGCCTCCATATTTTTCTATCAGAGGTCATGTCTTCGGTAATGGCTAAATCCCTCAAATCAGATCTTAAGCAGTCTTCCCACTTTCGCCTTGGTCGTCCTTTCCTTCTGGCACCGTCGACTGTAATCGACTCTACCCTCCTTACCGCATCCGACGGTAGTCGCCTAAGGACATGCCCAAACCACCGTAGTCTTCCCTCCCTCAATTTTTCGGAAACAGACACCACCCCCAAGGACATCCTAATAGCAGAGTTTGTCGTCATATCCCTCAGAGTCCTACCACATGTCCATCGAAGCATTCTCATTTCTGCGGCCTCAAGCCTCCTTACGTGATCCTTCTTGGTTGCCCAACATTCTGATCCATACAACAGCGCTGGTCTTATTGCCATTCTATAAAATTTTCCCTTAAGTTTTAGAGGGACCTTCTTGTCACACAGAACTCCAGTAGCGGCCCTCCACTTTAGCCATCCCGCCTTTATACGGTGTAACGTCATCATCTACACCCCCATCTTTATGTATCATAGACCCTAGGTACTTGAAACAATCCTTTGAGGGGAGAACGTGTCCTTCTATGCATACTTCTACATCTTCATCGTTTTGGTTCCCATTGAAGTTTGAACATAAATACTCTGTCTTTTCAATATTGATCCTTAAACCTTTTTCTTCCAAAGCAGTCTTCCAGGTAGCCAGTTTGCTATTCAAATCAGATTTTGTTTCAGCAACTAAGACAATGTCGTCAGCGAAAAGCATACACCATGGTACACCGTCTGGTGTCGCACAATAGATGTCGTCCATAATCAAGGCGAAGATGTAAGGGCTAAGAGCCGACCCCTGGTGGAGTCCGATTTCCACCGGGAATGCCTCGGTGTCGCCAACTGTAGTCCTGACGTAAGTAGTAGATCTACAGTACATATCACGAATCGCCCGGATATAAGCAGTTGGGATCCGTCTCGTTTCCAAAGTCTTCCAGATCGTATCGCGGGGAACACTATCATAAGCCTTCTCAAGGTCAATGAACACGGTAATCTTATATTCATGCTAAACCAACCAAACACAAAATACAACATTTCCAGTAATCATATTCCCTGTTAATCTTTTATTCTCACTGATAATCTTACATTTCGTGAACCAAATGCACCATTAGAACTTAACTTTTTGATCTAATAGTAATTTAAAATTTTATAAATTTAAACATTTAGATAATGTAAATTTTAGGTTTTTTTTACTTTTAAATTTAAATATGTAATAATTGCTTATATTATTAAAATAAATAAATTTATTTCTTTAAAAAATTGATATTAATCTCATCCTTGAACAAACTAATCCCATATAAGACATGGAAAAAAGTTAATGATACTTATGAACTTGAAGGTGGGTAAGTTGTAGCATCATTTATGGTGAATGAAACTGTCGTACACAGCTCACTTATTTTTTTTTTTTTTGCAGGTAATGAATAGGCTGTTTTCTCTATTCTTTTTTCTGATTGTTGTTATTTAACCGAAAATAAAATATTTAATTATTTTTATTTTTTTAATTAATTATTTGTATTTGATTTATTGATCGATTAGATCTTGCTTAAGATTCGAACTCCTGACCTTACTTAAGAGACCTAGTGTCTCATCCCACTAGACCAATTGATTATTGGTACTTTTAATTTCTCTTTGATTACTATGATAACATTGATTATAATAGTTGATCTATTTGATAAAACCCGAAATCTGTAAATAAGTAAAAATGGTAAAAAAAATAAAAATAAAGGGAAGGTAAATGGTGAAAAATTATAAAACAAAACAAAATAAAGTAATTAAAGAGAAATAATAGTTTGGGGTCAATTTTGGAATAAAAATATTTCAAATTATATCCTCTTAATTTTTCATTTAATACTGTGTACGATCTATAATTGCTAGGGAGTATTTTGTTTTCTTCCCGTAGGTGGCCTCTCTTTCCCAAGTCCCAGCAGCAGCAGGTACAATCCCCAAGCCCTCCTCTTCTCTGGCTTGTTTTTTACTTAAAATTATTTTCTGTTTTTATGTTATTTTTCTTCAGAGATGAAAGCAAAGCCTTGTTGTTGGAATTTAGTTCTTGTAATTTTGCTATATTATCCGTTGCCTTCTTTGCGTCTTTTGCTTGGTTTTGTTAGAGAACTTGTGATGTTAAAGCGTAAATTCTTTTTTCTGAACTGTTGTAGTAGCTGTAGATTATCATGAAGATTGGGTCATAGTTTTTATATTTTGCTATGTTATCTGTTTCCGTCTTTGTGTCTTTTGCTTGGTTTTGATAGAGAAATTAACCTTGTGGTTTCCCTTATCTTATTTCAACAACCTTTGCAGATGATTTAGCATAAATGATGAAACGGGTTTGTTTGAAATCGGACGGTAGGAATCGGCGGGAAGCCGCCGCTAGCGGTGGGCGGTGTTGGTAAGAAGCAGGGATGTGAGTGTGGAACAAGGGTTGGATTATGTTGCAACTTGGAACTCTTCCATGCTTCTGTCTGATGATCTAAACCAGGCCATCTCTGCTTACACACACAAAAGGAAACCTGCCTATGCTAAGCTTTGAATTCTACATTTTATTGTTAATAATAAGAATGTCTATCATGAATAATGAATAGAAGGAGGCGAACCCTAAGGCCAGTTGAAAATAATGTAATAATTCGGGTCTTTAAATTGAAGTTTAATCAACTTATATATGTGAAATCTCTTTAAGAGATGATATCGTTTTTAATTTAATAGTATTTCAGTTGTTTTTAATTTTATATATATATATATATATATTAACTTTTCTCTTAAATTTATGTTTTTTATTTAAGTTTTCGAGAGATTAATAAAATAACTATTGTACTTTTATAAAATTATTATTAGTTATATAATTTTTTTTCTAATTCATTAACAATATATTTATTATTTGAACTCCATAAATAAAATCATGGAATCTTCAATTATTATTATTTTTTTGTTTCTTGAAACACAAAAATTATATTTAATAAAAAAATGTTTGGGATCTCCACTCTTTGTGGCATGTTTTTAGGATGAAGTTTTTTTTTCGACGATAGCGGATGAATGATCGACGTTGACTATTTCAAGGTATGAGCATTATTTTGCGGGATTTTTTTTGACAAAAAGTATAGTGAGTTTTTTTTTATAGATCGAGGCGATTATAATGTATCATTTATTTAAAAAAATTATTACTTTTATTTAATAATTAATATTCAGATTTTTTATAGATGTTTTACTCGAACTAAGATAATTAGAGATAATAATTATCTTTTTAATCAATTGGATGATTTGATTTCTACACTGTTTAATATCCAATATTAGTGGGATATTGTTGGAAAAAAATGGTGAATTACACTTATAGATTTAATATTTATATTAAATTTAGAGTTTTTTTTGAAATATTACAAAATTAAAATATATTATTTAATTTAAATATTATTATGATAAGTACTCTTTGAATGTATCAATTTAAAAAGACATGTGTTATCTTTTTAACTTTGAATATTAAAGATAATTATGTACTTTTGTATATTTTCAATTAAAAATAATATTTATTTAATTTTAATAATAAAAGGGGTATATATCTATTTAATATTTTAAATTTTAAATATATTATTATCTGTTTAAATTTAGATATTAAAAGATATCTTGGTGGAGTAAAACTCTTAGGTTCAATATTTTAAATTTAAAAGATATTATTATTTGTTTAAATTTAGATATTAAAAGAGATTTAGTTGGAGTAAAGCTCTCTCGAAATTCCCCTATAAATACTGAGCAAATCTCTCAGGTTTTTCACATCTTAGAATTCAAGAATTTTTTTTCTCTTGAAAAATATTTTCTATCATTCTCAGAAAATATTCTTTTTTTCCTTTAGTTTTTTTCGATGATAGTCGAAGGCAAGAAAAGTTTGTGATATCTACTGTTGTGCTATTGTAGTTGATCATCAAGTTGTTGTATCCTGGGAGACATATGGCCAAAAGATCTCGAGTACGAAACAGATGACCAAAAGATCTCGAGCACCAATGAATGGCCGAAAATTTATCTTAAGGAAATTGTGTAGCAATAGACCTCAACTGATTCCGATCACAAGATCAAATACAAAAAAAGATTATTTTATTTCCTTTATTATTCTCTTTTATTTTTAAAGTATTCGACTTCTTCTTTTTATTTTTTCTCAGGTTCCAATTTAGTCTTGGATTATTAACTGCAGATAACAATCTTAAGACAAATTCTCATATACATTTCTTGATTCGAGATAATTCGAAATTGTGGGAAAATGGGATAGTAAACAATTTGTTTTGGGATTTGTCCTACTATCTTAACAGGTTTACTAGAATCTCAAGTGGACAAATCTGTGTAACAAAAAATTTCGTGAAAGTAACTACGATTAATGATTTTTTTTCTTCAGAATATTGATTTTGTTCGATAAAAAATCTAAAATAAACGATAATTAATTTTCTGTTTATTAGAATTATTTCTAATTTCAGTTCCGTTTATTTTATAGAAAATGGAGATAGTAGACTGTATTGGTTTACCTAACATGGATGCTAAGATAGTCGCACCAGCTCATAATCTAAATTTGAATGTGAGTCAATCGGTAGTGGTAATTGTCATCACCGTTTTTCGAATGAAACGTCGAAAAAATAGATGTACAACACGACTTTCGAGGAATGTCGTATTTAAAAAAAATTGAATTAATTCACAAAAGATTTAAGTCGTCATCGATCTTTTGGTTAGGTAGGTCGAATACCCAGAAAACATCTTTTAAATAAATTTTAGAAAATCATTTAAAGAAGAAAATTGATTTGCGTTAAACTAGAAATTCATTTTTAAGGATTCGGGAGTCGGTTATGCGTGGGAAAGGATAAGCACCCCACAATACCCAAGAGTAAATTTCAGGAAGATATTCAAAGGGTACCGATACCTTAAGGATGGTATCGATACCCCCTTGAAATGAAAAATTATCGAATGTAATTTGGGTATCGATACCTAGGCAGTGTACCGATACCTCAGTTAAGGGATGTATTGATACCCTATAGGGGGTATCGATACCTACTTTAAATAGAAAATGAATTTCGGCTTTCTTTTAGTTTAATAAATGAAGGATTAAAGTATGCTATTTATGTATAAATGTATGATTATGTAGACATCGAGCCTAACCAAGTTTCAGAACGACTAAAAGGTTAGAATTAATCAAGAAGAAAAAGTAAGCCATAGGAGTAATTGATAGCAAGTGAGGCACAGGTGAGTGCATACTAGTTGAAAATGATGTGTATGGAAATAAGACTCGCGATGAGTCTAATTCCAATATTTGATTGCATAAATATATGAATGTTAGTATATATGTTTGATATGACTTTTATGTATGCATGAATACATGTATAGATTCATAGATGTTATATGTTATTTGGTGTGATAAGGATATATAAATAGTTATATGATAACAATGTATAAATTATATGAATTAAGTCTAAGTGATTAAATGAAAAATGAGAATAAAATATAAGTTAAGAGATATTGACATAAATTAGTACACAAATGTGTCAAATAAGCTATATAGAAAAGTTGATATGTTTAAGTGGATTATGAGACTTTACCAGCATATTATATGATATACTGGATAAGAAACTAGGAGTTTATATACTATATGATCTGAACATAAGAGGTTATGTGGAATGAGCTATGTGACTATATGAACATATGAAAATATGACTAAGAGTCATGTGATATGAGATATATGATGATGAAAAATGAGATTCCATAAAAGTATTACATGATATGTGATAAAAAAAGCCATGAGCTTATATGAATATGTGATATGAATGTGTATATGTGAAATGACATAAGTGATAATGCCCATGTTATGTGTTATGAGTGTTAAAGGTATATTTGGCATGCCAAGAGTCGAGGGTTACCTATGTCTTTTGAGACATATAGATAGGATTACCTATGTCTGTAACATCCCAATAACTGGGTCAGTGACTAAAATGTAAAATTTGGAAACTTGGTTCTCAATTTTGAAATAAATAAAACGTTTAGAGATCTAATTATAATTTCTTTGGGTAGGACTGATTGGAAAATAAGGAAAGAATGAAGGGAAAAATGGTCATTTGACAAGAAAGATTTGTATTTTTCTTTTGGGGACTATAAAACACGTGTCAATTGAAATGAAAAAGGAAAAAAGAAGAGTTTGGAGATGGGGTGGAGCAATATTCTTCTCTTTCCGTGTCTTCATGTTTGAGGTGAGTTGGATTCAATTTGCTTGGTTCTTTAATATTATGGTTTCTTTTTATTCTTGAGTGATAAGAAAGAGTAAGGGAAGATTTAAGGTGGCTTAAAACTCAAGGATGAACAAGTTATAAGAGATTTAGTAAAATGAGTTTTTGAGTAAATTATTGAAATATAAGGAGTAAATGAATTTAGAAGTTGAATTTGACTTGTCAATGGTCTAATTAAGAAGTTAGAAGTGATAGAATTGAATTTAGAACATGTTGAAAATTGAGTTTAATTCTTGAATTCCATGTGGTGGATAGGATTTTGAAGTTTAAGATGTGATAAATGAGTATTAATGGGTTTAAGCATGTGTATGTGAGCTAAGAATATGATAGGGGATGAAACATGAAGTGTTTAAGTGGATTTGGACTGATTTTTGGGCTTAAAAGTGATTTCTTGGCAAGGGGGTATTGGTACCCATTCATCAGGTACCGATACCTCAAGAGTAAAAATTCAGGAAAACATTTAAAGTGTACCGATACCTTAAGGGTGGTATTGATACCCCTTGAAACGAAAAAAATTATAGAATGTAATTTGGGTATCGATACCTAGGCAGTGTACCGATACCTCAGCGAAGGGATGTACCGATACCCTATAGAGGTATCAATACCCTTGCAAGAGAAAATTGAGATTTACTCTTTCTTATAGCTTAAGAAATCAAGGATCGAATCATAGTATTTGGAATGCTGATATGTATACATGATTGTGTAGATATCGATCGAGAGCAACGTCCGTACAAGTTTACAATTAATAGTCATCAAGAAGAGATAAGGGAGTAGTATTGACTAGTGAGGCCAGGTGAGTGCACATTATTTAGTATATGATGTTTAATGGGAAATAAGACTTGCGACAAGTCTAATTGCAATAGTTAAATGCATGAATTCATAGATTGAAGTATGTGTTTGCGATAATTTATATGTGTGCATGAATATATGTGTTGACAGGTTATTATGTATATTACATGATTTGTATAAGTACATGTTAGTGTGATAAGTTATGTGAAATAGTACAAATGATCTATATGATTATATAATGTTGAATTATGTTTCGACATAACAAATTTAAAGGCAAAATGTTTTTGGACTTAAATTGAATTTATTCAAAGTTTTAAAAAAGTTTCAAAAATAATTCAAAGTCCATTTAATTTGAAATTGAGCACAAAAATGTTTTTATGAATAGTAATTTACTGTATAAATAGTCATGATGCTGTTTAAACAGTACCGATGTTGTTTAAACAGTATCGATACTGTTTGAATAATAATGAACAGTACCCGATGCTCAAAATTCCAGAATACTACAGGGGTACCGATACCGTTACTGTTCATACAACCCAACGGTCATAAAATTCAAATATTATGAATGGTATCGATACTCATTGATGGGGTACCGATACTACATGTCCTGGGCAGCCTATTTGAGTAGAAAAATCATCCCCAAACGGCTCCAAAACATCCCCAACGGCTATATACGACTTCAAACTCATTCCAAGCTATAAATACAAGCTGAGGACACTTGAAGAAATAAGAGAACAACTATCCAAGCAATCAAACACAAGAGAAGAGCTTTTTATTCTTATTTTCTTTTCTCTTGTAAATATTTGTTCTTGTGAGCTTAATTCTTGTAAACACCTATCTTTGAGAGGTTTTCTTGTTTACGTTTCTTATCCTTTTGTAAAGGGGAAAGGTTCTAGTTTAGCTCGTGTAAAAGAAAGGGAAAGATTCTAGTTTATCCTGTGAAAAACTAGGGAGTTGTAAAGGTTATCTCTTTATCCTTAAAAAGAAAGAACTAATTAGTGAATTTGTTGGAAAATCCTTGGTGAGGAGCTAAGGTAGTGGATGTAGACTTGGTTGAGAAGTCGAACCACTATAAATCATTTTACAAATTTCTATCTTTCAATCTCCTTACTCCCTAAACACAAAAACTGTTCCGACCCCTCTTTGCAAACCTATTTGGTTGTCGATTCAAGCTTCCAAAAATCCCAATAATTGGTATCAGATCCTAACTCGTTAGAAGGCTTAACATCCTTGAGACGATCCTCAAAGAAGCTCTACCAATTCCCGATGCAACTGATAAAGAAATAGCTTCAACCTCCGGTGCTTATTACCTTAATGATATACCTATTATGGAATCGCAACCGTTCAACAAGCCACCCTTCTTTAATGGAGCAAATTATGCTCATTGAAAGAATAAGATGATGCACTTTATTCAAGCCTATGATATAGGAGCTTGGAACTCAATCATGAATGGTTACTCCTCTCCACCCGGCAAGTACAATGATTGGAAAAAAGAAGAGCATAAAAAATTTCAGCTTAATTCTAAGGCTATACATATTCTCTTTTTGTGCTTTAGGCCCAAATGAATATGAAAGAATCTCATCTTGTTCCAGTGCCAAAGAGATTTGGGACAAGCTCCAAATCACTCATGAAGTAACCGACGAAGTTAGGGAATCAAAGAAAAGTCTTCTCAACCATAGCTACGAGAACTTCAAGATGAAACCAGACGAAGACATCAAATCTATGACGGATAGATTTTCTGTGATTGTCAAAGGTCTCAAGGGATATGGAGAAGTAATCCATAATGAGAAACTTGTGAGGAAGATGATCTACTCTCTTACAAAGGAGTGGCAATCGAAGAAGACATCCATTATCAAAGCAAGAAACCTAAAGTCTCTCACTCTCGACGAGCTAATTGGTTCCCTTCTCACTCTTGAGATGATGGTGAAAGAAGATGAAGAAAGGGAAGAGAAGAAAAATAAGAAGAATAAGATAGGCATTGCCTTCAAATCCACTAATAAAAGCTATCAAGATTCAAGTGATGAGGTGGATGAAGAAGATAATGAACAAGAAGAAGAGGTGGTCAAGATCTTGAAGGAACTCAAGAGATTCATGATTTCCAAAGAAGTGAAACATGAATCAACCAAGAAGAAGAGTCTCCCTGTGTACTTCAATTGTCAAAGAAAGGGATATGTCAAGTATGAATGTCCTCTTCTAAAGAAAAAGGAGAATAAGGCATTTGTTACATCTTGGAACGATGAAGATGATTCCAACAATGAAGATGAAGTAGTCAACCTACGCCTCATGACCACTCAAGAAGAATTTGAGGTATCTTCTAACTCAAATGAATTTAATTAATTTTGTTGAAAACATTTTGATATTTCGATATAACAAATTAAGTTAAATGAATTTTAAGATTTTCCAAAAAGATTTTCTAAGTATATTTGATATAATTATTCGAATATCAAAATAATACTCCAAATCTTTCAAATGTCATTTTTAATCCTTACTCAAGTGTAAAATTAAGTTTTAATCTTAAAATAATTTCAAAACGATTTTACAAAATATTTCGAACCATCTCAAAGCCAAAAATTCCAGATTGCTCAGAGGGAACCGATTCCCCCCTTAATGGTTTGGCTCCGAGAATTCCAGTATGCTCAGAGGGAACCGATTCCCCCCCAGGGGTACCGATTCCCCCCTGTGTAACGGTCGAAATATTTGAATTTTACACTTAGGGAACCGATTCCCCTTAAGGGGTACTGATTCCCCCCACGCTCCAAACTGTTTTATTAATTGATTTCACACTAAAACGGCTATATTATCTTCATTAATGATCCCCAACATTCAGAAGTGATTCAAGGTGTATTTAAGCAAGCTTAGAAGCCATTGATCAATAACAAGAAACATCAAGCAACTAGAATCAAGAGAGAATCAAAGAGAAAGCATCAAACCTCAAGTTTAAGCATTTCAAGCCTATTTTTTCATTCAATATTCATTTTACTTTCAAGAACACTTATTGTGATCAATTGTATTCATTCTTGAGTGTTCTTTTCTTTGTTCTAGAATTGTGCAAGCAATATACCTTGTGAGGATTTCCTTGTAAGTTTGCAAATTTGTATTGTTCTCTTTGGGAGAGAGTGTTCTCAAGAATTTGGGGTATAATTCTTGAGGGTTTGTAAGGTTACTCTTTGTCCTCAAAAGAAAGACAAATTAGTGAATTTGTGGAAAATCCTTAGTGTGGATAGCTAAGGTAGTGGACGTAGACTTTGGTTGAGAAATTCGAACCACTCTAAATCGCTGTGTAATTTCTTTCAATTTTCTACAAAAACTTCCACCAAAATTTTTATTACCAATTCACCCCCCTCTTGGCCAATTCCGTCAACCGATTAACTCAACAATTGGCATCAGAGCCTAACTCATTTAAAGGTTTAATCGCCTCTTGAGTCGATTCGGGAAGAGTTACATCGATAATCAAAGTCATCAATGGCCTCTACTTCAAACTTCGACTCCGGTCTCGATTCGATGCCCGTCAACAAGCCTTCTTTCTTCAATGGGGCTAATTATGCCTATTGGAAAGATAGGATGATGTACTTCATTCAAGCAAGTGACATGGGAGCATGAAATGTCGTAGAAAAAGGATACTTCAAGCCTCTCACTCATCCAAGATTATGGAGTGAAGGAGAGACAAAAATGTTCCAGCTCAACTACAAACCCATCCATATCATATTTTGTGCTCTTGGACCAGATGAATACGGAAGAGTTTCATCTTGTACAACCGCCAAAGAAATATGGGACAAACTTCAAGTCACTCATGAAGGTACCGATGAGGTAAAGAAATCTAAAATTAGTATTCTAACGCATAGCTATGAAAATTTCAAGATGAAACCAAATGAAGATATCAAAGCTATGACAGATAGATTCTCAAAGATTGTCAATGATCTCAAATCATATGGAGAGATCATTTCAAATGAAAAGCTTGTGAAGAAGTTAGTCTACTTCCTCCCAAAATCGTGGCAATCAAAGAAGACGATAATCATCGAGTCTAAGGATCTAACATCCTTAACTCTTGAAGAGCTAATCGGTTCACTCCTCACTCATGAAATGATGCTTGAAGATGAGGTGGACCTTGATAAGATTGAAGAGACACCAAAGGAGAAGGAGAAGAAGAAAAACATTAGAGTTGCTCTCAAATCCACAAAAAATGAGAGTGATTAAGATGAAGATGACGATGACGAGGAAATGACATTGTTTACCAAACGGTTCAGAAAAATGATGAGACCTTACCGAGGAAGAAAATTCAAATAAATGAAGGCCTAAAAAATGAACCAAAAGAGAAGGACCCGATCATTTGCTATGAATGCAAAAAGTCAGGGTATGTCAAATATGATTGCCCACAACTGAAGAGAAAGGGTCAATCAAAAAATAAGCACAAGGCTCATATGGCTACATGGAGCGATGAAGAAGGTTCCGATGAAGAGGAACAAGAAGTAGCAAACTTGTGCTTGATGGCATTCGGGGAAGATTCTAAGGTAACCTCTAACTCATCTGATTTTGATGATTTATCCTATGATGAGTTATTAGAGGAATATAATGGGTTGGCTACGGATTATGAGAAATTTTTTTAAAATATAAAAATGATGTTTCAAAATTGAAAAATGAAAATAAACACATATCCAAAACCAACAACGATCTTGAAAGTAAAATCAAAGATTTGCAAATCAAACTAGAAGAGTTTGAAAAGAAAAATTTGGATTTGCAAAATTTACTTTCAAAGGTCAATGATGATCATCAAAACAAAATTGATGATCTTAAAACTTCTTTTGAAAAAGTTGGAACAAAACGTTTTGAAAATGGAGAAAATTCAAAATCCAACTTTGTTAGAAAAAGTTTTAAAAACTACAATCATAGAGGTCCCCAATGAACCTCTAATGGAAAAATCGTTAGAAGTATATGGGTTCCTAAAGAGCTCATTACTACTAAAGATAAGTATATTCTACACAAATGGATAACTAAGGGGACTAGGATTTTGGAAACTAATGAATATGGACCCAAAAGAATTTGGGTACCAAAAATTAGAAATTAATCTATGTTTGTAGGAAAATGAGCATTGCTACAAGTCACGGGAAACAAATCCAAATTCATGGTACCTTGATAGTGGATGCTCAAGACACATGACCGGAGACAAAAACCAGTTCATTGAGCTTAACGCCAAAAATGGAGGAGAAGTGACTTTTGGTGATGATTCAAAAGGTCACATTGAAGGTATTGGTACTATTGGTAATACCTCTTCCATACAAATTAAGAATGTTTTATATGTGAATGGATTAAAGCATAATCTATTGAGTATTAGTCAATTTTGTGATAAGGGATTCAATGTCATGTTTGATATTAATGGTTGTAAAGTCATTGACATTGCATCTAATCGAATTATGCTTGTTGGTCATAGAATAAGAAACATATACATGGTGCACTTAGATTCTATTGATATGACTAATTTGTTCCTAGTTGCTAAGGATGAATATGATAGTTGGTTATGGCATAGGAGACTAGGACATGCTAGTATGAGTATTTTACAACGGCTAACTCAAGGTGATTTAGTTCGAGGGTTGCTTAAACTTAAATTTGATAATGATAAAATCCGTGATGCTTGTGCTAAAGGAAAACAAAAGAGAGTTTCTTTTAAATCCATTAATGACGTATCAACTAGTAGAGTATTACAATTGATCCATATAGATCTTTTTGGGCCAACTAGGACTACTAGCTTGGGTGGAAAACAATACGCATTTGTCTTGGTAGATGACTATTCTAGATATACTTGGGTTCTATTCTTAAGTACTAAAGATGAAGCATTAGAAAAATTCATCACGTTTTCAAAAGTAATCCAAAACGATAAAGGTTACTCTATAACTAGTGTTAGGAGTGATCATGGCACTGAATTTGAAAATCTTGGATTTACTAAGTTTTGTAATTCTAATGGTATTAGTCACAATTTTTCAGCACCTAGAACCCCTCAACAAAATGGAGTTTTTGAGAGGAAAAATTGAACTTTAGATGAAATGGCTAGAACCATGCTTTGTGAAAATAATTTGCCAAAATATTTTTGGGCGGAAGCCACAAATACCGCTTGTTATGTTGTAAATCGAGTAATGATTAGGCCAATTTTAAAGAAAACTCCATATGAAATTTTCAAAAATAAAAAGCCTAACATTAGTTATTTTCATCCTTTTGGATGTAAATGTTTTGTTTTGAACAACAGTAAAGAAAACCTTGGCAAATTTGATACTAAAAGTGATGAAGGAATTTTTCTGGATTATTCCTTAAATTCTAAAGCTTATCGAGTATTTAATAAAAGAACTTTAGTTGTAGAAGAGTCTATACATGTTGTTTTCGATGATAATCCCCTTCCGAGGAAGGATTCTTGTGTTAACGATGATGTAGGGATTATAAATATAAATGACGTTAGACATGACGTTGGATGATATTAATAAGAACTGCATTTCTTGTCACCTTGGTAAAAGCCACAAGTTGCCATTTCCTTGATTGGACAGTGTATACAACAAACCTTTTGAACTCGTGTATTCTGATTTGTGGGGACCTCCACACGTATCGTCTAATGGCTTTAGATTCTATATTTCTTTTGTTGATGCTGCCATACGGTTAACTTGGTTGTATCTACTAAGGACAAAGGATGAAGCCTTAACCGCGTTTCACCTATTTCAAAAGTTAATTGCCACACAATTCAGTGCATCAGTCAAAGCTCTCCAAACTGACTGGGGAAGAGAATTTTTCCCTTTGACCAATGAGCTAAGGAAAGCTGGAGTTATTCATCGCCTCACCTATCCCCACAAGTCCGAGCAGAACGGAGTAGTGGAACGAAAGCATAGACACCTCATCGAGATAGCCTTGGTGTTACTTGCACAAGCTTTCATGCATATTAAGTACTGGTCTTATGCCATTCAAATCATTGTCCATCTCATAAACATACTTCCTTCAAAAGTGCTCCTAGATAAGTCCCCGTTTGAGATTCTATATGGGAAGACACCAAACTACAGTAGTCTGCGGGTGTTTGGGTGCAGGTGCTTCATACACTTAAGACCGTTCCTGCAACACAAGTTAGAGTTCATATCCCATCTATGTACATTCTTGGGATACAACACACAACACAAAGGTTTTCAGTGAATGGCAAGTAATGGGCGAATTTATATTTCCAGACATGTTGTCTTTAATGAAAATGTATTTCCTTTTGCAGGAAACTCTGGCCAAACTTCAGTTGCTGCCCCAATTGGGAACACTTCTCAATCACTCAAACTGGTCACTGATGTTACCAGGTTAGAGTCCTCACGATTTGGTCATAACAAGCTGTCTTCAAGTGCTACCAGCAGCAGCCCAATGAGCAGTCCACAAGGTTCAACTGCCAGTCGTGATGTGCTGGAAACTGTGGTTGCCCTTGAGGTCCTTACTGTTGATACTCATGGAGATTATCAACATGTGTTACATTCAGAACAAATATGCATAACTCACCCGTAGATAATGACACTGAAGATGAAGAACAAAATCCAGTATTAAATGATGACGCCAAAAATGAGGCTGCTCGGTTCAATAATCATCCAATGATGACTCGGAGTAAATGTGGTGTGTTTAAACTCAAAACATACATAGGAGATGCTGTTGATGATATTCCATGCAGTGTGCATGAAGCACTTAAGTCTCCAGATTGGAAGGCTGCTGTTCTTGAAGAGTACAATGCCTTACAACGCAATGAAACTTGGGAACTAACCAAGCTACCTGAAGGAAGGAAGGTGATAGGCTGTAAATGGCTTTTTAAGATCAAGAAAAATCCTGATGGCACCATTCATCGCTACAAGGCACGACTAGTGGCTAAGGGTTTTTCTCAGATCCCTGGCTATGATTTTCAGGACACATTCAGTCCTGTAGTCAGGATCAACACACTGAATGTCATACTATCATTAGCTGTAACCAACAACTGGACCTTAAGGCAGGTCGACGTGAACAACACCTTTTTGAATGGTGACCTTCAGGAGGTGGTCTTCATGCAACAACCGCCTGACTTCGAACAAAATGCCCTCGATGGAAGCCAACAGGTGTGCTGTCTAAAAAGGGCATTGTATGGGTTGAGGCAAGCACCGAGGAGTTGGCATACTAAGCTACAAGATAGCCTGCTGAGCATTGGGTTCAAAGAATCAAGAGCAGATGTATCTCTGTTCATTAAGAAGGAGGGCCTGCACTATGTGTAATTACTAGTCTATGTTGATGATATCATCATCACATGCCACTCGAGTGCTCGAATCGATGAAGTGGTTCGGTTACTAAGTGACAAATTCTCTCTAAAAGACTTGGGACAGCTCGCGTACTTTCTGGGAATTGAAGTCAAACGAACTAGTGACTACCTTTCACTCTCACAGAAGAAGTTCATCATGGAACTCCTTGAGAAAGCTGATATGTTGAAAGCCTCTTCAACGCCAACCCCTATGGTAGCAGCTACCAAACTGTGTTGTGACGATGGAGACCTCATCCCCGATGCTCACTTCTATCGCATCATTGTTGGAGGGTTGTTGTACGTGTGCCATACAAAACTTGACATTGCCTTCTGTGTAAACAAAGTCGCCCAGTTCATGCATGCTCCATGACAATCTCATATGGCTGCAGTTAAGCGAATTCTGCGGTACTTGGCTGGTACAATGAATTTTTTGCCTGACGTTCACTGCTACTGGAACTGGTGTGAAGGTGGCTGCCTTTGCTAATGCCGACTAGGGAGGCAACATCGATGAAAGGAGGTTAGTTTCTGGGCACAGTGTGTTTGTTAGAAACAATCTAGTTGTATGGAGCTCGAAGAAACAAAAGTCTGTGTCGAGATCCACCATGGAGGCAGAGTACAATAGCGTCGCCGACACAGCTGTCGATGTGGTGTGAGTTGTAGCCTTGCTGACTGAACTTGGTGTATGTCAGAAAGAGGAGCCTGTCATATGGTGCGACAACACCAGTGCTATAGCTCTCAGCGCCAATCCAATCTACCATGCTCACACCAAACATGTTGATCTGGAAATACATTTCGTGCGCGAGAAGGTTGCTGCCAAGCTGATGAAGGTCAACTATGTACCTGCTGCTCATTAGATTGTTGATGGATGAACTAAGCCACTGGCTCGAAATGCCTTTGAAGAATTTCGTGTGAAGTTATGTGTGAAGCTGCACTGAGAAGGAGAGGAGAGAAAGCATGAAGAATGTTGAAGTATGGTGGCGAGCAAGCTGGTACGCTCGTGCATGGCAGCTACTGCTAACGCTCGTGGAACGTTATAGTCTCATGTGCAAACAGATCACTGCTCGTGGAGCTACAGCAACCTCCAGACTAACGGTTGCAAATACTAAGTGGTATAGATGGATATGGCCTAAATCCGAAGATGAAGGACATTATGAATGGGTCATGTAAATAGGAACTGACCACGTTGTCCAAAGAATTCCATCAAATCAGCCCGACAAAAACCTCCAGAAACTGTACGTGATCGAACATAAAGAATGTTAATCACCGTCACACCAATAAGAGGAACTGCATGGGAAATGTAAGAGATCCACCCAAAACCAACCCACTTAAGTTGAAAAACTGTCTTTAACAAAGTAAATTGACCGGTTACCATTACCAAATGGAAAATTTACATGGGAAGTGTCAAAGATCCACCCAATAGGCCAATACCAACCCGCTTACGTTGAAAAACTGTGCCTTTAACAAAGTAAATGGACCAGTGACCAATACCACTCGGAGAATGTTCATGGGAAATATCAGAGATCCACCCAACACGAACCCGCATACGTAGAAAAACTGAGCCTTTAACAGAGCGAAGTAACCAATGACCAACACCTGCACCGATGGAGACAGAAACCCAACGGTAGCCATGACCAATGCCTACACTTTACGTTTAAATAATTATTTGTGTAATAATTTTGTGTCCACCTAATTTGCTAAAATTAAACAATGTTTTAATAGAATAAATTGTAAATGATAAATTTAATATATTAAATATGTTAATACATGTATTATGTGGTTTATATGTTATATATAGTGATCCTATTTTTCTTTCAGATATACATGAATGATAGAGTATGATTGTTGATGCTTATATACTATTTAACATATACGTTTTACGTCTTTCTGAACTTGAAACACAGCGTACAATTATTTTTTATTTAAGTACTGTTGTCATCGGTGTAAAGGGTCAAGATTTTGGTTCGTGGAGGATAAAATAATAAATTATTAATTTGATGAGTACGAGATAGAATTAGGCCTGTAAATGAACTAAACGTTCAGCGAACCGTTCATGAACCGTGCGGCGAGAAGTTCGTTTATGAGCGTTTATTTATTAAATGAATGAACATGAACAAGATTTTGTGTTCGTTTAATTAAATGAACGAACATGAACATAGGTCTCGTTCGTTCATTTACGTTCGTGAACATTCGGTTATGTTCGTTCGGTTATGTTCGTTTATGTTCATTCATTTATGTTTAACCCAATCTTCTTAAATCAATTTTGGTGACCAATTTGTAAGTATCTTAAAAATATTAATTAATCTGATATTCTGATAACCAACTCCATAATTAACCCAATTTTATTTGAAAAACCCAACAATATTAACATGGTTTAGTTCTTTTTGAACGATCCATAAGCTGCATACCCAGCAGCGTCAACATTCACTGCGCCGGAACCCTATGTTACTGCGCCACCAGCTGGTTATCCAATGAGCAAAGAGGAATCCCAGAAACCGGTTGCTTTCGAAACCAAGTCCAAATGTGATGGATTCCGGAAGGGATGTTAAGTATTAAGAACTGTTTCTTCTACTCAAATAATCTTCTTTTCTTTCATATATAATGGAGTATTCAAATTTATAAGTAAAATAGTGATCAACCAACAACTCAAGTCAGCTTACTTTGAACTCAAGAACCCAATAATGGTGAGGTCTTATTCCATACGTTGAGAAGTTCTTTAACGCATTTCATCAAACAAATTTTGTGCGCCGTCTAGATATGGAAGTTTAGCCAGCCGAGAAAGAATGGTTTTTGATGTATGAGTTGGTGTGAACAATAAACCAACCTACTTATCTCATCTCCCAATTTTCAACTTCTACATAGCACAAAGCTAACGACATGTTTGTTTGATCCCCAATGATTAAGGTCAGCAATCACATGAAACACAAACTGTGTTCATCTCGACTGTTGTTGAAGGAGAGAGGAAGAAAGAAAGTGGAGGAACGTTATGCAATCCTACATTAGTAACAAACAAGCAGCTTGGGGTTGGTAACCTATATAAAAGAAGATGGGGGAGAATAGGTTTAAGCATCTTTGCGCTTGGGGCAATGTTGACCTTGAATCGAGCTCAGAATCAAGCTTCAATCGAGCTCGAGTCTCGAGTTTTAATCGAACTCTTAATTTTTTTTTGAGTTCGAGCCAAGTTTCAATATTATATTTTGAGTTTGAGTCGAGCTTGATAATTTTAAGCTCGCGATTTTTTCGAGTAGAGCTGACTTTGAAAGTTTTCGAGTTCGAGTCGAGCTCAGCAATACTCGAGCTCGACTCGGCTCGTTTACACCCCTAGGTAGGGTGTCCAATGTTTATGTTCGCTTATGTTTGTGTTCGTTTATTTATTAAATGAACGAACATGAACAAGTTATATTCCTTAATAAACGAATATGAACAAAAAAAATTTATTCGTTTATGTTCGTGTTCGTTTATGTTCGTTTATTTATTAAATGAACGAACATGAACAAAAAAAAATTTGTTCGTTTATGTTCGTATTCGTTTATTTATTAAATGAACGAATATAAACATACCCCGTTCGTGTGAGTTCGATTAGGCCTACAGAGAATGCTGCATTATAAATAATGCAGAAAGGGTTGGCGACAAAATAATTAATAGACACGAGAATGGCACGTGATACGTATGATCTAATGAAATAATCGACAAATTATTAATTTGATGAGCACCCGACACGAAGCTGTCAACTTTAAGCAAATTAAGGCATTCAAGTTGGGTTGGCACTTGGCAGTCTGTAGGAGTAGGGACGTAATTGATCTATTATTGGTCTATTTTGTTTTGTCCCTATATTGAAATTCGAATATCATTATTGTATGAATTCATTATTTTTCCTTCATATGCCAAAGAATATTGTTATTGTTTATATGATAATTATGAGAGACTTAAATGCGGATTAATGTTGATAAAAATGTATTAATTTTTAATGGAATAAAATGATTACATGATAATATATGGTTAAAACATTCTTGACGTATTAATAATTACGTCATGAACACAAATTCTATAGATAGTATTTACACAACTCGAATCCAATACCTCTAAACTTTTTTTTACCATTAAGACCAAATGATGGATTTATCATTTCCTTTATTTTATATAACTTAATAAGTAGTTCACTATTAGAAAATATACCTTTAGTGACAGTTAATATAATTTATGGCTTTTAAGATGATCTAACCTGGGACCTTCAGGGAATGAGTGCAACATTTAACCATTATGTTAAGAAAGAAATATTTGTTGTTGACAAAAAATATTTATTTTAAACTTTTGTTGGAATTAATTTTATTTATTTTAATATATAATATTAATTATTATTATAATAATTTAATTAAATTCTCTATGATTTCTTTTATGAAATATGTTGAAAACATTTTGATGTTTCGATATAACAAATAAAGTATAAATAAATTTTATTATTTTATATTCGATTTCAAAAATAATATTTGATTAAATTAATCGACTATCAATATTTCGAATGTAATATGGGTACCGATACACAACTAATGTACCGATACACTCTAGGCTCCGAGAAACATCGAATGTAATTAGTGTACCGATACACCTTGTGTGTACTGATACACTTGGTCAAATAACAATTGAAATATTTGAATTTTACACTGAGTATACTGATATCCTATGATAGTGGACCGATACACCTACGCTCCCAACAAATTTTTTAAATGGTATTCACACCATAACAGCTCTATTGACTTCACCAATGATTCACAATGTTCAGAATCAATCCAAGGTGTATTTAAACAAGTTCTGAAGCCATTGATAAACAACAATTAAGAAGAGAAGCTAGAGAATCAAAGAGAAAGCCTTAAACTTAGTGTTTGAGCATTTCAAACCTATTTTCCATCCAATATTCATTTTGCTTTCAAGAATACCATTTGTGCTCAATTATATTTATTCTTGAGTGTTCTTTTTTTGTTCTAGAATTGTGCAAACATCTTGCCTTGTGAGGTTTTTCTGTAAAGTTTGTGAATTTGTAATTTTCTCTTTGGGAGAGAGTGTTCTCAAGAATTTGGGTATAATTCTTGAGGGATTTGTAAGGTTACTCTGTGTCCTCAAAAGAAAGAAAAATTAGTGAATTAATGGAAAATCCTTAGCGTGGATAGCTAAGGTAGTGGACGTAGACTTTGTTTGAGAAAGTCGAACCACTCTAAATCGCTGTGCAAATCTTTTCAATTTTCTGCAAAAGCTTCCACTGAAATTTTTATTACCAATTCACCCCCTCTTGACCGATTCATCAGATCGATTAACTCAATAATTGGTATCAGAGTTACACTCATTTGAAGGTTTTACCTCCTCTTGAGTTGATTCGGGAAGAGTTATATCGATATTCAAGTCATCAATGACGTCCACTTCCGGTTCATTCTCCATGGAAGACTCACGACCAGTTGACGTGCCTCCTTACTTCAATGGAACAAACTATCGTCGTTGGAAGAGGTTAATGAAGATATTTATTCAATCACATTATCTTGAAGCATGGATGATAATCAAGAAAGGATATTCTTCTCCTACGAAGAAGACAAAGAAGTGGAGTGATCAGAAACAGAAGAAAGCTCAACAAAATGCAAAGGATATGAACATGTTATGTTGTATAATTGATCCAGATATCTATAAAGGAGTTTCTTCTTGTTCAAACGCTAAGGAGCTATGGGATAAGCTTGAGGAAATATATAGAGACGAGAAAGAAGAACAAATAACGGTGACGTCTCTATTAGCTCTAGAAGAGCCCGAGGTATCTTCAAACTCAAATAAATTAAATTCACATTCTTTTAATGAGTTACAAGATGCCTATGATGAATTATTTTCGGAGTTTGAGACCATGAACTCTACATATAAGAAATTGATTTCTAAATTTATAGCTAAAAATGATCTTCTTTTGAAAGCTAAAATAGACTTGGAAAATCAAAATGAAATGTTGAAAAAAGAGTTAGAGCTTTCAAAAATGAAATATGAAAACTTTGAAAAAGAAATTTTCGAATTAAACAAACTTCTTCTAGAAATTAAAATGGATTTTGAAAATCAAAATGAAATATTGAAAAAGGATTTAGAGCTTTCAAAAATGAAATTTGAAAGTATTGAAAAAGAAAATTTCGATTTGAAAGTTAAGCTTGAACGCTTAACAAAAAGAAGAATAGATCATTTTAAATAATTCATCTAGTTCAATGATGTCAAGATGCTCACATTGTCATTATCATGGTCATAAGGAACATACTTGTCCTTTAAAGAAAGGAAAACGATTTAAAATTAAACAAGTATGGGTTCCAAAAGGAACAAGGGGCATTGAAACTAACGTTCAAGGATCCAAAGCAATTTGGATACCAAAATCTACTTAAATGCCTCTTGTAGGTGTGTGGGAGCAATGGTGATGAAGGTTATGATATTCAAGATGCTCTATCCACACATGAAAAAAGAATGGGTAACCTCTACGCTTAGTGCTTTAATTTTGATTATTTGGTTGCTCATTTGATTTAAATCATGCATTCTCATTTTAAATAATTATGCATTATTGTTTTAATCTCATGTATTAAAAAGGTTTTATAATGAACATTTTTAAGTTTTAATGATTTTTCAGAATTTTTAGTTCACCATAATAAAGATTTTGGTCAAAATTGGTTTTAATATAAATAATATCTCTCTAACAATTGATATCAATTTATTAAATAATTTGATTTTATAAATTTTTTACCTTATTTTTTTTAATGTTTATGGAAGTAATTCAAGTTATAAATGATATCTCTCTAACAATTGATATCAAATTTTAATGTATATTTTTAAAAACTTATGCATATGTACTTAATCTCGATAATCGATATTGCATAATGTTTTATATGTGAATGGGTTAAAGCATAATCTATTGAGTATTAGTTAATTATGCGAAAAAGGATACAATGTCTTATTTGAAACAAAGGGTTATAAAATTGTTGACATTGCATCTAATCGGATTATGCTTGTTGGTCATAGAATAGGAAACATATACATGGTGCACTTAGATTCTATTAATATGACTAATTTGTGCCTAGTTTCTAAGGATGAACATGAAATTTGGTTATGGCATAGGAGACTATGACACACTAGCATGAGTGTTTTACAAAGACTAATTCAAGGAGACTTAGTAAGAGGATTGCCAAAGCTAAAATTTGATAAAGATAAAATCTGTGATGCATGTGCTAAAGGAAAACATAAAAGAGCCTCCTTTAAATCCATTAATGATGTATCAACTAGTAGAGTATTACAATTAATCCATATAGATCTTTTTGGGCCAATTAGGACTACTAGCTTGGGTGGAAAACAATATTGCTTTGTATTGGCAGATGACTATTCTAGATATACTTGGGTTCTATTTTTATGTACTAAAGATGAAGCATTAGAAAAATTCATCACATTTTCAAACGTAATCCAAAACAAAAAAGATTACTCCATTTAGGAGTGATCATGATACTGAATTTGAAAATCTTGGATTTATTGATTTTTGTAATTCTAATTGAATTAGCCATAATTTTTAGCACCTAGAACCCCTCAACAAAATGGAGTTGTTGAGAGGCAAAATCGAACTTTAGAAGAAATGGCTAGAACCATGCTTTGTGAAAACAATTTGCCAAAATATTTTTAGGCAAAAGCCACAAATACCGCTTGTTATGTTATAAATCGAGTAATGATTAGGCATATTTTGAAGAAAACTCCATATGAACTTTTCAAAAATAAAAAGCCTAACATTAGCTATTTTCATCCATTTGGATGTAAATGTTTTGTTTTAAACAACAGTAAAGATAATCTTGGCAAATTTGATGCTAAAAGTGATGAAGGATTTTTTCTGGGTTATTCCCTAAATTCTAAAGCTTATCGAGTATTTAATAAAAGAACTTTAGTGGTAGAAGAGTCTATACATGTTGTTTTCTATGATAATCCACTTCCTAGGAAGGATTCTTGTGTTGATGTTGACATAGGTTTTGTAAATGCACCTGACGTTGGACATGACGTTGGAGAATCATCATCAAAGGAAGAAGTGAAGCATGAAGAAACTCAAGATCTCTCGAGAATCCAACCATTGAAGAAAGGGAAGTATCTTATCCAAGAGAGTACAACTATATCAAGGATGGTGAGATTATAGGTGATCCATCCAAAGGGGTAACAACTCGATCTTCTCTTAGAAATATTTGTAATTATGTTGCATTTATTTCATGTATAGAGCCTAAGAATATTAAAGAAGCATTAAAAGACGAATATTGGATTATGGCTATGTAAGAAGAATTAAATCAATTTGAGAGAAGTAAAGTATGGATATTAGTTGAAAGGCCTAGTAATAAATCTACTGTAGGTACTAGATGGGTATTTAGGAATAAGCTTGATGAGAGTGGTAATATAGTGAGAACAAGGCTAGACTTGTTGCTCAAGGGTATACTCAAGAGGGCATAGACTATGATGAAACATATGCTCCCGTAGCTAGGATGGAAGCAATTAGAATGTTATTAGCATTGCATGTTTTCATGAATTTAAATTATATCAAATGGATATTAAAAGTGCATTTTTAAATGGTTTTATAAAGGAAGAAGTGTATGTGGAACAACCTCCAGGTTTTGAAGATTCAAAATTTCTGGATCATGTTCTTAAATTGACAAAAGCACTTTATGGTTTAAAACAAGTTCCTAGAGCTTGGTATGAAAGATTGTCAAATTTTTTAATTGAAAAAGGTTTTTCAAAAGGGAAGGTTGACACTACATTGTTTTTAAAGCACAAAGGTAAAGATTTATTAGTAGTTCAAATTTATGTTGATGATATAATATTTGGTTCTACTAATGATTTCTTACCAAGAATTTTCTAAGCTAATGCAAAGTGAATTCGAATGAGCATGATGGGGGAGCTCTCATTTTTCTTGGGACTCCAAATCAAGCAAAGAAAAGATGGCATCTTCATCAATCAAGCTAAATACATCAAAGACATGCTTAAGAAGTTTGGACTGAAAAATGGCAAACCTCATGATACTCCAATGAGCTCTTCAACAAAGCTTGACTTAGATAAAGAAGGTAAATGTGTAGATGTTAAATTATATAGGTCAATGATTGGATCTCTACTTTATCTAACTGCAAGTAGACTGGACATTATGTTTAGTGTTTGCTTATGTGCTAGATTTCAATCATGCCCTAAGGAATCACATTTACTAACTGTTAAGAGAATCTTTAGATACCTTAAGGACACTCCTAGTTTAGGACTTTGGTATCCTAGAGACTCTAGCTTTAGCTTGCATGCCTTTTCTGATGCGGATTATGGAGGATGCAAATTAGATAGGAAAAGCACCTCCGGTACTTGCCAATTCCTTGGAAATATGCTATTTTCTTGGTTTTCAAAGAAACAAAATTGTGTTGCATTATCTACCACTGAAGCCGAATACATTTCAGCTGGTAGTTGTTGTGTACAAGTTTTATGGATGAAACAACAACTTTTTGATTATGGAATTGAAGTAGGTACCATTCCTATCAAGTGTGACAATACTAGTGCTA
This sequence comes from Hibiscus syriacus, assembly GCF_006381635.1. Lineage (NCBI taxonomy): Eukaryota > Viridiplantae > Streptophyta > Magnoliopsida > Malvales > Malvaceae > Hibiscus > Hibiscus syriacus. The sequence goes on along the minus strand of NW_024062759.1, from coordinate 1,015,792 downwards.
TTTGTCTCACTAAAATCCCATCCAACACTCTAGAACTAAGCACATTGAATAAGACATCACTTCATTAAGACCATGTCACTAAGGAAGATGTAGTTCTAGAATTTGTTGATACTTTGCACCAATTAGCGGATATCTTTACAAAACCTTTAGAAAATGAAAGATTTTGGACACTTAGGAGAGAATTAGGTTTGACCAACCTATCTTCACTTAGTGTTTAAAATAATTTTAGCACTTTTAAGACTAAATGAAAAATGCTTAATTTTTTATTGCATTCATTGCTATTAGTTAGGGGGAGTTTATGATTCTTGATGAAAAATTAATTTTATGTTCAAATATCGTTTAAAGAATAATTTGATTGTTTGAACATGATTAATTTTCAATATATGAGTTGCCAATACCACTAGAGAAAATTAATTTAGCATTTTGTGTGTTTAAAATCGGATTTTAGCATTTTGGTGCAGAGGGAATCGATACCCCCATGAGGGAACCGATTCCCCCTTTGAAGGGGAACCGATTCCCCCCACAGGGGAATCGATATCCCCTGGGGTTCTGGATATCCCCTTATCTCTATTTTGACTCAAATTAACAATTTTAATCGAAATTCACTTCAAACATCATCTTCTAAACCTGCTAGCATCATTAAAATCGTGCAATCAACATCAAAATCCACTCAATCTCATCTTTCAAGGTAAAATTTTCTAAACTCTCTATTTCATTGATTTTTGAACTTATGACTAGTTTTGATTAGTTCTAAGAGGAACATTACATCGAGCATTGGTTATATGATGATTTTACAACCAATTTCGTCAAAACACTCAATTTTTCAAAACTATCTTTAAATTTTGAAATAAAAAAAATCAAAAATTGTTGTTTTAATTGATGTTTTTGATTCAATTATGTTTTCATAAAAACTATCATTTTTATTGACTCCGGCACAATCGCTACCCATTTTGGACTAGTTTAATGAACAAGAGACTGTGGATTCACCCTATAAGTCTAAGGATAGTGAGAGTACCCTAAGAAGTCATCGTGATATATTCCTTCATTATTTGATCTCTTGGTGGTTTCGACCATCCGGAGGTAGGTACTCCTCCCATAGGAACATAGATATATGGTGGATATATTGTATCCAACATAAAAAGAAGATTAATCTGCTACAGATCATCTTTAGTGAGTTTCCATAAACATTGTTCTTTTCAAGAATATAGAAATCTTGGTTTATGGTTGTCTCCTTAGTAATTTGTTTATCAAACTCAGTCTTTGGGTCAATGGGTTTATCGTCCCGAACTCAGAACTTTTAATTGTGAAACATTTTGATGTTCATGGATTGTTTTATTTTGGGTGTTTGAATTTGTTGGATAATTGAATATTTGAACTTACATGCTTATATATTTGGTTTGATTTTCACTTTCATTTTGAGCTTAATGTTTATTTTTGCATCATTTACATATTAGTTGCATTATGACCAATTTTTGTCATTTCACATTGTTTATGAATATTGAATTATGGAACTAATGGCTAATCTTTCTCTTGATTATGATCTTAGCAGCTTACGCTATATTTAGTTATCAATTGGCTAATTGTTTTTCAAAAACTTGTTTAAAATCTTTTAAAGGTCTTTTTGATTTAACAAAAAGGGGGAGAAGTGTTAAGTGTTTTAAATGGGAGAAGTGTTAAGTGTTTTAAATGGGAGAAGTGTTAAAGTAAGGGGGAGTAATTTTTCAAAAACATCGTTTTTGATTTCAAAAAAAAATCAAAATCTTAAAATTACTAAAATGTTTTGTTATATCAAAAAGGGGGAGATTGTTGAAAACATTTTGATATTTCGATATAACAAATTAAGTTAAATGAATTTTAAGATTTTCCAAAAAGATTTTCTAAGTATATTCGATATAATTATTCGAATATCAAAATAATACTCCAAATCTTTCAAATGTCATTTTAATCCTTACTCAAGTGTAAAATTAAGTTTAATCTTAAAATAATTTCAAAACGATTTTACAAAATTTCGAACCATCTCAAAGCCAAAAATTCTAGATTGCTCAGAGGGAACCGATTCCCCCCCAAGGGGGTACCGATTCCCCCTTAATGGTTTGACTCCGAGAATTCCAGTATGCTCGGAGGGAACCGATTCCCCCCAGGGGGTACCAATTCCCCCCTGTGTAACGGTCGAAATATTTGAATTTTACACTTAGGGAACTGATTCCCCTTAAGGGGTACCGATTCCCCCCACGCTCCAAACTGTTTTATTAATTGATTTCACACTAAAACGGCTATATTATCTTCATTAATGATCCCCAACGTTCAGAAGTGATTCAAGGTGTATTTAAGCAAGCTTAGAAGCCATTGATCAATAACAAGAAACATCAAGCAACTAGAATCAAGAGAGAATCAAAGAGAAAGCATCAAACCTCAAGTTTGAGTATTTCAAGCCTATTTTTTCATTCAATATTTATTTTGCTTTCAAGAACACTTATTGTGCTCAATTGTATTCATTCTTGAGTGTTCTTTTCTTTGTTCTAGAATTGTGCAAACAATATACCTTGTGAGGATTTCCTTGTAAGTTTGCAAATTTTTATTGTTCTCTTTGGGAGAGAGTGTTCTCAAGAATTGGGGGTATAATTCTTGAGGGTTTGTAAGGTTACTCTTTGTCCTCAAAAGAAAGACAAATTAGTGAATTTGTGGAAAATCCTTAGTGTGGATAGCTAAGGTAGTGGACGTAGACTTTGGTTGAGAAAGTCGAACCACTCTAAATCGATGTGCAATTTCTTTCAATTTTCTGCAAAAGCTTCCACCAAAATATTTATTGCCAATTCACCCCCCTCTTGGCCAATTCCGTCAATCGATTAACTCAACACATTTACTTTTGATGAGTTACAAGATGCTTATAATAGGTTGTATTTGGGATTTGAGACCATGAATTCCAAATATACGAAATTAATTTTATAACTCAAAATTGAAAATAAATCTATTTTAAAAGCTAGAGTTGATTTTGAAAATCAAAATGAAATTTTGAAGAATGATTTAGAGCTTTCAAAAATCAAAATAAATGATTTAGAAAAGAAAAATTTTGAGCTAGGAGTTAAGCTTGAAAGCTTAACAAAAGAAAAATAATTAATTTCTAAAAACAACCTATTATGTTTAAAAATAGCAAAATGCTCACATTGCCATTATCATGGTCATTTGGAACATACTTGTCCTTTGAAGAAAGGAAAATGTTTTAAAATTAGGCAAGTATAGGTTCCGAAAGGAACAAGAGGCATTGAAACTAACGTCCAATGATCCAAAGCAATTTGGATACCAAAATCGAAATAAATGTCTCTTGTAGGTGTGTGAGAGCAATGGTGATGAAAGTGATGATATTCAAGATGCTCTAGCCACACATGAAAAATGAATGGGCAACCTCTAAGCTTAATGTTTTTTATTTTGAATTTTTACAAATATTTGAATTTTTGACCTAAATTTGAATGTTTATGCATGTGGTTTAAATGAAAATGATATATCTCTAACAATTGATATAATATTTTTTCAAATGCATAACATTTTTATAAAACTTTATGCATATGCACTTAATTTCAACAATTGATATTGCATAAAGTATTTTAGACTTGGATACATTGAATTTCATGTACTACTAACATGTTTGTTATTCTTTGTTGAAATTCAATTTTGTTTAAGTGTCAAGTTTTTAAAGCTAAATTTTGTTTGGAATGCACTTATTGAGGGGGAGCTTTGATTTTTCAAATAAATTTTAAATGTCAAATTTATCACTTACTCTCCAATGTTATTTTAGAACATCAAAGATTGAATTATTTTTGATATAACAAAAAGGGGGAGAAGTTTGGTTTGAAAAATTCAATTTCTTAATGAAAAAAGGGAGCTTAATATTTTCATATATTTTCCAACAATTGATAACAATTGGTATCTTTTTAACAATTGATATTCTTTTGTTAACAATTGGTATCTTTTTCATTAAATATTTTATTAAGGGGGAGTTTTGCCAAAAACAATTTCTCAAATGTTTTGTTATATCAAAAAGGGGGAGATTGTTGAATTATGTTTCGATATAACAAATTTAAAGGCAAAATGTTTTTGGACTTGAATTGAATTTATTCAACGTTTTAAAAAGGTTTCAAAAATAATTCAAAGTCCATTTAATTTGGAATCGAGCACAAAAATGTTTTATGAATATTAATTTACTGTATAAATAGTAACGATATTGTTTGAACAATACCGATATTGTATCGATACCTGCGATAGGGGTACCGATACCATTACTGTTCATACAACCCAACAGTCATAAAATTCAAATATTATGAAGGGTATCGATACCTATTGATCGGGTACCGATACTATATGTCCTGGGCAGCCTATTTGAGTAGAAAAGTCATCCCCAAAAGGCTCCAAAACATCCCCAACGGCTATATACGACTTCAAACTCATTCCAAGCTATAAATACAAGTTGGGGACACTTGAAGAAACAAGAGAACAACTATCCAAGCAATCAAACATAAGAGAAGAGATTTTTATTCTTATTTTCCTTTCTCTTGTAAATATTTATTCTTGTGATCTTAATTCTTGTAAACACCTACCTTTGAGAGGTTTTCTTGTTTACATTTCTTATCCTTTTTGTAAAGGGGAAAGGTTCTAGCTTAGCCTGTGTAAAAGCTAGGGAAAGGTTCTAGTTTATCCCGTAAAAACTAGGGAGTTGTAAAGGTTATCTCTTTGTCCTTAAAAAGAAAGAACAAATTAGTGAATTTGTTAGAAAATCCTTGGTGAGGAGCTAAGGTAGTGGATGTAGACTTGGTTGAGAAGTTGAACCACTATAAATCGTTGTACAAATTTCTATCTTTCAATTTCCTTACTCCCTAAACACAAAAACTGTTCCAACCCCTCTTTGCAAGCCTATTCGGTTGTTGATTCGAGCTTCCGAAAATCCTAACATATAAGAATATGAAATAAGCTATGAGATAAGGACATAAAGAATGAAATGAACATGCGACATAAGTTATAAGCTAAGGAATTATTTGATATAAATATATGTGAATACATGATAATATGATGTAAGTTAAGTTATGTGATACTAAACTATGAAACTGTATGAAAAGATATGAACTATATGATATGACATTGTGAACATATGAGAAAGGATATAAGAGATAATGTGTTATGTGATATATGTGAGGTATGAGAAACATATGTGAACAAGAGATGGAAATGATATACATGTCATATGAACACATGAGAAGTATTATAAGCTAATTGACATAATATTATGAATTCATATGAAAAATCAAATGTACATGTGAATATGTGAAATGATATAAAAGAGAATGCCCATTTTATGTGATATGAGGGCTATAGGTATAGTTGGCATGCCAAGAGTTGAGGGTTACCTATGTACTTCGGGACATATGGACAGTTTACCTATGTCCTTTGAGACATATGAACAATTTATCTATGTCTTTCCAGACATATGGACAGGTTACCTATGTTCTACAAAACATATGGATGGTGGTCCTTCAGGACATATTTCACATGCCACTCAGTGGACCCTTATACAAGCTGTGGTGACAGCATATGTGCACAACCTCAATGTACTTGCATATCTTTAGTTCTTACATGTGTACATGGGCTAATAAAGAGATAATTTTTAATACAATGTATGTAATATATATATATATATATATATGATGTGTGTTATGAATTGTATGACATGATATATGTGTGTTATGAGTTATTTCATCTGTTACATGATATACATGAATATATATTAATGTATATATGAATGAGTATAGATGACTTATATGATGATATAAGAATCTGTTATAAGATATAGAATATGAACGTAAAAGATCATATGAACAAGAGATAAGAGATATGAAGGATAATAATATAGGAGTATGATAAAAACATAAATGATGACATGTATGTGCGTATGTATGTAATTGTTATATGAAAAAGTATATGAGTTGTATGATTTGATAGCATAAAATATTTATGCATGGTTAGTGGATATAAATTACATTAAATGTGTTTTTATGCTTCACTAAGTTATAGACTTAGCGTGTGATTGTTTCATACATAGGTTCCGGAAATCGAGAAGAGAAACTAAGAGGAGCAAGACAGGTCAGCCACTCCTTTACGAAGTTCAAACCAGAAAAGAATTTTAATCATATGTACCTTGTTATATTTAGTTGGCATGTACTAAGAGAATTGTATTGAATATGCTCTAATAGGTTTTGTAAAAACAAATGTTTTAATTAATGAAAATTATTTATCTTCCTGAATTATGGATTTCAATTTTTACCAATTTGTAAAGAAAACGTTTTGAAAAGTCAATGTGACACCTCAAACTCGGATCCGGGTCAGATACGGGTTGGGGTGTTACAATGTCCTTTGGGACATATGGATAGTTACAATGTCCTTTGGGACATATGGACAATTACCTATGTTCTTCGGAACATATGGATAGGTCCTTCGGGAAACAGATTTCATATGCCACTTAGTGGATTGTTTACGAGCTGTGGTGACAACATAGTGCACAACCTCTATGTACTTACATATCTTTAGTTCTCAAAAGTGTACATGGGCTAAACAAAGAAATAACATACATAAAGTTTGTATGATGTTATACGCTTTGTTTGTGAAAGGTATAGTATGAAGTGTTTCAAAGTTTTAGATCAAATTATATGTTCTAAATGGATTAATGATAGTAACAATGAAAATAATGTGACTAGAATAATGATGATATGTGTACAAGTATATATATATTTGGTTATATGAACTTGAATATGATGTTTGTATTATATTATTATTTGAATTGTGAAATGTTCATGCATTATTGAGTATATAGAGTTCACATTATACATGTTTAATATGTCTCACTAAGTCATAGACTTAGCGTGTGAGTGTTTCACACGTAGGTTATGGAAAGCGAGAAGAGGAGCGAAGAGGAGCAAGACAGGTCAGATTCTCCCTTCCACAGATCAGATCAGAAGTGTAGTTGAGTATATGTATTTTGTTATATAGAGTGTAGTTGGCATGTAGTCTAAAGATGTAAATTGTATAAGCTCTGATATGTTTTGTAAACTAATTGATTTTAAATGAATGAAAAGTAATCATTTTCTTGAATTGTAAATTTGACTTTTATATATTCTGTAAAAGAAAAATGTTTGAAAAGTCAATGTGACACCTCAGACTCGTATCCGGGTTGGGTACGGGTTGGGGGTGTTACAATATATATATATATATACACATGTAAACACATACATAATTTAGGATTAACAATATATAAAACTAAGTTAACAAAACAATTTATGTTAGATACATACACCTTTAAAGAATAAGAAATGAACATAGGGCTTAATCAAAGTAAATAAAGAAAATATATCATCATTATGAGATTAATCCCATTTTATTTCCTAATGATTTAGCAAAACCAGTGACTAAAATGAATTAACAACAAAACACCAACACTCAAAGGTATAAACATACATATAAAATAACACAAAGAATAAATTTAAAATACTAAAAATACAAGAAAAATATCGAATTATGCGTCCATATTATTCTATACTAAAGCATTGGATAAAACAAACACAAATAAAACTAGGTTTTAATATATAAATACAACAATTTTGGGCAATATTACAAATAAGGACTAAAATATAACAATGTTAAATTAATGAATTAAACTAGTCATTTAACCAAATGATATTAATAAAGCATACAGTGACGAAAATGTAAAAATGACAAAACTCGAAGTTAAAACTCAGAAATAACCTACGTTTCATTTAAGGACTGAAATGGAAGCTTACAACAATTGGATGGCCTGGAACGTGATTTCCCCACACGTTGAAATGAGTTGCCCTATCTTGCCTTAAACGACATCGTTTTACGGAAATAGAGAGGGTACCAAAACGGTATTGTTTTGATGAGCCTATAAATAGGCTCTTTTAGTTTTTTACATTTATTTACATCTTTTATTCTCTTTCTACCCCAATTTCTCTCTCCATTCTCTCTAAATTGGGAGTGACCGTGGTGGCACTGTCCGCCGTCAGTCACCGCGCCGACCACCATCGTCGCTGGCCTTTGGCCACCAAATTTTACTGGGTGGCTCATATTATCGTAGTGAGTCTGGATAGAGGCTTCATTTCGTGAGATTTGGCCTCTTTCGTTGTGAAACAGGCTGAGAACTCCTCAATTTTTCGGGCTTTAATCTCCGTCGTCTGCTGTTAAATGAGTCGCGGCTGAGGGGATGACGTTTAGATTGCCAACGGAGACTCCCACCGCCGGTGAGAGGTTTCGATCGAACGGTAAGCTTATCATCTTTTCGATTCTCTCTTTTTTATTTTGGCTGTATTTTTGTTATCGAATATACTCTCATTTTTCTCTTTTTTCGAATGGTTGTTTTCCCCAATTTTTTTTGTTTTCTCTTCTTTTTTAATATATAATAATAAATATATTGCACAAAAATGGTGATTACAGCAATCAACCATAACGAAAAGCCGAAAAGATCTATAGAGAGAATTTCAAGATGTGAAAATAGAAGATGACTTTCTATTTGATCACAGGGAACCTTTCAAGGTTCTTAAATAATGATCCTCATGTTCTTAAAGATGGAGAAGACAATGTTACTGCTTTCAACATTGTTAAAGCTTGGAAGAATTCATATTATATATGTCATAATATAATATTGAATTGTCTTCAAGATTCATTATATTTGGTATATGCTAGTTATGAAACATCAAAAAATTTGTGAAAAGCATTTGACCACAAGTATAATGCTGAATATGCTGTAGTTAAAAAGTTTTTAGTTGCCAAGTTCTTGAATTTAACTATGGTTGACACTAAACCAATAGTAAAACAAGTGGAAGAATTCCAACTATTGATCAATTGAATTCTTGCCGAAAGAATGGTCATAGGCAAATCCTTCATGTAGCCACCGTGATTGAGAAATTACTTCATAGATGGACTGGCTTCAAGAATTATCTGAAGCCCAAGAGGAATAAAATGACCATGGAAAAATTGGTTGTTAAACTTCAAATAGAATAAGACAACAAGATTATTGCAAATAAGCTCAATAAAGAAGAGGCTAAGACAAATGTGGTGGAAGTAAATGACTTCAAGAAGGGAAAACAACCCAAAAATAGGTCAAAGCTGTGACATAAAGGTGAAATTTCCAAGAATGTGAAATTCAAAGGGAAGTGTTTTAACTGTGGAAAGATGGGGCACAAATCCTCTGAGTGTGGATATATAAAGAAAGCGAAAGCTCACGAGGCTAATGATGTGGAAATAATATCTAAGGATGTGAAGGATATAGATCTATGTGTTGTGATATATGAAGTCAATCTGGTTGACTCTAATCCAAGAGAATTGGGCTCGATACTGGAGCTACACGTCATATCTGTTGCGACAAGGATTCATTTTCTGAATTGACACCTTGCAACAATAGTAGGAAGCTCTACATGAGCAATGTTGCGACTTCCAAAATCAATGGGAAGATATTGTAGTCTTGACGATAACTTCTAGCAAAGAACTTAAGTTGCATAATGTGTTGTATGTACCTGACATACGGAAAAACCTTGTTTCTGGAACACTTCTAAGTGTTCACGGCTTTAGATTGGTTTTTAAATTCCAAAAGTTGATTTTTTTTTTCTAAAAGGGGAATGTTTGTGGGTAGAGGATATGTATTGAATGATGTGTGGAAACTCAATGATATCTCTGTAAAAGCCAAAAACTCAATGATATCTCTGTAAAAGCCAAAAACATGAATAAGAAAAATGTTTCTTTTTCCGTTTATATGCTTAAGTTTTAATTTATGGCACGATATGCTTGGACATGTTAATTAGGATGCTCTACGAAGATTAATTAACTTAGAATATATCCATTTATTTCATATTAATTATAATCATAAATGTGAAACATGTGTTGAGGAAAAATTAACAAGGTCATCTTTTCAAATTGTTAAAAGAAATATTTAACCACTTGATTTAATTCACGGTGATGCATGTGACTTGAAATTTGTTCAAACAAGAGAAATGAATAAATATTTTAATACATTCATTGATGATAGCACAAAGTATAGCTATGTATATTTGCTTAAGAGCAGAGATGAAGTGATAGAGAAATTTATACTCTATAAGTAGGAAGTTTGATAGGGAAGCGGTGGCGGGTTAATGAACATTGCTCTTGTTGAATAATCAAACCTAGAAAGCTCTAGACTTGATGAAGAATAATGGGGAATGAATAGGGGAAGGTGGCGGCAACAAGTAGGGTTCTTAAAGTTTTTTTTAGGTAACATTGCTCTTGTTGAATAATCAAACCTAGAAAGCTCTAGACTTGATGAAGAACAATGGGGAATGAATAGGGGAAGGTGGCGGCAGCAAGTAGGGTTCTTAAAGTTTTTTTTAGGTTCTGGAAACAAGGTAAGAAACAAGATTAAAACAAGATAAATAAAATATAAAGGAACTGCAAATAAAATAAGATAACCAAGAAATCAAAAGATCTCCCTTATGAAGGTAAACGGTAAAGATGATTGATGACGTGGATGAATATGTGGAAAATCGATGGATATTGTCCTATCGAGCCCTCCTAGTCGCAATGAAAAGGAAAACACGATAATATGACTCTAACCAACCCTTCTAGTCGCGATGAAAAGGCAAATTGGAGTGTGAAGATTAATGTCCCTCACAAGAATTTGAAAGAACTCATGGAGAAGAAGCTTCGAAGGCACAAGGCAATCAACACTTGCAAAAACGAACTCTCGTTGTATTATTAATCAAAGAAATCTTGATTAAAAAGTTGAATAAAGCCTTATTTATATAGGGGCTGAGTTCTAAAGGTCCTAAATAACTAAAGAATAAAATAATAATAAACTACTCATGTCTTAACTCTAATTCCTAATAAACTAATAATAACTAAAATTATTGTTTTAACCCAACCTTAATTCCTAATAAAATAATAAATCTGATCCTAAAAGATAATTCATCATCCTATATTAAATTATATCACAAATAATCAATATAAATATTGAAAATTCGTAATATTTATAAAATCTCGTATTAATCTCGTATAGGATTTCCTGCATGCACTGCCTTCAGTAAAATGACCATATCTTGAGTTTCCGATATCGGATTGATGAGATTCAAGAACCGTTGGAAATATAAGAGACAGACGGTTGTATCTCCAGAAGACATGTTGACTAAATAAGATCATGATCCCATTCAAAAAGTCATTGCAAGTCTGCCACTGTTCTGGTCTTCTTTTCCAAGGCTTGAACGAGTGGATCATTTGGAAGAGTTATTGCTTCTTCCTTTGATGTGAGCCTTGTGATGCATGTATCATCCTCCCTTTCTTCAAAAAGATTCATCCTCGAATCTGAAACATTAAAGGAAGCAATATTAGAATCGTTTAATGATTCATTCACATTATGCTTACTGAATAGATATGCTTTGAATCTTCGAGACTTTGTTCTTCTAATAGGTTCGAGTAGAAACATTAGTCCAAAGAAGCATGTATTATGGACTCTGGTGCATGTATCATTCCCCCACTCCTCAAAAGGATTCATCCCCGAATCTGAAAATCCAAAAGAAAGAGAATTAGATGTGTTGGAAGAAAAACTTGTGAAATATTTACCAGGATCAATGTGATGTGTCTTTATGCGTTTTAGTCGAGGTTTCTTCTTTGTAGGAACTGATTTCTTGTAGTGTTGAAATCCTCTTTTGCATACAAGTCTTGTAATCTGATGTTTAGGTTGAAATTCAATATGGCGTCGACCACTGTTGGTTTTCTGTATGATTGCTTCAGATAATTTTTCCATGGTTATATTCGTGTGTGGCAAGAATGAGTGATTAAAAACCATATCAACTGGTTTATTAAAGTAATCCCTTAAGTCTCTTAAGTGTGGTTCATGAATTAAGAATTCTCTGGAGGAGAATTTTGGACTATAGAACCTGTTTAGTTGGCAAGGAAACTCATATACAAGATAAAACTCATTAGAAGCACTTTTAAAAGTATGGGTAGAAATATCAGAAATATCCGAGTTATTGTGATATAGATCTTTGATATGTTCAATTCTCGGAATAGTAGTATGCGTTTGATAGGTAAGAGTATACCTTCATGGTAGTGCATTGTCTACTGTGTTTTATTTACCTCGGTCTGTTACGCACTTAAAGGAGTTGTGTTTAGTATGGATGACAACTTCATGAGCCTTACCTTGTAAAAAGGAAAAGAAGTACGTTACAATGTCATTAAAATGAATAATAAAATACTTACCTTTGGACTCCCATAAATCGTGACTCTTTATTGATATGACATAGTGATTAGGGCTTTCAGGTGGTAACCCATCAGGAGGGTCACCTAGCACTATTCGATAACTCTTGGCGATAGAAGATGGTGTGGGCCAGTCTCGTGTTGCTTTTATGTTCTCATCATTTACATGGATTCCCTATGCATGAACTATAAAGCATGTGGATTTGTTCAAGTCATGTTTCGTCGTTAAGATGGCGTCACGCCTAAGGCTTTCATGGATGTAGCATTTTTGTAACAAATCCAACTCTTTGGTTTCTTCGAGATTGTATGTTTGACGAGGTATGATGGAACCTTGAATTAGATTGGTTTGGTGTTATTTTCCTCTTTTCATTGGTAGCTCGTTAGGTAGATCACCTAACACTTCTCGAAAATCCTGGAAAAGAGATGAAAACACACTAGGTAAATCCTTGTTAATGTTAGAAATTGAAACAATTAATTCCCTAAAGAGAACAAGGATGCAAGGCTGTTTGTAAAGAAGGTTCTCTCTCAATTCTTTTGTGCTCACACATAGATTTTGAGTCACTCTTTTCTTCTCACATTTAGGTTCACTCACCTCGCATGGGTCATTATTCTTTTGGCTTTTGTAACTAGTGACCTCTTTTGCTTTTGCCTCTTTCTCAACTTTTTCTTTTTTTACTTTCCCTACCTCATCACAAATTATCATTTGATCTTTAGGGATTGGAAGTGTGTCTTCTTTGCTGGTCGTTCCTTCTCCTTATCAGGTTTTCATTTCTTGGCTTTTTTAAAGAAGATGGTGTAGAAGATGAGGAAGGATTTGAAGGATTACATTGGTAAGAGGATGAAGTACCTTGGTAATGTTCACTGAATCGAGATCTCCTTTGGATTTATGCTTCGATTATCATTGCTTTCTTTAGTGTATCTTCAAGGTTTTCGTACCCTTGTAGATCAAGAAGATCAGTGATGTTTGAGTTTAAGCCGACGTCGAATCTTGACACGGTGACCTCTTTTTTTTTTGTTATGTTAGCCCTATTGAGTAAGGACTGCATCTCCTTATAGTACTCTTCAACTGAACTTCTACCTTGTCGAATTTGGTGTAGTCGTAGTTTAACTTCTCGTGTATAATGTGTCTGTAGGAATCGCTTCCTCATGGTTTGTTTGAGGTCAGTCCAAGAAGTGATTATTGGAATTTGCAAGTTCTGGATCTTTTTCCTTGTTTGCATCCACCAAGTTCGAGCATGTCCTTCAAATTGCATGGTGATGAGGTGAACTTGTTTAGCTTGGGGGCAGTCATGGTATGCGAACATGAGATCAACTTTTCCTTCCCATTCGATGTACCTGTCTGGATCATTGTCTCCTTTGAAAGACGGGATCGTGAACTTTGGTTTTGTAAAGAGCTCGGGTGCTTGTAAACGTGGTTGTTCTCGCCCAGGTACCAAAAGTTTAGTATTTTTTGGTTTTGGATTCTGGTTTGGTAGATCCAGTTATGGTTCTTGTCGTTCTATCACGATTTCATCAAATCTTTCAACTTGAGTCGTGAGTCGGGCAAGTGCGGCTAAGATAGCCGTAAGTGTCTTGTTGTTATTGTCGCCCATCAAGTCACTCCAAGAAAGTAACACAACGAGAGGCAAGTAAGCCGATCTTGTACTCTTTAAAACTCACTTTACCAAGTAGTCTTCCACAGTTCGTATTGGAGTTTGATTACTAGCAAAGGCGATAAGAAAAACTTAAAAGCTCTAAGAGGCCAAACAAAGGTTTGACTCCAAGAGAACGAGAATGCAAAGAAGGAAGAAGTATGCAAACTCTTTAGTCCTATTAACACAAGAAAGATAATGTGTTAGATAATGCAAAATAACAATAAAAGGAAAAACAAAAGAACTTAAAGCACTAAGAGTCAAAGAAAAAAAAAGAATCAACCCAGAAACCTAGAAAACGTTGGATCAACTTGAGCAACATTTTTGAGGGGGTTACCGGTGTCCAAATATTTTGGAAAAAAACTTGAATGTCTTTCGATGCGTCAAGAAACCGCCTGTAAAATTTCAAAACCAAATATCTTCAGTAGTATCCAGTAGACTCTGTTGAACGGTAAGTCCTCAAACAATATGTTTTTCTTGATTGCTTTGTTCGAATGTGTTCTTGATCTCCAAAAATTCTGATTTTTTGTGTGAATGATCTTGAATATATGAAGTTTCAATCTGGAAATTTTCACCACGAAATTCTTCCTGTATAATTTTCAATAAATTCAACAAGATTCTAGATCGAATCTGCCGATGAAACTTGAATGATGTATTTGAAGGCTCTAATGAACTATGATTGGCGTGAATTTTTGACTGGAGATTACTCTTAGGATGAATATGAGATGTGGATAAAATCAGCCCTAAATTCCTTCGTTTGCTATTTTTTTTTTGAAAATTTGGCTTTTTTGTTTTTTTTTATTTTGCCTTTTTTTGTTTTTTTTTTTATTTTTTTTAAATAGCAAACTAACAAGAATGATTTAAATCTTAATTAAAATTAAATAAAAAGAACATGAAACGATGAATCTTCTCTGAACTAGCTTCGTTGGGGTACCTTGACGGTTTTGTGTGTAAGAACGAGCAAGATTGTTTGCTTCTTTCCAAGAATCGGCCCCAATCCGATACCAATTGATAGGGAAGCGGTGGCGGGTTAATGAACGTTGCTCTTGTTGAAGAATCAATCCTAGAAAGTTCTAGACTCGATGAAGAACAATGGGGAATGAATAGGGGAAGGTGGCGGCAACAAGTAGGGTTCTTAGAGTTTCTTTTAGGCGTTGGAAACAAGGTAAGAAACAAGATTAAAACAATATAAAGAAAAGATAAATGAATTGCAAATAAAATAAGATAACCAAGAAATCAAAAGATCTCCCTTATGAAGGTGAACGGTAAAGATGATTGATGACGTGGATTGATATGTGGAAAATCGATGGATAATGTCCTATCGAGCCCTCCTAGTCGCAATGAAAAGGCAAACACGATAATATGACTCTAATCAACCCTCCTAGTCGTGATGAAAAGGCAAATTGGAGTGTGAAAATTAATCTCCCTCACAAGAACTTGAAAGAACTCAAGGAGAAGAAGCTTCGAAGGCACAAGGCAATCAACACTTGCAAAAACGAACTCTCGTTGTATTATTAATCAAAGAAATCTTGATTACAAAGTTGAATGAAGCCTCCTTTATATAGGGGCTGAGTTCTAAAGGTCCTAAATAACTAAATAATAAATTAATAATAAATTAATCATGTCTTAACTCTAATTCCTAATAAACTAATAATAACTAAAACTATTGTTTTAACCCAACCTTAATTCCTAATAAAATAATAAATCTGATCTTAAAAGATAATTCATTATCCTATATTAAATTATATCACAAATAATCAATATAAATATTGAAAATTCGTAATATTTACAAAATCCCGTATAGGATTTCCTGCATGCACCACCTTCAGTAAAATGGTCATATCTTGAGTTTCCGTCATCGGATTGATACGATTCAAGAACCGTTGGAAAGATAAGAGACAGACGGTTGTATATCCAGAAGA
Source organism: Hibiscus syriacus (assembly GCF_006381635.1). NCBI lineage: Eukaryota > Viridiplantae > Streptophyta > Magnoliopsida > Malvales > Malvaceae > Hibiscus > Hibiscus syriacus. The sequence continues at coordinate 999,963 of NW_024062759.1, read as the reverse complement.
AATGTTGACCATATAAGATCAGGATCCCATTCAGAAAGTCATCGCAAGTATGCCACTGTTATGGTCTTCTTTTCCAAGGCTTGGACGAGTTGATCATTTGGAAGAGTTATTACTTCTTTTTTGATGTGAGCCTTGTGATGCATGTATCAAAGTTGAAAACCAATTTAATAAAAAGATTAAGATAGTAAGAAGTGATCGTGGTGGTGAATATGTTGAACCATTCGATGAATTTTGTTCACAACATGATATTATTCCCAAAGTAACACCACCATATTCTCCTCAATCAAATGGAGTAAAAAACCGAACTCTAAAAAAATGATGAATGCCTTATTAGGAAGTTTTGGGTTATCATAGAACATGTGGAGGGAAACTGTCATTTCAACTAATTACCTTTTAAATAAGGTACCCCGAAAGGAAAAAGACAGAACACCATACAAATTATGGAAATGTCAGAAACCTTCCTACAAACATTTGAATATGTGGGGGTGTCTTGCCAAGGTAATGACCCTATTATCAAAGAAAATGAAAACATGTCTTAAAATCGTGGATTGTATTTTCATAGGCTAAGCAGAACATAACAATGTGTATCGATTTCTTATGTATAAATCAAAGAATCCTGAGATTCACAAGAACACGATAATGGAATCAAAGAATGCATCTTTTTTTTATAAATATTTTCCCTTATAATTATAAGGAGGTTGATCAAAGTTCAATAAAATGAACTTTAGAGACTAATAATGAGGATAGTTTAGATGATTAACAAGAGGCTGAAACTAAGATAGAGCCAAGAAAGAGTAAACGAGCAAGGGTTGAAAAATCCATTAAGAGCGAAATAGATTCCATCATGTAGAACCATATATAGGAATTAGTCGATCTTCCTCTGGATATTAAACCACTAAATTCTAAATGAATTTTCAAACGGAAAATGGAAGTAGATGGAACAATGGATAAGTAAAAGGTTAGATTGGTAATAAAAGGATACCGACAAAAGAAAGACCTTTACTACTATATATATAATTAGAGCTGGGTATACGGGCTACCCGCCCGTTTAGCCCGCAGGTTTTGACGGTGCAGGCTTAAACGGAGCGATTTAAAAAGCCCGCAATTATAAACGGTCTTGAATTCTAAGGCCTGAGGCCCATATCATTTAACCCACGGGCTAACGGGCTTACCCGCGACTTGTTAAATAACAACAATTTTAAATGCTAAGGCCCGCGACCCGCAATCATAAACAGTCTTGAATTCTAAGCCCCGCGGCCCGTACAATTTTAAATAACAACCATAACACCAATAACACCATAACACTAAAAAAAAATAGACTATTAATATGAAACGAAAGTTAGGAGCAAAAAATGATCTACAATAACACCATAACACCAAAAGTCCATTACACTATTAAGTCTCAATAAGTCTCAAGATAAACAAGTAAATAAATAACACCATAACACCATTAAGTCTCAATAAGTCTAAAATAAATAACACCATAACACTAATAAGTCTTAATAAGTCTAAATAAAATCAACATAAAATAAATTAAAAAAAATAATGAAATTAAGCGAGCTACCCACAGAGCCCGCGGGTATACTCATTAAACCCACGAATTTAACGGTCCGGGCTAATATGCCTGTAATTTAAACGAGTTTTATTTTTTAAGACCCAAAACCCACACGAACAGCAAGTTATACAGGTAACCTGCGGGCCGTAGCCCATATACCCGGCTCTATATATAATACATTCCTCGCTGCAAAATTCATGTACTCTCTTCTCTATATATATAAGACATTCCTCCCTACAAAATTCATTTACTCTCTCCTCCCCTCTTTTTTTTAACAGTTTTTTACTTCTCCTAAACCCTAAACAAAGCCGAACCAAACCCAAAGCCTAAGAACAAACCGAAAAGTAGAAGCAAAACCAGTAAAAAAAATACCCTTTGCTTTAGATCTCAGATCTTATGAACCAGCATGGCTTCAGCTTGTGTTAACAACATGGGTGTCTCGCCGGATAGTTTCCAACGATACGGTTGGTTGAGTCGTAGGGTGACCTTGAGCCGAGAAGATGAGCCGTCTAAGACTAGAACCATGACTGGTCGGTCTAAGCCTACAGATCTTGTTGAACCAGAGATCCAAGATACTGCAGCAGCTGGTGAGTTTGAGCTCAGGCTCGAAGATCCTGTCACCATGCTTCCAGCTGATGAGCTTTTTCTCTAATGGTAAGCTCCTGCCTTTCTATTTCTCGACACTAAAACAACAACCGCAACCTCCATCATCTGATATCAGGTCCATCAAAACAGCCAAATCTTGTCCAATGATGGAAATGGATCCTTACTTGTTTTCTCCCAGAGCTCCAAGGTGTTCCAGCAGGTGGAGGGAGATTTTGGGTCTTAAAAAATCATCCCAAAACACTAATCAACAACACCCAAAACGAGAGTCTCAAGGCCCCAAATCCCTCAAGCATTTTCTCCATAGAACCTCAAAGTCTTCATCTTCATTAAATCTCCCACTGTTGAGAGACTCGATAGCGAGTCTGTGTCCATATCTTCATCAAGGTTATCACTTTCTTCTTCGTCCTCAGGCCACGAACACGAAGATCTCCCGAGGCTGTCGCTTGATTCCGATAAGCCAAGCCCCAACCCTTTTGCTCCTTGTAGGAATATAAACCCGAACCCAACAAGAGCAGGTCGGAGTCGGATCCGGAGGGATTCATCAAGAAGCAGGGGATTATCGGTCGATAGTCCGAGAATGATCTCGTCGGGGAGAACAGTGTTTCAGAGCCTAGAAAGAAGTTCAAGTAGTCCGAGTAGCTTCAATGGTGGTCCCAAGATTATACAGAGGGGAATGAAAAGGTCGTATTCCGGTAATGTAAGGATCACCCCAGTACTTAACGTCCCCGCTTGTTCATTGAGAGGATCTTCAAAATCAGGCTCCGTTTTTGGATTGTTTTCGTCTTCCCGGCAAAAGACTGCAAATGGAGGAAGCACCGGCAAAGCTCGTCAATGTAACAGCTGCAGATGCTAAAACATGTGATATTTTTGACATTTTATCTGTCATGGCCGATATTTACCATTAATCCCAGATTTTGTTGTCGCTTTCTCTTCTGTTTTGAGTAACAGAAGCTGTAAATAATTCTGTTTTCTATGGTTTTCAGAATCGGACCGGTTAATGAATCGATCATGCTATCGATTCATTGGTTCAACTGGTTAAACCGGATCGATCGGTCGAAAAAATCGAGCGACGTCATAATTATTTAAAAAATTAAATAAAAATATTAAAAATATTTAATAGAAAATAATTTTATATATCACAAGTCATATTTAAAGTAAGTCATAACATATATAAGTTAAAAATCATAAAATCAAGTGAAATAAAATGATTCAAATTAACTATAACATAATATTTAAGATAAAAACATATTAAATAATAAATATAATTATATAATTATAATTAAAAAATAAATTTAGGGCTAAAAAAATCATAATAAAATGATATTGTTTGATTTAATTTTTTTTAAAATTAAATAATCTCACATGGCTAAGAAACATAGAAAAGCATCCCAACTAACTTCTATAAATAATAGAAGTAATTTGACATTCAAAATCATAGAGTCTTTTGGTGAGCATAAAGTCAACTATTCTTTCACTTCAATCAAGCTCGAATTTTAAGCTTTAATCGAGCTTCTAATTTTTTTTTTGAGTTCAAGCCTTTTCGAGTTCAAGTTTCAATATTATATTTCGAGTTCGAGTTGAACTTGATAATTTTTAGTTCGTGAGTTTGAGTCGAGTTGAGCTTACTTTTAAAGTTTGAGTCGAGCTCAACAATACTCGAGTTCGACTTGGCTCGTTTAACAAACGACGTCGTTTGGTTTAATTTTTTTTTTAAAAACAAAATTGGCGGTTTTTCTCGGTTTTCAGCCAGTCCGATTCGAACGATTTAACGGTTTTGACGGATTTATAAATTAGGTAAGGGTTCCCAGTTGAATCGACCGATCCAATCTGATTTTCAAAACAATGCTGTTTTTACCCTTGTTTATGGACATGGTTGACTTGAGGCTCTTTTAGGGCTAAGCGTAAGGTTAGTAGTACATTTTTTTTTTTGAACGGTAAAAGAAAAGATGATGGAAAGTAAGGCTGGTTCGAGATTGAAATGAAAGGGGACCTTTTGGTTTTTTGTTTTATCCATCTGATCTGAAAGATATGTCAAAATTTTACGCCATAAAACACCACCCACAGAGTTGAAGTATTAGATGTAATTATAACATACTTGCCCTATCCTATTATGCTCAAATTTAGGGTGGCAAATGGACCACATGCCATTAACATATGCTAAGATGGCCAAACATGTGGGATATCTTCAACTAATACTTCAATTATTAACCCCAACCTGTTTTGTTTTTTCCTTTCTCGATTTATCCGTAAAAGAATAACCCCGCATCCCACATTATACAGGGAAAGAGATTTAAAGCAAACTCCGTAACGACAAGAGTAAATTTAAACAACACATCGTGGGTTTTCCCTATTACACTGATCATTTTTTTTATTAAAATTGAAATTTAATTTACATTAAATTTTAATTTACATTAAATTTTAATTTATGTTATTTAGTAATTTTAAAAAAAATATATATTATAGGTTTTCAGCATGTAAATTTTAAAAAGTTATTTGAATTATAAAATTTTCTTAATTGAACAATCTAACATAAATTTATGATCTTTTAATTTTTTTTACTACATTTAAAAGTTTAAACAATAACATAATTTGTTTTCTAAAGCACCATTTTACTTTAACATTATTTTGAAAAAAAAAATCTTTAAAAAATACAATTTATCAAAATGTCTTATGTCTTTTATATGACTACATAGAATAAAATTATATCATATTAAAGTTGTCTTTTAAAAGATGTGATTGATATGATACATTTTTAATTTATAGAATTACAATTAAATATTATAGAATTACAATTAAATAATATTTGTAAAATTGTATTAATTTTAGACTTAATATAAAAAATATATTCATTTTATACTTAAATTTAATTTTCAGTATCTAAAGAATTTTTCATTGAAAAAGTGTTTAACGTTTTCTTTGTTAGACTTTTAAATGTCTATCATTAAAAAAAATTGTAAATTGACATTTGTTGCATTTATTATTTTTTAAATTTTCTAAAATAATATTTTACTTAAAAAACCAAAAAATATAAATGTAACAATTATTACTTAATAGTTTTTAATGAAAGAAATGAATTTTAAATATTTATTTTTAACCAAAAAATATACACTTATTTTTAACGAAAAATACTTTATATACCAAAAATGAATTTTAAATATAATTTAAATAGTTATTTTTACATTAAACCTTGTTTTTATGAATAATATTAAAATATTAGATAAAATATCTTATATTTCTGGCAATTACACCTAAAAATCACTTTTTTTTTACTTTAATTACCTGTCAGACACCCTTTCATCTTTATTTGCTTATCTAACATCCTTTACAGAAAGACGCGCACCTGAAGTGCGCCTTACGCTGATCTGGTGTCACGTGGGGTAAAACGCGCCCCTGAAGTGCGCCTTACGTTGACATGGATACACGCTGGCTAAAGCGCGGCCCCTGGGACGCGCTTTATGCCACGTAGGGGTATAGCGCGGTGCAGGGGCCGCTCTTTTGCTTTAACTCTGATATAATTATGCAAGGCGCGATGCATGGGACGCGCCTTGTATAATTACACTATCTCTTCTCAGCTATAAATACCCTTCTCCCCCGTAAACTCTCTCATAACTTCCTCTCAACTGAAAAACTATTACAACGATCCTCTCAACCAGTAAATAACACCCGACAATCCTCTTATATTTGATTCAGAAGTTCGTTCGATCTTTCGTTATAAGTTAATTTTGTTACAATATTTTTTTATAATTATATATGATTATTTGAAAAAAAATATTATACTAATTATTTTCAATTAATTTTTTTGGTTGTAAAATTGGAAAGCAGGAGCATACGTCGAAATATTTTTGCCAATAAGGTAATAATATAAAATTATATTATTTAAATTATTTACGTTTTTGTGTAAAAAATTTATTTCCTTATATTTTAATTGATATATTATTTATTTAATTAGGCTTGTTTCAAGTTTATTTTTTGTATATATAAGATTGTCTCACTTTCAAACTCTAAGAATGACACGATTTCAGATATTGTTTATTATGATGGAGAAATTCGAGAAGATGAAACTGGCGTTGTTTTCGTATCAAATCATTATGTTAAAATATCCTTCAAGAGAAACTTAACTCTTGAGGAGCTGATAACGAAGATTTCAAGGAAGGTTCATGTTGGAAGTACTAGAAGAATGTCGTCGCTTCAGTACATATTTCCAACATCATTGTTGCCATTAACTTATACAGCGTTTGAACAATCGAACAATGATGATGTTGAAATGATGGTTGATTCTCAAAATAATTATTCAGACGCCGATATGGAGATGTATGCAAAGTTTATTCAAGTGCGTGTTATTCGGGGTCTGTCTTTAAGCTCCCACTATGGGCTGCCTAAACAAGTTGATCAAGTTGACAGCCTGACTACAGTAATGTGTAATGATTTTAATGCCATAATGGGAAATCCGCATCATGTTGTAATCCTATCAACTTCAACGGGGAGACATTCATCAACAACTCCTTACGATCTGTATCGAGGTGAGTCCACGAACAATCCGTATGGCAACATCGCGTTCAGTTCAAGGGGAAGGCATTCATCTACAAATTTCTTTGACCTTAATATGGAGATGCCCTCGACGCAACAATCTGTGTAGTTTCCATTTGACACAATGGCTTCAAGCTCCAGGGGGAGGCATTCGACTGCTAGCTTTTTCGATCTCAATGTCGATATGCCTTCTAGTTCAAGGGGAAGGCGTGCAAGTAGTAGGTTCTTCGACCTAAATGTGGATAGCATGGAAGAGCCATAATCTCCACCAGAAGAACCGCTTCGTGATCCAGGTACGGATGATGCTGAGACTAGACTATTCATTTACCCAGAATCACCGCAATTCAACTCCGATGATGATGATGTAGATGAAGTTCCCTCAAATGTGGTAAAAACTGACCCTCCAGCACACATGTATGAAGCTGATTATGGTGCAATGTACGGGCCAAAATTTGCGGATATGCCTAATCTCGGTGACTATGAATTTTACTCATCAATAAACAATGGTGAGTTATCTTTAGGCATGGAGTTTTCAAGAAAAGAAGAAGCGATGATGACTATAAAAAATTACAATATACGTAATTCTGTTCAATCTTGAGTCGCCCGCTCTACAATAGAAAAATATATATGACATTGTGCCTGACGTGAAGACGAATGAAATTAGATGGTTCGCTTATTGAAGAGAAAGAGGAAAAACAATTAAAATGGGAACTAACGGTATACAATGGTCCTCAGACATGTTTCGCTGGAAGGATCAACCAAGATCATCCTAACTTGGACTCTGAAGTGATCTGCCAAGCCATCATGCCCATGGTAAAAGAAAGCTCACATATAGTTATTGTTGTGTTGATTTTAGCTATACAATCGCACTATGGGTATTCTGTTTCATGCAGAAAAGCATGGAAGGCAAAGCAGAATGCCATTAAAAAAACTTCACGACGAATGAGATGCATCTTACAACGAACTTCCAAGTTGGTTTAGGTTTGTGTGGATGTTGAATCTTGGGACAATTGTGGACTTCGAAACCTCCCATGCATACCATAATGATTGAGTTCTTCGCGATCGATGCCAATTCTACCGGGTTTTTTGGACTTACCTACAGTACATTAATGTTGTCAAATACTACAAGCCTATGGTCTAGATAGATGGGACTTTCTTGTATGAAAAATACAAGCAAGTTTTACTATTAGCAGTTGTCCAAGACGGTAATCGCAACATTCTTCCAGTTGCTTTTGCTCTCGTTGAAGGAGAAGATACATATTATTGGGCTTTTTTTCCTCCGAAACTTACGTTCATATGTTATCACGAGGAAAAAAATCTATGTCATTTCAGATCGCGGAGCTAGGATAAAAAAGCAATGGAGTATTTGGGTTCATTGTGGCAGCCACCCTTTGTCCAACATAGGTATTTTATCCAACACATTGCTGCGAACTGCCATGGAAAGTTCAAGAAGAATGGTGAACGCCAATTACTTATGCGCATGGTAAGCGAAACCACTTTTTTCTTTTGATCATTTTCATTTTTTAAGGAAACAAAGTTAGTAAGTTCTACATATTTTTATCTGGTTACGAACTACTACCTCAAACATTTAAATTCATTCTTCAAGATTTGCGGGCGAAGAACGAGGAAGGATACGATTACATCAGCCTCATCGATAAAGAAATGTGGACAAACGCATATGATGGTGGATATCGATATGGATACATGACGACCAACTTGGCGAAGGCAATCAATTCGACCTTAAAGGGTGCACATCACTTACCTGTAGCGACTTTGGTAAAAACTACATAGTTTCATTTGGGAGCACTTTTTGTGAAGCTAGGGGATAAGCTCAAACCTGGTTGCATGGTGGTCATGTCTATCACCCTAGATTAGTTGCAAATCTACAAAAAAAATTATTGCATCAAATGGAATATCTGTAACAAGCTTCTCTAGATCGCATGAATTGTTTCGTGTTACAGAGTTATCGCGACCTCTTTAAGAGATTTAAGCTGTGTCGTTAAGAGTAAATCTACGGGACAGATAGTGCGACTGCGGGTTTTTTCAAGCTCTGAAGTATACATGCTCTCATATGATAGTAGCTTGCTCGCATACCTATCAAGACTATAACCATTTTTTGGATCTCGTATACCTACTATCATAAGTGTTTAAGGTATATGAATTTGAGTTCCCCCCATAGGTAATGATAAAGATCCTAATAAAGTTCAGAATTGGGTTCCGATTGTACTAGACTTGACTTTATTGAGGGACCACGGTCGTCCAAAATCCACTCGAATTCATTGTGATATGGATATTCGAGAAAAATCTAGACACGATAAAAAATGTGGGCATTGTAGAAACTCATGACATATTAGAAGAACATGTCCACTTCTGTTGTCATCAAGTAACCATTGATGAGGAACTGATGTAGTTGTTGTTTATAAAATAATAATTCTTATACTTTAATTTGCATTTACTTAAAGTTAATGTCATTCAATAACCGCTGATGAATATTAAAAAAATGATACAAGAAAACGAGATTCGACGTTGGCGTTATATGTGATTATAATAAAAGAGATACTAAGTGACAAACTTAAGAAAGTTATCGAACACAATTATTAAATTTTATCAAACTAATAGCAATTTGGTATTTGAATAAAAATTTAAATACAACAAACTTACAATAAGTATTAAATGGTAAATAGTAAAAAAAATTACAATAACTGATATTAAATGGTAATAAACAAAATTAACAAAATAAATTAACAAAAAGTCCAACAAAATTAACAAATTTTTTTTTAAAAAAAGTCCAACCAAATTAACAAAATAAATTAAGTATTAAATGATAAATAAAAAAATTCCAATAAACAAGTAAATAAAAATATAAAAAAATATATAAAAAAACCATCGAGGTCTGCGGTGCAAATGTGTTCCGTAGGACGGTGGTTATCTGTCTCGAGAAGGATTTCTTCATATAACTGGTTGTGACTCCTCACTGTCATCATCATCACCATCGTCGTCGTCGTCGTCATCAGGAGTAGATACATTTTGTTGATGATGAACTGATGACGATGTAGCACCTCCATAGAATAAAGACCTTGGAGGTGTATAACTGACTAACCCACCGCTCATAGAAAACTGGGAAAACTCAGAAAACACAGACATCGATGAATGAGAAAACTGTACAGGAGGTGTCTGTGCGGCGGCCATCTGTGATGAGGCTGCACCCGCCAAATAACCAGTATATGGACCCCAAGATAGATCTACAAACATAGACCCATAATATCCTCCATGAGGGGTCATATAACTCTGTGACGGTGGCGGCTGCGGCGTCTGGTAGGGGAAAGGCGGTGGCGACATCATATATAGCTGCGGTATATAAGTCCCTGCAGACGGTGGATGCTGTGAAGGTCCTGCTGGTGCAGGTGAGTACGAACTGGAAGAACCTGCTCTTCGTCAACGAGTCGGGGGACGATGGGGTTGTGATGGTGCTCGTCTCTGTCGACGTCAATGAAAGCTCCACCCTCGTGCATCCTCGAAAAGCAGAAACTATTTTTCGTTACTATTGAACCACTCATAATAATCATCTGCAACCGTCAAGAGGTTATCATAAATAGACTCTCTATGGGGAATGTACCGATGTCGATCCTCTCAAAACACAACCCACTCATGATGCTTCACAAGCCAATCGGTATCCGCCTTGCCGCGTCGATCTGTGTTATGCAACTCATCCATATTGCGAGGTGCTTCCGGAATTGGTTATACAAAACCAAATTATCGGAGCACACGATCAGTGGAGTACCACTCGACGATCGCATAACAGATCAAAGGGACCACTGCCATCCAAACAACTTATGGGTCCCTTAACTCAGGTGGGATGCACGTCCTCACATCATCTATAACCTCCTCATACCGATGCGGTAGCTTGATCTGATCTGGAGTGTCACATTAGGGCCACCAGAGTGACTCACTGTAAAAATAGCGGAAAATTTAAAACTTTTCTTAAAACATATAAAATCAAAAAATGATTTATTATTGTTCAGAAATTAAACAGATTTTTCAAACTCAGATATAAAACAAAGTACAATCTACATGCCCCCTAATCATATGTACCATACTCTACAAGCAACGCAGAAAGAACTCCCTTACTGATGTTGATAGCTGTACTGGTACAATTCTTTTAACCTGCAATGGTGAGTAATAGAGTGAGCTTCGAAAAGCTCAGTAATACAGAACTACCAAATGCTGCTACAAGACATGCCGATAAATGGAAAGTCATATCATTTCTTATTTAATCAAACGTATACCAGTTTTTGGAATAATCTGGAGTTCCAATGGTAGTTCAATAAATAGAAGCCATGAATATCTTAGCTCATAGGAAGTATTCATAGAATCACATTTTCAGGAGATCGAATAGGATGTCTAGTGTTTCCATCAGTACGATAAAATCATAATAGGTACACTAATCAAATGATAGTTCAGTAAATCCCAATAACCGTACTGTAGTGGAGCTTTTTAAACTCGTATTTTAAAACCATCGAATAAAGAGTTAACCTAAGGGAACATCTTAGGGCCTGAGAGCCTACCTAAGAAAGCTCGGGGCCATGTGGCCTACCTAAGAACATATCTTAGGGCCGCAAGGTCTATAGAGAATGATCTTAGGGCCGCAGAGCCTACCTAAGAGTCACATTAGGTCCAAAAAATATTTCCAGCTTGACCAGAGTTGTACTTTAAAAATATGTATCTCCAAGATACAATTTATACTTTGATAGTATTCCATAAGCCATCACCAATAAGTTGGTGCATCCATAAAACAATAACCAAAAATTTTAGTGTACCTCGTGTTAAAACAATAAAACAAGTTATTAAAATATAAAGAATACACTAGAGAAATCCCAAGTTTTATCAGAGGCACTTTGTAGTCATCAGTATGGATAACATAAAACTTATGCAATTTAATCAAATTCCAGGAACGAGGTCCTATTGAAGAGAATCGGTTACTAATCGATCTAATCAGACATTTAAGGTTGATACTTTAGAATCCCAATATGTTTTCATATGCATCCGGAATAACCGTAGCGATTTGAGTCGAAAAAGAAAAAAAAATATTCAGGGCAATTTCCATCCATGACAATCGATCGGATTATCGAACAACTTGAGCTGAATAACTCTCAGAACTGATGACTGTCGACTAGTCAATTCATTACTCTTCACGGAATTCACTCTATAATACCAACAATTCTTGTCCATAAATCATCTTCAGAATCATTGCTAAATATACCTTAAGGAATCGAACCGACATCCTTATAATCTTTATTTTCTTTCTACATTACAACAATATCAAGAATTGATGACGTATTTGATTCTTAGTCCATAACCATAGGGATCGTATATCATACAAGTTTATTGTATTTCCAGACTCATGCAATTACTTACTAAATTCTCTGTCATTAAGGTTCCTTGGTTCATTTAGCAATTAATGTTATCCCGGTTACTTTAGAGTTTTCCATAGTAATTCAGACACTTCTGAGTTTTGGATAGATGTTGTACTTCCGTTCAGTTCACTTTGGTCATATACTAAAATCATTTCGGTATTTGTGATTGATTTATCTCACGAATATCCACTTCTTAATATCGAATGTGCTTTAGCGTTGAGGTGAGCTGAGTACTTCCATAATTATCATCAATCCAAACTTGAGGAGACGAACTATCATTCAAGTGGTACATATGCCATTCAAGTACTGATATAGCACTAGTATTGTTTGACCGGCTTAAATTGTGTTTCATAACATTAAAGAGCAGTACAACATCCATGTTTATTTGAATTTCTTAATTAATCCAAGACATTTACTTAGTATAGATCATATGGTCATTTTGGTGCTCAATGTTTTTCCATTCATTTCAAAGCTTGAGGATATCTATTCATTCATAAACTTGGTGATATTCTTGAGTCATTTCCATTACAAGGGTATTTTGGTCATTTTATAGATCCTACCTATTTTAATTAGTTCATTCCGTCCGATCTTATTATTTAATTCAGACTTATCATCAATTCCATTCTATACTAACAATTCTGACAGAAGAGCACCCTCGATAATTTATTCTTCAGATATTTACTCATAACTCGAAGATTTCGAGTTAAATATCTTCTCATATGTTACTAGCGAATTATCAGAAATTTTCCATACAAAAATAAGATCTCAACAAGTAAAATCTGTACTTTATCGAGTTAAGTATGAACCCTTAAAGTACTTTCTCATTCAGGGTTAACTTAGACTATTTTTACATTTCAAGGGCATTTTTGTAATTTCTTAACTAAATAGTTTCGGTATTAACTCTTAACGAAAAATAACTATAATTTAGAGATCATATAGTTAATTACTTTTCTGAACATTCTCTTATCTTGAAATGATTCCTTAACAGTTGTAGTATCTTACACAAACCCTCATGGGGTTAAAAACCGGTTATCCAAATTTTCCAAGCAAAACTAACATTTCTTATATACATCTGTAATTTTATCAGATCAATAAGTCTTTTCAGAGTTATTAATCAACTTCTAGGGACAATTCTTATCATTTTACAACATAAGGGTATTTTTATAATTTTACCCAACTAGAGTATTCTCATCCGAGTATCTTTAGTATTTAACCTTTGTTGATATAAAATATAAGTTACAAATCCAGGGTTGATTCCTTTATCACTAATCACAAAACTTGTAATTTAATTCTAACAATCTCTTATAAAAGTCATCTGAACCATAATCAATTACTAAACCTTTTTACCGTATTCAGATCAAGTGTAGAAATTAATCAACTCCAAAAAAGTGACCAACATTATCTTATTCATGCATTTACCAATATCAACATATTTCATAAAGCATAAAGAGGTAGTAAAGTATTACCTCGATTTACGTGCCATATTGATCGACTATAAAAATTTCATTCGAACGACCTCGATCTTTAATTTAACTTATAATAATTCCTTAAATATATAACAATAAATATTTCATAAAAAACGGGCTTAATTCCAAAAAGCAGATCGAATCGGGTGATTAATCAGTGAAAATCAACTTACCGGGTTCAAATTTGGTGAAACGGACCCTAAAAACAAATTCAAGACATCAAAAAACATCATAATAGGTATACCCGGTCAAAGGTCATTCAACGCCGGTCAAAGTTCTGATCAACAGTGGTCAACGCCGGTCAACACATGTCAACGGTCAACAGTCGACCGTTTTACACAAATATCACCCTAACAAAAATTAATTACAAAATTAGCCACCTTCTATAAATATTTACAAAACTAACACCCAAATTTTACACAAATATCACCCTAACAGAAATTAATTACAAAATTAACACCCTACGCACAGTGGCGGCGCGTGAACAATAATACGGTGTCGGAATATTCATGGAAAATTCCTAAAAAAAAATTTAAGGCATTTCGATACACTTACCAAGCTCGGTTCACAATTTTGAACGGCGAAGAGCTCGATTCTGAAATATCAAAAACTTTGACTTTTCACCCCTCCACGCGCTGACGACGATGGAGAAAGGGAGGACACCGACGAACTCGGAATGATGCAAGGAACACGATGGTGCGGGAGGTGTAAAAAATGGATGGCCGGATCGACATGAATCGACGAAAAACCAACGAAAATTGAGTTAACCCCGACGATACTTCCTACTGAAATTAGTGACAAACGATGTCGATTCATAAAGAAACATTTGAGGGGTTTATTCATCAATCGACAACAAACACGATGGTGGTTTTGGTTCGTCGATTGGAGGTTAGAAGACGAGTAGATCGGAGTTGAAAGAAGGGTCAACGGGGAGAAAAACAGGAAAAATGAATTCTGCAGTATGGGGAGAGAGTTTATATTTCTCTCCTAATCAAAAATGGGCAAATCAAGAGTTTTGCCACTGAATTTCCCGCACTTTATAAAATGGTATTCTAACTTTTCAATTTTACAATTTAATCTTCCGTTTCTTTCAAAATACCAATTAAATTCACCACTTTATAATTTCTAAAATTTAGCCCCTAAATTGGGGTGTTACAATTCTCCCCTCCTTAAAAGAATTTCGTCTTCGAAATTCATTCATGTCACATAATTGCATAAATTAAACTTCCATCAGTTATTTCATATCTTTCCTATAGCTCTTATAGAAATACAGATCCTCCACTAATCCTTAAGCAGTTGAGTATACATTCTTATCAGAACTCTCCCTCATTTCAATAAAAGAATTCTAACGAAAATTTTCTTGAGGGATCAATTCAGTCTTGATTACGAGAATAGGCTCATAGAGCAGTAGCATATCCCAATTTCATTTCCGGAGTCGGGTCAGAATTTCTCAGATTAGTAACTTTCACATGGTTCGTGAGGTACTTTACAGAATTCAAATAGAAGTACTGGTATTCATTTATAAAACTATAGAGTCCTAACGGATGAAAACTTAGGTTTGCTCATTACAGATAGGGACTCAACTTTGGAGTTCCAGCTAAGAGAGGTACGATTGCATACTAGGGGCATGTACTGATCAGACATCTTTTCAAATTCGACCGGCTGGTCTATCATGAAAATTTTAACTCAAACCAAAGCTCTGATACAACTAAATGTAACCCCCTCAGACCGATGCGGTAGCCCGATCCGATCTGGAGTGTCACATTAGGGCCACCGGAGCGACCCACTGTAAAAATAGCAAAAAATTTAAAACTTTTCTTAAAACATGTAAAATCAAAAAATGATTTATTATTGTTCAGAAATTAAACAGATTTTTCAAACTCAGATATAAAACAAAGTACAATCTATTTGCCCCCTAATCACATGTACCACACTCTGCAAGCAACGCCCGAAGAACTCCCTTACTGATGTTGATAGTTGTACTGGTACAATTCTTTTAACCTGCAATGGTGAGTAATAGAGTGAGCTTCGAAAAGCTCAGTAATACAGAACTACTAGATGATGCTCCAAGACATGCCGATAAATGGAAAGTCATACCATTTCTTATTTAATCAAACGTATATCGGTTTTCGGAATAATCTGGAGTTCCAATGGTAGTTCAATGAATAGAAGCCATGAATATCTCAGTTCATAGGAAGTATTCATAGAATCACATTTTCAGGAGATCGAATAGGATGTCTAGTGTGTTCCATCAGTACGATAAAATCATAATAGGTACACTAATCAAATGATTCAGTAAATCCCATAAAATGTATTATAGTGGAGCTTTTTAAACTCGTATTTTAAAACCATCGTATAAAGAGTTAACCTAAGGGAACATCTTAGGGCCTGAAAGCCTACCCAAGAAAGTTCGGGGCCATGAGGCCTACCTAAGAACACATCTTAGGACTGCAGGGCCTACCCGAGAATGATCTTAGGGTCGCAGAGCCTACCTAAGAGTCACATTTGGTCCATAAAAATTTTCCAGCTTGATCAGAGCTGTACTTTACAAATCTGTATCTCCAAGATACAATTTATACTTTGATAGTATTCCATAAGCCATCACCAATAAGTTAGTGCATCCATAAAACAGTAACCATAAATTTCAGTGTACCTCATGTTAAAAAAATAAAACAAGTTATTAAAATATAAGGAATACACTAGAGAAATCCCAATATTTATCAGAGGCATTTTGTAGTCATCAGTATGGATAACATAAAACTTATGCAATTTAATCAAATTCCAGGAACGAGATCCTATTGAAGAGAATCGATTACTAACCGATCTAATCAGACATTTAAGGTTGATACTTTAGAATCCCACTATGTTTTCATGTGCATCCAGAATAACCGTAGTGATTTGAGTCGGAAAAAAAATGAATATTCAGGGCAATTTCCATCCATGACAATCGATCGAATTATCGAACAACTTGAGCTGAATAACTCTTAGAATTGATGCCTGTCGACTGGTCAATTTATTACCCTTCATGGTATTCACTCTATAATACCAACAATTCTTGTCCATAAATCATCTTCAGAATCATCGGTAAATATACCTTATGGAATCGAACATGCATCCTTATAATCTTTATTTTCTTTCTACATTACAACAATATCAGGAATTGATGACGTATTTGATTCTTAGTTCATAACTATAGGGATCATATATCATACAAGTTTATTATATTTCCAGACTCATGCAATTACTTACTAAATTCTCCGTCATTAAGGTTCCTTGGTTCATTTAGCAATTAATGCTATTCCTGTTACTTTAGAGTTTTCCAGAGTAATTCAGACTCTTCTGAGTTTAAGATACATGTTGTACTTCCGTTCAGTTTACTTTGGTCATATACTAAAATCAATTCGGTATTCGTGATTGATTTATCTCACGAATATCCACTTCTTAATATCGAATGTGCTCTATCGTTGAGATGAGTACTTCCATAATTATCATCAATCCAAACTTGAGGAGACGAACTAGCATTCAAGTGGTACCTATGCCATTCAAGTACTGATATAGCACTAACATTGTTTGTCAGGCTTAAATTATGTTTCATAACATTAAAAAGCAGTACAACGTCTATGTTTATTTGAATTTCTTAATTAATCCAAGATATTTACTTAGTATAGACCATATGGTCATTTTGGTGCTCAATGTTTTTCCATTCATTTCAAAGCTTGAGGATATCTATTCATTCATGAACTTGGTGATATTCTTGAGTCATTTTCATTACAAGGGTATTTTGGTTATTTTACAGATCCCACATATTTTAATCAGTTCCTTCCGTCTGATCTTATTATTTAATTCAGACTTATCATCAATTGCATTTTATACGAACAATTCTAACAGAAAAACACCATCGATAATTTTTTCTTCAAATATTTACTCATAACTCGAGATAACTCTAAGATTTCGAGTTAAATATCTTCTCATATGTTACTAACGAATTATCAGAAATTTTCCATACAAAAATAGGATCTCAACAAGTAAATATGTACTTTATCGAGTTAAGTACGAACCCTCAAAGTACTTTCTCATTCAGGGTCAACTCGGACTATTTTTACATTTTAAGGGCATTTTTGTAATTTCTTAACCAAATAGTTTCGGTATTAACTCTTAACAAAAAATAACTATAATTTAGAGATCATATAGTTAATTGCTTTCTTGAAACTATAATTTAGAGATCATATAGTTAATTGTTTTCCTGAACATTCTCTTATCTTGAAATGATTCCTTAACAGTTCTAGTATCTTGCACAAACCCTCATGGGGCTAAAAACCGGTTATTCAAATTTTCCAAGCAAAAGTAGCATTTTCTTATACACATCTGTAGTTTTATCATATCAATAAGTCTTTTCAGAGTTATTAATCAACTTCTAGGGACAATTCTTGTCATTTTACAACATAAGGGTATTTTTGTAATTTTACCCAACCAGAGTATTCTCATAATTTCTCATCCGAGTATCTTTTGTATTTAACCTTTGTTGATATAAAATATAAGTTACAAATCCAGGGCTGATTCCTTTATCACTAATAACAAAACTTGTAATTTAATTCTAACAATCTCTTATAAAAGTCATCTGAACCATAATCAATTACTAAACCTTTTTACTGTATTCAGATCGAGTGTAAAAATTAATCAACTCCACAAAAGTGACCAACATTATCTTATTCATGCATTTAACAATATCAACATGTTCCATAAAGAATAAAGATGTAGTAAAGTATTATCTCGATTTCCATGTCATACTGATCGACCATAAAAAATCCATTCGAACGGCCTCGATCTTTAATTTAACTTCCATTAATTCCTCAAATACATAACAATAAATAGTTCATAAAAAACGGGGCTTAATTCTGAAAAACGGATCGAATCGGGTGATTAATCAGTGAAAACCAACTTACCGGGTTCGAATTTGGTGAAATCGTCCCCAAAAACGAATTCAAGACCTCGAAAAATATCATAATAGGTATACCCGATCAAAATCAAATTTCATTCAACGCCCGATCAACGTCGGTCAAAGTTCTGGTCAACAGTGGTCAATGCATGTCAACGGTCAACAGTCGACCGTTTTACACAAATATCACCCTAACAAAAATTAATTACAAAATTAGCCACATTCTACAAATATTTACAAAACTAACACCCGAATTTTACACAAATATCACCCTAAAAGAAATTAATTATAAAATTAACACCCTACGCGCAGTGGCAGTGCGTGAACAGTAATACGATGTCAGAAAATTTATGGAAATATTCCTAAAAATTATTTTAAGGCATTTTGAGACACTTACCAAGCTCGGTTCAAAAATTTGAACAGCGAAGAGCTCGATTCTGAAACATCAAAAACTTTGACTTTCTCACCCTTCCACGCGCCACCGGCGACGGAGAAATGGAGGACACAGGCGGACTCAGAACGATGCAAGGAACACGATGGTGCGAAAGATGTCAAAAACTGATGGCTGGATCGACGTGAATCGATGAAAAACCAATGAAAATTGAGTTAACACTGACGATACTTCCTACTGAAATTAACGACAAACGATGTCGATTCATAACGAAATGTTTGAGGGGTTTTATTCATCAGTCGAAAACGAACACGATGGTGGTTTCATTTCATCGATCGGAGGTCGGACGACGAGTAGATCGGAGTTGAAAGAAGTGTCAACGGGGAAAAAAACTGGAAAAATGAATTCTGCAGCACGGGGAGAGAGTTTATAATTCTCTCCTAAACAAAAATGGGTAAATCAAGAGTTTAGCCACTGAATTTCCTACACTTTATAAAATGGTATTTTAACTTTGCGATTTTATAATTTAATCCTCTGTTTCTTTCAAAATACCAATTAAATTCACCACTTTATAATTTCTAAAATTTAGCCCATAAATTGGGGTGTTACAATTCTCCCCTCTTTAAAAGAATTTCGTCCTCGAAATTCAGTCATGTCACATAATTCCAGAAATGAAACTTCCTTAAGTTATTTCATATATTTTTTGTAGCTCTTATAGAAATATGAATCATCCACTAATCCTTAACCAGTTGAGTATACATTCTTATCAGAACTCTCCCTCATTCCAATAAAAGAATTCAAACGAAAATTTTCTTGAGGAATCAATTCAGTCTTGGTTACGAGAATAGACTCATAGAGCAGTAGCATATCTCAATTTCATTTCCGGAGTCGTGTAAGAATTTATCAGATGAGTAACACTCACATGGCTCATGAGGTACTTTATAGAATTCAAATAGACGTTACTGGTATTTATTTTTAAACCGATAGAGTCCTAACAGATGAAAACTTAGGTTTGCTCATTACAGATAGGGACTCAACCTTGGAGTTCCGGCTCAGAGAGGTACAATTGCAGTCTAGGGTACGAATAAGACATCTTTTGATATTCGACCGGTCGATCTATCATGAAAATTTTAACTCAAACCAAAGCTCTGATACCACTAAATATAACCCTCTCAGACTGATGCGGTAGCCCGATCCGATTTGGAGTGTCATATTAGGACCACCGGAGCGACCCACTGTAAAAATAGCGGAAAATTTAAAACTTTTCTCAAAAAATGATTTATTATTGTTCAAAAATTAAATATATTTTTCAAACTCAGATATAAAATAAAGTACAATCTAATGCCCCCTAATCATATGTACCATACTCTGCAAGAAACGCCGGAAGAACTCACTGATATTGATAGCTGTACTGGTACAATTCTTTTAACCTGCAATGGTGAGTAATAGAGTGAGCTTCGAAAAGCTCAGTAATACAGAACTACCAGATGATGCTCCAAGACATGCCGATAAATGGAAAGTCATACCATTTCTTATTTAATCAAACGTATATCGGTTTTCGAAATAATCTGGAGTTCCAATGGTAGTTCAATGAATAGAAGCCATGAATATCTCAGTTCATAGGAAGTATTCATAGAATCACATTTTCAGGAGATCGAATAGGATGTCTAGTGTGTTCCATCAGTACGATAAAATCATAATAGGTACACTAATCAAATGATTCAGTAAATCCCATAAAATGTATTATAGTGGAGCTTTTTAAACTCATATTTTAAAACCATCGTATAAAGAGTTAACCTAAGGGAACATCTTAGGGCCTGAAAGCCTACCCAAGAAAGTTCGGGGCCATGAGGCCTACCTAAGAACACATCTTAGGACTGCAGGGCCTACCCGAGAATGATCTTAGGGTCGCAGAGCCTACCTAAGAGTCACATTTGGTCCATAAAAATTTTCCAGCTTGATCAGAGCTGTACTTTACAAATCTGTATCTCCAAGATACAATTTATACTTTGATAGTATTCCATAAGCCATCACCAATAAGTTAGTGCATCCATAAAACAGTAACCATAAATTTCAGTGTACCTCATGTTAAAACAATAAAACAAGTTATTAAAATATAAGGAATACACTAGAGAAATCCCAATATTTATCAGAGGCATTTTTTAGTCATCAGTATGGATAACATAAAACTTATGTAATTTAATCAAATTCCAGGAACGAGATCCTATTGAAGAGAATCAGTTACTAACCAATATAATCAGACATTTAAGGTTGATACTTTAGAATCCCACTATGTTTTCATGTGCATCTAGAATAACCGTAGTGATTTGAGTCGAAAAAGAAAAAAAACGAATATTCAGGGCAATTTCCATCCATGACAATCGATCGAATTATCGAACAACTTGAGCTGAATAACTCTCAGAACTGATGCCTGTCGACTGGTCAATTTATTACCCTTCATGGTATTCACTCTATAATACCAACAATTCTTGTCCATAAATCATCTTCAGAATCATCGCTAAATATACCTTAAGGAATCGAACATGCATCCTTATAATCTTTATTTTCTTTCTACATTACAACAATATCAGGAATTGATGACGTATTTGATTCTTAGTTCATAACTATAGGGATCATATATCATACAAGTTTATTGTATTTCCAGACTCATGCAATTACTTACTAAATTCTCCGTCATTAAGGTTCCTTGGTTCATTTAGCAATTAATGCTATTCCTGTTACTTTAGAGTTTTCCAGAGTAATTCAGACTCTTCTGAGTTTCGGATACATGTTGTACTTCCGTTCAGTTCACTTTGGTCATATACTAAAATTAATTCGGTATTCGTGATTGATTTATCTCACGAATATCCACTTCTTAATATCAAATGTGCTCTATCGTTGAGATGAGTACTTCCATAATTATCATCAATCCAAACTTGAGGAGACGAACTAGCATTCAAGTGGTACATATGCCATTCAAGTACTGATATAGCACTAGCATTGTTTGTCCGGCTTAAATTGTGTTTCATAACATTAAAGAGCAGTACAACGTCCATGTTTATTTGAATTTCTTAATTAATCCAAGATATTTACTTAGTATAGACCATATGGTCATTTTGGTGCTCAATGTTTTTCCATTCATTTCAAAGCTTGAGGATATCTATTCATTCATGAACTAGGTGATATTCTTGAGTCATTTTCATTACAAGAGTATTTTGGTTATTTTACAGATCCCACGTATTTTAATCAGTTCCTTCCGTCCGATCTTATTATTTAATTCAGACTTATCATCAATTGCATTTTATACAAAAAATTCTGACAGAAGAGCACCATCGATAATTTATTCTTCAAATATTTACTCATAACTCTAAGATTTCTAGTTAAATATCTTCTCATATGTTACTAACGAATTATCAGAAATTTTCCATACAAAAATAGGATCTCAACAAGTAAATCTGTACTTTATCGAGTTAAGTACGAACCCTCAAAGTACTTTCTCATTCATGGTCAACTCGGACTATTTTTACATTTTAAGGGCATTTTTGTAATTTCTTAACCAAATAGTTTCGGTATTAACTCTTAACAAAAAATAACTATAATTTAGAGATCATATAGTTAATTGTTTTCCTGAACATTTTCTTATCTTGAAATGATTCCTTAACAGTTCTAGTGTCTTGCACAAACCCTCATAGGGTTAAAAACAGGTAATCCAAATTTTCTAAGCAAAACTAGCATTTCTTATACACATATGTAGTTTTATCAGATCAATAAGTCTTTTCAGATTTATTAATCAACTTCCATGGACAATTCTTGTCATTTTACAACATAAGAGTATTTTCATAATTTTACCCAACCATAGTATTCTCATAATTACTCATCCGAGTATCTTTAGTATTTAACCTTTGTTGATATAAAATATAAGTTACAAATCCAATGCTGATTCCTTTATCACTAATTACAAAATTTGTAATTTAATTCTAACAATCTCTTATAAAAGTCATTTGAACCATAATCAATTACTAAACCTTTTTACCGTATTCAGATCGAGTGTAGAAATTAATCAACTCCACAAAAGTGACCAACATTATCTTATTCATGCATTTACCAATGTCAACATGTTCCAAAAAGCATAAAGAGGTAGTAAAGTATTACCTCGATTTATGTGCCATACTGATCGACCATAAAAATTTCATTCAAACGCCCTCGATCTTTAATTTAACTTCCAATAATTCCTCAAATACATAATAATAAATATTTCATAAAAAACGGGGGTTTAATTTCAAAAAACGGATCGAATCAGGTGATTAATCAGTGAAAACCAACTTATCGGGTTCAAATTTGGTAAAATGGGCCCCAAAAACGGATTCAGGACGTCGAAAAATATTAGAATAGGTATACCCGATAAAAGTCAAAGGTCATTCAACGCCTGGTCAACGCCGGTCAAAGTTCTAGTCAACAGTGGTCAACACCGGTCAACGGTCATAGTCGATCGTTTTACACAAATATCACCCTAAAAGAAATTAATTACAAAATTAGCCACCTTCTATAAATATTTACAAGACTAACACCCGAATTTTACACAAATATCACCCTAACAGAAAATAATTACAAAATTAACACCCTACGCGCAGTTGCGGTTCGTGAACAGTAATACGGTGTCGGAAAATTCCTGAAAAAATTCCTAAAAATTATTTGAAGGCATTTTGAGACACTTACCAAGCTCGGTTCACAAATTTGAACGGCGAAGAGCTTGATTCCGAAACATCAAAAACTTTGACTTTTTCACCCCTCCACGCGCCGACGACGATGGAGAAACGGAGGACACTGGCCGACTCAGAACGATGCAAGGAACACGATAGTGCAGGAGGTGTCGAAAACGAATGGCCGGATCGACTAAATCGATAAAAAACCAACGAAAATTGAGTTAACACCGACGATACTTCCTACTGAAATTAACGACAAATGACGCCGATTCATAACGAAACGTTTAAGGCATTTTATTCATCAGTCGACAACGAACACGATGGTGGTTTCGGTTCGTCGATCGGAGGTCGGAGGGTGAGTAGATCGGAGTTGAAAGAAAGGTCAACGGGGGAGAAAAACTTGAAAAATGAATTCTGCAGCATGGGGAGAGAGTTTATAATTCTCTCCTAAACAAAACTGGGCAAATCAAGAGTTTAGCCACTGAATTTCCTACACTTTATAAAATGGTATTCTAACTTTGCGATTTTAGAATTTAATCATTTGTTTCTTTCAAAATACCAATTAAATTCACCACTTTATAATTTCTAAAATTTAGCCCCTAAATTGGGGTGTTACATCATCTTTAGAATATGGAACCCGTTCAAACTAAAACAAATATATATAATTCTTATTAAAATAATAATCTAATCATATAACTATAATACAAAATCGATTTTTAAACATTAAAATGCATACCTCTCTGCCAACCTTCTGATCGATTAACAGCCTGATTATTTCTAATTCATCAGGTAGATCCTGATGATTTTTCCTGTCAGTAGACCACCTATTCAAGGACAAAATTTATTATACACTGGATAAAATGATTAATATACAAAATCAGTTTTGTAATTACCTTAATAGTAGCGGAAATAAGAACGGGTTCTTCACAACAGGACATAAAAAGGGCAAACAATACCATGCCCAAGACTGCAGCAGAAGGAGACATCCGTCGATAGTATTTTTCTTGTAATCAGTCGCTTGACACATCTCCCTATACAGGAATACCAAAACTGTCGAGCCCCAACTCAGTGATCCGGCCAGATGAAAGTTACCAAGATGTCGCAACCACATACAATGAACTTGGTTGTGCGATCTGGCCGACATTAGCAACCATCCTATCAGCTGAAGTATGTATGCCTGTGCATACATTTTAACTTGATCCTATGAGGCGTCCTCGCTCAAATTCTGAAAATTTGCATCTAACCCATTTAACGTTATCCGAACACCGTTAAAATTTCGCGGGACACCTCCTAGATAATCCTAGCACAAAGTAGTCCAACTACCCTGCGCCATCCCTGAAATCACATCTCCATCCACCGGAAGCCCCAAGTGCATAGAAACATCCTCAAGCGTAATCGTGTACTCTCCGCACGGAAGATGGAATGTGTGGGTCTCCGGCCTCCACCGCTCCACTAAAGCCTCAATCAAATTTGGTTCTATCTTACAATGGCCTTCATATCTAGTTGTGTGACCGAATTTAACCTCGACTAAATACGGCCAGACATGGATAGGTATCGCTAACTTAAGGTTCCAAATAAAATGATCTAATTTATGGTCGCTCTCCTAAAATATAAATAATTACAAAAATTAATTTATAAACTAATAATCATTCATTAAATAAATAAATTATTATTAATAATTTAAATTAAATTAAAATGTAAAAATGTTACCGTATCAATAAAATGTCGAGATATATGATTTCCATCCAAACGAAGTAGACCGCCTTCCATTTTATAACTGCAAAAAAAATTAATTAAATAAAATATTAAAAAAATAAATAGTTAAATAAAATACTAAAAAATATTAAATATAATAAAATATACCTTAAAGAGCTATGAGAAAATATAATAGTATTTGAGAGAAGTGGAGAAGATTTGGTGTGATGAAAGTGATTGAAAATGGATGTATTTATAGGGAGGGAATAAGGGTGTGAACAGGCGGGGTGATTGCGAAATTAAAGCAAAGGCGCGCTTCAAGGGCACGTCTTACCCCACGTAGTGTCAAATCAACGTAAGACACATTTCAAATAATGTATCTTTCTGTAAAGAGTGTTAAATTAATAAATAAAAATAAAAGAGTATCTAACAGTTAATTAAAGTTAAAAAAGTGATTTTTCGGTGTAATTGCCCATATTTCTCCCACTATACTGAAAACAAGAAAAAGAGGTTGGTGAAAATAGCTAAGAAAATCACTTTATAGATTATGTAATGACTATACCGTCGCCATTTTTATATTACGTGGCATATAGATTCCCAGACTTCCTCCCTCTATCTATCTCTGCAGCATTTAATTATATAGATTATATATTTACCGATTTATCATTATTTATTTATTCTATACATTAACTAATTTGAATTGATTCGATTCTATTAAGTTATATATTCCACGTCGATAGTTTATTTCTTTCCTTTCCTTTTCTCCTCTTTCATATAAAATAAATTATGTTATTTTATGTTTAATTAATCTTCTCTACCCGTATAAAAAAATAAATAATTTATATTATTTTGTAATTCTTTTAAGATTTTATTTGGAGCTGTCTCTTTAGATTTAAAGAAGGTTTATTTGATTGTTTTGTTAATCTAAATATTAAAATTTTTGGTATTATCAAATTAAATATTAATAGATATTTACGACCATCAAATTAAAATTAAAGAACTCATCTTGAACTTAAAAATGAATCAATTAATTATTAAAATTTTAAATTATTCAACTCCTACTTTACGACTCAATTCAAATTTAAAATTTTCTTAAAAATCAAATTTTAATCATCATTAATTATGATCTTATTTTATTGTAGAGAGTGTACCCATTTTTTACGTCACCGCTCTTAAATATGGATGGCATGAGACTTGAACTCGACGGGTTTTAACATGATCTGATTAGATCGAAATTTTAAAAAAAAATCGGATTCAGGTCGGGTCGAGTTAGATTTTTTAAAGGTGATATTTGAATCGGGTCAGATTCAGGTTTAGGATAAAAATATCCGACCCAACCCGAATCGAAAAAAATATAATTTTACCTTATATAATTAGAAATGTTTACAATAATATTTCTCTATATATTTTTATTATTTCGGATCAGATCAAATTCAAATTTTTTTCTCAAAAAATCGGATGAGATTTAAGTTGTATGGGTTATAGATATTTTTTAGATCAAGTCGAATGAATGATGTAAAATTTTGAGATTGAGTCTCCAACCCCATGCCCATCCCTACTCTTATCACTAAAAAGAAAAGAAGTTTCAAAAGAAATAAGCTATTAAGAAAAGAAAATTAAAGTGAATAGCAGAGCCTTAGCAACACAAAAATGTTGCTCAGCTCCAAAATATCTCCACTCCCTTGTCTTCATTCTCCAGCCCCTAATCTCCCTACTGTCCTCGCCAAATCTTTACCACCGTACTCAAGAACGCTAACTGCCCCGCTGAAAGGATCTCGGCCACAGCTCACCCTTATGGTCTCATCATCGTCGTCGTCAGAAAATCAGGCGGCCGTCTTCGACATCGCATCTAAACCACATGATCAGGATGCAGCGGAGGTTGTTAGGAGGTTCTACGCAGGAATCAATGGCCGTGATCTGGCGTCGGTGGAGCCCTTAATAGCGGAGAAATGCGTGTACGAGGACCTTATCTTCCCCCGTCCATTCATTGGTCGCAAGGTAACTTAACATTGTAGCTAAGTTAACTACTCAATTTTCCATTCCATCCGTGCTCAACTGTGAGATAAATATTATAAATATCTAAGTTGTGCATAAATATGAGAGACAGAATACATCGAAAATAACCTATTGAATTGTTGTCAACTGTGATTTCTTCTAGTTTTTTTATTTTTCCGGGAGATGAAAGATTAAAGGAAATTGAATGATGGTATAGGAAATTTTAGAGTTCTTCAAGAGTTTCATGGATTCAATAAGCAAGGACCTCCAATTTGCTATTGAAGATATCTCTGCCGAGGATTCATCTGCTGTTGGAGTTACATGGCATTTAGGTAAATCCACCATCTTTTGCATTTCTTTAAATATTATCTTAGGGAATATTTCGGTTTTCCATTTCCTCATTTGATTAAATAGTTTATTACATACAATGTTGAATTTAAACAGAATGGAAAGGAAAGGTTTTTCCCTTCAGCAAAGGTTGCAGCTTTTATCGGCTAGAGATGGTGGATGGCACAAGGCAAATAGTGTAAGTGATGACTCATTTGATTTATTTTAGTAAACTCCATTTTTCTTTCCTTCCTGTAAATGCAAATTTCTTGGCTAAGAATATAGTTTCTCTATTGTTTTAACTGAAAGAAAATTAGAGACTAAATTTGTTTTGAACAGATATGGACGAGACGTTGTTGAACCTGCAATCAAACCTGGGAAGACAGCTTTGGTATGAAAATCAGCTTTCATTGATAAAACAGCCTTACTTATCCCTTTTTTTTTTTAATTATTTCTAAAATACTCATGTCCAATACTTTCCCAAAAGAATGAAACCAAATAGTACAACACTATCTCCTTCCTAAACAGGTCTGTTGTAGATAAAATGTAAACGTGGAGGTAGTTTTACAGTTACAGATAACAGTAATTATGCTTCTTGTTATGATAATGAACTGGGATAAATTTTCATTACAGGGTGCCATCAGGGCCGTAACATGGGTGCTACAACAATTTCCTCAGTTGGCAAAACAGCTATAAATATAACTAAGCTGGGGCATGAGAGAACATTCATTTTTACTACAAAGGAAGGCGAGCGGTCTACCAAATGATTCTCAGCACCTCAATTAAACTCTCAACAAGTTTACTGTATTTGTATATAGAAAATTGGCACGTGGTTTGTTACTTTGTTTCTAGTGGTGAGATATTCATTATTCAGAGCTTGCTTAGCCCTTAACAACTTTTCCCGACTTTGCATGTACCTTATATTTCAATCCCCGGATTCATATAGGTGTAACCAGCAAGCATTGAGTTACGACTTGTTATATTCTAGGGTAAATTACATGTTTAGTACCTAAATGATTAGTTTTGGTCTGATTTAATACTTAAACTTTTATTTTTTTTAAATCATACCTAAAATTTAATTTTTATTTTATTTTAGTATGGTGTTCAAAAGTTAACGTGAAGTTTTAAGAAAAAAATGAAAGTTTCGGTACTAAAATGAATAAAAATTGATACTTGAGGTTTTGAATGCATTAAGTTTTTAACAATAGGTATTAAAATAAAATAAAAATTAAATATTAGATAAGATTTAAAAAAATTAAAAATTTAGATATTAAAACGGATTAAAACTAATAATTTCAAAATATGTAGTTTACCCTATATTCTATTGGCGGAAACAAAAATATACCTAGACATGCCTTAGGTCTTGTAGGATTAGAGATTTTAGTCCAATAAAAACCATTTGGTGCGGTTGTCTGTCTCAAATTACATCAAATCTAATTAATTAAAAGATAAATTAAGAAATCAAATTAATTGGGTGTCGTTAAAAATTAACAAAATTGATAATATGATATTTTTATCATTATTTCAATAATGATAGGTGTTATCTTATGGCGTTATGTCAACGAAAATGAAATCAAAATTAAATGTTAGGTATGATTTTTTTAAAAAAAATTGAGTGATCAAAATAGAATAAAAATAATAGGTGGGACACTAAACCAAAGGTTTACCCTTAATAAAAATAACATTTGACCCGAACACAAAATATGACCATTTATGTTCGAGTCTCTTTTCTTCCCGCAATTCTCCAGAAGCTCTCTATTTTCACTCAAATCTGACTTTTCCTTTTAATTATTTGCTTTTTTGGTTCATAGCAACTTTTGTGTATTAAAAAAGTTGCAAAAGGCAAGTGGTGAAAGTAGAAAGTAAATTGATTACCTAGTTATGAAACAAGAACACTTTTGTGGAGATTGGTCTTGCTCATGTTTCGGTTTATGTTTCATATTTGAGGTAGATGGTTATATTGCCTTTATCTTTCCCCCTCATTTAACTCTGGACGTCCAAGTAGTTTATAAATGTTAATTCCGGTGTTATTTGTGTTCATCCATGCGCTTTTAACAGTTTTCATGTTTTGGCTTCCATTTCCAGGATTCTCTTGCTGATATTGTTGAGGCATTGGTGTGGATTCTGCAGAGTAAAAGTGAAGCCATAATAAGCACGACAGTAAATTTGGTGGTGAAATTGGTCAACAGTAACAGTTCAATGATGCAATTGTACTTGACAGATCTCATCATCCCTTTGTCAACATTATTATGTTCCGACAATTTAGAAGTTGCTACTTCCTCTGCCACAGCTTTGAACATGGTCCTTTCCAATCTAAGTGTTAAGAGGGAGAAACAAGTTTGGGATATAGTCAAAGAAACAAAGATTCTTATTCAAATTATTAGGATTATCTGAGAATTTCCTGGTAGCACCCGGCCAATTGAGAATTTTCGAGAGATGGCTTCTCTATTGTATACAATATTGTGGCAGTGGCCTCAATCTCGTTATTTCGTGTGGAATGATACTATTTTGATCAAAGTTTTAGAAGATTGTTTTACTAAATCTCATCTATCTACAAAAGTTGCAGTGTTGAAATTGTATTCTGCATTAGGTAATGAATCATCTGTTAACTTACTAGTTTTTATCCCTCAATTTCTGGATTGAACAATTTCATATCTCTTTGTTACAGCGCTATGCAATAAAGTAGTCAAGGAGCTTCTGGAAAACGGAGAAACAATTCTAACAATGATGGTTTCTTGCATGGATGGTTCAGAGCCCCTGGTGGTTAGGATAGAGGGGTTTAGATTTGCCCAGCATTTGGCAGTAATGGTTATAATTTGTTTTCTTTCACATATATCCTCAACAAATGTGTTCTATTGTTGTTTGTGTAATCTTTTACATTCATTACTTAGGCAGATGAACAGAGATGTGTGAAATGACAAGCTTACGTTCTGGGTCTCTAATTAAAGCCATTATTGGAGGCATGAGAGTATGGAGGTTGGGCACCGGAAAGGGTGCAAATGAGATGATGTCTTTGCTAGATGAGGCTTGTAGGTTGGCTCTAATTAGTCGCTGGCCGGGAGAACATCACTCTCACTTTTGGGAGCAAGGGATTGACAAAGTCTACTTGAAAATTTTGACAAACAAACAGTGAAGCATCCTTTGTCACCTCAGGAACTAATGTCAGTTTCTCAGGAAGGCCTTGATACTAATTTTCTTCTTGCACTAAGGCCATACCTCTGGGAGATTTTTGGATGGCTTGCTGTGCACTGTGCAAAAGATTTTAGACCAAGAACAGATATAAATGAGCTCTATATTGACATGCTTATCATGTGTGCATGGTGATTTTCCTCTTCATCAGTAACTCCTGTTTTGCCTACCCAGTTCATGTGCATTTCATGTTTTTGTTGATATGTATTTTAATTCTTTGTTATACTGTGGTGTTCTTTTCTTTTTCTTTTGGTTTTTTAGCCACCCAGATTTTCTCATTACCTTTGCTGATATTTTTCTGATAGCTTGTCTTTTGTAGAAGCAATTTGCAAAGGGTGCCAAATTTGTGAAAATGATGATGCCTCTAGAAGCGAGGCATCATCTAGAGCAGTTTTAGCGATGATGCATTCTAGCAGCACATATATTGCGTCAAAAGAAAGGCTCATCCTTTCTGGTGTTCTAGAGCTGAAGGGAAATGAGTGTCTGAGACGCTTGCTGAGTTTTCTAGATTATGCATCATCAGCAAACAACTTCTGGTCGCCAAACATTCCTAAAACTGTTTTTGAATTGATTGGTTTGATTTGTTAATTTGAATTGTCACAATATCAAAAAAAAAATGTTATTAGAGGTGATGGGATGAAGACACTAGTGGCTTCTATAAGAAGTTGCTTGAGCAATCAATGTAATAAGAGGAGAATCTTTTCCCTTCATTTCTATAATAATGTGTTTTATGAGAGGGCCTGTTGCTGGATGACTGCTGAATAGTGGGAAGGAAAAGACACTCTTTTATTTTACAGTTTGTCGGGACTAGCTGAGTTGGTACAGCATTTCTCTGAGATAGATCATACTCATATCGAACCTCATTTAATAAAGACAGTACAAGAAGTCTTGGATAATGTATCTGCGCTGGGCCAAGGTTGTTGGCTGCAAATATTTTTAGTTATTTTGGTGTTTGTGGTTTTCCCGATAAACATGACAAAGGCTTTGGGAAAGCACTTCAAGACAAGGAGCATACTCTGCAATACTTTTTCACAAATGGTGAGTCTGTCAGTGTTCATAAAATTATTCTTGCAGTCCGTTGTCCATCATTGCTACCCCCTGAGCAATTTCCTCAAGAGTGCAAAAATCAACTGATAATGTTTTAGTAAGAGATATTCCAAAGAAGCTCACCTCAAAGATGCAGAAAGAAGTCCGTTTGTCTGCTCGTGTTGATCAGCAGGCACTACTGAAGTTTTTGGACTATGTTTACTTTGATTATCTTGAAGCAGGAGAGGAGCTTGCAAGGAAGTTGAAAACTCTGGCTAAATCTTGTAACATGCAACCGTTATTCCTAATGCTTTGCTGAAAGATACCTAAGTGGGGTACTCCTATTCCGAGCACTGATCTAATTGATGCTCTTGGTCCATTTGGGTTCCAATTCACGTGAGTCTCTCCGTAGTCCCTGCCCCTCTTTTTGCTTGGTCATACCCTGATGCATTATGTCAGTAGAATAGTCTCCTTTTCCAATCTCAATTTTTCATCTGATGTAGCAGCTTCATTGCAGATAGCATTTTGAAAGTATACTTACAAAAGATATGCTGATCAACTGTTAATTTGCTCCTTCTGTTCATTTATGTTTATGTAGTGTGAAGTTTTTATATTCTTGTTTCAGGGATATAATCTTGGAAGCTAAAGAGACAGATGAAATGTCCTGGGCATGCAGTTTTTGCTCTCTATTGGTTCCGCACATACATGCTCACAAAATCATACCGCAGTCGAGGTGTAAATATCTACAAGCTTTGTTTCTATCTGGAATGCAGGAAAGGTGCGCAGAAACCACTTTTCTCTTCCTTTTTACACTTTGAAGTTCTAATTTTTTGTCATTCCTTGGCATGATAATTGATGAAAGGTGTTTTTTATATATTAACAATAATCCATTGGCCTGGTTGCCAATATTGTTGCTATGAAAACATCAGACAGGTTGAAAACCTCGAAATATCATGACACCTTTTCTGTTGGTTTAACTAAAATTAGGCAAATCTCTATATTCTATATTGGTCAATTAGTATTTTACTTGGACTAGTTTGAACGTATGTTGGCGTCTTCAATGTTGATTATGTGACAAATGGGTTGACATTCAACCAAATGTCAAGGAATTGGACTTATTATTATTATTATGGTATAAAAGAGGCCAATGGTCCTGAATATGACAACTAAGCAATCTAAGGTAACTGACACCCACTACATCTGTCTGCTAGGAGAAGAGATTTCAAGCCACAAAGAGCTTGATGATGAATTTTTTATCCTGCTGCATCTGAAATGCTTTCATTATAAAGTCAGTCGGCAATATAATTTTTCTTGGAATGTGGGAAAGCTTTGGAGTCCTGGCATCAAGGAGTTCTTTCATCGCCTGGATGATGGAAGAAGTGGGTGTTGAGGTGGGGTGTTCTGCTTGATTAAGAGCATAGAACTTAACAAATCAGATTGAATCTCTATTCTTTCGAATTGCATATTCTTTGCAACTTCTGTCTCTTGATAGATTGGCCAAAGTTCTAACAAGGTTAGTGGACAATCGTGTAATAAGCCAGCAAATCCAATCATTCAGTTTTTCCATTCTCTTCCGAATGCACCTCCTGTTCGTGCAGCTTCCATGAACATTTAGCTTAAGCAATCTGGTTTGTCCCGATTTAGAAGAACTTCAGGAATTTTGCTAACAGAGAATGTAAGCCATTCTTTGACCACTTCAACAATGTTGTCCCATTTGACTAAGGATGAGATTCTGAATTATCATACATTCATATTTAGATAGTTCAAAGACATCAATTTCCTGCTAAATGGCATTTCTCTTTCATTGGAGTTTCTAATAATCCAGGAACCGTGTCCTGTCCTTTTATACCCTAACTCTTCCACTCTCGCAGTTTCTTTATCCTAACTTTTCAATTCTCAATCATCAGAATCGTCATGTAACTTTGGATGTTTCAATCATTCTATTCCTGATTGCTTTGTGTGGTAGTGTATTGACTACTTTGATTCACATTAATTCTTCTACCGTGTTTTAATGTATTTTTTTTTTCTGAAACAGGAGATGATTTGTGTGCCTTCATTTTAGTTTTGGTTCTTGGTATTTTTGTTTTTCTCTGGTTTATGTTCACTGCAAAGATTCAATTTGGTTGCAGCCATTCACAAAGCATAAAGGTTCCTGTGAGTTGGGAAGCATTAATCAAGTTAGTTCGATTGATCTATAGTCATGAGCTACCTAATCCTCCCTTTGGACGTGTGTGGGACAATATGGAAACTGAGGAAAGGCTATATGAGTTGAAACCTTATGTAGAACTGTACCGGCTGGCTGAATTTTGGAAGATGTTCAAGAAGACTTCTTCACAACTATTACATCTTGCTTGGATTCTGATAGAAATTCAGCTGTTGAAGTTATAAAACTTCCATATGGTTTCTCTCTGTGGAAGCTAGCGGAGGTAGCGGCAGATTACATGGCCCCCCTTTATCCTAAACTCCAAGACTCCGGTGTTCTTGAACAACTTGATGATTTGCTAATTGAGTTGGTTCGTGATGCTTCTGTGAGGCTGCTCTCAAGAGCGGCAGTCGATGATATCATATCTATAATATATGAAGCTGATTAGTGAACGTTATTGTTAGAGTAAGCGGTGTTGAAACCATCTCTCTCATACTTCCAGTATCCTTTGATGAGAGACTAGATAAGAACATGCTCTTCGTGTAGAGTTTACATGCATTATTTTGACAATCTATATTTTACCTAGGACGTCCTGGTCATACTACATACCGGACACTAGTTGTGTCCAAGTTTGGCCAGTCCCCGAGTGAACAGAACTGTTCAACTGTGAATTAAGAAGTTTTAGTTAGGATTGATATACATATGATATGATGAAATGAACGAATAACTTTTAAGGATGTGATTCATTTTGTAGTGTCCAAAGTGATCCGTTTGGTAGTTAGCTCTTTAGCATTTGCCATACATTGTCTTTATGGAGTCGCCTGTAAATTGTCTTGAACATTTTGCTTCAAATAATAGATGGCTTCATGTTTTGAAGCAGTGTAACACATTATACACATTTCCCCCCGAGTTTCTGCTAATTTGTACCGTTGCTTTCTCCATAGAAACATCTTTGTTGTTCTAGTATCGGTAAGACTTAAAACTCGATATGACTTATGAATTGTAACTTTTTTCTTTGATTTTAATAGCTAAACTACTATTTCATCTTATTGTATCCTGCTTTAGAATTTAAACCACCATTATTTTTAAAAACCAGATATGGCCCATGTTATTGATCGATCACTAACATCAGAAAGATAACATTAAAGATTATCAAGAAATTTACACCAACACTAAAACAATGCACAAGAAAAGACTGCCTTCCTTCCAATAAGAAGAAACTACCAATATTAAAGCTAACCCACCATTATAACTGGACTGACAAAGCAACAATATCACACCCTGCATGCTAGCTGGCATTATTTGATTCTTTATCCAGTGTCTGCTACATTGCACAGCGATTGTTCCGACAGTCGATCCATCCCACCTCCTTTAAACAAAAATATAAGTCGGGACACTAAACCACCTACACACTAACCAACTACAATCCCATACACAAGTTCTAACAAAATAGTCTCCAATCTATGGAAAGAGCCTCAGAAGGAAAATTCCTGCAAGGTTCTATCATAAATACACATTGCTAGGCCCACTTAAAAGTACCGCAAAAGAAAAAAAGCAGAAGCATGTTATTATTAAAGATTAAATCACAACTACTAAAACTAAAATAGAACCATAACTTATGTATCCTTAGAGCTTCACCTGAACAACTCTGGGTGCTCCTTCATAGCCATCAGCCACACATGGAAAGGTGTAATCTAATTGCGTTGCTTATAGCCCAAGGCATCACTTCGCTATGGCTGTCCAAATGTGTGTGAATTTAAGCTTGTCCCACTAATTTATCATGACTGCCCTACAAGCATAGACCGCTGAGAGAGATCCCATATCAGCTTTTTCTGCTGCTCATTAATGTGTGGTAGACACGCATGTAACAGATCGATTGGCATTTCTCTCTTAATTGCTTTTGCAGCATCTGATTCATCAGTTACCATATTTGGTTTGACCTGCATACGCAAGGACTGCATCACTGTATCGAATTTGTTTATCAAATACTTGGTAAGAAGGTTAAAGAATTCATCAAAAGAGGCCTTCCAAGGTGACTGATTGCTTATATTGTAATAAACACCAGCTCTAAAATCGGTCACGAGTTTTGTTGCTCTATCAAGAACACACTTCAAAATAAAAGATGCCCCATCTCCCGCAGGACTTCCAAGAGGACGAAGAGGAGGCTGCTCTGAGGAACAAACCACAGCTGCAAGACAGAAAGTGCAGAAAGATCCATCTCATGAATACACAAGGACACAACCTTTGCAAAGTTAGTAGTAGTTTCTGCTGCTCCTGGATCAGAAGGACTCCAAAAAAGAACCTTAAATGACGGAAAATGGCCATGCAGACAACCCACATGAGCTCGCCATCTGAAAGAGAAGCTGAAGGCACATTGCAAGCAGCTTCAGGCCTTTGGGAAGGGACGCTATCCGCAAAAAGACAAGATCATCCTTCTGAGCAAGCTCATCTGTGTGGCCATTCTTGCCAAGAGGGTCAACCAATTGAAATGATGCAGCCAACCCTTCCAACAAAACCTGTCGTCTTTGTCTCAGCTGTGCTCCACCATCCTGTAACTGGTTGAACTGTAAAAACCGATCAATATCATCTACATCAAGAAGGCATAGACCATCCTCAATTGTAACTCTGGCAGCAAGCATTCGTTCTTGTTCTAGGGGCATATCAGAAGCTAACTGGGCATTGTTGTTGACAGCAGATTAATTTGGAGGGTCAACTTCCGAAAGAGGACGAGGCCTCTGAATTGAAGAGAAAGGAACCCTCCCAAGAGTATCAACCTGAAGAAAAGCATATGGCTCAGCATTTGCACGTGCTCTGGTCAGAAGATCCCTTATTAGATGATTTGGGCAGAAATTATGTCTCAACTTTGCCCCAGCAGACTTTCTTGCAAGGCAAGCCTGGTGGTAATAATCATCCACATAGGGGTCGTTACTGTGAGTTGCAGCAAGTTGCATTCTGAGAATGCCTTCAATCTCATCAGGTGACATGTATTTGGATCTAAAGTGAGGCCATCCAATATCAAAGCCCTGCTGAGAAAATCGAGGGTTTTGCCTACCTTTCTGAGATGATTTAGGTCTGTGATCTCTCAAATCACCAGTACAGCTTCAAATCGGTTCATTAGAGGTGGGACAGAGAATGATGAGGATTAAATAGTTGCGACTGAATCCCTGACAAACGGTTAAATGATGGCTGAACAGGGTGCTGCAGTCTCTGCTGGTGCTCCTGCATCTGTGGCATTAATTGAGGTGGAATTAAACCATTTTGATGAGATAACTGTTGCTGCAAAATATTGTTCGAAATACTAGAACTATCTCCGCCATATAATTTGGGCTGGCTTCCCAATTGATCTGAGGCACAGTTATTGGCAGACACACCAGGAATCAATTGAGCTATGTTCCCACCAGACCCATGATGCAAACCTGGAATTTGAGGCTGAGAATTAGAGAAGGTGGAGAGATTTGGTGAAGACATCATCTGCGATCCACGAACCATATATGGTATATTCAGTTGGCCAGAATGTTGATTTGGTGAAGCTTGAGGAGATCTTCCACAAGGGGGTGGGTATGAAGTGTTAACAGATTTTGGAACTAGAATTGGTTCACTAGAGAAATGTAGATGTTGTTGTTGTGGCTGCTTCTGCTGTGGCTCGGGGTAAGAGGATGTCCTGAGGAGATGCTTTGGGTCCAAATTGGGCAATGGTTGGGATGACCAGTGTTTGCCTGCAGGAATACTTTCAGTTTCAAGAGCCTGCTGGTCAAGCCAGTAAGGAAGTTCCTCCCCATGTGCCCACTCAGCGACAGACGAACCTTAAAGGGGAACACGGTCAGAACAATGAAAAATATGTCGATACAAATATAGGATCATATGTAAATGCGTCAATGTTTTGTCCATTAAGTTTCTGAATTCACTTTGATGATGTAGGGTCCTTGTGCTTAAGATCTATGTTGCTCGGACTCTACATTTTTCACTAAGTACTACTTTGATGATGTAAGGTCCTTGTGCTTAAGATCTATGTTTCTCGGACTCTACATTTTTCTCTAAGTAGCCGTGTCTGACACTTGGATGTGGGGATATGACCTCTAAGGATCCTCCAAATACACAGAAAAACTTAGAAAAATCTAGCCATACCCATGTCCCACACCGCACCTGAGTCGGAGTAACATAGCTTAAGAACAGCATATAATAAAATCCAAAACAATAGCAAATGGAATTTTGACAGCTGGACTAAGGTAAGCATCATCAAAATGGATTTCCACATGTAAAATGATATGTTATTAAAAGAAGAAAATGTTTTGCTTCATTGAATCAGTGACCAATTATTATGTCTCATACAACAAGAACAACTTCATGCCATGGCACAAAGGATATTCAGAACTTCAAAGATATCAATAAAACTCACATCTAGATGCGTAAGGTTAAATTTATGCAAAATTGCCTGATTTAGTTATCACAAGAAAAAAAACAAAATAAAAAAGACGCAAGGGAAAAACAAAGCAAGTGTAATGCACTACTCGCAACAGTGTCACAGTAAAGGCATGTCCACAGCACCTAAGCATTTATACTCTTAACAGTCGTATAGGAATTTTATCAAATGTTACAAACAATGAACTTCCACCAAATAATTCAATCATAATCCTGATAAAATTAAGGCATGTTCTATAATTTTTTTTCTGTAGCGACGAAATCATTAGCAACCAAAAACTCTACGAAAACTGTTAACTCAATCTAATCAATTGACATATATTCCATAACATAATTTCTTCTCAAAGCACAAGATAGTTTTCCTAATGTTGAACTTCTCCATTAATACACTAGAAGCATGAGTGTACACTACGCATTTCAAACAGGCTAAAAGATGCTCATGTCAAAGTTCAACAATCAGCATTGATAAATTGACACTATATAAAACACATCATAAGTTTCTACAATAAACAAATCCACAAAATATGGACCTCAAAAACATCAATCATCACTGCCTGATAGAACTAGTAAGATAAAAAACTCACTTTCTCGGGATCCTCTACCACCAATTATCCCTGAGTCTCTTGGTCTACTAACAGAGGTGTTTAACTGCAACAAAACCACAAGCTGCCATCAGCAAATACTACACCTCCAATGGTTAGCCAGAAGTAACCACCAAGAAACATATTCGCCAGTAAATGCCACTGGTGAATCTTCATTTTAAGAAATGTTAAGGAAAAAATACGTATTTTGTCCTTCATGGCTCTCTTGTAGGGCAAAGATTTGATACAGGCACTAGCAAGCAAGAATATGTAATTTAAAAGGCGATTATCTTTTCTAATTAATTATACAAAAATTAAGCCAATACCAAGGGATGTTAAGGTTCATTCTGAAAGTAGATTAATACTAGTGTCCTTACTTGACAGAATTACAATAAAAGTTTGGAGGATCGATCATATTGTAACACTGTCTGAAGAGTTCGGATGGATCTGGTAAAACATTTCTAGTGTATCTTAAGAAACCAGAATGATATGCACTAAAAAATGAGGGGTGATTTGATGAAACATCGACACTTCTAGTGTATCTTATGCGAATAAGGTCTCAAACCAACAGTAAATCTGGTTCAAGGGCATTTTCACCAACCTCTAAATATTTAATAACCATTTTATAATATCAGAAAATTTGAATGGCTAATTTATAATATTTTAAACTCAAATACCCTAATTAATAACTTACGTACGGACTATTCAAAAAGTTTATCCTAAATTTAATTGAGTAATTCAAATAATTTTTTATTATTTAATATTATTAATAGTGCAAGAGTGATAATTGTAATAGTGTATTACGGTGAACTTTTTGATTCGGACGTAGAATCGATGTTCATGGTTGTTAATGACATTAAGATTTGAGACCAGGCTCGAGGACATGAGTTCAGGAGAAAACAACAAAGGCTCAAGTTTTCTTTGGTCTCATTTGAAAGAGGGATGAGAGAGATTATTTTCAGTGGATTGAAAGATGGTCAAAAGTAGAATCCGTAAATAAACTATTATGAGATTTGCTTTGTCAAAATATCTTCATATGCCCTTACTAGTCAACATAATTGACAACTTAAATGGAGGGATATACTTACAATATTCTTTAAAATTATATGATTGAAAAGTGGTTGATGTCGTGAGATTTCGATATTTGTCCCCATAACCAATTTGGAGAATCTACTCATAACCATTTGCTTGCAAAGATATTCTCTCTATTTCTCTTAAGAGGAGACCTTTTTTCTCTCTCTTTAATTTCGAGTTCAGGTTTGAAGTTTAACAAATGTAAAATTATAAAGGATCGAAAATGATCCAAGTTCAGGTTGTCCTAAAAGGTGTTACTTGTTTGCATTAATGAGTATTGAAAATGTACTTTGCATTAATGAGCATTGAAAATGTACAGTTAAATTAAAGGTATTTTGAATCTCAAATCCAATAGATTATAACACACTACAGTGTGAACCTTTCGTCCAAGTTATTTACTAGTTTGCTGGCAGACAAAAACTTCTCTAAAGACTCTTGAACGACTAAACTGTTAAACCAAAAAAGCGAGTCAATTAGCGTTTAAAATAACAAATTTTCATTATTTTGGTCAAAGACAATAGCAACATTATAATGCATCCTTCTAAAATATGATTTATCGGTGATTTCCCAATATCAAGATTTTAAAGTAATAGGACATTGTACACAACAATATTAATCAAGTCTTTACGCCTCTTAAATAGAGAATAAAACAATTTTTCCAAAACAAAATTAGGTAAATTATTTCTTGTTGAAAGAGGAGGAAAACCAGATCTATATCGT
Source organism: Hibiscus syriacus (assembly GCF_006381635.1). NCBI lineage: Eukaryota > Viridiplantae > Streptophyta > Magnoliopsida > Malvales > Malvaceae > Hibiscus > Hibiscus syriacus. The sequence continues at coordinate 959,196 of NW_024062759.1, read as the reverse complement.
GTGGCATTGCCATCTAAGATCCACTTCACCTTTGTTTTTCCACATTAATTTTCCACACAAAAATCCTTTGACAATTAACTAACAAAAACATCCATAACAATTATAATAAGTCGAAAGAAAAAGTAGAAGCATATGGAGGTCAAAAACATGAACAAAACACGTCTATTGGGAATACAAACATCACAAAGGCTTAAAACACCACGGAACAAAACAGAACAATTCTTGTGTCCATTGTAGACACAATAATAGATGGGTTGAGGTGACGGCACCCACCCAACAGACCAACAGCAAAAATAACACTAGAAATTAACTTATAGCAGCAGCAGAAAATGGATAATCTAACCTCTCCTCAACAATTTATTATGGTAGCTGCTTATAGCTTGTCCTCGTAATCGGAAAGTGGGGTCATCTGCTCCTTCAAACCCTTCCTCTTACGGATATCAGCAACATGGGCTGCTGCCTGTGAACCAGGCTCCAATGGATCCGATGACATCATATCCCAGTGATCAAACACACACTGTGGGAAAGCCTGTCCTGATGTTGCAGCCCTCAGAGTGCTAGAGAACCCGAAAGACTCGATAACAGGGAGGTAAGCTTTGATGTTGTATAGCGGAGTACCAGGCCTCTGCATCTCCTCAAAGACGTGTCCTCGCTTCTGGTTAAGAACACTGTAAATACCACCAAGTGCCTGCTCCGGGGCTTGGATTTCCACTAAGTAAACCGGCTCAAGCAACCTTGGCTTGGCAGTCAGCTGAGATGCATAGAAAACCCTCCTGGCTGTTGGAATGATCTGACCACCACCTCTATGGATAGCATCAGTGTGGAGAACCACATCACAAACTTCAAAGCATATACCCCTCATGTTCTCTTCAGCCAATGCACCTTCCTTTGATGCCCACTGGAACCCAGCAACTACTGAATCCTTAATTTCATTCAGGTACTGAACTCCCTTACACATATCAACTACCATGTTAGGACCAGTGGTTTCAGGGCCAAAACACCATATCTTCTTGGCAAGATCTTTGTCCCAACCATACTCCTCAGCCAAAATTTTAGAACGATTCTTGGGATCATCTCTTGGGCCAATACGCCCATCGTCAATGGCTTCAGCCAATCCTTCCTCCAGAGGACGAGCTTCCATGTACAAACGGTTGTGCTTGTTAGGAGACTTGCTCATCACTGTCCTGCAAGACCTCTCTAGGACAGTCTCACGAAATGACACAACAGGGTCCGACTTAATGATCTCAGCACCACCCATAAAATCTTCTTGCAAATCTTTAAGACAGATTTCAAGGTGGAGTTCTCCAGCACCAGCAACAATGTGCTCTCCTGACTCTTCAATGGAACACAGAACCATAGGATCGGACTTTGCCAAACGCTTCAGCCCTTCAACAAGTTTGGGAAGATCAGATGCAACCTTGCACTGAACGGCAACACGGACAACAGGGGAGACTGAGAACTTCATGGCACGAATTGGGTGAGCATCAACTTCCTTCTCATTAGTCAAAGTAGCATTCTTCGTGATAAACTGATCCAACCCGACCAAAGCCACTGTGTTACCACAAGGCACATCCTCAACAGTTTCCTGTTTCTTTCCCATCCAAATAACAGTCCTCTGTACACTCTTGACATACAAATCTTTCTTCTCACCAGGTACATAGTTTGGACCCATAATCCTGACCTTCAAACCAGTTGAAACTTTGCCAGAGAAGACACGGCCAAAGGCAAAGAACCTACCTTTATCAGAAGCAGGAATCATCTTAGAAACATAGAGCATAAGAGGACCCTCAGGATCACAGTTCCTGATAGCATTGGCATAGACATCATCAAGTGGACCCTCATATAAGTTCTCAACGCGATATCTCTGAGCCTTGCTTGGAGAGGGAAGGTGAAAGATCATCATTTCCAGTAGAGCACTGCTTGCCGGAAGCCAAGTCTGCATTACACGCTTCATTAGGGCCTTCCCCATCAAGTCCTTCTCATCAGACTTCATGGTAACATTAAGTTTTTGCAACATGGGCCAGAGCTTATCCTTCTGGTCATTCATACAGGTGTTGATTATCTGCTTGATGGGCTCATAACAGAATTGAACAAACCCCCGTTTGCAGGTAGCAGTGCCAGTGTTTTTGGTGGTCCACTTCTTGGTAGCTGGGTCAAAAAAGTTCTCGCCCCAAAGTCTTTCCATCATTTTTGACTCATCAACTCCAAACTTTGAGGCATACATTTTGGCAAAATTGGTCAAGGTAAAAGCCCAACCATGCAAACCAGCAGAGAAAGCAACAGTTCCCTTCTCAGGGTAGACTTGAACATCACCAAGAAGAGGATCTTCATAGGTAGCCATGATGACATTAGCATTTTCAATCACCCTTTGGAATGTTTGGTAAGCTTCCTCACCATCAACCTGGAGCTCAAGGAAGCACCTGTCCATCTTGTTAACAGTCAAGACAGGCCTGATTCTTTCACCAAGAGCCTGTCTGAGGACAGTCTCTGTTTGCACACAGACACCTTCAATACAGTCAACAACAACAAGGGCACCATCGGTGATACGAAGAGCAGCTGTGACCTCAGATGAAAAGTCAACGTGACCGGGGGAATCTATAAGATTGATGAGATACTCATTCCCTTGTCTCTCTCCTTTGTAGCTCTTCAAAGAGTCCTCGGTCATTTCATAATACAGAGAGATACCAGTAGATTTGATTGTAATACCACGCTCAGCCTCATCAGCACGGGTATCTGTCATACGAACATCACCAGCAACTTCTTGTGCAATAATTCCAGCAGCAGCAACAAGAGAATCAGTAAGAGTTGATTTCCCTGTACATCAAAAACTAGATGAGAACCAATGCCAACACTTTAAAGAGGGCCAAATAATTTGTGAAACTGAACGATCATCAACACCTGAAGAGTTATTGCAGTGAAATGATTTTCAATCTGAGACTAACCTAGCTAGCATAAGTTTCATACAGGTTTCATTTTCATATTACAAATAGATTACCAATTAAATCCAACACGGATTAAACATTATAAAACAAACCCATAAACACCAATAAATTGAAGTACAAAATAGTCAAACGAGCTATAATAATTTTGAAGTCGTGCAAACAGGAATGGAAATAGCTTACCGTGGTCCACATGGGCAATAACAGACATGTTACGGATGTTGTGCTTTCGGTCCATAATGACCCGAAGCTCCTCAGCTGTAAACTTCACCTGTAACAAATCCAACATCATCTCAAATCAAATGGAACTCACACAAAAAAATAGAAAGGAAACCAAACATAAAAATCACCAAAAAAACTCCTCAGTCAACTTACCATCTTGGCTTGTTTTTAGAAAATAAAGAATCAAAACCTGCGCAGCGAACAAAGCACATAAGTTCTCCTAATCCAAATACATTCAAAGTGCAAACAAAAGAAGCTTAATCTCAATACACAACTCCATCCATAAAAAAAGTAGAATATTCTGAGATCTGAAATCATAATGCCTATCTATAGATGATAAAAAAAATTCTCAGCTACATATTTTAGAGCTACGTAACTACATGATTTACTTAGTAAACAGAATCATATTCCATCTAACATCGAAGAAATCAAAATCAAAATCAGGATCTAAGATCAGAACAAAAAGAAATGATAACACATGGACCTAAACGTAAATAGATCTTAATTACATGTGAAAGAAGAAAAGAGAGAACCTCAGAGAGAGGCGGCAATAGATAGAAAGAGGAAGTTATTGATACACAGACTCTCTCAAAATGAGGGGAATGAGTGTAAGCGAAAGATATATGCTCGGCTCGGCTAGGGTTTATCTCTTTTTCGGTTTTGGGCTTTGGTTTCGTGGGCTTTTTAATGCTGGTATACGTTAGTGGTACACAGCATCTAAAACATATCTTTGACTTTTGAAAGGGGATAAAATAACGTTTAGTCCTTAAACTTACCGTTATTCTCAATTTAATCTTTACTTTTTTTTGTCTGCATTAATCTTAAGTTTGATAATTCCTCTCTTTTATTTTTTTAAGGATTTTTACTTGAAAATTATGTCATGTGATACAATCAAATGCCATGTCATCAAAACATTATTCAAATTTAAAGATTAATGTGGATAAAAAGAGTATAGACATCATGTTGTAAAAATTTATTTAGGGGTTGTTTGATAAAATAAAATGATTAAGCGCTGAATGATTCAATGGCCTGAATGATTCAAAGGCTCTGTATGAATTGGCTCTGAATGTGACATGTTGTTTAATAATGGTTCTGAATGTACAATCTAAATTATGAATATTTTCTTTTTTACCTTCATAATGATTTATTATATTATAAGATATGATTGTTTAATAAGACAACATGTGAAAAAATAGGTATTATGGTAAAATACCAGGTGCTTAATGATTCAAAATGTACTTTAATGCTGAATCATTCAGCAGTGTTTTATTGTTTCATTCAGCATAGTCTTCATTCAGAGGTGAGAATCAAACACGCTGAATGTTGAACGGTTCAGCGTTGAATGGTTCCATTCAGTAGTAAACAAACAGCCCCTTACTCTCATTTTTTTGATAAATTTTAAGTATAAAGGCTAAACTTCCCATTACTTCAATCTTAAAAATAAGAGAAAATTATGTTTATATTACTTCAAATTACGTTTTTTTAATATTACATCAGTAACAATATTAATCTAACTAATCCTTAAACACAACAGAGCGTTTGAATCAAGGAAAAGATTATTTCCAAAGGAATAATTTTTTTCCAGAATCGTATACCTACGTTTGGCTCAAAAGCATTCCCATTAGGAGGTAATGAAATATCACCAACGATGCTTTTTTCACCTTGAATTCATGGGAATCTCATCCCCTTTTTTTAGATATTAGACAATTCCCTCCCATTTGAACAATAATATCCCTAAATAATATAATTATTTCAAAACAATCTTTCCTTTTTGTATATAATTACACGAGTATAAATATATTTTATTTATTTTTTAATGATTTATAAATTTTTTAATACTTATTATAAAATAATATGATGCATATAAAATAAAAATATATCATTTTATTTTATTTATTTTATTTTGATTATTTTTAAGTATGTCTTCAATTCAAATTTTATTTTTTATTTTGTTGTATAAATTTTATTACATGTATTGTTTAGGATTAATTTTTAAAATGTTTTCATATTATATTTTTTAATATTTTCTATTAAGTTTGTCATATAATTTGATATGATGTTTTATTTTTCAACTCATACGTGTAGTAAAAATAAAAAAATGTAGTAATTAATACATACTTTGTAATATCCCAAAATCTGGGCTAATGACTAAAATATAAATTTTGAAACTTTGGGGTTTGATTTTGAAATATTTAAAAGTTCAAGAACTAAATTAGAACATTTAGAGGATGATTGTTGGTAATTATTAAATTAAGTAAAGGGTAAAATGGTGTTGAACTATGTTTCGATATAACAATTTAAGGCAAAATGGTTTTTGGACTTGAATTGAATTTACAAAATGGTTTTTGGACTTGAATTGAATTTACAAAATGTTTTCTTGTTTACTTATTTTATCCTTTTGTAAAGGGGAAAGGTTCTAGCTTATCCCGTGTAAAAGCTAGGGAAAGGTTCTAGTTTAGCCCGGAAAAACTAGGGAGTTTGTAAGGTTACTCTTTATCCTCAAAAGAAAGAACAAATTAGTGAATTTGTTGGAAAATCCTTGGTGAGGAGCTAAGGTAGTGGACGTAGACTTTGTTTGAGAAAGTCGAACCACTATAAATCGCTGTGCAATTCTCTATCTTTCAATCTCCTTACTCCCTAAACACAAAACCGTTCCGACCCCTCTTTGTAAATCGTTCCGGTTGTCGTTTCGAGCTTCCGAAAATCCTAACAATTGGCATCAGAGCCTAACTCGTTAAGAAGGTTTAACCACCTTGAGACGATCCTAGAAGAAGCTCTATCAATTCCCGACGCAACCGACAAAGAAATGACTTTTTCCTCCGGTGCTTATTATCTTGAAGAATATCCTATTATGGATTCACAACCGGTCAACAAGCCACCCTTCTTCAATGGAGCAAATTATGCACATTGGAAGAATAAGATGATGTACTTCATTCAATCATACAATCTAGGAGCTTGGTACTCAATCATGGACGGTTACTCCTTTCCACCCGGCAAGTACAACGATTGGAGTAGAGAAGAGCAGAAAAATTTTCAGCTTAATTCTAAGGCTATACATATTCTATTTTGTGCTTTAGGCCCAAATGAATATGGAAGAGTCTCATCTTGTTCCAATGCCAAAGAGATTTGGGATAAGCTCCAAGTCACTCATGAAGGAACCGACGAAGTGAGGGAATCAAAGAAAAGTCTTCTCAACCATAGCTACGAGAACTTCAAGATGAAACCCGATGAAGACATCAAAGCTATGACGGATAGATTCTCTATGATTGTCAACGGTCTCAATGGATATGGAGAAGTAATCCCAAATGAGAAGCTTGTGAGGAAGATGATTTACTCTCTTCCAAAGGAGTGGCAATCAAAGAAGACGGCCATTATCGAAGCAAGAAACCTAAAGTCTCTCACTCTCGACGAGCTGATTGGTTCCCTTCTCACTCATGAGATGATGGTGAAGGAAGATGAAGAAAGGGAAGAGAAGAAAAACAAGAAGAAGAAGAATGAGGACGTAGGCATCAATGAAAGCTATCAAGATTCAAGTGATGAGGTTGATGAAGACGATGATGAACAAAAAGAAGAAATGGTCAAGCTCTTGAAGGAACTCAAGAGATTCATGATTTCCAAGGAAGTGAAACATGAATCAACCAAGAAGAAGAGTCCCCCGGTATGTTTCGATTGTCAAAGAAAGGGGCATGTCATGTATGAATGTCCTCTTCTAAAGAAAAAGGGGAAGAAGACATTTGTTGCATCTTGGAGTGATGAAGATGATTCCAATGATGAAGATGAAGTAGTCAACCTATGCCTCATAGCCACTCATGAAGAAGTTGAGGTATCTTCTAACTCAAATGAATTTAATTCATTTACTTTTGATGAGTTACAAGATGCTTATAATAGATTGTATTTGGGATTTGAGACCATGAATTCCAAATATACGAAATTAATTTCAAAACTCAAAATTAAAGATAATTTGATTTTGAAAGCAAAAGTTGATTTTGAAAATCAAAATCAAATTTTGAAAAATGATTTAGAGCTTTCAAAAATCAAAATAAAAGATTTAGAAAAGAAAAATTTTGAGTTAGAAGTTAAGCTTGAAGGCTTAACAAAAGAAAAAGAATTAATTTCTAAAAATAACCTATTATGTGTAAAAATGGCAAAATGCTCACATTGCCATTTTCATGGTCATTTGGAACATACTTGTCCTTTGAAGAAAGGAAAACATTTTAAAATTAGACAAGTATGGGTTCAGAAAGGAACAAGGGGCATTGAAACTAACGTCCAAGGATCCAAAGTAATTTGGATACCAAAATCGAAATGAATGTCTCTTGTAGGTGTGTGTGAGCAATGGTGATGAAGATGATGATATTCAAGATGCTCTAGCCACACATGAAAAAGGAATGGGTAACCTCTAAGCTTAATGTTTTTGAATTTGATTATTTGGTTGCTCATTTGATTTTAAGCATGCATGAGTTTTGGTTTTAAATGATTATGCATCATTGTTTTAATCTCATGTATGTTAAAAAGGTTTTATGATGAACATTTTAAAGTTTTAATGATTTTTCATAATTTTTAGTTCATCATAATGAATTTTGGTCAAAATTGGTTTTAATGCAAGTGATATCTCTCTAACAATTGATATCAGATTTTAAAATGCTTTGATTTTATAAATTTTAATTTTTGACCTAAATTTGAATGTTTATGCATGTGGTCTAAATGAAAATGATATCTCTCTAGCAATTGATATCAAATTTTTAAAAATGCATAGCATTTTTGGAAAACTTTATGCAAATGCACTTAATTTTAACAATTGGTATTAATATCAAATTTCAACAATTGGTATTGCATAAAGTGTTTTAGTCTTGGATATATTGAATTTCATGTGCTACTAACATGTTTGTTATTCTTTGTTGAAATTCAATTTTGTTTAAGTGTCAAGTACTTAAAAGCTTAATTTTTTTTTGGAATGCTATTATTAAGGGGGAGCTTTAATTTTTCAAATTATTTTTTAAATGTCAATTTTATCACTTATTCTCCAATGTTATTTTAGAACTTCAAAGATTGAATTATTTTTGATATAACAAAAAGGGGGAGAAGTTTGGTTTGAAAAATTCAATTTCTTAATGAAAAAGGGGGAGCTTAACATTTTCATATGTTTTCCAACAATTAGTATCTTTTTCATTAAACATTTTATTAAGGGGGAGTTTTGCCAAAAACAATTTTTCAAATGTTTTGTTATATCAAAAAGGGGGAGATTGTTGAACTATGTTTCGATATAACAATTTAAGGCAAAATGGTTTTTGGACTTGAATTGAATTTACAAAATGGTTTTTGGACTTGAATTGAATTTACAAAATGTTTTTGGACTTAATTGAATTTATTCAAAATTTACAAAAATAATTCAAAGTTCTTTTAATTTAAAATTGAGCACAAAAATGTTTTTATGAATAGTAATTTACTATTTGAACAGTAAATTACTATTTGAACAGTAAATCACTGTTTGAACAGTAACCCGAGGCTCAAAAATTCCAGTTTGTAAAAGGGGAACCGATTCCCCCCAAGGGGGTACCGATTCCCTCACTGTTCATCAGCCCAACGGTCATAATATTTGAATATTATGAAGGGGTATCGATTCCCTATGAAGGGGTACCGATTCCCCCCATTCTGGGCAGCCTTTTTGAGTAGAAAAATCATTCCCAAACGGCTCCAAAACATCCCCAACGGCTATATACGACTTCAAACTCATTCCAAGCTATAAATACAAGCTGAGGACACTTGAAGAAGGTAGAGAACAACTATCCAAGCAATCAAACACAAGAGAAGAGTTTTTCAATCTTATTTCATCTTTCTCTTGTAAATATTTTGTTCTTGTGAGCTCAATCTTGTAAACACCTACCTTAGAGAGGTTTTCTTGTTTACTTATTTTATCCTTTTGTAAAGGGGAAAGGTTCTAGCTTATCCCGTGTAAAAGCTAGGGAAAGGTTCTAGTTTAGCCCGGAAAAACTAGGGAGTTTGTAAGGTTACTCTTTATCCTCAAAAGAAAGAACAAATTAGTGAATTTGTTGGAAAATCCTTGGTGAGGAGCTAAGGTAGTGGACGTAGACTTTGTTTGAGAAAGTCGAACCACTATAAATCGCTGTGCAATTCTCTATCTTTCAATCTCCTTACTCCCTAAACACAAAACCGTTCCGACCCCTCTTTGTAAATCGTTCCGGTTGTCGTTTCGAGCTTCCGAAAATCCTAACAAATGGTAATTTGGCAAGGAAAGATTTTTATTTTTTTCCTTTTTAAGGGAGTAACCCACGTGGATGAAAGGAAGAAATATCCCATCTTCCAGAGTCCTCTTTTTCTCCTTTCTTTTTCATACGTGGGAGCTCAAGGCAAAGGTGAAAGTTCTTATTAGTTGATTTTTTAGTTGAATTTTAAGTTTGGTTTTGATTATCAAGTGACTCTTAAGCTTATGGAAAGCTTAAATTGTCATAAAACAGTAAGAGGAAATGTATATAAAGGATTAAATGAATGAAGTGAATAAATGAAATCTTGGTTGAAAGATATTTATTAGATTTCCAGACCAAATTTAACTTGTCAAGGGTCTAATTAAGAAGTTAGAAGCAATAGAATTGAATTTGGAACATGTTGAAAATTTAGTGTAATTTTTGAATTACATATGGAGGATAGGATTTTGAGGTTAAAGAGGTGATTAATGAATAGAAATGAGTTTGAATATGTGTATGTGAGTTAAGAATATTAAAAGGGAATGAAATATGAAGAGTTGAGCTAAAAAGAAAGTGAATTTCGTGCTCTAACTGGAATTTCTGGGTTGTGTGATGTGCATCGATGCACATTCAATGTGTACCGAGTACTGATGCACTCACAAACAAATAAACATCAAACGCAATTAGTGCATCGATGTACCCTCTTAAGATAACATTGAATGTGAATTGTGTACTGATGCATAGATAGTGCATCGATGCACTCGTTAAGGGATGCATCGATACATACCTTTCATTAAGAGATGAAATAGCCTTTCTTTTAGTGTAAAAAGTGATAGTTTAAAACATATCAATTAGTATACTGATATGTATCAATGTATTGCTATATAGATTTAGAGCGTAATATTATTCCAGAATAATCGAGGGATTAGGATCAAATCAAAGCAAGCAAGGCTAAGGTGAGTGCATAATATAGGTATAAGGTAATGGAAATAAGATTTGCAATAAGTCTATTTCCGAGATAAATGTCATAGTATAATAGTATGAACATGCATATATTATAGTTTGGATTAAATGTGTGTAAGTTATATATGTTTACATATGATTCACCACATTATTCACCACATTTTATATGACTCATATGAATGTACTCAAATGCTTGTGTGGTAGAGTATGAGATGGATGATTATATGCATATATGTTGTTGAGTTAATCGATTGACGGAATTGGCCAAGAGGGGGGTGAATTGGCAATAAAAATTTTGGTGGAAGCTTTTGCAGAAAATTGAAAGAAATTGCACAGCGATTTAGAGTGGTTCGACTTTCTCAACCAAAGTCTACGTCCACTACCTTAGTTATCCACACTAAGGATTTTCCACAAATTCACTAATTTGTCTTTCTTTTGAGGACAAAGAGTAACCTTACAAACCCTCAAGAATTATACCCCAAATTCTTGAGAACACTCTCTCCCAAAGAGAACAATACAAATTTGCAAACTTACAAGGAAATCCTCACAAGGTAGATTGTTTGCACAATTCTAGAACAAAGAAAAGAACACTCAAGAATGAATACAATTGAGCACAATAAGTGCTCTTGAAAGCAAAATAAATATTGAATGAAAAATAGGCTTGAAATGCTCAAACTTGAGGTTTGATGCTTTCTCTTTGATTCTCTCTTGATTCTAGTTGCTTGATGTTTCTTGTTATTGATCAATGGCTTCTAAGCTTGCTTAAATACACCTTGAATCACTTCTGAACGTTGGGGATGATTAGTGGAGTTAATATAGCCGTTTAAGTGTGAAAACAATTAATTAAAAATAGTTGGGAGCATCAGTGCATCGATGCATACCCATGGTGCATCGGTGCATCCGTGTAAAATTCAAATATTTTGACCGTTGGACCCTTAGTGCATCGATGCATCAAGTGCATTCGATGTTTCAAAATAGCCAGAGTGCATCGATGCATGGCTGGTGCATCGATGCATCAAATGCATTCGATGTTTTCATAAAATTCTCAGTGCATCGGTGCATAGTATGTGCATCGATGCATGAAATGCATTCGATGTTCAATTTAATTCATGGTGCATCGATGCATGGATTGGTACATCGGTGCATCACTCTGAAAAATTGATTTTAGGCTTGCTTTTGGTTCAAAATACTTTGTGAAAATTGTTTCAAAAAATATATTAAGTATAAAACACAATTTTACCCATTTAATAAGGTTTGAAATTGATCTTAAAAGACTTGGAGTAATAATTTGATATTCGAGTAATTAAATCGAATATACTTTTAGAAAATCATTTGTAAAATCTTAAAATTCATTTAACTTAATTTGTTATATCGAAATACAAAAATGTTTTCAACATATGTTTATATGTTATAGTGAATGTTACATGATATAGATGTGTATATAAATTTATGAACTTATATGACTATGAAATATGAATGTGATATGTGCATATAGAGAAGACTGAGTGATATGATCTACGTTATCACATTTAATACGTGATTACATGCACTTGTATTACATGTTATATGATATGAGATAGAGTTTTACACATACATGTGGTATGTGACAGAAGAAAAGAAATATGTGATTATAAGATCAATGGTTACACGTACATGGGATACGTGACAGAAAAGAAGAGATATGTGTTTATAAGAGAAATGATATGAATAAGTGATGTTAATATGTGAACTGTTATAAATGATAATGCACATGTTATGTGATTTGAGAGCTAGGGTATAGTTGGTATGCCAAGAGTCGAGGGTTTACCTATGTCTTTCGAGACATATGGACATTTTACCTATATTCTATGAGACATATGGATAGTTTACCTAGGTTCTTCAGGACCTATGGACAGTTGTCGAGGTTCTTTATGACCTCTGGATAGGTCATTCGAGACATTTATACGACAACATAGTGGTGCACAACCTCAATGTACTCAAATACCTTAAGTTCTCAGTAATGTACATGAGCCTATAAAAGATATGAAAAGAGTTTGTATGATTGTATTTTATCATGTTACCATTGCTTGTATTGAATCACGTATGCACAGGGATTAAGAAGGAGATTAATAATGATCTATGCATATTTATTTATTTATTTATATGTAATTTGAGATGATTTTGTTTGAGATAATGAAATGAGTATAGATAATATGATATAATAATATAGTATGTCTATATTGTTACATGTTATAAGTGTATTATATATTTTATGATGCCTCACTAAGTCTGTGACTTAGCGTGTAAGTGATTTACACGTAGGTACCAAGAATCGGGAAGAATAAAAATAGGAATGGCAAGAACAGCAGCACTGCTAGAAGATCAAATCAGAAGTAACTGATAAAGTATGTATTTTGATGGTGTATAGTGTGTTGCCATGTAAGAAAAGTGTTAGTTACAAATGCTCCGATCATTTTTTGTCTTGTTTTGGTTAACTTGTGTAAAGTAACAATGTTATTTTAATGAAAGTTTTAAATTTCCTTGATTTTCATCAAGTGTCAAAGTTTGAAAAGTCAATGTGACACCTCAGACTCGTATCCGGGTCGGGTACGGGTTGAGGGTGTTACATACTTACACTAGTATAAGTATGTATATCTCTCAATATTTTAGAAACTAAAATTAAACACATAATTATATTGGTGTAAATATGTTTTAATATTTAAAAAAATAAATATAATTAAAAAATCTATTAAGTTATTTGTGTAAAAATTTTATTAAAAATATATAAATTAGAAATAATAAAAAATATGTTTTGTATGAACTTTCATTTGTTAAAAAGAAAATCTATCTCAAGGACAATTTGGTAAAATATAAAATTTTCTTATCTTATATTCATTCGTTCAAACATTATAATCTTATATTCTTATCAAACAAATCAAACAAGATAATACAATATTCCGAGTAATGTGCTAAATAATGTAACATTCTAGTAATATTTTTCCCAATGATAATCTTACATTCCGTGAACCATATTACCCTAAAAGGTTATACTAGAGTACGAGAACAATTCAGAAACCAAAGTCCCAAATACATAGAAAACGACAGCTCCTTCCCCTTAGCCTCAGATGGTTATTGCTTTTTTGGTAATCATCTCTTCTTAAAACCATATTTATTACGTTCATAGAACAAGTCGGTTCTGGCATTGCCAAGGTTGATGATTTTGGGGCAGCCATCTCGGTCCTTCTCAAGCTGAACACACTCTTTGCAGTAGTATGCATCAGATATTCCTGGTCCTCCACAGCTGACACATCCACCCTGCAACGATCCATAGTTACATTCGTCACATACCCGCACAAGCGTGCAAGGTCGCACCAAAGAGTCGCAGATTACACACTTACTGTCACATTTCTCGCAAAGCCGTCCAATGGCAATACCAGGTTGTTTCCGGCACATGATCAAATCAGGATGGTGCTTGGCCATTGTAGTAATCAACACCACCTTCCCCTGTATATAAGTAATACAATTCAAAAATGCCGAGAAAAGGGAAAAGGAAGAGCGAACCTGAAAGAATGAGAAGACATATCTGTGCTTGTTTCTGCTCCCTTGGTTGCTTGCCCTCCACGTTACTTGGTATTGTTTCTCAAACTTAAAATAGTCTTATAAAAAACAGTAAAATGAAAAAAAAGAAATTCCAAAGAAAGTAAAAAAATAACAACTACATATACAATTTTTATTTCTCGCCCGCCAAGTTTTGACTTTAGAGCAGATATTTGATTTATTTTTTTATAGAATTAGATGCTGCGTATAATAATTATTGGAGTTAGATTTAGATACAAATACAAAAACACAAAAGGATAGTTTAACATTATATATATTATATCATTTTAACCTAAAAGATTTCGAGAATTAACATGAAGACATGGAACGAAGTAATATCTTAACAAACCCATCATTTTATTATCATTCATGCAAAAGAAACGTATAAGTATCGTAAACTCCAGGAATCATTATAGATAATTCATGTCATGTAAGCGTAAGAGTAGCAGTAGATGGGCCTTCACTATTTTAAGTCCAACAGTTTTCAAGGGCAATTGTGGGCGTTGGGGTTCCTGCCGCAATACTTCATGAACATATTCTTCAGTGTTAAGGCCGACACCGACAGGAATTCTGTCCCTATTGGCTACCAAGATTCGGCACATGCAAGCGGCTGCATATGATAGATCCAAAAATATTTGTTACGAGACATATATGTTAATAATAATAAAAAATCGTATGGAATGGACAAAAATAAAATTTTAAGATAGTTACCTTTAGTAAAATGAACGACTAATTTTAAGATAGTTACCTTTAGTAAAATGAACGACTAATATAAAAAAATTAAATTTTTAGAGTGAACACAAATAAAATTTCAGGATGGACACCTTTAATAAAATAAACAACTAACGTAAATAAATTCGGTATCCAGGGTGCCCACCCTGGGTTCAACATGCATCCGCCAGTGGCATCACTCAGGCCCTGAAATCGTTTACGGCATTCGCTGTTAGGGTTTGGTCCCGCCCCAAAGAACGCCGATGTCAGAGCTGACTGGAAAACACCCAGATCCTGAGGGCAGTTTGGATCAGTAGTTAGAGAGCTAACCAAACTTAAAAAAACAAGGTTGAGGGAAACAAGGAAGAGAGTTGATGCTGAAACCTTGGAACCCATTTTTTCGAGAAGTTTTCTTGGATTGGTTGTTGTATAAGGTGTGGTGTGAGAGAGCAATTGGGTTGCATGGACAGAGGGTTTTATGGGAAGGAGGGTGGCGGGGTGGTCATCTCGAGGAACTACTAGTAATTAGGGTAAATTATGTAATTGGTCCAAAAAATCCATTTAATTTAAATATCGTTGTTAAAAAAATCCTGTATAACGAGGAACCAAACACTGTGGACTAAAATTTAGTTTAAATGTGTCTATTTTTTTATTAGTCTATAATGATTATATGATAATATCTATTCGAAAGACCTCTAACTATTTGATAATGAACCTTTAAATATCTCTACAAACGTCGTGCTCAAATTCATTATCTCTAAGAATAACAATTATACTTAACCACTGAAGTCATTTAATTCGTATATTTAAATGATTAATTTTAACAATAATTGTTACTTTAAACAATTTTTTATCACCACAATTATTTATCATAATAATTATTATTTTACAATAGGTTATTAATAATAAAATTTCATTTGATATATATATTTTTATATTTTCTACTTATGATAATTATAATACTTTTATAATTTCTTACTCCTAAATTATTAGTATAACTTTCTAAAAATCCGCATTCCTAATATAAAATTCAACACTATCCAACTCTATAAACTAAATTAAAACTCTAACGTGCAAATTAACGTTTTATTTAAAATTTAAACAATTATTAAATGCTACTTTCAATAAGAATTTTTAGCCAACGCGTTTTAGTTTGGTAGTTGATGTTGCAATCGTCACATGACATCTTTTGATTAAGAAAAATTAACGGTCACGTATGGTTAAATTATTTTGTAGAATTTATCGGTGCTTTAAAATTGTTTATGGAACAATATGTTATATTGGTCTTTAATCTTCACGTCTAGGTTAATATTACTTTTAGTTTTAAATAGAGACGTGGATGTTATTAATAGTTGCTAGATTTTTTTAAAGGATAAAATGTATTTAAAAAATATTTTGATTTTATTTTTATTCTCGCTATTTGAATTTTTATATCAGAATTATATTATATTTATTGTATTTTATCTTTTGTTTAATGAAGGTTTAATTTATTGTTTTTTAAAAATATAGATGTATATTATTTATTATAGATGTAGATGTTGATATAGTTGTGTATTGCCATAGGTCTGCATAAACCATAAATGGTTATTTAGTTGTATATAGCCTTAATTTAATGTTATAAAGTGAATTTGATAAAATTGGGTTTCGAGTCCTTAATTTGCCTAATTTCTTCTTAGACTTTCCTATAAGAGTACCATTTGTTGGACCACACAAGGGCATGAATGCTCGTAAATTAGAACATATTTTGAAGATCACGGAACGAAACACACAACTGTAAAAACTAACACGGTTAAGTTCAGACATAACAAAATATAATGTTTGGAATCTACAAATGAACCCATGTTCTGTTTAGCAATTCCAATAAAAATGTTTTTTTTTTCAAATTGCAACCCAGTAGTGAGTAGAACTCCTCCATTTCAGCATCATAAATAACAGGGAAATATGATATGTAAAAAGCACGACGACAAAAGGCTTTGTGAAAGGCAAAGATGCTACCGAATGATGTTAGTTTTATGCGAGCGGCTAATCAGCCTTCCGAAGGAGGATGGAAGTCTGAAACCTGGCGTCATCCCTGATGAAGCTCCACCACAGGTAGGTAAGTGGGATAGTTGTGGCATGCCATATAGCATGGGCATCAAAGAATCCTTGATATGGAGGAAAATCGTAGATCTCCAGAAGCATCGCGAGACCTCCTCCAATGACCACTACCCAACACTTCCAACGACTAGGATGGCGAGTGACACCAGCCCAAATTGCCCAAATCAGAAGTTGAGCAATCCCCATCACTACACAAACTTTCATGTTCCACCCTGTACAATGTTTCGTACCATGTAATTATGCCCGGTAATGCACGGAAATCATGTACCGAGCATTTAAACCTTGAACCAACCAAATGTTAGAAGTAGAAACAAACTATCAAAGAACAGAGATCTTACCGTAGTCGAACGCGTAAAAGTTGAGGTACAATATATGGGTAGTCACAAAGGCAAGAAATGGAGCAGCAACCATTACTCTAGCCGCCTCAACTCTCACATTGAAACATCTAAGTATGGCTAGAATAAGAGAGTACCCAAGAAGTGACACAGCGGATGAGTAGTCTAGTTTTTCTGTCAATTCCACATCACTGTGGTTCAAAAAAACATGCCACTGTCATAATTGAAACAATCATTAGGGTGAGCTTAGAGTTTCTAAGCATGTGCGTGATTTGTGATTAGGACAACTAAGCCAAATATTTTGCAATCTAGATAAAACATCAATGAAAATGCAACATAACCAAATGTGTGCCAATTAACAGAGAGAATGCATTCATCAAAAAAAAAAAAAAAAATCCAGCTGCAAGGCACAATGACAAATTACATTAATTAATGGATGCCTTAAGCTAGACATCATAATGAGGATACGATCTTCTAAACCTCGCTAAAAGTTAAAAACATACCATGTCTAATACATCTGACCGTGACAATTGAATCCAAGCACTTGCAACACAGAATACAGACTTGAGTAAGGAGAGGGAAGCAAAAATAGGTTCTATTTAGAATGCCAGTTTCAGGATCTGATTTTGATAAGGCAGTACTGGAGCAAGAAGCATTTATTCGCTAGATTAATTTTTTGCAGTTCCCCTTGTAACATCGGTTTATGATTTTAATCAACAAAGCAACAAATAACGTCTACTCTAATGTAGCAGACCAATATTTCTATCTCAAAAGAATCACCCACAATATTGATGCAAAGTTCCAATCAAACTTATCCTCATGGGAAATAGTGGGAGAAGTGAAGAATGGAAAAATGATTACCGACTATGGAAAACAGCACTCCAGAGCCATGAGTTCATTGCCAAGAGTCCATATATGTTCCACAAACTTGCAAATTCATAGTATGCCTTCTTACCTTGTCTTAAAGGCAAGTTATAATAAATAAGTATGGAGAACGATAGCCAACCATGAAAATGCATTGCTAGGTTGAGTGCAGAGAAAGCTACGGAAGCTGGTTCCTGAGCAAATTAACAGTGAGGTCAAGACGGATACTGCAAAAAGAAAACCATAAAATTCCATGAAAACCAAAAATATGTTAATAGGGTAACAGTAAAGAAGCAAACCTGAATTCCAACAACTCGCTTGAAGGGCCATTTACCATGATACTTGACAGGTCCATTACCAACTGCTTCCCGTTCTTTCTCTCTGTCAACCATGCAATTGTAACGGCAATCACTTTGGCAATCCCATTGTTTCCACTTCAAGTAAAGTGGTTCTTGCATATACCATGGACTATCATTGGCAACATCATCAGAAGGAAACTTGCACTGTGGAAAGCATCTTCCCCCAACACATCCAGTTTTCTCACATTCTGCCACACAAGCCCTAAAGTAAAAAGCAATCCATGTTTAGACTACTTAAATGTCTAAATCAATTCATAAAAAAGGGGTATAGGAATCAGGATTAAATTAGTTTCAAGTCAGTGAAAGAATGCGGCATATTGAAATTTATAACAAGTAAAATGCTAGCCTCATTTCAAATTACACTGAGAATTAAGGTGTGAATCAATCTACTTTATTCATTCATCATTTATTTCCTTTCTTTCTTTCATTCTCCCTCTCTCTCTCTTTCTTTAGACAGCTTTGTAAAAGCTTAATGCCGGTAGAGTAACACCCAAATCAGTAATATATGAGTATTTCTTCTCCAAAATATAACTTTCCCAATGATATACACCTTTCAGCTGACTTTAGGTAGAATCTACAAACTGCTGATGGCTTCCACAAATGCCCAGAAAATCAGTAAAATCAAGACTTAAAACCTAGGGAGGCTTATAAATAATCCTAGACAAGCAATACTTACAATTCTAAGAGGTTATATCACCTAACACATTTATCTTAGCACACTACAAGTTAATGACCAAAAATACCACGTCACTCCTGTATCAGCAGCAAACTCAAGTATTTTTTTTCTTGTTATAATCTCCTTTTCAAGAAAATGGCATTATAATCGTTCATTATTCCAGGAATCAATCAACTAAATTGTAAGAAATTATCCAGAAAAACAAATACCCTATAACAAAGTTGTTAGTTTCAGTGAGGTGCTAATCTTGATAACTTATCACCTCAGATAGTGAACTAAGATTTGAGTGTTGTTGAGTTGGCTTGTGTTAAGGACTTTAGGGCGTTCAATATAATATCTAATCTAATCTAAATAAGCTTTCAATCACCTGAAAGCTTGCTTTTTGACCACAAAGATGAGTAAAATAACTTCAAATTCTTCTCTCATTAAGATCATTAGGACTAATAGAAGAAATACTAGAGACTTAACTCGCTGACACAAACATTTGCAATCAAAAAGAACTTTAATTGTTGTGACCAACATAAGTTTGTCCGAGACATGAGAGGAAATTACTCTTGATCTAACCAAGGGTCATGCCAAGCAATCAATTATCAACCTTAATGAGCTCCTTCATTAACATGAAGTGCCTTTAACTTACAGTCAAACTTCATACTATATTTGCAAGTGCACATTTTCCACGTGTTTTCAAAGCCGCTCCTAGTTACATCCCAAATTTTAACAAGAAACATCGAAATTCCTCATTTTACACATGATCAATATAAAGGACATGCCCCTGCTAGTTAACCAAATGAATGGTATAACAGCCAGTGGAGAATCCCTAGTTTATCTATTTAGATAGAAACAAAAACCCATCACAATAAAGCATCCATTGCATTTCTTATTGAAGGACATGCCCTTACTAGTTAACCAAATAAATGGTATAACAATTATTTCTAATGAAACAACTTCCAAACTAAGATCTAAAGTAATATGCATGTCTTTGCAGTAGACACCGTAAGGTCCAAACTTTACAACACTTGATAAACTCTCAAGATCCTTCAGCATTCTTATCTAAAATCAATAACTAAGCATACTTTTTAATTGAAACGAACACCAAGTAATAGCAACTTCTCCAAGATAATTGGAAAATTAATTCCTTTTCCTACTATAAACAAACTTGTATGAAGCATAAGCTAAAATTAGAACATTAACACGATAAACAGAATAAAAAGGGATAAAAAGAAATATGGGTAATGAAGGAAAAATTAAAATAAAAACCCCGAAAAACCTGTAAAGCGGATCAGCATCACCAGCACTGGCATCCAAAGCACCAACAAGAAACGAGAAAACCAGAAACAAAGCTATAGAATAACGATATATCATCATCTGATTGATAAAGTACGATTAGCGAAATGAAAAATATCAGAAACCAAGCAAATGGAGCTTATAAACCTTTTGATGGGCAAGTTTGAAATCTGGGAAATTTCGGTTCCAAAGAAAAAGGAAAAAGTATTTGAAGAACATGAAGAAAAAAAGAAGAAGAAAGTAGTGAGTGAGTGAAGAATATGAATGAAAATATAGCAAATTGTTTTACCTTTTGGTTGGAGAATACAATTGGGCAGCCTGGTAAGATTGCAAAGTTAGATTATAATGATAAAACAAAGAAATTGAGAAATGAAAGTCGATGGCTGAAGCTGACTTCCTTGGACTTTTCAGTAGGCTTTTGGCAGGGTATGGGCATTCAAATAGCAAATTAATGTTTTCAGGCCCAATTATAATTTTATTGGATTTTGGAATGTTTGCTTCTTTTACCTTAATTGGGCCTTTCAAAACAAATTCCTAACTAATAAATTTTATTAGCCAAATGATTTTGGTGACGAATGAATTGTTATTATTTTTTTAGGTTTCGAGTTCGAGCACCAAAAATATTAAGAATGTGAGTATTTAATGTCAAGTTATTGAGAGTCATCTTTGAACAAGTATTATCTTATACTTGCCTAAATTAATAATAAATAACTAATAATTTTATAATTAATAATAAATAACTAATAATTTTATAATTATTAGTATTTGACTCATTGATCGTCTGCTATTGTTTTATCTTGCTAAATTAGCTCGTAGTTGATGTAAATTAAATGATTAATAGATAAAACAAAAACAAATCCCCACTTGGTGAAGCATGATTGGGATTAGATGTTAAGAAATAATATACTATTAATGTGTCATCCACTACTCCATAAGAGAAAGAAACAAATTCAATTTGTTTATTATTATTTAAAATATTATAGAGGGCTTATCTTAAGCTCTGCTATATATCTAATTAAACACGTGCTTGACAAGTGACAACCTATGAAGGAAGTAATTAAATATTTTTAAGAGTAAGTTTATATATATTAACTACTAGAATTTAACTTAAATTCAATTTGGCATAAATTAATTAAAAGAAGATTAAGAAAAGTATCTATCCTTATAATTTTTTATACGATGTGACCACAAATAAAATTCAAGTGAATATAATCAGTAAAATAGATAATTAATTGAAGAAAATTTAAATTTTGGGATGAATACTTATCTATCCTAAATAAAAGTAATTGGATGTAATATATCAAAGGAAATACCTTAAAAATGATATTGTTGTTGTCTTGCAAAATCAAAAGTGGCTTCTTGCCATTGTGAAATTCTCAACTTGAGGATGAGTTGCAAAACTCCCAACTCCTATAGACCAACTCTAACGTATTGCTGGAGTGGCTGTAATCTCCACTTTAGAGAATTTCAACTCCAGCTCATCGTCACTTTAATGCTGGATTATAGCGACAGCTACAGTTGCACGCTACAACTGGCGTTGCACTGTAGCTGCACTACATATTATTATATATATGTTTTGTTATTTTTCTGATTTTTTATTTTTGTTATTTTTTTTACTTTCTTTTGTTATTTTCTTTTTCTCTTTTCCTTTTCTTTGTTACATTATTTTCTCTTATTCTATCTTTTATGTTTTTTTATTATAATTTCTACACAATAAAATAAAAATTAAACATAATATAATAAATTCAAGTAGATTAAATTGCAAGATAGATAAAAATACATTGAAATTAGATAAATAAACATACTAATTTTTTGAAATATAAAAACTACAACAAACATAAAAACATAAAAAATACTAATAAAACTCAAACATAGAAAAGCAGAGTTAGTGGTAATGTACAGATCGTGCTGGAGATGAATTACTGTTTCATCTTTAGAGTAGACATAAAGTTGTAGAGTATAGATGAGGGCTGGAGACGGTAAGAATAGATAGATTCTATTAAATAACCACAAATACATGACCGATATGTAAAGGTTGGATGAAGCATGTTGATATAATCAAAATTAAGAACCGGTGTGAGTAGAGTTGATCTTAGCAAACTCAAGTGGCTTCTTTCCGGCGAGTGCATTTTCAAAAATGTTGTTCATATAATCACCAAACACCACCTCTCTATAAAGAGCAATTCCATCTTTCTCCACCACTTGAGGCAATGGTGCAATCTTCGCTGTTTCTATCGGCATAGCGAAAATGGGTACCGACACCCTTGAATTTGTGCTTGAGGGACGAACTACATGCTCTGCACTTCTGTACTCTCCATTGCTTAGCACCTGCTAATACAACACAAATCATAAACTTGTTATTATCTAGGTTCAAAGTTGTTCGAATTTTCAACTTAAAAAGGTCCCGAAATTACTTGTAACATATCGCCAACATTGATGACCAGTACATCGGGAGTAGGAGGGATCTCTATCCACTGTCCTTCCTTTCCGTAATCCGAATCTTCTTCGATTTTTACATATAAACCACCAGTTTCGTATTGTGACAAGACAGTAAGAATACCTATATCAGAGTGACGACCAATCCCGACAGTGAGATCTGGATTAGGACATGGTGGATAGAAGATCATATTGATCATCGTGTTGCCGGTAAGTACATGAATCATCGAGTCATCCGGTTCCATCCCTAAATTTCGCAACAAAACATGAAGCAATTTTTTCACCAAGTTCATTGAAGACCTCAAGTACTCAAGTAGCACGTCCCTAGAAAAAAAACATATATAAAAAAGGGTCAAATATATTTTTTTAAAAGAAAAAAACATAAAAACTAGCAATTAATTTATCAAAATCTCACTTCATCTCTTCAGGCCAATATTGAAGAGCTTCGTTATCATCAGTGTATTGCATGAGGAGATAATCTTTCCATCCTAATGCTTTCTCTTTATCTGGTCTAAAGCTGGTGCCGTACTTCACTAGTGGAGTTGGACTCACAGGTGCAAGATAAACGGTTTTCCTTTCGAGGGGCAAGCTGAAGAATTTATGTGCGGTGTCTTTAATGGATTCGAGTAGATGAAGAGGGACTCCATGATTAACAACTTGGAAGAATCCCAGAGTCTCTGCGGCTCTAATGATTTGGTTGGTCACTTCATCGAGGTGAGGGCCATGGCCGTCCAGCTTCGACAAATCGATGGGCGGCAGCTGGAGTTTGATGGCGTTTTGCTTGTCTATACGTTCGTTTGGCGGGTGGACGTAAACCTCTGGCACCTTCGCAATGCCTGAATCCACCAATCCTTTTATACCATTCCCTTCTTTCACAACGAATTCAAAAATAGATTTGGCATCGTCCAAATTTGGAGCCATTGTCGGTGTAAAAGAATGTGAAGAATATAGTTGGACGAAAACCGGAGTGAATGCCTCGTTAAAAATAGCGCAGAACAGTGCCGGAGCCACAGATTTTGTCAGGGTGGATTTTGCTCCTTCTAAATCTGAAATTTTTTTAATTAATTATTTATTTTATTGACGATGATTACTCTAAAATTTTTTGTATCCTCCTTAAAATCTGACTTTTCATCGATTAATTATTTGTTTTATAGACAATGTCCACTCTGAAATTTTTTTTATAACCATCACATTTAAAAAAATTTATGTTATTAACATATATGTGCTCACCCTAAAAAATACTTTTGTATCTAATGCAAAAATGGTTAAAGTTTCTTCTACGTAAGATAATTGAGAGTTGTCGTAACTGTCATTCGGGTGGGCCCAGAATCGGGTTTCGACTTGAATTAATGTGTTAGAGCCGCCAACAATCATCTAAAATTAGGTTGATTGGACACCTTAACTTACCATTTATCTGATATGTGTTTTACCAGAAATTAATCAGATTCGGGAGTCGATTACAGTCAAGGAAAGATTAACACCCTTGTAATACCCTTTCGATACCAATTTGATTTTCCAGTTGTCTTAATTGCAATAATTAAAAGTTAAATTGAAATTTAAAAGTTCGATCCGAATTACTTACCTTTGAAGAATTTTAAAATTAACCTAAAAAATAAATCAAATTAATGTTAAATAATAAATAAATATTAAATAAAAGAATAAAAAAGGAAAATTCAAATAAAAAATGGACTAAATTGAAAAGAATTAAAAATCAATGATCAATTTGATGTTAATTAAAAGCTGCAAGGAAAAAACAAAAAGTTAGGGTCAAATTACAAGAATACAGAAAATATAACAGGGGTTACCAAAACGAATTACACTTCAAAATATCAGGGACTACGAAAATAATTTATCTTTCTTGTAATTACACTAAAGATCTCCCTATAAATAGCCCTAAAACCTTAAAAAAATTCATTTAATATTAATTCTAAAAAAATTCCCTATCTCTATTTCTTCTCAACCAAACCAACCGACCTAATGGTCGGCCACCCTTTGGTGGAGCTCCCATTGCCGCCATCTGTCGCGCAGACCACACCTCTGGTGGCCGAAAAAAATACCAAACTAACCTAAAATGCTCCCTCAACACCCCGAAGCAAGATCCAAGCCCCAAATCCAAGAAAACGCCTCCATCGACGTAGATCTAAACCAAAAGGTATCGGATTATACCTTTTTTCGACGTGCTCCTTCGTTCTCTGGCGACTTTTGGCTTACCCGTTGCCGTTCTTCCCTCCGCCTAGTAGCCTTCGATGAAAGCTTTGACTTTTTTTGTTGTTGATGATTTTAGTATATTCGAACGTTTTTTTTCCTTGGTTTGCTTCAATTTGCTGTGTGTTCTCAGTTTTGGTTGTTGGATTCCCCTTGCTTCGATGGCCCTCGGGGTTTATATAACCCTCCCACCGGTGGTTGTTTCCAATTATCCCGGGATGGTTCAGTCCCGTTTTTCGGTTTAATTAAACGGTTTATTACTGCTCGTTATTGGCCGACTATTTCGAGATGGTTCAATCCCGATTTGCTTTCGATTTTGTGATTTTCCAGTCGAGAATTTCGGTTGGTTGGTGACTTGTTTGGCGTGTGCCCACCATGTGCCATTGAATGGTGACTGTGGGTCTCTTGATGTCATCTGAATAGTTAGATCAAGGGGCTAGATCTCACGGCCCTCGTGCGACTGCGTATGTGATATAATTTTTTAGAGTTTTATAACCCTAACTGCTTTCAATCTAGATGTTTGATTCGCGCTTTGATCCAACGAATGTAAGCCGTGCGACACCCTAGCTTAAGTACGAAACTCTAGCTCACTGGGTCAGGCAGTTTGAACTTCAAACTGTTGGGCTCTCGCCGGGTTTACTGGGTCAAGTTACCCGGTTGCGCTCCGTTTTTAGACCTTGGACTTTATTAGACCTGAATAATTAATTAAATAAATAATATATATAATATATATATGCTATATAATATAATACTATATAATAATACAATGCAAATATATATATATATATATATAATATAAATATAATATAAAATATATATATATATATAATATAAATATATAATATATTATATATATTATATATAATATAAATATATAATATAATATATATATATACTATATAGTATTGTACTATAACATATATATATATATATACTATATAATATAATATATAACATATATAAAATATAATACTATATAATATTTTATAATAATATATATGCTATACGCTATATATACTATATAGTATATATGTAAAAGGTCGGACGAAAATGAATATCTACAGCTGCTCTTCTTTGCCCATTGTCATGTAACGGGAATAGGGCAAAGATTAAAAGACACTATTTTCGTCTATCATAAATGGGTCTTCGAGTCTAACATCCTCCATTATGAGGGTTGATTCCAATCTTATCGAATATCCTCCGTTATAGAGTTGAATTTCGATATGAAAACCCAGGTTGTGATTGGTTTGTTGTAATCAAATTGAACTGAATTACGGACGACTCCCTCGTCGTGAAGTTGAGTCGATCTTCAGATGACTTTTTGCATGATATCCTTCGTCATGAAGTTGAAATCGTGGTTGACCCATTTGTTGTAAAGTTGAGTCAATCTTGGATGTTTCGAGCATGATATTCTTCGTTGTAAAGTTGAAATCTAACTCGACGCCTGGGCTGGGCAGTAATTCCTCGCTGTTGTTCTTGGATCGTATTCTAATCCAATAGTTCTTCGTTATTAGGTTGAACTATGTTGTTGATAACTTATTCATTGTGAATTTGAGTCAATATCGAAAGTCTTAGGAACGATATCCTTCGTCGTGAGTTGAAATTGTGAGTGACTCATTCGTCGTAAAGTTGAGTCCAAATCGAATGTGCATTTGAGCCAGTTATCATTCGTTGTGAAGTTGAAATCCGAGCTTGGGTAAATTGTATTGGTTTTAACTTCTAGTGTTCTTCGAGTTCAATATCCTTCGTTGTGAAGTTGAATTTGACTCTGACATAAATTTGTAAAATTTGTACACATGTATGCAATATGATTGAAGCAATGTTCTTATGCATGCCTAAACTGCATGTGCAAAATATATTATTTTTGGATTTTCTATTTTAGAGATAAATATCAATATCTTTCTGTCTGTCTTTAGTTTATTGATTCTGGCCAATCCTGATTTTCTATTTCTCGGTTCTTGATTTTCTGATCCTCAACGGGTTGTGCTTTGACACCCTCTTTGGGACATTTGTTAAGAAATAAGTCTTGATTTTCTTCTGTAAACTTTATCTTGATACTTAATCAATTCTTTTTCCACTTCTTAGTGTATTTCAAACTAGTATTTGTGTCATCCTTTCGAGCACTGTGCAAGAACTTCTATCGGCTTCCGAACACCTGTACTTTTCAGGAAATCTTTGTGTAGCAATACACAATGATCTTTTTCAAAGCGAATAAATTGCTTTTATTTAAATTCAATGCAAGATGCTAAGGAACTAATTTCTCTCAGATAAATAGCCATATTTATTTATGTGGAGAAATAAAATACAAGACGAACATTACGAAAAGAAAAGATATTTAAAAATACAAATAAGTGCCCTAAATCTCAATAATATGGACGCCTTTGAACTGGTACGCCGTTATATGACTTTGGGTGTAGCCTTTGTCAAGGGGACTTCAAAGATTGTGACAACGTTTGGAAAAAACAATGTTACTCCCAAATTATTAAGTCTCCGAAGACTTGGATGCCAATGCTTTATTACCTAAATCCAGGACCTCCCTGTGCACGAATCTCGAATCATTATCCAAGCCGCCCTTTCAGATTTTCAACTTGGATCCTCCCTTGGTTTCAAGACACCCTTTGCGGGTTTTCATCTTGGACACATTTTTTTGTGTTTTTCCTTATTCTTCTTTCAATTTTTTTAATTTAGAGCGCCCTTTCGGGTTTTTATTCTAAACATTTTTTTGACTTTGACTTAGGGCACCCTTTTAGGGTTTTCACCCTAAGCGAAATATCTTTTGACTGCATCAGATTTAATGGGATTGGGTAGTTTTAGCCCGTCCATTTCAGTCAAGATTAGCGCTCCTTCGGAGAAGGCATTTTTCACGACATAAGGCCCTTCCAATTCGGCATCCATTTTCCTTTGAAGTTTTTTTGGACTTGCCAAATATTTTTTAGCACGAGATCTCCTTCATGAAATACTCTTGGGCATACGTTCTTCTTGTGTACTCTAATCATTCATTTTCGGTAGAGTCAACCATGGTGAATGTCTTTAAACCTCTTTTTGTAATATCCCAAAATCGGGGATAGTGATTAAAATGAAAATTTTAAAACTTTGAGGTCTGAATTTGAAAGATTTAAAGTTTAGGGACTAAATTAGAATATTTAGTGGATGATTGTTTAGTAAATATTAAATGAAGTAAGGGGTAAAATGGTCTTTTTTAAGTAAGGATTTTATTTCTCCCTTTATATAGGAGAGCAACACGTGGAAATGGTGAAAAATGAAAGAAAAATCTGGAGCTTGGGTTGTCTTCTTCCTCTTCTCTTCCCGTGGCTCTATTGGCAAGGTAAGTTGGTCTCAAGTTGGTTAATTCTTTCGTTTTAAAATAGGTTTTAATTCTTGGAGTGATAGAAAAGCTTAAGGAAAGCTTAAGAGTGCTTAAAACTCAAAGAGGATTAAGTTATGTAAGATTGAAGGTAAAGAGTTTTTAAAGGAATTATTGAGATAGAGTTAATAAATAAGTTTTGAAGTGAAATTTGACTTGTCAAGGATCTAACTAAGAAATTCGGAGTGTTAGAAATGAATTTAGAACATGTTGATTTATTGGCTTGATTATTGAATTCAAGTGTGTATGTAGGATACTGGAGCTTAGAATGAATTAAAGTGATATAAGTTGATTTGAATAAGTATAATTAAGTCTCAAGAATTAAAAGGAGGTTATGGAAGCAAAATTAAGTGAGTTTAGTATGATTTTCGGGCTTAAAAGTAAATTCTGGGCAAATGGGTATCGGTACCCATTCAATAGGTACCGATACCTCAAGAGCAAAATTCAGGAAAACATTAAAAGGGTACTGATACCTTTAGGAGTGTATCGATACACCCTTGAATCGAAAAAATTTCAAATGTAATTTGTGTATCGATACATAGGCAGTGTATCGATACGCCAGTGAAGAGATGTATGATACCCTATATTATGTATCGATACACTTCAAAGAGAAAATAGAATTTGATCTTTCTTTTAGTTTAAGAAAATAAGGATCGAATCATAGTATTTGGAATATTGATATTTATACATGATTGTGTATATATCGATCGAGGGCAACGTTTAGACAAGTCCATAAGAAATAGGCATCGGGATAAAATATGAAAGCGGTATTGACTAGTAAGGCTAGGTGAGCACATATTATTTAGTATATGATGATTAATGGGAAATAAGACTTGCGACAAGTCTATTTCCAATAGTAAAATGCATGAATTCATAGATAAAGTATGTATTTGTTATGGTTCATATGTATGCATGAGTAGATGTTGTGACATGTTATTGTAGATGTTGCATGATTTATGTAAATACATGTTAGTGTGATAAGTTATGTGAAATAGTGAAAATGATCTATATGATTGTCTAAGAATATGAAATACAAGGTATGATAAGGACATAAGAAATGATACGAACATGTGACATAAACTATGATATAAAGAATTATATAATATATGTAAACATAAGATAACCCAAGGGTAAGCGATAAGATATGATATAAGTGATTACACAAGAAAAGTTATGAGTTCTATGAGATATGATCTATGTGATATATGAATATGAAATTATATGGAAAGTAATATGAATTACGTGAAATAAAGCTATGTGATTATAAGGATATGTGATATGCTTATTTGAATATAGGAAATGATATGAAAAAGAATGCCCATGTTATGTGTCTTGAGAGCTAGATGTATAGTTGGCATGCTAAGAGTCGAGGGTTCTACGTGGTCCTTCGGGACATAGTGGTCTTTCGGGACATTTTATAGTGGTCCTTCGGGACATTTCATAATAGTCATTCGGGACAAATTCATATGCCCCTAGTGGGACCCCATATGAGCTGTGGTGACAGCATAGTGCACAACCTCTATGTACTCACATATCTATAGTTCTCATATGTGTACATGGGCTAATAAAGAGATAACTTTGAATACAATGTATGTAATATATACATATGATGTGTAATATGAACTTTATGATATGATATAGGTGAGTTATGGGTTATTGCATCTGTTACATGATACACATGAATGTATGTTAATATATATGTGAATGAATATAAATGTCTTACATGATGATATAAGAATCTGTTATGAGATATATAATATGAATGTAATAGATCATATGAACAAGAGATAAGAAATAAAGGATAATAGTACCCAGAAAATAAATGATGACATGTATGTGTGTATGTATGTAATGGTTATATGAAAAAAAATATATGAGTTGTATGATATGATAGCATGAAACATGCATTCATTGTAGAAGTTATAGTTTGTATTTTATGTTTTATATGCCTCACTAAGTCATAGACTTAGCGTGTGAGTGTTTCGCACGTAGGTTTCAGAAAACAAGAAGAGAAGCTAAGAGGAGCAGGACAAGTCAGATTCTCCTTTCCATAATTTAGATAAGAAATGTGTTTAAATCATATGTATTTTGTTATAGTAAATGTAGTTGGCATGTATTAATAGATTTGAATTGAAGATGCTCTGATTGGTTTTGTAAACCAATTGGTTTTAATTAATGTAAATGAATATTTTTTTTAAAATTTCAAATTTTACCAATTTGTAAAGAAAAGCTTTTTGAAAAGTTAATGTGGCACCTCAGACTCGAATTCGGGTCAGATACAATTTGGGGGTGTTACATTTAATGGTATCAGAGCTAAGGTTTAGTCGATTCTAGGCTTAAACCGAAGTCAAATGAGTTTTAAAAATGTATACATACCAACTCAAAGTGAAAATTTCTGATATGATAGTGTAAGGAGTATGATGTATTGCTAATAGAATAAGATTTGTATGATATAGTTACTATTGATTATAGGAATTGTCGAAGTGAATCGATAGCTGATAAACCTGATGGTGGTAGTAATTCACATGCCCCGGCCAGGCAGGTTGAAGAGCGGACACCTCAGGAAATGCTTTGAAATAACAAAGGTTATTTTCAGGAAGTTGAAAACATGTTAGAATAATTATAGGATCTCCACTGTTCTGAAGCAAAGAAGTTAGATGAAGTAGTTTAGCTATTATACGTATGATAAGTTCATCAGAAATATGAAGATATAGTTTATGAATTTGAAATAGGAGAATCGTAATGTGTAAGGATAAGAGTGCAATTTGATAAGTTGAATGAATAATAGTCAGCTAATGTGAAGCAAAATGAGTTATATATGGTTCAGAAGAGTTTAAGAATGGGTACATCAGTGATTAGTTTATAAGACAGAGGAAGTTGGAATGTTGAGTTGAGTAAAGGAAATTGCATAGTGTATGAGGAATGATGTGAATTTGATAGGTTAAGTAAATTATTGATGGGTTAATTTTGACTGGAAAGAATGTATATGAATGGTTCGATGAAGATTTATGCTTTAGATTGGAATAATCGGTGTTGATTAACAAAGTTATGAGATAATAGTGTATTAAAGTTAAAGGATTAGAAAATGATGTCAGTGTAAGTAGATTTGGATATAGTGGAGTATTATGAGTATGGAAATGTAAGGTAGTAAAGGAGTTAAGGATTTGTATGTTGAGGGAAATACAAGTACAAGAGATTATAAGAAATGAGTTTATGTATAAGTAAAGTTGACTATCAAAGTCGTGGAAATGTAATAAAGAGTGATAGTTAGGGATAACTATAAGTGATATAAAAGAGTATGAGAGCATGGGCAAAAGATATGTTTTAGTCATGTTATAATGAGATTTTGATTATGAAAGGATAAATGGATAAGGAAAAGCAAAATAGAGTTTAAAAGATCAAGGGTGACAAGAATTATATGGAGGAGTAGATTATAAGTTTGATTCAGAATAAGAAAGTATGTAAGGTTTGTATAAAGAGATTGTTGATTTTGGTAATGAATATGTTTTAATCATATATGATGAAGGGTTAACATTGTGTTTCTGGTCAAGTAAACATAGTTAGAGGAATAATAAATGATTTATAGGTATTAAGGAAGTTCAAAATATTGTTGAATTATTATATACTCTTCTGATCAACTTTTCAAGAACAAGCATGCTATTTAGAGGGATAAGGAAGGTGGAGTTATTATTGTAAGTCAATTATAGATGGATGAAGGAAATCAATTGATTTATGATCTTGAGTGATAAGAATGAATGTTACTGTTTATATGATAAGTGACATGATATGGATTTTCAAAGGTTAAAAGTAAGTGTACAGTAGAAGAAGAGAAAAGATAGAAATGAATTGGGTCCTTTGGAAATCAAAGACAAGTTATTAAGTGCAAACCACGATATATTGAAGCAGTAAAGGTAGCATGAGAAAATTGAAGATATATTTGGGCAAGGTTCTTATCTATATGTGCAATGAAAATCTGAGGACGAATTTTCTTAAAAGGATGGGAGATTTGTAATATCCTAAAATTGGGGTTAGTGATTAAAATAGAAATTTTGAGGTCTGATTTTGAAAGATTTAAAAGTTTAGGGACTAAAATAGAATATTTGGTGGATGATTGTTTAGTAAATATTAAATGAAGCAAGGGGTAAAATGGTATTTTCTAAGGAATGATTTTATTTCTTCCTTTATATAGGAGAACAACACGTGGAAATGGTGAAAAATGAAAGAAAGTCTGGAGCTTGGGTTGTCTTCTTCTCTCTCTTCCCGTGGCTTCATTGGTAAGGTAAGTTGGTCTCAAGTTGGTTAATTCTTTCGTTTTAAAGTTGGTTTTAATTCTTGGAGTGATAGAAAAGTTTAAGTAAAGCTTAAGAGTGCTTAAAACTCAAAGAAGATTAAGTTATGTAAGATTGAAAGTAAAGAGTTTTTAAAAGAATTATTGAGATAGAGTTAATAAATAAGCTTTGAAGTGAAATTTGACATGTCGAGGATCTAACTAAGAAAATCGGAGTGTTAGAAACAAATTTAGAATATGTTGATTTATTGGCTTGATTATTGAATTCAAGTGTGTATGTAGGATACTGGAGATTAGAATGAATTAAAGTGATATAAGTTTATTTGAATAAGTATAGTTAAGTCTCAAGGATTTAAAGGAGGTTATGGAAGCAAAATTAAGTGAGTTTAGTATGATTTTTGGGCTTAAAAGTGAATTCTGGGCAAGGGGGTATCGGTACCCATTCAATAGGTACCGATACCTCAAGAGCAAAATTCAAGAAAACATTCAAAGGGTACTGATACCTTCAGGAGTGTATCAATACCCTCTTGAATCGGAAATATTTCGAATGTAATTTGTGTACCGATACATAGGTAGTGTACCGATACACCAATGAAGGGATGTACCGATACCCTATATTGTGTATCGATACACTTCAAAGTGAAAATGAAATTAGATCTTTCTTTTAGTTTAAGAAAACAAGGATCGAATCATAGTATTTGTAATATTAATATGTATACATGATTGTGTAGATATCGATCGAGGGCAGCGTTCGGACAAGTCTACCAGAATTAGGCATCGAGATACGATATGAAAGTGGTATTGACTAGTGAGGCCAGGTGAGTGCATATTATTTAGTATATGATGATTAATGGGAAATAAGACTTGTGACAAGTCTATTTCCAATAGTAAAATGCATGAATTCATAGATAGAAGTATGTATTTGTTATGGTTCATATGTATGCATGAGTAGATATGGTGACATGTTATTGTAGATGTTGAATGATTTATGTAAATACATGTTAGTGTGATAAGTAATGTGAAATAGTGAAAATAATCTATATGATTATCTAAGAATATAAAATAAAAGGTATGATAAGGATATAAGAAATGATACGAACATGTGACATAAGCTTTGAGCATAAGAATTATATAATATATGTAAATATAAGATAACCCAAGGGTAATCGATATGATATGATATAAGCGATTACACAAGAAAAATTATGAGTTCTATGAGATATGATCTATGTGATATATGAATATGAAATCATATGAAAAGTAATATGAATTACGTGAAAAATAAGCTATGTGATTACAAGGATATGCGATATGCTTATGTGAATATGGGAAATGATATGAAAGAGAATGCCCATGTTATATATTTTGAGAGCTAGATGTATATTTGGCATGCTAAGAGTCGAGGATTCTACGTGGTCCTTCGGGATATAGTGGTCATTCGGAACATTTCATAGTGGTCCTAGTAGGACCCCATACGAGCTGAGGTGATAGCATAGTGCACAACCTATATGTACTCACATATCTATAGTTCTCACATGTGTACATGGGCTAATAAAGAGATAACTTTGAATACAATGTATGTAATATATACATATGATGTGTAATATGAATTG
This sequence comes from Hibiscus syriacus, assembly GCF_006381635.1. Taxonomy (NCBI): domain Eukaryota; kingdom Viridiplantae; phylum Streptophyta; class Magnoliopsida; order Malvales; family Malvaceae; genus Hibiscus; species Hibiscus syriacus. Next base: position 925,061 of record NW_024062759.1, on the reverse strand, counting down.
TATGATATGATATAGGTGAGTTATGGGTTATTGCATCTGTTACATGATACACATGAATGTATGTTAATGTATATGTGAATGAATATAAATGTCTTATATAATGATATAAGAATCTGTTATGAGATATAGAATATGAATGTAAGAGATCATATGAACAAGAGATAAGAGATATTAAGGATAATAGTATCGGAGTATGATAAAAACATAAATGATGACATGAATGTATGTTTGTATGTAATGGTTATATAAAAAAATATATGAGTTGTATGATATGATAGGATGAAACATGCATTCATTGTAGAAGTTATAGTTTGTATTATATGTTTTATATGCCTCACTAAGTCATAGACTTAGCGTGTGAGTGTTTCACACGTAGGTTCCAGAAAATAATAAGATAAGCTAAGAGGAGCATGACAGGTCAGATTCTCCTTTCCACAGTTCATATATGAAACATGTTTCAATCATATGTATTTTTTATAGTAAATGTAGTTGGCATGTATTAATATATTTGAATTGAAGATTCTCTGATAGGTTTTATAAACCAATTGGTTTTAATTAATGTAAGTGAATATTTTTTTAAATTGCAAATTTTACCAATTTGTAAAGAAAAACTTTTTGAAAAGTCAATGTGACATCTCAGACTCGGATCCGGGTCAGATACGGGTTAGGGGTGTTACATTTAATGGTATCAGAGCTAAGATTTAGTCGATTCTAGGCTTAAATCGAATTCAAATGAGTTTTAAAAATATGTACATGCCAACTCAAAGTGAAAATTGATGATCTGATAGTGTAAGGATTATGCTGTCTTGCTAATATAATAAGATTTGTATGATATAGTAGAAATTGATTATAGGAATTATCGAAGTGAATCGATAGCTGATAAACCTGATGGTGGTAGTAATTCACCTGCCCTGGCTAGGCAGGATGAAGAGCGGACACCTCAGGAAATGCTTTGAAATAGCAAAGGTTGTTTTCAGGAAGTTGAAAATATGTTAGAATAATGTTATAGGATCTCCACTGTTCTGAAGCGGAGAAGCTAGATGAAGTAGTTTAGCTATTATACGAATGAGTTGAAGTATAGTGAATAGATATTATCATGAGAATGATAGAAGATTAAGTGATGTGATTATTAGTTTGGAAAAGTTCGATAATAAGTTCATCAGAAATATGAAGATATAGTTTATGAATTTGAAATAGGAGAACCGTAATGTGTAAGGATAAGAGTGCAGTTTGATAAGTTGAATGAATAGTAGTCAGCTAATTTAAAGGAAAATGTGGTAGATATGGTTCACAAGAGTTTAAGAATGGGTACATTGATGATTAGTTTATAAGACATAGGAAGTTGGAATGTTGAGTTGAGCAAAGGAAATTGCATAGTGTATGAGGAAGGATGTTAATTTGATAGGTTAAGTAAATTATTGCTGGGTTAATTTTGACTGGAAAGAATGTATATGAATGGTTTGATGAAGATTTATGCTTTAGATTGGAAGAACCGATGTTTATTAACAAAGTTATGAGATAGTAGTGTATTAAAGTTAAAATATTAGAAAATGATGTTAGTGTAAGTAGATTTGGATATGGTGGAGTATTATGAGTATAAAAATGTAAGGTAGTAAAGGAGTTAAGGATTTGTATGTTGAGGGAAATACAAGTACAAGAGATGATAAGAAATGAGTTTCTGTATAAGTAAAGTTGACTATCAAAGTCGTGGAAATGTGATAAAGACTAATAGTTAGGGATAAGTATAAGTGATATAAAAGAGTATGAGACCATGGACAAAAGATATGGTTTAGTCATATTATAATGAGATTTTGATTATGAAAGGATAAATGGATAAGAAAAATGCAAAAATGGAGTTTAAAAGATCAAGGGTGACAAAAATTATATGGAGGAGTAGATTATAAGTTTGATTCAGAAATAAGAAAAGTATGTAAGGTTGTATAAAGAGATTGTTGATTTTGGTAAAGAGTATGTTTTAATCATATATGATGAAGGGTTAAGGTTGTGTTTCTTGGTCAAGTAAACACAGTTAGAGGAATAAGAAATGATTTATAGGTATTAAGAATGTAACATCCTCAATACTGGGTTAGTGACCAAATTGTAAAGTTTCAGAATTTGGTGACTAAAGTATAAGAATAAAATAGTTCAATGATTATTGGATATATATGATGAAGGTTAATTAGTAATTATTAAAGGAAATTAAGGGTTAAATGGTCATTTGACCAGAAAGATTTTTATATTTCTTTTAAAGGTAATATAAACGTGGGAAATGGGAGAAACATCCAGAGTTCTCTTCTCCTTTCTTCTTCTTCATACGTGGGAGAGCAAGGCAAAGGTAAGTTTAATTTCAGTTGGTTAATCTTGAGTTTTAAGCTTAGTTTTGATTCTTTGGGTATTAAATAAGCTTAAGGAAAGCTTATATGGGATTTAAACAATAAGATAAAGGAATTATGAAGGAATTTGCAATATGAGTTTTAAGATGAAATTTTGATATGGTATAGTTGTTGAAGTTTTATGGATGAATTTGACTTGTCATCAATCTAATTAAGAAGTATGAAGTGTTAGAATTAGAACACATTGAAAATTTGGTATGATTCTTGAATCTCATATGGAAGATAGGATTTTGAGGTTTAAGATGAAATAAATGAATATAGATTGGTTTAAGTATGTGTACTAGAGTTAAGAATGAAAAATGGATGATATATAAGTGTTGAGAGGAAATGAAGTAATTTTCGGGTTGAAAATATGATTTCTGGGCAAGGGAATCGGTACCCATTCAAGGGGAACCGATACCCCTTCAAACGAACAACATTTCCAGAATGTCATGAGGGAATCGATACCCCCATAGTAGGAACCGATTCCCCCTAAAGGAAAAATGTGAATATTGATTTAATAAGTTCGTTTAAGTTGCTAGTATCCAATTACAAGGTGTAGGTATCTAATGATTGCCTCAAAATGTACATTTATGTAGATTCTGCGCGTAAAGCAATTCCAGAACATTTGGCAAGTAAGATCGATCAAGGGAAAGATAAGAGATTGAAATTGACTAGTGAGGCCAGGTGAGTGCATACTAGTGATATGTAGTGTTTAATGGAAATAAGACTTGCGATGAGTCTATTTCCTAGAGTAATATGCATGAAGTCATGGACATAATCATGTGTGGTTATAATTATATGTGATTATCTGTATTACATTGATTGTATGTATGCATGACTAAAGATAATGATATGCTTTGTATATGCTATATGATGTATGTAAGACTTTAATATGTAATAATGGAAGAACATGGGATAAGTTATATGATAGAGTCATAAGAAATGAAATGAACATGAGAGAATAAGATAATCATGTATAAGTTATATGATATGGTATAAGTGATTATACGAGAAATGTTAGGAGGCTCTCAGAGAATAGTATGAATTCGAAGGCATAATAAGGATACATAAGTAATATAGGGAAGATTTATAAATTAAAGGAAACTATGGTTTATGTATTATAGTGAAGAGCTACAAAGTTTTATTAAAGAGTATTGGGGAAGTCATGAGAAATTGAACTAAATAAATAGATGGTTTATGTGAGTGGAAAAGGAAAATGATATAAAATAAATGGAAATTATTTATAAGATAGCATGAGACTAATTGAACATGTAATATAAACTTTATAAAGGAGTACTTGGGTAAAATCATTATATGATACAATTATAGAGTATTACTATACAAATTATATTAAAATATGATATATGAGAATATGAGTAAGTATATAGGATATTGATAGGACATATAAGAATATTTAAATGTATGCTGATATGAAAAAGGGAATACAAAGAAATGGAGCATAAGGTAGATAATATGATATCAGTTATTATATATCTATATGATATATGTCATCAGGTAATATGAAAGGACTTTGAAAATTGATATAAGCTACGTGAAAGTGTTCTAGGTGTTTCTATATGTTATATGAAGTATATGATCTTATGTGAACAATATATGATAAGTATGTTTACATGAATAAATGTGATTGGGTGAGAAATGATAGAAATTATATAAAAAACATGATATATGTGACATGTGAATTATATGGAAACGATCTACGTGTAAGTGAACTATGTGACTACGTGATAATATGAAAAGAAGCTATGTGATATGTGATATGTGAAAGTGAATTACAAGTTTATGTGAATATTTGAAATGAAATAAATGATAACGCCCATGTTATGTGTTATGAGAGCTAGGGGTATAGTTGGCATGCCAAGAGTTGAGGGTCTACGCGGTCCTTCGGGACATATGTATATTCTTTGGAACATGTATGAAGTCTTGAAAGACACATACTTGATCCCTAGTATATGTATATGATTCTTAAGGAATAATATGTGGTCCTTATGGACATTATTATATGGCACTACGGTGCAATTCTACGCGGCACTTCGGTGCAATTATACGAGCTGTGGTGACAGCATTAGTGCACAACCTCTATAGACTCACATATCGATAGTTCTCACATATGCACATGGGCTAATCCAGAGATATGAACAAATATATGTTAGTGGTATGATAAATGTTATAGAAATGATATGATGTTGGGTGTGTATAGTGTTTGATTGAAAAGGTTAACCATAAAAGTATGTGATTACATGATGAACTGTTAATGATGAATTATGTGTATGTATGTATTTACTGTAATTAATCTGATATGATTTTATATGATACGAAAAATGCATGGAATTGGTATAACATGATAGAACAGAACATGCATGTATTGATATATGTTATAAAGTTCATTATAAGTTGTTATGCCTCACTAAGTCTTCGACTTAGCGTGTGATTGTTTCACACGTAGGTTTCAAGAAGAGTAAAGAGTAATGCAGAGCAAGACAGGTCAGTTCTCCTTACCAAATGTCAGATCAGAAAATATATGTACTGGTTATAGAGTGTAGTTGGCATGTAGTCTAAAGATATAAATTGTATGAACTCTGATATATTTTGTAAACGTTTTGAATAAGTTAAATGTATCAAAGTTTTTAAATTACTCACTATTTTATACGAATAAATGTTTGAAAAGTCAATGTGACACTTCGGACTCGTATCCGGGTCGGATACGGGTTGGGGGTGTTACAAAGAAAGTTCAAAATATAGTTGAATTATTATATACACCTTGTGATAAAGTTATCAAGAACAAGCATGCTATTTAGAGGGATAAGGAATTAAGGTGTAGTTATTATTGTAAGTCAATTAGAGATTGATGAAGGAAATCAATTGATTTATGATCTTGAGTGATAATAATGAATGTTAATGTTTATATGATAAGTGACATGATATGGATTTCAAAGGTTAAAAGTAAGTATACAGTAGAAGAAGAAAAAAGATAGAAATGAATTGGGTTCTTTGGAAACCAAAGACAAGTTATTAAGTGCAAACCGTTAAAGATTAAAGCAGTAAAGGTAGCATGATAAAATTGAAGATATATGTGGGCAAGGTTCTTATTGGTATGTGTAATAAAAATTCGAGGACAAATTTTCTTAAAAGGAGGGGAGATTTGTAATATCCCAAAATCGGGGCTAGTGACTAAATTAAAAATTTTGAAAATTTGAGGTCTAATTTTGATAGATTTAAAAGTTCTGGGACTAAATTGAAATATTTGGTGGATGATTATTTAGTAAAGATTAAATGATGTAAGGGGTAAAATGGTCTTTTTTAAGGAAGGATTTAATTTCTCCCTTTAAAAAGGACAGCAACACGTGGAAATGGTGAAAAATGAAAGAAAAGTCTAGAGCTTGGGTTGTCTTCTTCCTATTCTCTTCCTGTGGCTCAATTGCTAAGGTAAGTTGGTCTCAAGTTGGTTAATTCTTTCGTTTTAAAGTTGGTTTTAATTCTTGGAGTGATAGAAAAGCTTAAGGAAAGCTTAAGAGTGCTTAAAACTCAAAGAGGATTAAGTTATGTAAGATTGAAGGTAAAGAGTTTTTAAAAGAATTATTGAGATAGAGTTAATAAATAAGTTTTGAAGTGAAATTTGACTTTTCAAGGATCTAACTAAGAAATTCGGAGTGTTAGAAACAAATTTAGAACATGTTGATTTATTGGATTGATTATTGAATTCAAGTGTGTATAAAGGATACTGGATATTAGACTGAATTAAAGTAATATAAGTAGATTTGAATAAGTATAGTTAAGTCTCAAGGATTAAAAAGAGGTTATGGAAGAAAATTTAAGTGAGTTTAGTATGATTCTCGGGCTTAAAAGTGAATTCTGGGCAAGGGGGTATCAGTACACATTCAATAGGTACCGATACCTCAAGAGCAAAATTCAGGAAAACATTCAAAGGGTACTGATACCTTCAGGAGTGTATCGATACCCCCTTGAATCGGAAAAATTTCGAATGTAATTTGTGTACCGATACATAGGCAGTGTACCGATACACCAGTGAAGGGATGTACTGATATCGTATATTGTGTATCGATGCACTTCAAAGGGAAAATGAAATTAAATATTTCTTTTAGTTTAGGAAAACAAGGATCGAATCATAGTATTTGTAATATTTATATGTATATATGATTGTGTAGATATCGATCTAGGGAAAATTTCGGAAAAGTCAATAAGAAATAGGCATCGAGATACGATAAGAAAGTGGTATTGACTAGTGAGGCCAGGTGAGTGCATATTATTTAGTATATGATGATTAATGGGAAATAAGACTTGCGACAAGTCTATTTCCAATAGTAAAATGGATGAATTCATAGATAGAAGTATGTATTTGTTATGGTTCATATGTATGCATGAGTAGATGTTGTAACACCCTAACCTGTACCCGACCCGGATACGAGTTCGAGATGTCACATTGACTTTTAAAACAAAATTCTTATAAAATAACTAAACTTTTGAACTTATATTAAGAAAATACAATAAATACTACTAAATTATGCTTCATTATAAAAATTTGAAAAAATACGTATTTATGAATAGAATGTAATGGTATGAACAATACCGTGAACAGTGCCAACCACTATTCATTTAACCGTTCATAAAACTCGTAAAAATTTAACCGTTCATAACTATACATTTACATTTACATTTACATTTACATAAGTACGTTTAAAACATTACAAAACTCTATCATATAATTTTTCATATAATTTTACAAACCGATTAGAACATATCGGATTTAAACCTTTATTTACATGCCAACCACTATCCTTATTACAAAATACATACTATAAATTTCTTTTCTGATATGATCTTTGGAAAGGAGAAATTGACTTGTCTTGCATAACTTTTATCAATCTTCCTCTTCTCGGAACCTATGCGTGAAACAATCACACACTAAGTCGTTAACTTAGTGAGGCATATAAAACATATAATAAAATCATAGAACATTTCTTATAAGAGAATGTATACCTGCATATATACCCTCCTTACCTCATTCCATTATCATTAACATGCTTTTATCGTATCGTCATATACTTATCATTGATACACATCATATATCATTTCATAAATAAATACACATTACATCATATAATTCATGTAATATAGTTCATATAACTAAAAGCATATGCATAACATTCATTGTATTCATTGTTATCTCTTTATTAGCCCTTGTACACATGTGAGAAATTAAGGTATGTGAGTACATTGAGGTTGTGCACCACTATGTTGTCACCACAGCTCGTATAAATGTCCCGAAAGACCTATCCAGAGGTCATAAAGAACCTCGGCAACTGTCCATAGGTCCCGAAGAACCTAGGTAAACTGGCCATATGTTCCTTAGAACATAGGTAAACTGTCAATATGTCTCGAAAGATATAGGTAACCCTCGACTCTTGGCATGCCAACTATACCCCTAACTCTCATATAATATAACATGGACATTATATTCATATCACTTCACATATTCACATGTACATTTCACTTTTCATATGATTTTATAATCATATGTCACTTAGCTTATAACACTTCTCTTTTGTTCATATGGCATGTAAATCATTGTTATCTCTTATTCTCATATGATTCTCATAAATCAAGTATATCACATTCATATCACATATTCATATAGGCTCACAGTTTTTATCACCTATCATGTCATTTCACATATACACTTTCATGTCACATAAACCCATATCTTCTTATCACCTAGCTTCTTATTATATTATTCATATCATATAACTTATTGTCACAAAATCTCATATCACATAACATGTATTATTCAAGTATATTCACATGTTACATGGCTATGTCTTCTCGTGTATTAGATTCACTTATATTATTTAATTTTCTTCAATTCTCCTTAAATCATATGACTCTATTATTTATATAGCCTTTACACATGTTTATATAGTTCCTATTGTTTCTCATGAATTCACTTTCATCATATTCTTCTATGATTACCGATTTTATCTCATAACCATATGTTCACATAAGTCACATAGGACATACAAAAACATATCCACTCATATAATCAAACATACATACATTTCATGTCATTCACCTACTTATAATCAAGACTTCATGCACTTTAACAATCGGAAATAGACTTATCACAAGTCCAATTTCCATATCATTCTATAAAATAAGATGCACTCACCTTATAACTCGTTTAGGCTCTGCATCTACATAAATATAATTTTCAAAACAATTATCAGAAGCCTAAACCTTATAACTTGATGTTAATAACTTAAGCTAGTTTAATGAACCAAAATTCCATTTTTCCTTTAGGGGTGTATCGATGCACTATGGGTGCATCGGTACACAAAATAGCATTCTAAATTCCCATGTATCAATGCCTACCTGTGTGCATCGATACACACTGAATAATTTCTGAAAATTTACCCTTGATGCATCAGTACATGTTGAATGTGTACCGATGCACACTAGTCCAGAATTCCCATTTATGCACGTAATTACTTCCTTCTAATTTAATTGTGCCATATTTCAACCCCTTTCATATCCTTAACTCACATACACATGCTTAAACTCATTTATATCCATTTATCTCATCTTTAACCTCAAAATTCCATCTTTCATATGGAAATCAATAATCATACCAAATTTTCAAGATGCTCTAAATCCAATTCTATCACTTCATATCTCTTAATTAAGTTGATGACAACTCAAATTTAGTTTCAAATTCAACTTATCAACTCTTTTCCAAAAATTCACTTAAAAACCCATTTTCTTTAATCTCTCATAACTTCTTCATCTTTTGATTTTAAGACAACTTAAGCTTTCATTAAGCTTAGTTATCATCTAATGATCAAAACCCAACCATAAAATCAACAAATAATTAACTAACAAAGAAACTCACATTTGCCTTTGGAGGTTCACGGTGAAGAAGAAAGAAAGAAGATGAAGAGAAGTTTTGGAGAAAATATCTTTATCTTATCCTTATATCCTTATCATTCTCAATTTTAATTAATTTTTAAGTTAAATGACCGTTTTTCCCTTCACTTCATTTAATATTTACTAATAACTTTAGTGAATATCTCCACATAAATCATTGAACTATTCAACTATTTTATTCTTATCCCCAAATTCTGAAATTTTATAATTTAGTTACTAACCCGTAATTTGGGATGTTACAGATGTGGTGACATTTTATTGTATATGCTGCATGATTTATGTAAATACATGTTAGTATGATAAATTATGTGAAATAGTGAAAATGATCTATATGATTATCTAAGAATATGAAATAAAAGGTATTATAAGGACATAAGAAATGATACGAATATGTGATATAACCTATGAGCTAAAGAATTATATAATATATGTAAATATAAGATAACCCAAGGGTAAGCAATATGATATGATATGATATAAGTGATTACACAAGAAAGGTTATGAGTTCTATGAGATATGATCTATCTGATATATGAATATGCAATCATATGAAAAGTAATATAAATTACGTGAAAAATAAGCAATGTGATTTCAAGGATATGTGATATGCTTATGTGAATATGAGAAATGATATGAAAGAGAATGCCCATGTTATGTGTCTTGAGAGCTAGAGGTATATTTGGTATGCTAAGAGTCGAGGGTTCTACGTGGTCCTTCAGGACATAGTGGTCCTTCAAGACATTTCATAGTGGTCATTCAGGACAAATTCATATGCCCCTATTGGGACCCTATACGAGCTGTGGTAACAATATAGTGCACAACCTCTATGTACTCACATATGAAAAAGTATATGAGTTGTATGATATGATGGCATGAAACATGCATTCATTGTAGAAGTTATAGTTTGTATTATATGTTTTATATGCCTCACTAAGTCATAGACTTAGCGTGTGAGTGTTTCACACGTAGGTTTCAGAAAACAAGAAGAGAAGCTAAGAAGAGCAGGATAGGTCAGATCAGAAATGTGTTTAAATCATATGTCTTTGTACGTCTCAGTCATTTTCTCCACTATTTTCTTTATATTTTTATTTGCTGCCCCTACTGCTCCATTCATCTTTGGTCGATCAGCAGTAGAGTTGTGATGCTTTATGTTGAATTGTTCACATGCAATATCCATCATCCTGTTTTTCAAGTTGGTTGCATTATCGATAATGATATGTTCTGGTAAACCATACCGACATATGATCTTTTTTCTCAAGAATTTACAAATAATGGACTGAGTGACGTTAGCATATGATGCATCTTCCACCCATTTGGTAAAGTAATAGATTTCCACAAGTATAAATCGATGACCGTTTGAAGTTTTTGAATGAATTTGCCCGAAACATCCATGTCTAACATAGAAAAGGGCCATGGAACTGTCATTACATGAAGAGGACGAGGTGAGACATTAATGTTGTCTCCATAGACATGGCTTTTATGACATTTTCAAGCATAATTGATGCAATCACTCTCCAATGTCGATAAAAAAATATCTGCATCTCATGACTTTTCTTGCCATCATGTGCCTAGTTGCATGAGTTCCACACACTCTGTCATGTACCTCTTCCAAGATCATCTTTGCCTCTTTTGTATCTATATATCTTAAGAAGACTTGATAATGACTTTTTTGTATAAGACTTCCCCATGAAAGACAATATCCTGCTGCCATTCTTCTAATTTTTCTTTTGTCATTTTTAGTAGCTTCTTCTAGATAGCTTTGATTTTTTGATGTATTACAAAATGTCGTGATACCATGGTTTTTTGTCTTTTACTTATTCTATTTGATAACAATGAGTCGGGTACTCGTATTTCTGCATGTTAATTGGCATTATGCCGGACTTCTCACCAGCTTTGAATTTTACTGCCAAGATAGCTAAAACATCTGCCATTTGGTTCTATTCTTTGGGCACGTAATGAAAAATGACTTCATCAAACTTCTTAAGTAGATCCAATATGAGCTTTTTGTACTCTATCAATTTGATATCTTTTGTTTCTCATTCTCTTCGAAGCTGATAGATCACTAAGGAAGAATCCCCATACACCCTTAAAGTCTTTATGTTCTATCCAATAGCAGCTCAAATACCCAAAACACATGATTCATACTCTGTCATATTGTTAGTTCAGTCAAAGTTCAACCTGCTAGTGAATGGGTAATGGTTTCCTTTGGGCAAAATCAAGATAGCCCTAACACCGTGCCCTAACGTATTCGAAGCACAATTGAAGTGCATTTTCCTATAATCACATACATAAGTACTTGTTTCTTCTAAAAATATAGCCATCAAATCTTCATCTGGGAAGTTAAAGTCCAACGGTTCATAGTTTTCAGAAGTTCTGCTTGCTAAGAAGTCAGATATGACACTGCCCTTGATTGGTTTTTGGCTCACGTACTCAATATCAAATTTAGATAGTAGTATCTATCATTGAGCTAACCTTCCGAAGGGAGCGGGTACACCCATCATGAATTTTAGTGGATCCAACTTGGAAATCAATCAAGTGGTGTGGTATAACATGTATTGTCTGAGTCTTCGTGTAGCCCAGACTAGAGCGCAATAAACTTTTTCAATGGGTGGGTATCTGGCTTCGCTGTAACATCCTTAATACCGGGTTAGTGACCATATTGAAATATTTCAGAATTTGTTGGTCAAAGTGAAATAGTTGAATAGTTCAATGATTTATTTAGGGATATTTCCTGAAAGGTTTTAGTAATTATCCAAAGAATTAAAGGGAAAAATGGTCATTTGACAAGAAAGATATTTTCCCTTATATGAATGAATCACGTGGGGGAAGAGTTATCTTCTTCTTTCTCTTCTTCATTTTCTTCTCCAACCGTGGAAGCTAGGCAAAGGTAAGAGTTTTCTATTTTGTTGATTATTTGTTGAATTAAAGGTTGGGTTTTGATCATTAGATGATAATTAAGCTTAAGGAAAGCTTAATTTGTTCTAAAACAACAAGATGAAAGGTATAAGAAAGATTAAAGATTTTTAAATTCTTGAATGAAATCTTGAAATAGAGTTGATAAGTTGAATTTGACTTATCATCTATGAGAATAAGAAGTTAGAAGTGTTAGAATTAAGTTTGGATAACATGGAAATTTGGTATGATTATTGATTTTTATATTGAGAATAGAATTTTGAGGTTTAAAATGAAATAAATGGATATAAATTAGTTTAAGTATGTATATTTGAGTTAAGAATATGAAAGGGGGTGAAATATGAAGAATTGAAGTGGAAATAGAGAATTTTCGTGCAATGAACAGTGATTTCTGGGCTTGAACGAAAATTCCAGATTGTGCAGGGGGAACAGATTACCCCATGGGGGGTATCGATTCCCCCTAAATGAAAAATGAAATTTTGGTTCATTAAACCGGCTTAAGTTATCAACATCAAGTTTCAGGTTTAGGCTTCCGATAGTTGTTTTGAAATGTTATATTTATGTAGATATTGAGCCTAAACAAGTTTTGGAATAATCAAAGGATTAGGATTGAATCAAAGCAAGGCTAAGGTGAGTGCAATTTAATTGTACTTATGCGATCGAAAAACATTGACTTGCGATGAGCTAGTGACGGAGTTACTACGGTAAGAAGTGACTCCTAAAATGTTATATGATTGATATGATTTTTGTGAGTGCATTTTAGTTTATAGGATTATAAGGAATTGGACTTGTGATAAGTCTATTTCCAATAGTTATAGTGTATAGAGTATTGATTTTAAGGATGTGAATGACATGAAATATATGTATACGTGATTATATGAACTGATATGTGCTTATATGTGCTATGTGATTTATGGGATATGCCATATGTGAAAATAAAATATGAACTATAGGAAAGGATTATATGATGAATATATGAACATATGTGAACAAAATATAACATGCATGTTTACATGAACACATGAGATATAATATAAGTTATATGATACGATTTATATGATTACATGCACATGTGATATATGTTATATGATATGGATCTATGTGACTACGTGAGAAAGAATATATGTCTATGAGAAGACATAAGAACAAGGTATAAGCTATGTGACATGTGAATATGAATCATATGGAAATGTTCTATATGTAAGTGAACTATGTTCCAATATGAATATGTAATAAATATGAAAGATAATGCCCATGTTATGTGTCATGAAATCTAGAGGTATAGTTGGCATGCCAAGAGTCGAGGGTCTACGCGATCCTTTGGGACAAATTCTACGTGGTCCTTCTGGACGTATATGTATTCTTTGGAGCATGTATGAGGTCTGTTGAGACACCTACTTGATCCTTGATATATGTATATGATTCTTAAGGAATTTATATGTGGTCTATATGGACAATCTTATATGGCACTACAGTGCATTTCTACGCGGCACTTCAGTGCAAATTCTATGTGGCATTACGGTACAAATTTATACGAGCTGTGGTGACAGTAAGTGCACAACCTCACAATACTCACATACCTTAAGTTCTCAGTAATATACATGGGCCTATAAAAGACATCAAAAGTATTTATAAGATTCATATGTGATACTGTGTGTATTCCTAAGTGAAATGTATTTGTTATATGAGATTAGTAATTGTTTATGCAATGATATGATTTAGAGTTTACATTATATGCTAATATGATATATAGAGAAATTAGCGATGATAAAATGAGAAATGATAAGCATGTTAATGATGTTATGTTACATGATATGTGCATGTATGTATATATTACAGAAAATAATATATGTTTTGGTACGATAAGGTAATATCAAATGTTCATGTATTGTAGATGTTACAGTTAGCATATAATTATGTTTTATATACCTCACTAAGTCAACGACTTAGCGTGTTTTTGTTTCACGCGTAGGTTCCGAGAAGAGGAAGATCGGTAAAAGTTATGCAAGACATTTCAGTTTCTCCTTTCCAAAGATCAGATCAGAAAAGAAGTTAATAGTATGTACTTTGTAATACTTATAGTAGTTGGCATGTAAACAAAGATTTGAATCCGATACGTTCTAATCGGTTTTGTAAAATCATATGTTTGAATTTTGTAATGTTTTAAAGGTGTATTTGTAAATGGAAATTTTATACGGATGAAAACTAAGATTTTTTATAAATTTATATGTATTTTAAGGATATACTGTAGCCGTACTGTAGCAGGGTATCGATTCCTTGTAGAAGGGAAATCGATTCCCCTATTATAATCTGGAAATTTTAACATTCGGGCTACTGTAATAGGGTACTGTTCATAATAATATTCATTACTGTTTAGTACTGTTCATATGGCACTGTTCAATGTTCATACCATATTTTACTGTTCATAAAACATATATTTTCTTAAATTGGTTATAACAAACATGATTCAACAATATATTATCGTATTTTCTTAAAAAGAGTTCAAATGTCTTGATATTTTGTAAGAAAAAGGTTTTGAAAAGTCAATGTGACATCTCGGACTCGTATTCGGGTCGGTTACGGGCTGGGGTGTAACATTCGCAATCAATGAACTTCTTGCTAAGGTAGTAAATGACCCTTTCTCTCATTCTAGTCTCATCATGTTGCCTTATGACATATCCCATCAAATTCTCAAATATGGAAAAATATAGGAACAAAGGTTTGCCCGAGATAGGAGACATTAAAACTGGAGTATGAGATAAATACTCTTTTATTTTCTCGAAAAATGATCTGGCAATCATCATCCCATGTCTCAAAGTTATTCTTTCGAATGAGATGGAAAATTGGATCGTATTTATTTGTTAATTGAGATATGAACCGAGCAATGTAATTTAATCTACCCAAAAAACCTCTAACTTTTTTTGGATCAACCTTAATGTTTTTTCTACTAACAACGAAGCCCAACAGCTTTCCAAACGTTACTCCGAAGGTACACTTGTTTGGATTCAACCTCAATTTAAATCTTCTCAATCTTTGAAAGAGTTTCCTCAAATTCTCGATATGTTTATCTTCAGTTTGTGCTTTGAAAATCATGTTATCAACATAAATTTCAATCTCCTTATGCATTATGCCATGAAACAAGGTTACCATGGCTTTTTGGTACGTTACCTCATCATTCTTTAATCCGAATGACATCACCTTATAACAAAATGTTCCCCATATTGTGACGAATATGGTATTCTCCATACCGTCTGGATGCATTTTAATTTGGTTGTATCCTGAGAATCCATCCATGAATGAGAAGAAAGAATTTCCTGCTCTATTATCCACCAGAGTATCTATGTGTGGAAATGGGAAGTTGTCTTTAAGGCTTGTTTTGTTGAGGTCTCGATACTCAACGCACATGTGTATTTTTCCATCATTCTTTGTCACCAGCACTATGTTAGTCACCCACTCTGGATATTTAGCTACTTGAAGAAAACCAACATCAAACAACTTCTTGACTTCTTCTTTTATCTTGAGGAGTATTTTGGGTCTCGTCCTCCTCAACTTTTACTGTACAGATTTGTATTCTGGCTTAATTGTTAATTTATGGACTACCATATCCGTGTCCAGCCCAAACATGTCTTGGTACAACCATGCAAACATGTATTTGTACTCATGAAGTAAGTCTATCAAGCTTTGCCTTGCTTCAGAAGAGAGTGTTGTGCCAATTTTAACTTATTTCTTTTTTTCTTCAGTGCCCAAATTCAAAATTTCAATTTTCTCTTCATGTGACAAGATTTGTTTATCTTCTGTCTCCACCATTATTAAAAACTCGAGAGGTAAATTGCAATCTTCCTCATTGTCACATTCATCAATTTCCCCTAGACACTTGAGCATCTCAAAGTCATATCCAGGTCAGAATCATCATTGTCCACATTATTAACATCCAAAGATGTGAAAGGAAAAAAATGGAAATATATATATATATATATATGCGAAAGGAAAATATCCTATATAGAATGTAGAAACAAATGTATTATATGGATAGAAAAAGAAGTGAAATGAACAAATGTTTGCCAGAAAATAAAAGTGCATCTTTTATTGAAATAAAAATAAAAATAATTCATTAACCTTTACAAAATATCACTTATTGCCCCAAGTATAGACAAATAGGGAATGTTTGAGTATTACTCTGAAAGAGATTTATAAACCACAAGTAGTTCTTC
The DNA here is from genome assembly GCF_006381635.1 of Hibiscus syriacus. NCBI lineage: Eukaryota > Viridiplantae > Streptophyta > Magnoliopsida > Malvales > Malvaceae > Hibiscus > Hibiscus syriacus. Next base: position 908,605 of record NW_024062759.1, on the reverse strand, counting down.
AATGGTTCAATTGTTTAGCACGAACCCCAGTGGTAGTTGATGAATTCCAGATCTAACAACGTTTTCAACGTCATCCATTGTCATGGCATTGATGCTCAAGTCTTTTAAATCAAGCAAGGCTATCCTCATTTTTTCCTAAAAAAACATAAACACCAAATTTGAATGTATTGTGAAGGGGTGGAAAAACCATTGGTTCCCATTAAACTTTTACTTTAGATAATCTTGCTTTCCTCATTTCTTAGCACCTTTGAATCTCTTCATTCTTTGTTGATGATTGGGTTGATATCCAAGTCCAAATTGATCCATCTTGGAAACAGGAAAAATGAGACTGGTTTTTCTTTGTAGAGAACTCTTGAACCCTCTTTATATCTTTACACCTCTCTCCAAAGTTTGCTTGATTTCCATCTTGGTGCATTCTGAGAGTATAAGTCTAGGAATCTTACCTGCTTCGGTCACAAATGTGGCATTGACAAACTCCAATAATCGGAATGAACACTCCAGAGCCTCCTCATTCACCTCTATATAAGGGGCATCAGTGGTCACACTTGACACTATGTCTTCTTTAGTATTGATGATTTTAATAGCCCCATCAATATCAAATTTGACTTTATGGTGCAGTGTTGATGATACTACCCCGTTTGATGAATCCATAGCCTTCCTAACAGGTAATTGTATGAAGGCATAATGTCCATTACTAGGAACTTGATGTTACATGTGGTAGTCCCAATGGTCAATGATACTTCAACTTTACCAAGCACTTCCCTCTTTGTTCTGTCAAATGCCTGAACCACGCTCTGACATGTTCTCATGTGGAAAGTATCCATTGGTAGCCTCTTAGGAGTAACCAAAGGCATTACATTAAGAGTGAAACCATTTTCAATTAGTACGCTTGGCATAACATGCCTCTTGCAGTGAGTGATAGTGTGTAATGCTTTGGCTCGTTCTTTTTCTCCAGACGAAATCTCATCATCAGAGAATGAGTTAAGGTTATCGGCTTCAATGTTGTTAACCAGTCGATCCATCTTATTGACTGGTATGTCCTTTGGTAAAATGGTTGATTCAAGACCTTCAAAAGTGCCTCTCTGTGAGCTTCCGAACTCAGCAGTAGTGATAACATTGATATGCGTGTTGGCAAGCTATGTAATTGTTCCATGATGCTATATTAGTTATGCTTTAGAAACTTTAAGAAATTCATAAATTTCTCATCTTTTATGGGCTCGTTCACTATCGGTTCATCTCCTTTGAATGGTTCAAGCATTCTCTGGGGTAAGCTAGATTTTTTTGGATTAGCACTTCCCCATTGAATGCCCCCACTTCATTGACTTCTTCTTTCAAAGAGCTTACTTGGCTTTCATACTTCCAAGGTACTTATTTTCTATCTTTATAAGGGAAAGGTCTTGGTGCTACAATCACCACTTTTGTTGGTGTCTTGCTTGTCATCCTCACCTTGGGGGTGATTATTAAAGGTTGACCTGCATCGTATCCCTTATCAATCATTAGTTGGATCAAAGTTTTAAATTCAGAACATTCTTGTACATCATGTCCTTCTTCATTGTGATAATTGTCACCCTCGTGTTATGGTGTACTAGAATGTGGTGCAAGAAATCATGCCCTTACCATTTGCCTCTATGTCGAAACCAAATGAGACTTCACTTCAAAAACACTTGTCTTAACCTCTTTCCTATCTCCTCGATGATTGTGTTAATCCTATTTTCATAGTGGTTAGGCAAAGGGTTTTATGCAAAGTTGGGTGATTTTGAGTTGTTGAAATAAATCCAGTTTCTGTTGTGCATCCGTTGAACAATTCTTTTGAATGCGAGGCAACTTTCAATAGCATGCCCCGGGATACGACCATGATATTCACAATGGGCATTTTCATCGAACCACTTGGGGTGTGGGGGCTTCAAAGGTTCTACTGGTTATGGTGACACCATATGTATGTAAAAACGTTACTGGTAAAACTCCTTATACGTCATAGGAATATGATCAAAATGCTCATTTTCTCTTTTTCTCCTTGGTTACTTTGAATCTTATCTAAAAGTACCTGATGGTACAACTGCAGTTGATTTTTATTTAGAGATTATAACACTTTTGCTGGTGTTAAAAGTGTTGATGTTATTGATCTCTCATTCTCTCTTCTTCATAGGATGTTTTCTTCTTAACTCACATCCCTCTATATTTCTTTGTCTTATGGTCGTCTCCACCATTTCTCCGTCCATAACTAGATCATAAAAGTTCCCTGATGTGATTTCCACCAAATGCCCAAATAAGGGAGCCTTCAAAGTCTGTATGAAGAGGTTCATTGTTTCTTTCTCATCCAGAGGTGGATAAACTTGCGCAGCTAAATCCCTCTATTGTTGTGAATACTGCCTGAAACTACCGTTATGCTTCTTCTCCATAATTTGTAGCATGACACAATCTGGTCTCAAGATATTTACATACTTATATTGCTCCAAGAATGACATTGCAATATCTTTCCATGTCTTGATGTATGAACGATTCAACTGATTGTACCATCAGATGGTTGAACCTGCCATACTCTCCTAGAAGTAGTGAATCAGGAGCTGGTCATTCCCGACATGTCCTGTTATTTTTCGACAGAACATGATAATGTGAGCTAAGATGCAACTATTCCCAATGAACTTCTCGAAATATGGGACTTTAAACTTATGAGGAAAAATCAAATATGGGACCAAACTTAGTTTAGAGAGTCAAATCCATAATAATTATCCTCTCCTCTAACTGTTTTCATTTGATCTTCTAACTTCTTAACCATTTCCTCCATTTTTTTACTTTGTCTTCCTCATCAAAATCTGGAATACGTTAATCATACGGTTTATTATGGGGGTTAGTTACAGAGGCCAGTGCTTTTGCAGTAGACGAAGCTTGCAGTTTTACAGCAGATGAAGCTTGTGCTTTTGCAGTAGATGAGTCCCTTTGAAGTCTTGGTAAGATTTCATATGAGATAACCTAATGCGGAGTGGGTAGTACAGTCACCCCTTCGGATGCTCCTGCCTCAAGACCACTCATTTGATTTAGGCCAGACGACTTTGCAACGATCTAATCAACTAGTGACTCTTGGATCCTGGTGATAGAATCCAAGGTATTTTGATTATTTTGGCTCATTTTCTCCTCAAGCTATTTTTTCAATTTTAGCATATTTTTTCAAGCTGAGCGATCTTAGCTTCCATTTTCTTGTTATTTGAATGGGTATTATGAGGATGAGGTGTGTCCAGTGCTTAATGAGTTATGTCCAGTGTTTGTTTCTTTTTTTTTACGAGACATTTTTTATTAGTTAATTTGAATGTAAATAAATGAAAAATTCAAAAAAATATGCCAAAATCCATTATGCATGAAATTTCCAAGGCATTGATCCAAAATGTGCCTGTTATTATAAATAGTCTTTATTGGGATAAAAGTGTTACTTCTAAGAGACCAAAAAACAATTCAAATGTACATTCTAGCTAGTTATTCTAGACTCCGAACGACTTATAATAAGTTGACAAGTCTTCTTACATCTTCCGTAACTGGCTGAATACCTTGTCGAACCACCCCGACTTCTCTTGCAAAATCATGCAAGTGGTGTACCGCTTTCTGTACCTGCTCTAGGAAGTTTTGAATGACTGTATTTCTAGCTTTTACCCTTTGTTGAGCCTGTTCCCAACGGAAACACCACTAGAGTCCTCCATCAAAAGGAAAAATTTAGAGTTCATTCGCATGTTTCTTGAATTTATCCACAATGACCTCCAATTAAGCTATAGTTTTGCCATCATGTTCATGCTGATTTTTAAGGGATCTTTCCAAATCAGTTACCTTGGTCTTCAACCGCTTGTTCTGGTGTTGACTTTCTATTTAATGTATTTGGGAAGTCTTTAACATGTCATATTGTCCTTTAAATTTCCTTTTCAGGATGCCGACTTTGTCTTTTCAATACTTGAAAGATCTTTTCAGGCTTGCATTTTTCTGGACCTACTCTTGATACCCTTTTCTCAAATTTTCCAACTCAAAACATATTTTCTTATGTTCTTTTTCTAATATTTCTTCTCGATCCTTTTGAGTATAGACATCTGGCTTCCATTGGAAATTTTCAACTTCTAGCTCTCTTAACCTTTACTTTAGTTCTTTTTTTCAGCTTCGAATTCCTTTTTTTGCTATTTCTAGGTCATAGAGGAATGATTTAATATGCTCTTCAATAGTATGAGTATTTTCATTATCTGGTATAGGAACAATGTCATTCCTCATCAACTTTCTCCATTCCATATAGTCTGGAGTAAGCATGTCTTTGGCAGCCACGACATCTGTACGAAATATCCTCTTCCAAGACTCGACTATATCTTTCACATTCTTCTTGTAATTATCCTCATGATATGCAAATTCAGATCCAGATAGCTCATGTGTAACTGGGACAAACTGACTTTCCCCATAATGCCGAAGTGTAAAAGTGGAGAATAACCAACTCCTCCCCACAGCCTAAGTAACATAACTACTCCTGAATCTCCACATCGATACATAATGTCAATATGAGTCAGTCAAGGGGCTCTCATATGATGTCCTTGGAGGTGCATAAATACCTTCGCCCATGTTTAATTTGAAACACATTCTCGCCACTTTTGTGTAAGGAATTCCTCCAAGGGTGAATACGTAGTACATAACTGGCGGTAAGAAATCCCCTTCGTTTTCCAAAAATGACTATAAATCCAAACCTGAAGTAGCTACGTTCATCCTATAAAATGTTATCCACCTATCCTTCTACAATGGTTTAGTGAGCAGAAAGCTTCAGCTAGGATTGTTGGTGCAGGATTCACTCGCTTTGGCAGTTGTTCGAACAATTCCACCACAACTGTCTCAATGTATCACAGTTTTTGGGAAGATAACCAAGCTATAAATACCGAGTGTAAAAAATCAATTACCTTCCATTCGTCAGGATGATTCTTCATTAACTACTTGATGTGAGTCCAAGCAATTCCTTCCCATTTGTCTTTCTGCTAAATCCGGTCAGTTACCCAATTTTCGTCGACCTCTGCAAACTTTGCCAACCTATTCTTGAAATGCTGAATCTTGATATATTTGATGAAGACTCGGTCCACTCTGATTCCTTTGTAGTGTAATAGAGTAGTATACTTCTCAATTATGGGTACTATGTCTTCTTGGTTGAAGGTGAAGTAGTTATACCCCAGATTCTAAAATTGTACCAGAGCCCGAATTAAAGGTTCATCTATCTTGACATACAATAAGTGTGCAACATCACCATATTGCTGGCAAAACTTGTGTTTTCTGTCAGTTTTCCAATTGTCCCAAATGTTCCACAACTCATGGGTATCATTCTATTTGAGGCTGATGGAAACGTAGCAAGCTAAATATGAAACATAGTTGTCTTGCAGACTGTCCCTTTTTTCCTTCTGAGTCCTTTCTGACCATAGTCATACTTCTACATTCTTGACCTCTTACATTATAACTCCTTTATGCATTATTGCCAACTATTCGGGCTTAAACGAACACTTTTGTACATCAATACCTTTTAAATGATACAAATGATAAAGATGGAAATAAAACAAAAATAAAAGGTAATAAGTTAGTAAAATTGAATAAAAATCAAAATAATAATGAAAATAAAATAAAAATTCCTACCATGTTATTTTCTTGAACAAATCCTATCCGTATATATTTTCAATTCACGTGCTTTGAGCAGAAAATAAAACAGGAAATAAATCAAGCATCCTAGTTTTTGAAATGAAGTTTCATGGTGGGCTCTAATTCCTTGCAGCATCACAGTTTGGTTCTAAAAAAGGTACCCGAGTTCTCCTTGCTGGTGCTCCCTTGGACCTGCCAAACCCTCAGTCCTAAGCCCATTACAAGCTCATGTGGACCAAGTTAAACTCGAGATGATACATTCCCTTATGTCTGTACGGAGAATAAATTCACACGAAGACAGAAGGTATATGAATCCCGGAGGTTACTTACTAGGCCCATACGGAGAATAATTTCTATGAAGGCGTCACTTTTATCTCTACATAAAAAGGGTTTGGATCTCGGGAATAGAGTCTGAGATTGAATGAATTTTTAAAAAGATGAAATCATTAAAAATATCAGTACAACTATTTATTCGAAAATAATAATCAAAGGTAAATAGCAAGGGTCGAAAGGATAAATTATAATTTATATTTACAATTTTCTCTTAAGAAGATAATCGAAAATCAATTCTGGCCTGACTCACTTTCCTGTCCCCAGAAGCGTCGTCAAGCTGTCGTAACCGTCCCTCGGGTGGGCTTGAAATCGGGTTTCAACTTGAATTAATGTGTTAGAGCTGCCACCGATCATTTAAAATTAGCTTGATCGAACTCCTTAACTTACCATTTATCTGATATGTGTTTTACCAGAAATTAATCGGATTCGGGAGTCGATTACAGTCATGGAATGATTACCACCCTTGTACTTCTCTTTCAGTACCAATTTGATTTTCCGGTTGTTTTAATTATGATAATTAAAAGTTAAATTAAAATTTAAAAGTTTGATTCGAATTACTTACCTTTGAAGAATTTTAAAATTAACCTAAAGAATAAATCAAATTAATGTTAAATAATAAAATAAATAAATAATAAATAAATAAATAAATAAAAGAATAAAAAAAGGAAAATTCAAATAAAAATGGACTAAATTGAAAAGAATTAAAATCAAGGATCAATTTGATGTTCATTAAAAGCTGCAAGGAAAAAACAAAAAGTTAGGTGTCAAATTGCAAGAATATAGAAAATATAACAGGTGTTAAATTGAATTAATTCAAAATTTCAAGGCAAAATTACAACAAGTGGTCAAAACGAATTACGCTTCAAAATACCAGGGGTTGCGAAAATAATTTATCTTTCTTGTAATTACACGAATGCCCTCCATATAAATAGCCCTAAAACCTTAAAAAAATTCATTTCATCCCAATTCTAAAATAAAAACTCCACTTTCTCTTTATATCCTCTCAACAAAACCAACATGCCTAATTGTCAGTCACCCTTCAGTGGAGTCCCCCATCGCCGTCATCCGCCACACCTCCGGTGGTTGGAAAAATACCAAACTAACATAAAATGCTCCCCTCAACACCCTAAAGCAAGATCCGAGCCCTAAATCCCAAGAAAACGCCTCTATCGGTGTATATCTAAACCAAAAGGTCTCAAGTTTTACCTTTTTCGACGTGCTCCTTCGTTCTCCGACGACTTTTGTCTTCCCCGCGACTGTGCTTCCCTCCCCCTAGCAACCATTGATGAAAGCTTTGAGTTTTGTGATGATTTTAGTATATTCGAACGTTTTTTTTCTTGTTGTTTTGCTTGGTTTGCTTCGATTTGTTGTGTGTTCTCGGTTTTGGTTGTTGGATTCCCCCTTTCTTCGATGGCCCTTGGGGTTTATATAACCCTCCCACTGGTGGTTGTTTTCGATTATCCCGGGATCGTTGGGTCTCCCGTTTGGTTTAATCGAACGATTTATTACTATTCGTTGTTGGCTGAATATTTCGGGATGGTTCAGTCTCGATTTGCTTATGATTTTGCGATTTTCCAACTGAGAGTTTCAGCCGGTTGGTGACTTGGTTGGTGCGTACCCACCACACGCCGTTAAATAATGATCATTGGGTCTCCTGATGTCATCTGGACTGTTAAATCAAGGGGCTAGATTTAACGGCCCTCGTGTAGCTGTGCATGTGATATTTTTTAGGGTTTTATAACCGTAACTGCTTTCCATTTGGACCCTTGATTCGCGCTTTGATCTAATGGCTATAAGTCGTTTAGCGCCCTAGCTTAAGTACAAAACCCTAGCTCGCTGGGTCAAGCAGTTTGCACTTCGAACTGTTAGGCTCTCGCCGAGTTTGCTAGGTCAGGCTACCTCGTTGGACTCTGTTTCTAGACCTTGAACTTTATTGGATCTGAATAATTAATTAATTAAATAAATAATATAATAAATATTATGTATAAAATAATATATATATATATAATATAATATAATATAATATAATATAATATAATATAATATAATATAATATAATATAATATAATATAATATAATATAATATAATATAATATAATATAATATAATATAATATAATATAATATAATATAATATAATATAATATAATATAATATAATATAATATAATATAATAATATAATATAATATAATATAATATAATATAATATAATATAATATAATATAATAATATAAATATATAATAAATATATTATATTATAATATATATATATTTATATACTATATAAAATATCGGATGAAAATGAGTGTATACAAGAACACAATTTACGGTCCCTAATTTGTATCTCTTAAATTGTATTCTCGGACACGAACTTACTTTAGTGATTAATAAAATTGTTATTTTTAAAATTCACGGATTCAAACACAACATTTATTGTCAATAATAATTAAAAATATTTAAAAGATATTATTTTATAATCATAATAATTTAATTAAAAAATAATTTAATTAAAAAATAATTTACGGACCCCGAGGTCCATTAATGGATGCCCATGTTGCGATGTAGATACCTCACCCACTACCTCAAATAATGCAAGTGTAACTACTCCGATTTTTTCAGACAAAATTACCCCACTTCCACCTCCAATTTAAAAATAAATCATCTAGATGATGCAAATATTATTATTATTACTGAAAACAACTTAACACCTATGAAACATGTGAATTTTAGTGTTTTAAAACGTATAATCTTTTTATATTTATAAATGTAAAAATAAATAATTGAAATATTATATATAAAAAAAATAAACGATTTACTTTTTTTAATAAATTACATGTATTATATAAAAAAAATCAAATTATTACATAAATAAAAGAATGTCTTAAAAGATAAACACTCAATCATAAAATATCTCAAACTATATAAAGATGAAAATTTAAAAAATTCATCCTACGTAAAGTTTGATTTTCACTATCCTCTAATAGAATTTAATTTTTTTACTCTATTTCTAACTTGATTTACAAATTGTCTTTTATTCTTCTCCTCTTAGATGAAATATATTAAAATACTAGTAAAGCACACAAATAATCTTTCGATTATAAGGCGTTGTTTTATTGAATTTTCAACTATTAAAAGTTAGAAAATGATCATTCAATTACGTAATGTGATTTTGTTGAGTCCTTTGATTATTAGAAGTTAAAAATTGATCACCCGACTATTCATATATTCTAAATCCATCATTTTTATTAAAAAAATTATGATAGTTTAATCTAGATATTAAAATATTGATTGATATATGATAGTTGTTTAAGATTTTAATATTATATTTGATCATATCTAAGTATCCCTAGATTTTTTAGTTAAAATCCCTAATTAAATATCAAAAGTTGATACTAAATTCAGGCTAAATTACATAACTGACACTGTTTTTTTTTTAATTTTACCTTTCTGACACCGTTTGACCAATATTTCCAGAAGTAGCACCCTTTCTGCTGAGTTGGCAAAGGCGCGTCCCCGGGGACGCGCTTTACCCGTGTTTTCGTTGATTTGGATGCCACGTGTGGAAGGCGCGTCCCCGGGGACGCGCCTTTGCCATATCAGCAGACACGTGTGGAAAGCGCATCCCCGGGGACGCGCCTTCCATTAAATGTCACAAATGCCCCCATCCGTTTTTCCTAACTACCCCTCCTCCTCTCCTATATAAACCCCCTCAACCCTCCCTCATTCTTCACACCAAAATCATATCTCCTCTCTTATATAACTCAAATTCTCCAACTATTTGAGTTTTAAATTTGTTATTAGTGGTAAGAAATTTATTTTTATGTTAGTATTTTTTTAAATAGTTATTATTTTTTATATTAATATTTATGTAATATTATTTTTTTATTAAAATAATATTTATATAATTATTATTTATTTAGAATTATTAATTTTTTTTGCTAATTATATTGTTTTGTCTACAATTATAATGGAAAACGAAATGCTGTTGCGATTGGATATTGATCATATCTCCAGACATTTTAGCGATATGGTAATATTTTTTTATAATTAATGTTAATATTTAAATTTATTTTTATTTTAAAGTTATTATGAATTTATATTAATTTTTATTTTTTATAATGTATATTATTTAGGATGCTGATCGTATTTTAGAGACTTTTATTAAAAATCCACGTATACCGACACCGGAACGTATTTTGCCATATTTGGCTTCTGTCGGGTTCGGGTATATTGCAACAATTATAGGCGGTTGCAAACTCGAACCTGTCCTAATTTGCACTGATTGAGAGGTGGAGGCCCGAGACACACACTTTTCACCTTCCATGTGGAGAGGCGACAATTACATTGGAGGATGTCTCTATGCATCTGGGGCTTCCCGTCGACGGAAATATGATGTGTGGTATGGCGGATGGTGATTGGCAATCAATGCGCATTGATTATCTTGGAGCTGCTCCGCCAGAGTTTAATGGAGGTAGAATAACTTTATCTTGGTTGAAAGCTAATTTTGAGGTTTTAAATGAAAATGCTTCAGAGGATCAAGCAAAGGCATGTGCTCGGGCATATATTCTACGAATAATTGGAGGAATATTGATGCCCGACAAATCTCGCAACCAGGTGCATTGTATGTGGTTGCGGTATCTGATCGATTTTGATGAAGCTGGAAGATATAGTTGGGGTGCTGCAGTTTTGGCATTTCTCTTTAGAGAAATGTGTTGGGCGACCAATTATAAGAAAACTGCTATCGGTGGATGTCTTCTGCTTCTACAATCATGGGTGTGGTTCCGCATGCCTTTCTTATGCCCGATCGTGAATGAACCATACGTATTCCCCTTATTGTTGAGGTAATTTTCGAACTAAATTTTGATTTAAATATTTTCAATTAAATATGGTGATATTTAGTTTATATTATATTTCATAGGTGGTCGATGAAAAGAAAGGACCATAAAAGTATACATACTGGGTTAGAGGAAATTCGTTTACTTATTGATACGAAAGCTGGGTCTGAGGTATGTTTTTAAATTTGTTTAATTATTAATATTTTAATTTAAAATGTTAGATATAATTAGAATATTTTATTTATTTGAATTGTATATTTATATTTCAGTTTCAGTGGATACCTTGTGCGAGCGATGAAGTGAAAGCTTGCATCCCACCCCACCTTAGTGGGTCATTAGAGGTATGGATATCGGTTATACCTCTTATATGTTATGCTATTATTGAGTGGCATCTAGTTGATCGCATGCTCCGTCAGTATGGTTGTACGCAATATATTCCTGGAGCTCCTAGGAATTTAGACGACGTGCATAACATAGATAGACGAGGAAAGAAAGATGTTAACTGGGTGGTGAGACACAGAGATTGGATTGCGCTTTGGGAGAACCGATATACACTGTTGGCCCCTTAACAATATTACGCTGAAACTGGTCATATGGTTACGGATAACTATATGGACTGGTTTAATGAAAATGGGAAGCCGTTTCTACTTTCGACGGAAGCACGAGGGGTTAACATTCCTAGGCGCCGAGAAAGACGTCAACCGTCGCAATATCATCGTCCCCCGACGCGTGGACGGAGAGAAGGCGCTACCGGTTCTGCATCAGTCCCACCACAACATCCTTATTCGTCGATGCCGCAGGGGTACATGCCCAGCCCTCCACTTCATATGCCAAGCCCACCAGTTTATATGCCATCTCCGCAGGGTTACATTCCGAGCCCGCAGGGTTACATTCCTAGCCCGCCAGGTTACATGCCTAGCCCGCCAGGTTACATGCCTAGCCCGCAGGGTTTTATACCATATGGAGGTGCATATACGACTATGTTTAATGATCCAGCATATGGTTCATATGCATCTTATTTGGCTGGTGGTGCTTCTCCGCAGACACCTCAATCTCCATCTGGATCACATACATCGATGCCAATGTTTCCACAGTTCTCACAGTTCCCGGGGAGCGGTGGGATTGTTACTAGCACTCCTCCAAGGTCGTTATTTTATACAGGCCCTTCAGCCCCTTCAGCGTCATCTACACCAAATGAAGAAAATGCTGCTGATGATGATAGTGAAGATGAGGAGACTGAAGAACAAGTTCCACGAAGAAATCCTCCACGAAATAGACAACCACCGCCATGTGGAACTCATTCGAGAAGACGACATCGGTGATCCAGTTATATTTAATGTTATTTAAATAATTATATTTCAAAATTTTATGTAATTTGGTTATGTTATTTAAATGTTTCATGGTTGTTACATACATATTTTTTAATGTTATTTTTTTTATTCACATTTAACATTAAATGTTTGATAAATGTTTTTAAAATACAAATTATATTATTCAAAATTTAAAATAAAAATAAAAATAATATTATTCAAATTTAAATTTAAAATATAAATTATAGTATTCAAAATTTAACATTAAATTTCAACTTAATATTCTAATTGTATTCGAAATTAAAAGTTATATTCCAATTATAGTTCACAATACTTAAATTGAAATTAAATTTATCCATACATATGATTTTATCATTAACATATATATTAAAACATATACATTAAAATCAACTTATGTTGAGTTCATCGATCGACGGAATTAGCCAAGAGGGGGTGAATTGGCAATTTATTCAATGTCACATTTCAATGCTCATTCCATACAATTTCAATGTCACAATCAACTTATCACTTCACATTTATTCACTTTATCCATAACATTTTATCTAATTTATTCAAACTTCACATAACGTTTTAATTTAAGTTATTCTTAACTTGCTGAACTTTCAAAAGAAGTTAAATTTTGGTTATAATTTACCTTATTTACTGATATATCTAGTGTCCCCGAGGGACATGAGTGACATAATAGGGCAATGATAACATATTCTCTGACGAAATAATGGAAGGCGCGCCCCCGGGAACGCGCCTTCATGTGAATAGTGAAATAATAGGTACTGATATATCTAGTGTCCCCGAGGGACATGAGTGACATAATAGGGCAATGATAACATATTCTCTGACGAAATAATGGAAGGCGCGCCCCCGGGAACGCGTCTTCATGTGAATAGTGAAATAATAGGTACTGATATATCTAGTGTCCCCGAGGGACATGAGTGACATAATAGGGCAATGATAACATATTCTCTGACGAAATAATGGAAGGTGCGCCCCCGGGAACGCGCCTTCATGTGAATAGTACTCCGATTTTAGACACTATTATATGCAACGTATTATAAACTTTCAAAACAAACTTCAGTTCACAATCTTTCAAATTCTCAAATTCCCAAACTCTAAATTCTCAAATTCTCTGAAAATGAGTCGTCTTTCTGCTGTTGTTTTGTATGATGGAGAAATTAAGGAAGCTGAAGAGGGGGTTGTTTTTGAGTCAGATCATTATATCCCCTTAACCTTGAAGAGAAACATCACAATTGAGGAGTTAATCACAAAAATTTCGTTAAAGATTCGTGTAGCAGGCCAGAGAAGACTATATTCACTTCAGTACAGATTTCCTACTGAACTTTTTCCGCTCACGTATACATCATTTCAGCTTTCAAACGATGATGATGTTTCTATGATGGTTGATGCTCATATGGGGAGTTCACAATCTCTTATTGAAATGTATGCCACTTTTATTGAGGTTCGTGCAACTCGTGGTCTCTCATATTCCTCTCACTTTGGCATTGCATATCAAACTGATCAAGTTGATAGCCCGACACAACTTATCTGTAATGATTTCACATCATTAATGGCGGATCCAACGCCATATACCATGCCATCAAGTTCAATAGGAAGGCATTCATCTGCAACTGCTTATGATCTCAACCCACGTGGCTTCACCAATAATCCATATGGCAACATCTCTTCTACTTCAAGGGGCAGACATTCATCTGCCAATGTTTCGACTTACATATGGAAATGCCAACGAGACGACAGTCTATTCACATCCCACATGATACAATGGCCTCAAGTTCAAGGGGAGGACACGCAAGCGGGAACTTATTTGACCTCAATATTGGATTATCGGAGGAACCCTCATCTTCACCCGAAGAACCTCTTCGGGAGCCAGGTGCAGATGGTGCTGAAACGGGATTATTCGTTGAACCTGACTCACCACCGTTTAACGTACATTCTGATGATGACGAGGATGACGTTCCGATAAATACAACACCAGCCGAACTTCCTGCACATATGTATGAGGCTGATTATGATGCAATGTATGAGCCTGAATTTCCAGATCTTCCTGATGTTGGCAACTATGGACTTCAATCATCAGTCAATGACGGTAATTTACATATTGGAATGGAGTTCGCATCGAAGGAGGAAGCAATGATGGCAATAAAGAGTTACAATATTCGTAACTCAGTTCAGTCCCGAGTTGATCGATCTAACACGGAGAAATATGTCTGCTACTGCGTCCAACGTCACAACGGATGTTAATGGATGGTCCGTGTATCAAAGAGGAAGAGGAAGAACAACTTATGGGAACTAACCAGATACAACGGTCCTCATACATGTTGTGCAACAGGTATAAACCAGGATCATCCCAACTTGGACTCCAACATTATTTGTCAAGCAATCATGCCCATTGTGAAGCAAAGCTCTCATATAGCTGTTGCAGTGTTGATTTCTGTTATACAGTCACAATATGGGTACACTGTCTCATATAAAAAAGCGTGGTTGGCAAAACAGAATGCCATTTGCAAACTTCATGGCGAATGGGATTCCTCTTACAACGAGCTGCCCAGTTGGTTTCATGTTGTGCAAAGACTTAATCCCGGGACAATTGTTGAGTTCGAAACTCAACATCATTACGTGAATGATCGAATGGTTCGCGATCGCTGCCAATTTTACCGAGTCTTTTGGACTTACCCTCAGTGTATTAATGCAGTCAAGTACTGTAAACCAATTGTCCAAATTGATGGTACTTTCTTGTATGGGAAATACAAGCAAGTTTTATTATTGGCTGTGGTCCAAGATGGAAACCGCAATATTCTTCCTGTTGCGTTTACCCTCGTTCAAGGAGAAGACACTGAGTCTTGGGCTTTTTTCCTTAAAAATTTACGTTTACATGTTGTCACCAGGGAACGAGTATGCATTATTTCAGACCGAAGAGCTGGGATAAAAGCAGCAATGGACTCTTTGGGTACAATGTATAGACCTCCACATGTTCAACATCGTTATTGTGTCCGTCATATTGCTGCAAACTATTACGGAAAATACAAGAAGAACGATGAACGTCAGTTAGTCGTACGGATGGGTATGTTACTTTTTCCCAAATTTTCTATCAATTTCTTATTACTTATTTATACATCATATTAACTATTACATATTCCTAATGGCTTAGGTTACGAACTCTTACCTCAAAGGTTTGAGTCGATGCTACAAGAGCTGTTTGGCAAAAATAAGAAGGGGTGCGAGTACATTATGGACATCAGCAAAGAAATGTGGACAAATGCATATGACGGGGGGTATCGCTATGGTCATATGACAACAAACTTGGCTGAAGCAATAAATTCAACCTTAAAGGGGGCGCGTCATTTACCAGTCACGGCGTTGGTTAAAACGACTTATTTTCGTTTGGGTCAACTCTTTGCAAAGCTCGGTGGACAAGCTCTTACTTGGATGCAAAACAGACATATTTACCACCCAAGACTAGTAGTTGATTTACAGAAAAAAGTGGCTGCATCAAATGGGATGTTAGTTACAAATTTTTCTCGCACCCGTGAATTGTTTCGTGTATCCGAAATGCCACGTCCGCTGCAAGGGATTGAAGCTAACTCTTTCAGAGTTAATCTGCAAGAGAGGTGGTGCGATTGTGGTTTCTTTCAAGCACTCAAATATCCATGCTCTCATGTCATTGCTGCTTGCTCACATTCGCATTTGGACTACAAAAATTATGTTGATCCCGTATACCAACTTTCACAAGTATTCAAGGTATATGAATTTGAGTTTCCGCCCATAGGAAACGAAAGAGACCCAAATGAGATTCAAACTTGGCTTACAATTGTACCAGATCCATTGCTATTGAGGGACTCAGGTCGTCCAAAATCTACTAGAATACATTGTGATATGGATATTCGGGAGAAGTCAACAGAACAAAAACGATGTGGGCATTGTAGAAACATCGGGCACAATAGAAAAAATGTCCAGCTCTGTTATCATCATATAACCGTTAACTCTTATGTAATTAATATTGTATTTAAATGATTGTTTTTGTTTCTAATAATTTAATGTTATTGCATTTATATAATTTGTCAATATATGTACACCTAAATAATTTTTTTTAACTTTTAAATACATAAATATATTTAATATATTTATTTAATATAATAATTAATATTATTAGTTATAATTTTTTAAAAATATAATAATAATTCCACCTTCTAAGTAGAGAAAAATATTAAATTAAACAAATTAAAAGTTATTAAAAAATTTATGTATACGATGACACATTTCATGTTCTGATTGGAGGATTAAATTTATTAAATTAAATTTTCAATAAGACTAATTTTATAAAATATGTAAGTCTTGAAGATTAAATATGTAATTATACTAATTTATTAACTTATGCATCAATATTTTCGTTAAATATTGATATGAGATGACTAGATTGATAACATTTAAATAATTAACTGATAAAATTAATAGATCGATAATCAAAAATCAAAAATAATAATATAACCATATGTGTAATATTATAATTTCATACATTTTTCCTATAACTACAATAAAGTCAAAACTGGTTTTCATATATTGTTATATCATATTAATGTAGATAATTCACTCCACCTTTAACACATATTAACAAAATACATTTGATAATTCTTACATTATAATCGAAACATTTTACATAATATATTATTAATTTATAATAATAATAAAAATAAATTATTTATTATAAAACAAAAATACGTGTTTGCTGAGTTGGCAAAGGGTGCTACTTCTGGAAATATTAGTCAAACGGTGTCAGAAAGGGAAAATTTAAAACAAACGGTGTCAGTTATGTAATTTAGCCCTAAATTCACCGGACACGTGTACGACGGGGAGATAGTTTTGTGTAGATTGGGACATGAGGTCTGATAGTGTAGTGATATGGACGCATGATATTTTGGGTGCGGTGATGATATGAAATGAATTCAAAGTGTTTGGACATAATATTGCTCAAGGAATCTCTTTGCCTCAATACTTTGTTTGGCGTTGCTTAAAAAATATTGATCTCAGAATTCATGCATTAACATGAAAGCATGGTTTTTCTAATTTATTAATTTGAGTTAATAATCATTTTTTAAATGTAATTTTTTTTGTTGGAAATAAGTTGTTTAAAAATATTTTCTGCATTTCAAACGAAATTTTGGACTAAAATCAATTTCATAAGCATTCCCAAATGATCTCTTAATAAATTGAATCGATTCTATATCAAATTTATTTGATTTAAGACTTCAATTGAGAAATTAGAAAATTGTTGGGAATTTTACAAAAGGATTGAAAGAAAAGTCCTTATAGAGTAGTTAGCCCAATTTGGTGTTAGTAGAAAATAATGACGCATGTATAACTACGTTTCTTATTTGGCATATATATATATATATCGCTTAATCAATCTTTCATGTTCGAGTCTTTATGTATCTATAAAATAAAAATTGAAAGATTCACCTATCAAAATCAGATGTGCAACTCGGGTCGATCCAAATTTAATCAAGGCGAAGCTTTGGAATTAGAAACAGAGACTAATGCATGAATTTATGTTAGTTATATATAAAAATTATAGGGATACATAATTAGATAATTAGAAAATATAAGTGATTTTAAAATTTTTAAAGAGTGTTACCTCGATCCATCCCTGACTAAAGGACAACATAAAAAAAATTAAAGAAAAGGGCAAGAGAAGTGGTCATCTTTCATCGTTTTATTATTCACCAAAAATCAAATAAGATGGAGTATCTTTCTTCATTTTCTTTTTCTGTCCCAATGATAAGAGTGATAAGAGGAAATCTAACTTTTAGGGTAAATCATCTCAAATTCCACTAAATTTTAAATTTTTAATATTTGATCCATGTAAGTTAATAGATCAATTTAAGCCAAAACCCTTGTAGCAAATGGATTTGATAAAATCTAGAGGTACGAGTCCTATATTAAATAATTTAATAAGTCAGATCAATCCCGATATCAAATTTATTTTATCTAATTATCTAATCAAAAAATTGAAATATTATTGGGAGTTTTATAAAAAGATTGAAAGAAAATGAAAGGAAAAGTCCTTATAGAGTAATTAACCCAAATCGGTATTACTGGAAAACAACTCGTATAACTAACTTTCCTCATTTGTCCCCTATATAGATATTAGTTAAAGGAAATAAATAAAGGGAGAAGAAAAAGTGGTCACCTTTCATCCCCCCCCCCCCCCCCCCACACACACACCACACCACACCGGGGCTCGGATATATATATAAAGCAAAAATAAGACTTCAATCTGAAAGTATGATTGAAATTGTAAATTTGTAAAATTCCGTTAAATATAATTTATATTACAAAATTTCGTATTTTTTTAATAATATATAATAATTACAAGATAATACATGTTCAAAATTTTCTTAATTAATAAAAATGTCATTTACTACTGAGACCACTCATTAGGTTCTAAAATTTTGTACACTTAAATAATTATACTTGCACTTTACGTTTTATTTAGAATAAAAAAAGGTCTCGTTAAAAATCCCTATATCCTAAATAGAGGAAAAGAGTACCCAACATGCATTAATCATTGATAGCATCCTTTACAATAAAACTATTTAAACACACAGGATAATCATTATCAAAATAAACAGTAGAGGAGAATGTAGAAACAAATTGAGCCAGGGTGTGAGCAACCTCGTTTGCAGAGCGACGAATGGACTGTATTCTATAGTTAACATTGGACTGTAGGATCTGATGTGCTTCACCTAGAATAAAACGCAACACTGAAGAATCAGATGAATGGTGTAGCGCCTGTTGGACAAGAGAATATGCATCACTCTCAATCAGTACCCTGAAATACCCCAGCTCAATAGCTAATCGGAGACCTAAGCATAATGCATGTGCTTCAACTATCTTTGAATCCCAAGGGCAATCATAATCCAAGAGAATTGATTCCAACCAAGATCCACATGAATCAAAGGTTCCAGCAATGAGAAAGGAAGGTAGTCCAACAGCGTGAAACAACGGTCGAACCCGAACACTCACGAAGGGCATGGAGGACAGTTTCTTCCCTTTGTCCACAAAGAGTACATGGACCATTGGAAAGGCCAGCAAGAAACAACCGGCGACCAATAGGCTGTGCCTCGTGAGCTACCGACCATCCTAATATTCGAACTCTAGGCAAAGTTTGTAAGCGGGAAAGAGTGAGCTATAAGCGAGATGTAGGAAGAGGTAATCTGTTGTGTTTAGATAACCATAAATAACCCGATTTCACTGAATAAGTTCCTGATGAGTGGCCAGCCCAAACATTTAAATCCAACTGGATTGGAGCAACTGGACATTGTAAAATCAGGGACGCACCCTCAGCTGAGAAAACGCTCCGAATTAAACTTCCATTCCAAGGCGCCTCATTAGTCACCATGAAATCCCTCACCCGTATCGGATCCTCTGGATTATCCACATAGACATCTGAAAACTGAATTGGAGCAGTACCTCCCCATAAATCTTGATGCAAACGAATCAAGCTATTAATCCTCACTTGTGAATAGAAACCCGGTTTGAAATGCTATAGGATTGTCCAAATGCTTCTCCATGCATATGAAGGTCTATTTCCCCAATTGAGCATGGACTATATTCCCAGAGGGAAAATATTTGGCCGATAAAAAATGTGTCAGTAAGCTTTGAGGATGGCGCAGGAATCTCCAAATGTACTTAGCGCGCATAGCTAAGTTAAAAAATGAAGGTTGGTGAACCCCAAACCCCCTATCCTTTTTGAATAGCATAAAGTGTCCTAAGAAACTAGTGATCATCCCCGATCTCCAGGGTTCTCGGATCACCAATAAGATCGAAGTGTCGATGAAATATCATGTACTATGTCATCCGAAATGAGAAAACATCCCATCACATAAGTTGGAAGAGCCTGACCCACGTTTTTATATACACAGCTCGCCCGCCATAGGATAAAGTATTTTTAGTCCAACCTTGCACCCGGATGGCAACTTTATCCCGGAGAAAGCCAAAAGCAGCAGACCGATTCCGACCAATAATTAAAGGCATCCCATGATAGGATCCCGGATCATCCGTTAACTCAACACAAAGAATATTACTCAACAGTCAACATATCACTCGTGGCAGCAGGTGTTGAAGGGCAACAATACAGTCTTGACTTTGTGTAATTGACCTTTTATCCGGAACACATTTCATACAAGTTCAACACAGCTCACAAACATGTAAATTCTGCAGCTGAAATACGGAGAAATAAAAGACAATCATCGACATAAAATAGGTGATTCACTCGGGGCCATTCCTACAAATTCGAATACCCCGAAAACAACCAACTTGTTGTTCAACATCAAGTAAAGACGATAACCCTTGAGCACATAACACAAACAAAACCGGGGAAAGGGGATCACCTTGTCTAAGACCGCGATGTGGACGAGAACCCTCTGTTAAGCTGCCATTAACCCGAACCAGATACGTTACAGATGTTACACAAGACATGATAAAGCTCACCCAACTCTCAGCAAATCTAAGACGAAGAAGAATGACACGCAAATAGGACCATTCAATTCGATCGTAGGCCTTCTCTATATCCAATTTCAACACTTACCCCTAGGAGTTAATGTTGTACAGCATTTTAAGAAGTGAAATAACTCATGAGCAATAATAGCATTATCAAAGATCAAACGTCCCGAAACAAAAGTTCCTTGCTTTCCTTCCAGTCGCTTCCTCAAGTTCGTCGATCCTCTCAAATTTCATATCCTCCTCCCCTTCCTCCCCCGATTTCATTGTCTGAAACAAAACAAAAATCTACTTTTACTCTCAACTCCCCTTCCTCCTCCCCGACCTTTCAATTTTTGAAACAAAGAAAAAAATACGGTTGAAAATTGAAATCACGGTTGGAATAACGCTTATTGCGTCCCGTGATCGGCGTAATCATCCATTTCCCGTTAAATTGCGGGTGCAATCGACTGCAAAAGGTGTAAATCCGTGACCCACTGCAAAAACCATGAATAGTTGTTTCGGACTGTGGCACAACCACAATATCACGACCGTTATAGCATTTTCGGAACGCTATTTTGATACCCTAGTCACACCCCAATTTAAAGGGCTAAATGTTATTAATTTAAAGTATTGGATTAAAGTAGTAATAAGGGAAAAGTTGAGGAAAAAGAATAATTTTACCATTTTTCTATTGTGGAGAGTTTAAAACTCTCTCATTTCCGGAGAATTCTGAAAATGGTAAGTTTTTCTCTATTTTCTTTCTCATTTCTTCTTTTATTTTTCTCTCTTTAAGAGAATTTTATTGATATTTTGTCGCCGATCAATCATCTGTTGACGACACCATCGGTGCCAATATGTTCCTGGGATTGAAAAGAGTCGACCCGGTGGTCGTAATGTCGTCGCCGCCGCCACCTTTAAAGGAGGTGAGAAAAAGGAAGTTTGATCGTTCGTAAATATTGTTTTTCGTCATTCTCCGTCGCTCATCATCGTGAAAGGATGTTTACATAAGAATCCCAAGCTAGCGATCTACAGATCTAGAAAATTTGGTCGCCATCTGACAACCAGCAATGTCGTACGTGCCCTACGCGCTGCCACCCGCGCGTGGGCTTCATCTGTAGTTTATGGAGTTTCCAGAATCGATCTGAATCGGTCTAAACCACCCGAACCAGTCCAGACTGCCCGATCGAGCTGACTGAGCCATCCGATCAAGCCCATTGAGCCGTGATCGAGCTAACCTAGCCATGATCGAGCTGCCTAACCGAGCCGATCGAATTGTTGACCTAGCTGACCATCGTTGACTTTTTTTTGGGACAACCTATCGTGATATTTTTCGATGTCATGAGTTCATTTTTGGGGTATGTTTAGCCAAATTCGAACTTGGTAAGCTATTTTTCAGCATTTTATCTTCCAATTCGATCTGTTTTTCCAGTTTAAGATCCATTTTTAATGTAATTTATATTGTTATGAATTCGAGAAACTATGGGATGTCGAAATCAAGTGTGAGGACAATCGAATGAAGTTTAATTGGTTAATCAATATGCACAAAAATCGAGGTAATATTTTACTACCTCTTTGCATGCTTTATGGAATATGTTGATACTTGATAAATGTATGTATGTATATGATTGATTTATTATGCATGTTTGGTTATGGATGGACTCGAACCGAATAAGGTTTAAGTGATAAATTGGTTAAGACTCGATTGAATTGTACAAAGGAATTAGAAGATTGATGAGAAATAAATTTAAGGTTAGTGATTAATAGACAAAGGAATTAATCTTAGAATCCTTAAACTTTGAATATTATCGTTAAATGTTTTGATGTCGAAAATGTTTGGAAAGGAAATTACGAAAATACCCTTATGAAGTAAAAAGAGAACGAAATTGACCCGAATAGTGGAATTAACCTGAGAAATCATTATTGACCTAATAGAACTACACATCCACCGACTGAATTCCTGACTTGTTTGGAAGGCCTGTCAATTAGTTGGAAGACCTGAAAATCGGTTTTTAATCCTCGAGATCAATAATAACTAAAATAACCCTAAAAAGTGATCCTTGATCTGATAGACTACTTATTCACTTGATAAATACTTGGTTTGTTTAGAAGCATCCTGATTACCAATTTTAATTCCTGAGGCAGTAAAAGATTTAGAATTTCTTATTTTGGAATAATCACCTGATGATTAAATTACTTGAAATCATATATATATATATATATATATATATATATATATAACTGAATCAAAGAAAATTATTGAAATACCCTTGTGCTTAGAAATGAAAAAAAAAATAACCTCAAATGTTGATATAACCAAAATACCCCTTAATTTTAAAAGGATCGAAATACCTTGAACTCTAAGATAACAGGTATCATAGTGTTGGGATTTGTTCAGTTCGAGTTGATTCGATATCCTGATAAATCGACATAAATCTTGAATATCGTAAAACCTTTATGTTCTAATCATTAATATTAGACTCCTAGATCCTAGGGTAAGTCCTTATGAATGCATGTTATGGGGTACTGCATTTGGTGTACGGTTGGAGGGAAAATCTATATTTTAAATAAAAAAACCCAACTTCTGATTTCTGTTTTATGATATTACTGGTTCTATCTGAAACTATTTTATTGGGGTATCGTCTACGTAGGTGTTTAGAATCTCTGAGGTTCAGCTAGTTGGTAAATCCTTTTTGTTTTGATCATTCATATTAGACTCATGGATCCTAGGGGCCTAGGGTAAGTCATTATGAATGATGTCCTGGGGAATTTCACATGGAGGGTACTACAGTGATTTTAAAAACATGTTTTATTGAAATAACTACTATTGTTTTTAAACTATGATTATATTTTATTCTGGTTTTGAAGGAACACACTAGACGTCTATTTCAATCTCTGAACTTGGTCTTTTGATTGTTTCCTTTGAGCTATAAGCTACTTGTCTGTTACCTGAATAAATATCAGTGGAACCTTAGCTCATCACGAAAACCTGTAGATGCTTGAATCAATAAGAAAATTTATATGTTTATTATTTATCTGCACGTCTTTCAGCATCACCTAGTAATTCCGTATTACTGAGCTTCCTATAGCACACTTTGTTATTCACCATTTCAGGTTAAAAGATCGATCCAGTGCAACTATCGACTTCAGTAATGAGAGTTCCTTCGCCTTTGCTTATAGAGTATGATACAAGTGTAATTATGGGGCATATATGTCACATTTAATTTTTATCTGAAACTTTTATGATGGGATGTATGAACGAATTATGTTTTACGATTTGAAAGATTTTTACACTTGTATTTTTATATATTTTAATAAAAAATTTAATTTTAATTTTTTTGTTATTTTTATTGTGGGTCGCTCTAAGGCCCTAATGTGACACATCGGATCGGGTCACCCGTAACAGTCTGGGGTTGTTAGAGGAATAACTACCGCCAAGCCGAATTGGAAATAAATCAATCCAATATTTCACAAATTCTTTTAGTGTTAGATCCACCTTTGTGCCATGTGTACCAACCCCGAATGGGGCATATATCACATAAGTTATTACGTCGAAAGACATCCCTGAACTTCAACATATCCATCCGGTTTTGAAGACGGCCCCCGACTTTCTCGGAATGTGACAAAATCTCATTGAAATCCCCTCCGAGAACCCATGAAAGGGTAGAACATTCAACAAGATGGTCAAGAAGAGTCTAGGTTTCAGAATGTTATCATCGATCATTGCGACCATGAATGCCAGTAAACCAAACACCCAAAGACTGAGACATGATTTCAACATCAATATGCATATCGGAGTAAGATAACAGTTGAACGATGAGAGTAGATTTCAAAAAATAAAATGAGCCTAGTACAAGTAGAACCACTAGCCACATAAGACATCTATGCGTACCCAACCAAAGCTTCAAGGAATCAATACAAGGCCTTTTCAATCGAGTTTCGCAATGAAAAAAGATGTTAGGATCTTGACGAGCAACCATTTGCTCAAGAGCATAAACTGTTCGAGGGTTCCCAAGCCCTCGACAGTTCAAACACAAGATTTTCATAATGATCGGCGGGGCTGGGTGTCAGCCTTCGCCGGAACACAAGTATGGGAAACAGTAGATACATCTGAAGGTATAGCATGAGCGTCATTAATAGACATAGGCAAGTGACTATGCTTTGGGGATGTGGTGTGAGTGCCAATTTCGATTCCCGATGTCATGCGGTTATAAGAGCGGACCATTCGTGGGCGGGGTTCAACCTCATTCAAGGAGAATATATGAACACTAACTAAATCAGATGACGAAATAGCCAAGGTTGTGGAGACAGATATGATAGTTGAGGGAATCGTCGCACCTGAGGATAAAGAAGGTAGGGACGTAGTCATGCCTGTAATTGTGCAAAAGACAACAAGGATAAATACTGCCATTGTGGGAGAAAAATGAACAATCCGAGGGCGTGAACTCGGTGGCACAATAGAATTGGTGATGGGGGTTACAAAAATCCAGTCTCCAAATTAAATATCCTATTCAGAATTTGCAGACTGAGTTCAATTGGATAACACATGACCAATAAACCCACATCAGAAGCAGAAAGCCAGAAGACGTTCATATTTTATCAAACATAATCGAGGATTGCCATCTTGTCGTCGCCTAATCGGTAAGCAGCATCGTAGTGTCTAGAAAATATTCAACTCAACTCTGATTCAAAGGTAAGACCCCATTCTACCACCCCAAGACGTAAATCAACAGCGATAGGGTTTCCCAGTCGTCGAGCAATGTTGAAGTATGGTGACGAGCAAGCTGGTACGCTCGTGCTTGGTAGATACTGCTAACGTTCATGGAACGTTCTAGTCTCATGTGCAAATAGATCACTGCTCATGGAGCTACAATAGTTATTGCTGTTAGGCAGTTAAAATCTTGTTAGAGTAGTTGTAGTGCAGTTAGTCTCTTGCATTCTTGTTGAATCTTGTAGTTTGTTAGCTATATAAAGCATGTAAAGAATGATGGAAAGGAATGAGAAGAGCTTTATCTGTTTCTAGCTGTTTTGCAAACTCGTGGTTATTGAGTTCTCTCAATATGGTATCATTAGCTGATACATCCTAGGGTGTGCTTTCGTTGTTCGTTTTCCTATGGATCACAGTACCTCGTCTACAGCCACGTCAATGAAGTTCTCATCAAGGAACACCAAAGTCTTCACCAACAAAAGAGTGAACGTAGTGCTTGATGAAACTAATTTTCTGCTGTGGAAACAACAGGTTATGCTCACTGCATGGAGCCATCGCCTTGAAAGAATGCTTAATGGTACAATGCTCCCACCTTCAGAAACAGTGGTTGGTGAAAATGGAGTTGTAGCCGCCAATGAAGAACATAAAGAGCTCTTGGCTCAAGACAGTGCATTACCTTCTTGGCTGCTTTCGACGATTAGTCCTCATTTACTCCCACAATTCGTTGGTGCCGAAACGTCTGCCCAGGTATGGAACAACACTACAATTCTTTGCCAATCGCTCTACAATTGCTGTCATGAACTTACATTACAAGCTCCAATCTCTCAAGAAAGGAGGAGATAGCATGAGATCCTATCTCACAAAAGTAAAAGAGGTCACCGATGCATTGAACTCCTGTGGAAGCCCAGTGTCAGCATCTGAGCATGTTGCGAGTATTCTCAGGGGTCTCACAAGGGAATATCAACCTTTCATTGCAGTTATATCTGCCATGCTTGACACACTGTCACTTAACAACATATGCACGGTGCTTATTGACGCTAAAACTCAACTTGAAGGCTTTGATTGTCAACCTGATTCCTTACCTGTTAGTGCCAATCTTGCACAAGAAAAAGGTGAGGTTGAATTTTATAAGAACCAAGAAAAGCAACAGTCTCGATCAACACACTCGTCCTACTCACATGGAAAATCTTGTGGCAGAGGCATGACACGACCGAGAGTTCAATGCCAACTATGTGGCAAAATTAGCCATTTTGTCAGCCAATTGTTGGCACAGATTCGATGAGGATTTTTATGGTATTTCGATTGACGATCACACGTCTGGCTCCAACTCCTCTAAAACATATTATATTGAAAATGGTAACAATGTGAGTGCATGTTCTTGTAATCACAGCAACACACATCGTAGTGACAACAGTACTACGAAAAGGCAAGCGCATGCAGTATCTGCTGGCCAAGACCAGTGGATAATTGACTCCGGTGCAACACACCATGTCACCCCCAACGAATCCTCGATCACACCTCACTCGAGCTATAACAATCCTGGTAAATTGATGGTAGGAAGTGGAGACTACCTACCAGTTCACTTGGTTGGTAAGGCTGAGTTGAATACTCCTTCTAGAACTTTGGCCTTGAGCAACATCCTACATGTACCCTCAATAACGAAAAACTTGCTTTTTGTTTCTAAGCTTGCTAAGGAAAACAGTGTGTTCCTCGAGTTTCATGCCAAAACGTGTTATTTATGAGATTAGGCATCCAAGACTATTTTGATGTGAGGAGAAGAGTGCAATGGGTTGTATACTTTCAAAGCAAGTGAGGCTCGATGCCAAAACAGTGTGGTTGAAGTACAGACTGCCATAGCTTCCTCCACAGCCTCATAAATCTGGCACAGAAGACTGGGTCATCCAGCTCATGACACACTTGCTAAAGTTTGTAAACAATTCAATGTAAAAGCATTAGATGATATTAATAAGAATTGCATTGCTTGTCACCTTGGTAAAAGCCACAAGTTGCCATTTCCTTGCTCGAACAGTGTATACAACAAACCGTTTGAACTCGTGTATTATGATTTGTGGGGACCTCCACACGTATCATCTAATGGCTTTAGATTCTATATTTCTTTTGTTGATGCTGCCACACAGTTCACTTGGTTGTATTTACTAAGGACAAAGGCTGAAGCCTTAACTGCGTTTCACCTATTTCAAAAGTTAATTGCCACACAATTCAGTGCATCAGTCAAAGCTCTCCAAACTGACTGGGGAGGAGAATTTCTCCCTTTGACCAATGAGCTAAGCAAAGCTGGAGTTATTCATCGCCTCATCTGTCCCCACAAGTCCGAGCAGAATGGACTAGTGGAACGAAAGCATAGACACCTCGTCGAGATGGCCTTGGTTTTACTTGTACAAGCTTCCATGTCTATTAAGTACTGGTCTTATGCCATTCAAATCATTGTCCATCTCATAAACATACGTCCTTCAAAAGTGCTCCTAGACAAGTCCCCGTTTGAGATTCTATATGGGAAGACACTAAACTACAATAGTCTGCGGGTGTTTGGGTGCATGTGCTTCCCACACTTAAGACCGTTCTTGCAACACAAGTTAGAGTTTAGATCCCATCTATGTACATTCTTGGGATACAACACACAACACAAAGGTTTTCAGTGCATGGCAAGCAATGGGAGAATTTATATTTCCAGACATGTTGTCTTTAATGAAAATATATTTCCTTTTACAGGAAACTCTGGCCAAACTTCAGAGTCTGCCCCAATTGGGAACACTTCTTAATCACTCAAACTGGTCACTGATGCTACCAGGTTAGAGTCCTCACGATTTGGTCATAACAGTCTGTCTTCAAGTGCTACCAGCAGCAACCCAATGAGCAGTCCACAAGGTTCAACTACCAGTCGTGATGTGCTGGAAACTGTGGTTTCCCCTGAGGTCCCTACTGTTGATACTCATGGAGATTATCAACATGCGTTACATTCAAAACAAAATATGCATAACTCACCTGTAGATAATGACACTGAAGATGAAGAACAAAATCCAGTATTAAATGATGACGCTGAAAATGAGGCTGTTCGGTTCAATAATCATCCAATGATGACTCGGAGTAAATGTGGTGTGTTTAAACCCAAAACATACATAGGAGCTGCAGTTGATCATATTCCATGCAGTGTGCATGAAGCACTTAAGTCTCCAGATTGGAAGACTGCTATTCTTGAAGAGTACAATGCCTTACAACGCAATGAAACTTGGGAACTAACCAAGTTACCTGAAGGAAGGAAGGTGATAGGCTGTAAATGGCTTTTTAAGATCAAGAAAAATCCTGATGGCATCATCCATCGCTATAAGGCATGACTAGTGGCTAAGGGTTTTTCTCAGATCTCTGGCTATGATTTTCGGGACACATTCAGTCTTGTAGTCAGGTTCAACACACTGAATGTCATACTATCATTGGATGTAACCAACAACTGGACCTTAAGGCAGGTCGACGTGAACACCGCCTTTTTGAACGGTGACCTTCAAGAGGTGGTCTTCATGCAGCAACCGCCCGACTTCGAACAAAATGCCCTCGATGGAAGCCAACAGGTGTGCTGTCTAAAAAAGGCGTTGTATGGGTTGAGGCAAGCACCGAGGAGTTGACATACCAAG
The DNA here is from genome assembly GCF_006381635.1 of Hibiscus syriacus. Taxonomy (NCBI): domain Eukaryota; kingdom Viridiplantae; phylum Streptophyta; class Magnoliopsida; order Malvales; family Malvaceae; genus Hibiscus; species Hibiscus syriacus. The sequence goes on along the minus strand of NW_024062759.1, from coordinate 879,633 downwards.
CTACAAGATATCTTGCTGAGCATTGGATTCAAAGAATCAAGAGCAGATGTATCTCTGTTCATTAAGAATGAGGGTATGCACTATGTGTACTTGCTAGTCTATGTTGATGATATCATCATCACATGCCACTCGAGTGCTCGAATTGATGAAGTAGTTCGGTTACTAAGTGACAAATTCTCTCTAAAAGACTTGGGGCAGTTCGCGTACTTTTTGGGAATTGAAGTCAAACGAACTAGTGACTACCTTTTACTCTCACAGAAGAAGTTCATCATGGAACTCCTTGAGAAAGCTAATATGTTGAAAGCCTCTTCAACGCCAACCCCTATGGTAGCAGCTATCAAACTGCGCTGTGACGATGGAGACCTCATCCCCGATGCTCACTTCTATCGTAGCATTGTTGGAGGGTTGTTGTACGTTGTGCCATACAAGACTTGACATTGCCTTCTGTGTAAACAAAGTCGCCCAGTTCATGCATGCTCCATGACAATCTCATATGGTTGCAGTTAAGCGAATTCTGCGATACTTGGCTGGTACAATGAATTTTTTGCCTGACGTTCACTGCTGTTGGAACTGGTGTGAAGGTGGATGCCTTTGCTGATGCCGACTGGGGAGGCAACCTCGATGAAAGGAGGTTAGTTTCTGGGAACAGTGTGTTTGTTGGAAACAATCTAGTTGTATGGAGCTCGAAGAAACAAAAGTCTATGTCGAGATCCACCATGGAGGCAGAGTACAAGAGCGTCGCCGACACAGCTGCCGATGTGGTGTGGGTTGGAGCCTTGCGGACTGAACTTGGTGTATGTCAGAAAGAGGAGCCTGCCCATATGGTGCGACAACACCAGTGTTGTAGCTCTCAGCGCCAATCCAATCTACAATGCTCACACCAAACATGTTGATCTGGACATACATTTCGTGCGCGAGAAGGTTGCTGCCAAGCTGATGAAGGTCAACTATGTACCTGCTGCTCATCAGATTGCTAATGGATTAACTAAGTCACTGGCTCGAAATGCCTTTGAAGAATTTCGTGTGAAGTTGCGCTGAGAAGAAGAAGAGGAGAGAAAGCAGGAAGAATGTTGAAGTATGGTGACGAGCAAGCTGGTACGCTCGTGCATGGTAGCTACTGCTAACGCTCGTGGAACGTTCTAGTCTCATGTGCAAACAGATCACTGCTCGTGGAGCTACAGTAGTTATTCTTGTTAGGCAGTTAGAATCTTGTTAGAGTAGTTGTAGTGCAGTTAGTCTCTTGCATTCTTGTTGAATCTTGTAGTTTTTTAGCTATATAAAGCATGTAAAGAATGACGGAAAGGAATGAGAAGAGCTTTATCTATTTCTAACTGTTTTGCAAACTCGTGGTTATTGAGCTCTCTCAACAAGCAATGAGAAAACCACATTCTGTAGACATCCACCCTAACGGTTAATCTTAAATATGAGCCCAGATTGCCACGATAGAGAAGTCATAATCATATATGCTTCGAAGAGGGTCGTATGATGCTAAAGCCATCAAACCGTCATTGCAAGTCCATGGTGAACGATCAAGCACATATTTCAGTGACAGTGCATCCAAGGTGATAAACTTGAATTGAAAATGCTGGTCACCCAAAGACACAATATCAAGCACCCTAGTGGGTCCCCAAATGGAACGGAACACACGAATTACAGAACCCATCAACCATAGTTCATGGGCATCATCAGAGACTTGTGTTGCCGAACCAGGCTGAATAACTTCTCCTACCTCATCCTCCGTAAACCTAAGATTTTGCAGAAGAACATGAACTTCATCCGCCATTATAACTGCGTAGCAACCCAGAAGTGAATCCAACCAACTAAACAAAAAATGATCAATAGTTGGAAAGCAAGCGAATAACAAGAGAAGAACCAGACTAACGGTTGCAAATACTAAGTGGTATAGATGGATATGGCCTGAATCCGAAGATGAAGGACATTATGAATGGGTCACGTAAATAGGAACTGACCACGTTGTCCAAAGAATTCCATCAAATCAACCCGACAAAAACCTCCAGAAACTGTACGTGATCGAACATAAAGAATGTTAATCACCGTCACACCAATAAGAGGAACTGCATGGGAAATGTAAGAGATCCACCCAAAACCAACCCACTTAAGTTGAAAAACTGTCTTTAACAAAGTAAATTGACCGGTTACCAATACCAAATGGAAAATTTACATGGGAAGTGTCAAAGATCCACCCAATAGGCCAATACCAACCCGCTTACGTTGAAAAACTGTGCCTTTAACAAAGTAAATGGACCAGTGACCAATACCACTCGGAGAATTTTCATGGGAAATATCAGAGATCCACCCAATACGAACCCGCATACGTAGAAAAACTGAGCCTTTAACAGAGCGAAGTAACCAATGACCAACACCTGCACCGATGGAGACAGAAACCCAACGGTAGCCATGACCAATGCCTACCTACACTTTACGTTTAAATAATTATTTGTGTAATTAATTTTGTGTCCACCTAATTTGCTAAAATTAAACAATGTTTTAATAGAATAAATTGTAAATGATAAATTTATATATTAAATATGTTAATACATGTATTATGTGGTTTATATGTTATATATAGTGATCCTATTTTTCTTTCAGATATACATGAATGATAGAGTATGATTGTTGATGCTTATATACTATTTAACATATATGTTTTACGTCTTTCTGAACTTGAAACACAGCGTACAATTATTTTTTATTTAAGTACTGTTGTCATCGGTGTAAAGGGTCAAGATTTTGGTTCGTGGAGGATAAAATAATAAATTATTAATTTGATGAGGACGAGAGAGAATTAGGCTTGTAAATGATCTGAACGTTCAGTGAACCGTTCATGAACCGTGCGGCGGGAAGTTCTTTTATGTGCGTTTATTTATTAAATGAACGAACATGAACAAGATTTTGTATTCGTTTAATTAAATGAACGAACATGAACATAGGTCTAGTTCGTTCATTTACGTTCGTGAACGTTCGGTTATGTTCGTTTATGTTCATTCATTTATATTTAACCCAATCTTCTTAAATCAATTTTGGTGACCAATTTGTAAGTATCTTAAAAATATTAATTAATCTGATATTCTAATGACCAACTCCATAATTAACCCATTTTTATTTGGAAAACCCAACAATATTAATATGGTTTAGTTCTTTTTGAACGATCCATAAGCTGCATACCCAACACCGTCAACATCCACTGCGCCAGAACCCTATGTGACTGCGCCACCAGTTGGTTATCCGATGAGCAAAGAGGAGTCCCAGAAACCGGTTGCTTTCGAAACCAAGTCCAAAGGTGATGGATTCCGGAAGGGATGTTAAGTATTAAGCATTGTTTCTTCTACTCAAATAATCTTCTTTTCTTTCATATATAATGGAGTATTCGAATTTACAAGTAAATAGTGATCAACCAACAACTCAAGTCAGCTTACTTTGAACTCAAGAACCCAATAATGGTGAGGCCTTATTCCATAGGTTGAGAAGTTCTTTAACATGTTTCATCAAACAAATTTTGTGATCCGTCCGATATGGAAGTTTAGCCAGCCGAGAAAGAATGGTTTTTGATGTATGAGTTGGTGTGAACAATAAACCAACCTACTTCTCTCATCTCCCAATTTTCAACTTCTACATAGCACGAAGCTAAGGACATGTTTGTTTGATCCCCAAGGATTAAGGTCGGCAATCACATAAACACAAACTGTGTTCATCTCGACTGTTGTTGAAGGAGAGAGGAAGAAAGAAAGTGGAGGAACGTTATGCAATCCTACATCAGTAGCAAACAAGCAGCTCGAGGTTGGTAACTTATATAAAAGAAGATGGGGGAGAATAGGTTTAAGCATCTTTGCGCTTGGGGCAATGTCGAGCTTGAATCGAGCTCAGAATCGAGCTTGAATCGAGCTAAGAATCAAGCTTCAATCGAGCTCGAGTCTCGAGTTTTAACCGAACTCTTAATTTTTTTTGAGTTCGAGTCGAGTTTCAATATTATATTTCGCGTTCGAGTCGAGCTTGATAATTTTAAGCTCGCAATTTTTCAAGTCGAGCTGACTTTGAAAGTTTTCGAGTTCGAGTCGAGCTCAGCAATACTCGAGCTCGACTCGGCTCGTTTACACCCCTAGGTAGGGTCTCCAACGTTTATGTTCGCTTATGTTCGTATTCGTTTATGTTCGCTTATGTTCGTATTCGTTTATGTTCGTTTATTTATTAAATAAACGAACATGAACAAAAAAAATTGTTCGTTTATGTTCGTTTATTTATTAAATAAACGAACATGAACAAAAAATAATTTGTTCGTTTATGTTCGTGTTCGTTTATGTTCGTTTATTTATTAAATGAACGAACATAAACATACCTCCGTTCTTGTGCGTTCGGTTAGACCTAGAGAGAATGCCGCATTATAAATAATGCAGAAAGGGTTGGCGACATAATAATTAATAGACACGAGAATGGCACGTGATACGTATGATCTAATGAAATAATCGACAAATTATTAATTTAATGAGCACCCGACACGAAGCTGTTAACTTTAAGCAAATTAAGGCATTCATGTAGGGTTGGCACTTGGCAGTCTGTAGGAGTAGGGACGTAATTGATCTATTATTGGTCTATTTTGTTTTGTCCCTATATTGAAATTCGAATATCATTATTGTATGAATTCATTATTTTTCCTTCATATGCCAAAGAATATTGTTATTGTTTATATGATAATTATGAGAGACTTAAATGCGGATTAATGTTGATAAAAATGTATTAATTTTTAATGGAATAAAATGATTACATGATAATATATGGTTAAAACATTCTTGACGTATTAATAATTACGTCATGAACACAAATTCTATAAATAGTATTTACACAACTCGAATCCAATATCTCTAAACTTTTTTTTACCATTAAGACCAAATGATGGATTTATCATTTCCTTTATTTTATATAACTTAATATGTAGCTCACTACTAGAAAATATACCTTTAGTGACAGTTAATATAATTTTTGGCTTTTAAGATGATCTAACCTGGGACCTTCAGGGAATGAGTGCAACATTTAACCATTATGTTAAGAAAGAAATATTTGTTGTTGACAAAAAATATTTATTTTAAACTTTTGTTGGAATTAATTTTATTTATTTTAATATATAATATTAATTATTATTATAATAATTTAATTAAATTCTCTATGATTTCTTATATGAAATATGTTGAAAACATTTTGATGTTTCGATATAACAAATAAAGTATAAATGAATTTTAAGATTTTATATTCGATTTCAAAAATAATATTCGATTAAATTAATCGACTATAAAAAATATTACTCCAAGTTTTCAAATGTCAATTTTAATCCTTACTCAAGTGTAAAATTACGTTTTAATCTTCAAATATTTTTGAAACAATTTTTACAAAGTATTTCAAACCATAAACGAGCCAAAAATAAGTTTTATAAAGGATGTACCGATACACTCTTGTATGTACCGACACACCCATATTTCGAATGTAATATGGGTACCGATACACATCTGATGTACCGATACACTCCAAGCTTTGAGAAACATCGAATGTAATTAGTGTACCGATACACCTTGTGTGTACCGATACACTCGATCAAATAACGATCGAAATATTTGAATTTTACACTGAGTGTACCAATACCCTTGATAGTGGACCGATACACCTACGCTCCCAACAGATTTTTTAAATGGTATTCACACATAAAGGCTCTATGACTTCACCAATGATCCCCAACGTTCAGAATCAATCCAAGGTGTATTTAAACAAGTTCTGAAGCCATTGATCAACAACAATTAAGGAGAGAAGCTCGAGAATCAAAGAGAAAGCCTTAAACTTAGTGTTTGAGCATTTCAAGCCTATTTTCCATTCAATATTCATTTTGCTTTCAAGAACACCATTTGTGCTCAATTGTATTTATTCTTGAGTGTTCTTTCTTTGTTCTAGAATTGTGCAAACATCTTGCCTTGAGGTTTTTCTGTAAGGTTTGCGAATTTGTAATTTTCTCTTTGGGAGAGTGTTCTCAAGAATTTGGGGTATAATTCTTGAGGGATTTGTAAGGTTACTCTTTGTCCTCAAAAGAAAGACAAATTAGTGAATTTGTGGAAAATCCATAGCGTGGATAGCTAAGGTACTAAATATATAAACCAAATATATAAACCAAATATAAAAGTAAACATATAATGATAATTGGCTTATAAATAAACTATTAAAAATACATATATGTATAATGATAAAGTAAAAAAACTAATAAAATTAATTACAATATATATATATAGTATAATACGCTTATAAGTAAAATATTTAAAAAAAAAGTATATATATATATATATATATAAATAATAAATATAGTATTAAAAATAACCAAATGAATATAAATAAATAAAAAATATATGTATATATAATAATAATATATAGTGTAAAAAAATCAATTGAAAATCATTTAAAAAAACATATGTATATATATTTATATAATGACAATAATGTAAATAATAAATAAATTAAAATATATATACAATAAATAAAAGGACTAATATAAAGAAAAATAAAGATTGGGGCCAAATTTGAAAGACAATTAACGTTGATATTACGCATTAGGGGGATAAAAAATGAACACGCCTCGGGATAGATCTAGGTTCGAAACTTCGAAACCCCACCCATTTTTGGTCATCGACGCAACCCACATTTTGGGTTATCCGAACCAAATTTCAAAAAAATAACGTGCACATGCGAGAAATGAACGAATAAAAAAATGCTACCTTTTATTTCCTTTTCGAATCGTTTACAATAGCTTTGCCTTTGTATTTTCCGTGTTTTCCTCTGTATTTTATCTGTAAATCGTGTGTTACAATAGTGAGTTACAATGGCTATTTATAGTGCTTGTGGATCTTATCTTTAGGAGTTTAAATCATAGTAGAACTCTATCCTATTTTTAGGAGTTTGAATCCTAGCAAAATTCTATCCTATTTTTAGGAGTTTGAATTCTAGTAGGACGAAAAAGTGTGTTGACAATAGGTTTTGTAAATGCACATGACGTTGGAGAATCATAATCCAAGGAAGAAGTGAAGCATGAAGAAACTCAAGATGCTCTCGAGAATCCAACCATTGAAGAAAGGGAAATCTCTTACCCAAGAGAATACAACTATGTCAAAGATGGTGAAATTATAGGTGATCCATCCAAAGGGGTAACTACTCGATCTTCTCTTAGAAATATATGTAATTATGTTGCATTTATCTCATTCATAGAGCCTAAGAATAACCAAGAAGCATTAAATGATGAAAATTGGATTATGGCTATGCAAGAAGAGTTAAATCAATTTAAGAGAAGTAAAGTATGGACATTAGTTGAAAGGCCTAGTAATAAATCTACTATAGGTACTAAATGGGTATTTAGGAATAAGCTTGATGAAAGTGGTAATATAGTGAGGAACAATTCTAGACTTGATGCTCAAGGCTATACTCAAGAATAGGGCATAGACTGATGAAACATATGCTCCCGTAGCTAGGATGGAAGCAATTAGAATGTTATTAGCATTTGCATGTTTCAATGAATTTAAATTATATCAAATGAATGTTAAAAGTTCATTTTTAAATGGTTTTTTAAAAGAAGAAGTGTATGTGGAACAACCTCCTGGTATTAAAGATTCAAAATTTCCAAATCATGTTTTTAAATTGACAAAAGCTTTTATTGTTTAAAACAAGCTCCTGAAGCTTGGTATGAAAGATTGTCAATTTTTTTAATCGAAAAAGGTTTTTCAAAAGGGAAGGTTGGCACGACATTGTTTTTAAAGCGAAAAGGTAAAGATTTATTAGTAATTAAAATTTATGTTGATGATATAATATTTGGTTCTACTAATGATGCTCTTTACCAATAATTTTCTAAGCTAATGTAGAGTGAATTTGAGATGAGCATGATGGGGGAGCTTTCATTTTTCTTGGGGCTCCAAATCAAGCAAAGAAAAGATTGCATCTTCATCAATCAAGCAAAATATGTCAATGATATGCTCAAAAAGTTTGGATTGGAAAATGACAAAGCCCAAGCCACTCCAATTACTATAAAGCTTGACAAAGATGAATGAGGTAAATGTGTAGATGTTAAACTTTATAGGTCTATGATTGACTCTTTTCTTTATCTAGCCGCAAGTAGACCAGACATTATGTTTAGTGTTTGCTTATGTGCTAGATTTCAATCATGCCCTACGGAATCACATCTAAAAGACATTAAGAGAATCTTTAGATACCTTAAAGACACTCCTAGTTTAGGACTTTGGTATCCTAGAGACTCTAGCTTTATCTTGCATGCCTTCTCTGATGCGGATTATGGAGGATGCAAAATAGATAGGAAAAGCACCTCTGATACTTGTCAATTCCTAGGAAATATGATGATTTCTTGGTTTTCAAAGAAACAAAATAGTGTTGCATTATCTACCACTGAAGCGGAATACATTTCAGCGGGTAGTTGTTGCGCACAAGTTTTATGGATGAAACAACAACTTTTAGATTATGGAATTGAAGTTGGTAACATTCCTATCAAGTGTGACAATATTAGTGCTATTTGTCTCACTAAAAATCCCATCCAACACTCTAGAACTAAGCACATTGAAATTGTACATCATTTCATTAGAGATCATGTCACAAAAGGAGATATAGTTCTAGAATTTGTTGATACTTTGCATCAAATAGCTGATATTTTTACAAAACCTTTAGATAAAGAAAGATTTTGGACACTTAGGAGAGAATTAGGTTTAATTGACCTACCTTGACTTAGTGTTTAAAGTGATTTTAGCACGTTTAATTAGAAAAGAAAATTGCTTATAAAAATGACATTTTTTATTGCATTATATGCTAATAATTAGGGGGAGTTTATGATCTTTAGTGAAAATTAATAATATGTTCAAATAAAATGTAAGAGTAGATTTTATTGATTGAACATTGTTAATTTTTGAAATATGAGTTGCCAATACCACTAAAGCTGATTAATTTAGCATTTTAAGTGCTTAAAAACATATTTTGACATTTTTTGTGCAACGTGTATCGATACCTATGGGTTTCAATACCCCCTTGATATGTATCGATACACTATGAATATGTACCGATACATTCCTTGAATATGTATCGATACACTCCTAGGTGTACCAATACACCCGTCGGGTTTAGGTTTAAAATTCCTAAAAACCTTTTTTTTGCCAAAACCCCCAAAACTAAAAACACTCATTCGTTCCCTCTCAAAACACCCAAAATCTCCTCTTTGCTCATTTTCAATGATTCAAGTCGGAATTCAACCAATATTCAACTCCTAATCCTGCTACATTCATCAAATTCGTGCAAACAACATCACTTCTCACTCAAATCCAATTTTTCTAAAACACTATTTTATTGATTTTGAACATAGGACTAGTTTTAGTTAGTTCTAGTTCGAAATAGATATAGGGCATTGCTTATATTATGATTCTACACTAGAAACTACAATTAATTTCATCAAAAACACAAGATTTTTTAAAATATTTTTAAAATTTTTGAAATAAAAAATGATTTTATTTTAAATTGTTTTTTTATTTAATTATGTTGTTTTCATGAAAACTATACATATTATGAATTTTCAAACATTGTTTTCAAAATAGTTTTCAAAATTTTGCCCATTAGGATATTATTTTAGAGAACCTTAAATAATACGAACTCATATCGAGTTTTGGGATTGACTGTGTTGCATACATGTATTTTCAAATTGCAGGTATCCTTATCCATTCTGATTTATAATCATGTCTAAACGCCCTAGGTCTTCGTTTAGTCGGTCAAACCAACCACCAAACCGACCTCCTATTCCACCTCCCAATCCTAACCCGAACGACCTCGAAATGACTATCCGCAATTCTTACTTTAAAGAACCTGGCCGTCGAGAAAATCTCTACCACATGTTTGTTAACCTATTCAAGTCATATAATATCCGAGAAGAGCGTATCCCCTCTATCCAAGCCATGGTTGATATGAATTTTGAATATCTTCCTACACTTCGATTTGGAAATTTGATAAACTTTTTCATCTTAAACCTGTCGTTTATCACCAACTCGTCCGCATTTTCTATTCCAATGCAGTTTGTGTCCAAAACGAGTCTCAAACTGCCACTGTTAGTATTCGGTCTTATCTTTTAGGCCAATACATTCATATTGACTCCGACTCAATTGCTAGGACATTTGGTCTAGATAACGATGGTTTAGATAATGAGCGTGAAATTGTGGCTACCCGTTATTAGAGCCAAGGCTAGTGTGAGTACTATGTTAACTCATTATGAACTTTTTCTTCATTTAATGATCTCTTGGTGGTTTAGACCATCCGGAGGTAGGTACTCCACCCTTAGAGCTTTAGATTTATGGTGGATACATTGTATCAAACATAATAAGAAAATTAATTTGCTACAAATTATTTTTGCTAAACTAGTTGAAACCATAAACAATGTCCTGTCTAAACATATAGAAACCTTAGTTTATGGTTGTCTTCTTAGTAATTTTTTTATCAAATCCAATCTTAGGGTCCATCTTGATGTAGCCATCCCTCTTAAGAGCATAATAAATTTTAAAACCTTGCATAAATTGGGATGGTCTGGGAATAAGGATCAATGGGTTCGATCAACCTAGAAAACATCGGGTGCTAGTTCTTCACGAGCAGCACCGACACCAGCTGATGACGATCCAGAACTTGAAGATCTTTTTCGGGATGTCGCTGATCCCGTTAACCTAGCTGAGGACGAGCCGGTCCAGCAAGAGAGTCAAATGCCTCCATACTTTCGATCGTTCCTGGAGACATTTGACATGAGTTTTGCATCCATTGAGTCCCACTTAACCGCTATGGGAGCTCAACAATTGGAAATTCAATAGGAGCTGCGAGCTAACAACGAAGCCACGAATGAAAGACTCAATGCGCTCACACTAGAAATGGTCGTTCTACGAGCACATTTTCCTCCTCTCGACCCGCCAATGGATGACTAAACCTTTTTTCTTGCTTAGTTTTCATAGGTTTCATTTGAACTTAATGCTAAAATATTTTGATATGTTTGGATGATTAAACTTAGATGTTTATAAATGAATGTTTTGGAATTGTGTGTTTTGGATGTTTTTGAATTTACTTTTGGTTTGAATATTGAATACTTATTACTTTTGAACTCAAATTGATTTTTCATATTACTATATGCATCATTTACATTTTAGACAAATTATGACCAATTACCATTACACATTTGTATATGAATATTGATTATGGACTAATGGCTAACAATTCTCTTGATTGTGATCTTAGCAGCTTAAGCTATATCTATATAAATCAAATAGTTATTTTCTTTAAAATATTGTTTAAATTTTTAGAGTCTTTTGATTTAACAAAAAGGGGAAAATAAAGTAAGGGGGAGTAATTTTTCAAAAAGATTTTCAAGAAGAAAATCTTAAAATTACTAAATGTTTTGTTATATCAAAAAGAGGGAGATTGTTGAAAACATTTGATGTTTCGATATAACAAATAAAGTAAATGAATTTTAAGATTTTATATTCGATTTCAAAAATAATATTCGATTAAATTAATCGACTATCTAAAATATTACTCCAAGTTTTCAAATGTCAATTTTAATCCTTACTCAAGTGTAAAATTATGTTTTAATCTTCAAATATTTTTGAAACAATTTTTACAAAGTATTTCAAACCATAAACGAGCCAAAAATAAGTTTTATAAAGGGATGTACCGATACACTCCTGTATGTACCGACACACCAATATTTCGAATGTAATATGGGTACCGATACACAGCTGATGTACCGATACACTCCAGGCTCTGAGAAACATCAAATGTAATTAGTGTACAGATACACCTTGTGTGTACCGATACACTCGGTCAAATAACGATCGAAATATTTGAATTTTACACTGAGTGTATCGATACCCTTTGATAGTGGACCGATACACCTACGCTCCCAACAGATTTTTTAAATGGTATTCACACTATAAAAGCTCTATTGACTTCACCAATGATCCCCAACGTTCAGAATCAATCCAAGGTGTATTTAAACAAGTTCTGAAGCCATTGATCAACAACAATTAAGAAGAGAAGCTAGAGAATCAAAGAGAAAGCCTTAAACTTAGTGTTTGAGCATTTCAAGCCTATTTTCCATCCAATATTCATTTTGCTTTCAAGAACACCATTTGTTCTCAATTGTATTTATTCTTGAGTGTCCTTTCTTTGTTATAGAATTGTGCAAACATCTTGCCTTGAGGTTTTTCTGTAAAGTTTGCGAATTTGTAATTTTCTCTTTGGGAGAGAGTGTTCTCAAGAATTTGGGGTATAATTCTTGAGGAATTTGTAAGGTTACTCTTTGTCCTCAAAAGAAAGACAAATTAGTGAATTTGTGAAAAATCTTTAGTGTGGATAGCTAAGGTAGTGGACGTAATATCAAATGTTCTTAAATAACATTTAAAAATAAAATAAAAATATTTGACAATGTATTAACTCCTTTTGTGAAAGTCTTAAATTAAAAAAAATAAATACTAATAATTAATTGGTTTTGAAAAATTCACATATCTCAATGAAAATCATTTACATATAAAAACTAATCAATTTTTTTGAAGGAATAACTAATCACATCGAAGATTAAATGACATGTCAAAAACTTATAGTATCGTCGGTCATTTATTTAGTTAATAAAAATAAAATTCATAATAATATAATACACATATTAAAAATGTTAAGGTAATTTTATTAGTCATTTATTAGTTATATAGTCAATTGTACAATTTGGATGTTATTGAAATTTAAAATTTTAGAATGTATACATACTAAAATTGATTAAATTAGAGCATAATAACTAAAACCACAATTTGCACATAGTATAGAGACTAATGACAAAATTTTACTTTTTGACAAACTAGTTTATCTTAACAACAATTTGAATTATTATTGATGTTAATATTTATCACAACAAAATGTAAAAATTTAAGTGACAAATTGATCACCTTATATGTCGTCACTTCCATATCATCTCTAACCATAAAATAATGGCGCCAATAAGCGTATTTTAATAGTGTCAAAATTTGTGACGGTGAATTTTTCACAATTATATACTTATAGGAAGAATTAATTATTAGAAAAATATAATCATTATAATTATTATATATAGTTACAAATAAAATTCATCACAATTATTTTTATTAATAGTATCGTATAAAATTTTGTCACCAAAAGTTTAATATTGTGAACAAATTATTAATAGTCACTATTAATTTGCCAGTAAAATCTTTACTCTTGTAGTGATACGTGTGACATAATTTAAGACTTTCATAAGTATACCATTATAAAATGATAATTACTAGTAAAAAATGTTATTGTCACAATTATGAATAATAATAGTGACCACTTAATATGTTATAATATTACATCGTTTCTTGTTAAAAAATTAATTCAAATTCAAACATTTATTAGTGTCTAAATAGAAGTAGGACACAACTATCATTTCAATAGTGACAAAAATAATTGTCGTCGCAAATTACCAATTAAGACTAGTGACAAAAACAATTGTCATCGTCAATTACCAACTAAAACTAGTAACAAAATGTTTTCATCACAATTATGAATAATAATAATGACTACTTAATATATTCATTATTATATTTTTTCCACAATAAATAAGTTGGTGTCAATTCGACCATTCTATCGGTGACTAATTAATAATGACAACTTGCTTTGGTCACGATAAAATATTAGTGACAAATTATTTGATGAATTTCAAAGTTGTCATAATTATTATCTAAAGAGTGATCAAATAAATATAAGTCACAATTAATCATTTCAAAATGATAATTTTCGTCATAAATAACATGTTTTTTGTGATAAATTTTTTTAGTGTCATAATTAAATAGTCATAAAAATCTTAATTCTGGTAGTATTCAACTAAGCTCTTAAAATTACATGTATAATCAAAATAGGACAAAAATAATGGAGAGAGAATTATCTACTATTTTATAGTAATGCATGTAATATATATAATCAATATAAAAATATTTAAAACATGAAAAACAACAACGACAAGAAAATATTAAGAACACATATAACAAATACATCAGAAATCTCAGATGACAATCCCATACACACAGCTGGAATAACAAATATAGAATGACACCATAAAACAAAAGTGAACATGCAGGCACATGAATCATAAAAAAAAAGAGAACATGCAGGCACACCTAAATGGCCATTATTTATAAATCACACTAAGAAGCAGAAGCCTGGAATCTGGAATCTGGAATCTGGAATCTGGAATCTGGAATCCCAGAATTGAAATCACTCAATCCCATATTTTTTCCTCAACTCGAGGACAAATTCATAGACTTTTTGAGGGTCAGCAAGGGACTTGGAAACACTCTCTCGCATGCACCTCTTAACCCATGCAATCAGCTTGGGGCACTCTGCTTCAATGCTGAAGTTCCCAAACTGTTCGTACGTATAAAACCAGCTATAAAATGTAACAAAAGCAATATCCATGTACCCAAAATCCTTTCCTGTGCTTCCTCCAAAGTAAAGCTTGTCTCCAAGCTCCCCTTCCAACAATTTCAGTTCTCTATGAATTCCTTCTTTGCCGCTTCTAGTTCTTCTCCTTGTCTTCCATAGTTTTGAACCCGAGTCATATCTGCAGCATTTCCGTTCAAAAGACATAGTAAATCTATAAGTTCAAGTTCAGTAAAACAAGAGAGGACATACCTTCTTGTCGACAAAATCAGCCCAGAATCTAACATTAGCCCTTTTGTAAATATTAGCAGGGAACAAAGGAGCTCTATCATCCAGACCTCGTCGATGTAGTGGAGCTGAATGAGTGATTCACAGATACCTTTGCCATTGTGGATAAGAACAGGGACTTTCTTGTAAACCGGGTTCATCTGCAACAGCAGATCACTCTTGTTCCACAGATCTTCTTCCCTGTACTCGTATCTTACCGCTTTCTCGGCCAAAGCAATCCTGGTTCTCATCCCGAACATGCTGCCCAGAAATCCAACAATATAGTTGCCCTGCCATTCTTGCCACCTAACACTCAATACTCAAACTAAAATTTTGGGTTTGTTAAGATTTTTGATATTTTGAAGGGCTGTCAGCCATGTATTTATAGGCAAAAGCAATGAAAACCAACAAATAATATTTTAAGTAACATTTATCGGATATGTTAAATATTTTCGATAGAAATAATATTTTATGTAACTTTTATCAAAATATTAAAAAATAATAATATTCCAATATCATATTTTCTTTATCGTATATTAGATTATTCCACCTTATACTTTCCCTTAGGGTTAGGACTTGGTAGGTCTTTCTTTGACTGATACTGACCACTGAGTGATTGATTATGGAAACCAACAAAAAAAAGATATAGCTGGAAAGTTCTCAATTATGTTTTTGATGCTATGGTTTATATAGTTTTAGTTTTTTTTATAATAATAAACTTTAGTTTTTTAAGTTCCGGTGATTAGTGAGTATGGCCGGCAATTATCTATGGGTGAGTGATTATCCCCCACCCGCCTCGAATAAAAGATGAAAATTCGAAACGGAGATTGGCTGGTGATGGATGGATCGGGTGATGGATCGGGTCGGATGTGGATAAAAAAATTTTGACCCATCACCCGCATCATCCATATATATATATATATATATATTAAAAATAAATAAACTGTTGATTGTAAATATTTTTATTCTCTTAATTCTGACTTTTATCCCATTGAAAATATGTCTAATTTTTTAATATTATTTTATCCCTATTGATACTAGGATGTTGAGGACTTTTGAGAATTGATAGTTTGTTGATGAAGATTGAAGATTATATTTGGTGTACAATACTATACATGATGTATCTATTCACTTGAAAAATGTATCACAAACATAGTCCACAAGACTATATAAACTATGTTTCATTTTGTTTTTGTTTGAATTTGATGAAAATTTATTGTTCATGTTTTGGTTTCTATGAATGTTTGAGTATCAATGTTTGGTTTCTATGAATGTTAGAAGAATTTGAGCTTAGATGTAAAAATTTTTGTTCATAGTATCATTCATTGCGGATATGGATGAAATTTTTTGTGGATGGGGATGGTGTGGATGGAGATTTGGACCGTAGGTGATGGGGCGGATGAAGCTCCACCCGACCCATCTCCGATCTATGACAGCCCTATTAGTGAGTGGTATATGTATTGTTCTTTCTTTGCAGCATCATAGATTAATAAAAAAAAATTACGGCTACTTAGTCGCAAAAAAGATTAAGGATAATAATTTCTTTTAAAATTATAATCACAGTTTAAAAATATTCTTTTCAGAGTAATAAAACAATATCGATTTTATAAAAAAAAATACAAATATTGAATATTAAATTTGCAAATATATGGTTTTTAAAAATGTCACTTATACTTCCATTAACAAGTTGATTTAGAAGTGATCAAAATATTCGCATAAAAAATATTAGAGACGAAATTAAATTTATTTATATGATTAAAAAAACAAATAGATGATAATTGGATGACTAAGAATACTATTTATTTAAAATATATAATTCACTTTCCATTAAACAGGATTAAATTAAAAATTAAAAATTAAAATAAAATAAAAAACTATTGTTGATAATAAATAATAAACGTTATTAATATAATAATAAAACGTGACATAATAATTATTCTATTATATTTAGACTAAAGACAGTATATATTTATCAAATAAAAAACAAAAAAATAAAAAAAAAAACTATTGTTGATAATAATAATAAACGTTATTAATATAATAATAAAACGTGACATAATAATATTATTATATTTAGACTAAAAGACAGTATTATTTATCAAATAAAAAACAATAAAAAATCCAAAACATGAATAAATGAGCAAAAAAGTTCAAACAGCCACTAACATAAAGAAACAACGAACACATGGATTACCCCATCACAAAGTATGATATTTTAGTGCCCAAAGTTTTGTCATCGAATGAATCTGTCACTGGTTTGCCCAATTTTCTTTATTTGTTGCAATTTAAAGATCTCAATCATGCAACCACGTGAATTTTTGATATTTTTAAAGTTAGTACTGAACTTGTCCTTTTATTATTTTGATTTTAAACGAAATATGTCGTTGTCCATAGATTATATATTTAATATCGTTAACATTGTTGTTGGTTGCCTATCTATATTTTTTTATTCTATACATTTTTAGTTTCTAATAATGTATGTTTATGATATGAATTTTTTTACCTTTTAGTACGCATTCGATTTTTTTATCTATGTTTGTTTGTTTTTTATTTAATTTTTAAGATTAAATTTGATATCATTTGACTGATTAATATAACACATTGTTATCCATTAGTATTGCTTACTTTGTATCTCGAATTAAATTTTGTTCGGATAATTTAAACTAGATTAGAGGAGATTAAAGACCAATTTGAAGAATGTGCATGAATGATGGATTAAATTACGACATTGGATGCGCCAGTGAAGTTAATTAACGGGGTAGTTGGCTTAGATTTTGGTCTTCTTGGCCGCATCTGTTGGTGGCGGAGTGGGACGAGCCGATTTACGGCCGGCCAGTGAGGAAATAGAGATCTCGGTCAAGGGGAGAGACAAGGTCGAGGAAGAAAGGCGTTGTTTTGGGTTTGTTTGAGTGTCGTTCAGGGTCTTAAGCGACGTTCGGCGAGGGGATTAACCCCATCGGTGGAACAAGCCACGGTGGCTTTGGGTTTTGTGGAGGCCGGCCGTTCATGAGTAATCAGAAAGTTGGAGAACCTTTTTTTTTCTACTAGGGTTTCGTATGAAGCAAAAAAAAAAAAAGTTGGCTTTTATAGTGATAGTTTAAGTCTTAATCTCGCTCAGGTCCTATACATTTACATCTTATTTACATTTTGGTCACTAATGTTCATTTTCATTCATTTTTTCCGATTTGTTGTCCTGATTCTGTTTTTTTTTCATTTTTGGCTAAGGTTATTTTTTTTTATTCGCATTTAGTGCCATTAGGATTTTCGTGTTTTTATATTTTAATCATCTGTTATGTTATTTTTTAATGCTTTGAATGTGTTGTCCTAATTATGTTATTTTACCTTTTTGCATGTCAAGTAGTTTATTAGAGTTATAAAAATGAAAAACTCATGATTAGGCCCTTTAAGTAACCCGTGAATTTACATTTAAGTCATTGTTCTTTTTTCTTTTTAATTTTAAACTGGAAGTACCATTTCTTTTATTCTTCACCTTTTTTTTGTTTGTTTAATTATTTTCATTTATATTCTAATTGTTTACTTTTTATATTATTCCAATAATATTTTGTATGTTAATTTAATTCAAATTAGTTTTAATTCATAATATTTTAGTCTTAGTGTATTAGTATTGTTAAGATTAATATTCATTTTAGTCTTATACTTTAATTAGGTGAGTAATTTGATTTGGTCCTCGCATTAAATGTCCTAGGGTTCTCATCAATTACTTGAATCAATAATTGGTAAAATCAATTAGGTTTACATTAGAGCTTCCACTTTAAGTTTAATTACATTTAGTCTTTTAATTTAGGGAATATTAGATTAGTCATTGCATTAAATGCCCGAGGGTTCATTGATTATTCGATTCAAATAATTGGTTAAAATTGACTAGGATTAATACTAGACTACAAATTTTAGGTATAGTCCTTAGGTCCTTTAAATTTCATGATTTGATACTCTAACTTAGAATATTGCCTTAATTAACCATTTTGTGTAATTAGGTTTAATAGTGAATTGATTGATTCATTTCGATTTTAAAATCAAGGCAATGTTAATTTATTAGGTGATTAATAGTGTATCCTTCGCCATTGCTTGGGGGTGACCACTATTAGTTCCCAAAGTAAATCAACATCTTTTTCAAAACCATGCATCTCATTTTAAATAATTAAGGCAATGTTTGTTTACTAGGATTGATAACAAAGCTTTCGCTTGTGCCTGTGAGTGGTTGTTATTGATCTCGGTAATTCAACATCTTTTTTAAAATTTTGCATACATAGTGGAATTTAATTATATGAAATTTCAGACTCAAAAATTCTAATTTAGAAATATAGGGTAATCGAATAGATATCAATTTTGGGCACTATGTGAGTGTAATCCTTCCCTGTATAACTACTCTCGAACCTGATTTTTGATTTCATAGACCAAAACTTAGTATTTTTGATAAAATAAATAATGTTTTTATTGAAATTACATATTTTAGGTATTCCAAGTGTTCCTTTAAGAATGTCGGTGGTGAATCCCAATTTTTATAAACCATTGTAAAAAACATTGATAATCAGTTTTCCACCTAAAAGCTGGTTATCACAGCTTGCGACTCTGATGAAAACTTTTATTTTAAAAAAAAATAGAGAGTTGAGCTACGAGTCGATTGCCCTATATTTTAGAAGTTGGAAATTTTGAGTTTGAATTTATTTAATTTATGATCATTATGTTTGTTTTTAAATTTGAAAAAAATAAATTTCTCTCTAGTTAATGCTTTTACTTGTTTGAATAAATAAGATTGTTGCATATCATAGCTCTATGCCCGTGCTTTGTCCTGTTTCATCTAAGTAGGGGAAAACATCACACCACCGAGGAATACTGATTTTCCTCGTCTAGGTCTCGCAAAGTACCTTTGGAAAACATCCTTTATGTCTATCTAAATACTATATACTTTGACAGACATTTAGTGGTGTGATCCCTGAATTGAATTCAATTCAAAAAGTATGTAATGAGTCGGAATTGAAGTCCTTATTTATCTTAGGAGGTTGTAAGGACAATTTGTGATCCTTTCTTTAGAACCGAACTTCATATAGAGAATTTAGTAAGCCCACCCCTCTAGAGCCATGTAGATACCCTAAGAGAATTAGAACACATGTGGTGAGGGTTTTTCTTTGTTTGTTGTATTTTTGGTTTTTTACCAGTTAAAGTTAATTTATTTAATTTTTCTTATTTATTTTATTTTAATTATTACTTTAATTTTACTGACATGTATTTTTTTTATTGTTTGTTTTATATGTTTATCTTTTTTTGCATAAACATGACATCTCAAATGTATTGATCTATGAATTAGCTGATCATATTAGAAGGTTCCTAAGCAACAATGTCTTTCGTAGGGTTAGACAAATTTCAAAGATTCATTCGCAGTCAGAGAGGAAACAATTTTAAGTCAGGAGATAATATATCTGTGAAAGAGACGATCCAGACTCAATAAGATTCAATATTGAGGGAAAAAGCTAAAATCCACAAGCTTTTTCAACAAATTTTCACTATGGAGGGAAGCAAATGGAATCAATATCTTTTGCATTTGCATCATGCATTTGCATTTGTATTCACATTGCATTTATTCAAGCATTTTTCATACATTCAACCATTAGAAGATGAGAATAATTTATGGAAGGTTCTATGACAGAGATCCTAGAAGCAAGTGAAAGTCACTTTTATGTTTCTCAAGAATGAAGAAGACCATGGAGGAAAAGTTTGTGAAAAGTCCCAAAATGAGATAATAGAAAAAATGACGCAATTAATAGAAGAAATGATGGCCCTGTTTTTAGTTTAACATTGGGAAATTTGTCTGCTTGACAGTAGCCACTCCAAATTGTTCAAAAGTACAGATTCATCGAGCCAGTGCCTCTACTCATGCCCCAATGAGGTTAAATCGTGCCAAGAGAGCCTTTTCCTTTGTTGGAAGGATTGCAGTTGAAAGACATGAAGAAAATTGTTTGAAAAAGATGAAAGAAATATTTTGAATACTGAAAGAGGTAATAATTTTCATGGGATAGATGTAAGAGATCTAAGTTTGGTCCTTGATATGGTGCTCCCACCTAAGTTCAAGATGCCGCTTTTGAGAAGTAAGTGGAATTAGTTAGCCTCTCTATCATCTCATATGATGTTTTTTGAAGGATTCTGGATATATTGACTACGATCAAATGTTGATTTATTGTTTCCAAGATAGCTTGATTGGATCCGCTTCTAATGGTACAATCAATTGAGTCGAACTCATATCAAAACATGAAAGGATTTATCCAAGTCTTTCTTAAAACAATATAAACATATGAAGAATATGAGACCTACTCGATTCACGTTGCAAAGCATGGAGAAGAGGTATAATGAAAGCTTTCGATAATATACGCAAATATGGAGGGACACAACAGGGCAGATTCATCCTCCCTTAGCTGAAGAATAGATGATAATCTCTTTCTGAATACCTTGAGAGCTCTTCATAGGATATGATAGAAAGTGTCTCTACGAGATTTGTTGAGCTGATTACTCTATAGATGATTGAAAATGGCTATCCAATATGGGAAAATAAGGAGCATTTAAAAGCACTAATGTCGAGGAAGATATTGAAATTAATATGGTGGGGTTTCAATATCAAAGGGTGACCCAGGAAAAGACTCATATTGATCTGATTACAATGACATATGAAGAATTGTGTTGCATGATTAAGTGCTTCATAATTGGTGCAAGTGTAAACATCGCAAGTTATAACATAGAATAGATATCGTCTCCACAAGGATTGGTGTAACTCTGTATTCTAACTTCCTACACTGTAAAAAGAAATAAATAGGTAATGGTAGGTGTTTAAAATAACAATAAAAGTAATTGAAAGAGTAAATAAAAGTATAATAATATCAATAAGAGAGTAGACCGGGTAACCGTGAGTTGCGATATGATGACCGTTTGGATAGTCTGGGTAATTGATTACCGAGGTAACATGATTGCATTGACAACTAAAAATGATTTTGCCTTAGATATTGGGTTCCTTCCTCAAAGATCGCAAAGCGTCTTCAATGTCTCTTATTATCCCTAACTCAAAGAAATGGTTAATTGTGCATGCCTTGGTGATACATCCCTGCGTTAACCAAGGAGAACAACAACCGATCTTGCGCTCCTTTTAGCCATTGAAGCCTTTGCCTTGGATTTGGATTTATCCGAGGGAATTTTAGAGGGATCACTTGCTGCAACTGTGGGATCTGATTGGGCCAAAGAAGTTGGCGCAATTATTTCGCCATTATTTGTCCGAGAATCAGCGATAAGATTCTGATCATTCAAATCGGCTTCAAATACATAATTGTTTTGGAGGTGAGGAGCGTGATTCAAAGGTCACTTGTTTAGCGAGATTGAGATTCCTATAATTACACTTTTTTCTTTCAACAAGCATCCAGGACCTGAAACATAAGCATTTCAATATTAAAACAGCTACCAACATATCACATTTAAAACATACTTCAAAATAAAATGAAACAATTAAGTCGAGCAAAATAGACTGCGGTAACAAATGGGTTAATCCTAGCAAAATCAATAGAATGAAAAAATCATACATCAGCAAAAAACCCAAGATACATCACCTCAACTAGTAGCAATCACACGAACAACAAAAAAAGTGGCATGCACAATCAAAATACCCTCCTAAAATGTTAAATCACCTATAGAATCTAAGAGATAGAACCAAACATCAAGAATGAAAAGATAAAAATATAACACCTTAAAAGACATTAAATATTAAATTGTATTGACAAAGAAAATTAAATTGGTGCAAGAAAATTAAATACCTTTGAATTTTTTAAATTATAACTTCAAAGTAAAGAAATCTCTTTAATTTCTTCTTTGCTCTACATAAAAATATTAAAATTAAATGATCAAATTAAACAATATATCAAATATTAATAAATAGAACAAATACTTGAAAATTACTTACCTTAGATTTCTTTTTCAACCCATAAAAATTTCGATACCAATTGAAACAACAAAGTATCATTTACACCGTATCAGTTCCTAAAGAAGAACGATATGCATCAATCACTGTACCATCAACACTAATAGCAGATTCTGAGGCAACTGTGGTAAGGAATAGACAAGATTTCACAAGCCATTTTTGATAAAATTGAAAACTTGAAGTTATTACCCTTCCACTACTCTAAGGCATCAAAATTACCACAGTTTTCCTTACAAATGAACACTCCTTCTTCCAAATATATATCTAGTCATACTTTACATTGTTAATTGTGTCGTCACTTTGAATATATCTTTCAAACTTGGATCTTCCAGTCATAACTTTTCCTTTGCTCATTTCCTTCAATGACATCCATAATACTATAAAAAAATTAAATCAGTGTCAATGAATAACACTACATATAATGAAAAAGTTCTATCAAAGAAATAATACATATGTTTAAACAAGATAAAGAGAATATATATCACAAATAAAATATGAAATGTCTCCCCCGAGTTCTTTGCGGTCTCCCTGAACCCCATTCTTGGAGAGACTATTAAAAAGAGGTTCTTATAGGAGGATACATATTACTAATATATGAGGAAAAGAAAAAGAGAAATCTTTTACATACCTTCGGAAAATAAAAGTTGATTATTTGTGACTGGTGAAATTGAACAACAAAATATAACAAGATGCAAGTATGAATGTCAACGACCTGAAACATCTCTTGATGTAAAAAAACACAAAACAGATTACAAATTATAAATCATTGGTTCAAGACGATAATCCAATAAACATGACTTACTTAGTAGAAAATTAGATTAAAAATTCTCACCCAAGATCAAATTAATAAAAGGGTAAAGTATACAAACCCCCAAACTTCTAGGGCGGTTGCATTTTGGTCACCCAACTTTGAAACTTGTAATATAATCATTAAACTTTTAGTTCATTTTCAAAATGGTCCCTTCCGTTACCTTTTGTCAATTTTTGTTGACGTGGCACGTTAACTCCGTTAAAACAACACCCCCAGGTCTTCTTCTTCTTCCTTCTTTATTTCTTCCCTCCTTCATTCTTCTTCTTCTTCTTCTTCTTCTTGTTGCACAGTTGCTCAGAGATTGTTTGCAAAACTAACAGGGATTTAAACTGGTCTAATCGAGGACAAGCTGGGATGGACCATGGCCATAGATTAACCCCTATTTAATATGTTTGGTTCTCTTAACTTCCAATCAATAAAATGTTGTGTTGCAGACACAAGGTGAAAACTAGTGCCCTGTGTTAAAGATCAGATCAGTATATCATGGAAGCTTGGAGCCTTTTCTCAGGTGCCTTCCGGAATATTAATATCACTCCATAACCCTATTTATATCCAAGCTTCCAACTTACCACCATTACTATTAGCTGGCCGCATGCATTAGACAAGGAAAGCGAACTGCATTAAAGGCAACCAAAATAAAGTAGTCCAAGCTCCGGTAACACAAAGCAAAATACCTTACTAACTATGGTAAGAAATGCTTGAAACAGCTTACCTACCATAGCGTGCCAAAAGATTAGTTCGATCATATGCAATGGTAAGATTAAAGTCGAGAAGAGTAAAGCCACGTTTATCTCCTGCAGGAAGCCATTTCTTCACATCACCGGAGACTCGTCTCAGAGTGCAAAACAAAGAAACAAACATGTTTCTGTTTAGGGAATCACCAACAAACCCTACACTGTTGAATATTGATTAAGGGTAAGTGATAAAGCACAACATGATCTCAACGTCCAGTACAACACATCTAAAGTTTATTTCTTTTATATATCAGAACCCTAGTTGCTTCAATTAACTCCTAAAACATACTAACAAGCAACTCAATTATGCTGGTACTTTCACTAATTGGGATAGAGAAGAAAAGTACCAATATTAGTATCTCTGTAAGTGTGAAGAAACTGGAGCGGATCGAAATGAGGAAGATGACATTTGCGAGGTTTCCATAGCCACTGTGCAAGAAGAAGAAGAAGAAAGAAAGAAAGAAGGAAGAAGAAGAGACCTGGGGGAGGGGGTGTTGTTTTAACGGAGTAAAGTGCCACGTCAGCAAAAACTGACGGGAGGTAACGACAGGGACCATTTGAAAACGAACTAAAACTTCCATGACTGTATTACAAGTTTTAAAAGTTGAGTAACCAAAATGCAAGCATCCTAAAAATTCGGGGACTATATATATATTTTACCCTTAATAAAATTAGTAAAATTCTTAAATAGTTACCGTACACAAACTAACTGTCAAGACAAATTCCATCAAAGAGTAATAATCATGGACTATCGTTTGGAATAGATTAGATCATCAAATAGGAATATTTTTAGTGTCTCACCTGCCATTATTATTTTAATTCAATGAGTTTCTATGTTTCAAAGTTAATTTTAAATTGCATGAAACAAAATAAACTTAATAGGCATTGATCGCAATAAAATCGCAGATGTAATTTTGATGAGTAAAAACAGAAACATCAAACCTATTTGATGTTATTCTTGTGTGAATCAGTTGAATTAAACACAATGGTTTTCATAAACTAGATTCTTAATTATATCAAACCTATTCAATTCATTTTCATTTACAAACTGATTATTAATTTATTTGTTTAAATTCAACATTTTTCGTGTGAAGGTCGGAATAGGTAATTGGTTCGAATCAACACTATAAAGAGTAAGCACCTATGAAGAAGAGCAGGTAAACTTAATAGTTTCTATACCTTTTCAAATTTCTAGGAAGAAAGTAAGGAGAGAAAGTTGCAGAAGTAATGGAGCAGACACCCAGGGGCCGTGGCAAGGTTTTGGGCCATGTAAAATTCTTATAAAGGGGCCTTATTTTCTAGATATACTCGATTTTGGGATAACAATAGTGGCGTTTGTTTGAAAAAAAAGCGTCGCAATAGGTCCATCTATAGTGGTATTTATTGAAAAAACGTCACTATATATATATTTTTTTGGATTTTTTGGGGGCCTGCGTAATAATAGTGGCGTTTTTCTGAAAAAACGTCGCAATAAGTCTATCTATAGTGGTATTTATTGGAAAAATGTCATTATATATATACTATTTTGGGGCCCTGCGCGGTCGCGCAGTTCGCGCCGCCCAGCCACGCCCCTGCAAGCACCGAAGTTATTTGAAACTCAACGAAGATTTTACCAAAGAAAAAGATAAGTATCCGCAAAATAGAGACAAATCTTATAAAACCAACAAAAAAAAACTCTTACCTAATTATTACCACAGTCAATAGGGAGATGAACAGAAGCTTAGGTTTTTTAAAATAAAAAAAAAGGAAAAGAAAAGCATAGAAGAGATTAACGTTTGAAAAAGGGTTTTTGTGCTACAATTAAGAGAAAATGTTAAAATTATATAATTGGTTCTTAAACTTCTTAAAATTTATAATTTAAACTCCATATTTTATTATATATTCAATTTAGTATGTACCTTCTAATATTTAAAATATAAAAAAATTAAACAAGCTTATAAGCGAACTTATAAATGAGCTTGTTCATGAACGTATAAATGAGCTTATGAACTAGCTCATAAATGATCTTATTTGTAAATATAAACGAACCGAACTCACCTCTGTTCGTGTTCGTTTGTTTATTAAATGAGCACAAAAAATTTATTCATACTCGTTTATTTAACTTAAAAAACGGATGTTATACGAACAGTTCACCGAATGTTATGTCCATTTACATCCCTAAGCATGAATGTGAGCGTTGTCATTAGGATTCCCAAATTGAACTTGGATTTATGTGAATACTCCTTAACATCATACCCACAGGAGGTAAATCTTTTCCACTTCTCGAAAATCCAGAGGGTTGGGAAGAAAAAGTGAATTAAATTGTTAGTACTATATATTTAAATTGAAAACTTCAAAACATATTAGTATTTAAGATGTACGTGTACATGTGACATCAAAATTAATCATATAAATGACTTCCACTCTTATAAATTCATCTATTTATATTTATATTTAAAGCTTCCATATTTTTTAATTAAATTCGTCCTTTTATATTTTAACAATTTCTAATAATAAAATTACTAAAAATTATTACGTTTTGTTGAGTGAATGATGTAAGCTCACGTGAATGAAGAGTGTGCTTGTGTAATGCCATGCATGTCATACATGGGAGCAGGATTGTAGCCGATGGATATAGCTTGCATACCTGTCAAGTCTGTTAGGAAACTATTCTAGAAGTTGTTAGTTTGTTAAAGTTTGTTATGAATTTACTATAAGTAATTAGCTTAGGTGATGTATAATTCAATCTTAATGAAAATACTTCTGATATTCTGTTTGATTCAAGCTTTGTTTTCTGCTACTCAACACGTTTACATAAATATCTATATATTCGCATGATATATTATTACATTTTATCACACCGCATTGTAGGTAAAAAGATATTTTATGTTACACCCCGATTTTAGGGTTTTTTTTTTAAATAATTGCATGTTAAAACATTAATCTTCATAAATTCAAAACATTATGTGGATCTATGCAAGTTGTAAGGGACTAAAATGATGAAATTAAAGTCTGAAATACCAATCTAGAACTAAATTAATAAATGGTGAAATCTGAATTTTAAATTGAAAGAAAATTATGGAAAATAAGGACAAGTTGAATGTAGGGGAAATACTGGAATTAAAAGTGTTAACTTCAAAGAGGCCAATGACTTCAACTGTAAATAAACCATATTGATTTAGAAGAGATGTACAAAATGTAATTTAACCATATTCATTTTCTGTGGGTTTATGGAAGCTGTAAGGGACTCAAATGAGTGAACTAAAGTCTGAAATACCAATCTAGGACTTGTAGATACCCATTTTCGTCCGGAGCTTATTTAGTATATATTAATATTATATTTTATCTTTGTATTTTAATTTCAAAAGATGTTAATATTTCAATTAGGATTTAGAATATTACTTTAAATATTATTTTATTTTATCTTCGTTTTAGGTATTTTAGTTTAAACAGTTTTAAGTGTTTTAATTAAAATAAAAGATATTATTTAGGAATTATATTTAGCTTGATTTTATGAATTTGAAGGTTATAAATATCCTCTTAGGGTAAGCCTAAGAATACACATTTGAACAGACATTTGAGCTCACACTCACATATGGGAATAAATCTCATTTTTCTCTCTAGTTTTCTCTCTATTTTCGCACACTTCTTTATTTTCTTTTAAAATTTCATTTTCAACAATTATACCAAGTATGACTTTGGTCATGTTTAGCTAATTTTCTTGTAAGTCAAGGTTAAAGTGAAGGTTCAATCCCAAACGTGAGAATTCATATTCGACTTTCGGAGAACACACTTAGCAAAATTGTTTGCTAAGAGGAAACTGAGATCGAAACAAGTTATTGTTGGAACAACATAATCCGAGTCGGCAGCAAAGAATTGTCCTTGTAAGCCGACATGAATTTTGAAGTAAAGATCTGTTTCGATGATCCGAGGAATTTGAGGTAAAGCTGAAATCTGAGGTTGCTTTCACTATAAGTTTCTTTTTATCTCAATCTCTATAGATTATTTATTTAATTATTATTTTTATTTAATTCTTATATTTTATTTTAAAAACAACTTTTAAAAACCCTCTTTTATCTTTATTTATTATTTATTATATTTATTTAATTATTATTTTTATTTAATTCTTATATTTTATTTTAAAAATAACTTTTAAAAACCCTCTTTTTATCTTTATTATTATTATTTATTATATTTATATTTTTTTTATTATTATATTTTTTTATTTTTCCCACTTTTTTATTTTATTTTGTTTTATTTTTACTTTCTCTTTTAATATTTTTTATATTTATTATTTTTTCTTTTCTGAAATTTAATATTTTCTTCATTTATTTTAATTTTTAACATTTTTTATATAACATTTTTTTAAAATTTAATATTTCCTTATTTGATTTATTTTTTAATTTATTTTTTATTTGATATTTCCTTTATTTTATAATCTAACGTTTTCAACTTTTTAGAGATAATTTCAATCAAAGGTAAGTAATTCGAATCAAATCTTTAAATTTAAATTTTAATTTATGAAATTAAGACAACCGACAAATTAAATGGTATCGAAAAGGCAGTTCAAGGGTGCTAATCCTTCATTGACTGTAACCGACTCCCGAATCCGACATATTTCTGATAAAATGCAGATCATGTAAGATGGTATCCGATCAACCAAATTTTTTACAAAAAATAAATGATCGGTGGCGACTCTAACGTTCTTATTTCGAAGCTCAATTATGGGTCCACCGACAACCGACAAATTAAATGGTATCGAAAAGGCAGTTCAAGGGTGCTAATCCTTCATTGACTGTAACCGACTCCCGAATCCGACATATTTCTGAAAATGCAGATCATGTAAGATGGTATCCGATCAACCAAATTTTTTACAAAAATAAAATGATCGTGGACGACTCTAACGTTCTTATTTCGAAGCTCAATTATGGGTCCCCCGAAAAACGGTCGCGACAGGACTAAATCAATAATTGTTGAAATTTGAATTGTAATTTGAAAGAAAATTGTGAAAAATGAGGACCAAGCTGAATGTAGGGAAAGCTTGGAGTTACAAATGTCAACTTCAAAGAGACCAATGACTTCAAGTGTAAGATTTAGAAGAGATGTGTAAGATAAAATGTATGATTTTGAGCGTGACGATACTTGAACTCAGGTCGAAGTTAGAAAATTTATTTTAAGGGGTCAAATTTAAGGTCATTTGGTTCATGCTTATATATTATATAAATATATATTTATATATTTAATATTTTAATTCGACTAATTAGATATGTTAGTTTAGTTAAAACCGAAGTTTAAACACTCATAAGGCTAAGTAATATATAAATATATATATATATTAAATATTTAAATTTTGGTTCATTTGGTTAATTAACCAATCTTGAACTGAATTAACTTATAACTAAAGTTTGAAAAAAACTTTAACCATTAATCATTGAATCAAAAATTAATCGATCGATTACTAAAAAAAATTCAATTCGATCGATTAATACTATTAAATCGAACTTTGATCACCCATAATACTATAAATTTACTCAGTCAACTTTAAGGTTATATTATTTTATTTAATTGATAAATATTCTATTATCAATGAGTTTAAAATTTTGGAGTTTTTTAGAAAATATTTATGAGTGATTAGATCGATTGCAACATCTAAGTCGGATCTAAAGGTTACATTTTATGTAGAAAATATTTTGAAAATTTATTTAGGGATAAAATTTAGTTAAATGATAAATATTTAATTATAAATCATATATGAGTTCGCTTTTTTTATAGTTTAGGTTATTACAAAATAACATATGTTCATAATCTTTCTTAACCATTAACAATCGCGTAGACAACACGAACCAAGTTAACAACCCTAGAGGTCATGAGTTCGAGCACCAACGATTGTACATGATATTTAAGCATTCATTGTCAAATATTGAAAGTCTTTAAAATAAATATTACAACTGTAATCACCTTAGATTAATAAAAAAAAATTAATGTGCACACACACCCTGCATAAACTGCTCAAACTCAGAACCTTAGAGAACAATATTCCCTTTCAAAGATGATACCAGAATATCAACTCAGATAGCAAGTATAAATTAGCAATAGAAATTGAGAAGGACAAAATATAACTAAACTAAAAACTATAAGGACTAAATAGGTATTTTTCATTTTAAAAAAAATAAAAATTAGGGGAACATGGTCCTTTGAACGAATGTTCCCTTCTTTTAATTACTCTTTTCTCTAAGTATTGAGACTACTCAATGGATTTTGTGAATTGATTTTTAAACAAATATTTTTTAGTTATCGCTTATAGAAGTATGAAAAAATAATAGTTTTGTGATAACATATAAGTTGTTATCTTATACATATATATTTTTTATGAATATTTAATATATCATTTGTGAACTAAATTATCGCGAACACAGTGATTACAATAAAAGTAATTGAACGTTCATAGTTTAAATAATTAAAGTATTTAAAATATATTATTTTATAATTAATTTAACTTAACCAATAAATATATATATATCACTACATTAAAGTATTCTGTAACGGCGTTTTTAGGCGTTTGTAGAGTAAACGCCACAAAATTCAAATATAGCAGTGTTTACAATCCAAACGCCACAAAATGATACTTTAGCGGCGTTTTTTCCAACAAACGTCGCAATAGAGTGTAATTTAGCGGCGTTTATAGCACAAACGCCAGAATATGATTGTTTATAGTGACGTTTGTTTAACAAACGCCTCTATAAAGTAGTAATTTAGCGGAGTTTATAAAAAAACGCCGCAATAGGAAAAGTTTTTAGCAGCGTTTATCAAACAAACGCCATAATATGTTTGTCTATAGTGACGTTTTTAAAAATGCCACAATAGAATGATAAATAATGGCGTTTGTTATAAAAACGCCATAAAAACATGTACTATAGTGGCATTTTTTTAAAAACGCCGCCAAAGGGTAAATATATGCTCCACCCTTTTCTCTTTTCCGATCCCTAAAATCATGGCAATGTTGCTTCCCTAAAAGGGATTTCTCTCATACAACAATGGCCCTCACACGATTCCAAGCGACGTCGGTTTCTGTCTATCTCGGCGACCAAATCGCCTCTCTCACCGGCGAACAGTTATCTCACTATTGCACGGTTTGATCCCTTAACTCAATACTGAAATTTTTCATTTATTATTTGAAAATGGGGAAAACCCAGAAATCTAATGTAATTAAGAAAAATAATAGCTTTCGAATAGGAAAATAATATCTATACATAGTGTTTTACTGGTTTACTGCTTGGGAGCAGTGTTTTTCTGCTTTCGAATAGAAAAATAATAGCTTTTGAATAGGAAAATAATAGATTTTGAAAACGTGAAAAATGGTTGTGGTACAAAGAGTAGGTGTTGCCTTGAGTAAGAGAAATTATCATCGGAATGTCCACGTGGCGTATTTGCTCTGACGATGGATCAAATTATTGTTGGGAGGCTATCGGTCCGTACTTATCGTCGAAAATCGATGATGACCCGAAAGGAACTCCTATTGCTCCATACCCTTCAATGGTCGATCTCCAACTTCAAGGTAATAATCGCTGAAAGTTTCTGCCGCTATATTTTTATTTTGTACTCTCAAATTTCATAGAGCGTACGCATGTAGGATGTTCGAAGCTTATTGAGAACGATGATAGAGAAGTGGATAAATACCCGATGTTTAGAACCAAATTTGGTAACTCTGTGGCGTTGAAAGAATCTTCAATTGCAAAAGCATTATATATCCTCAATGAAGACGATGTTGCCTCTACTGATACTCCAAGTAAACGTTTCTATCTTCTATTTAAAAAAATTTAATGTTTGATTGAGTGCCACCTCCAATCAAGTTTCATATTGTAGTGGGAAGGTCGTTATCTGTTTCAAGTGAAGCACTGAAGCGCGCAAGGAGTCTTGGTGAACGGTGTGTTGGGGATTTATTTGGTGAATGGATTAAGAGTTTCTACATATAGAGTTTACACGGAGGAAAAACTTAACGATGCATCGTCAAACAAGGAAAACAACTTTCTTCGTTCTTCCCCAAAAATGAGCAATGAAGACTAAATTTTAGTGAACATATGGTGAAGATTGTTTATGCATAACTTTATGTTTCTAAATTTAATGTATTTGTGTTAAGTATTTTTATGCATAACTTCTGTCTTAATTAAAATGTATTTGTTGTTAATTACATAAAACATGATAGTAAATTTAGTTTATGTAGATTATGATTATTATGTTTTATGAGACTCCTTTTATTAAACAACTGCTCTCTATTTAGTTTTCTTTTAATATTTGGATTGTAGTTAAATTTTTATTTTTTTCTTGTTTTTGAATATATGGTTCTTATTAGTTTATAGAGATTAGGATTATTACGTTTTTAGGAAACTCTTTTTATTAAAGGGAAAAAATAGGGAAAAAACCCACAAACTTTAAACATATAGCGGCGTTTACAACCCAAACGCCACAAAATGAAACTTTGACAACGTTTCTTTAAAAAAAACGTCACTATAGAATAATTTTAGCGGCGTTTTAGCACAAACACCACAATAGGGTTAGTTATAGTGGCTTTTTTGAAAAATACCGCAAAAATTAAGAATTTTGTTACTTTTTTATATCGTCATTTATAGCGGCGTTTTTTTATTAAACGCAGCAAAATACTCTTAATTTAGTGGTGTTTGTGACAAAACGCCGCAATAACCATGTACTTTAGTGGCATTTGTGAGAAAACGCCATAATAGCCCTGTACTTTAGTGGCGTCTGTGACCAAATGCCGCAATATCCATGTACTTTAGCGGCGTTTTACAAACGCCGCAATAGTTTTGTCCTTTAGTGGCTTTTTTCAATAAACACCGTAGTAGTTTTGTCCCTTAGTGGCATTTTTGTAATAAATGCCGCAAAAGTTTTTCCCTTAGTGGTGTTTTTAATAAACACCGTCATTGTCCATTCAAATATCAGATATCCCCAATTTTGCTCGATCTGTTATTTTTTTTATCCCCAATTTTCCTCCGATTAGCAGTGCGTCTTCATCAAATCGGTACCACTCACCGCCGTTGAACCTCTAGTGACCAACGTTGCGCCACCGATCACCCCTAAAGGCTAAAATTTCGGTAATCTTTGACTGGTTTTAACCCTTTTCAAAGCAAAATTAAGTTGTTTGACTAGTGCATCCATTATAATCCGTCTCATTTATGTTTCTCTCCTCTGTTATCCTTAGCCGCTTAATCTTCTTCTCGGGTTTTTGACTGCATATATATGCTCGTATTGTAAGCTTCTTTCGGGTGGATTAATACCTCCCAATAGAGGTTGCTTCCAGGTATGCATTATTTGAATCATATTATGTGAATTATTATTGTAGTTAATGGATTTTTCTTTATTTTCAATTCGTTTTTTGAGTTTATTGTTTAGGTTGTTTGAGTATAAGCTTATGAGAGAATTAGGCGTTTTCCAAGAAGCATTTTAAGTGACATCCTATTGCTTTCTTTCGTCATTATTTTTTTCCGGTTTAATGGATTTATGGTTGGTCTGTCAGGATAATGAAGGAAAGAAAAGACTTAATCCCCATGGTTTCACACATTGCATTGTCTAAACTTCTAAACACTACCTCTACAAATGATCTAGAGACCATATTTTTATTTTTCCAGCTCTATACTACTAGACTACCCCAAGAAACATGCAATGCCCTGATGTTAAACGCTTATCATCCATATTAATTCCTCAATTTGAATCTGAATAACCTGTTAACTCAGTTAACATGTAAAAGCTTGAAACAATAGCCCATGATTTATAGTTCCTTTGAGATACCTTAGAATACGTTTAACCGCCTTCAAATGTTTGTCTAACGGAAAGTACGTGAATTGATTGACCTTGCTGACTGCAAAATTAATGCCAGGCCTTGTATTATATATGTTGAAGAGAACCTATGACCTGCCTATATTGTGTGTGATTCGGGAAAGAATAACCATCACTTGCTGAGAGGTGAGGAGTAGTCATCATAGGTGTTGAAGTTGGAGTAGCATCTAACATATCAATTTTCTGAAGAAGCTCAAGAATATGTTTTTTTTTACTTGGAATAAGTCCATTTTCCACGTGATGAACATCCATACCAAGAAAAAAATTTAGATTTCCAAGATCTTTAAGCGAAAAAATAAAATTAATTATCTTATGACCTCATTAACCTCTTTTGTATTTGAACCACAAATTACCACATCATCTACAAAAACCATAACATAGACTTTATGGCCTTTAAACTCTCAATAATATAAAGTGGCATTCTTTTGAAAAAAGAACTAAATCCCTCGTTTTTCCCCACTAAAGTAGTAAGTTCCTTATCTATTGCTCGACGTCATTCTTTTGAAAGCATAGCTTGATGAATGTTAGTAGGTTTACAATGATTAAGTATTCCACAAAACACCTTTAGCTTAAAGATTCCAACTTTAGATATTGTAACCATCGGATGTGCCCTTATAGTACGGGTAGTAGATTGCAAGACTGCAGAATGTTGAGGAGGTACATGTGAAGTGCTTCGAACAGTATCAATTGTTAGAGTATTAACATTACATTTAAACATATCATCATCCTATGATTCAATAAATTGATAGCTGATTGATTGAAGACTGCTCATATTATCTCTTTCAGGTTCAACAGAAGACACATTTGTGTTGAGTTGTGCAGTAGATGAAGAAGCAATGGATTGTGACAATAGTTATGCTTGGAAACATTTACCTGAGTTTGAGCATCAAGGCGAGATTTAAGGTTTGGACTAACATTAGATTGAACATCTAAACTAGCATAGGAATGTAACTCATTGGGTTGGACTAAAACTCAATATTATCCTACTTGATTTGAAATAAATTATTATATTGTCTATAACAAACTCTTGGTAACACTTGAAGCTTTAAGGATGCCACGATCTGAAATATTCTCCATGTTGAAAAATATCGATTATACTTATGGAAAGATGAATCAACCAAGCAGTACACGATCAAAGAAAAAGGCAAAGCATGTCAATGAAGAGCTTGAAGTTGACCAACAGAGTGATGATAAGTCTGATGAAGAGGATGATCCAAATGAGGTAGACTTATGGAAAAAGAGGAGTACATTCTTCGAGTTGTCTTATTGGAAGAATCAGATTTTTGAGACATAATCTAGATGTAATGCATATTGAGAAGAATGTTTGTGAGAATATTATCGGGACCATTCTGAATGATGGCAGAAAATCTAAAGATAATCTCAAGAGTCGACTTGACTTATTCGACATGGGAATTCAGCATGATCTTCATCCGTAATTACATCCTAATGGAAAATATATCTTGTCGCCTTCTATTTTTTCTCTTTCGAAAAAAGAAAAAGAAGTGTTTTGCACGGTTTTGAAGGATATAAAAGTCCCCAGATGGGTATGCATCAAATATATCTCGATGTATCAGTGTTAAATATCGACGACTTTATTCTTTAAAGTCACATGATTATCACATATTAATGCAATATTTACTGTTAGTAGTTGTATACGGTTGTATGTCGAGTAAGGTGACATCTTGTATCATTGAACTTTCCAATATAATGAAAGCCATCTGTGGGAAAGTTCTGATGGTTGAAGAACTTAATAAACTACAAGATCGACTGCCTTGACTTTATACAACTTGGAGAAGATATTTCTGCCTTCATTCTTCATAATTATGGTGCATCTACTAATTCATCTTCCTCACGAAGAAAAAGTTGGTGGACCAATTTTCTATCGATGGATGTACCTTATAGAGAGGTGCTAATTGAATTATATGTTTCAAATGATTACTGATTATACCTTTTAATTAAATGTATTTACATTGTATGTTATTTGATGTATAGGCTCTTGGGCAAGTTGAAATCTTACTGTCGTAATAAGCGTTATCCGGAAGGATCAATTGTTGAAGGGTATTTGGCAGAGGAATGTATGACATTTTGCTCAAGATATTTAGAAGATGTTGACACAAGATGGAATAGACCAAATAGAAATGATGTGTTCAGTATTAATGACTTACCTCAACATTATTTGTTCGGAAGTTATGGTCAACCACTAGGGAAAGTTGAAATTGCACTCTCAGATGACACGTCTTGGGTACAAGCACACCAATATGTTTTTTTTCATCATGATTCAATAGATCCCTTTCGCACGTAAGTCTTTCAGACCCGATACTAATAAAATTTCTTAATCTTTAATATTTATCATTCTTTAACGACATAATATAATTTCTAGTGAGTTTAAAAAAGTCTTGAGATCTCATGCACACTCCCGAAGATTACATCAGCGAGAGATATATAAGTTATTCATAGAAACTTTTCATGAATGGTTAGGCCAGACGGTAAGCAACTAAATCATTCCACATACTTATAAATAATATATGTCTTGTTTTTTATATAGAAATCAACCTTATATATGCACATTCATGTGTAATAGGTTTGGAGTGGGAGAGAAGTTAGTGAAGATGTTAAATAGCTTTCTCAAGGTCCAAATAGAATAGTTAAAAGATATAATTCATTCCTCATTAATGGGTTCAGGTTCCACACGAAATCTCGTGAAAGATTAAGGAGGACACAAAATTGTGGAATCGTAGTTTCTTCTTCAACTACCAGTTATGCTAGTGTCAGGGATAATCCGCAGGAGAGATGTTGATTATTATGGAATTCTTACGGACATTATTGAGTTAGATTATTATGGAAAACGAAAGGTTGTACTGTTTCGGTGTGATTGGGTTGATGTAAATAGTAATCGAGTCATAAAAACAGATAAATTTGGGTTTACAATGGTGAATTTCTCTCGATTAATTCACAATGGTCAACAATTGATGGATGACCCATATGTATTTTCTTCTCAAGTGAAACAAGTATTTTACTGTCACGATCCAATAGATGACGGTTGGTATGTTGTGCTCCATAATACTCCTAGAGACTTGATAGAAATCGGGGATAGAAGTAGAGATAACATTGAAACAAGATCAGAATGTTTACCTCTAGTAGCACAAAACTTAGATGAAACTATCATTAATACAACACAATTTCAATGGGTTAGGGAAGACGTTGATGAAGATATTTATGACAACTGACATTACATAAGAATGTCGTAAGATTTTATGTCTTAATTTATTTATTTATAATGTTATGACTTTTACCATGTTGTCTTTCAAGATATTAATTAATTAAATCATTTTCTTATTACAAATGTTTGTTTATTACGGATATCATGTCGAGGAGAAAAATAAGTGATTTTGTGGGTTGTTCGAGCTTCTGAAGAGCATGAACAAACAAATAATGAGGAAATTGAATGTTGCTGACTCTACCAAGTTCCTATAACTGTTGAAGAAGATGTAGAAATTCAAGGTAATATTCGAAACTTTATTTAATAGTTTGTTCATTTTCAAAACTTACATTTAATAATTTCTTATATAGTTGAAAATGATGGAACACGCAAGAGTAGAGACGTACAACGTTGAAGGAATTATACTAACTTCTTCCTGGGCACTGTGTCAAAGTTTTAAGAAATGATGACGGTCAAGCTATTGGCCCAGAAGCACGTCTTCTATCCGATTACTTAGACATAGTTGAACGTAATGCTAATCATTTACCGATCAATTACGAGTCATGGCGTGAAATGCCTAATAGTAACAAAAATCAGGCGTTGGATTTTGTTAAGGTAATAATATCATTATAATAGATACTTTATAACAATTCAATACTAATTTACACTTACGTTGAACACTTATTTGCTGTATAGGAGAAATTTTCTTTAGAGGTCTTTGACGATTATGTAAAACAAGCGTTAGAGAAGAGATGGAGAGACCACAAGAGCTCATTAAAAAGAAATACTTCAAAAATGATCTCAACCTTGAAGAGAAGTACAAACTGTCCCACTTGGAATGCTTAGGTACCAATGGGAAGATGCAATCATATTTTGGAGTTCACAAAAATGATAAGTATGATGTATTTTTCAAAAATAATTTTAATGAATTATAAATCATCATTAAAAGTGGTTGTTTGAAATTGTAGTGCCGAGAGCATGTTGGTGTTGCTAGCAGGCAACAACAAAAGTTTACGCACACAGCTGGATCGAAGAGTTTTACTTGTATAGCTAATGAAGAGGTATTATAGATTATTCACATAGTTATTTGTATTCCATGTAAATACTAACTCAAACTAATTATATTATGGTACATTGTAGGAAAATACATCTAGTTCTAAAGTTGACTGAATCAAACTCTTCGACATGACACATACAAAGAAGGATGATACTCCTATGACTGCTGAAGCTGCATAAATTATGGTACGTTTATTGGATAGAGGTTTTGAATTATGTTTTATTTATATCAGTAACATGACATTTTTATTTGAATTAATTATTTACTTAATTATTAAGAAAAATTGAGGGAGAAAAGGGTGAAGTATCAAGCTATGGCTTCGAGTCAATGTCTTGTTAATGAGGATGACATTGAAAACCAAGCTATTAATGAAGTTTTGGGTCCTGAAAGATATGGTCGGGTGCGCTGTCAAGGATCATTCATTACTCCCAAATATTTTTGATCCAGTTCATCACCATCAAGTCTCAGTTTCCCAATTAGAAGATCAAAGTTGGCTGAAATGGATCAACAAATGGCTAACATGAAAGCCAAAAATGAAGCGAGGAAAGCAGAGAGAGCAGCAGCGGAAGCACAGAGAGAAGCAGCGGAAGCACAGAGAGAAGCAGCGGCAGCACAGAGAGAAGTAACATATCAGCAGAAATGTCAAGAATTTGAAAAACGAATCAATGTTGTGATGCAAATGTTACAGAAAACGCAACCTCATAATCCACCATCTTAGTCTCATTTATGTTATGTTTTGTTAATGTTATTGAACAATGTTTAACTGAATTGGTATTACGTTAATGTATACTTTTATTTATTATATTGGATTTGATGTTGGTTGTTATGGATATTGAGTTTGGTGTTATTGATGTCATATTTGTTGGATAATGGAACAGGTTGAAAAAAATAGATTTGCGGTAATCAAAGAAAATATTTAAATGATTTCAATTATGTGGTTTTTTAGCGGCGTTTGTAAAAAAACGCCGCTAAATATCAAAAACAATATCGGCATTTTATATAAAAACGCCACAATAAATTTAAATATTTTGCGGCGTTTGTAACAAAAAATGCCACTATATACCAGACCTTTTGCGGTGTTTGTATCCAAAAAACGCCGCTATATACCATACATTTTACGGCGTTTTTATACGAACACCGCTATATATCACACCTTCTGCGGCGTGTATCCAAAAAATGCCGCTAAATTCATAAACCATTTGCGGCGTTTTATGTAGACATTTTGCTTCGTTTACTCAAGAAACGCATCTATATCTCTTCACCTATGGCGGCGTTTTTTGTTGACAAACGCCGCGAACTTTAGCGGCGTAGTTTTCCCGACACTTCTTGCGGCGTTTTTAATAGCGCCGCAAACGTTTTTTGCGGCGCTTAAAAACGCCGTTATAGGTTAAAAAATCGCCGCAAATATACAGTTTTGCTGTAGTGTATATATATATCATTTATTTTTTTATTAATATATATCATTTATATTTTTCTAATTGAATGATTACGGCTAATGTTTAACACATGTCTTTGACAACTATCATGTGTGTGCTTTTATTGGATAAAATTTATACATTTTTCTTTTTCATTATTATAAAATCAATATGAAACTTGTTACTAAAAAATCAATATGAAACTGTTAGCATTAGTGATAGATTGAGGGATAGCCACTATTATCACTTTCAATTTTCAACAAATTTTTCTCAATTTATTTTCATATACATTCGGCCTTCCTATCCTTTTATTTATGGATGAGATATGATAATACACAAAGAAATGAAGTGAAACACACAAAGGGTGTGTGGACGAGAGTTCCCCAATGACTCTTAGCAGGATTTGGTCTCGAATCCTCACCTCCAAATGCTCATCCACTCAACTTGTAATTTCTCTCTTGTTTTTTTATATGGTTTATCTATGCTACGTGTCATTTCCACGTACCCCACTGTTTTCTTGAGATATAGTAGAGTTTTATCTCTTTGACTGGTTTCTCTGCATGCACAGTGGTGCTTAGTCTGCTAACCTAAGGGTATGCTTTTCTTCTTGTTTTGGTTCAGTCTCTTTTCTTTAGGTTAATGCTTCTGCTGTAATTCTGTTTACGTGATGTTTTCTTATATTGGTGTTTCTGGTTCAACACTTTTCTCATATTTATATGAACTTGCTTATATGATTCTCTGTTCTGACCTTGTTTGTGTTTATGTCTTTCACGTTTCCCCCACTTCCTGCTTGTGTGATAATACAAACTAAACATGATTACCAGGAAACCAGACTTAAGTTTGCTCTTAGTTTCCCAGGAAACAAACTAAACATGATTACATTATTTTAAGGCCTAATAGCAAAAGCACTGCTTGTGCATAAAGTATATGTATTCGGTTATAGAGCTGGCGGTGTAGTTAATGTTATGTAGACTCGTTATATTTTGTATTCGAGTTGATGAATCTGATACATATTGGGATATAGTACGAGAGTTTAATTTTACAAATATGAGAAAAAAATTGAGT
Organism: Hibiscus syriacus; assembly: GCF_006381635.1. Taxonomy (NCBI): domain Eukaryota; kingdom Viridiplantae; phylum Streptophyta; class Magnoliopsida; order Malvales; family Malvaceae; genus Hibiscus; species Hibiscus syriacus. The sequence goes on along the minus strand of NW_024062759.1, from coordinate 838,801 downwards.
ATAGTAGTATTCGACACTCACTTGTAGTCAAGTCCGAGTAACATAGATTATTGTTTTAGAATTCTCGAGTTCTCGATTGCATAAATACTCTAGGTACAAGGTAATAAGAGTTTGTAAATATAGGCGGGACGAATAATTTTATGTTAGGAAATAAACTTATAATATTTTAATAGGCCGAAAATAAATTATTAATAGAAAATATAAATAAAATATCGAAAATATATGAGTATAAAATTTTCAAGGGAAAGATTGTCTCCTTGGTCCATCATGCATATAGATATATATGAAATTCTGAGGGTTTGCATGCTTTCCTTGTATGGTGTCTACTCTCAAAAATCAATTTCAAAGGTGAAAACGAACCTTCATTTACTTAACTGGAAGCATGGCTAAAATATCTAGAAAACATAGCTCTAGCTTTAAGCCACCATCTGCTTATTGGATTGTTTTTCTAATGAGTAAATCCAGTCGAACATTATATTGGTGGCATTGTCCCCAAAATGCTAACTAGTTGAGAAAATAATGCAGGCAGAAGACTAAAAATTTAGGAGCAAAGATGGAGATAACCAATGTGAGTGAGTATGAGGCAATTGCAAAGCAAAAGTTACCGAAGATGGTGTTTGACTACTACGCTTCTGGTGCTGAGGACCAGTGGACATTGCAGGAGAACATAAATGCTTTCACAAGGATCCTGTGAGCTATCTGTCCATCTTTTATTTGAGAAAGAAAAAAAAACTTTATATTTTCGTTCCTTTCTGTTTAAAATGTTTAGTTATCCATTTCATGAAAATCTTTTGTTCTACAATGCTTAGGTTTCGTCCTCGGATTCTCATTGATGTAAGCAAGATAGATATGACTACCACTGTTTTGGGTTTCAAGATATCAATGCCCATCATGATTGCCCCTACAGCCATGCAGAAAATGGCTCATCCTGAAGGTATGGAACTTCAAAAGATTGTCCTCCTTTATTGTAAATACAACCAAATACATGTACGCTTAAGTAGACAAAACCTCAAATGGATTAGCTATGGTTGACTTGACATGATTGCTTTTGCTTATTACAGAAGCACTTCTTTCAAGAACATTTCTATGTTTAAAAACCTTACTTTAGCTTCTTTCACGGTAGATCTTATTGCATTTACTGGAAGAGTTGAAATTGGATCAATACATCATGTGCATATCTGATCAGTTTTTCTATTAAACATAGTTTAATATGAAGCTTCATAGTTTCATGTAAAGCAATTTGATCGGTAGTCTAAAGACGAGGTCCTTCCATTTTTGACAGGGGAGTATGCAACGGCTAGGGCTGCATCAGAAGCTGGAACAATTATGGTTTGCTTCAAACTCCAACTTTCCATTTAAATATTTATCCATCAACACTATAAAGACATTTGTTCAGTGGAAGCATGAACTTTCCTATCGTCAATGTTTTATACATAATTGAATATAAAATAAGCTATTTTGTTTAAATGATCATTTCAGACATTATCCTCATGGGCCACTTCTAGTGTTGAGGAGGTTGCTTCCACAGGACCAGGCATCAGGTTTTTCCAGCTCTATGTAAGTTTGAAATGATGTTCAACCAATTGTATAATCAAACTATTCTCTCGTGGGGATAAGGTTTTTTAGGCATTAGGTGATAACTGATCTCTTGTGTCCAACTTTCAGGTATACAAGGACAGGAATGTTGTTGCACAAGCTTGTGAGAAGAGCTGAAAAGGCCGGTTTCAAAGCGATTGCTCTTACAGTTGATACTCCGAGGCTCGGTCGCAGAGAAGCTGACATCAAGAACAGGTAGGATTATCTCCCTTCCAGTCTCAATCTTCCTTGAAGCGGTCTTCAAAATATCTTGTCACAACTAGTTCAAGTTAGATCTTTGATTATGTATGTATGAAAATCGAGTTGCACTCCAGAATTATTCGATTTCAATGTTCTATTACAGGTTTACTCTACCCCCATTTTTGACATTGAAGAACTTTGAAGGTTTAGACCTTGGCAAGATGGACAAAGTGAGTAGGCCTTTTTAATTTTTCAGTTATCAACCTAGTTAACAACAATGTAATCTTTCAATTCCAATAATGATCTTATATTTCATCTAATATTTAATTTTTTCTTTTGAGTCATGCAGGCTGATGACTCAGGACTCGCATCATATGTTGCTGGACAAATTGACCGTACCCTCAGCTGGAAGGTATATATCTATATATATATGCATGAGTCCATCAGAAGAGTTTTCGGTTTATCTATAATCCATATTCGATGATGCGAAAAGAAACCATGCTGGAGATTTCTCATTATAATGATCATGTTTAAGGGAATGTCTAAAGATTCTTTCAGTTAACAATGCACTGAATAAAAATCTTTTGGCTATGTATAGGATGTGAAGTGGCTTCAGACAATTACCAGCCTGCCAATTCTTGTGAAGGGTGTACTCACTGCTGAAGATGGTAAGAAAAGTTGAACTTCTCTTCTTCTTCGGCCGTTTTAGATAGCATATTCTGATTTTTAAACTGCCTATGCTTTTCTTGCAGCAAGGATAGCGGTACAGGCTGGAGCAGCTGGTATCATTGTTTCCAACCACGGAGCTCGCCAGCTTGATTACGTGCCTGCCACTATCATGGCCCTGGAAGAGGTATAGCAATGCTTTCAGATTGTTTTTAACATGAGACAACAATACCAAAACAACATGCTTGACAAATTCCTCAATTCCAGGTTGTGAAGGCTGCACAAGGCAGAGTACCTGTCTTCTTGGATGGTGGTGTTAGACGTGGAACCGACGTTTTCAAAGCTTTAGCACTGGGAGCCTCTGGTATTTTTGTAAGTATTAAGACTGCCTCATGGAAAGGCATTACACATTGCATTTCGGCATAATATTTGTCTGTTTGTATACTAAATGGCACAAATTGTGACTAAAGACTTGTTTTGTAATGGTATGAAATCTCAGATTGGACGACCAGTGGTGTTCTCATTGGCTGCTGAGGGGGAAGCTGGTGTGAGGAAAGTACTTTCAATGCTGCGTGAAGAGTTTGAACTAACCATGGCGCTGAGTGGTTGTCGTTCACTCAAAGAAATCACCCGTCAGCACATTATGACGGACTGGGACAGTCCTCGGGCTCTTCCCGCCCCTAAGCTATAGACGCATGGCTCAGAGTATCAACGTCTGCAATCCATTATTGCTTAAACTAATGATGATGTCTTTTATATAATGCATGCCTTTTTCTTTGAAGCACAATATTTCTTTTTGAATGAGTTAAAACTTAAAAACTTTTTGTAATGATGATGATCATGGCTACTTCTGAATTCACTGTATATTCTTTCTTTAAATTAAGATATGGTGGCTGCTTGACAATATTACGGTTAACGGGAATTACAGCATCGAATCGATAGCTTACAAGAAGGAAAAATGAACTCCAGGAAAGTTAAATCTCTGCAAGTTTATGTCATAAATAAACATAGCTTGGAACTAAAATAGGACCCTAATTTATCCTTAGATCTTCACCTGATTTACATGTGCTTTTCTTCTTGGGGAGTAATGTTACTTGTCAACCATCTTTGTTTGAATTATTTGCATAGGCCATTGCTATTTAGACAGCTGCATCAGGATAATGGCCAGAAAGGATGCCACCTGCGTTTCTGTTTATCGCTATAATGGATGTAACTCAAGACGAAGTGTGCGAATTCCTCTTTTATGAGCAGGCCATTGAAATACAGACGGTTTCATCAGGAAAAGGGAAAGAAAAGACAGCTATGATTTCTATCTACGAAGTAGCAAAATGTGACAGAACCTCATATGAAGCCGCTTACCCTGGCTCTGTTTGTTGCCATAATGAAAGCACTACTGTCGATTATGATAAACATTAGCCGTGAACATTGGCAGAAACAAGATCCGAAACCAAAAAAAAAACAACAGTAAGATCACATTACTTCATTGCAGCACTAGTAATGTGTTATGAATCTAATAGAGAAGAAGAATTATCGAGAGGGTTTTTAGAAGAGAAGAAAGGATTTCAGAGAAAAATGAGATTTCAATCATCCATTTCATGCTTCTCATTTCTCAGTACAATGTTTAATTCATTCACGAAGTACCAATCTAGGAATCACAGCTGGCAGTCTTTTCTAACGGTTGTATCATCTGTACAGGTGTCATGTAGCTTCCCTTCGGTTTGGGCTCTTGTTTGCTTCAGGCCTAAGTCCTAACATCCATTTCATCAGCAGGTATAATCTATTTCTTTTTAATGAACACGTGTTCATCACATGCTTCTATTTTTCCCAATTCCTCATTCAAAATCCCTAGCCTAATTTCATTGTTTCCAATCCCTAGCTCGCTCTCCGAATTCCCCAATCCTTCCACTTCGCGATTCTCCCCTTCTTCTCGCCCTACTGTAACAATACCCCCTCCATGAGTATTGGCCGATTAAAGTAGGCTGTAATTCGTTGGTAAGTAGCTTGAACGCCCGAATGCCCTCTTTGGGGAGAATCATGTAAGGTTCGCAGAATTTGTAATCGTAATTCGCTTTTACTACCAATGTAAACTCTAATTTGGTAACAGAGAATTCCCCTTGAGTATTTCCTTTTACTGTCACCATTTGGACTCACCGTTAAAACACGATCCATTCTTTTACTAAATGATCATTCGCATAAGTTCGATTTTTCGAAATATCATCGGTGATCGGTATATTTACCTATCTAACATCGGTCAGATTATATTTCTCGATCTAACACCCGTAGCAGTAAAACGCGCCCCTGACCCGCGTTATATGTGATTTGGCATCACGTGGGGTATAGCGCACCCCCTGCACCGCGCTATACGCTGACTGGGTTACACGTGGTTATAGCGCGCGCCCTGCTCCGCGTTATACCTATTTATCCGTGAGGTATAGCGCGGTGCAGGGGACACGCTATAACTTTAATTACCCAGCCGTTCACACCCCCACCCTTCCTTATAAATACCTCATCCTCAATCACTTTCATTACACCAAATTCTCTCAAATACTCTCTCGTTTAAGGTATATTTTATAATATTTTTAATATTCTATATTTAATTTATTTAAGTATTTTACTTTATTTAATATTTTACTAATATAAATATTTTGCAAATATATAATGGAAGGCGATCTACTTCGCTTAGATGAAAATCGTATATCTCGACACTTTGCTGATACAGTAACATTTTAACGTTTTAATTTAATTTAAATTATTAGTAATAATTTGTTGATTTATTTAATGCATGATTATTAGATTAAGAATTAATTTGTTTAATTATTTATTTTTAGGAGAAGTACCGTATATTAGATCCTTTTATTAGGAATCTTAAGTTAGTGATACCTAGCCGTGTCTTGTCGTATTTAGTAGAGGTTGGATTTGGTTATATAGGTAGATATCAGGGTCACTGTAAGATAGAACCAGACCTTATTTCTGCCTTAGTAGAGCGGTGGAGGCCGGAGACCCACACATTCCATATTCCGTGCGGAGAGTGCACGATCACGCTTGAAGATGTTTCTATGCACCTGGGGCTTCCGGTGGATGGAGATGTTATATTAGAGATAGCTTCTGGTTCTTGGACTACTTTGTGCCGGGAAAATCTAGGACGTGTCCCGGAAAGTTTTATCGGAGGTAGGATACCGTTAAATTGGTTAGATGCCAATTTTCGGGAGTTGAACGCAGATGCTTCTGAGGATGAGGTTAAGATGTATGCACGGGCATGCATATTATAGTTGATAGGAGGGTTGTTGATGCCGGACAAATCGCGCAACCTAGTTCATTGCATGTGATTGCAACATCTTAGCGACTTTCGTCTCGCCGGATCATTCAGTTGGGACTTGGCAGTTTTGGCTTTACTGTACAGGGAGATGTGTGGAGCCACTGACTACAGGTTTAATGCTATCGGCGGATGTCTCCTGCTGCTGCAGTCTTGGGCATGGTATCGATTTCCCTTTTTATGTCCCGTTGTGAAGAACCCATTCGTATTTCCACTACTTCTGAGGTAATTATAAAACTGATTTTGTATATTAATAATTTTATACAGCATATAATAATTTTTTTCCTTGAAAGGTAGTCTACTAATAGGAAAAATCATCAGGAGCTACTTAATGATTTAGAAAAAAATTAGGGTGCTCATCAATCAGCAGGCTGACACACAGTATGAATTTTAATGTTTAAAAATCGATTTTAGATTATAGTTATATAATTAGATTATTATTTTGATAAAAAAATTATATAATATTTGTTTTAGTTTGAATGGGTGTCATATTGTACTGATGATGTGAGGGCGGTGATCCCACCTGAGTTGAGGGGCCCATCAGATGTTTGGATGGCGATGATCCCTCTGATCTGTTATGCGATCGTCGAGTGACACTCTACTGATCGCGTGCTCCGGTAGTTTGGTTGTTTTCAACCAATTCCGAAAGCACCTCGCAATATGGACGAGTTGCATAGCTTAGATAGACGCGGCAAGACAGATACATATTGACTGGTGAGGCATCATGAGTGGGTCGTGTTGTGGGAGGATCGACATCGTGCCTTCCCCGTAGAGAGCCCATTTTTTATGACCTCTTGATGTATGCTGACGGTTATTATGAGTGGTTCAACAGTAACGGGAAACCGTTTCTGCTTCCTGAGGATGCACGAGGGCAGACCTTCCGCGACGTCGACAGAGACGTGATCCGACATAGCACCATCGTCCCCCGACTCGTGGACGGAGAGCAGGTGCTTTCGGTTCATCCTGAGTGCACCAGTAGGACATTCACAGCAGCCACCGCAGTCATATATGATGCCACCATCGCCTTTCCATTACCAGATGTCGCCGCTGCCTTCACCTGGTTTTATGACCCCACCGCCGCCCCATCACAGATGACCCCTCCTGGAGGCTATTATGGGTCTATGTTTGCAGATCTGACTTGGGGTTCATATACTGGATATTTGGCGGGTTCAACCTCATCACCCATGGCCGCAGCACAGACACCTCCTGTACATTTTTCACACTCAGCGATGTCTGGGTTTTATGAGTTTTCCCAGTTTTTACAGGCCGGTGGGATAGTCATCATACACCTCTAGGGTTCTTATTCTATGGAGGTGTTTCATCGTCATCATCTCCTCATCAACCTAATGTACCTGCTCAGGACGATGACGACGACGATGGTGATGATGATGACAGCGAGGAGTCAGAACCAGTGATATGAAGAAATCATCCTCGAGACCGACAGTCACCGCCTTACGGAACACATTCGCATCGCAGGCATCGATAGATTTTGTTTTTTTATTATATTTGTATTTACTTTATTTTGTTAAATTGTAATTTTTTATTATTTCTCATTTAATACTTACTTTATTTTGTTAAATTTGTTGGACTTTTTTTTATTGTATTTCAGTTCATTTTGTTTATTACAATTTAATATCAGTTATTGTAATTTGGTTATCATTTACCATTTAATACTTATTGTAAGTTTGTTGTATTTAAAATTAAATTCAAATACCAAATTGTTATTAGTTTAATAAAATTTAATGATTGTGTTCGTTTTTTTAATATTCAACATCGATTATCGAATGACATTAACTTGAAATAAATGCAAATTAAAGTACAAGAATTATTATTTGATAAACAAATACATCATTTCCTCATCAATTGTTACTTGATGACAACAGAAGTGGACATATTTTTCTAGTGTGTCTTGGGTTTCTACAATGCCCACATCTTATGTCTTGTCGAGATCTTTCTTGAATATCTATATCGCAATGAATTCGATTGGATTTTGGACGACCACTCTCCTCATTAAACTCAGATTTGGTACAATCGGAAGCCAATCTTGAACCTCATCAGGGTCTTTGTCATTACCTATGGGGGAAACTCAAATTCGTATACCTTAAAAACTTAAGATAGTAGGTATACGGATCCACAAAATGGTTATAGTCTTGACGTGTATGCGAGCAAGCTGCTATCAAATGAGAGCATGGATACTTCAGAGCTTGAAAAAACCTGCAGTCGCACGTTCTGTCCCTTAGATTTACTCTTAACGACACAACTTCAATCCCTTGAAGAGGTCGCGGTAACTCTGTGACATGAAACATTTCATGCCTTCTAGAGAAGCTTGTTACAGACATTCCATTTGATGCAGCAATTTTTTTCTGTAGATTTGCAACTAATCTAGGGTGATAGACATGACCGCCTTGCATCCAGGTTTAAGCTTGTCCCCAGAGCTTCGCAAAAAGCTCCCCTAAACGAAAATATGTAGTTTTTACCAAAGCCGCTATAGGTAAGTGCGTGCACCCTTTAAGGTTGAATTGATTGCCTCAGCCAAGTTGGTCGTCATGTGTCCATATCGATATCCACCATCATATGCGTTCATCCACATTTCTTTATCGATGAGGCTAATGTAATCACATCCTTCCTCGTTCTTCGCCCGCAAATCTTGAAGCATTGATTCAAACGTTCGAGGAAGAAGTTCGTAACCTGATCAAAAAATGTATAACTTACTAACCTGATCAAAATGATCGAAAGAAAACAAACTACATCAGTTTCACTTACCTATGTGCACAAGTAATTGACGCTCATCATTCTTCTTGTATCTTCCATGGTAGTTCGCAGCAATGTGTCGGAGATAATACCTATGTTGGACAAAGGGTGGTTGCCATATTGGACCCAAAGACTCCATTGTTGCTTTGATCCCAGCTCCGCGATCAGAAATGACAGATTTTTTCCCTCGTGATAACATGTGCACGTAAATTTCGGAGGAAAAAAGCCCAAGAATCTGTATCTTCTCCTTCGACAAGAGCAAAAGAACTAGAAGAATGTTGCGATTTCCATCTTGGACAACTGCGAATAATAAAACTTGCTTGTATTTTCCATACAAGAAAGTCCCGTCGATCTGGACCACAGGCTTGCAGTATTTGACAGCATTAACGCACTGTGGGTAAGTCCAAAAAACCCGGTAGAATTGGCATCAATCGCGGAGAACTCGATCATTATGGTATGCATAGGAGGTTTCGAAGTCCACAATTGTCCCAGGATTCAACCTCCGCACCAGCCTAAACCAGCCTGGAAGTTCGTTGTAAGATGCATCCCATTCACCATGAGGTTTGACAATGGCATTTTATTTTGCCAACCAAGTTTTTTTATAGGAGACAGTGTACCCATACTGCGATTGTATAGCTGAAATCAACACTGCAACAGCTATATGAGAGCTTGCTTTTACCATGGGCATGATGGCTTGGCATATACTTCAGAGTCTAAGTTGGGATGATCTTGGTTGACCCCTCCAGCACAACATGTGTGAGGACCGTTGTATACTGTTAGTTCCCATATGTTGTTTTTCCTCTCCATTTTCGATACACGAACCATCCATTTGCATCCGTTTTCGCATCGGACACAGTAACATACATATTTTTCGGTCGTCGATCGGTTTACTCTGGACTGAACAGAATTACGGATATTGTAATTTTTTATAGCCATCACTGCTTCTTCTTTGCTTGAAAACTCTATGCCTAAAGATAACTCACCACTATTTATTAATGAGTAATATCCATAGTCACCGAGATGAGGCATATCCGCAAATTCTGGCCCGTACATTGCACCATAATCAGCTTCATACATGTGTGCAGAAGGGTCAGTTTGTGCCACATTTCCTGGAACTTCATCATCATCAGAGTTGAATTGCGGTGTTTCTGGGTGAATAAATAGTCCAATCTCAGCACCATCCACACCAGGATCACGAAGCGGTTCTTCTGGTGGAGATGATGGTTCCTCCATGCTCTCCACATTTAGGTCGAAGAACATACTACTTGCACGCCTTCCCCTTGAACTGTAAGGCATATCGACATTGAGATTGAAAAAGCTCGCAGTCGAATGCCTCCCCTGGAGCTTGAAGCCATCGTGTCAAATGGAAACTGCACAGATGGTTGCGTCGATGGCATCTCCATATGGTCAAAGCAATTTGCAAATGAATGCCTTCCCCTTGAACTGGACGCGGTGTTGCCATACGGATTGTTCGCGGACCCACCTCGGTATATATCGTAAGGAGTTGCGGATGAATGTCTCCCCATTATGGCATTAAAATCATTACACATTACTATAGTCGGGCTGACAACTTGATCAACTTGTTCAGCCAGCTCATAGTGGGAGCTTAATGATTGACCCCAAACATCACGTACTTGAACAAAATGTGCAAACATCTCAATAGCGGCGTCTGAATAATTACTTTGAGCTTCAACCATCATTTCAACATCATCATTGTTCGAAAGTTTGAACGTGTATAAGTTAATGGCAACAATGATGTTGGAAATTTGTACTGCAACAACGACATTCTTCTACTATTCCAACATGAATCTTCCTTGAAATCTTCGTTATCAGCTCCTCAAGAGTTATGTTTCTCTTGAATGATATTTTAACACGCTCATTTGATACGAAAACAACGCCGGTTTCATCTTCTCGAATTTCACCATCATAATAAACAATAGCTGAAAGTCACGTCATTCTTTGAGTTTAAAAGTGCGACAATATTATATCTGCAAAAAAAATAACTGAAACAAATCTGATTAAATAAATTATATATAAACGAAAATATAACACAATAAAATTTTACACATCAACGTAAATAATTTAAATAATATAATTGAAAATAATTAGTATAATATTTTTTCAAATGACACAGATTAAATAATAAGTATAATAAAAAAATTTATAACAAAATTACCTTATAACGAAAAATCGCACGAACTTCTAAACTAAATATGAGAAGATTGCCAAAATTATTGACTTGTTGACGGAATTATTGTATTGATTTATAAGTTGAGAGGAAGATGTGAGGAACATAACCGGGGGAGAAGGGTATATATAGTCATACAAGGCGCGGTACCTACACCGTGATATATGTAATAATGGTATAGCGCGGATCAGGGTCCGCGCTAAATATAATTGTCTAGATATACATATATAGTGCGGTTTAGGGGGCGCTATACCCCACGTGGCCAAATCAGCGTATAGCGCGGATCAAGGGCGCACGTGTTAGATCGGGAAATATAATCTAATTGGTGTTAGATCGGTAAATATACCGGTCACCGGTGATATTTCGGGAAAAACGCCCATAAGTTCCTTCCACGTCATTCACCCAGCTAAGAATAATAGATATTTCCCCATATATTGACACTCACCTTAATCTTTATATTGTCGAGAAAGTGCGTCTGCCACTATATTACTCTTGCCTTTTATGTATTGAATGACGTAATCTAACCCCAAGTAGCTTAGTCATACCTCATTTTTGGATTATAGTCGTCAATTTTTGTTCCAATAGATACTTTAGTGGCTCGTGATCCATTTTAATTATGAATTGACTTCTGTTAAATAGTGCCACCACTTTGAAACTGCCATTAGAATAGCAATGTATTCTTTCTCATAAATTGAAAGGTCGGCATCTGTCTTCAAGCAAATGTTTTTTGAAAAATCGGGCAGAGTCAAGATCGACGATGCACACGTTGCCTCTTTGAGTGATTCGAAAGCTTGCATAACTTCATAGGACTATTTAAAAGTATATTTCTTCAACAATTATGTTAGAGGCCTGTTGATTTCTCCATAACCACATATAAACCTTCTATAATAGCCCGTAAGACCAAAAATGATGAAGGGGCTTCAAACTTCTAGGTAGTGGCCAATTACGCATCGTTTCCACTTTCGATGGGTCTGTCGAAACTCCCACACCTTAAATGATGTGGCCTAGATACTCGATCCGTTGTTGCCCGAAAAAAATTTGGACCTCTTTGCATAAAGGTTTTTTTTCTAGTAAGATTTGGAAAACGACCTTCAAATGTTGTAAATGTTCTTGTAGAATAGAACTATACACTAGAATGTCTTAAAAAATACTAACACAAACTTTCAGAGGTAAAGATTAAATAAATCATTCATTAGTGATTGAAATGAGGCAGGACCATTGGTAGGGCCGAAGGGTTTGTATATGGATTTGCTAGTATCATGAGTGTGAGTTGATTTTTGAAAGAAAAAAAAATGGCACCATGTAATTCATCCAAGAGGTCTTCGACAATCGGAATTGGAAATTGTTTCTTTATCATCTGGTTGTTCAATTGCTAGTAATCAACACAAAATTGCCAATAACCATCATTTTTTTAACCAACAGACATGGAGAAGCAAACATGCTTTTTCTTGCTTGGATTATAGAGGAAGACAACATTTGAGTAATCTATTTTTCAATTTCTGCTTTTTGATGATGAGAAAAATGATAGGGTCTTAGATTGAGTGGAGAAGAGCCTGGTTTAAGAGAAATTGGATGATCATGAATTTGAATTGGCGACAGACCAGTAGATTCTTCGAAAATGCCGTCATACTCGAATAATAATGGTTGTAAACCAAGAGGGATTATTGAAGCAGCACAATCAACATCTAGGATATAATTCTCTCATTAGGAAAAGGTCTTTTTCTATCAATTTATGCATTTTTCTTCCTGTCATCGAGTTTCAATTACAAGTAGAAGTTTGGCCTTAGATAATCATCAATTTGCCATCCTTTTAAAAGCTTAATGTCATGTCATTGAAGTCCATAAGGACTGGACTAAATTGCTTAATCCAATCAACGTCAAGGACCATATCACTCCCCCAAGTTGTAAGATACGAAAATCATAACTAAATAGAATCCTTGCATTGTCCAGCTTACTGATTTGATTTGGCTGAGCTGAATATATTTTCTCCATTAGGAACTGTTATCGCCAAAGGTTGGGTCAAAAACAGCTCAAGTCATTCTTTAACTCACTTTGGTGAGGAAGTTATGAGTACTTTCGCTGTCGATCAAAATACTAAGTGGTCTACCCTTAATCAAACCTCAAATTTGTAAGGTTTTGTGGCCCAATTTTCTATTAACGCATAGACTGAAATTTCCAAAAGCTCCTCAGTAAGCGCAAGTTGATCTTCCCCCAATTATTGAGTGTTTTCCACCATGTCCTCATTTTCGTCCTCCATTAAATCAACTGCTCGTCTTACACTGATGTCCCGGAGAATACTTCTCTCCACATTTAAAACATAGTTTATTCAGTCGTCGATACTCCAATATATTGGTTTTAGTTTGAGGAACAGGGTTGGGTATCTTAACAAAAGTATTAGGGGTTGGGTAGGGTGGGTTTCTAAAATTGTTTCGCTGCCTTCTTTTATAAAATTCGATTGACAGTTCATATAACTTTGCTTGTCTACAAGCTTCAACCACAGTTTTTGGATCTAAATCCTTCACCCGATGTTTAAGTTCATCTTTCAACCCACTAACAAAGATGGAGAAATTCTCTCGTAAGGTAGGATTTGGTATCAGAACATAGGGTTTAAGCTCTTCAAATCTATCATGATACTCTTCGACAGACCCATTTCGCAACAATTTGCTAAATTCTTCTATAATTTCTGGAAAACTTGATACATGCATCACAAGGCTCACATCAAAGGAAGAAGTAATAACTCTTCCAAATGATCCACTCGTCCAAGCATTGGAAAAGAAGATCAGAACAGAAGTAGACTTACGACGACTTTTTGAATGGGATCCTGATCTTATTATTTAGTCAAGATGTCTTCTTTAGATACGACTTTTTGTGTCTTATCTTTCCAACGGTTCTTGAATCGCATCAATCCGATATCGGAAACTCAATATATGGCTATTTTACTGAAGACGGTGCATGCAGAAAATCCTATACGGGATTAATACGGGATTTTGTAAATATTACGAATTTTCAATATTTTTATTGATTATTTGTAATATAACTTAATATAGGATGATGCATTATCTTTTAGGATTAGATTTATTATTTTATTAGGAATTAAGGTTGGGTTAAAAATATTATCTTTAGTTATTATTATTTTATTAGGAATTAGAGTTAAGATATGTTTAGTTTATTATTATTTTATTCATTAGTTATTTAGGACCTTTAGAACTCAGCTCCTATATAAAGGAGGCTTCATTAAACTTTGTAATTCAAGATTTCTTTGATTAATAATACAACGAGAGTTCATTTTTGCAAGTGTTGATTGTCTTATGCCTTCGAAGCTTCTTCTCCTTGAGTTCTTTCAAGTTCTTGTGAGGGAGATTAATCTTCACACTCCAATTTGCTTTTTCATCGCGACTAGGAGGGTTGGTTAGAGCCATATTATCGTATTTGCCATTTCATTGCGACTAGGAGGGCTCGATAGGACATTATCCATCGATTTTCCACATATCCATCCACGTCATCAATCATCTTTATCGTTCACCTTCATAAAGGATATCTTTTGATTTCTTGGTTATCTTATTTTATTTGCAATTCATTTATCTTTTCTTTATCTTGTTTTAATCTTATTTTTATCTTTTTTCCAGCACAAAAAAGAAACCCTATCTATTGCCGCCACCTTCCCGATTCATCCTTTATTGTTCTTCATCGAGTCTAGATCTTTTCTAGGTTTGATTCTTCAACAAGAGCAACGTTCATTAACCCGCCACCGCTTCCCTATCAATTAGTATCAGATTTGGGCCGATTCTTGGAAAGAAGCAAGCAATCTTGCTTGTTCTTGCACACAAAACCGTCAAGGTACCCCAACGGAGCTAGTCCAGAAAAGATTAATCGTTTCAGGTTCTTTTTTATTTAATTTTAATTTAGATTAAAATCCTTCTTGTTAGTTTGCTATTTTTTTCAAAAAAAACAAAACAAAAAAAACAAAAAAGCCAAAATTTCAAAAATAAATTGCAAACGAAGGTATTTAGGGTTGATTTTCTCCAGATATCATATTCGTCTTAAGTTTAATCTCCAGTCCAAAATTCACTTCGATCAAGTTCATTAGATTCTTCAAATACATCATTCAAGTTTTATCAGCAGATTCGGTCTAGAATATTGTCGAATTTCTTGAAAATTCTAAAGGAGGAATTTTGTGGTGAAAATTTCCATATTGAAACTCAATATATTGGAGATCATTCGCACAAAAAATCATAATTTTTGGAGTCAAGAACAACTTCGAACAAAGCGATCAAGAAAAAACATATTGTTTGAGGACTCACCGTTCAACAGAGTCTACTGGATACTACTGAAGGTATTTGGTTCTGAAATTTTACAGGTGGTTTCTTGACGCATCGAAAGACATTCAAGAATTTTTTCAGAATTTTTGGATACCGGTAACACCCTAAAAAACGTTGCTCAAGTAGATCCAGCGTTTTCTAGGTTTTCTGGTTTGGTCCTTTTTTTTCTTTGACTCTTAGTACTTTAGGTTCTTTTGTTTTTTTACTTTAAAATTTTCTTTCGAGTGTTATGATTTCAGGATGTGTGACAATAACAACAAGACACTTACGGCTATCTTAGCCGCTTGCACGACTCACGACTCAAGTTGAAAGATTTGATGAACTTACCAATACCGTGAGAGAACGACAAGAACCACAACTGGATCTACCAAACCAGAATCCAAGACTAAACAATGCTAAACTTTTGGTACCCAGGCGAGAACAACCACGTTTCTAAGCACCCAAACTCTTTGCAAAACCAAAGTTCATGATCCCGTCTTTCAAAGGAGACAACGATCCGGACAGGTACATCGATTGGGAAGGAAAAGTTGATCTCATATTCGCATACCATGACTACCCCCAAGCTAAACAAGTTCCCCTCATCACCATGCAATTCGAAGGATATGCTCGAACTTGGTGGATGCAAACAAGGAAAAAGATCCAGAATTTCCAAATTCCAACAATCACTTCTTGGACCGACCTCAAACAAACCATGAGGAAGCGATTCCTACCGACACATTATACATGAGAAGTTAAACTATGACATACCGACTTCGACAAGGTAGAAGTTCAGTTGAAGACTACTACAAGGAGATGCAGTCCTTACTCAATAGGGCTAACATAACCGAAAAAGAAGAAGTCACTGTGTCAAGATTCGTCGTCGGCTTGAACTCAAACATCACTGATCTTCTTGACGTCCATGGGTACAAAAACCTTGAAGATACACTAAAGAAAGCAATGACAATCGAAGTACAAATCCAAAGGAGATTCCAGAACATTACCAAGGTACTTCATCCTCTTACCAAGGTAATCCTTCAAATCCTTCCTCATCTTCTGCTCCATCTTCTAAAAAAGCTAAGAGATGACAAACCTGACAAGGAGAAGAACGACCAGCAAAGAATGACACACTTCCAGCCCCTAATATCAAATGATAATTTGTGAGGAGGTAGGGAAAGCAAAAAAAGAAAAAGCTGAGAAAGAGGCAAAAGAAAAAGAGTCACTAGTTACAAAAGCCAAAGGAATAAGACCCATGGGAGGTGAGTGAACCTAATTGTGAGAAGAAAGAGTGACTCAAAATCTATGTGTGAGCACAAAAAATTGAGAGAGAACCTTCTTTACAAGCAGCCTTCCATCCTTGTTCGCTTTAGAGAATCAATTGTTTCGATTTCTAACTCGTCAAACATACAATCTCGAAGAAACCAAAGAGTTAAATTTGTTACAAAAAGGCTACATCCATGAAAGCCTTAGTCGTAACTTCATCTTAATGATGAAACATGACTTGAACAACTCCACATGCTTTATAGTTCATGCACAGGGAATCCATGTAAATGATGAGAAAGTAAAAGCTATACGAGACTGGACCACACCATCTTCTATCGCCAAGAGTTGTCGAATAGTGCTAGGTGACCCTCCTGACGGGTTACCACCTGAAAGCCCTAATCACTATGCTATATCAATGAAGAGTCATGATTTACGAGAGTCCAAAGGTAAGTTTTTTATTACTCATTTTAATGACATTGTAACATACTTCTTCTCCTTCTTACAAGGTAATGCTCGTGAAGTTGTCATCCATACTAAACACAACTCCTTTAAGTGCGTAACATACCGAGGTAAGAAAAACACAGTAGACGATACACTACCACAAAGGTATACTCTTACTTATCAAACTCATACTACTATTCCGAGAATTGAACATATCAAAGATTTATATCACGATAACTCGAATATTTTTTATATTTCTACCCATACTTTTAAAAGTTCTTTTAATGAGCTTTATCTTGTATATGAGTTTCCTTGCCAACTAAACAGGTTCTACAGTCCACAAAGCTCCTCCCGGGAATCATTAATTCATGAACCCCACTTAGGAGACTTAAGGGATTACTTAACAACCAGTTGACATGGTTTTTAAACACTCATTCTCGCCACACACAAATAAACCATGGAGAAATTATCTGAAATAATCATACATAAAGCCAACAGTGGCCGGCGCCATGTTAAATTTCAACCAAAACATCAGATTACAAGACTTGTATGCAAAAGAGGATTTCAAGACTTAAAGAAATCAGTTCCTACAAAGAAGAAACCTCGACTAAAACGCATAAAGACACATCATATTGATCCTGGTAAATGTTTCACAAGTTTTTCTTTCAACACATCTAAATCTCTTTCTTTTGGATTTTCAGATTCGAGGATGAATCCTTTTGAGGAGTGGGGGAATGATACATGCACCAGAGTCCATAATACATGCTTCTTTGGACTAATGTTTCTACTCGAACCTATTAGAAGAACAAAGTCTCGAAGATTCAAAGCATATCTATTCGGTAAGTATAATGTGAATGAATCATTAAACGATTCTAATGTTGCTCCCTTTAATGTTTCAGATTCGAGGTCGAACCTTTTTGAAGAAAGGGAGGATGATACATGCATCACAAGGCTCACATCAAAGGAAGAAGTAATAACTCTTCCAAATGATCCACTCGTCCAAGCATTGGAAAAGAAGATCAGAACAGAAGCAGACTTACGACGACTTTTTGAATGGGATCCTGATCTTATTTAGTCAAGATGTCTTCTGTAGATACGACCTTGTGTCTCTTATATTTCCAACGGTTCTTGAATCGCATCAATCCGATATCGGGAACTCAATAAATGGCTATTTTACTGAAGACGGTGCATGCAGAAAATCCTATACGGGATTTTGTAAATATTACGAATTTTCAATATTTTTATTGATTATTTGTAATATAACTTAATATAGGATGATGCATTATCTTTTAGGATTAGATTTATTATTTTATTAGGAATTAAGGTTGGGTTAAAAATATTATCTTTAGTTATTATTATTTTATTAGGAATTAGAGTTAAGATATTTTAGTTTATTATTATTTTATTCATTAGTTATTTAGGACCTTTAGAAATCAGCCCCTCTATATAGGAGGCTTCATTAAACTTTGTAATTCAAGATTTCTTTGATTAATAATACAACGAGAGTTCGTTTTTGCAAGTGTTGATTGCCTTGTGCCTTCGAAGCTTCTTCTCCTTGAGTTCTTTCAAGTTTTTGTGAGGGAGATTAATCTTCACACTCCAATTTGCCTTTTCCTCGCAACTAGGAGGGTTGGTTAGAGCCATATTATCGTGTTTGCCTTTTCATTGCGACTAGGAGGGCTCGATAGGACATTATCCATCGATTTTCCACATATCCATCCACGTCATCAATCATCTTTATCGTTCACCTTCATAAGGGAGATCTTTTGATTTCTTGGTTATCTTATTTTATTTGCAATTCATTTATCTTTTCTTTATCTTGTTTTAATCTTATTTTTATCTTGTTTCTAGCACCAAAAAGAAACCCTATCTATTGCTGCCACCTTCCCGATTCATCCCTTATTGTTCTTCATCGAGTCTAGATCTTTTCTAGGTTTGATTCTTCAACAAGACCAACGTTCATTAACCCGCCACCGCTTCCCTATCAAAACTTCTATCATTAAATCTATGATAGATATCAGCTTCAAACTCGTGCCATAATTTCTGCAGATATAGTCGTCAAACCAAGTTTTTGCTTTGCCTAACAGATGCATCGCAACTAGCTCCACTCGTTCTTCATCAGGAACTCATAAAAATGAAAAAACAATTGAGCCACTTTTGGACCCATCCTCTTGATTTATCCCATCAAAAACAGGCAGTTCTACTCTAGGCTTTGGGTTTCATTGAACCAAAACTCCCAAATGACCCTTTTCGTTCCTCAATAAAGGTTCCCTATGATAATTTTGTTTCAATGCTATCTCCCAGCTGTATACCTGCTTTCTGATTTCGAGTAAGCTCATCTAGTTTGGACTTTAGGATTCTAGGCTCCTCCGGTTGGTAAGTAAAATGTGATTTTTCACTACTTACTGTCACAACCACTAGTTTCTTACCATCGATTTTAGAAGGTTCAGGGGTCTTATATGGTGATTGTATGGGCTTTCTGGTTATTACCCATCATTCTTTAAAATCAATATACATAATATTTGTTCAACGTAACCTTGGTTTGTATTCATCTTGCATTCCAACGACCTGATTCGATTGTCTTGGTTCTCCCACTACTTCGAAGGGTTACTCTTATCGGTTGCATTCTTCACCAGTTGTGCTAAGTCCTCGATTTGCTTTTATATCGTAAAAAGGTTAGGGGGTCTTCCATTGATGGTTTTTCTTTAGCATAACCTATAGCGATTTACCAGGAATAGAGGCTCTGGATACCAAATTGTTATAAATTTAATGGAGAAGAAGAATTATCAAGAGGATTTTTAGAAGAGACGAAAAGATTTCAGAGAAAAATGAGATTTCATTCATTCATTTCCTCCTCATTTCTTAGTACAATGATTTATTCATTCACAATGTACCGATCTAGGAATCATAGCTGACAATTCTTTCTAACAGTTGTATCATTTATATAGGTGTCATGTAGCTTCCCTTCGGTTGGGTTCTTATTTGCTTCAAGCCCAACATCCATTTCATCAATAGGTATAATCTATTTCTTTTTAATGAACACGTTTTCATCACATGCTTCTATTTTTTCCAATTCCTAATTCAAAATTCCTTGTTCAATTTCATCATTTTCAATCCCTAGCTCGCTCTCCGAATTCCCCAATTCTCCCACTTTGCAATTCTCCCCTTCTTCTCGCCCGACTGTAACATAATGATATGTCTAGTAAAGCTTAAAGCTCTCCCCATTGCATGCACTCAACCAAGGATTGAGTTTCCTGTGGGGAAAAAGTCTTTATCAACAAATGGCATGGCTACAAGGTGTTAAAGCATTGTTGCATCATTTGTTTACTTTACCATCTACAATGCTCATCAATAACAAAATATCACTAATATTTCTTGAGGGGACCAATATTTTAAATGGGAGTCCATTTCCATCATTTCCCCGTAGCTATGACTTTTATTTCTTAGTAGGAAGCCTAAATTCACTAAGGTTATCTGAATTATTCAAGCTCTTCAAAAACCAAAATTAGAATGGCTATGTTAAACCATCTAGAAAATTTGATGCTAACTTGACAAGGTTATTGAATTTGAATTAGTCCTACTTCTCCAAATCCTTGGAGCATATGAATGTTCCGTGAAAACAGTATGGAACTCGAGACGGAAGCTTCATTGTGGCTTCTGGCTGTAAATTTATGGCATTCACAATCTGAAGTTCTGATTTCCAGGTCTTCTCGTCTTCCTTATCCGAATTGGGGTTTAGAGGAAAGAACAAAGGCTCACCACCATACCTTTGGTCTCCATAGGTATACTTTTTTACCTCTCCAATTGAGAGATCAACTTTGGCTAACCTAGACACTTTAGGCCAAGGCTCAGCAAGAGCTAAATATGCAAACCTAGTTGTTCTTCCGAGCAAGTGTCGGTTAACAATTCCTGCCTCCAAGTTAACTTGTTCATAATCTGAAATGATGGGGCATCGTGTCGACTTACTAGTCCTCAAATTCAATCGAATTTCAGAAAGACCACTCTTGAGACTCTCATCACATTCATTGAAAATAGAATCCATATGTGTCATGCAAGAGCCGATCACGATAACTTCATCAGTTTCTGGCTCTTCCCAAGCATTCCAGAGATGGAAACAAAAGCATTCAGGTGCTTCAATCCACTTTATTCCAGAGGCATCAGTAGCATTCTCTGCCAATATTCTGAACCTCGACATCTTGTTCTTGTCATAAATAACAGGTGAACCACCATGAATCATTTCAGGCAATTTTAACACCACTTTCTGGTCAGGAATCACCACGAAGTTCTTGGTGATCGTGAAATCGTGCATCATTGTTGGACCATCGACCGGAATTTCAACATCAGGTGATTTCTTACAGTTTGGCGAAAATCGAAAGTACTTAACGTATGGCTTTCGGATAACATCATAGCTAAGAGCAAAGAATTTACTGATTTCATAATCAATCTTGGGGTGAGCAATCATTGTAGATTTCAACTGACCATCGAAATCGTATCGGCTGACGTTTCAAGTCACCGGACGGAGTGACACGAACGTGGTAAGGCAAATCATCTTCAGACATAGCAAGGAGATGACCATTAAAGTAAATAAGTCCAGCGTTTGCAACGCCAGTGCCATGGCTCGGATCAACAAGCCCGAACAGGCCACGAGCATATAAAAGCAACAATCTAGCTATGCCAGAGTGGCCATGGAGTTCACCGATCGCCTTGAGAAAAACTGAAAGCCCCAAAGCTCATTCTTGAACGAAACGATTTGTTTCGGTGAATCTACAAGCATAGCTAGTCGAACCATTTTTAAACTGATCCGCATGAACCATCCCATTCCCATCAAAGAAATGATGACCAGCAACAGGTTCGTGAAGCGGGTTGGCTCCGTTTCGAACATAAACTCCTTGTATGCATTCCGGGATTGTTCCGGTAATAAGGACCCTATGTTTGACCGATGGTCTTGCACCGGAGCAAAGTTGTCAGATATTTGAACAGCGGGGTTAGTTGTTTTGGCCTTTTGGGAAAAGGATGGTAATGCTCGTTAGAGACCAAAGCATTCTACACCACGTCTAAAGCCAAAGCCGCTACTCTTTAAAATGGATTCCATTACTGTGGCTGAGTTTTCACTGTAGAATAAGCGTGATCGGTCGATGATTGTTTAGGCAAATGAAAAATGGAGGGAGTTTGGAAAGAGTAGTCAATGTTAGGCTTTTTACAAGGCCTTTTGAAACCCATAGAAGAAAGAATTGAGGCCAAGTTTAGAGAGGAGGCCATTGGAGCTGTTGAGTTCTTGTTATTTGCAGTGAAATGGTGACTGGCGATTTAGTTTGGAAATATACCAAGAAGATTATAACGTAAATTTTCAAACTTTGTTTTGGTTAGTGGGGAGAGAGAGTCAGAGAGGAGCGTATATATAGAAAAGCAGAGGGGCGACAATGCCGAAGCATGTAGGAGAACACCACGTGTGGCATTTCTATAGAAAATTAAAGAAAAATTGAGTGAGGGCAACTGAAAATGCAGTGACAAACTTTAAGTGATTTTAATAGGCATACTAATCAAAAACATCCTTAATATTTTATAAAATACTAACTTTAACTTTTATATATTTTTTAGCATTTTAGCTCATAATATTTTAGTTTTAGGTAAAAAAAAATCACTCGTAGATAAAAATTATTAGTCAATTAAATGTCCATACAATTTATTGACTGAGCAGATTTATATGGACAAAAATGCTAATGTGACTAGGATTGTAAGGAGAATAGATAGATTGTAAGCTACTTGAAATCGACTCGATCAAAGCTGGGTCAATACTTGAATCAAACAAACACGATTCGAGATTGAACTGACTCGAAATCTTAACAAGCCGAAGCAAGCCACTTGATACTCAACTCAAAAGCTCGCGAGCTATTTGAAAAATTATACATTAAAATTTTAAGGTTTTTAAATTAAATTATTAATAATATTAGCATTTATATGTTATTTTAAAATAAATACATATAAAAATTTCATTTACTTAAGGTTCGAGTTCGAGTTGAGCTTTAATTATTGATTTCGAGTGGAGATTGAAAATTTTATGCTCATGAGCTTTCGAGTCAAGTTTCAATTATTTATTTTGAGTTCGAGTCGAACTTAACAATTTTAAACTCGCAAGTTTTCCACTACAGCAAAACTGGCTTTTTGCGATGCTTTTTTACCTATAGCGGCGTTTTTAAACGGTGCAAAAAACACCTGCGGCGATATGACAAACGTCGTAATAAGCGCTGCTAAAGTTTGCAAGTTTTTAAGCGCCACAATAGGTGTTGATAATTAGCGGCGTTTGTTAGGTGTTGAGGTTTAGCGGCGTTTTTCCCACAAATGCCACAATAGGTGTTGAGATTTAGCGGCGTTTTTCTCATAAACGCCCCAATAGGTTTTGATATTTAGCGGCTTTTTTCTCACAAACGCTGCAATAGGTGTTGAGATTTAACGGCGTTTTTCACACAAATGTCGTAATAGGTTTTGAGATTTAGCGGCGTTTTTATCACAAACGCTGCAATAGGTGTTGAGATTTAGCGGCATTTTTCCCACAAACGCCGTAAAATGCGTATGTATATAGCGGCGTTGTCCTAAATGCCTCAAAAGGTTAAGATATTTCGCGGTGTTTTTTGGATACAAATGCCGCTAAAGGTCTGGTATATAGCGGTGTTTTTAGGGTACAAATGTCGCAAAATATATGGTATATTAAATATTTTTTTTCGATTACCCCAAATCTATTTTTTCAACCTGTTCCATTATCCAACAACATGACATCAATAACATCAAACTCTATATCCATAACAAGCAACATCAAATCCAATAAAATAAATAAAAGTTTTCATTAACATAATATCAGTTCAGTTAAACACGGTTCAGTAACATTAACAGAATGTTGATAACATAAATGAGACTATGATGGTGGATTCTGAGGTTGCGTTTTCTGTAACATCTGCATCATATCATTGAGTCGTTTTTCAAATTCTTCACAACTTTACTGATATAATGCTTCTCTCTATGCTGCCGCTGCTTCTCTCTCTGCTTTCGCTGCTGCTCTTTGTGCTTCCCTTGCTTCATTTCGGCTTTCATGTTAGCCATTTGTTGATCCATCTCAGCCAAACTCTTGGTTTAAAGGACTAACTTCTAATTGGGAAGATTGAGACTATGATGACATATACTGTGATGAACTGGATCCAAAATATTTTGTGGGAGTAACGAATGATCCTTGACAGCGCACCCGACCATATCTTTCAGGACCCAAAACGTCATTAATAGATTGGTTTTCAATGTCATCATCATTAACAAGACCTTGACTCGGAGCAGTAGCATGATACTCCGAATTTCTCTTTTTATACATCTATTTACATCACCCAGTCACACCGAAACAACACAACCTTTTATTTTCTATAATAATCTAACTCAATAATGTTCGTAAGATTTCATAATAATCAACCTCTCCCTCCTGCGGATTATTGTCCCTGACACTAGCATAACTTGTAGTTGACGAAGTAACTACGACTCCACAATTTTGTGACCTCCTTAATCTTTCACGAGATTTCATGTGGAACCTAAACCCATTAATGAGAAAGGCATTATATCTTTTAACTATTCTATTCAGACCTTGAGAAAGCCATTTAACATCTTCACTAACTTCTCTCTCACTCCAAACCTATTACACATGAATGGTGAATTAATTTGCATTGATTTCGATATAAAAAGCAAGACATATATTATTTATAAGTATTCCGTAAGATTTAGTTGCTTACCGTCTGGCCTAACCATTCATGAAAAGTTTCTGTGAATAACATATGTATCTCTCGCTGATGTAATATTTGGGAGCGTGCACGAGATCTCAAGACTTCTTTAAACTCACTATAAAGTATATTATGTCAATAAAAATTGATAAATATAAAAGATTAAGAGATTTCATTAGGATTGGGTCTGAAAGACTTACATGTGAAAGGAATCTATTGAATCGTGATGGAAAAGAACATATCGGTGTGCTTGTACCCAAGACTAGTCATCTAAGTGTGCAATTTTAACTTTCCCTAATGGTTGACCATAACTTCCAAACAAATAATGTTGAGGTAAGTCGTTAGTACTTAACACATTATTTCGATTTGGTCTATTCCATATTGTTTCAACATCTTCCAAATATCTAGAGCAAAATGTCATACATTCCTCTGCCAAATACCCTTCAGCAATTGATCCTTCCGGATAACGTTTATTATGACAGTAAGACTTCAACTTGCCCAAAAACCTATACACAAACAACATACTACGTAAATACATTTTATTAAAAGGTATAATTAGTAGTAATTTAAAACGTATAATTCAATTAACACCTCTCTATGGGGTACATCCATCGATAGAAAATTGGTACACCAACTCTTGCTTCGTGAGGAAGATGAATTAGCAGATGCACCATAATTGTGAATAATGAAGGCGAAAATATCTTCTCCAAGTTGCATAAAGTCAAGGCGACTCGATCTTGTAGTTTATCAAGTTCTTCAACCATCAGAACTTTCCCACATATGGCTTTCATTATATTAGAAAGTTCAATGATACAAGACGTCACCTTACTCGACATGCAACCGCGAATAGCTACTGGCAGTAAATCTTGCATTAATATGTGATAATCATGTGACTTTAAACCATAAAGTCTTTGATCTTTAACACTGACACATCGAGAAATGTTTGATACATACCCATCTGGGACCTTTATATCCTTCAACACCGTGTAAAACACTTCTTTTTCTTTCTTCGAAAGAGAAAAAATAGAAGGCGACAAGAAATATTTTCGATTCGGATGTAATTACGAATGAAGATCATGTCGAATTCCCATGTCCACTAAGTCAAGTCGACTCTTAAGATTATCTTTAGATTTTTTGCCATCATTCAGAATGGTCCCGATAATATTCTCATAAACATTATTCTCAATATGCATTACATCAAGATTATGTCTTAAAAACTGCTTCTTCTAATAAGGCAACTCGAAGAATATACTCATTTTTTTCCACAAGTCTACCTCATTTAGATCATCCTCTTCATCATACTCATCATTACTCTGTTGGTCAACTTCAAGCTCTTCAATTACCTGCTTTGCCTTTTTCTTTTATCGTGTATTAGTTGGTTGATTCATCTTTCATAAGTAAAAGTGATGTTTTTCAACATAGAGAATATATGAGACCCGGTTGTTTGGTCAGGAGCATTTCGAAACTCTTCATCACCATCAAACATATTCTTTTGACATCTAAATCTATGATTATCAGGTAACCACCGACGAATGTCCCATATAAGAGAACTTGTTTCCATTAACCAACCACTTCGAACATGTTTGTGCAGCACACAAGGACAAGCATAACGACCTTTGGTACTCCAACCATATAAATTTGCATACGCAGGAAAATCATTAATTGTCCATAATAAAGTCGCGCGTAAATTAAAGTTCTCATTCGTCAACACATCGTGCGTTTCAACCCCTTCCCATAATTGTTTCAACTCTGCAATTAGCAGCTGCATGTAAATATCAATATCATTTCCGAGGCCTTTCTCGCCAAGGATTATCATGGATAAGATGAAAGATGATTGGTTTATGCAAATCCAGGGAGGCAAATTGTATGGAACAAGTACAACATGCCAAGTACTATACGAAGTACTCATGATTTTGAATGGATTAAACTCATCAGTTGCAAGATCGAGCCTGACATTTCAAGGATCTCTCGCAAAACTTGGATACTTGTTGTCAAATGACTTCCAAGCTAAAGAATCCGCAGGATGCCGTAATAATCCATTATCGATTCTGCCATCATGATGCCACCTCATAGACTCAGCAGTATTGGAGGACATAAACAATCTTTCTAGCCTAGGTATGAGAGGAAAATATCGCAGAATCTTGACCGGTTTCTTTCTTGATCATGCTTGAGCTTCATCTTCAGTAACATTTTCTGCCTCCTTAGTCATCCATTGAGATTTTCCGCATACATGACAAGACTCCTAATTTTTCGATCACCTCAATACAACATACAATCATTCGGATAACTATAAATTTTGTCATATCCAAGACCCAACTCTTTTATCATTTTCTTCATATCTTTACATGATTGAGGGATTTTTGCAAAAGGAAACACTTCTCTTAGTAACTCCAACAATTGCGTAAAGAAGTTACCAGTCCACCCTCCCAGGCATTTTAAGTGGAAGAGACGAATGCAGAAAGAAAGCTTTGAAAACTTTGATCCCTCATAAAGTTGTTCATTCATTTCATTCAACAACTTGTAAAACTTTGTCGCTTCTCCATTTGGCTCTTCATCACATCCAATTCTTCTCATCTCAATGAAATCATTAACATCATCCTAACAATAATTTTCTGTAACATACGGCTGATGATTGTGCATATTAAATGCATCTCGTAACATCCCTTCCATGTCATCTTCTCTAAAAATTGGATGGTGAGAAGGAGCAGGATAAGTGGAATAACTCGTGGAAACAGATTTATCTGATACAAACTCTCCATGAAAGATCCATTTTCTATACCCCGAACAAATCCAAAAACAACTAGATGCTCATACACAACTTCACGAATGTGCCAATTAATGTTCACACAATTCTTACAAGGGCAAAGAATCATATTCTCTTGGCTTGCATTCATAAAAGCTAAATTTAGAAAGTTTCCGATTCCATTTCGATATTCGACACTTACCCTTGAGAAATTCATCCAACTCTTATCCATTTCGTATTTCTGGAGTTTCAATTTCAAAATGTTAAATGGTAATAATATTTAGAAACTTAAAACCACAACATCAAAAACTATCAGATATAGTGCATAATAAAATTTGTATAGTATAGAACTAATCACTCCTAAACAATTATTACTACCCTATAAGTTTCTATTAGAGACCACACAATGAAAAAATTAAAATAGCAAGAAAAGAATCATTAATAATAAATAATTATATAGTCAGGAGATACTCAATAACATTTAGTAGAAACTAATAGTTATAAAGCTAAGATGAGGCTGGCTTCTACTTGGAGGAAGAAGACAAAGTCACAGTAAAGAATGAGCCAAACCTAAATTCTAAATGTTTGACAATGGTCTACATTTAATCCATTAAACTTTGAAATTTTGATTAATTGAATTGCCTTATTTGTCGATGATTGCTAGACTTTTAAATATATTTATCTAACAACTTCCATTTTAGATGTCAAATAGGGTTAATGGTAAGACTCAAACACATGTTACCATATTTACATAATTAACTTAAAACCATATGATTATAAGGATTGTCATATATTGATGAGCAAAATTAGATGCGCAACAGGTTTTAAACAACTGTGGAGTCTGGTATGAACCTAATATCTCCTGCTAATTCTAAGATTTCCCTTGATATAATGTCAACAACATGTTCATATAGGACAACTACTGTTGAGGAAATGGACTTACAGTTGTATCTACTATGTAATAGATATATAAATTTACTTTTACTAATCTTTTTAGTTCGCATTTGCCTTTCAGAAGATATGTATATGTTTTAGACACCAAGGTGAACAATTTTCATAGTTTTACCATAATTTAAAATATACATTAATTGTTTACATTTCTAAATACCATTTTTTTAAGAAATCTAAATACCAATTTAAATGACATAAAACATATGAACTATGTTAATTAAATTCTGGACCTTGTACATAGAAAAAATAATAATCGTCCAGAATTTAACCTTTCTTCAGAATAGATGAGATACCATATTTACATAATTAACTTATAGCCACTGTCGGGATTCACTAACTGAGCAACATAATTCAGAAGGGCAAAAACTATTATCCACCATATCCGAATCTAAAAGAATCCAAATATAAATTTTAAATTATATTTCAAATATCTTAATATTACACTTTGAAACAAATCAGTCCTTTTCATGTTACCCTCATGCCACATCATTTAGGAAGTAAAGATACTTATTGCAATTTCGGTAAGTAAGCCACATCATATAAACACACACATACACGAATGCATTGGCTCGTACACACATACACGAATGCACTGGCTCGTACACACACAAGCAAACGAAAGGAATACCAAAAACCAGTTTGAACATTCATTAAATACAAAGGTTGAATAAAACTAAACAGACAAGAAATCCTACTACAAATGCACTACACTTTTATCCTATAGAAGATCCCTCGTCTGATTTTCCTTGATGTATTTGGTGTTCGAAGTGCTGGTTTCAATAATCTTAGGCCATTAGCTTCTCTAACTTCCAATTCATACCCATATGTCAACAACCATCTCTAATGTGGGCTAACAAAGGTTCAGTAGCCAATACAGTATAATTTCTAGCATGTGCACGCGTATACATGTTTGTGTTTCTAGCATGTGATTCACCTACAATGAACAGACACGCACGCACCTGGAAATAACAACAAAGTATTACAAATCTAAAATACAAGCATACCTTGTTTTGTGCCGCTTGGATTTTTATGTTTTTAGCACGGTGAGCAAACTTCAGTGTATTGTGCGTCTCTTCTGTGTTACTTGATGATGGAGTGACAGTGCAAATGAGCTGAAATTGTAGACAGAAAATAGAAATAATAAAATGAGACTTATTACTCTTTAAGAGAAGAATATGACGCCACATAATTGCAAATTTATTAGAAATTAAATTACCATTACGTGTCAAACAAAAAAAAAGACGTTTCCCCACATGAAATCTTATCCCTAGTTGATAAACTATAATAACCATATCCATGTTTTCTAACTGCCGTGCATTCACCTTTCCCTTTCTGGTTGATAAAGTTCATCGAATACTTTATTATACTCCGTACCCTATTTCAACTTTTCCCCCACATGAAATCTAATCCCTTTCGTTTAGATCACGTGCATATGGTTGTGTATCTAAGTCTTATACATAAATTATAATTCAAAGAGCCTGAAACCCATTATAAAAATAAATAAGTTAGCCTGTGCTTCTAGTATTCATGTGTGACAACCCATTTTTTAAACCACAAATTCCAGATTTCTTTATAACCTTTTATCAGAAATCCCAAGGGAATGCCAATTACATCAGCTAAAAATAATTAATTTTAATAATCTAACTATTTGCTCATGCTCCTCTTATATATTAATCTAATTTTCTATTTGTACCTTTAAAGCCTCCGCAGGTGTATGAAGAATTTATAGCTCCAACGAAGCACAAGTTTCAGCTGTACTGTCAGATAATCTGTATAAACTAAAATAAAAAGGACTTAAAATATAAGGAAATGTGGAATTTGCATCGTGATTCTACCTTATATTATTTAACATTGAGTGATCGAGTCAGTTTGTTCATATAACAACAAAGGTGAACTGTATAATTATAAAGCTTTAGAGTACTGTACTGAAGTTTCAAGATTTAAATAAAAAAAATATTAGTAGTACAAGTTACAACTAAGTGTTCTGTGCTTTCTCTATTGAATCAATGTTAATAATCTTGTTTGTTTTCGAATAAGTACAATAAGTTAAGCAATCTTCTAATCAACAGAGAAGCATAAAGTTTTTCCCCTGGAACCCAACAATCTGTACTTTAAACTCTCCTATATGATTATCAAATAAAAGAAATTATTGATCATTCAGAACAAAAACAGGAGGCAAATGAGTTAATAATATAATCATCTCAATTTTGATACAGAACATGAAAACTATAAAAAAAATCATTACAAGGAGAAGAAAGTATAAGGAACAGGAAAGTGGAAAGCACAATGTTAGAGAGAAAAGAATGTTACCTTTTGCAGAATGTCCAGCCCTGTGTAACAGTCATTTTATCAAACTCTTCAAGGGCAATGTATATAGGAGACGTTTTGCACGAAGATGAAGTTGGATTGATTTTGAGGTTTCTGTCAGAGAGAAAAGAGAGAATAATATTGGTGGGGAAGGCGAGGCGTAGCCAAGAGAATGAAGCAAATGATGCTCAGTTTGAGTTTGTTGATCGGCAAGACCTTTCTTTCCTTCGATGACCGATGAAACTGATGCGAGGGAGAGGCAGATTTTCCGAAAATGATGTTAGGGTTTGTATACTGGAATTTTGGGGGGTTTAAAGAAATTTGCGGCGTTTTTAATCCAAACACCTCTATAGGTATTTCTTTTGCGACGTTTGTGTTTAAAAACGCCATTAATGTATGACTCTATCGCGACGTTTATATTCAAACGCTGCTAAAGTAAAACTATTTTATGGCATTTGTCTAAAAAATGCCACTATAGATTACACCTATTGCGGCATTTTTATATAAACGCCGCTAAAGTATGAATATTTTATGGTGTTTTTTGAAAAAATGCCAATATAAATTACACCTATTACGACGTTTCTATAACAACGCCCCTAAAGTACAAATATTTTGCGGCATTTTTTGATAAAAAGACACTATAGATTTAACCTATTGCGGCATTTGTATAAAAACGCCGCTAATGTACAATTATATATCGGCGTTTGATTTAAACGCCGCTATATATTAACCATATTGCGGCGTTTGATGATAAACGCCGTAAAAAGTTAGGTATATAGCGTCGTTTTTGGATACAAACGCCGCTAATTACCTTAATTTATATAAGTTTGCTTGATTTTAAATATTCCATTTATGCTCTACATAAACTAACTTTACTATCATTTACTTTTACCTAATTAACAACAACCATACATTTTAATTAAGACAGAAGTTATGCATAAAAATATTTAACAACAAAATACATTAAAATTTAGAAACATTAAAGTTATGCATAAACAATCTTCACCATATTGTTCACTATAATTTAGTCTTCATTGCTCCTTCGTGGGGAAAGGACGTAGGAAAGTTGTTTTCCTTGTTTGACGACGCATCGTTAAGTTTTTCCTCTGTGTAAACTCTATATGGAGAAACTCTTCATCCATTTCACCAAATAAATCCCCTACCTCCGGTTCACCGAGAAGACTCCTTGCTCGCTTCAGTGCTTCACTTGAAACAGATAACGAACTTCCACCTACAGTATAAAACTTGATTGGAGGTGGCTTGGGAACTCAATCACTTGTTGGAAAAAAATTAAATAGATGATAGAAACGTTTACTTTGAGTAACAGTAGAGCCAACGTCGTCTTCATTGAGGATAGCTCTTGCTTTTACAATTGAAGATTCTTTCAACGCCACAGAGTTACCAAATTTGGTTGTAAACATCGGGTATTTATCCACTCCTCTATCATCATTCTGAATAAGCTTCGAACATCCTACATACATGCGCTCTATGAAATTTTAGAGTACAAAATAAAAATATAGCGGCAGAAACTTTCAGCGATTATTACCTTTAATTAGGAGATCGGCCATGGAAGGGTATGGAGCAATCGGAGTTCCATTCGGGTCATCATCGAGTTTCGACGGTAAGTTCAGACTGATAGCCTCCCAACGATAATTTGATCCATCATCAGAGAAAATACGCCACGTATACATTCCGACGATAATTTCTCTTACTCAAGGAAAGTCCTGCTCTTTTTACCACAACCATTTGTTCACGTTTTCAAAAGCTATTATTTTCCTATTCGAAAGCTATTATTTTTCTATTCGAAACCTAAAAAACAATGCTCCCAACCAGTAAAACACTATGTATAGATATGGGAAAGCTATTATTTTTCTCAATTACGTTATCTTTCAAGGTTATCCCCATTTTTAGAATACCAAAAAAATAAATGAAAAAGTTCAGTAGTGAGAGAAGGGATCAAACCATGCAATCGTGAGATAATTGTTCGTCGATGAGAGGCCCAATTTGGTTGCCAGAAAAGACAGAAGACCACGTCGCTTGGAATCGTGTGAGGGTCTTTATTGTACCAGAGAAATCCCTTTTGAAGATAACAGTGCTTAAATAATTTTAGGGATCAGGAAAGAGAAAAGGGAGAGCATATATTTACCCTGTGGTAGCGTTTTTAATAAAAACGCCATTATAGTACATGTATTTGCGGCATTTTAATAACAAACGCCACTATTGATGAGCCTTATTATAGCGTTTTTCTAAAAACGACACTATAAACCAACATATTATGGTGTTTATCAAAAGACGCCGCTACATTACTATATTATAACGACGTTTGTTGCACAAACTCCACTATAAACAACCCTGTTGCGGTGTTTTATAAAAAAAAACGCCACTAAATATCTACTCTTTTGTGGCATTTGTATCAAAACGCCGCTAAATTACTAGTCTTTTGCGGTGTTTGTTGAAAAAACGCCACTATAAATAACTCTATACCGATGTTTGTGCCATAAACGCCGCAAAATTACAACTCTATTGCGGCGTTTGTTGTAAAAACGCTACTAAAATATCATTTTGTGGCGTTTGCAATTTAAACGCCACTATATCCCCAAATTTTGTGGCGTTTACTCTCCAAACGCCGCTACAGAACACTTTTGTTGTAGTGTTCGAGTCTAGCTCAACTCACCTCGTTTACAACCCTAAACGTGACAGGTTTACATGGATTAAAATATAAGGTGACAAATTGTCACATCAGCAAAAAAATAAAGATATATATATAATTGATATTTTATCAATTACAACCAATGAAATGATGACACATAACATCGTGGTTATAAATTTAAGTTTTAAAATGTTTAGTTCTCATGGGATTGAACGTAAGAAAATAAAATTAAGGTGGTAACCCCTTTTCCACCCAGCCAAGATAATTTGTGTTAAATTTTGGGAAAGATATATTATATATCTTTTTTTTTCCTTTCTATGGCTTTATCAAAGTAATTGTATCCCAAATTCTCAAATCAGATTTTTTTATATACCGCTTGAGCAAGTTTCCTTTGTTAGATTACCACTATAAATCCAAGAATCTTCTCAAATATTCTAAGGTTAAGCTTGTTTTCCCAGATTCAAGTAATCGATTCTTTATTCTATCTTCTTTGATTATGGTTTGGGACTTATGATCTTTTTCACGATAAAGATTTTGCTGAAATTCTTTGTATTGTTCTTTGAATTTTCTAAAAAAAATCAGGGTTAAAATAAATATCAAAGGTATTTTTTTGTCATTATACAATTTTAATAAGGCAAGTTAAGTGGGACGAGGTGCGGTGCGGGGGAATTTAGGTACTATTACTATTTGTAGGACAGATTATTAGCCCACAACATATAACGGTGGTCTGAATGTCCTATAATTTACATAAATGCTCTTTTACCGAAATCTTGGATGAGATAAACTTACATTAAAAAGTCTGTTTAGTTGTGGTAATTTAAGGTTATTTTTAATGATATATACGATTTTATAACTAGAAATGAAATGGGAGAATGTTGAGGTTGTCGTATTTTTAAAAAATTTAAATTTTATATAATTATATATTTTACATTTATAAAATTTTGTAGTTTTGCACTCTCTTAATCTTTAATATATTTACTAAGATTTGCTTTTTGAAATGAAAGTGATTTGATTTTGAAAGTAAGGCCGATTGCAAACTAATTAAAAGTAAAATCGAGAATGTAACACAATGATCTTAAGTGCTTTTCAATTCTCACTTTTGGAATTGAGTCATTACTAGCTCTTGGCTAATAAGAAAATTATTAAGTATGATATCAATCATACTAAGCATGTTTTTGTGAAAACGAGTAAAAACTTAAAGCAATAAAACGAAATGAAAAGAAAATGAAGCTTTCTTGTAAAGAAAGAAGAAAATAACAAAATAGAATTCAAGATATCTTAAGTCATACCCTAAGGAGGGTATTTATAGACTTCTAAATCCTTAAAATAATATGGAATTTAAAATGAAAATAATCTTAAAGATAATTCAAACGTTTTGAATTCAAACATCAAATCTAAATTTCCTAAAATATCTCCTCAGATCATGCTGTCTAGGCTGCTTTCAAAATCTTCCTTGTGCCGACTAGACCTTCTAGAAACTGCCATATTAGACCAATATCGTGCCCATGTCTTTAGCCGCAGCCAGAAAATAAAAAAAATG
The DNA here is from genome assembly GCF_006381635.1 of Hibiscus syriacus. Lineage (NCBI taxonomy): Eukaryota > Viridiplantae > Streptophyta > Magnoliopsida > Malvales > Malvaceae > Hibiscus > Hibiscus syriacus. The sequence continues at coordinate 804,166 of NW_024062759.1, read as the reverse complement.
CAGAATGTATCCTTTTACTGCCAGGAAAACAGATCACTGCAAAAAAAATAAGAGAAACACAACCCAGATCAACAATAATAAATTCATAAAATGGGAGAAATAGCAAGTAAAAAGTGACAATTTAAAATGCTCATCAAATACCACCCAAAACAGTAAAACAATATCATAAAATAACTATATATATATATATTAGAAAACCAGAATCAAAGATGGTGTTTTTATTTCAGACAACAAAGTCATATTTTTAAAATTAGAGAAAATAGTCTCTTTTTAAAATTAGAGAAAATAACCAAGCGCGTGTGGAACACACTAGAGAGTCTAATTTATTTCTCGGAAGTACATGATAATTATAAAAGAAGGGGAGGTAAAACTTCAAATAAATTGTGAATTGATTTCATAAGTGAGGTCCTTATTAAAAAGGGGTCGATAGCTAACAAAACAAATTAGAAATTTGACACATTAGGATCATTTAGGATTCAGATATATAGTAAGGGTACTCAGGAACAGTGACCCCAAAGTTATTCTAGAGTTTAGTATTGAGGCTTGTGGGCATTTTAGTCACTTTGATTTTTGAAGAAATCTTAGTAAGACTACTTAATAAGGATCAATGGTGATTTATAGTATTCAAGAATTCTTACGACTTATTTGGATCCTAAGTTAATCAAACGACTTATTTGGATCCTAAGTTAAATCAAACTAACAGATCCCCTCAATGTGGTTCTTACCAAGAATTCAGACATGAACACTTCACGTATGTCGATTCCTTAATATGCATTTTGAAGTTGAACAATTCACCTTCATAAATCTTCCTTAAACGAATCCCAAGGAGATGCAAATGTATTCATATGATATTTATCCTTATTCTCGTATTGAAAGAGAATTAAGAAGGGCTCACATACTCGAGTCATACTCCATAATCCTTATGGTCGTTAGAGCATTTAAAACATCACTAGTAATTTCAAAACTTATCCAAAAGAATTCATTTAATCCAAGTTATAAGGGTATTTAGATCATTTCAAAACTCAATGGTACTTTGATCATTTTAATGCTTGGGGGTATTTTGGTCATTTTAAGCAATTCGATTATATAGAGTACTTTCAGTAAATCAGTCTTCAGGTGTTGCTCATAAATCTAAATTTTTTTATCATGAGCCTTCACAAAGGTTATAACTGACTATCAGAAAGTCCAAACAAATCAGGAATTTAACAGGTAAATCGGTAGTCCTATCGGACCAAAATCTTAATTCTTAGGTCAATTCCACCTATTAGGGCAATATATATTCTTTTAAACCTTAAGGGTATCTTTGTCATTCTTCATCCAAAACATTATGGTAATAAAACTCTTAACAAGAAAAATCAAAATTTATGTTTCAAAGGTTAACTTCATTCAACTTAAAAATTATTATTGGTCTTCTGGTTCCTTATATGGGTCATTCGAGTCTTAATCAATTTACTAACATTATACTGAAATCGGAGCAGGTTTAAAATAATCTACCATAACTTATATTCAAATCATATTTAATCATGCATTGACCAATTACCAACATGTATCGAAAAGCATGCATAGGGTAGTAAAGTATTACATCAATTTTCGCGCTATATCGATCCAACCGATCAACAGACTCTCTAGGAGGCGGACAAGCCTCACGCGTAGCGGCAGTGTGTGGGGGTGCCTACGTAAAAAAATTTGTAAAAATTACTACAATTCATTTTAAAGAGTTTTGAGACACTTAACAAGCTCGGTTCACAACGGTGAATGGTGGAGAAATCGATTACGCTTTGTTTGGAAATTTGATTCACCTCACCCCTTCCTAGGTTGGCTGCAACGATGAAAAAACGAACATGAGTGAACTCAAAAAAATGCAAGGATTCCAATAGTTCAGAAGGTGTCGTAAACGAAGCTTCGATCGATGACAGAACGTGCTTTAAAGTTTATTGGCTAAAAATTTCCAAAAAGGGAAATGAGAGAGAGTGATAATTCATTTTCCAGAAATGGAAAGTTTCTTGGCTTGGGTTTTAAACTCAACATATTTGAAAAATTGTAAAAACTATGTCATAAGTCCTCAAAGTTTTAATTGCTTTCTTAATTTGCCACTAAGTTGATTAAAATTTCACTTTTGGACCATGAATTTAACTAAAATTTTAATTTAATCCCTAAAATAAATTTAGCCCTTAAAGTGAGGTGTGATACTGATTATCAAATATTCATGAACATAAATAAATGAATAAGCCTTTTATTCGTGTTCATTTATTTAATTAATTAAATATAAAATTTCACTCATGTTCATTCGTTTAATAAATAAATAAATATAAATGAATTTCCCGCCCAAGAGTTCACTTAACATTTGGTTTATAAGGCTATTCAATATCAATTCAAGTTCTGCTCACCTATAATCATGTTGATGCCTATTAATCCAAAGAAAGGGTGGTGACACGTGGTAATATATTTATTTGAACACATGTACGTAACTGTTACCCAGACAAACTCAACAGACTTCCTTTTTATCTTTTTTTTATGGAACAACCTTAGCGCACAAAATGGTCTACGTCCTCTCCCCCTCAATTCTTTATAGTGTTAGAATTAGAAATTTTAAATTATTTATATTATTTTTCAAAAATTAAATTCATATTCGATTAGCTCTTGACACTAATTTAAATATTTAATGTTTGCATGTACTATACAAATCATGACGTACCTTGCCTTAATTCAATGCAATATGACAAACATTATATTTAATCACCAATAATCACGAGGTGGGAAATTTAGGTCCGTACAAGCGCATTTTGAAGTGGAAACTATATCCGCCGCCCTAATAGTTTTATATTTCTCATGCAAATAGCTTGTTGTTAATCTAATCAGATTGATTAACGAATGACTCAAGCAAAAGCAATGAAATTAAAGTTCATAAACCTAACCTTACTGACCAAACAACAGTATACTCTTATATGATAGTTTCTTTTATATCATAAGTAAAATCAATGGACCGTCATATTTCCATTCTTAAAATGGAATATGCCCTGAAAGTGTCACCCTAATTAATGATGTTAATTGTCGTGTATAAATCCGTGGATTGAATACTTAATCAAATATAACCCTTCTCTTTTCTGTCTTTGATTTGATTTTTTATAAGCTTTACTTTTGTTTATATAAAGGAACTGGGATTTAAGAATCTTTGCCTTTTAAGTAATCTATAATTCTATTAATTTATTAATGCATTCGCACTTTACTAGGATTAGAAGATAAAGATTAAGGTAAAAGCTTTTCAAGTTACCAGAACATATAACATAATCAATTACCAAGTCTAGTCCTGTAAACGAACCGAACGTTTAGTAAATAAATTCATGAATTACTTGGTGGAAAGTTTGTTTATGTTCGTTTAGTTATTAAATGAATGAACATGAACAAGATTTTATATTCGTTTAATTAAATGAACAAACACGAACAAAGAACTCATTCGCTCATTTACGTTTGTGAACATTCGATAATCCATTCATTTATGTTCATTTGTTTATGTTCTCCATACTCATTTAAAATATAAAGACTTCATAAATTTTAACCTTAAACTCATTAATATTTTTAAATTCAATTAATTTTAAACCCAAATAAAAAATACTCAAATCAATTAAAGAAAACATAAATCCTAAAATTATTTGAAAAGAAAAAAAAACACTTCTCAAATATAAACCTAATTAATTTTATGTTCGTTCGTTTATATTCATTTACGTTTGTTCATTCATTTGTATTTATTTTTGTTCGTTTATCATTTAAACGAACGAACACAAATAAGCTAAATTTCTTCACGAACAAGATTTTTTTTTCATTTCACAAATAAGCTAAATTTCTTCACGAACAAGATTTTTTTTTCATTTAGTTGTTCGTGTTCGTTTGTTTGTTTAGTTAAAATTAAACGAACGAATATAAACATATCATTATTTGTGTTCGTTCGGTTCGTTTACAGGTCCAACCAAATTTGCTTATTAATAAGGTTTATTTGTTTGGTTGTAATTGGTTTTCTGGAAATTGAATTCTTGAAAATGAATTACATTTCTAGAAAACGTTTTCCAGAAAATGTTTTTCAGGAAAATGAATTACATTTTCTAGAAAATGTTTTACGATGTTTGGAAGATGTCTTAAAAACCTTATTTCCATTAGTTGATGAGTTTTTAAAAATTATTTAATACAAATATTAAATACAATAAATAATATTATTTATAATAAAACTTAATATAGTTATTTTTAAAATATTAAAATAATTTATTTATTATTAAATATTTTTTATAATTTTATTAATAAAAATATTAATTTTGGTATATTTTTTTGAAATAAAAATATTATAAATATTATATTAATTATTTATTAAAGTAATAGTGTTATATTATATTTTAAAAATATTAATTAGTATATTTTAAATATCTTTAATAAAATATTATTAGATTATTATATTAATTTAATATAAATATATTATCATTATTAATAATTTAAAATATTATTTCTATGAAATTAGAAAATAATATAAATTTATTAATAATTTATTATATTATTAAAATAAAAAAAAATATCTTATATTATATTATTATAATATAATTGATTATTTTATTATAATATTATAAATATAATATTATATTAAATTATATTATTATAAATATTAATAAATATATTTTAAATATTTTAATAATTAATTTTTAATTAAAATGATATTAAAATATTTTATTAATATTAAATTCATAAAATAAAATTATTTTGAGTATTTATTCTTTGAAGTGAAAACTTCGGAAAAAGACTTACGGAAAATCAGACCGTAAGTCATTTTCCAGAAAACACAGAGAAAATTTTGTTGACCAGGAAAATATTTTACTTTGACCAACCAGTTTTCCTCTACTAAACACTAGAAAACATTTTCCGAAAAATGAATTACGTGAAACAAACACGGGATTTCAGGAAAAATCAATTCCATAATTAGTTTCCCTAAAATAACAGACCCTTAAAATATTATTCTGAGACAATCATCAATCTAAAAAAAAGAATGTGATAGACTGAAAGGGCGTGAAAACGATTGTATTCTTAAAATGTTTAAATTTTTTACATAATTTAAATAATTTTTATTTATTTGTAATCAATTCAATTACCAATTTTTAAATTGAATCAAAACAACCTCAATCCATTGTTTGACTTAGAAGAGCTCATCAAGTGACCTAAATGAAAATAGAATGTTATTTTTCTAAAGGTGTTAGATTACAATTGTACCTTTAGAGTGTGAATTGTCAATAGATTAATAAGGCTTTGAATAAATACTTACTTATAATCACTTATATTATTAAAAAAATATATATATAAAAGATAATTTAATGTTTATATATTTTTCTATTCAAAACCTTAGTGGGTCAATTAACAAATCTAGGCCCAAAGATTTTTGTGAGATTGTATGTAGGGCTTGTTTGGGTTATATTCAAAGGTAGCCCTTAAGATTTTACAAAATATATTCCGTTCCCTTGCGAATGCGTTTGATTCTAGCATTAGAGTAAGAATTTTGCTCTAATTCAAAGAACATGTTTCAAATCCTATTTTATCAAATAAGGTAAGTGTTGAAAACATGATCTGATTCATTAAGATTGAGATTGATTAAAAGGATATTATGCGTATACTTTGAAAATTAGTTAGTGGGTCAAAATAAATGAGTGAAGTCAGAGATGAATAATTTGAATTTCTTTAGTTATTTAACCATGGAAGAAGAGCTAACTCTAATTTACATCAAAGTTCATCAGTCAATCAAATTAATAATTGGACAACTATACGTCTGCTCCCGTACCCATTATTCCATAAAGTTAGGAGGAGCAGATGATGCTGGCAATGGCTGTATCTGTGGCCCAACCTAGAGCTATGACAATTGGCAAGCGGTCCCGGAGTTTCAAGGCAGTAGTTATATGGACAGGCTTCCAGCGATCTTGCTTCTCCAACGGGTGATACTGGCAATGGCTGTTAACTAGCCGGGTCCCAACTCTCGAGCACAGTAAATTATCATGTCAATATCGTAAAGTGCCATATTAGTAAGGTAACGATCAATGAAGAAAATCGTTGCGCAAAGGAATATATTGAATTTTTTATAAGTTTAAGGATCACGTTAAGTATAGTTATTTACTTATCCCCTTTTGAACATAGCTTAAAATGTTCTTAAATTTAATGTTCAGTATATTAATCTATGTAGGTATCAATTTTAAACATTTACAACAATAAATTACATATATTTTAATTTAATAATTATTATCGAGTACAATTCATCTAAAAACAATTATATACTTCAAATAATAAAAAAATACTAAAAAAGATTAAAATTTAAATACATTTTGACACTACAATTAAATTGTATAATTACAAACAAAATTTGTCACAACAAATCTAAATCTCATTATTTGTTGTGACAATTTTTTCTGTTATAGTTAATAGAACTTTTAGTTACAAAAATTGTTACTATATGACTTTAATTTGGCACCAAAAAATCGTAATAAAATTTATTTTTTCACCATATGTTACACATGTTTGTTAATTGCGACAAAATATTATGACAATTTTAGTTTTTGTCATAATTGTATATCTTTTTTTTTAATTTAATGCGATGATTATTTATTTTGTCATAAAAAATTTATAATAGTACAAAAAAAATTAAAAAAAAAATTGTCACAATAGTAGAAATTACTTGTAGTGTACTTATCAAGAATTCAGACAATAACACTTCACGGATGTCTATTCCTTAATACCGATTGCATTTTGAAGTTGAACAATTCACCTTCACAAATCTTCCTTAAACGATTCCCAAGGAGATGCAAATGTATTCATATGATATTTATCCTTATCCTCGTATTGAAAGAGTATTAGGAATGGCTCACATACTCTAGTCGTACTTCATAATCCTTATGGTCGTTAGAGCATTTAAAACATCACCCGTAATTTCAGAACTTATCCAAAAGCATTCATTTAATCCAAGTCATGAGGATATTTATGTCATTTCAAAACTCAAGGGTATTTCGATCATTTTAATGCTTGAGGGTATTTTGGTGATTTTAAAAAATTCGGTTATATAGAGTACTTTTAGTAAATAAGTCTTCAGGTGTTGCTCAGAAATCTGGAAAAAAAATTATCATGAGTCTTCACAAAGGTTAGAACTGACTATCAGAAGTCCAAATAAATCAGGAATTTAACAGGTAAATCGGTAGTCCTATTAGACCAAAATCTTAATTCTTAGGTTAATTCCATTATTAGTGGCAATCTGTGTTCTTTTAAACCTTAAGGGTATTTTTGTCATTCTTCATCCAAATATTTATAGTAATAAAACTCTTAACAGGAAAAATCAAAATTTATGTTTCAAAGGTTAACTTCATTCAACTTAAAAATTATTACTAGTCTTCTGGTTCCTTATATGGGTCATTAGAGTCTTAATCAATTTACTAACATTATACTGAAATTGGAGCAGGTTTAAAATAATCTACCATAACTCATATCCAAATCATATTCAATCATGTATTGACCAATTACCAACATGTATCGAAAAACATGCATAGGATAGTAAAGTATTACATCGATTTCCACGCTACATCGATCCAACCTATCAACAGATTCTCTAGGAGGCGGACAAGCCTCACGTACAACGGCAACGTGTGGGGTGCGTGCGGTGGCTCTGGGCGTTGAAAAAATGTAAAAATTACTACAACTCATTTAAAGGAGTTTTGAGACAATTAACAATCTCGGTTCACAACGGTGAATGGTGGAGAAATCGATTACGCTTTATTTGGAAATTTGATTCACCTCACCCTTTCATAGGCTGACGACAACGATGACAAAATGAACATCGGTGAACTCAAGAAAATGCAAGGATTTCAACAGTTCAGAAGGTGTCGTAAACGGAGCTTCGGTCGATGACAAAACGTCCTTAAAGTTTATTGGCTAAAAATTTCAAAAAGGGAAATGAGAGAGTGTATTTGCATTTTTCCAGAAATGGAAAGTTTCTGGCTTGGGTTTTAAACTCGACATATTTGGAAAATTGTAAAATTATGTCATAAGTCCTCAAAGTTTTTAATACTTTCTGAATTTGCCACAAAGTTGATTAGAAATTCACTTTTGGTCCGTTGCGAATGCGTTTGATTCTAGCATTAGTGTAAGAATTTTGCTCTAATTCAAAGAACGTGTTTAAATCCTCTTTTATCAAATAAGATAAGTGTTGAAAACATGATCTGATTCATTAAGATGGAGATTGATTAAAAGGATATTATGCGTATACTTTGAAAATTAGTTAGTGAGCCAAAATAAATGTGTGAAGTCAGAGATGAATAATTTGAATTTCTTTAGTTATTTAATCATGGAAGAAGAGCTAACTCTAATTTACATCAAAGCTCATCAGTCAATCAAATTAATAATTGGACAACTATACGTCTGCTCCCGTACCCATTATTCCATAAAGTTAGGAGGAGCAGATGATGCTGGCAATGGCTGTGTCTGTGGCCCACCCCAGAGCTATGACAATTGACAAGCGGTCCCGGAGTTTAAAGGCAGTAGTTATATGGACAGGCTTCCACTGATCTTGGTGATACTGGCAATGGCTGTTAACTAGCCGGGTCCCGACTCTCGAGCTCATGCAACTAGTTTAATGGTCAAGGTAGTGATGATCCAAACCAAACACTATTATCATTCCACATATATGCAAGCCTGATTGATTTCATTTATTAACATCTTCATATTTGTTTTTTTTTTTTTTTGTAAATTATGTGGTAAGCAATTTTTTTAATAGAAGCAGTTAGTCTTATTAAAATATAAAAAAAATGTCCACAATTATAATATGATTTACAATTAACATTCTAAAGTAAATATATAATATGGACATTTTACTATAACATTAAAACAAGAAACTAATCACTTTAGATCATGTAAAAACTATACGTGAAAAAGGTTAAAACCCAACTAAAAGACTCGAACGATAAATAGATACGAACAAATCTGACTGAATCGACAAATAAACCACAAAATATGATTAAGCCATTGAAAGACCACTGAGAACTACAAATTAAATCTAGCGTCGTGAGAAACTATCTACAAACGTAAAATCGTGTATCTAAATTTAATCTGAGGGGCCATAGCAGGGAAGATCAACATTATTATAAATAAGCGTGATTTTATCACTCGTTGCATCATCAAATCCAACTCTAAAAAATAAAATAAAAAGAATTATCAGACGATAGAATGAAAACGAAAAACATGCCACTAAAATATAAAAAAACGTGTTACAAAGATAGAATTATTCTTATAAATAACTGACAGTTAACTATCAATATCAAAATCACTATCACTGTTAATTAAATAAAATTAAAGAAAAATTAATCTGATCTTTAGAGACTCACATAAACTCGAAAGAGAGAGAGCGACAATTTTTTTTCCTAAATTTTAAAATGAAGTGTAACAAGCGTGATAAAATCCCATTTCAAAGTGATAATTGTGGATTGTGATTTGAATTTTGTGAAATAGACTTGAATATGGTAACGAGTGTCGGTAAATTTTTATGTAAATCTCAATTGAGTCTTGAGTATATCTTAAACTGGGTAAGTCATTCATGACTTAAACTTTTATGTAAAAAAAATAGACTTGAAACAACAATATATCTCTTTATTATTAAAACAGTAACGACATTGGTCGATTTTATCAGATTATATAATTGGATTAAAAACAACAACAAAATGTTTCTTTCTGGGTAATATTTTTGCTACAAAAGAAACATCAAAGATATCCGTTATTTTTTTTGTGAATTGGTATAAATTCATTTAAGGAGATACCATTTATTTGATAAAGTTATTAGTGTATTTTACACATGCTATATAAAAATAAAAGAAATATGAAAAATGAGAATGTAGGTGTGAGTGAATGGGACGTGGGGGATAGAGAGATGAATATGAATCCCAGCTATGATATGTTGGGCCGACTGCCTCTCCTCGCTGGTTTACCCCTTCAAACTTCCTCAAATGCATTTATTTGAATGTGGACGTATCACATATAAATAAATGTAAAATGGTAGGGTATAATATAATTTTCTAAAAATTTAAATCAGATATAAAACTATGTGTTCCACGTAGAATCACACATTAAGGAAAACCATCGGAACACTTTGCCATGGATCAACACAAATTACTCTCCATTATTATTATTCCCCTATAGCTTGGGACCAACTATTAGTTTCATTAATTTTGAGTGAATGTTGATATAAAACAAGCATTATTCATATAATTTATTTAGGTTTAATGTACACATGAATTGAATACATTGAAAAAATTTGGGTAGAAATACATTAAACCAGGATTTAAAAGTGTCACATCTCTACACGCGGTTGGGCCTACGGGAATACGCACCCTCCGTTTCCAGCTTATTCCTTTTTAAAACTCACTGGTCCCAAATTAATAATAAATAAAACAATTGGGGCAACTTTCCTTTATATATTTATTTATTTGTCCAATCAATCAATTGATTTCGAAATTATATTAAGCATGATATATAAAATATTTAGTCGTTAATTATAATGGTCAAAGCTTCAAATTCGTTATGTGTAATATTTTAAATTTTTAAACAATTATTTTAGAAAAAAGTTAGGCCCAATTTAATATTCAACTAATTCAATTTAATCAAATTCAACTTGTTAGTTTTTAACTTTGAACTCTGATATTTACCGCTAATCAGTAACGGAGTCATAATTAAATATTAACAGAGGTTTAAATATTAGACTATTTAAAAAAATATAAAGATTTATTATGTATTTAAACTCGAAATTCAGCATGAATCAAGTGATCTTAGTGATTAAGGGACTGTTGTTATCATTGAAGTTCTGAGTTCAAGCACGTATGTAGGGGTATGAGTGTTCATTGTCAAATAATTGAAAGTATTTGTATATATATTATTTTGTATTCACCCTAAATTAAAAAAAAACCTCAAAAGATAACTAATTTGTCTAATATTTAAACTTAAATTGTAATTAGACCGAAAATTTGAGAACACATACTTATCATTCTTTAGTTCGACCCATACTTAGTTAAATATTTAATAAATTTTTATATTTTTTAAATTTAAATAGTTATTTTTATATAAGTCAAAATATTATTAAACTAAAATTATATCAAATATATAAATTTTAACAAAGACGGGACCTAGTTTTAAGAAATTAGAATTAATAAATCTCAAATATTAAATTGAATCTAATTGTTAATCGTTTTAAAAAAAATCTTGATCGTTACAAATTTTTTTGAAATGATGATGATGAGGAGGACTTGAACCTGTCTTTGGTACCTAATACTAACACATAATATTGTTTAGTGAAATCATTTGTCAAATCTCTCTATTATAGAGGTTTTATGGATTAAATCAAATTAGATCTGTATATAAGTTTATGTATAATAATTTTATTTGAAATAATAATAAATTTTAATAATGTGGAACGATTATAATGTAATATTTGTGTTGAATTAAGATTTTGATATAATAATGAATTTTTAAAATTGATTTTGAACTTAATTGAATTTATTAAAAATAATTAAAAGTCTAAATTAACTTGAAAAATATATTAAAGAATGTATAAAATGATGGTCAAGCTTCCCAAGGTCAACAAGAATCATATTGAACAAACTTACCAACATCAAAGAGTTCTCTAGTGCTTAATTTGTCAAATTTTTTATTGTAAACACACATGTGAGCTACATTGTTTATTTTGCTCAAATGTAGATCGGGTAAGTGCTTATTCTGTGCAAACATATTTGTCTTGTGAGGTTTTATCTTTTGTTTGTTAAATTTGTATTTTCTTTTTAGGAGAGTGTGTATTCAAAGTTTGGGTATAATCCTTGAAGTGTTGTAAGGTTACTCATTGCCCTCAAATGTTAACAAATCTAGTGTATTTGAGTGGATGTAAACTTTGGTTTAGAAAGTCGAACCACTCTAGATCCTTGTGCAAATCTTTCTATCTTTCAGTTACTTTCACACAAATTTTTTAAAGGTTAATTCATCTTCCTCTTGGTGGTTTCCAATTGATCGAAAAAGCTAACAATTTATTTAGATTTTTTTAATCTATGAATAAATGATAATGCATACACTACATATCATACATACATAACTATTTAAATCCAAATTCTCCAAAGAGAAACATTTCATTCTACTATATAAAGTTTGGTTTAAAATAAAATTTGGTTTTATTAATTTTTTATCATTATAAAATTTATTTAATTAAATCAATCCATTTAATAAAAGATGGATTAATTTAAATCGATTTTTTTTTATAATAAATAAACAAAGGTAACACGATAAGTGATGTAACAAGTACTTTCATTATTACAATTGTGATTAGGTAGACACCAACTATTATTTTGATAATTGCTTTCTTTACAATCCTCATGTCAAATAACTATTGTTTTCTATTGACTTTAGCTAGTAAGACCATTTTCATTTTGGGACTCGAGGAATAATTTGCACGTAAAGTTTGAATAATTTAATCCCAAGGTCTGGTATAAAAAAATAAAACTTAATACATCGACAAATCGACATGTTTTATGTCATGTCATATGATTATTTTACATAATTGACGGTGTAAAAAAATTCAGTTGCTTGTATTATTTTTAACCCAGTTGTTGTTGAAAGTAGGAGCAAGAATCTTCAATTATAGTTTCTTTGTTGAGGAAACCCTAATAAAATATTGTATAGCTTCACCACCCAATTTTGGATGCTGTCTCATAACTAATATTCCTTTTATGTGCTATTGTATATTTATTTATGTATGTATGTAATTTATTGTCCATACAAATTAATAGTCAGCATTTTAATTTAAATTTATAGTTTTTCAGTCACTTTAAATAATATATGTTTTCTTAATCGAGATCTTTTTTACTAATATTATTATAATTATAATATTTAAAAAGTTGAAAACTTGAACCCACTTTATATTAAAAAATTGAGAAAGTAAGGAATACGACTAATTTATACCATCTTTTAAAAGTATTTTAAGCGATTTATGTGATAAAAAATATTATTTTTAAAAATTTTGAGTTCAAATAATTATATTTATGAAATATGTACTTTATCAATAGTTGAAACTTTTTTATACAAATAATATCTTTTAATCGTTTTAAATTATTAAAAAATAATAACCCATGACAGTCTTTTTCTATCTTTATTTTTATGTATGCTCAAATATATTTAAATATATACTAATATTTTTTAATAATCAATGAAATCATTAACCAACTGAAATAACTCACGTTTAACAATTCATCACCTTATTAGTTTGCTTTATTTAACGAAAGTGGTTGATGAAAGAAATATTTTTACTGTATTAACAAGAAAGATGGTTACATTCACAAAAACAAGCCCCGTTAAAGTCGAAAAGAAAGGAAAAACTAAAAAATTACACAGTTTCTATTCCCAAGTGTAGGAAAATTTGATCCTAAAGAGCTTTCTACTTCTATTTTTCTCTTCCTCTACTCAAAAAAAGTAAAAATAATGAAAGATTAAGAGGCAGCGATTTTCTCAAAGTGCATGAGCCTGTTATCGGCCAATCTAGAAGTGTAAGCAGATGTTTTGTACTCGAACCATGTAAACTCTTTGTACAAGCTTGGTTGATCTCCTCTCATCAAAGATGGCAATGGTACTATTTTCTCACTCAATGGTGGTCCACAGAAATAAATCATCGACAACCTTGATTTCACACTGTTGGCCACCACCCTATGCTTCACACTTTTGAACCTTCCATTCGTCATTACCTGATGAAATCCATTCCAATCGTTTAAAAATTTGAATTTTTCTTGGTTTCATCTGTTTGGATTGAAAGAAAGTTTCTTTTTTTTTTCTTTTTACCTGCAAGGAGTCACCAACATTGATGAAAAATGAGTGGTGGTCAGGTGGGACTGAAATCCAAGAGCCGTCTCTAAGAGAGATTTGAAGGCCGGAAGTGTTGTTTGATCTTAGAACCGAGATGATTTGTGGGTCAGTGTGTTCGCCGAATCCAATCACATTGGCTTTCAGAGATTGAACAACATCTGGGCATGGAGGGTAATGATTAAGCCTGAAAACAGAGTCACTCTGCTCATCCATCATCAGTTACTCAGCACATTCCTTGGTTGAATCTTTAGCCCATCCGCCACCATCTCCAGTATCTCGCACGCCATTTTCTTCACCGCCGCCATATAATTATTCAAAGCAACCCTGCAAACAAACAGCAAAACACACACACAGTTTCAGAAACCAGTAACAAAACATTACAGATACCCTGTCTCTGGTAAGAAAAAGTACCTGAAACTTTCTGGGTTTTGAGTTGCGATATTGGGGTCTTGGTTGGTCATGAGGAGGAGGTATTCGACCCAACCAACATCGCCATTGGGACCGATCATTTTGTTTCCATATCCATAAGGTTTGGGCTGCCCTGCTTTCTCTTTCTCGCATAGGGGCAAAGAGAAGAAGTTGGTGGCTTCAGATTCCAGCTTGGAAATGAATTCCATGGGAACCCCATGGTTGATCACCTTGAAGAATCCGAATTCTTCACAGGCTTTGATTATCTGGTGTTTGGAATCCGGTTTCGAGAGGTCTACGATAGGGATAAGAGGAGGGAGCAATGCGGCGGCTGGCTGCTTGTTTCTGATATAAGAGAACTGTTCAATCGCTGGTTTTGATATTATCACCATTGTTTACTGCTTGCTCTGTCAGTTATCTTTTCGATAGAATAAGAAAGATGGAGAAGAGTAGAGAGAAGATAAAAAAGATTGGATCTTGTTGGTGATGAAGAAGATTTGCATAGCAAGGGGCAAATGAACAAATGGCTTTGAGTTTTGCTTGAGTATTTATAGGAAGAGAAAAAAGATGGAGGAAGCTTTTTTATTAATATAAAATACTTTTATTAATTAAGAAAGAAACTTCCTTCTTTTGTTTATTTATTTTACATGAGAGATTCAATAATCAGAGACATGATATGTCATTTTTAATCCAAGCAGGCTGAGTCGGCCGTCAGAACCTTTCAAAAGTAACCAAGTCAACACTCAGCACCAATCCCCCCTTATTATTAATGGTATAAAGTACTTATTTAATTATATGACAAGAATTAATATCTCAATGCTTAAAATAATTATTGTTAATTTTAGAAATCAAGTATTCAAACACCAATTATTGTAATAGAGTGATTAAGTGTTCATTATCAAATGATTGAGAATATTTAATATATGTTACTTTGTAATTACCTTAGTTTAATAAGATAATAGCTCTAAATATATTACATGATATGAATATATAATAAGATAATTCAATTCGAATTGGCTAGAGTTCAATGGAACATAAATATTTTTTCAAACAATTATTAGTATTTTTATTGATACTTCAAAGATTAAAATTTAAATTCCGATGTTATCATTTTTAAAACCAGATTTATAAATTGAGTGAGTTAGAGAGTACGGTGGAGAGAGTGACAGTTGATAAAAGCTTAATAAAGAAAGATGGTTGGGGAAGGCAAACCTTGATACTATAACTTCCACACCATTTTAAAAAATACCGTGGACATTGAACATAGCTAATAATATTCAATACACATGGATTTTGACCAACAACTAGGAAGTAAAACTCGACTCGAAAAATAAAAAAAAATTAATTTCGAGTTATTTGAGTTAACTCGAATTGTAAATTCGGTTTTCGAGTTTGAGACGAGTAGAAATTTTGAATAAAATTTTTGAGTTACTCGAAAAATAAAAAATTTGAATAAATATTTTGACAGTTTTATGAATTTGTCCCTATTTAAATATTCCTTCAATTCCTCATTCGTTTTAAGTTTATTTTTTATCAAATTTGAACTACATGCTCATAAACCATAGTAGAATACATATGTACTTTCAATTCCTCTTTTTGATAGCACATTTTTTATTTTTCAATTTAGTCCTTAATCTTTCATATTTTCCTTATTTCTTAAATTCGTTTATTTAAGTATGTCTTTTACCATATTTGAACCACATGCTCATATACCACAATAGAATACCTATGTAACTTCAATTCTTACTTTTTTACTAAAATTGTACTTTCTTTTTTATTTAATCCCTTCACTTTGCATTTTATTCAATTTGATATTTTAACTACAATTGTTTATTCCCATCAATTCCTTAACTCCTTTATACTCTCATCAATATTTTACCCTCAAAATAATTTCTTTAAAATATAATATTATGAATATATTTCATAATTTTAAATTGTATTTGATATATTAAATAACATTATAATATTAATAGAATAATATATATATATATATATATTATATGGTTAGAGAAAGTAAAAAATGGAATAAATTATTGTCATAAAACTATAAATAATTCTAATAAAATTGATATAAAAACTCAAATAACTTGACTTAAATAACTCGAATCGACTCGAAAAAATTTCAATTAAGTTCAAATTGTAAAATATAACTCATCAATTCGAATAATTCAAAAAAAATTTACTCTACTTGACTCGTTCGAATGCTCATCCCTACTAATAACAAGTGTTTTTATTTTAATTTTATTGTGAATCTAACTTGCTTTGTGTTTAGTGTTTACTGTAAAGTCAGGAGCCCTCTCAACTTTTCAACTTTGGTGTTCTCAAGGAATACTTTTTTCAGTTTTTGTCTTTTTCTTATTATATTATGTTTTAGTGAAAAAAATTCTAACAAACCATTAGAAGTTATTCTACTTTTTTTTTTAAATGAAAGGGACTGTCAATTCAAAAAATAAATTTAATAAAGTTATTTGATCAACATTTTTTATTGTTGATTATTATGATGTTAATATGATAGTTCACAGTACTGACGTAGTAATTCACAATGTTGATGTGATAATTCATCTGTCATGATTGAGTTTATCAATTTAATATATCTGTCAAGTTATCCGTCACATTATAAACCACCGTAAACTATTACGTCAGTACCATAACGGTTAACGATGAAAAATGTTGATTAAAAAATCATATTAAATTGACTTTAACTACATTCAGAAAAAAATAAAGTTACATTAATTTGCGAAGAAGAATCTTCAATCTGTGTTGAAAAGGAAATAGCAGCTGAAATCTATGTTAAAAAGGCAGGCTTCTAAGAGTAATTTATGTCTCTAATTTGCAAAAAAAAAAAAAAAACTTGAAGAATATCAAATAGGGAAGTCAAATAAAAGGTAAAAATTTTGTACTTTTGAAATTTTATTAGAGAAAACGAAAATTTACTCAAACATTAAAAATTATTTATTTGATTTACTTTTTCTAATCATATATGTTAATCTTTTAAAGGTTTAAGAGCAGTTAATCAAATATTATAATTTTTGAATATAGTGAGAAAAATATATAAAATTTAAATAAAAGTGACCAATCTTATAATTTACCCAAAATTATATATGAACTAATCTCTAATTGATGAAAGATTTTATATGAAAAATAAAGATCAGAAATGTTGAATTTGAGATTGAAAACCTAGATTAACATTTAACATTCTATCAAAATAAGTAACTATTATATAATTGACATAAATTATACCTAGATTAAACAATACTTGACACACAGTTTTTTATATATAAAAAAGGAGGGAACTATTTTTTCTCTTTCCTTTTCCTATCAACTGTAAATCTTTCTTAATTTTATGAACGGTGGCATCAGTCTTTAGATTGATCGTCGATAGTTGGTGTTAACCTTTTTCATTACTTTCTCATATTATGCTTTAGTTAATTATTTTTACATGTTGATCTTTCTTTTTGGCACATTTCCTCTATCTTATGGCTTTTTGTTCGTCTACCTCTATAGTATATATGTAATTGTGTAGAGATTTTCACATCGTTCGTATATGATTTATAATTGTTGGTGGTCTTTTTGTGGTTAAAATATAGATGGTAGGCATCGTATTCAAAAGAAAGTTTCAACTGTTATTGCACTTTTAAGTTTTCTTTTTATTTATTTATGTTTCAATTTTTTTGGTAGACATAGCCCTTAAAGTTCTTTCTTTGATTGGTTGTATTATTAAGGTTATATCTTCTTTTGTTTCAATAAATTTAGTATCATTTCAAGTTAAAAAAAATACACAATTTTTATATTTTAAGCTAAATTTAATATATATTTAAAAATTTTAAATTTTAAATTTATATAAACATATTTCTTAAAATAAAAAACTTTATTAGAAATAATTAAACACTGAATGAAATATTCATTTTAGTGAGACGTGCACCAAAAGATGGAAGGTGCATTAACATTGTAACCCCACATTTCCGTTTATTTCTAAGATCTTATTTATTTATTTATTGAATTAGTGGCGGATTTATAATTTTTTTATGGTGACCACACGTTTATCTTAAAATTTAATTTTTTTTAATTAATAATTTATTTAATTAATGATTTAATTTTAAAATTTTATTTATGTTTATGGTATAAATATTTGCGTTACTAATATACATATGTAAACTCATAAAATTAATTTTGGATTTGCGAAACCTAGTTGAATAGTGTGTTGTTTGACAATGGAGATTGATTTGTGAGATTAGATCACATGGGTACAGTGGTTTGTGTTAATGGCAAGTATTATCATGTTTTGCTTATTGGGAGAAATAAAGTAGCTGAGGTGACTCGGAATGTTTCAGATTCATCTCCCAGTCCCATTAATCAACTGCTTCTTTCAGTGTTTAATCAACTACTCTGTTTTAGTACACTCTTACTGTTACATATCAATAACGTTCAAAGCTTGATATCGACAAATTAGTCAACCAACAACACGACTTTACTTACTCAGCAGCCTTCTGTCCTATATTTCACGTCCAGTGATTCTTTTTTCCTACAAGTTTATCACGAATAACATCGTATTTATATTATAAATGATTATCAATAACATTTTATTAAAAGAAATCAAATTTGATGTATTATCATGGGCGTATTTACTCAAAAATCATCCTGACAGATTTTATTTATCTATCAGACACTCTTTTAAAAAAAATTATCGATCTAGCACTCATTGCAAAAAGATGCAAATGATGATCCACGCCTTACGCTAATGTGACGCCAGCTGGGCTAAGATCATCCGCGCCTTTCTGCAATTATGGCACGCTCTAAAAAGGCGCAAATGGTACCTTTCATTTAATTTTAACCGTTCATACTCCCCCAATTGATGATATCCATCTGGCCAAACCTATCCCAAACCCTATAAATATCTCCTCATCTATTCTCTCAAACCATATCAAAACCCAAACCCTCTCAAATTATATTAAACCCTAAATCTCTTAAAACTCAAACCCGATCACATTCTATTTAGAATGTAATATATTATACTATATTATAATAAATTATATTTTAGTATTTTATTAAATTGTATTATACTAATTTTTTTGCAGTTATAAAATAGAAGGTGGACTGCTTCGTTTAGATGGAAATCATATCTCAATGCATTTCGCTGATACGGTAATATTTTTAAATTCTATTTTAATTTTAATTATTGGTAATAATTTTTTATTTTATTTTTCTTATTAGTTTATATATATATATTAATTTTTATAATATTTATTAAATTAGGAGAGAGATCGTATATTAGATCCCTTTATCCGTAATTTTAAGTTAGAGATACAAACCCGTGTCTGGCCGTATTTAGTCGAGGCTGGATTCGATTATATAGCTAGATACGAAGGGCACTGTAACGTAGAATCCAATTTGATTTCTGCATTGGTCGAGTAGTGGAGACCGGAGACACACACATTCCATCTTCTGTACGGAGAGTGCAAGATTACGTTGGATGATGTTTCCATGCACTTGGGGCTTTCGGTAGATGGAGATATGCTTTCAGGGTGGCACACGGTAACTGAAATTCATTGTTTCAAGAGTATCTTGGAGGTGTCCCGCCAAATTTTAACGGTGGTTGGATTCTGTTAAATTAGTTTGATGCAAATTTCAAGCATTTGATTAGCGACACCTCAGAGGAGCAGGTAAAAATGTATGCACAGACATGCATACTACAACTGATAGGAGAGCTCCTGATGCTAGATAAATCGCGCAACCAAGTTTACTGTATGTGGTTGCGACATCTCGTCGATTTTTATATGGCTGGTACACTGAGTTGGGGATCAGTAGTTTTGGCATTCCTTATAGGGAAATGTGTCGAGCTACTGACTATAGGAAAAATACTATCGGCAGATGTCTCCTTCTGTTGCAGTCTTCAGCGTGATATCGCATACCCTTTTTATTTCGGTTGTGAAGAACTCGTTCGTCTTCCCGCTATTATTGAGGTAATTACAATGCTAATTTCGTATATTAATCATTTTATCTAGTATATAATAAAAATTATTTCATTGAATATGTGGTCTATTGTAAGGAAAGATCACCGGGATTTACCTGATGAATTAAAATCAATTAGGTTACTCATTGATCAGAAGGCTGACACAAAGATATGTATTTAAATAACAAAATCTATTTTTAATTATCGTTATATAATTAGATTATTATTTTGATAAGAATTATATATATTTGTTTTAGTTTGATTGGGCTCCTTATTGTATTGATGATATGAGGATTTGCATCCCATATTAGATGTTTGGATGGTGATGGTCTCTCTGATCTGTTATACGATTGTCGAGTTGAAACCCCACTGATCGCGTGCTCTGGCAATTTGGTTTTGTACAATCAATTTCGGAAGCACATTAAAATATCAACGAGTTGTATAGCACCGATCGACGTGACAAAAAATATGTGGACTGGCTGTTGAAGTATTATGAGTGGGTCATGATATGGGAGGATCGACGTGGGCGCATTCTATGTAGAGAACCCATTTATGTGGACCATTTGACGGTTGCATATGGTTATTACGAGTGGTTCAACAGGAACGGGAAACCGTTCCTGCTTTCTGAGGAAGCACGATGATGGAGCATTCATCGACATCGATAGAGACGTCTACCGTCACAACCCCATCATCCCCCGACTTGTGGATGGAGAGCTGGTACTTCGGGTTCGTCCTCAGCTGCAGCACCAAAACCTTCGCAGCAACCACCGTCTACACCGATGTACATCCCACAACCATACCAAATACTGCCACCGCCGTTTCCATACCAGATGCCGCCACCGCTGTAGAGTTATATGACCTCTCCTAGAGGATATTATGGTTCTATGTTTGTAGATCCAACTTGAGGTTCATATACTGGTTATTTAGTAGGTCCAGCATCACCATCAATGGCCGCCGCACAGATACCTCATGTACAGTTTTCTCACTCATCTATGTCGGTCTTTTCTCAGTTTTCCCAGTTTTATGAGTGGTGGGATAGTCAGTTATACACCTCCAGGGTCTTTATTCTATGGAGGTGCTACATCGTCATCCGTTCCTCATCAACAAAATGTATCTGATCCTGATGACGACGAAGAAGATGATGATGATGATGAGAGTGAGGAATCAGAACAAATTATACGAAGAAATTCTCCTCGAGACAGACAACCACCGCCCTGCTGAACATATTCAAGACGCAGACATCGATAGATTTATACATTTCATTATATTTGTATTTATTTTTTTGACAAATAATTGTAATTTTGTTTAATTATTTACCGTTTAATACTTAATTTATTTTGTTAATTTTGTTTATTACTTAATTCAAGCAAATTGTTTTATTATTTAGTGTTTTTTAATCGTTTTTCTTGTTTATTAATTATTTACCTTTTATGACTTAATTTATTTTGTTTATTACTTAATTCAAGCGAATGTTTTTAGTATTTTGTTTATTATTTAATTGAAGCGAATGAGTTTATTATTTACTGAATTTTAATCCCTTGTCTTGTACATTTTCTTGTTTAATTATTCAGTGATGATCAAATGACATTAACTTAAAGTAAATGTAAATTAAATTACAAAAACTATTATTTCATAAACAACTACATCAAGCACAATATCAACGGCTACTTGATGACAAAATAGATGGACATTTTTTTCTACTGTGTCATGGGTTTCTACAATGCCCACATCTTTTGTTTTGTCTAGATGTTTCTCGAATATCCATATCACAATGAATTCGAGTGGATTTTAGACGACCCCAATCTCTCATTAAAGACAGATCTGGTATAATCGGAAGCTAATTCTTAACCTTATTAGGGTCTTTGTCATTACCTATTGGGGGGAACTCAAATTCATATACCTTAAACACTTCTGATAGTAGGTATACGAGATCCACAGAACAGTATGTGAGCAAGCTGTTATGATATGAGAGCATGGATACTTTAGAGTTTGAAAAAACCCATAGTTGCACTATCTGTCTCGTAGATTAACTCTTAACGAGTTAACTTAAATCCCTTGAAGAGGTCATGGGATATCTGTGACACGAAACAATTCATGCGTTATAGAGAAGCTTGTTACATATATTTCATTTGATGCAACAATTATTTTTTGTAGTTTTGTAACTAATATAGGGTGATAGACATTACCGCTTTGCATCTATGTTTAAGCTTATCCCTAGAGCTTCATAAAAAGCGTTCACAAACGAAAATATGTCATTTTTACCAAAGCCGTTAAGGTAAATGACGTGCCCCCTTTAAGGTCGAATTGATAGCCTCAGCCAAGGTGGTCATCATGTGTCCATATCGATATCCACCATCATATACATTTGTCCATATTTCTTTATTGATGAGGTTGATGTAATCATACCTTCATTGTTCTTCCCCCATAATTCTTGAAGCATGAACTCAAAAGATTGAGGTAGAAGTTCGTAACCCGAGCATCAAATGTAAAACTTACTAATTTTGTTTTTATAAAAAAATGAAAATGATTGAAAGAAAAAAATAATAGCATTTTCACATACCCATGCGCATAAGTAATTGACGCTCATCATTCTTCTTGAACCTTCCATGATAGTTTGCAGCAATGTGTCGGATACAATATCTATGTTGGACATAGGGTGGTTACCACATTTGACGCAAAAAATCCATTGCTGCTTTGATCTCATCTCCGCGATCTGAAATGACACAGATATTTCCCTCCTAATAACATGTGAACGTAAGTTTCGAAGGAAAAAAGACTAAGAATCTATATCTTCTCCTTCAACAAGGGAAAAAAACAACTAGAAGAATGTTGCAATTACTATATTGAACAACTTCCAATAGTTAAACTTGCTTGTATTTTCCATACAAGAATGTCCCGTCGATTTGGACCACGGGCTTGTAGTATTTCACAACATTAATGCACAGTGGGTAAGTTAAAAAAAGCCAGTAGAATTGGCATAGATCACGAAGAACTCGATCATTATGGTATGCATGGCAAGTTTCGAAGTCCATAACTGTCCCAGGATTCAACATGCGCACCACCCTAAACCAACTTGGTAGTTCATTATAAGATGCATCCCATTCACCGTGAAGTTTTTTAATCACATTCTAATTTGCCTTCCATGCTTTTATGTATGAGACGGAATACCCATACTGCGATTGTATAGCTGAAATCAACACATCAATAGCTATTTGGGAGATTGCTTTTACCATGGGCATGATGACTTGACATATCATACCAGAGTCCAAGCTGGGATGATCCTGGTTGATCTCTCTAACACAACATGTGTGAGGACCGTTGTATATAGTTAGCTCCCATATATTGTTTTTCCTCTTCGTATTCGATACGCGAACCATCCAATTGCATCCGTTATCATGTTGGACACAGTGACAGACATACTTTTTAGTCGTAGAGCGGTTGACTCTAGACTGAACAAAATTATGAATATTGTAATTTTTAATTGCCATCATCACTTCTTCTTTGCATGAAAACTCCATTCCTAAATATAACTCACCATTAATGAATGATGAGTTAAATCCATAGTCACCGACATTAGGCATATCCGCAAATTCTGGCCCTTACATTGCACCATAATCAGCTTCATACATGTGTGTTGGAGGTTTAGTGTGTACCA
Organism: Hibiscus syriacus; assembly: GCF_006381635.1. NCBI lineage: Eukaryota > Viridiplantae > Streptophyta > Magnoliopsida > Malvales > Malvaceae > Hibiscus > Hibiscus syriacus. The sequence goes on along the minus strand of NW_024062759.1, from coordinate 780,269 downwards.
AATTTGTGGGAACTTCATCTACATCATCATCATCATCGGAGTCTATGTTGAACTGCGGTGATTCTGGGTGAACGAATAGTCCAGTTTCAGCACCATCCGCACCTGGCTCACGAAGCGGTTCTTTTGGTGGAGATGAGGGTTCCTCCATGCTGTCCACATTTAGGTCGAACAACCTGATACTTGCATGCCTTCCCCTTGAACTTGAAGGCCTCTCGATATTGAGATCGAAGAAGCTCGCAGTAGAATGCCTCCCCCTGGAGCTTGAAGCCATCGTGTCAAATAGAAACTGCACAGATTATTGCGTTGAGGGCATCTCCATATTCATGTCAAATAAATTGGCTGATGAATGTATTCCCCTTAAATTGGACGCGATGTTGCCATACAGATTGTTTGTAGACCCACCTCGGTACATATCGTAAGCAGTTTCTGATGAATATCTCCCCATTGAACTTGATGTGATGGCACAATGATGCGGACTTCCCATTATGGCATTAAAATTATTACCCATTACCGTAGTTGGCCTGTCAACTTGATCAGCTTGTTGAGCCAGCCTATAGTGGGAACATAATGACATACCACAAACAACACACACTTCAACAAACTTTGCATACATCTCCATATCGACGTCTGAATAATGATTTTTAGAATCAACCATCATTGCAACATCATCATCGTTCGATAGTTCGAACGCTGTATAAATTAATGAAAACACTGATGTTGGAAATATGTACTGAAGCGAGGACAATCTTCTAGTACTGAAGCGAGGACAATCTTCCTTGAAATCTTCGTTATCAGCTTCTCAATAGCTATGTTTCTCTTGAAGGATATTTTAACAGAATGATTTGATGCGAAGACAACGCCAATTTTATTTTCGAATTTCTCTATCCTAATAAACAATAGCTGAAATTCATGACATTCTGAGAGTTTGAAAGATAGAGAGTCTTATATCTGCAAAAAATAATAGCTGAAATACACCTAATTAAATAAATAATATATGAATTAAAATATAACGCAATAAAATATTTAAAATATTAACAATAATTAAAATAATATAATTTTATATTATTATCGTATCGAAAAAATATCTCGACGTATGATCCCGCTTTCTAATTTTACAACCTTAAAAAATAATAGAAATAATTAGTACAATAATTTTTTAAAATAATATATATATAATAAATATTATATATTAAAAAAATACCTTACAACGAAAGATCGAACGAACTGGTGAAGCAAATATATAAGGAATTGATGGGAGGAATTGATGCGGTGATGTTTACGGTTGAGAGGTTCTTATTTATAGCCGAGGGAAAGTTTAAAAACCGAGAAATTTAGAACCAATAATAAAAAGCGCGTGTCATAATTGCATAAAGGCGCATATTATGACCCGATTCTTTTTACAAAGGGTGCTAGATCGATAAAATTTTCTCAAATTGTGTCTGACAGGTAAATAAAATATGTCAATGTGTTTTTTTTTGGTAAATACGCTATTATCATGTATATATAAGCAATGCAAAACAAATATTTTTATAATTCAAAACAAATTTAGTTTAATTTAAAAAGCATTTTATTCAATTTAATTTAAAAAATATTTGTTCATCACATTTTTTAAAATTAGGCTTAAATATACAAAATGTGTCTAACATATGTATGTTTTTTTAGTTTAATGTTTAACGTTTTTTTCATTACAGTTTGATATCTAATGTTTCATTCCATGACTCAAAATACATCCAGTCGTGACGGACCGTTAAATTTAACCGTTAACCCATTAAAAATGCCACGTGATATATTTTTTAATACTAAAAAATAATTTATGAAAATAAAAATATAATTTCCCATTAAAACCTTTTAAATTTTCTCATTAACCCTAAATCTCTTCCCCTTCACTCTTTTCCCCTCTTTTTCATCAAACCAATTTCACATTGAATTTTCAACGTGTTGTCCATGCGATCTGAACTTTTTATGAATCGTATGTGCAAGATTTCTTGAGTGAAATGGGAGCATTGGGTTTCTTGGGATCGTAAGTTATGTCACGTTCAATTTTCTTGTTGAACTTTGGCTTCACCAGTTTCCCCAGCACATAAGCTCTTGATCGGACAATGAAGCTCAGTTTCAGCGAAACTGAATGCGTTGTCATTCCTGTTGAACTGCTCAAACTTGCTCCACTTCTGTACAATGGAACCTTGTTTCCCATAACAGTTACAGTTACAGTTACAGACCTTTGGCTCTTCCTCGATTGATAAAATTTCTTCATATGAAACACCGAGATTCGTTGCATATAAAATGGCTTAACATTTGAATACAAAGAAAATGGTTTGTGTTTTTATGGAGCTGGACTTACTGTTCCTGAAGCAATGGTGATTTGTGAATATGAGAGATCAAGAGGAGTTGAGATGACATGGACTCCAAAAAACGTTCCTGTGCTTCGATAAATCATTTTCACTGTGGAGTTGATGGTGATCATATCTGTTGCCACCTCTGTAGAATCCGAACCAGCTTGGATATTAAACTGCTCAAATTTTATACTATGCAAAGATAAAATAAGCAAATCAATCTAAAAAGCTCAAAAGAAACGACTTTAAGGGGAGGAGAGGGAAATTGATTTAGGGTTAATGGATAAAAAGTTAAAGGTTTTAAAGAAAAATTAATTTTTTATTTTTATAATTCATTTTTTAGTATTAAAAAAACATTTCACGTGATATTTTTAATGGGATAACGGCCTAATTTAACGGTCCGTTATGGTTGGATCCATTTTGAATCACAGAATAAAACATTATGCACCAAACTGCAACGAAAAAAACGTTAAATACTAAACTTAAAAAACATGCATAGACACTTTTTGTATATTTAATCTTTAAAATTATTATCAAACTGACCCTTAATGATATATTTAATTATTATTTTGATATTATCGCATAAAAACTATACGATGCCTGTTGAAGTAAATTAGAGTAATGGGTTTAGGAGCCCATTGCCTAGCCACATGTACTTACAACAATTATGTTGGGGAACTGTTGAGAAAACATGCTCTGAATTTTTTTTTTATAGTTTAAATTTGTACCTGTCAACTAGGGTTGTAAATGAGACGAGGCAGATCGCGAGCTACTCGAGATCGATTCGATCTTGGCTTGATAAATACTCGGATCGAATGGACTCGACTCGAGCTCGAACTCGAACTCGACTCGAGTTCTTAACGAGACGAAACGAGCTACTCGATATTCGACTCGAAAAGCTCATGAGCAGCTCGAAAAAATATTATATTATAATTTTAGATTTTTTAAAAGTACATTATTAAAATATATTAAAAATACATTATTGATGAATACATATTCTTGAATTGAAACTGGTTAAAAATTATTTTTGAAAAAATATTCTTATATTTATTTTAAATTGATAAAAAAATTATTTATCTAATGACAAATATTTAATATATTTCTAATGATAATATTTGTAATAACTAATTTTTTAAATTGTTCTTATATTTGAGGTTTTGGGTTCAAATATCATAAATATCTAGGGTTTGAGCATTTAATATCAAGATACTATATTGTACTTACCTCATAACTAATTATGTGATAAGGTTTAGGGTTTAAGGTTTAGAGTTTATGTGATAGGATTTAAGGTTTAAAGTTTAGAGTTTAGAGTTTATATATTAGGGTTAAGCGTTAGGGTTTAGGGTTTAAGTTATGCACATGAAGGTAACATACAAATTATGCAAAATGATGTTATGTGACTCATAAATAAATTATTCACACACTTAGACATAAACATATCAACATGCAAAATAAATATACACAACTAATTAAAGAAAACAATCCTAAACAGGGACTAAATTAAGAAAAACCTAAATGTGAGGACTAATTTAAGCTAAAATTTAAATAATTGAGGGACTATTTTGTACAAAACACATAAATCTAGAGAGCCTAAAGCTAATTTACCCCTAAGGTTACAGTGGCTAAATGATAATTAACCCCAAAATTAATTAGGGTTTAGAACCTAAATTAAAACAAACCTAAACTAAATATTCATTTCATCCGCTCAAGCTCAAGCCTCACTCCCTAACCTTCTCCAACTCTCCCCCTCTCATTCTCACGCAAACCAGAAAACAATGTCGCAGGCCCGCAGCTGCCGTTCCTCTCGCCTTTCTTCAACGGAGTTCTACACTTTGATTTCTATCATTTTTCCTCGCTTAACCCTAACAGAGACCCACAGCCTCCGTGGCTTCAGCCGCCTAGTGCTCCGATGTGAAACTTAAACTTCTCCTAAACAAATTCCGGTGAGAACCTTCATAAAAAACATCCCCAAAACCTTAAACTTAAACCCATAATACCCTCGTAAATACCCATCTTCACCACTCCGTAACCATGCCAGACCACGGCCACCGCGGCCTTCGCCGTCCCCACGGGCTCCGATGAAGAGTCCTAACGCCCAGACTACTCTTTCCTCGCTGGCCTAGGCAAGAAACCCAAACTTTACTGCACATTAATGTATGCTCTAGATATGATATGTTCTCCTCAGTACACGATCTATGCCCTTCGAAAATCTTGGTGAACTTTTTTTTCATTTTTGTGTATCTTTTACCTGTATATCTGAAAACTTAAAAGAGAAAATCTTTCGCATGTGGCAACATTTAGGTTTTTCAAAGTGGAGATCCCGCTGCTGCTGAAGTTGTGTTGTCAAACATGGCTGTTGCACTTGACCGTGTGCTTTTGGATGTAGAGGTAGTTGTTCTAAAATGCTCTTTCAAGATGAATCTACAGTTTGAAACTTTTATGAACTTCCTTTTTCAGATACTGCATTTCGATTATAAGTTTTTATAAACTTCTACATGAAATATGACGGTAGCTTTTTAAGATCCTTTTGTATTTCAACCCTACCACAAAGCTTTGCGGGAGCCATTTGACTACTACAAGTTTGGTCAAAATTATATTCGACCTTTGATTGATTTCAGGTGAGTGGACAAATACCACACTGTCTTATTATAGTGGTTTCTTTAGTTATGTTGATTTAGGTTACATAAAACTCCGCTGATAATTGAATATGGTTTTGTCAAGAAATATATGGTTGTTCAATTTCATAACTCTATTAAGGTGAACCAATACATTAGATTTTCACGTTAGTGATTAGGACATATATGAATGTCATAAGTAAGGTTATATAAATTTTTGATTAATTATATCTTTGAAGATAATCTAAGGTTGAAATTGTTTTATATTTTGTATTCTATCTGGTGGTTCATTCGTTGTATATTTAAAAAATTTCACTCCCCTTCTTCTTCCCAGAAACATATTATTTTACCTGTCCCACAGATATAATTTAATTCTTATCAACTGTTGCATAAGCTATTAATTGTCATTCCTAGTATTGGTTTTGGTGCTTGGTGCTCTGTCCCTTGTTTTGTGTGTCTGTAGGGCATGGATTCGAGCATGGCCAGCATGGGCGACGACAACATTAGTTTCGGTGGATGGCCGACCAGCATGGGTCTTCCTCGGTGGGTTCACGTGGATGGTGCACTGTCTCGGGCTTCCTCGTGGATTTGTACCATATGTTAATATAATAAACATGAGTAATAATAATACTAATAATTATTATAAAAAAACTTCAAAACTTATATTAATTATCCTAAATTTCTTGTAATTGTATTTTTTATTTTTTTAGATTTTTTTTTTATAGTTCATACATTCATATTATAATGTATTGGTAATGGTTGATTAAAGGGAAAATTATTTATATATTTCAAATGTAATATAAGATTTTTGTAGGATCAAATTCGAGTTTGAGTTCGAGCTCGAATATAGCTCAAAATCGAGCTTCAATCGAGCTCCTGAATTCTTTTTGAGTTCGAGCCTTTCGAGCCTTTTCGAGTTCGAGTCGAGTTTCAATATTATCTTTCGAGTTCGAGTCGAGTTTGAAAATTTTAGGCTAGCGAGTTTTCGAATTGAGTTGAGCCTACATTTAAAGTTTTCAAGTTCGAGTCGAGCTCGGCAATACTCGAGCTCGACTCGGCTCGTTTACACCCCTACTGTCAACCCTTCAATCCCGATGCTAGAATCTTATGTCTTTAGTATCAACTTAATCATTTGTGTTAATTATGTTGCTTTATTTTAAATCATTTGATGATAAAATGGAAATAACATTTTATTATATTTTTTAAATTATTTTTGTTTGATGACATGAATAGTTTTATTAATATTTTTTACGATATAATATATTTTATTAATATTTGATAATGTGCAGGATTTAAAATAAAAATTAAAATATTTTTATTAAAAAAGGGACTAAGCAAGTGGTAGAAGGGTAGAACATTTAGTGTGAAGTATATATATATATATAATATATAGTCAAATATGTTGCATATTTTGTCATGTATAAACAACAAGAAAATGTTCAGAAGAAAACGGTAATCAATGACCATAGTTGACCATTGAGTCACACTCAAAAGATTTTTTAAATTCTTTTTTTCATTTTCAATTATTTTAGTCATGTAATTTATTAAAATGAAAATCCTTGGTGGAAGATAAGTGAGGACCCACTTCACTTCAATTCTAGCTTCTCTTCTAAGAGATGAAAGATTCCTTTTTATAATTTTTGGCACTCCCAGAGAGAAAACCAACCCAGCCTTTTGTTTATTGTATTTATTTATTTATAATAAACCTTGAAGTAATTTAGTTTAAATTTTGAGCTCGAAATTTGGGACAAAATCACACGTGGTAGAAGGGCAGCCTCCACTTGAACAGAACTACTCCAACGCGTGGACGCGTAGGAGCGGCTCGCTCCTTATCAGATTACGTGGCCTTATCTCATTCGTAGCTATCGCTTTCGCCCAAATTATTTCTTCACATCATTTTCTTATAAATTCTTTATTTTCATTAGATTAATAATCGCAAAATAATAAATTGTTTCGTATCATTTTTATATTTTAGATTGTTTGAAGTGAATATATGTTTTTTTTTCTTTGAATTTGATATTTTTTTAAGAAAAAAGAACATTTATTTTTATTATTAAAAATTTTAAAGTTAATTTTTTACATTATGTGTAAAGATTCAATAAAAACAAAAACCTGCCACTTAAACACAAAAAAGTTGTTAACCGATTATAAACCTAATTTAATTAGATAATTGATCGATTATTGAATAATTCAATATTTTATTATCTGTTTATGTGATTATTGAATACTTCAATAGTAAAAAGTCTCCAAGTTTTATAGATATTACTTTTTTTTATATGGATTGGAAAAAAAGAAAAGAAAGCACATAATGGTCGTACGTAAAAACAGTTCATCGACAGTCACGCATGATTTCCATTGAAATTTGATGCGACAAATGAACCAAGGCAACCTATCTTTGGCCATTTCACAAATATCTAATTTCGAGTATTATTATTTTCTGACATTTTTTTACATCTTGTATAGAAAATATTTCTTCCATATTCAACTCTTTTAGCATATATAATATAGGAAGATAATGATTGTAGATTATCATATCCTAAGCTAGAACATTGCCAATTTTCTTATGACTAAATTATTCAATAGGCAATGGGGACTTGACTTTAATTATTATATCTACGACATTTCTTAATTATAGCAAGTGCTTGATAGGGGAAGCCAAGGTAATTTGTCCATGTCCCACTGAAGGTGTTCATGGATTGATTTAAACCAAGTCATTGTTCTATAAATTAATTCCCCCCCGGAGCTACATGTTAACTTGAATGGTTTTTAAAATATATCAACATTGGCTACATTTGTATAAACATGGATTATAATTCAATAAACACAATTATCATTTGCTTAAGTAATTTCTAAAATATAAGAGTAACTATAAACAAGATCCTATCAAATTATACAACATTTAGGATGAAAAAAGGTTGTACAAAAAGGTGATGTAAATTAACCCCCACTTCTTTAGTTAAGTTGTGATGAATAGTCAACTTCATCAAAAATAATTAGTATGGAGTAAATAAAATTTAGTATTTATTTAAAAATAATTTTTATATTTCTGATCTTCTAATTCGATACCTCAAAGAATAACAACTTTTTTATCGATAAGGTCACTCGGTTCGTGCTTTACTCAATAGATTTTTTTATATATTTCTTAAAGAAAAAATATATGGAAAGGTCAATCCCATCGAGTCCCTACTGTTCAAAAGGTTGAATATGATTTTTCAAACGCAACCTACATATTTATTTGTGAAACTGACAAAATATCTCTTCTTTTTTTTTCAAAAATTCTTTTGAATAATAATTAAATCTTTGAAATGATGTGAAGTGCTACTGAAATTTCGATATTTTTTTTGTCCAAATATTCACACTTCCATTTTAGAGGTGATGCCAGAATTTGATCACTCATATCACATGTTTCATGTTCAAAACAATACCACTCTTATTTGAACGTGTTGATACTTTACATGTCTGAATTTAACGCGTTTACATGTTTTTTTTAAATATATTCGATCATATCAGATTTTATGAAAAGTACGGTTGAATTTAATTTCAATTTAGATTAAAAATAAAAATCTTTGATTCGACCCAACTGAACAATAATATAATTCTTTTCTACACATTTAAGAAAAATTAGTATAATATCTTTATCTCTATTTTTTTCAATTAAGTTCTTATTTTATTAAATAAAAATGTTTTTTTATATGCATGTTCGGATATGATCGAGTCGAATACATATTTTTATCTTAAAATTTGGATAGAATGTGACACCACTAAACTCAAATTAGATCGGATTCAAATGAAGAGTATATTTCTTAGATCGGATCAACTTAACCGAAATCCCGTCCCAACCCAACATGATGCCCAGCCTACTTTCCTTTCAATGCGGTCAACTCCAACTGCATCTAACTTTAGACCCCCCAACAAAATTAAGCCTCAGCTGCCTTAATCAATCTATTGAACTATGCATCGTCTTACTGTTCTACCTTTATTTTGTACTCAAAATCATGTTTTCTCAATCAGTAACAATTACTGGATTTCATTACATGTTTGAGTCTTTTAGAACTCAATCACTTTATGCAATGTTTTACTGTGAAAAGATAAGATCAACTGTTCATCCATCCATGGTTCATTTCCATTGTGGAAAGACATGCATGGTGAACCTAGTAACATCAACTGTTTTCTATTTGAATAAATACACCAAAATGTTCCATTATGTGGCAGGAACAGAGGGGCTTTAGTGCAGACCAAACCATAACCTTGAATGCCATTGGATCAGTTATCAAATCAGACAGAATTTCAACCCAAACATTAAGGCAGACAGCATGCTGTAAAAATAAGCACGACTCGCATACCTTTATATTGTATGAATTCAGGATTGGTCATATGCTGTGCCAAACTTTCGGACAAAGACGGGCAGTGCAGCCACCACATATCTATCACACATTCATCACATCAATGAATAAGAAGGAACCATACAGTAACTTCTCCCCTAATCCTCTTTTGCTTGGTTAGTGAACGTATAATGCAAACCAACAGTGACTGAACAAGACATTTTAGAACCACACCTTGCGGTGCAAGCCTGCCCAATTACCACCAGAATCATAATAATTTCTGTGGAGGAAGAATAACAAGATAAGAAAAGTTTCTGTCCATGCCAACTATCACGGAAACTAGCCTGCATTTGAGTCAAATACCATCCATCAACAATGCATCATTGTTAGTGCTAAACTGAAAACATAACCGAAATGAAAGTTCATCAGTAAAAACACTTTAAGATTTTAAATTTTGTAACAATAGTGAGAGAAGCTCCTCCTTCTCTCTAAAAATCAGGTGTTTTAGATAAGTTTTTCTATTTTCATTCCTTATCATTTCTCTTAATGGCGAGTAAGGTGAGAGTTCCGGTTGGGAAAAACTGTCACTGTGATCATTTTCAACATTCCAGAGAGTTTTCATTACAAAGGTCTTTGGTTATTTTTCGATAAATATGGCGAGGTGGTGGATTCTTTCATCCCCAATAAAAGAAGCAAGGGAGGAAGTAGGTTTGGTTTTGTTCGTTTCACCAGACTGGAGGATGCGAGGAAGGCTATCAACTGTGTTGATAGATCTTGGATTCAAGGCAACAAAATTAGAGTATTCATGGCGAGATATCTTCCTCGTGATGTTTTCTGGAGGAAGAAGTTCTCTGGTCCTTATTCAGTCGAGGGAAACAATGTAAGGAAGGATGTTAGTCACATGGTGGCTCCCATTGCTGGTTCTGTTGACGACAGTAAATTCTCAACTCTCAAAGACAGCTTGTTAGGATGGTGCAGAATTTTTATTAAGTGGGTAGAGTCGTCTTCTTTTGAAGAGGCAGTCGTATCCCCGTTATCCAAGGTGAGGGAGCTCGTTGGTGCCTTTCCAGTTAAGTTTCCTGAGCTGGAAGAGGGTTCTGAAGAAGCTGGAAGTTCCATTCACTCTTCGGAGGTGCAGTCGGCCGTGAGGTGTTCTGAGAATGAAGAAATTTTTTTCTGCTGTTTGGGGACTAGTGCTAGAGGCAGCATCCTGTTGGGTGAGGGTGTGGAGGACAGGAACATAGGAGAGGCTTTGATGATGGGTCCGAGGAGCGACGTTGGGGGTCAGAGGATGGTTCTTTCCCAAATGGAGGGAGTGGGGGAACACAAGACATTGCTGGTGCATGCGGAGAGAGAAGCAGTGGATGTCTTTAAGGACACTTGTTTGCCTGCACGTGGTTTTGTGGAGAGTAAGGATTTTTTAATTAATTCTCCCATACAGGATGGTCTCTTAGTGTCAAAGGAATTGGAAGATGTGAGCCTAAAGGATAAAGTGGATCTGTTGGTTCACGTGGAGAGGAATAATGAAGTTGCCTTTAGGAAAAATAGTGAGTCTGCATGTGCTTTTGTAGGCTCAAAGGATTATTTTAATGATTTCCCCATGTTGGATGGTCGGGTTGAGATAAGGGAGGTGGAGGAAGGGATTCACGAGGGCTGTTCTTACAACTACGCTCTCGTAAATCCAAAGGGTATCGCAAGGCAATACATGAGACCTAAGGTGGGTTCTGGCAACAAATTTAGATCTAAACAATTTTTTCAGGGGAATTTTACAGCTCCTAAAAGAAAGTATAGGGGTTCTCGAAGCAAGAGCCATCAGAGTAAGGTGCATTGGGAGGAAGAGGTGTCTGTTTTTGATGGCAGATTCACTTATGAATCTGATTTTCCAGCATTGGTGCAGTCTCAACAGAAGGATACGTTCAATTCCTTGCCTTTTGGGAAAGATTTGGGTTGTGAGTCTAATGGCGCAGTAGTGTATCTATTGTCGGAAGACGATGGCGGGGGAAGGAGTAGAAGGTTCAGGTGATCTACCATGCTTTTTGTCTGAAGCTGGAAGTTCGGATGGTCTTTAGCCAACAAGACGTGGTGATGTGGTGGAAAGGCGGCCATATGTGTGTTTTTTTTGTTTTCTTTTCATGTGAAAGCTCCATGGCCTTTGAGTTAGAAGTTGGCTTTTATGGTTTTAGTCAGCTGTCACCCTTGGCTTTTTTCTGGTTGTTTTGTTTGATTGAGTGTCTATCGGGCCTCGTTTAGGTTTTTTGTTTGGCCAGTCTTTTTTAGGCTGTTGTTGTTGCTTTGTTGGATTAGGCTGGTTCTGGTAGGATTGTTGGTGGTTGTTTTTGGTGTTTTGTTCATATTGGGGGTGGCTCCCTGGTTGTATCGTGTTCTTTCTATGGTTAATAAAATCTTAAGGCACTCTTTTCCTCCTTCTGCTGATTAAGGAGCTTCTCTATAAGCTCCTTTAATCATGAAGGAGATTTTTAACGAGGCCTGCAATTCCTATCAAAAAAAAAAAAGAAAGTTCATCAGTGCTATAGTCATTGTTGCAATTATGTTCTAAATGTGATACTATAATCTGCAGCACCTTGGAAGATACCTCGAGTCTGTACGACATGAAGGAACCAATGCCATTATAATCACCAATAGTGCAGCTGTAAAGGAACCAGACGCAAGAGGTGAAGAAACAGTGCTAAAGATAGAACAGAATGAGTTACAGATATCCACTAGCACCTAGTTAACCTACTAGACAAGAGCACTATATCAACAACGGGGGTTACCATTTATCATAAACTTTCTCAACTGATAACGAAGCACATTCCTCTTGTAGGATTTACTTTTCTCCTGCCAAAAAAAATGTTTTAAAAGTTTCTAGAAAGAATAATTATGTTATTAGGCATTAGAATAACGAGTTCGATCCAATTTCCAAAAGCCAAAGAAGAGGAAAGAGAAGGGTTGGGTATGGGAAACATGAAGCTTTACAGTTTTTTAAAGTTCCTCCTCCCTATATGTCAAATTTATTTTTTTGTCGTGTTAGAAACTTCCTTTCTTCCCTCCTCGTTAACAAGCAAAAAAGTAATACTTACAGGACTAAACAACAGTAAAACAACTGTCTTGATACGGAAACAGAAAAATTTAATGGTTGTTTGTCATATAAAACTTTTTGCACTTACGTGAAACCTTGATGGTAGGAGGAGTGGTTATTTCTCCAAAGTGCTCGGTAGTACTTCTAGTGGCTCCTCTCAGCTTCTGGTGGAGCTGGCAGATCAGATACAGAAACCATGTTAGCATAATCACATTAGGTCCACATATATATGTGATAATAACTAAGGTTTAAGAAAGTTAACCATAGGAGTTCCTAAGAACATTATGCATCGACAAATCCTGCGAATCTCAACGGCTGTTACAAAATAAAAAGGATTTCTCGTTAAATGCTAAGGAATGCAATTAAATCTGGGATTCATTCTTCAGTTCTTTGTTTCCATGTACAAGGGCATGCATAGATGGACCACTTTTGTAACATCAGAATTGAGTTTCAAGAGTTGAAATCAGAAAAGTTGCACTACAAAGAACGAATTTCACATTTAGTGAGTGAATGATCACCTTGTAACAAATTTAACAGCTTGAACTTGCGTAAGGAGAACAGAAACAACGATGAGAATTACCTAACTCCTCCACTGGAATCATGCATAAATATAATTATGCCGGACTGATGCTCATTTAAATTACAGAGCTTCACCTACCACCAAGCTCCCAAATGAAATAGAACGAATTATATGGCCAGCCTGAGGCTATATATTATATTTTTCAAATTACAAAGGATTATGCCGGGAACATGACAGCATCTCATAAAGATCAATTTCATCAAAAAAGAATACCCTACAGATTTGTGGCGAAGCATTAAGATCAAAGATAAAAGAATGTTGGAAATTCATGAATTCGCCAATTGTTTTTTCCTGGATGGGACTATTTATTGTATAGTTCAAGATATGCAATTAATAGTCCTTTTTCAAAGCAAGATCGAGAAGAAAATAGGGTTCCTTCAAGAACCAATTCTTGCATGAATTCCAAGACGAGAACTGATTAGTATGCTGCAGAAGAGGTAAAACATATCAATCAATATCCAGAGTATGATCAGTAAAAGAATCTCGGTCGTGCAAACCACCAGAAAAAATGTTACACAACCAGACAGGGCTCTCTCTCTGTTTCTCATTAAAACTCCATCACACTGATAAACATTGTAAGCTCAAAAACAAATTTATTTCTAGACTGAGTTTTTCATGATCTGCTGGAATCCATTATGCATTTAGGATTGGGTTCAGTATCACTAACTAGTTATAAATCCTGAAGCCTTTTATCTATTTTTCTTGCCACTTATATAGTTTCTTTGAGAAAGGAAAATAAAAATCAGCAAGTGGTGCTAGACCTAAAATGTGAAGATCAACAATACAAAATAACCGATAAACAAGACTATGTTCTGGTATAAGACCATTATGATAATACGATACAAGTCAGAAACAGTGAAATCTAACCCAATGAGGTGTCTGAGGCTCTGAGCAAGAAAACCAGCTAGCAAGTAATGAAGTTGCAGTTATGAGGGATCTCGATATAGAGAGACGGGGCAATATAAACAATGTGGTCTTGCAATATATCATTTTCAAGTCTTTCCAGAGGAATCTAGCTAGCAGAATCATTTCCGATAAAGAACACAACCAGAAAATAATGATTCAAGCCAATTTCCCTAGATAAGGCTGAATAGATGTCATTCCATTACTTCTCCTCTCTTTATGCATCATGGTTAGCACCAGAGCATAGCCATCACAGATAAAGAAGTACCAAGTTTAAATCCTTATAATTAATAAAACACCATTCCAAGAGACATGATCATAAGGGTGCATCAGAACCTGCACAAGATCAGTACAGATGCTAAAATAGACAGAGTTCAATAAAAATGTGGTCTCGATATAGAGAGACGGGGCAATATAAACAATGTGGTCTTGCAATATATCATTTTCAAGTCTTTCCAGAGGAATCTAGCTAGCAGAATCATTTCTGATAAAGAACACAACCAGAAAATAATGATTCAAGCCAATTTCCCTAGATAAGACTGAATAGATGTCATTCCATTACTTCTCCTCTCTTTATGCATCATGGTTAGCACCAGCGCATAGCAATCACAGATAAAGAAGTACCAAGTTTAAATCCTTATAATTAATAAAACACCATTCCAAGAGAAATGATCATAAGGGTGCATCAGAACCTGCACAAGATCAGTACAGATGCTAAAATAAACAGAGTTCAATAAATGAAAATAAAAAAGCACAAAAAAGGCACAGAAATATATATTTCACTTGAAAGTGGTATATTCTGCAAAAATGTATATAACAACTTAAACAATATCCAAACATTATCAGTGACAACACTTGGAAAATGTAGACAACTTAAATAACATCTGAACATTATCGTTGACCACACTAGGAATGTATAAACAACAATAAAATGCTGTACCACTCAGTACTGCTCAGATTGTTTTTCAAGTTACAACTTCATTTACCCTCTTCAGTTTTAGGCACTTAATTCATTCTGGTGAGCCACATCATAAGTGGCATGAAGGCCAACAAGAAGGTAGTACACTATCATTACTGCACTGCAAATGATAAACCTCAAAGATGCTACAAGACCCAAAGATCCTATGAGAAACAAGTTCATCACGATTGACAAAGATGGCAACCAAGGAACAAGTGGAACTCCCCAGACCTTTGGAACACGCTGCTTGGAAAGAAATGCCATTCCCAAAGTCCCCAAGAACCAAACCAATCCAGCCACAGTGTATCCAATCCAGCCTCTCTCATCGGAATTCCAAAGTGCTGAAACTCCAATGGAGGAACCAATAACAATGAGCAAGCAGATGAAAAATTTTATCAAAAAATTCTTTGGAGTAACATCCTTCACATAATATCGTCTCACCAGCAATGCAACAGCAATTAGCATAAAAATGAAGAGCGTACTGAAAGATAAAACGCTAGACAAAACATCTAAACTAGAGAAAAATGCAATGATAGCACTAATCGATGTGACCAGCAGGGTAGCATATACAGGAGTTCCAGTTTTGGGATGAACCAAAGCAAAAATAGGAGGAATCATATGAGCTCTAGCGATCTGAGTCGTGTATCGAGCTTGGCCAAGAGATCCAACCAACAAGCTTGTGGTCATTCCCTTCAGTGCACATATACTAACCAAATACTTGGCCCAACTCATCCCAATTTGCTCAAAAGCAACAGAATATGCAGCATTTACATCAATCTCATTATACTTCACCATCATGGTCAATGCTAAAGCCATCAAGCAATAAACACCAGTAATTCCAGACATCGAACCAACCAACCCAACAGGTATATCCTTAGAGGGTTTCTTAGTCTCCTCAGCCATATTTGCCACCATATCAAAACCTGTATAAGACCAATAAACCACAGCCGCCGCCTTGAAAACACCTTTCACTCCATATGGGAAAAAAGGTTCCAGATTCGAAGTTTTAGCATGAATAAACCCAAAAACTATAACAAAAACTATCACCGCACCACTAACCAAAGAAGCAACCCAATTCAACCATGAAGTCCTCTTAGTTCCACTCATAGCTATCCCATTAGCAACCAAAAGTACCACAACCGCAAGTGGATCTAAAAGATTAAATCCATCAGGCAAAGAATCAACCTTAATTCTCAAAAAATCAGAATCACTCTTAATCATACTAGCAAAATAAGAAGACCATGATCTTCCTAACCCTGCAGCTCCTGCTAAAGCTTCTAGAAGAATATTACCAGCAGCTATAAATGCAATGAAATCACCTAATTCAATACGAAGATATGAAAACGAACCACCAGCTACGGGAACCTCAGCTGCAAATTCAGTGTAACAGAAAACCGACAGCAATGCTGATAGCCCAGAGATAGCATAGGACAAGACAATAGCTGGACCTGCATGATCATGAGCTTCTTGACCAGTTATGACAAATATGCCAGAACCAACAACCGAGCCAAAGCTTAGCCAAATAAGGTCCCACCAGGTTAGACATTTTTGCATTGGGTTTTCACTCACTTTCGAAAGGGTTACAAGCTCGTTGGTGGAGGAGGAACGCGCTAAGAGACGGTCGGTGAGACGAGGACAGGTTTGGGAAATTGCTGTTTTGTAGGAGGACATGGATTGAAACGAGGTTTCCGGGAAGAAATCCTTTTTGCTACATCTCCAGTAGCTTCTTGTGGTTGTTGAAGAACTTGGTTTTTCTTCAGCCATGGGGATCCAAAGATTCAAACTTTCGAAGACCCAGAAGACCAAAATTCAAGAGAAGAGATTGATTTAGCATGGGAACTGAGAAGAATGCGTATAATATATGGTAATAAGAGATTCACTACAATCAGGAATCAGGATTGACCAATAGATAAAGATTTCATTGGCGCAAGTGAATTAGGTCAGCTCATCTAATCCAAAGCACACAACGCCAGAGTATGTTTAGATGGGATAATTGGGGATAAGTGGCTAAACTATATCTCAAATTGATTTTTGACATCTAAGAATTTTTTTGTTAAAAATATGTGTCTAAGGTTTTCTTCCCTACCATTTTAGGTATTCGGACCTTAACCGCCTTTAAAAAACTTCGTTAAATGACACATGGAATAATCTAAAATTTTTAAAAATTTCATTTTAAAAGAATAAAAAAATATTTTAAGGAGGCAAATGACTATTACCGTTGGTAATCAATTGAAGAAACTGAGGGTGAGACAAGAAGAAAGAACGACAAGAAAAAAAGAATTAGGGATGATAGATGTATACAATTTTGTAGATTTTGCACCGTACCCATTCTATTTGGGGGGAGAATGGGCATAAATTTAGTGGATAGTGGAAGCATGTAGATGTAAAAAGTCATACATGTCGTGGGTAGTGAGTAGGTGATGAGTTTGAGACTTTACCTGCCCTGCATCTATCCGTCCCGTATATGTCGACCCACTAACTCCACCATATAAATTTTAGACTATTATTAATTCAGGTATAATTTCAAAGATTATTCTGCAATTCTTAAGATTTATAAGACATGACTTGTAATTTAAACAAATGTTAGAGTATATACATTTTTATAATTGAATGTCATCGTGTCTTCTATCTCAAATTGATGGGTATGGACAAGTATAGACTGATACGAGATGGTTGATGGATATATAATTAGATAGTGGGTATGGAGATGGATTTAAGAATGTACCTACGTGGGCGAGTATAGATTTAAAAATTTTACACATCATGGATGGTGAGTAAGTAGTGGATACGAAAATATTAGGTAGATATGGGGATGAGAGAAGAGGTATTTGCACCGTTCCCGCCTGTTTGCCATCCCTAAGAAGAACATATTAGGTTATATGTTTTAGTGACCATTCCAAGGATTTATTGATTTAGGATAATTGAGACGATGATAAGAGAGATGATTGATAGTAGAGACCTGACGATGGATGAGTGGCCGTTCGACAATGACGAAGGCGACTGGTGATGACCGACAACGACTGATATGAGGGTTAAAATAAGAGATTTTAAGGATCATTTTGATATTTTAAAAATATTTGGGGTTGTAAAATAATAATTTTATTTTTAAATAAAATTTTTAAAAAATGAGGACAATATGTGACAAAATTGAAAGTATGTTATTGTTTAAACACATAAAAGTATAACAAAAAAACTTTAGACATTTATTTTTAACGAAAAATCTTTTGACACCAAAAATTTATTTAAGATATAATTTAAACACTTATTTTGTATTTATCCTTCTGTTTATATCATTTTCAGCTTGGATAAATTTGCGAGACAATTCAAGGAGGTTGTTTTTTTATTAAAATATAATATAAAATTCAATACCTCAAACATGGCTGTATTTCATGGGAGAAGGGCAAGCTGAGTGATAAAATAAGTTCCTTGACCTGATTCTGATCATATTGTGAACAAGAACCATAATTTATTTGATCAATCAGATTAATTAAATTAAAAATCGATAATTTGCTAATATAAAATCAATTTATCCGATACAAAATAAAAAAATGTAATTTTTAGTTGATAAAATTTAATCCACTTCATTATTGTTATTTAATAAGTACTATTTTGTAAATTCAAAAAAAACTAAGGAGCAAATCTCAAAGAAAGGGTCGTCGTCTAGGCAGTGGTGGCCGCCTCTACCACCGCCCTCGTTGTTTTACGCTCCTCTACGACTGCTTCTCTCAAGATCTTCAAAGCCCAACATAGTTTTTTGTTCTTTGAACAAGGGATTGGTCGGCTTTGCCCTGGTGTTTTTGGGGATTAGGGTTCGTTGGCTTTCATCACCTATTTTATCACTCGACTGTTTGGGTCTCTCTTCTAGCTTGGTGAGATCGATTATTTCTCTACCTTCTGTGTTTTTATTCATGGTTCTAAGTGATTGCTGGCTCGTGCTTGAGCTTTGGTTTTCTTACGAACTAGTTTCAAAGTCTTGAGTTGTTGCCTGGGTTTCTAGTTAGCTTTTGGAGTCTGATTGAGATTGTTAATTCTAAATTCAAGTTGTTTGTACAAAATCCTTAATGAACTAGTCTATTGCTCATTTGTGAAATACAGTATGTGGAAAGTGTTGCTGGTCTTTCGTCGGAATATGTTCTTTGTTTGTGGATATGCTATCAAACTCTTTTCATTGGTAAGGTTTAGGACAGATAGTGGGTGGCTTTGGCGAGGCTCTGAGTGTGTAATTTTCATAGAAGAAGTGTCGAGTAGGCTCTAGGTTTGGTTCTGTTAATGACGTTGGTTCTGAAAGTAATGTGCTTAAGGTTTAGCGTCTCCAGAATTGTTTGAGTTTGGTGCGTGTCTGTCAGAGGTTGTGGAGGTTTATGTTTTTGGTCTTGAGGTTTTGTCGGGGTTTCAAGAGGAGCTGGAGTAGTTTTATATATAGTATTTTAGTGTAAGGATTTTAGTAGGTTGTTATTGTTAATCTGATTTGTTGTGGCTCAAGTTTTTTTGGTTGACAAGCTATTTTCTGGTGGATTACTTCCGTTCACCGTTTACTGTTTAGTGGGTGCAGTTGTATAGTAACATGTGCGTAGGTGGGTGGTGTTGTTCTTGTGCTTAGGTGATATGCCGTTTCGATTGTATGTTGTTATTGCAGCTGTCTTGTGTTTGCTTTTGCTAGTTTTATGTTCCTTGGTGTTGCTTTTTGATATTGTCCTCTGTCCACTGCTGGGTTTGTGTAATGCTTAGTGTGTTCATTGATGGCATCTGGCCGGTGGTGGAGCGACGAATATAATAGTAGTCGGTGATAAGTTGTTCCCTAGGTTGAAGGAGGGTTTTGCTGCAGATATTGGATTCGAGGTAAACTTTATTGAAGATAGATTCAATGAAACACTATTACAGAAAAGTGAAGTTAGTGCCATGAAAAGCTGGAATCCGCATGCAATATTTGTTGTAGAAATGGGGTGGCTGTCGGTAATAGTTTATTCGAAGTGCCCATAGTGTCGTATGATGAGTCGTCTATTGTTGTGGGAATGAGCGGCGTTTGATGTTAGTGGATATTCTTGTCGATAAATACATCTTTCCTCAAGAAGATTCAGTTTCTGAAAGTTCTGTTCTCGATGGGAAACAATTTTCTTCTATGCCAGTCGAGTTGGGCTAGCTAGTAAGCCTTGAGAAGCTTTTGTTCCCTGGATGTTTGTTGCTATCATGGTTTGAGATTCTTGGCAATTTCTGTAATTTGGGTATTGTTTCCTTTGTAAGTTTAGCAAGGAATGTCCATGTCTTCATGTTTGCTTTCGTTCTGGATCAGGTTGCTGTTGCTGTCTCGTTTTTATTGCTATGTTTCATTTCATTGGTTTTATTGTATATGGTTGGTTCCAGTTTTAGGCTTCTCTTCATTTCGTCGGTTTGTCTGTGTTGGTTTCATTTTATATTGGAGTGGGGATTGTGGTAGGGCGGGGGTATGGTTTGAATGTTGTTTAAGTTTTATGTGTATTAGTTCCTTACCACCTTAAGGTATACTCTTTTTCCTCTATTTAGGGTTAGGGTTTTTTTAATGAGGTTATTGAGGTGGTGTACTTTGTTTATCATTAATACAAAATACCCTATTTCAAAAAAAAATTTAATCCACTTCACATGTAATTTCTGGTTAATTTCATTCTTTTATGATCCTCTCATAGAAAAGTAAGCTTTTTCTTCTGCCACTTAAAACATCCGTCTAAAATGCAGAACCATTTGGTTGTAGCAGGTTCAGAACATCATCCACTCGAATCTTCCTCGTCGGATTTAGTTCTCATACTTCTGTAAACAACCTATAGTTTAGTGACCTAATTTAAAAAATTCATAATTTGGTTTTGAAAATAAAACCAATTTATAGTTTAGTGACTATACAAGTAGTTTACCTTAACAATAATAATACATTGTTTTTTGTCAACTGCATAAGACAAGCTGGTAGCTAATCCGAGGCAGCTTCCTCAACCTGATCCCATCACTAAAAAAAACTTAATATCAAAGTAATCATTTTTTTTCCTTTTCTAGTTCATCCGTAAGCATATCCAGATCCCAATCAAAACTCGACGATTTTACTCAAACAACACTATAACAACGAAATATTACCTGTCAGACACTCTTTCTGACAAAGCGCATATTATGAGGTGCGTCTTCGCAGGGTTTTGTCCGAGCTGGCACCACAGTGGAAAAGCACGGATCATGAAGCAAGCCTTCGTGGGGTTCTGTCTGAGCTGACACCACATAGCAAAGGCGAGGATCATGAAGTGTATTTCAACTATTGTTTTTGTAGATATAAGACTCTCAATCTTTCAAACTCTCAAAATGAGGTTTATTTCAACAATTGTTTAATATGAATGAGAAATTTGGGAAGATGAAACCGATATTGTCTTTGCATCAAATCATTCAGTTAGAATATCCTTCAAGAGAAACATCACTCTTGGGGAACTTATCACCAAGATTTCAATGAAGGTTCATGTTGGAATTACTAGAAAACTGTCCTCACTTCAGTACATATTTCCAAATACATTATTTTCGTTAACTTATACAGCGTTGAACTCTCCAACGATGACGATGGTGCTATGATGATTGATGCTCAGAATCAAAATTCAAATGTTGAAACACAAATGTATGCCACATTTGTTGAAGTGTCTACGATTCGTGGTATGTCATTATGCTCCTACTATGGGTTGACTCAACAAACAGATCAAGTTGACAACCCAACTCAAATAATGTGTAATGATTTTAACTTGTTAATGGGAAATCCACATCCTAGTATCATCCCATCAAGTTCAATGGGGAGACATTCATCAGCAACTTGTTACTGGTGAGCCATAAATATATATATTCAACATAAATACAGTATTCCATAAATTCGGTATCACAAAGGAACCCTCATCTCTACAAAAAGAACCTCTTCGTGAGCCAGGTGCAGATGGTGATGATACTGGACTATTCGTTGAGCCAGAATCACTGCATTTCAACATAGACTCTGTTGATGATGATGTAGATGATGTTCCCAAAAATACAATACACACTGAACCTCCAGCACACATGTATGAACCTGACTATGGTGGATATCAATATAGACACATGACAACTAACTTGACTAAGGCTATCAATTCAACCTAAAAGGGGTGCGACACCATTTACCAGTAACAACTTTGGTTAAAGCGGTTTATTTTCGTTTAGGAGTTCTTTTTGCAAAGCTCGGGGGACAAGCTCTAACTTGGATGCAAAACGACCATACTTATCACCTAAGATTAGTTGGAGATCTAAAAAAAGAATTGTTGCATCAAATGTAATGTATGTAACAAGCTTTTCTCGAACACATAAATTATTTTGTGTCACAGAAATGTCACGATCACTTCAAGAGATTGAAGCTAACTTGTTCAGAGTTAATCTACAAGACAAGTGATGTGACTGTGAGTTTTTTCAAGCACTGAAGTATCCATGCTTCCATGTCATAGCAACTTGCTCTTATACATGTCAAGACTATAATCGTTTTGTGATTCCTGTATACCGACTTTCAGAAGTATTTAAGCTATATGAATTTGAGTTCCCCCCAAAGGTAATGAGAAAAACCCATATGACGTTCAGAATTGGCTTCCAATTATACCAGATCCGTCTTTATTAAGGGAGACAGGTCGTCCAAAGTCCACTTGAATTCATTGTGATATGAATACTCGAGAGACGTCCAAAGAAAACAAAAGATGCGGGCATTGTAGAAACCTAAACCATAATAGGAAAAAATGTTTCATCTCTTTTATCATCACGTAATCGTTGATGTTGTGACAATGTAATTGTTGTTTATGAAACCTCAGTTTGTGTTATTTCATTTTCGTTTACTTTTAATTAATGTGCTACTCAAGTGATGAGCTACTTAAGTAGAAATTACATAAAAACATTACAAACTAAATAATAAAAATAAATAGAAACATTTAATACAAACGTTACAATTCAAACAATTAATTAATAAAAACATTAAGAAACAAAATAAATAAAATGTTCATAATTAAATAATAAAAACATTAAGAAACAAAATAAATAAAAAGCCTATAATTAAATAAAAACATTAAGAAACAAATAAATAAAAAAGCAATAGTTAAATAAAAACATTAAGAAACAAAATAAAAAAAGTTCATAATTAAATAAAAACATTAAGAAACAAAATAAATAAAAACAAGTCTATCGATGTTTGCGTCTTGAATGTGTTTCACAAGGTGATGATTGTCTATTTCGATGAGGATTTCTTCGTATAAATTGCTCTTTCTCCTCTCTCTAATCATCATCATCAGTAGCAACATCAACTACATTTTGTTGATGAAGAACGGATGACGATGTAACTCCTCCATGAATAAAATTAAAAAACATAAATTAAACCCCAACCAGATCACAACTCGTACATCTCGAATTTATCTTTGATTGCTCCAAATTTAAATTAATTTTTTTGAACAAAATTAAACACTTATAAAAAATTTAATAATTATAATGTAATTTTTAAAAATTGATAACCAAAAGGAAAATATCTTAGAAATTCAATGAAGTGGACTACTTTACGCTTTATTTTTATTTGTTATCTTCATTAAGTTCGGTTGTTGTCGTTTTTAGTAATAAGTCAACTTTACTGCTGTAACTTTTTAATATTCTCCTTTCAATCTACTATTTTTGGTAATACCAATGTTTTTAAAATCGGATTGAACCTTAAATCGGTAAAAGTACTGGTTCACTAGTTCAACCTTAGTTAAATCACGATTGAACCGGTTTATATAAAATAATATATATTTTTAAAATTTTACATAATATTCAAAGCAATATTAATATATATATATATAACACTCTTTTTAAGTTCACAATATTAAAAGGTATAAAAATATCACAAGTCATAACATATATAAGTTAAATATCATAATATCAAGTGAAACAAAATGATTCAAATCAAATATAACATAATATTTAATGTCATTACCTAATGAAATTCATCAAAAACTAAATAAAAAAGTACATAATTAATACAAGTATCAATCATCATAATATTCATTGAAATTGATTCCCTCAAATTCCAAAATTTTAAGAAAAACTTCTTCATTAGTTGAACTACCATCGCCATCACTACTTTGAACTTGAAACTCCATAACATCACTTTGAACTTGAAAGTCCACAACATCAAGATCTTCATCACCTACCAATATAATAAATAAATACAAAATTAAATTTAAATTCTTAAACAATACTTAACAATTAAAAGTAAAAGTGTAAAACATATTAAATATTAAATATAATTATATAACTAAAATAAACTAGCAATGATTAACCTTCATTGTTTTTTTATAATAAATTTATAACTAAAATAAATTTTGGACTGAAAAAAATTATAACAAACGAAGTCGTTTGATTTAATTCTTTTATAAAAAAACCAGAACCACTGATTCACACCGATTTTGTCGGTTCACAACAGGTTCTACTGGTTTCTTTAGCGGTTTATTGCAAAACTAGTTTTGGAGGCTGATTGGATTGGACAGACAATCGATTCCCGGTTCAACCGGTCGAACTGACCGGATTCAACCGATCCGGTCTGGTTTTGATAACATTGGGTAATACTGTTTTAACGATTATTTTAGATAACAGATCGGATCGAGCTTGAATTGAAGACGAACAATAAGCTTCAGTTCCCTTCAACATTCTTCCTTACTGTTTGCACTCCTGAAACTGCAGATTTCAGCTTGTAAATTAACACAGGAAGCTCAGAAAATGGTTGGGTTAGGATCCATTTCGACACCAATGTGCATCACTTCACCGTTACCTTGTAAACCCAGAAGCAATTTCCCAGGAAAACTCTCAAACCCACTTCTTGCAATTCACAATTTTCATTCTTTGTTTCTGTCATCTCATTTCTCCCCTCAGAAGAACAAAGTAGTTGAAACCCATTTCACTTTGAAAGCTTCTGCTTCAGGTAATTTCTCAAAATCCGTTTTCTACCCCCCTCCGTTAATTACAGCCTCATGTTGATAATTGGTGTCTACTTCATCATTTCTATATTGCCACATGCATGTT
Organism: Hibiscus syriacus; assembly: GCF_006381635.1. Lineage (NCBI taxonomy): Eukaryota > Viridiplantae > Streptophyta > Magnoliopsida > Malvales > Malvaceae > Hibiscus > Hibiscus syriacus. The sequence continues at coordinate 755,438 of NW_024062759.1, read as the reverse complement.
GGATAATTGCTGCCACGTTTTAAACTTCAACAATTTCCAATAATTGAAAATCAAGTTTGATTTTTAACAAAATGAAAATATTAAGAGTGCAATGTGATATTAGCAAAAATGAAACTGTATAACCAGTCTAAGCACAACAAAAGCCTTAGCAGCTGAGATAAAAATGCGACATGTTTTTCTAAATATCAATACGTAGAATTAAACAAAAGTTAGCCTAATGGACAAAACAAATTGAAATCCAAATAGCCACGCCAACCAGATAAGGGGCAGAGCTTCAATTGGACAATAACAGGCAGACCAAAGAAAAAAGGACTGTTAAATTAATTTTAGAACACATAAGGAACCTTACTAAATCTAAACACTTCAATCGGACACACTCAAAAGCCTTCAAAAAGATATAATTTTAGAACACAGTGAACATCGAGCCACAATTTTCTTAATTTTATAACCGAAAACACCTCCGTTTAGTTAATTGAATCAAAACAAATCAATAGGTTTGTTGTATTTCCGAATATTGTAGATTAAAAATAATCTCAATTATTGTTTTATTCCGTCTATGAATCCATCTCTAACTCTAACTCTAAAATTGCGAATAATGTCAACATGGGCACATGGCAGCGAAATATACTTGCAGTTTTGACATTAAAAATCTATTGGGTTCGATTTATTCTGCTGGCCGGTCTGGTCCGTTCCAATCCAATTTGGAAGAAGCCGATTAGATGCCACAAGAGGCATGCTACAGGCGTTGATGTCATGACAAGATGGATCTTCATAGGTACCTTAGGACACTCAAAAGAGGCGGTGATTCGGGTTCTTTCATCAACATTAAATTGTCTCAATGCAAAAAAGTATTTTTTTATGCACTTCTATACCCTGCGAGTCATGAACAAGTTAACTCTTCTCAGAACATTGCGTGTAAGATTCATCTACTATACCATAGAAGTATAAGTCCAAATATGCATATTATAGAATCGAGTGATGCCAGAAAATTTCTAGTTTTCTTTTGTATGAAGAAAAAAGAAAAGAAAACAATGAATTCATTTGGTTTTACCCTCACTTCTAAATTCAGTAAAATTTCTGCAGGTTTTTAGTTTTGTTTATGTATTAAGGTATTAAATTTCAATATAAGATTCAGTTGTATATACTAATATGAAGTTAAGTAATCATGAAAAATGGTTACTTCTTTATTGAACTATGACAATTTTCTGAATAAATTGAACGACTCTGGTCAACTGATACAATCAGTACACCTGCAAAATCAATTATGAAGTTGTCAATCATCGTCTTTATAATGATTATGAATTCATTAAAAACACCAAATACCTCAAACATGTACATCAGATATTTAAATCATATTAATTATGCATGATATTTGTCACACTGATTTTGCATGATATTTACTCATGATGGTTTTGCATGTACGACTCAATTACTCTCTATATATACCCTCAACACGATATACAACTCACACCATTTAACAATATTCTTCTAATTAATCAAAAACTATTTAAAGTTAATTATTATGGCATACAACACGAATGAGAGCAGTTCAAGGAAGGATTATGATGGCCTTTGTCACATTTGTGGGAATAAGCTTCGCAATTCGAAGTGCTTGCGTAATCACTTGAAGAAACACGAGAAAGAAATGTCACTAAAATTCTAATGTAGCCTTTGTGATCGTCGTTTCCCAACAAAAGAAGAAAGGGATGAGCTTCGTAATAAGGGTCACTAATTAAGATGTTTCACCTAGTTATGTGCTCTTTTCCTCTATATAAGTTTAGAGAGGTTTTCAACGAATGACATACTTATTAGGTTTAAGTATTATTAATAAACTACTTTGCTGAGAAAAAAATTAAAATGGTGATTGCTGTTTTTGTTATCTTCTTCTTTAGATTCATATGAGTGTTGTTGGGTTCTATTTTATAGGTCATATTGTTGTTTTTATGTCCTCAATCAATGAAATGTGTTTGTTTGAAATGTTTTCTCGGTTTGTTTTCCACTAAGTATAAGTTTTCATGTTTGATGAAATTAGTTGTCATCTTTGTACCAAGTCTAAAACTTAACGTTTTCTTCAATAGAAAAAATGAAAATCAAACGGAAAATGAGACAGGAATTCCCAACATTTGACATTAGATCGAAGTACAAAGAAACCGAGCTCATAGACACTATTAAGAACCGTTAAAAGTGGAATGGATATTACTAAATGTGAGAAAGGGAAGGAAAGAATAGCTTGAAACAATGCAAGGGAGATGTCGAAGATAGGGATGTTACGGTGTCTAAATCGTATGCATGAATATAATTCAATGAGTTTGCGTAGTTTATATTTTAACACTTTTACAGTTTTACTCCACGGGATTTCCTTAAGCCTAACCCTATTGGGCTAAAAAATTAAAAGCGAGTAAAATCTGACTCGATTAAAAAAATTAAATTTTTTCATTTGGTTCAACTTTAAAAATTTTACTAGACTTGAATCGATTCTTAATTTCTTCAACATGAATCGATTTGGGAAAAAATTCAAGTAAAATTTGAGTTATAAAATAGGACTTGAATAACTTGAATTTTTTTAGTAATTAGCTGTTGATTTTCAAATTCGGGTTGATCCCCTCAACTCCGCATGATATATACATATCACATAAGAAATGAATATGAAGAAATATATTTATATATAGTATATGCTTATAGAAATCAGTTTAAATTAGAATCAATTACTATCGTAACATTATAAATATCTATAATTAAATTTAAACAGAAACTAGAATACTCGGCTCGATTAAAATTTCATAAACTCGAAATCTTGTAACTTGACTCGACCAATCAAATACTCACCCTTATTTTTAACAACTTCCTGCTAATGTTTGGCCTGATATGCTGGGAATCTACTAATAATTCAACCTAGTTATTTTCTTTACTTCTCAAGCTTTACTTGCTTGTCGTTTCTCTTTCATTCAAGTCGGTGTTCTGTTTACTGTGCCCTCCTGGTTCTCTGTCTGATTAGGTCCCTTTGCTCTTGAAAAATGAAATGAACAACAAAGTGGGACAACCAGTCTCTTGAAACTCAGTTGACACTGCAAGGTATTTTGTAACATCCCAAATATAGAGCTAGTGGCTAAAATGCAAATTTTGAAAACTTTTTGCTCAATTTCAAAATAAGTTAAAAATTCAGGGATTTAATTAGAAATTATGTGAGTATGATTTATTAGTAAAGATGAAAAAAAAGAATGGTAAAATGGTCATTTGGCAAGAAAGATTTTTATCTTTCATTTGTGGGCTATAAAACACGTAGGGATTAGGAGGAAAAAGGAAAAGAAAAGTATGGAGAATGGATGGAGCTCGCTTCTTCTTCCAGTGTCACCATGAATAAGGTAAGTTGGTCTTAAGTTAAGATTTCCTTTCATTTTTAAGTTGGTTTTGATTCTAGAGATGATAGAAAAGCTTAATGGAGGCTTTAGATTACTTAAAACTTATAGAAGGATAAGTTATATAAGATTGAATATAAATAGTTTCTAAGTGAATTGTTGAAAATGAGGTAGTTAATGGATTTTGAAGTCATATTTGGCTTGTCAAAGGTATAATCAAGAAGTTTGAAGTGATAGAAATAAATTTGGAACATGTTGATTTATTAGATTGATTATTGAATTCAAGTATGTATGTGGGATATTGGATATTAGGATGAGTTAAAGTGATCTAAGTTGATTAGAATAAGTGTAGTTAAGCTTAAAGGACTTAAAGGAGGTTCTAGTATAATATATAAGTAAGTTTAGGTTAATTTTCGAGCTAAAAAGATGAATTCTAGGCATGGGGTATCGGTATTGTTCATCCAGTACCGATACTTCCAATAGAAAAGGGTCAAAAATTTGAGTTAGGTATCGATACCATATGAATAAGTATCGATACCATAAGGCAGAAATTTATAAATTTTTCATGGATACCATAAGATCAGTATCAGTACCAGTTTTGAAATAAGGATTTCGAATGCAAAATGGGTATCGATACCCATGCTTGGTATCAATACTACAACTAGGGAAGTATCGATACCCTACAGGGTGTACTGATACTACTCCAAGTAGAAAAGGGAATTAAGCCTTTTTTTTGGTTTAAGAATTAAGGATCTAATTATAATAATTGAAATGCTCATATGTATATTATATGTATGATTGTGTAGATATCGATCGAGAGCAAAGTCCGGACAAGTCATCAAGTATTAGTTATGGAGAAAAAGATAAGAGATCGGTATTGACTAGTGAGACCAGCTGAGTGCATATTAGATAATATATAATGTTTAATGGAAATAAGACTTGCTACAAGTCTATTTCCTATAGTAGAATGCATGAATTCATTAATATGAGCATATGTTTGACATGATAAATATGTGTTATTGGTTAATTGCATATGTTATATGATATACGTGAGTACATGTTAGTGTAATTATGAATGAGAGTATATGATATATGTGATGACATAATGTTGAAAACATTTTGATGTTTCGATATAAAAAATTAAGTTAAATGAATTTTAAGATTTTACAAATGATTTTCTAAAAGTATATTCGATTTAATTAATCGAATATCAAATTATTACTCCAAGTATTTTAAGATCAATTTCAAACCTTACTAAATGTGTAAAATTGTTTTTTATACTTAATATATTTTTGAAACAATTTTCACAAAGTATTTTGAACCAAAATCAAGCCTAAAATCAATTTTTCAGAGTGATGCACCGATGCACCAATTCATGCATCGATGCACCATGAATTAAATTGAAAATCGAATGCATTTCATGCATTGATGCACATACCATGCACTGATGCACCGAGGATGTTATGAAAACATCGAATGCATTTGATGCATCGATGCACCAGTCATGCATCGATGTACTATGGCTATTTTGAAACATCGAATGCACTTGATGCATCGATGCACTCTTTGTGCACCGATGCACTAAGGGTACAACGGTCAAAATATTTGAATTTTACACTGATGCACCGATGCACCATGGGTATGCATCGATGCACTGACGCTCCCAACTGCTTTAATTAATTATTTTCACACTTAAACAACTCTATTGACTCTACTAATCATCCCCAACGTTCAGAAGTTATTCAAGGTGTATTTAAACAAGCATAGAAGCCATTGATCAATAACAAGAAACATCAAACAACTAGAATCAAGAGAGAATCAAAGAGAAAACATCAAACCTCAAGTTTGAGCATTTCAAGCCTATTTTTCATTCAATATTCATTTTGCTTTCAAGAACACTTATTGTGCTCAATTGTATTTATTCTTGAGTGTTCTTCCTTTGTTCTAGAATTGTGCAAACATGTTTGCCTTGTGAGGTTTTTCTTGTGAGTTTGCAAATTTGTAATCTTCTCTTTGAGAAAAGAGTGTTCTCAAGAATTGAGGTATATTTTTTAGGGAGTTGTAAGGTTATCTCTTTGGCCTCAAAAGAAAGAACAAATTAGTGAATTTGTTGGAAAATCCTTAGTGTGGATAACTAAGGTAGTGGACGTAGACTTTGGTTGATAAAGTCGAACCACTCTAAATCGTTGTGCAATTACTTTCAATTTTCTGCAAAAACTTCCACAAAATTTTAATTGCCAATTCACTCCCCTCTTGGTCAATTCCATCAATTGATTAACTCAACAATTGGCATCAGAGCCTAACTCATTTAAAGGTTTAATCACCTCTTGAGTCAATTCGGGAAGAGTTACATCGATAATCAAAGTCATCAATGGCCTCTACTTCAAACTTCGACTCAGGTCTCGATTCGATGCCCGTCAACAAGCCTCCTTTCTTCAATGGGGCTAACTATGCCTATTGGAAAAATAGAATGATGTACTTCATTCAAGCAAGTGACATGGGAGCATGGAATGTCGTAGAAGAAGGTTACTTCAAGCCTCTCACTCATCCAAGATTATAGAGTGAATGAGAGACAAAAATGTTCTAGCTCAACTCCAAAGCCATCCATATTATATTTTGTGCTCTTGGACCAGATGAATACGGAAGAGTTTCATCTTGTACAACCACCAAAGAAATATGGGACAAACTTCAAGTAACTCATGATGGTACCGATGAGGTAAAGAAATCTAAAATTAGTATTCTAACGCATAACTATGAAAATTTCATGATGAAACCAAATGAAGATATCAAAGCTATGACGGATAGATTCTCAACGATTGTCAATGGTCTCAAATTATATGGAGAGATCATTTCAAATGAAAAGATTGTGAGGAAGTTAGTTTACTCCCTTCCAAAATCATGGCAATCAAAGAAGACGACAATCATCGAGTCTAAGGATCTAACGTCCTTAACTCTTGAAGAGCTAATCGGTTCACTCCTCACTCATGAAATGATGATTGAAGATGAGGTGGACCTCGATAAGATTGAAGAGACACCAAAGGAGAATGAGAAGAAGAAAAACATTGGAGTTGCACTCAAATCCACAAAAGATGGGAGTGATTCGGATGAAGATGACGATGACGAGGATATGGAATTGTTTGCCAAATGGTTTAGAAAAATGATGAGACCTTACCGAGGAAGAAAATTCAAACGAAATGAAGGCCTCAAAAATGAACCAAAAGAGAAGGACCCAATCATTTGCTATGAATGCAAAAAGCGGGGGCATGTCAAATATGATTTCCCACAATTAAAGAGAAATCAAAAATTAAACACAAGGCCCATGTGGCTACTTGGAGCGATGAAGAAGGTGCCGATGAAGAGGAACAAGAAGTAGTAAACTTGTGCTTGATGGCATTCGGGGAAGATTCTAAGGAAAATGAGCATTTTTACAAGGCAGGGGAAACAAATCCAAATTCATGGTACCTTGATAGATGGATGCTCAATACATATGACCGGAGACAAAAGCCGGTTCATTGAGCTTAACGCCAAAAATGGAGGAGAAGTGACTTTTGGTGATGATTCAAAAGGTCACATTGAAGGTATTGGTACTATTGTAATACATCTTCCATACAAATTAAGAATGTTTTATATGTGAATGGATTAAAGCATAATCTATTGAGTATTAGTCAATTTTGTGATAAGAGATTCAATGTCATGTTTGATATTAATGGTTGTAAAGTCATTGACATTGCATCTAATCGGATTATGCTTGTTGGTCATAGAATAGGAAACATATACATGGTTCATTTAGATTCTATTGATATGACTAATTTGTGCCTAGTTGCTAAGGATGAACATGATAGTTGGTTATGGCATAGGAGACTAGGACATGCTAGTATGAGTGTTTTGCAACGGCTAATTCAAGGTGATTTAGTTCGAGGGTTGCCTAAGCTTAAATTTGATAATGATAAAATCTGTGATGCTTGTGCTAAAGGAAAACAAAAGCGAGTTTCTTTTAAATCCATTAATGACGTATCAACTAGTAGAGTATTACAATTGGTCCATATAGATCTTTTTGGGCCAACTAGGACTACTAGTTTGGGTGGAAAACAATATGCATTTGTCTTGGTAGATGACTATTCTAGATATACTTGGGTTCTATTTTTAAGCACTAAAGATGAAGCATTAGAACATTTCATCACATTTTCAAAAATAATCCAAAATGAAAAAGGTTACTCTATAACTAGTGTTAGGAGTGATCATGGCACTGAATTTGAAAATCTTGGATTTATTGAGTTTTGTAATTCTAATGGTATTAGCCATAATTTTTCAGCACCTAGAACCCCTCAACAAAATGGAGTTGTTGAGAGGAAAAATCGAACTTTAGAAGAAATGGCTAAAACCATGCTTTGTGAAAATAATTTGCCAAAATATTTTTGGGCGGAAGCCAAAAATACCTCTTGCTATGTTGTAAATCGAGTAATAATTAGGCCAATTTTAAAGAAAACTCCATATGAAATTTTTAAAAATAAAAAGCCTAACATTAGCTATTTTCATCCTTTTGGATGTAAATGTTTTGTTTTAAACAACGGTAAAGAAAACCTTGGCAAATTTGATGCTAAAAGTGATGAAGGAATTTTTCTAGGTTATTCCTTAAATTCTAAAGCTTATCGAGTATTTAATAAAAGAACTTTAGTTGTAGAAGAGTCTATACATGTTGTTTTCGATGATAATCCCCTTCCAAGAAAGGATTCTTGTGTGAATGATGATGTAGGTATTATAAATACAAATGAAGTTAGACATAATGTTGAAGAACCATCATCAAAGGAAGAAACAAAAGATGAGGTAACTCATGATCCTCTTGAGAATCCAACCATTGAAGAAAGGGAAGTATCTTATCCAAGAGAGTACAACTATGTCAAGGATGATGAGATTATAGGTGATCCATCCAAAGGGGTAACAACTCGATCTTCTCTTAGAAATATTTGTAATTATGTTGCATTTATTTCATGCATAGAGCCTAAGAATATTAAATAAGTATTAAAAGATGAACATTGGATTATGGCTATGCAAGAAGAATTAAATCAATTTGAGAGAAGTAAAGTATGAACATTAGTTGAAAGGCCTAGTAATAAATCTACTGTAGGTACTAGATGGGTATTTAGGAATAAGCTTGATGAGAGTGGTAATATAGTGAGAAACAAGGCTAGACTTGTTGCTCAAGGGTATACTCAAGAAGAGGACATAGACTATGATGAAACATACGCTCCCGTAGCTAGGATGGAAGCAATTAGAATGTTATTAGTATTTGCATGTTTTCATGAATTTAAATTATATCAAATGGATGTTAAAAGTGCATTTTTAAATGGATTTATAAAATAAGAAGTGTATGTGGAACAACCTCCAGGTTTTGAAGATTCAAAATTTCCAGATCATGTTCTTAAATTGACAATGCGCTTTATGGTTTAAAACAAGCTCCTAGAGCTTGGTATGAAAGATTGTCAAACTTTTTAATTGAAAAAGGTTTTTCAAAAGGGAAGGTTGACACTAAATTGTTTTTAAAGCATAAAGGTAAAGATTTATTAGTAGTTCAAATTTATGTTGATGATATAATATTTGGTTCTACTAATGATGTTCTTTGCCAAGAATTTTCTAAGCTAATGCAAAGTGAATTCGAAATGAGCATGATGGGGGAGCTCTCATTTTTCTTGGGACTCCAAATCAAGCAAGGAAAAGATGGCATCTTCATCAATCAAGCTAAGTATGTCAAAGATATGCTCAAGAAGTTTGGACTGGAAAATGGGAAACCTCATGACACTCCAATGAGCTCTTCTACAAAGCTTGACTTGGATGAAGGAGGTAAATGTGTGGATGTTAAATTATATAGGTCAATGATTGGTTCTTTGCTCTATCTAACTGCAAGTAGACCAGACATTATGTTTAGTGTTTGCTTATGTGCTAGATTTCAATCATGTCCTAAGGAATCACATTTACTAGCTGTTAAGAGAATCTTTAGATACCTTAAGGACACTCCTAGTTTAGGACTTTGGTATCCTAGAGACTCTAGCTTTAGCTTGCATGCTTTTTCTGATGCAGATTATGGAGGATGCAAATTAGATAGGAAAATCACCTCCAGTACTTGCCAACTCCTTGGAAATATGTTGATTTCTTGGTTTTCAAAGAAACAAAATTGTGTTGCATTATCTACCACTGAAGCGGAATACATTTTAGCCGGTAGTTGTTGTGCACAAGTTTTATGGATGAAATAATAACTTTTTGATTATGGAATTGAAGTAGGTACTAATCCTATCAAGTGTTGCAATATTAGTGCTATTTGTCTCACTAAAAATCCCATCCAACACTCTAGAACTAAGCACATTGAAATAAGACATCACTTCATTAGAGACCATGTCACTAAGGAGGATGTAGTTCTAGAATTTGTTGATACTTTGCACCAATTAGCGGATATCTTTACAAAACCTTTAGACAAAGAAATATTTTGGACACTTAGGAAAGAATTAGGTTTGACCAACCTATCTTCACTTAGTGTTTAAAATAATTTTAGCACTTTTAAGACTAAATGAAAATGCTTAGAATAATAATTTTTGATTGCATTCATTGCTATTAGTTAGGGGGAGTTTATGATTCTTAATGAAAATTAACTTTATGTTCAAATATAGTTTAAAGATTAATTTGATTGTTTGAACATGATTAATTTTCAATATATGAGTTGCCAATACCACTAGAGCTAATTAATTTAGCATTTTGAGTTTTTAAACCAGATTTTTGGATATTTTTGTTCTTCATGCACCGATGCACTTAACAATGCATCGATGCATCCCTTTGAATATGCATCGATTCATCATGTTGATGAACCGATGCACGCTTTGAATGTGCATCGATGCACGGGGTCATGCATCGATGCATCAGTTGGGTTTTGGGTTAAAATGCCTCATTTTCTTCATTTTCTCAAAACCTAAAATCTATTATCTCCAAGCCGTTCGTCCCTCTCACTCTAAAATCTACATTCTTGCTCAAAATCAATGTTTTTTCTTCGAAATCTTCAAACTTTTCAACTTGCAAACATGCTTCAATCATTAAATCATGCAAAACAACTCCTCATCCCTCTCAATCCGAATTTTCAAGGTATATTTTCTAAAAACCTCTATTTTACAAATTTTTGATTTTAGAACTAGTTTTAATTAGTTCTAGAATGTACATTATATTGGGCATTGATTGATTCAATTTCATCAAAAATAAACAACTTTTCAAGATTCTTCTTTGAATTTCGAAATTTTAAAAAAAATCATGACTTCGAAAATTAGTAATATTTCTGACTTAATTGTTTTGTTTTCATGAAACTATATTATGATTATCAAATATTATTTTTAAATAGTTTTCAAAACATGCCCATTAGGATATGGTTTAGAGAACCTTGAATTATTGAGGACTCATTTGAGTTTTGGGATTGATTGTGCATACATGTGTTTCAAATTGCAAGTGATATTCCTTATTCCGATTTCCTTTAATCATGTCTAATCCTAAACACCCTAGAACTTCGTCTTGTCGTTCTCGTTCAAACCAACCTCCTAATCTCGTTCAAACCAACCTCCTAATCTCGTTCCTCCTCCACCTTCATCTTTATTAGGATCTTGTTTTAGCATGCCTGAGCGTCGTAGAGATGAATTGTACTCTAGGTACAGAAATTCTTTCCAAACTTATAGAATTCGCGAAGAGCTTATTCCTTCGCTTCAAACCATGGTTGACATTGACTTCGAATACCTTCCGACTCTTAAAGCTTGGAAGTTTGATAAGTTATTTCAGCTTAAACCTATCGTCTATCAACAATTGGTTCGCATTTTCTATTCTAATGCGGTGTGTATTCAAAATGAAACTCAATGTGGAACTATAGCTATTAGATCCTATCTTTTAGGCCAATATATTAATATTGACCCCGAGACTATAGCTTTCCGATTTAGGTTAGATGATAGTGGTGTATATAATGAGAATGAAAATGTGGAATATCCCTATGTTCCAAACTCCAGTGTTAGTACTCTACGATCCCATCATGATCGTTTTCTCCATTTGATGGTCTTCTAGTGGTTTAGACCATCCGGAGGTAGGTACTCCACACTTCGTGCTAGGGATTTATGGTGGATGTATTTTATTAAAAATAAAATCAAAATAAATCTACCCCACATTATATTTAGTCAACTAGTGGACATCGTAAACATTGTTCCTTCAAAACATGTTGAAACATTGAGTTATGGATGTCTTCTTAATAATCTCTTTATCAAACTTGGTCTAGAAATCTCTCTCGACAATCCTATCCCACTCCAAAATCAAATCAATCTCACATCCTTGAAGAAAGCGGATTGGAAACAAGACGAGGTAACCGGTCAATGGGTTTTTAGACCTGGAAAACAAGAGCTAGTTCATCACGAACTGCTCCTAGCTCCTCTCGTGCTCCTCCTCCTCCGGCTCCGGCTGATGACGATGATCCTAAATTTCAACAACTTATGCAAGACATCGATGATCACGTACCTGATGACGAGCCTGCACCGAAACCAGCTCCACAAGAAGATCAAATGCCTCCATATTTTCGTTCATTTTTGGAGACATTTGATTTACGGTATGCGTCCATGGATTCGCGCTTCACATTCAATGAGTCCCAGCTCTCTACCTTGTGAGCTCGACAACAAGATATGAATGATCGTTTGGATGCACTCTCGCTTGAGATGAGAACTCTTTACCCTCCTCCTCCTCCCGATCCTTCAATGGATGAATAAACTTATCTTGCTTTGATTGTTTTTGGGTTGAACTTGAATTTAAATTATTAAAACATTTTGGATTGTCTTTCTTTGATTGTTGGATGACTGTTTGATGGATATTTGAAATTTTATTTCATATATATTTTGGTTTGTTGCAATATATTCATCATTTACTTTTTAGTTGAAATATGACCAATTTACCATTTCACATTTTATTATGAATATTGATTATGAAACTAATGGCCAATCTCTCTTTTGATTGTGATCTTAGCAGCTTAAGATATATATATATATATATATATATATATATATATATATATATATTTAATCAATTGGCTATGTTTTTCAAAACCTTGTTTAAATCGATTTTAAGTCTTTTTGATTTAACAAAAAGGGAGAGAAGTGTTAAGTGTTAAAAGTTTTAAAGGGGAGAAGTGTTATAGTAAGGGGAGTAATTTGGAGTAATTTTCAAAATTGATTTCAAAACTTATTTTCAAAGAAAATCTTAAAATTACTCAAGAGTTTTGTTATATCAAAAAGGGGGAGATTGTTGAAAACATTTTGATGTTTCGATATAACAAATTAAGTTAAATGAATTTTAAGATTTTACAAATTATTTTCTAAAAGTATATTCGATTTAATTACTCGAATATCAAATTATTAATCCAAGTCTTTTAAGATCATTTTCAAACCTTACTAAATGTGTAAAATTGTGTTTTATACTTAATATATTTTTGAAACAATTTTCACAAAGTATTTTGAACCAAAATCAAGTCTAAAATCAATTTTTCAGAGTGATGCACTGATGCACCAATTCATGCATCGATGCACCATGAATTAAATTGAACATCGAATGCATTTCATGCATTGATGCACATACCATGCACCGATGCACCGAGGATGTTATGAAAACATCGAATGCATTTGATGCATCGATGCACCAGTCATGCATCGATGCACTCTGGCTATTTTGAAACATCGAATGCACTTGATGCATCGATGCACTCTTAGTGCACCGATGCACTAAGGGTCCAACGGTCAAAATATTTGAATTTTACACTGATGCACCGATGCACCATGGGTATGCATCGATGCACTGACGCTCTCAACTGCTTTATTAATTGTTTTCACACTTAAACTGCTCTATTAACTCCACTAATCATTCCCAACATTCAGAAGTGATTCAAGGTGTATTTAAACAAGCTTAGAAGCCATTGATCAATAACAAGAAACATCAAGCAACTAGAATCAAGAGAGAACCAAAGAGAAAGCATCAAACCTCAAGTTTGAGCATTTCAAGCTTATTTTTCATTCAATATTCATTTTTCTTTCAAGAACACTTTTTGTGCTCAATTGTATTTATTCTTGAGTGTTCTTCCTTTGTTCTAGAATTGTGCAAACATATTTTCCTTGTGAGGTTTTTATTGTGAGTTTGCAAATTTGTAATCTTCTCTTTGAGAAAAGAGTGATCTCAAGAATTGAGGTATATTCTTGAGGGAGTTGTAAGGTTATCTCTTTGGCCTCAAAAGAAAGAACAAATTAGTGAATTTGTTGGAAAATCCTTAGTGTGGATAGCTAAGGTAGTGGACGTAGACTTTGGTTGATAAAGTCGAACCACTCTAAATCGTTGTGTAATTACTTTCAATTTTCTGCAAAAGCTTCCACAAAATTTTAATTGCCAATTCAGCCCCCTCTTGGCCGATTACGTCAATCGATTAACTCAACACATAATAATCTATTATAAGATATATGATATGAACATAAGAGATCATATGCACATGAGATATGTGATTATGAATGAAATGATATGAGCTACATGAAAGTAAGTAATGTGCTTACATGATCACAAGATATGAGACATGACATAAGATATATGAGAGAAAGTATATGTGATAAACTATGTGATATGTGAAAGTGAACCATAGGTGTCAAAATGAATTCCTTATTCTCAATTGATAAATGAAGAAAATGCGTAGTAAAGAGAAGTAAGGGTCAATTCCACAGGGTCTTGGAAAATTATAAATTTCTATTCTATTCCACATGGTCACTAATTAAGATGTTTCACCTAGTTATGTGCTCTTTTCCTCTATATAGGTTTAGAGAGGTTTTTAACGAATGACATACTTATTAGGTTTAAGTATTATTAATAAACTACTCTGCTGAGAAAAAAAATTAAAATGGTGTTTGTTGTTTTTGTTATCTTCTTATGTAGATTCATAGGAGTGTTGTTGGGTTCTATTTTATAGGTGGTCATATTGTTGTTTTTATGTCCTCAATCAATGAAATGTGTTTGTTTGAAATGTTTTCTCAGTTTGTTTTCCGCTAAGTATAAATTTTCATGTTTGATGAAATTAGTTGTCATCTTTGTACCATTTCAAAAACATAACGTTTTCTTCAATAGAAAAAATGAAAATCAAACGGAAAATGCAACATGAATTCCCAACATTTGACATTAGATCGAAGTACAAAGAAACCGAGCTCATAGACACTATTAAGAACCGTTAAAAGTGGAATGGATATTACTAAATGTGAGAAAGAGAAGGAAAGAATAGCTTGAAACAATGCAAGGGAGATGTCGAAGAAATGGATGTTACGGTGTCTAAATCGTATGCATGAATATAATTCAATGAGTTTGCGTAGTTTATGTTTGAACTCTTTTACAGTTTTACTCCACGGAATTTCCTTAAGCCTAACCCTATTGGGCTAAAAAATTAAAGGCTAGTAAAATATGACTTGATTAAAAAATTAAAATTTTTGATTCGATTCAACTTAAAAAAGTTTACTAGACTTGACTCGATTCTTAATTTCTTAAACATGAATCGATTTGGAAAAAATTCAAATAAAATTTGAGTTATAAAATAGGACTTGAATAACTTGAATTGTTTTTATTAATTAGCCGATTGCTTTTCAAATTCGGGTTGAGCCCCTCAACTCTGCATGATATATACATATCACATAAGAAAAGAATATGAAGAAATATATTTATATATAGTACTATATGGTTATAGAAATTAGTTTAAATTAGAATTAATTAATACCGTAACATTATAAATATCTATAATTAAATTTAAACATAAATGAAAATAACTCGACTCTATTAAAATTTCATAAACTCGAAATCTTGTAACTTGACTCGACTGATCAAATACTCACCCCTATTTTCAACAACTTTTTTTTTGCTCAACAAAAACCAGAAACTTTATTACTCTTAGAGATAATATTCACATCCCCAATTAGGAGCCTCATTAAAAAAACCCCATACCTAAGTGGGGGAAAAAAGTACTCCATAGTTAGGGACTAATACAACCAACCTACAGAAACACAAACAAGCAAGAAGCTAAATTGACAACACTTCCCACATATTCTACCAACAAAACTCTGCATAGGAACACCCTGACTATCCCAGTCGTAACTAGCCATATTGTAAAACTACATCACCTGCTATACATTCAAGCGCAACAAGACCAGACCACAAACTTACATTGTAATTCAACCTACTATCTTACCAAAATGCTTTAAACATAACATCTCTTCTTGAACCAATTTTGGCAAGGTGATTGACCATGTTGTTGCTTAATCTTGACGTGAACTCAAAGCTAACACCCCTTATCTTCAACACCATCCATTCAATTTCTTCAAAAGTTGCTCCCCACCTCCAAGGTCAACTGGAATAAGATTTTATCCAGTTTAGAACTACTGAATAATCATATTCTATGATCAACTTCACCTCCCTCAACCACTTAGAATCGCAAAATAATTCTAAGGCAAATTTAATTGCTACCAATTCTGCAAAATCAGCATTAACCTCAGAAACAGGCCCGAAAAACATTGCCACCACGTGCCCCTCAGAATTTCTTAACACTCCACCACAACCCACTACCTCTTTTGTAACAGACCCATCCACATTAAACTTCATTTTCCCCAATCCCATAGGCTGCCAAATTATCTTCTGCCTATTATGTTCTTCGTAAGTTTCAGCACTAGACCCAAACTCACCAACCAACATTTCTCATCAAGATCATTAAACTCATTGAGTGTCTTACACCAAACCAAAGCTCACATTTTAACTATACAGATGATGTCTTTAAGTTTTGCACTTTTCTTCCTGAAAACAAATTCGTTTCTGACCAGCCAAAGACTCCACAACTCTTCCGTAAAGCTAACAGACCGTGCTAATATTCTTGCATCAGACCATAGAATCTGGAACCAAAATTCAAACATCTCATCTATAGTTAATGCATTACATCCTCTAGTTTGCCACCACCTACAAAAAGAATTCCAGAAATACGCCATATATATGCAAGAAACAAACAAGTGATTTGAATATTCTTCTGCAATACCACACCATGGATATAAACATTGATTCTCGGCTAGCGAAATACATATGCTTTTAAGGAACGCTTTTGATGACACTCTATTCTGTTTTAGCAACCATAGAAAGCATTTCACCTTCGAGTGAACCTTGAGACTCTAGATTTTATCAAATTTGGCATGGTTGGCTTCTACGATGTTATCATTACTAAGCAGTAATTCTGTCAATTTTTTAACTGAGAACTTCTCATCCTTCTCATGAGTCTAAATAATACGATTAGCCACACTCGGTTTAATTTTAGCTAAGTCTACTTCTCCTTTAATTTCGTTGATATGCTTCTTTCCCTATCCAATAGCTGTCTGTCGAATAGAATTGATGTATCTAGCCACTCCCCTTCCCTTAGAACCTCAAAAATTATCCAAAATTTTCTTGACACTAGCCTATATATTCGAGGGAACCTGTTCATCAATGATTTCTCACCCAACCACACGTCCTCCCAGAACCACACTATTTTCCCGTCTCCCACTTGCCACCTAAAGGAATCAACACTCATCCATTTTGATATTTCTTCACTCTTTAGATTGTTTATGACCCCCTCCATGTAATGGAAGAATCCTTGATTTTATCTTTGCTCACCATCCAAGGCAGCCTATCCGAACCATAATTAAAACTTATAACTAATCTCCACAAAGCATCTCTTTCATTTACAAACCTCCACCCCCATTTTGCTAATATGGCCTTGTTTTTTGCCCTGAGATCAATTATTCATGCCCCTCCTTTCTTTTTCGGTTTACACATCCTTCCCTAGTTTACTCTTGACATCTTCATGTTCGATCCATATGAGCCCCAAAGAAAACCTCTTCTAATTTTATCTATCTTCAATAATACTGCTTTTGGGACAGGAAATAGCGATATATAATACAGTGGCAGCATAGATAAAACATAATTAACTAGTACTACTCTCCCAACAAAGGATAGAAATCTGCCTTTCCAACTTGACAACTTTGTTATGCATTTATCAATTACTGGATCCCACACTGAAACTCTTCTCAGATCAACTCCTAAAGGAATGCCCAAATATTTAAATGGTAACTTACTCGTCGTACATCCACACACTACTACTAATTGACGAACTAAATCTTCCTCAATCCCCACCCCTACAAGATATGACTTTCTAAAATTTATTGTTAGTCATGAACCTAACCTAAAATATCTTAAGATTCTCCTGCTAATGTTTGAACTGATATGCTGGGAATCTACTAATAATTCAACCTAATTATTTTTCACCATCATTTCTCATATTTGAGGCAACAATTTTGAATTTGTATACAGAAATCAATATGACTCATTCAAGCAAGGTACAACATCTTCAACACTAGCTATTTTCTTTACTTCTCAAGCTTTACTTACCTGTCGTTTCTCTTTCATTCAAGTCGGTGTTCTGTTTGCTGGGCCCTCCTGGTTCTTTGTCTTATTAGGTCCCTTTGCTCTTGAAAAATGAAATGAATAACAAAGTGGGATAATCAGTCTCTTGAAACTCAGTTGACATTGCAGGGTGTTTTGTAACATCCCAAATACAGAGCTAGCGACTAAAATGTAATTTTGAAAACTTTATGCTTAATTTCAAAATAAGTTAAAAAAATCAGGGATTTAATTGAAAATTATGTGAGTATGATTTATTAGTAAAGATGGAAAGAAATAAGGGTAAAATGGTCATTTGGCAAAAAAGATTTTTATCTTTCATTTGTGGGCTATAAAACACGTGGGGATTAGGAGGAAAAAGGAAAAGAAAAGTCTAGAGAATGGGTGGAGCTCTCTTCTTCTTCCCGTGTTACCATGAATAAGGTAAGTTGGTCTCAAGTTAAGATTTCTTTTCATTTTTAAGTTGTTTTTGATTCTAGAGATGATAGAAAAGCTTAATGGAGGCTTTAGACTACTTAAAACTTAAAGAAGGATAAGTTATAGAAGATTGAATATAAAGAGTTTTTATGTGAATTGTTGAAAAAGAGGTAGTTAATGGATTTAGAAGTCATATTTGACTTGTCAAATGTATAATCAAGAAGTATGAAGTGATAGAAATGAATTTGAAACATGATGATTTATTAGCTTGATTATTGAATTCAAGTATGTATGTGGGATATTGATGTTAGGATGAGTTAAAGTGATCTAATTTGATTAGAATAAGTGTAGTTAAGCTTAAAGGACTTAAAAGAGGTTCTAGTATAAGATATAAGTTAGTTTAGGGTAATTTTCGAGCTAAAAAGATGAATTCTGGGCATGGGGTATCGGTACTATTCATCCAGTACCGATACTTCCAATAGAAAAGGGTAAAAAAATTTAGCGAGGTATCGATACCATAAGAATGAGTATCGATACCATAAGGCAGAAATTTATAAATTGTTCATGGGGTATCGATACCTAGGAGGGTAGTATCGATACCAAGGGTACTGATACCATAAGATCAGTATCGGTATCAGTTTTGAAATAAGGATTTCGAATGCAAAATGGGTATCGATACCCAGCTTGGTATCGATACCACAGCTAGGGAAGTATCGATACCCTATAGGGGGTACCGATACTACTCCAAGTAGAAAAGGGAATTAAGCTTTTCTTTTGGTTTAAGAATTAAGGATCGAATTATAATAATAGGAATGTTGATATGTATATTATATGTATGATTGTGTAGATATCGATCGAGAGCAAAGTCTGGACAAGTCATCAAGTATTAGTTATCGAGAAAAAGATAAGAGATCGGTATTAACTAGTGAGGCCAAGTGGGTGCATATTAGATAATATATGATGTTTAATGGAAATAAGACTTGCTACAAGTCTATTTCCTATAGTAGAATGCATGAATTCATTAATATGAGCATATACTCGACATGATATATATTTGTTATTGGTTTATTGCGTATGTTATATGATATACGTGAGTACATGTTAGTGTAATTATGGATGAGTGTAGATGATATATGTGATGACATAATAATCTATTATAAGATATATGGTATGAACATAAGAGATCATATGAACATGAGATATATGATTATGAATGAAATGATATGAGCTAAATAAAAATAAGAATTATGCTTACATGATCACAAGATACGAGACATCACATAAGATATATGAGAGAAAGTATATGTGATAAACTATGTGATATGTGAAAGTGAACCATAAATGTCAAAATAAATTCCCTCTTCTCAATTGATAACTAAAGAAAATGCGTAGTAAAGAGAAGTAAGGGTTGATTCCACAGGGACTTGGAAAATTATAAATTTATGTTTGATTTGTTTAAGCCAGGCGTGAAAGTAGTAACGGGTTGGTTTGGTAAAAAGTGATTAAGTAATAAAGAGTTTAAATAAAAGGTAATTAAAGTAAAAAAATTAAGAAAATAAAGATTGTAAATTGATATGGTAAAAATAGCCTCAAGTTTCACCTTGACTCAATTTCCTTTAGATCATCAAATTAGATTTTCCCTTCGGGATTCACGTCGGTTACTTTGTCTACAAGGGTTATCCCTGTGACTCTATTTTGTATACCGAATACCCAAGGCAATCTTTGATTTTGGGTTCTGAAATTAATCTAATCAACATCAATTGTCATAGATCAATTACTGTTTAAGTTCATGGCGACTGACTCAGATTGTTGCTTCTATAACCGTCAATTCCGATCTCAATTCCTTCTTGGCGAAGCTATATCGCAAAGTGTGTTCCCAGGAAGACGAATGTGCTTTTTATAAGTCGAATCTTCCTACCACACATTTAATCACAACAACAATCTAGACCAAAGTTTATCTTTGATTTTGAAAACTGTTTTGATTTTGAAATAAATAGGCGCAGAGATTAAGAGGGATATTTCGAAGATATTAAGGGCCTGTTTTAATTCTCCCGTTGGAATTGAGTCATCGCTTCAGCTCTCGGCTTATGAAAAATTTAGCTAAGCATGACAAAAGTCATACTTAGCATATTTAAAAACAAAACTTGAAAATAAATGAAAAATGAAAAACTTAAGAAGTAAAATAAAAGAGAAAGCTTTAATAAAACTAGAAAGAATAAGAGAATTGTAATCTGAGATGTGAATTTAGGCTTACCCCAAGAGGGTATTTATAGCCTCTCATAGCCTAAGGATAAACAAAGAAATTAAAATGAAATAATCCTAAAGATAATTGTTTTTTTTCTAAATTCAAACTTTAAACAAGTCTCATAATGCAACTCTGCTATTTCATCTTCCAGAAGGCGCGCTGAGGAGATCTTCTAGAAACTGCAGCTGATTGGACCTTCTACAAACTACCACGTCAGACCGCGTCGTGCCCAGAGTTATGGCCATGTCTCCAGCCGTGACCAAATAATAAAAAAATGAAGAATACGCTCGTTTTACCACTAGTTTTGGAAATTAAGGACCTGTATGAAAATAAGCATAACACAACCAAATCAGCAACAATAAATCCACAAGATTGAAGAAATAACGAGAAAATATTAACTATTCTGAACACCCATCAAATTCCCCCTCACTTAGCTCATTTTTGTCCTCAAGTATGATATAATCAAATTTGTCAAAAATTCCATTTACCATTCTTTGTCAAGTTTCACATTCAAGGAAGCAAGGTGAAGACCACAAGAATTATTTAAGTCAAGACATCAATCAATTGAATATCACCAATTGGAACAAGTTAAATGCAATTGTAACATCCATTCCTTCATTAATATCAATGCTCATAACTCAACACCTTACGGGGATTCACTCAAATCACTCAATGTGTTTTGGGTACATAAACTACTAATGAGAACACGATGCATAAATCAAAGGGTCTTTTATTGGTTGTAACGGAGCTTAGGTAAAGGTGGGGAAAAGGCTAAACATATGGCTAAAACTTCAAGGCAATGAACTAACAAATAACAAGTTCAACTCCATCAAAACATTAAGCACAACAAGATAAAAAGACAAACTATCAAACAATAAATTTCTTTTTGAAATGCATTTGACTTTTTTTCTTTTTCATATTTTTGTTGTTTTGTTTTCCATTTTGTTTCATGTCTTTTTTCTCTCTTTTTTCGAACAACATCTTTTTTCTTTTCTTTTCGAACTACTATTTTTTCCTATGAAGCATGCATCGACTAAACTATTCACTTGCCCTGAAAAGAGAAGAAAAGAGGGATAAAATAAGAAGGCTCGTGTTTATAAAAGTGGTGAAAACAAAGAAATGGGAATAGACTCAAAAGTGGTTAACTAGGGGAAAATGAATAGGTAGGCAATTTAGTGAGAAAAACAGAATGGTTAATCCTAAAGTGCCCAAATCATTTTTAAGCACCATGTTCATGTGTAATCTCGATAGTTTAAAATGCATGTTCTAGAATATTAATGTAAAATTCGACACACTCAATCCAACAAAATGAGAGCAAAATGATATGCTAGTAAAGGCTCAAATCTCACCAAATTGTTTTCATACATTGAGCTAAGCACATTTCAACCAACAAAATCATGGAATATCACGAAAATACCAAATTGGTCACAATTCATGCTATCCACTATCAAGAACATCCTAACCTAAACAATCATGTGTTCCCAAATAAGCATAGTATTCCACAAATATTCAACAAGACAAATAAATTCAACGAAACATCCATAAATCCAACCAATACATACTAGCATCAAAACATAAAATATAAGCAAAGGAAAATTCAACCTACACTCTACTCCCCCTTACTTAAAGCATTTTACCTTAAAACATAAAATTAAAGTGCAAGAGAAGAAATATAGTACTCCCCGTATTTAATGTCGGCCACGACCACGGCCATAGTGGGAGGCGATGGGACGGAGATAGGAAAGAATCTCAATAATTTTTGTCTCAATGAGGTGGTTGTGGACTTCATCCATTTGAGAATGCATATCCAAGCAAGGTGATGCAGGTGATGGTTGTGGCGCATTACGGTGAACAAAAACTTACTCGTGGTGAGGAGTGAGGACACCCGGTGAAACGAAATATGGTGCACTCGGGGTTCTAGTAAGTAGGTACATCGAATCGAAGCATCGATCTTCCAAAGCATCTGTAGAAAAAGCATAAGTAAACCTTGTAACATCGAAATTAGTAATGTGAGAGGCTAAATGAGTAATTTAAGAGACAAGGATAAGTGGGCGATTGGATCGAATAACGATCTCAAAAGCCCGAGCAAACCAAAATCCCAAGTTCACCCGCTAGCCGGCTGACATGCACTATAAAAAGAAAAGTTCAACTCGACTCAAGGAGGAAGACGAGTCATTCCGGTCGGAATAATTGTAGGCGAGGAAACGATGTATGTAGCGCAAGATCATGTCGTGGATAAAATGAGCTCGAGTCGAGCGAGCGTTAAACGTTTGGCTAACCAAGCCGGTAAGTGTCTCATAGGCCATATCGACATCGAAGTCCTGAAGAATCTCAAGTAAAGTAGTCAAATACGTATGATTCGTGACATCCGTCATGAACCCCATAGCAAGATTAAACTCTAAAATAGACATTGAAAAATAATTTCTGCATAGTCGGAATGTAACGACATCGGGAAAATTAACATTAAGAAGATGATTCGGTGAAAAATTAAAAGTGGCGTAAAATTCAAAAACAAGTTCATAAAACGTGCCACAATTAATCATCAGATATAAAGTCCAACAAATGGTAGCAAAATACGTATGGATGGACTCACGTGAATACAATATTTCTAAAGTTCGAGTCAGAATATATTTACTTACATGGAAAGGATGATGTCTTACCGACTCAAAACGTACCAATTCGTCGTAAGAAAATTACAAGTACCCGTACAAAGTTTCTTCGGTAGGAACAGAGTACGACCGACCCCTTCAGTTGCGCTCGAGATTTTCATGGGCAGGCGGTGAACTGTCAGGAGCAGGGGCATCACCCGGGCTAGAGGAACGGGTCGACAAAGCATGTCGCCCGGATTACAGCCGAGAGCTCGACGTCGCAGGAGAGGGATCTGGGGGTAGAAAGCCAACATTAAAGTCCTCTGTAAAACCATAAATCGGATGGTACATTATCAAAGGTTGAACCGAAATAGGATTAGAGTTTACCACTGGAGCACCGTTCGATACTGCTGAATGCATTGAATATGACAGGAAGTCCATCGGTTACGAATGAGACGATGACATTACTACTTTCGACATTGAGTGGAACGATGGAGATTGGGAGCGCGGTGATGATGGACGGCAAGAGGTGCTCGGCACGGGGCGTAACGAGGCGGTCGGCGCAAAAGCCGAATGGTACAGTGATGTTGAAGCTTGGCCAAGGTTTCACGTTGGGCGAACTGGAGGTGGTGGCGAAACAGAGTCAGAATCACTGGGTAACTCAACAAACACCGACGCATTGGAGAGGCGACGTCTTCCAAGAACGATAGGTAGAGGAGTGTTGGCATTGTCCGGTTGGTTTCTCGTGTGCACCATCTTGGAGTATAGAGGAACAGATGGTGTGAAAACAAGTTAGTAAGAGTGAAGTAGGACGACGACAGTGAGGAGATGAAGAAACAACGAAAGCGTATTGTTGGGGAGAGACAATCAGTTTGGAGAAGATGAAATGAGTTAGGTAATTTTATTTTCTGCCGTGAGGGGTGTTAGAGTTGGAGGCAAATTTGGTTTTTGTTTTTTATTAGTATAAAAGGTAGTTTAAAATTAAAAGGTGATAGAGATAGGGATGGTGGGGTCCATGGTCAAAGGGAAAGGAAAGAGAAGAGAGGATTGGGGAGTGGCCAGTCTCCTCTTGGGGTATGGTAACGTGCGCCATTTAATGAAACGGTGCGCACGAGCTAGGGTAATTTTTTTCACTGTTTTGCGTGACTGTACACTACTCTATAGGTTCCGAAATTGGCACTGTTCGAATGAGAATTTCACAAATCTTCGTCGTTTAAGTTTGAAAAACATTCGGTTCCTATAAAAGAATAATAAAAATTAAATGAAACATGCTTAATCAAAATAAAAATGAAAATGAAAATGTAACAAAATTAAAAACAATGAGTTGCCTCCCATGAAGCACTTTTGTTTGACGTCGTTAGCTCGACGACCTGGTTCAGACTACAGGATCTATGAGAAATACTTCATCCATTTTATACGCTTTTTCCAACTAAGAATTCTCTTATGAGAAATTCTATGATTGTATAATTCTTTTATTTTCTCCTTGTAGAATTTGGCATTCTCATAGGTTATTATTTAGATCTTTTTTATCTTTGAAAGCTTATCTGAAATAACCAGTGGAGTAGCATTTTCTCCTAAAAAAGCAATTTTTAAGTTTTTCGGCATTTGTTTCAGTTCTATCTCAGGTGCCTGTAAAACAGAAGGGAGTCCTTTAGACTTAGAAAGAATCAATCATAAATCAGAAAGAAGAGAAAATAAATTTTCCAACTCCCTGATTTCCTCATTCTGGTCTTCTAACTCTCTCTTTTTCTAGGTGTTTCATTACCTTATACACATCAAATTTAATGACCTCTCTATCAAACTCCATAGTTAAAGTCTCACTTCTTACGTCAATCTTTGTGTGCGCAGTACTCTACTAGCATATTTTCTAAGAGTCCTTCCGGGTAAATGACAGATTTATCGGCAAGCTAAATTGATATTTTTGTATCCTTTAAGGGATCATTAGTAATCATATTTTAAACAGAGAACATTAATTGAGGCGCCAAGATCACACATGGCTCGCTTTATCCCAACTTTACCAATTTTACAAGGTATTGCGAACATACCTTGGTCTTTCAGTTTTGGCGATAACTTTCGTTGGAAGACATCTGAGACATATTCTCCTAGATTTACCTTCTCATTCCCGATAAGTTTTCTCTTTGTTGTACAAAGGTCCTTAAAAAATCGAGCATATCTTGGAACCTTTCGGATAACCACAAGAAGAGGTATATTGATTTCCACCTTCCGAAATACGTCTAGTATTTCCTTTTCCTCAGTTTGTTTATCTCTTTTTACTAACCTCGATGGAAAATGTGGTGACATGTCATAGGGAGATGGTGTTGGATCCATTTGTAGTTCGTCACTTTTCTTCTGGGATCCTGAATCAACAGTCTTCTTCCCTTTTTGAATTGCGTCATCCTTTGGGACAGGTGGCGCCACTACTGTACCACTCAGAAGAGTGATGGCGCTGACAATCTCCCTTGGGTTTACCTCGGTTTGAGATGGAAGTTTACCTTGTGATTCCAAGTGTCCTACGGTTTGAGCCAGTTGGCTTATCTGCTTGTCAATCTCTTGGAAGTGGGATTCAGTACGAATCTGGAACTTTTCCTGGGAAAGTGCTAATCTTTCAACAATTGACTCTAACGATGTCTTCTGTGGCTGTTGTGGCGGTAGAGGTGGCCTTGGTTGATAAGCTTGATTTGGAATTGAGTTTTGGGCATAACTGAAATTTGGATGATCTCTCCACCCTGGGTTATAAGTATTGTTGTAGGGATTATAAGTCCTCTGGGGAGGTCCCGGAAAGTTCCTGACTGCATTGACTTGATCCGCTATGTCATCTTGGATCAGTGGACAATTGTCTGTTTGATGATCAAGTAATGCACATATTTCACATAATCTATTTGGTCTTGTCTTTCTTGCAACAAGAGAGTTGACTACTTCAGTTAATTTATCTATCTTATTTTCTAAAGAAGATGAACTTATCTCATGAAGAAGAGGTTCATTAGTTGGGTGGAACTGT
The DNA here is from genome assembly GCF_006381635.1 of Hibiscus syriacus. NCBI lineage: Eukaryota > Viridiplantae > Streptophyta > Magnoliopsida > Malvales > Malvaceae > Hibiscus > Hibiscus syriacus. The sequence continues at coordinate 729,350 of NW_024062759.1, read as the reverse complement.
TGGGAATTTGTGGCCATTGTGGAAATTAATTCCCTAGCCTCAGTAGGAGTCTTGTTCACCAAAGCTCCTCCACTGGCAGCATCGATCATCTTCATTTCCAGGGGAGTTAATCCTTCATAAAAGTATTGAAAGAGTGTTTGTTTAGTTAACCAATGTTGTGGGCAACTAGAACATAACTTTTTAAACCTCTCCCAATAGTCATAGAGTGACTCTCCATCAAGCTATTTGATTCCAAGTATTCTCTTTCGTAGTTCACTGACTTTCGCCACAGGGAAAAACCTATCAAGAAAAAGACGAGTCATTTGAGCCTATGATGTAATAGAATTTGGAACCTTATATACTTGCAGTTTTGACAATAAAAATCTATTGGGCTCGATTTATTCTGCTGGCTGGTCCAGTCCGGTCCGTTCCAATTTGGAAGAAGCCGATCAGATGCCACAAGAGGCATGTTACAAGCGTTGATGTCATGACAAGATGGATCTTCATAGGTACCTTAGGACACTCAAGGAGGTGGTGATTCGGGTTCTTTCATCAACATTAAATTGTCTCAATGCAAAAAAGTATTTTTTATGCACTTCTATACCCTGCGAGTCATGAACAAGTTAACTCTTCTCAGAACATTGCGTGTAAGATTCATCTACTATACCATAGAAGTATAAGTCCAAATATGCATATTATGGAATCGAGTGATGCCAGAAAATTTCTAAATTTCATTTGTATCAAGAAAAAAGAAAAGAAAACCATGAATTCATTTGGTTTTACCCTTACTTCTAAATTCAGTAAAATTTCTGCAGGTTTTTAGTTTTGTTTATGAATTAAGGTATTCAATTTCAATATAAAATTCAGGTGTATATGCTAATATGAAGTTAAGTAATCATGAAAAATGGTTACTTCTTTATTGAACTATGACAATTTTCTGAATGAATTGAACGACTCTGGTCAACTAATACAATCAGTACACCTGCAAAATCAATTATGAAGTTGTCAATCATCGTCTTTATAATGAATATGATTTCAGTGAAAACACCAAATACCTCAAAAATGATAAGAACCAGGGCCCAACTAGATGACTGACACTTATCAAGAAAATGTACATCAGATATTTAAATCATATTAATTATGCATGATATTTACTCATGATGGTTTTGCATGTACGACTCAATTACTTTCTATATATACCCTCAACACCATATACAACTCACACCATTTAACAATATTCTTCTAATTAATCAAAAACTATTTAAAGTTAATTGTGATGGCATCCAACTCAAATTAGAGCAGTTCAAGAAAGGATTATGATGGCCTTTGTCACATTTGTGGGAATAAGCCTCGCAATTTGAAGTTCTTGCGTAATCACTTGAAGAAACAAAAGAAGAAAGGGATGAGCATCGTAATAAGGGTCACTAATTAAGATGTTTCACCTAGTTATGTGCTCTTTTCCTCTATATAGGTTTAGAGAGGTTTTTAACGAATGTCATACTTATTAGGTTTAAGTATTATTAATAAACTACTTTGCTGAGAAAAAAATAATTAAAATGGTGATTTCTGTTTTTGTTATCTTCTTCTTTAGATTCATATGAGTGTTGTTGGGTTCTATTTTATAGGTCATATTGTTGTTTTTATGTCCTTAATCAATGAAATGTGTTTGTTTGAAATGTTTTCTCGGTTTGTTTTCCACTAACTATAAGTTTTCATGTTTGATGAAATTAGTTGTCATCTTTGTACCAAGTCTAAAACTTAACGTTTTCTTCAATAGAAAAAATGAAAATCAAACGGAAAATGAGACAGGAATTCCCAACATTTGACATTAGATCGAAGTACAAAGAAACCGAGCTCATAGACACTATTAAGAACCGTTAAAAGTGGAATGGATATTACTAAATGTGAGAAAGAGAAGGAAAGAATAGCTTGAAACACTGCAAGGGAGATATCGAAGATATGGATGTTACGGTGTCTAAATCGTATGCATGAATATAATTCAATGTGTTTGCGTAGTTTATATTTGAACTCTTTTACAGTTTTACTCCACGGAATTTCCTTAAGCCTAACCCTATTGGGCTAAAAAATTAAAGGATAGTAAAATCTGACTCAATTAAAAAAATTAAATTTTTTTATTCGATTCAACTTAAAAAAGTTTACTAGACTTGACTCGATTCTTAATTTCTTAAACATGAATCGATTTGGAAAAAAAAATCAAATAAAATTTGAGTTATAAAATAGGACTTGAATAACTTGAATTTTTTTAGTAATTAGCGGATTGATTTTCAAATTCGGGTTGAGCCCCTCAACTCTGCATGATATATACATATCACATAAGAAAAGAATATGAAGAAATATATTTATATATAGTATATGCTTATAGAAATCAGTTTAAATTAGAATCAATTACTATCGTAACATTATAAATATCTATAATTAAATTTAAACAGAAACGGGAATAACTCGACTCTATTAAAATATAATAAACTCGAAATCTTGTAACTTGACTCAACTGATCAAATACTCACCCCTATTTTCAACAACTTCCTGCTAATGTTTGACCTGATATGCTGGGAATCTACTAATAATTCATCCTAGTTCTTTTTCACCATCATTTCTCATATTTGAGGCAACAATTTTGAATTTGTATATAGAAATCAATAAGACGCATTCAAGCAAGGAACAACATCTTCAACACTAGCTATTTTCTTTACTTCTCAAGCTTTACTTACCTATCGTTTCTCTTTCATTCAAGTCGGTGTTCTGTTTGCTGGGCCCTCCTGGTTCTCTGTCTGATTAGGTCCCTTTGCTCTTGAAAAATGAAATGAACAACAAAGTGGGATAATCAGTCTCTTGAAACTCAGTTGACATTGCAGGGTATTTGCTCAATTACTAACTACTTATCCACTACAAAGGATATGATCAAGTAATGCATGGCAGGGTATTTGCTCAGTTATTGAAGTGCTAAGTTGGTTGAGAGGTCCAACATGCAGATATATAGATGTGTCGTGCTTTACACCTAGGGAAACTTGTTTATCTTAATTTGGGGGTTTAATTTATTGTCTTTCGATATTAAAGAAATTGGAGATGATGAAACTTCAAAATCAGACCAGGCCGTACAAAAGCCTTAGCAGCAGAGTTGCAGCCAGGCTAAAAATGGAACATGTTTTTCTAAATATCAATAAAAATAAATGGAAATAAGTACAATTAAACGAAACTTAGCCTAGTGGACAAAACAAATTGAAACCCAAAGAGATATGCCGACCAGACAAGGGACAGAGCTTCAATCGGACGATAACAGAGCAGACCAAGGAAATAAGGCGCCAAGATAAAAACAATAACTCAATTAAAGACTACTGAATGCATTTTGGAGATGATAAATCAAGCGGATTCTTTGCAACATAAACGGAGTCAAGAAGTTTGAGTCTCAAAAATACCTCTTCACAGCTTTCCCAAGGAAGCCAACTATTGCAAACATTTTCTTCCAACTGACCTTTATGGTTCAAGCGATCCGTTTACAAACATTGTGATCAAATCAGTAACAGCAATCACCAGAGAAGCATCAAACACGCCAAAGACATAAAAATCAAAATTAAAAGGTAAATATGCATAACAACCGTAGAGCAATGTAACGAAACTACTACATTTGTTTTTAAAAGAAAAATCTCTCTTTAAAAGACCCTTCATAACCGAATGCAAATCAAAGTTTGCAGCCGGATATTGGACAATAGAAATATATTGTTTAAAGAATCTACACTCTCCATCATAAACTTCAATTCATTTGGATGAAGTCTTTCCTCGTAATCCTTATTTATCCTGAACTTAGAATTTCTTTGGCCCAATTACAACTTCATTGTATTAGAGTATCGCCCAAAGCACAGTTGTCTGACATGTTCTATTCCAATCCAACTCTTAGGCCTAGTACAATAAAAAAAACCTACAAGTCCCTTCCTAGTTGAATTTAGATTCATTCCATAAAATAAAAATTTAAAATCTCTGCCTTATAAATACCCCCGTACCTGAGTGTGTGATGCAAACATATGTTTTCGTCACTATACTCTTCTATCAGTTTAACATTAGCTTCTCGGTATGGTTTCTGATTTTTTCTATAAAGGAGATTTTGAAGCAGATTGGGAACATCTTCCTCAGTTATGCCTTCTTATGATTCTTGTGAAAATAGACCTACCGATCAGTCAAGTTCGATTTGGGGCCGTTAGTAAGCATTTGCATTCTATATTCCATTCTTCTCTCTACCATAGAAGGCGTTCATATAGAAATCTCGTTCAAATGCTTTTGATTCAGTCTAAAATGAGCATCACAAAAGGGAAATTATGCAGTCTACAAGTCAAATCAAAAGTCTTCAAAATAGAACTACCAAAGTTTTACATTTGGAGATATTGCGGGTCTTGTTATGGTTGGTTAGCCGCACTGGACAAGAAATGGATTATAACTATTTAAAACAGTTTTCAAAATCAAAGATGGATTTTGGTCAAGATGTTGCGATTAAATGTGTGGGAGAAGGATCGGCTTATTGAAAGCACATTCGACTTCCTGAGAACACACTTGGCGAGATTGCCTTGCATAGAGGGAATCGAGATCGGAATTAGTAGTTATTGAAACAACAATTTGAGTCGGTCTTCACGAACTTAAATTGTTATTGATCTATGACAATTGATGTCGATCATATCAATTTTTGAAGGCCAATATTAAATTTTTTTTAACAAAGGCCAATATTAAAAAAAATTTAACAAAGGCGTAAGAACGCGTATATATATTTGACATGTTTGTTTTGCATGGTGTTTGACATGCATGGTTATAGCCCTTGTTCACTTTATAATGGTTTAATTTGAAATATGGTCTGCGAGCCGTGCCTTTCTATATGTATTTCTCTTCTCATCTTACTCCCTCGTATGTAAAACGAGTTTCTTTTAAAATTGTAAACCTATGAAGATTTACAAGAAGAAAAAGAATGGCGAGAACATGCCTAGAGAGCAGTCTTAGGCTTTAGGGTTCTTGGTTCTCCCATTAGCTTGGGATAGGCCACCTTAGTCATTATTTTGGGCTATAACCATTGCATCTTATTTATTGCTATATTTGTTATGTATGCAATGCATCAAATGATAAAATAAGAATAAATATTGATGAGATCAATAAGGGCCTAATATTAAAATGAACAATGATGAGATAATTACGAAAATCCCTCTTTATAATCTATGTTAACTTAACCATCCAATATTTACTCTCGTTAAGGCTTTGATCGATATTGTGTGGGCTTTGCCAAAGCATTGACACATAAATCTATCTTGGTTAAATGCGAAGAATAAGCAAGTGATATTCATCGGCTGAAATATTGGTAATAACTTAGCTAGGTTATTCTAATAGGATTAGAAACCTAGAGGTTAAATATTTGGATAAGTCATGAGATAACTTGAATAAAAGTTGTTCACCAAAATGAGGAGTTACATGAGATGTAACTAATCAAGTGTTACTTACCTAAATAATCACTATCTTAAAAGAAAAGCCAAAGCTGATTTAGGAAATTGATGTATTATGGATCCTCACCTACTAGAAAATATTTTGTTGAATTTTTCCGAAATTAAAACAAAGAGGGTTTTTAATTTTGAATAAAATAGTGGGAGTAATTTGTAAATAAAGTCCTATTTATAAATTTTAATTCGGTAAATTTACTTACTTTAATATTTCCATTGTTGTAGATTTAATGGCAAACAACACTTTATCACTGCGATCACTCCTTGAGAAGGATAAACTTAATGGCATAAACTTCCGTGACTGGTTTCGTAATTTGAGAATTGTTCTCAAACAGAAAAGGAATGAATATGTCATTAAGGAACATATTCCTGATGAACCGGCAACTAATGCTTTAAAAGCTGACAAAGACAAATTCAAGAAACATATGGATGATATGTTAGATGTTGGATGTCTAATGCTTGCCACCATGACTCCTGAGCATCAAAAGCAACATGAAAACATGGTTGCATATGAGATGATTCAAAATCTCAAAGAAATATATGAAGGGCAAGCACGTCAAGAGAGATATGAGACCTCTAAAGCTCTATTTCAATGCAAAATTGCAGAGGGAACTCCTGTAGGAGCTCATGTCATCAAGATGATGGGCTACATCCAAATGTTGGAAAAGATGGGATTTCCTCTCAAAGATGAATTGGCTATTGATGTTATCCTGCAATCGTTTCCAAATAGCTTTAGTCAATTTGTCCTTAATTTCAACATGAATGAAATTAACAAGACTTTGCCACAGTTACTTGGCATGTTACGAACTGCTGAAAGTAACATGAAAAAGGTTGGACCTAAGCCTATTCTGATGGTCCACAAGGAAAAAGGAAAGGGAAAGAAAAAGGTAGTGGCAAAGTCTAAGGGAAATGGCAAGATCAAACCAAAAGGGAAAAATGAATTGAAACCCAAAGGGGGAGTTAGCAAAGAAGGAAAATGTTTCTATTGCGATAAGACCGGACACTGGAAGAGAAACTACACTGTTTACCTTGAAGAGGTCAAGAATGCAAAAGCAAACGAAACGTTTGTTTCAAGTATTTATGTTATTGATGTTAATTTGTCAACATCTACTTCTTGGGTATTATATATCAGTTGTGGTTCTCATATTTGTATTTCTATACAGGGATTGTAAAAGAGAAGGAATTTGGCTAAAGGAGACGTGGACCTACGAGTGGGAAATGGAGCAAGAGTTGATGCATTAGCTATAGGGACATATGTTTTATCTTTGCCTAGTGGACTTGATTTAAATTTAGAGGATTGTTATTATGTGCCTAGTTTGACTAAGAACATTATTTCTATTTCTTGTTTGGACAAGATTGGTTTTGAGATTATTATTAAAAATAATTGTTGTTCTTTTTATCTCGATAGTGTTTTTTATGGTTCGACATAATTTGTTAATGGTCTCTATAATTTGGATAAAGAAAACACCATTTATAACATAAATACTAAGAGATCAAAAACAAATGACTCAAATCAAACTTATCTTTGGCATTGTCGTTTAGGTCATATAAGTGAGAAACGCATATCAAAACTCCATAAAGATGGATTCTTATATTCATTTGTTTTCGAACAATATGATGTATGTGAATCTTGCTTGTTGGGAAAAAAGACTAAAGCTCCTTTTAATAGTAAAGGTGAGCGAGCAAGTGATTTATTGGGGTTAATACATAGTGATGTATGTGGACCAATGAATACACAAGCCAGAGGTGGATTCCATTACTTCATTACTTTTACCGATGACTTCACTCGGTATGGGTATATTTATCTTTTGCGCCATAAATCTGAAGCCCTTGAAAAGTTTAAGGAATTTAAAAATGAAGTACAAAATCAACTAGGCAAGAGTATTAAGGCACTTTGATCAGGTCGAGGTGGAGAATACTTAAGCATAGAGTTTGATGAACTCCTAAAAGAATATGGGATTGTCTCACAGCTTATACACCTGGTACACCATAGTGGAATGGAGTTTCTGAAAGAATGAATCGAACACTGTTAGACATGGTTCGATCGATGATGAGTCATAGTGATCTTTCAACTTCTTTTTGGGGACATGCACTTGAAACAGTCGCTTTTACACTAAATCATGTTCCATCTAAATCGGTTCAAAAGACACCATATGAGATATGGACTGGGAAACGTCCTAGTATGTCTTTTATGAAGATTTGGGGTTGTAAAGCTTATGTAAAACATCAGATATCTATAAAGCTCGAACTTAAATCTCATAAGTGTATATTTGTTGGATATCCTAAAGAAACTAAGAGATACTATTTTTTCAACCCTAACGAGAACAAAGTGTTTGTTGCTCGAACAAGAGTTTTTCTCGAAAGAGAATTTCTCTCAAATAAAGGGAAGGGTATAAATATTGAACTTGGAGAAGTTCAAGGGCAACAGATAAATGAGCCTAAAGTTGAGCATGTTTCACAAGTTGTTGAGGAGCATTCAACATATTTAGAAACACAATCACTGCGTAGATCCACAAGAGAACATCGTGCACCTGAGAGATTTGGATTTCTCGTTACGATACATGGAGATGTTCTTCTTATGGATCAAAATGAGCCCAGGACTTATCAAGAGGCGGTGTCTAGCCCAGACTTTGAGAAATGGCTTGAAGCCATGAGATCTGAAATAGATTCCATGTCAGTAAACAAAGTATGGACTTTGGTTGAACCACCTGAAGGGGTCAAACCTATAGGGTGTAAATGGGTTTTCAAGAAGAAAACTGACATAGATGGTAATGTACAAACATACAAGGGGTGATTAGTCGTTAAAGGTTTTCGACAAGTTCATGGTGTAGACTATGACGAAACATTCTCCCTTGTAGCTATGTTTAAGTTCATCCAGATCCTGCTCGCAATAGATGCATTCCATGATTATGAAATTTGGAAAATTGACGTCAAAATCGCCTTCCTTAATGGAAAACTTGAAGAGGATGTGTATATGACACAACCAGAAGGTTTTGTCTTTCCAGGAAATACTGGAAAGGTTTGTAAGCTACAGAGGTCTATTTATGGACTAAAGCAAGCTTCTCGAAGATAGAATCTTCGTTTCAATGATGCAATCAAAGGTTTTGGTTTTATCAGAAATGAAGATGAGCCTTGTGTTTATAAGAAGGCTAGTGGGAGCATTGTTTCTTTCCTAATCTTGTATGTAGACAACATAGTCATCATAGGTAATTATATACCTACTTTACAGTCTGTTAAGACTTGGTTAAGTAGTTGTTTTTCTATGAAAGATTTGGGTGAGGAAGCGTATATCTTAGGAGTTAAGATCTATAAAGATAGATCAAGACGAATTCTAGGTCTAAGTCAAAGTACATATATAGACAAAGTGCTGAAAAGGTTCATTATGGAAGAATCCAAGAAAGGATTTTTGCCTATAAGACATGGCATTTCTCTTTCGAATGAAATGTGTCCTTCAACTCCACAAGAAAGAGAACGGATGAATAAGATTCCATATACTTCGGCTACTGGTTCTATCATGTATGCCATGATATGTAATCGACCAGATGTATCGTATGCTTTAAGCATGACGAGTCGGTATCAAGCGAACCCTGGTGAAAATCATTGGGTTGCGGTTAAAAATATCCTTAAGTACTTAAGAAGAACCAAGGATAAATTTCTTGTCTATGGAGGGGAGAAAGAGCTTTGTATAAAAGGTTATACTGATGCTAGCTTCCAAACTGACAAGGATGACTCACGATCGCAATCGGGTTTTATGTTTTGTCTTAAGATGTGAGCTGGAAAAGTTCAAAGCAAGACACAGTAGCTGATTTTACAACAGAGGCTGAATACATTGCAGCCAGTGAAGTAACAAAAGAGGTTGTTTGGATCAAAAAGTTTATAATGGACCAGATCTCATCAACGATCCAAACATAAAACCCAGATCTTCGCTGTGACAATAATGGAGCCATTGCATAAGCAAAGGAACCCAGATCTCATCAACGATCCAAACTTATTCTTAGGCGCTTTCATCTCATTCGAGAAATCATTGATCGAGGAGATGTGGAAATATGTAGAGTACACACGGATGAAAACATTGTTGATCCCTTGATGAAGCCTCTTACACAGCAGAGGCATGATCATCACACCGAGTCACTCAGTGTTAGATATGTGAGTGATTGGTCTTAGTGCTAGTGGGAGATTATTAGAGTATGCCCAAAGACCAATCATATGATGATTGTAATAATACTTTTATTTGCTGATTTTATTGAATAAAGGCATTGCCGTTATTATTTTCAGTTATATATATGTGTTTAACATAAATTGGAAGATAATAAAGTCCATATAATGACATAATTTTTATTATTAAAAGATCCCTAGTCAAGTATTATTATGGGCATGGACAATAATAATACGCTTAAGACTAACATGTTATTGATTGATGACAACGAGTTGTCATTGACATAGAGATGTTAGAATTGATACATGATTATATTGTTAGAGAACAATGTATTGGATTGACCCACCATGAGCATATGTCTTGGATTATTATGTGACAATCATAACATTGCTCATGGTGATGACTATATGTATGATCCTCAGACTTGAGATCAATATTATCCCAACATATATTGTTCTATGTTTTGATGCAGCTAAACAAGCTCCGTAACTGGTTGTTTTATAAAGACTGTTATTGAATATATTTCAATATATGTAGTGGTGTGTATGATTAAGATAGGATTTGTCCTTCCTACATAATAGGAAATATATCATAGGCCACTTGATTGAGTAAGACTAGAAACACATGGCCATGCTCGAATAAGTTGATATGAGATATAATAAACTATTTTTTTAATTAAAGTCTACTCTAGATATCAAGAAACAATAGATGAGCTATACAAGTGTGACTATTCCAAGACTTGTGCCTATTCTAGATATAAAGGACATAAGGATGTAATACATCAAAGAGTTAATCACCAAGATGATATGTCAAATCATATTTTCTTGTAACTTAGGTGACAATGATATATTGCTAGATGTCACTCATTGAATGAAATATTAGAATTGTTCTAATAATTACTACTAACGTTACAAGAACCTACAGGGTCACACCCTATGATTGAAACGAGCAAAGATGTACAATTTGTTGTACGATACTAAGTATATCTAGAGTTAATTAAGTATAAGTTTTAATAATCCCGAATATTTAATTTGAATTAATTAAATATAGATTTAATTAATTTGAAATAATAAAATCCCTAATATGATTACGGTAACTTGGATATAAAAGGATTATTAAATTCCAATTAATTAAATATAGATTTAATTAATTTGAAATAATAAAAACCCTAATATGATTAGGGTAACTTGGCTATAAAAGGGTGTGTTAGGTCTAGCAGCCGTTTTAGAGAACATGCACAAAACCTTCATCCATTTTCTCTCAAAACAGTTTTGGGGGAAAACAAAAATTGCTCTCAATCGGGTGAACTGAGTAGAGGCCGAGACGTGATTTCTTGGAGGCTTACGATTCAAACTGATATACACCACCAGTATATTGTCCTTGCTATTTTTCAAGGAACCCGCGGTAAGTATTTTCATCTCTTCTTCCCAATTTCAGTTTTTCGTTCTTGGATCGCTGGTGAGATCGTCGAGTTTTGTTTTCGCTACGTCATGGGGTGCACCGACGGTCCCAATAGTTTATTGCCTCCTGGTATGTTAATGGCTCACCGTCTTCTGTTAAAAGGTAGTATACAATATTTCCTTCTATAACATAATCTGAGTGCCAATTGGGACGTCTTCTCACACGGTCTTATTAACGAGTTGTTGGAGCTTCAGAACTCTTTGGTTCTTGTTCATCATGTGTTGGTTCTGCTTCAGAAGAATCTCCTTGTTTAACCTTATTTTCCACATGTATCTGTGTAGTCTCTGACTTTTCAACGCTATCATCTTCTTCTTTTCTTTGTAGTTTATCTTCTACAAAGATAGCATCCCTGCTAATGATCACTTTGCGGGTAGTGGGATCCCACAAGCGATACCCCTTTACACCATCAACATACACCAAGAATTTGTATTTCCTGGATTTTGGATCCAACTTTGAAATTTCTTGGGAGTTGTACATCACGTCACAATACTTCCAAATACATGAAGGTTTGAATACTCAACTGGTTTACCAGTCCACATCTCCATTGGTGTTTTCAGCTCTATTGCAGTTGATGGAGCTTGATTCACCAAATAGCATGCGGTATTGGCTGCTTCTTCCCAAAATGATTTTTCTAGGCCTGCAGCCCTCAACATTGCTCTTGTTCTTTCTAACAATGTTTTGTTCATCCGCTCTGCCACTACATTTTGTTGAGGAGTGTTCACCACTGTAAACTGTCTTTTGATGCCTTCTTTCCTGCAAAAGTCATCAAATTCTTCACTTGTGTATTCTCTTTCATTATCTGTTCAGAAACACTTGATCTTATTTCCACAATCAAGTTCCACCCACGCTTTGAAGTTTTTTAAAGTTGAAAACACATCTGACTTCTTCTTAATAGGGTACACTCAACATGTCCTGGAGTAGTCATCAATAAATGAGACAAAGTATTTTTCTCCACCTATGGATGTAACTGGAGCTTGCCACATGTCAGAATGAACCAATTCTAGAACACTTTTGCCTCTAGAATTTGATGTGTTGAATTTCAACCGGTGCTGATTACTTATTATACAATGCTCACAGAAAGTAAGTGATACACTTGCTCTAAAACTAATATTTTTATGAATTAAGATGATGAGCGGCAGAAAAAAAAGCCTTGCAAAGAAAATGTAAACCCAAATCGATGTTGCAAACAACAATAAGGAAGAGATTGATAAATGATATGAGTGTCATATGGTGTTGGGGGGTATATATAGTGAGGGACTTCAATTCCTCTCCAAAATAATGAAGGGATTGAGTTAGTATTTTTTTTAAAAAACGGAGAGGTTTAATGGATGGTTTGTCGTGTAGCATGCCTGCATGGCTCTCCACGTGAGGTTCTTGCTACCGTGAGTGTCGAGACGGTATTGGTTGAAAAGTCAAACATGCATTTGGCAGCCAGGCGACTAATTTGGCAGCAAATGGGGCGATTGTTTTTTTTGGGTCAAAATTAGGCAGTAGTTTTTGATGACTTTTGGCATGGAAAAATTGTAAAATTAGTCCTTGAACTTTAGGTATTTATATATTTAGTCATTAAACTTCAAATATAAATACTCTAACTCATTTAGCTTCAAAATTATCCAAAATCATTCTAGCTTTCTCCCAATACTAGAGAATTAAGAGAATTTTCTTGAAAGTTGTTTTCTCCTTTTTATTAAGAGAGAATTGTCATTGTTTTCTCATTGTTAAATCGAGAGAAGTAATTCTTATTTTTTCATAGTGAAATTCTTCTACATTTGCCTGTGGTTTTTACCCTATATTATTTAGGGGTTTCACACGTAAAATTTGTATCTTCTTTATCTTTATTTTTATTTTATCAAATTATCAGTTGCGATTTTGCTCTATCCGATAGTCGTATTCCACAACAATTGGTATCAAAGCCAAATTAGAGTGTGTAATATCTACTTATTGTCTTTGTGGTTGCCACCAAAAGGTCTATCCTCCAACATAAGAAAGTAAGAATGTATTACCCATTCTTTGAAGGTTCTAGAGAACTATTCACGATAATAAAATAGTAGGAGCTATCCATATAGAAGTTATGACAATGAAATTTAATATTGAAAAGTTCAATGAGAGAAATTTCTCATTGTGAAAATTGAAGATGAAAGACATCCTGAGGAAAGACGGTTGAGGTTTGGTTGAGAAACAGTTGGATTTGTTATACCTTTTGGCTCTCCGGTCTCTAAAAGTCAACTCATGTATAAATAGGCTGGATTGCACAATCTTCGTCGCTGATTATCACATACAGCAACTCTTCAAAATTCATTATGTAGCTGAAAATGCTTCAAGAAGAAACTATGATGCCTACTGTCACATTACTTTCCCAGTTTAGAAGCCATGCTCAGAAGAAGAACGAGAGAGTCGCCACTAAGGTTCAAATGTGTCGACCTCATTTCGTTTCTCATATTACAGATTAAAATTCTATCATTGAAGCTGAGATAACATAGAAATATAACCAGGTTTATTGTAATAGAGCATCGTCACTATCAACGAAATATACTTACAGCTTTGACATTAAAAATTTGTAGTGTTTTTATTATAGCTTGCTTGACAGTTTATTCTGCTGGCTGGTCCAGTCCAAGTAGGAGGAAGCCGATCAGATGCTACAGGAGGCATGCTACAGACATTGATGTGAATCGGATATAAGCGGTATTTGATATCCAAGTCATTGAAAATCTTGACCATCTCTTCCACCAACAGAGCCCTTCTTACAAACCTCTCTCCCCTGTCTTGATGATTCATTCTATGTGTGAGCCATATTGCTATCCTTACTCTGTTCAACTCTTCAAGTTCCCTGAATACAATCATGGGATCCGGGTACCAATGCTCACTCTTGTGCTCAATGTAACTGCAGTATGAAACGATCGATTCAATCAGACTTGGTCAGTGTAATATGCGATTTCACTAATACATTTCATTGCTGATGCAGGCAAGCATTCCAAGATATACACAACCACATCATCTATAAATTGACAACAAAAATTCCTTTAAATGAAAGCAAGCAGGGAAAAACAACTGTATCTTTCTAGACTTACCTCAATATCCTCTTCTTCATTAGACCAATCTTTTCTGCAGGAGTTTTCACATGGATGCAGAACTCAACCGCATCACCCATATCGGGACTACGATAGTAGTTATGGATGGCCTTAGTAGCCAGGACAATGTTTGGGATTATGATCTTCAGATTGTCATATCTTAGGAAAACGGTAGTCAAGATGTTCATTTCCTCCACTATCATCTGAAATTCATTGAATATGACATTTTTAGACATCGAGAATTTAAAAGAACGATTTTGTAAACAGGATCTATATTATCTTATAGATAAAAAATTAAAAGAAAAGTCATATGCTTTATAAGTACCTGAATACCATCAATTTCACACCTGTCACCCACATCGAATGGGTGGATAACGAATAAGAATATAATAGCTTCAAACACAGTCTTGCAGGTGTTCCCAAATATGAATGCAACTAGCAGAAGTTGAGAGGTAATAAAAACAAGAACTTTGCCGGAGGCGATTTCAAGTATGAGAAGCCATATAACGGCTATGATGATGCCAACCAAAACGTTCACCATCCGATGAAGCCTGTTCACAGCTGTTTTGGTATCATTCAATGTCAAGGCAAGTGCCCGTCGTTCTCTAAAAGCACCGACCTAAGATATTGATGTACAGCACGTTATAGCAAGCCTTAAACTAGTACATGAAATTTCCACTTTACTGATAAAGTCAGAAAGTAATTAAAAGGGAAATGCTTTTAAGATATAAGGTTTTCTTTTCTTTGAACTTTATATGCAACCATAATCTTACATTTGATTAGATGTACAGAGTGCAATCAACTTCAATAAGGTTTGTGGACAGAATGAGACATTTCACAAGTTGTTTAAAATATAAGATATAGATAATGCAGTGAATGGATCGAATTCATGAAAGATAAATCATACTGCAATGCATGGTTTGCCAATTCATACCACCCAATTCTTGAGGACCTTCTTGCTAATTCTCTGGCTTTCAGATGCTCCTTCAAAGAGACTCATAGTCTTCAAAGCCTCGTCTTCTGGGAGAAATTGTTCAATGTCCTCCAAGAAGATGAATCTGAGAATAATTATATCATAGAGATACGAGTGCAACAAAAATGGTGCAATTGTAACAAAGCTTCAAAACAGAATCAATCAACCAGTTATAATAAAGAAAAATTGCATAACAAAAGGAGCGATGGACATACTTGGATCCCGGCTTAGCAACATTCTGGAAGATTTTCCTTGCTGCAACTTTTGCCTCATATTCACTTCTAATCTGTGTTGCAGACTCATATTCTTGAGCCGAACCTTGTATCTTCTCATCTAAAGTGGAAAGTGCTCCATGCCGGATAATATTCATCAACCTTTTCATATTCCAAGCAGAGACATTCTTAGGATTCAATTTGTGCAATTGAGAAATATTTAACCCCTTATCATCCTTTTCTCCCTTGTCAGCAGAAAGCACACCCGAAATCATATGGCTTTTTCCTCGAGAACTTTTCTGTAACAGTCCACTCCCTATCGGCCTCGCATAATGAGGTGACGAAAGGGTTGATGTCTCGAGGCCAGGAGGAATTGTAGCACCAGCGTTCTGTAGGTTGGCGACTTCATTTTTTATTCTCTCTTCCTCCTCCTCGGCCTTTCGAACCTCGACCAATGGTGGACCAGAAAGAGTCTCGATCAGGTATTGATTGAACAACAAATCCTGGATTCTATCGAAATAAGTACTCACGTGGAAAGAAGATGCCAATACCTTCACCAGAAGGGTCTTCACTAGCCACAACATCACGCCAACCACAAGGCAAATCATAATTTTAGTCACAAACCTAAGAACTTCACTCTTAGTCTCCCTTTGAACCTTCTTATCGAACAAGTAGTGCCAAGTGGTCAAAACCAGACCCAGCCACAAACAATTCTGAACGGCTTTCCTCACTCCATAGACAAAATACAATACCCTTTTCCTCAAAAGAAAATTCCTCTCTATAAAAAACACAATTATCCTTATAATCCACCCTGAAACCAGTCTACCACATATTAAAACCAATACCAAAACTTCCCATTTCCACAACATGAGATCGCACAAACGTTTCTTTCTTAAATAAGGAATTGCAAGACTACAAACTAAAGCAGCAATTATCAAAATCAAACTTAGCCATTCAAGCAATATCAAAACACTTAGCTTGTCTGTCTTATACTCATCAGGAAAATCCTCTTCAAGCAATGGATCGTCATCTTCTTCCTCGGATCGCATTACCTGTCCAGAGTTCCCCGTTCTGGTTTTTGCCGACTTCGGCGTCCCCCTTTCCGATGTGGGAGGGTCCAACAACCTTGATTTTGTCTTGGTTGCTAGCAAACTTGACTTCCTTTGAACAGAAGAATTTGAACTGCACTTTACAACCCCATCCCTGTCCTTAGAGTTCCTACCCTATTCTTTCCCTTTATTTTGTCTTCTTCTTAAAGGGTTGTTTTCGAAGGACACTCTATGGTGAAGAGCAGCTGCTGAAGGTGAAGGTGTTTCGGTAAACGTAGGCAGTGAAATGCCGTCACAAGAATGCTCTTGTTGAAGTTCATCCATTTCCAAATCCATGTCCAATGAAACCTCTCCATGGCGCTCAGCTTTTTGTTTATGCAAAAACTGGCCGATCAGCTTCGACGGTGGATCTTCCATGGCGGTTTGTTTGTTGTGCATGAATTCGAACTCTTCACTTTCCTTATTACCAGCACCCCCTGTACTACTGCCAGTACCATTCAAGTTGGCATTCTCTTTCTTCTCATTTATGTTGATTTTCTCACTGTATTTCCAAAAATCATAGTTCGATTCACCCCAAAACTTGCCCCCACAACTGACGGTTTCTCCGGCCGCAGCAGTAGAAAGATTACCGTCGTTGCTTTTATCATCAATCTTCAAGATGAATTCTTTCCTGTCAGCCGTATCAACGGCCATGATTTAGCTAACTTTTGAACCACTATGCCCAAACGTAGAGTCGTGCAATGTGAACCGAAAAAAAGGACTAGGAGGACTTGAATGATGAAAGTTGAGCAAAAAAGATGCAAACTTCTTCCTTGGGGTGGTGGAAAGTTAGTAACGCGGTGTTTGGATCCTAAGAAAGTGCGAGAAAAACAGTTTATTTACTGTGGAAACGAGGATGTGAAAGGGTGGCAGAGATTGGAATTTTTTTAAAGCTTTGAACAAGGTGAGACACAGACTAAAAAGGAAATAGAATTCTTGAAAGAGAGAGAACATACCAGAACCAAGTGGCACAGCCAAAGGGTTCGATTGCATGTATGCAGGGTTTAAGGTTTAAAATTTTCAATGAATTTACCCCTTTAATTTTCTTCGATAATTACTTTCTATTCCTTCTTCTGTTTTTTTTTTCAATTCAATATATTCAGTCAGTCCTGAAATTGTATTTTTATATTGATATTTAAATTAATTTTTATCAAATTAAATATTTAAATTGTATGTTATATAAGTAAAAATTTAAAATACATTAAGAAATCTTCATAATTAAAATAAATTTTATTCTTTCGGAGATTTTAAGTTGGATTAATTGCATATTGCAGGATATAACCAAAAAAAAATCTGAATAGATAATGTAAAAAAAATTATAGATTTTATTGTTGATAATAATTTAAGAATATGATTAGACAAAAAAATAATTTAAGTTTTTAAGAAATGATTTTAGTGATAAAAAGAAGTATTATTATTTTTAAATGATATATGTTTGAATAGTTTTATTTGTAGGTGTGTATGAATTTATTCATATTTAAAATTTAACATATATATTAGCTATTAATCCTATCAAAATATTTAAAAAAAATAACAGTTTAATGCTTATATTGAATTTAAAATTATAATTAATTTTTAGTTCAATAATAAAATCTATATTATCTAGTGCATTAAAATATAATTTGATGATTGGTTATTAAATAGATTTTTTTAAGAAAAATCTATCTAAATTCTAAGAAAGATATTGTTCGAAGACTTGATTGTTGAACTAAGGCATGCTTCTCTAAGAAAATCAGTTCAATGAGTTGTACAAATGAGAGTCTAAAGCACCAGAAAAACCTAAAGCACATATCTACATCAAATCATGAATTCTACACTTGTTTTGTTTTATTCTTTTAACTAATATTCTATCCTCTATTAAACAGTTTACATATTTTTTAATGATGAATTGATGGAATCAACAGCATAAAGAATCATATCAGGTTAGAAAAATAACAATGATAATATCGCGTTGCCTTTGATATTTAAATCATGAGTTCCAGACAGAGGAACCAACAAGCTTCATCTGTCTTCGTTTTACTTGAGGAAAGAAAAGTTTAGAGGCAGTATCTGAAATACTTGTTTCGTATTACATGGTATGCTTTTGCTTGCCAATTTTGGTGCTACCCAAAGTACTATATTGCGTCCACAACGCAACGTCCGTATCATAACGTTTTTTAAGGTTATTGCGATACAATATCGGCGCAACGCGATAAGGGAATAGCATCACGATTGTTGCGGTCAAAAACCGTTACGTAACACCGATACACGCTATAAATTACGTCGCAACGTCGCAACAAACTTTAAATTATCTGAAACATAAAATTATATAGATGAATTGTTTTAATTTAATTCTTAAAACTGGATTATAAATATATATCATTGATAATATCGTAATAGTTATATTTAAAATTAGTTACTTAAATTTTATGTTTGTAGTTATGTATTTTTCTTTATTTCTAAGTTATGTAAAATGAACATTTTTATGTTAAATTATAAAAAATTTGATATGATTTTAGTGATATTTTTTATATGTTATTCATTAATATTATAATTGTTATTACTCGTTACTTATATGGTTTAATTTTGTTTTTTAATAAATTTTTATCTATAAAATTAAATTTTTATTTTCAAAAATAAAATATTAAAAGAATATATTAATATTAGTATATTAAAAGATAACTATAAAATGTATAAATATAATATTTTAGACATATTGTGATTTTTAAAGAAAAGATCGCGCCTACGACAGTCACAACACGTTAACATGCGCAACATCCATAACCACGACATCGCAACCGCATCCGCATCCACAACCGTAATTTGATACTATGGTGCTACCAGGACCCTTCTTAGCTTCCTTGAGAATGAGCTCCAACAGCTTTTCATAGCAGAAATCGCCGACTCGAGCTTATCAATGGCTCGACTCCGGTCCTTTTTCGGCCACCCTCAGCACATCTTCTAACTCCAGACTGTCCTTCAATGGCCTGCTCAGCTCCACCCTGTTTATTCCTTCTCCGAAATTGTCAACTTTTTTACCTACTTTCAAGCCTTGCCCCGTAAGATTTGCTACCACCATTTCACTAATGCTCCCTATATGGCTTCCAAGTCCCATAATGGCCTCACCTGTGTCGATTTCCGATATATAAACCATTCTGTCTTCCGATGCCGATACCAGATTATCGGTCGCAATCACTAAAGATACAATCCCGCTCTCATGTTTTTGTGCCCATCTGGTGCACTCGTGCTCTTGATTCACATGAATTTTGCTTCCAACATTTATTAATCCCTTGTAGATGAATTCATCAGAGCCTGCAAAAAAGAATTCTGCCCTCATTTGATCCAATGCTATCCCCATAACTGGACAAGGGAATGCCACTGTTCTCAGCTTTGTTCCATCCAACAATCCCCAGAATTTAACAGTGCAATACAAGGAGCATGATATTATGGTAGTAGAGTTGCACTGTGACACACTAGAGTCTATTGCCGTGAGAGAGCCATCATGCGCAACAAATCTCTGCAACATCAATCCGGTAGAGCTAGTGTCAAGCGATTCCTCGACGATTTGAAAGATGAGAACGTAAGAAACGGTACCATCATCGCCGGAGATCAAGAGTGAGGCATCTTCACTTAGTTTGAGGCAAGAAACAGGCTTGTTATGTGCAGAGTATGATGTGAGTATACCCCTGAAGGAACGGAAATAGCATAAACACGACCCGAAAGTCCACCGGCAAACAAATACAAGCCATCGGGGGTGGCTGACAAGACCGCAACGGGTTCGGGAACAAGGAGATTATGCAAAGCGGATGAAGACCACCAGTTGTACAGATGAATAGAGACTGAAGCAGTGTCGGGGGAAATATGAGAAGCGGCAATGAATGAGTTGCCGACGAGGGCAAGGCACGGCGAGGCGATCTGCTGCCGGAGGAGTGACGGAGAGAGACACCGGAGACGGCGTCGAAGGCGGTAATGGGACCATCAGGGGAGCTAGTGAGGACAATAGGATGCAAAGAAGATATGACATGTTTACTAGAAATCTGGGATGGTGGGCGTTGAAAACAAGGTGGTTTTAAACTATCAAATTGGATGCTTAAGCAATTGTGTATAGGGTGAGATATGCAAAACTGACTGAAATCGACTCGAGTCAAAATTATTTTTAACTTGCACTGTAGTGATTTGAAATCGACTTGAATCGGAACTGGTGTTGACTTGAACTCGATTTGGACCTGGAAATTGTGAATCCGAATCCGACCTGAGAACGACCTGAACCCGAATTGAACCGAAAATATGATACTCGAACCCGAACTGCATCCGACTGATATGAACTCGAACCCGAGATTGACCTGGTAAATAACTGGTATTACCCGACCTGTTTTCAACTTGACATGTTTTTAACCTGACCTGTTTTTAACATGATCTGTAAATGATCCGACTTGTTAATGACTTGATCTGATATTTATCTTACTTATATATTACCATGGACGAAATTATAAGATTTTAATAAAATTATGAGTTTTTTAGTTTATGATGTAATTAAAAAATTAATATGTTACTTTTTAAATGTTATAATAAAACTTATTATGATAATTAAATTAATAAATAGACTTATTATATAAAATTATTTAATAAAATTATTTAAATGTAAATTAGATAAAACATGATTAATAATGCAAAGAAAAATTAATATAGTTTAATTTATATAAATTATATAGTTCAATTTATATAAAGAAAAAATAATATTAATAATGAAAGTATTTATTATGTAATATATATTAATGTTTTACATTATTAATATAAATAATTTTGGCAATACATTAGTTTACATAGGCCCAATACATAAACTCACTCTTTTATTATAAATATATATATGCATTAGTGCTAGTCTATTTACATTATTGTTTATGGTTTAATGTTTAGTGTTTATGGTTTAGTGTTTAGGGTTTAGAGTTTAGGGTTTAGAGTTTCTATAAACTATATAATTTATTACTTTATATAGTTTATGCTAGTGTTTCTATAAACTATATAAGTAATTTATTTTATATAATTTATATATATATATATATATATTATACATATATATAGTTTATATATACTATACATGGTTTATACATACATATTATATAAAATTATTTAATAAAATTAATAAAATTATTTAAATTTAAATTATATAAAATATGATTAATTATGTGTTAAATAATTAGTATGTCACATTGAATATTATAAGTCCATTTGCAATAGTAATATTCCATTTACATTAGTTTACATAGGCCCAATACATAAATCCACTCTTTTATTACAAATATATATGCATTAGTGCTAGTCCATTTATATTAGGGTTTATGATTTATTGTTTAGTGTTTATGGTTTAAAGTTTATGGTTTAGGGTTTAGGGTTTAGGATTTCTATAAACTATATACTTTATATAGTTTAAGCATAGTATTTCTAGAAACTATATAAGTAATATATTTTATATAGTTATATATATATATATATATATATATATATATATATAAACTATATATATATATATATAAACTATATAAAATATATTACTTATATAGTTTATATATACTATACATAGTTTATACATACATATTATATAAAATTATTTAATATTGGTTATATATATATATATATGTAACCCCCACAGACCGATAAGGGTAACCAGATCCGATCCGGGGTGTCATATTTGGGCCACCGGAACAACCCACTGTAAAAATAGCGCAAAATTTAAAACTTTTCTTAAAACTTGTAAACTCATAAAATCATTTATGAGTACTAAATAAAAGTTATCACTATTTAAAAATAAAAAGGATTTCCAGACTCGTATATAAATCAAAATACAATTACATGCCCCCTAATCACATGTACCATACTCTGCAACAACGCCGGAAGAACTCCCTTACTGAAGTCGATAGATGCACTGGTACAATTCTTTTAACCTGAAAACGTGAGTAATAGAGTGAGCTTTAGAAAGCTCAGTAATACATAACTACCAGATGATGCTGAAGAACATGCAGATACAGATAAACATACATATCCTTATTATTTCTGAACATTTACAGATTTTTATGCTGAGCAGAGATCCTATTGATATTTCAGATGGTAACGGACAATGAGCTTTCAGTTCAGAGAAATATTTCGGATGACTGAGTTCAGGAGATCAGAATAGGTTATCTAGTGTGTTCCCAAAAATCATGTAACTTTTCAGATCTTTTTAAAACATATATATATATATATATTTACCCCCATCCGTCAAGCCAAAATGTGTAGGTTCCCCAAAACCATACACCCACCGACAAGTCCAGTATGGCCCTGAGCACACAACCGAGGAGCCTCCAGGTATACTTCCTCCAACATTACCCCCAAGTAAAACATGTTCCGTCCGTAAACGGATATATCAAAAATCATAACATAATCCAGGTCAAGTATCAGATCAAAATCCAGGTCAAGTATTCAATCAGAATCCAGGTCAAGTATCCGATCAGAATCCAGGTCAGGTATTATATTAGAAATCAAATCAGAAATCAGGTAAAATATCCAGGTGATTAGGGAACACACCAGAGTTTACAGAAATTATTCAGAGGTACTGGATAATTTTAACAGGTAGAGGAACACAGATCTTCTGTATACCGATAGAATATCGAAATTCAGAATCACTGTTGGAAGAGTTCAATAACTGACAAAATCATTAATTATTCAGAACATGACTTAAGCTAGTAAGGAATAAATGAAGGTTCATGACATTTACAATCTATGTCGATTGATCGGATTATCAAACAACTCTTAGATGAATAGCTCCTAAAACTAATGCTTGTCGATTGATCAATTCATTGTTCTTCCATGGTATTTACTCTTTAATACCACAAATTCTTGTTCATCGGTCATTTTCAAAATTATCGCTGAATAGATCTTCCAATGTCTTCATTTCATTTCCACGCTTCCACAGTATCATGTAATGCTGACGTACTTGATTATTTTAATCATAAACCATCGTAATTGTACACTATGTAAACTCATCAGAGTTTCCAGACTTATCCAAATCACTTACTAAATCCTCAGTCATTGAGGTTACCTAATTCATTTAGCAGTCATGTCTATTCCCATAATATTCGAGGTTTTCAGGGTAATCTAGACGTTTCTGAATTTCGGACACATACTGTACTTTCGTTCAATTCAATTTGATCTTCGTGGTCGATTTGTCTAACAATATCAACTCCTTACTATTGAATGTGTTCTAGAGTTGAACTGAGCTGAATACTTCCAAAACTATCATCGAGCCAAACTTGAAAATACAAACATGCATTCAAGTGACATCTATGTCGTTCAGGTACTGATATAACACTAGCATTGGTTGCTCGGCTTAATAGGTGATCCATAACTTTTAAGATCAGTACCACACCCATGTTTATTTGGATTCCTTAATTAATCCAACATCTACTTAGTCTAGGTCACAAGGGTATTTTGGTAATTTTGGTGTTCAGTTTTATTCCATTCATTTCAAAGCTCGAGGATATCAAATCATTCCTGAGCTTGGTGGTATTCTTGGGTCATTTCTATTATAGGGGTATTTTGGTCATTTTACATATTCAGTGTATTTTAATCCTTTTCTTTCGTTCGATCTTACTATTAAATTCAATATTATCATTTATTTCAGTCCTTTTGAACAATTCTAATAGCAGAATACCCCCAATAAATTATTCTTTAGGTATTCACTCATTACTCGAATATTTTCGAGTCAAGTGCCTTCTCAGATTTTACAAACGGAATATCATGAATTTTTCTGTACAAAGACAAATCTTAATAATTAAATTCGTACTTAATCGAGTTAAGTACAAATCCTCAAAGTACTTTATCATTCAGGGTTAACTCAGACTATTTTATCTCTCAAGGGCATTTTCATAATTTCTTAACAAGAATATTTCGGTATTACCTCTTAACGAAAATAATTATAATTTAGATATCCTATGATCAATTGCTTTCCCGAACATTCTCTTATCTTGAAATGATTCCCTTAACATACTTCTAGTATCCTTCACAAACCCTAATAAGACTAAAAACCGGTTATCCACATTTCCTAAGCAAAATTAGCATTTCTTATGTACATCAATAATTTTTACCGGATCAATATGTCTTTTCAGAGTTATTAACCAACTTCCAGGGACAATTCTTGTCATCTTACAACATAAGGGTATTTTTGTAATTTTACTCTACCAGATTATTCTCATAATTTCCCATCCAAGTACCTTTAACATATTACCTTTGATGAAATAAATTATAAAATACAGATCCAGGTTAATTTCTTTACTACCAAACACAAAACTTGAAATTTAATTCTAACAACCCTTCAATCTCTTATATTAATCATTCGATTCGTATTAAGATATTGATTTTCTACAACATTCATATCGAGTGTATAAATTAATCAACTCCACAAAAGTGACCAACATTATCTCATTCATGCACTTACCAATATCAACATATTCCATAAAGTATAAAGAGGTAGTAAAGTATTACCTCGATTTTTGTGCGATACTGATCGACCATTAAATTCCATTCGAATGCCCTCGATCTTGAAATCATCTTCCAATATATCCTCAGATCCATATCAACAAAAATTATATCAGAAACGGAGCTTAATTACGATAAACGGATTGAATCGGTTGATAAATCAGATAAAAACAGCTTATCGGGTTCGAATTTGGCAAAACGAACTTCGGATTCGGATTCAGGACGTCGAAAGCATAAAATATGACTTTTCAGAAATTTGGAATTTTCGGTCAAAATCAAAGTCAACGGGTTTGATTGGTAATTTCAAGGTCTTCTAGTTCAAATTTCAAAAAACGGACTGCGGAATCGGATTTGGAACGTCGAAAAATGTCAGGATAGGTATACTCGGTCAAAGTCAAAGGTCGTTTAATGCCCGCTCAAAGCCGGTCAAAGTTTTGGTCAACAGCGGTTAACGGTCAACGGGTCAACGGTCAACGGGTCGGGTCGGGTTATGACCGGTCAAAACAAGAGCAAAATCGGTCAAACCGGTCTTTTTTTCTTCCCAACGCGCAGTGGCGGCGTGTGAACAGTGCTAAATTCCCAGAAAATTCCTAAAAATTATTTTAAGCGATTTCGAGATACTTACAAAGCTCGGTTCAAATTTTTGAACAGCGGAGAGCTCGATTTCAACGAATCGGAAACTTTGACCGCTTCACCTCCTCACGCGCCGCCGTTGACGGAGATCAAGGATGACACCGGTGGACTCGGAATGATGCAAGGAACACGATGGTGCGGGAGGTGTCGTAAACGGATGCTCGGATCATCGTGAATCGATGAAAAACCAACTGAAATTGGGTTATTACTGATGATACTTCCGACTGAAATTAACGACGAACGGCGACGATTCATGATGAAAGGTTTGAGGGGTTTTGTTCCTCGGTTGACAACGAACACGATGGTGGTTTCGGCTCGTCGATCGAAGGTCGGACGACGAGTAGATCGGAGTTGAAAGTTAGGTTGTTAGGGAAGGGAAACTGGAAAATTGTCTGGAAATTGACCGGGGGGGAGAGTTTATAATTCTCTCCTATAGAAAATTGGCTAAATTAATAGTTTAGCCACTGAATTTCCTGCACTTCTTAAAATGGTATTCCAACTTTACGATTTTATAATTTAATCCCAAATTTCTTCCAAAAATACCAATTAAATTCACCACTTTATAATTTCTTAAATTTAGCCCATAAATTGGGGTGTTACAATTCTCCCCTCCTTAAAAGAATTTCATCCTCGAAATTCACTCATATCACATAATTGTAGAAATAAAACTCCATCAGTTTTTTTTTCATATCTTTCATGTAGCTCTTATAGAAATATGAATCCTCCACTAATCCTTAACCAGTTGAGTATACAAACTTATCAGAAATCTCTCTCATTCCAAGTAAATAATCAAAACAACTTTATCCTTGTGAAATCAATTCAGCCTTGGTTACGAGAATAAGCTCGTAGAGCAGTAGCATATCCCAATTTCATTTCTGGAGTCGAGTTAGCATTTATCGGATAATTAACTCTCACATGGCTCGGGGGTACTTTACAGCATTTAGACAGATGTTACTTGTATTCCTTTTTGTACAAGTATAGCCTTAAAAGATAGAAACTTTGGTTTACTCGCTATAGATATGGACTCAACCCTGGAGTTCCGGCTCAGAGAGGTACGATTGTAGTCTATGGGCATGTACTGATCAGACATATTTTCACATTCGACCGGCCGATCTATCTTGAAAAATTTTGACTCAAACCAAAGCTCTGATACCACTAAATGTAACCCCCACAGATCGATAAGGGTAACCAGATCCGATCCGGGGTGTCACATTTGGGCCACCGGAACAATCCACTGTAAAAATAGCGCAAAATTTAAAACTTTTCTTAAAACTTGTAAACTCATAAAATCATTTATGAGTACTAAATAAAAGTTATCATTATTTAAAAATAAAACAAATTTCCAGACTCGTATATAAATCAAAATACAATTACATGCCCCCTAATCACATGTACCATACTCTGCAACAATGCTGGAAGAACTCCCTTACTAAAGTCGATAGATGCAATGGTACAATTCTTTTAACCTAAAAAAGTGAGTAATAGAGTGAGCTTTGGAAAACTCAGTAATACAGAACTACCAGATGATGCTGAAGAACGTGCAGATACAAATAAACATACATATCCTTATTATTTCTGAACATTTACAGATTTTTATGCTGAGCAGAGATCCTAATGATATTTCAGATGATAACGGACAATGAGCTTTCAGTTCAGAGAATATTTCGGATGACTGAGTTCAGGAGATTAGAATAGGTTATCTAGTGTGTTCCAAAAAATCATGTAACTTTTCAGATCTTTTTAAAACATATATATATATATATATATATACCCCCATCCGTCAAGTCCAAAATATGTAGGTTCCCCAGAACCATACACCTACCGACAAGTCTAGTATGGCCCTGAGAACACAGCCGAGGAGCCGGTATGTAAGGCCCTGAGCACACAGCGATGAGCCTCCAGGTATACTTCCTCCAACATTACCCTCTAAGTAAAACATGTTCCGTCCGTAAACGGATATATCAAAAATCATAACATAATCCAGGTCAAGTATCAGATCAAAATCCAGGTCAAGTATCAGATCAAAATCCAGGTCAAATATCCGATCAGAATCCAGGTCAGGTATTATAATAGAAATTAAATCAGAAATCAGGTAAAATATCCAGGTGATTAGGGAACACTCCAGAGTTTACAGAAATTATTCATAGGTACTGGATAATTTTAACAGGTAGAGGAACACAGATCTTCAGTATACTGATAGAATATCGGAATTCAGAATCACTGTTGGAAGAGTTCAATAACTGACAAAATCATTAATTATTCAGAACATGACTTGAGCTGGTAAGGAATAAATGAAGGTTCAAGACATTTACAATCTATGTCGATTGATCGGATTATCAAACAACTCTTAGATGAATAGCTCCCAAAACTAATGCTTGTCGATTGATCAATTCATTGTTCTTCCATGGTATTTACTCTTTAATACCACAAATTCTTGTCCATCGGTCATTTTCAAAATTATCGTTGAATAGATCTTCCAATGTCTTCATTTCATTTCCACGCTTCCACAATATCATGTAATGCTGACGTACTTGATTATTTTAATCATAAACCATCGTAATTGTACACTATGTAAACTCATCAGAGTTTCCAGACTTATCCAAATCACTTACTAAATCCTCAGTCATTGAGGTTACCTAATTCATTTAACAATCATGTCTATTCCTGTAATATTCGGAGGTTTTCAGGGTAATCTAGACGTTTTTGAATTTCGGACACATATTGTACTTTCGCTCAATTCAATTTGGTCTTCGTGGTCGATTTGTCTAACAAATATCAACTCCTTACTATTGAATGCATTCTAGAGTTGAGCTGAGCTGAATACTTCCAAAACTATCATCGAGCCAAACTTGAAAATACAAACATGCATTCAAGTGACATCTATGTCGTTCAGGTACTGATATAACACTAGCATTGGTTGCTCGGCTTAATAGGTGATCCATAACTTTTAAGATCAGTACCACACCCATGTTTATTTGGATTCCTTAATTAATCCAACATCTACTTAGTCTAGGTCACAAGGGTATTTTGGTAATTTTGGTGTTCAGTTTTATTCCATTCATTTCAAAGCTCGAGGATATCCAATCATTCCTGAGCTTGGTGGTATTCTTGGGTTATTTCTATTACAGGGATATTATGGTCATTTTACATATTCAGTGTATTTTAATCCTTTTCTTCCGTCCGATCTTACTATTAAATTCAATCTTATCATTTATTTTTGTCCTTTTGAACAATTCTAATAGCAGAATACCCCCAATAAATTATTCTTTAGGTATTCACTCATTACTCGAATATTTTCGAGTCAAGTGCCATCTCAGATTTTACAAACGGAATATCATGAATTTTTCTGTACAAAGACAAATCTTAATAATTAAATTCGTACTTAATCGAGTTAAGTACAAATCCTCAAAGTACTTTATCATTCAGGGTTAACTCAGACTATTTTATCTCTCAAGGGCATTTTCATAATTTCATAACCATATAATTTCGGTATTACCTCTTAACGAAAATAATTATAATTTAGAGATCCTATGATCAATTGCTTTCCCGAACATTCTCTTATCTTTAAATGATTCCCTTAACAGACTTCTAGTATCCTTCACAAACCCTCATAAGACTAAAAACCGGTTATCCGCATTTCCTAAGCAAAATTAGCATTTCTTATGTACATCAATAATTTTTACCGGATCAATATGTCTTTTCAGAGTTATTAACCAACTTCCAGGGACAATTCTTATCATCTTACAACATAAGGGTATTTTCGTAATTTTACTCTACCATATTATTCTCATAATTTCCCATCCAAGTACCTTTAACGTATTACCTTTGATGAAATAAATTATAAAATACAGATCCAGGTTAATTTCTTTACTACCAAACACAGAACTTGAAATTTAATTCTAACAACCCTTCAATCTCTTATATTAATCATTCGATTCGTATTCAGATACTGATTTTCTACCACATTCATATCGAGTGTATAAATTAATCAACTCCACAAAAGTGACCAACATTATCTCATTCATGCATTTATCAATATCAACATATTCCATAAAGCATAAAGAGGTAGTAAAGTATTACCTCAATTTTTGTGCGATACTGATCGACAATTGAATTCCATTCGAACGCCCTCGATCTTGAAATCATCTTCCAATATATCCTCAGATCCATATCAACAAAAATTATATCAGAAACGGAGCTTAATTACGATAAACGGATCGAATCGATTGATAAATCAGATAAAAATAGCTTACCGGGTTCGAATTTTGAGAAACGAACTTCGGATTCGGATTTAGGACGTCGAAAGCATAAAATATTACTTTTCAGAAATTTGAAATTTTCGGTCAAAATCAAAGTCAACAGGTTTGACCGGTAATTTTGATGCCTTCGAGTTCGAATTTCGAAAAACAGACTGCGGAATCGGATTTGGAACGTCGAAAAATGTCAGGATAGGTATACTCGGTCAAAGTCAAAGGTCGTTTAATGCCCGGTCAAAGTTTTGGTCAACAGTGGTCAATGCCGGTTAACGGGTCAACGGTCTACGGGTAGGGTCGGGTCGGGTTATGACCGGTCAAACCGGTCAAAACAAGAGCAAAACCGGTCAAACCAGTCTTTTTTTCTTCTCCACGCATAGTGGCGGCGTGTGGGGGCGCGTGAACAATGATAAATTCCCGGAAAAATTCCTAAAAATTATTTTAAGCGATTTCGAGATACTTACAAAGCTCGGTTCAAATTTTTGAACGGCGGAGAGCTCGATTTCAACGAATCGGAAACTTTGACCGCTTTACCTCCTCACGCGCCACCGTCGACGGAGACCAAGGATGACACCGGTGGACTCGGAACGATGCAAGGAACACGATGTTGCGGGAGGTGTCGTAAACGGATGCTCGGATCGTCGTGAATCGATGAAAAACCAACTGAAATCGGGTTATTACCGATGATACTTTCGACTGAAATTAACGACGAACGACGACGATTAATGATGAAAGGTTTGAGGGATTTTGTTCCTCGGTTGACAACGAACACGATGGTGGTTTCGGCTCGTCGATCGGAGGTCGGACGGCGAGTAGATCGGAGTTGAAAGTTAGGTTGTTGGGGAAGGAAAACTGGAAATTGACGGGGAGAGTTTATAATTCTCTCCTATAGAAAATTGGCTAAATTAATAGTTAACCATTGAATTTCCTGCACTTCTTAAAATGGTCTGCCAACTTTACAATTTTATAATTTAATCCCTAATTTCTTCCAAAAATACCAATTATGTTCACAACTTTATAATTTCTTAAATTTAGCCGGTGTTACATATATATATATATATATATATATATATATATATATATATATACTTTTGTTTTCATTCACGTTCAACCCTTTAACAACTTTTGATAATAAAATATTATATTTAGAATTGGGAATCACGTGGTTAAGCTTTTGAGAATGAGCCATTACCGATTCTCTATTTAGTGTCATATGCCCACCACTATTATTGATCTTTGATCCAGCAGAATCAACAGTATGAACATCGTGCAAAACCATTAATGTTATAATATCTCTATTATTTTATAACTTATATTATATATATATATATATATTATATTTTTTCAATTTTAAATGAATGAAATTTACTATATTTTTCATTATTTCTTCAGTTTTGCATTTATTTTGATTTAATCATTTTGTGTTTTTTTTAATTTATTTCAATTTTGAGTCTTTCACTTTTATATGTATTCAATTTAGTCCTTAAATTTATATTTGCATCTTCATTTGGCCCATTGTTAGTTGTTATTTATATTTTTGTAACTGGCCCATAACTTCTTAAATGTGTTTAATTTAGTCATTTTTATATTAATTTAAACCTCACATTTTAAATTTATTTCGATTTAGTCCCTTACCTATGTGTTTTGTTTAATTTATATTTTAAAATTTTATTTGTAATTTTACATTTCTTCAATTTTGTCCTTAAATTTATATTTTTTACAAAATTGATCCATGATTTTTTTTATAATTTACTCGAAATCATATACAATTACAACTTGTAATTGTTTAGGGTTTATGGTTTAATATTTGTGGTTTAGTGCTAGTCCATTTATATTAAGATTTATGATTTAGGGTTTAGGGTTTCTATAAACTATATATTTTATTACTTTATATAGTTTATGCATAGTATTTCTATAAACTATATAAGTAATTTACTTTATATAGTATATATATATATATAGAGAGAGAGGTTATATATATAGTTTATATATACTATACATGGTTTATACATACATATTATATAAAATTATTTAATAAAATTAATAAATTATTTAAATGTAAATTATATAAACATGATTAATTAGGTGTTAAATAATTATTATGTCACATTGCATATTATATGGTTCATAAATAGTAGTACATGTCATATTAATTTCAATTGCATAATTAGTATTTTAGTTGCATGTTAGGTTAATTCACATTAATAACCCATTTATTTTGCTATTATGAATAAGTAATAAGAAAACCCAAAAATAAATCCATTTGCATTAGTGATAGTCCACTTACATTAGTTTACATAGGCTCAATACAAAACCCACTCTTTTATTACAAATATATATGTATTAGTGCTAGTCCATTTACATTAGGGTTTTTGGTTTAGTGTTTTTGGTTTAAAGTTTAGGTTTTATTATTTAGGGTTTCTATAAACCTATATACTTTATTACTTTATATAGTTTATGCATAGTGTTTCTATAAACTATATAAGTAATTTACTTTATATAGTTTATATATATATATATATATATATATATATATATATAGTTTATATATACTATACATGATTTATACATACATGTACTATAAGTTACATATATAGTTTAGGGGTTAGGGTTTAGGGTTCATAATTTAGGATTTAAGGTTTAGGGTTTTATAAACTATATACTTTATCACGCACGCACGCACGCACGCACGCACGCACGGACGCACGCACGCACGCACGCACGCACGGACGCACGCACGCACGCACGCACGCACGCACGCACGCACGCACGGACGGACGCACGGATACACGCACGCATGCACGCACGCACGCACACGCACGCGCATGCACACGCATGCACGCGCGCGCGTGCGCACACCCGCGCGCGCACACACACACACACAATTAATTAAAAGTAATTAGAATGTATACATGATTAAATTATATCGAATTGAGAATTCAAGAAGATATTTACAATTAAATAATGACTAAAATGAAAGAAAACAAAAATCAAATACAAGTGGAAGAATGATGATTGTTGGATGAGCATGAGCCTAATTAACCTAAAATATCTTTCCAAATAAAATCTCAATTCTCAATTTCTCTCCAAAATTTTCTATTCCCTCTAAATTTCTCATTTCCCCTCTAAATCCCTCTAAATTCTCAATTTCCCTATATTATCAAAATTTCTCAATTTCCCTCTAAATTCCCAAATAAAATAAAAAACATTCACACAAAAAAATCTTTATTTTAAAAAGTTTTCTCCCACCACTCACTTTGAATTATATATATATATATATATATATATATATATATATATATAAATACTATATTAATATAAATTATAGTTTATAAACTATATACTTTTTTATAGTTTATACATATATAGTTTACATATATAGTTTATATATATATAGTTCATATAAGCATAATTTATATATATAACTTATAATAATTATATAGTTTATAATATAAATATAGTTTATATATATATTTTATATATAAACTTATATTATATATATATATATTATATTTTTTTCAATTTTTTAAATGAATGCAATTTACTATACACACACACACATACATACAATTAAAAGTAATTAGAATGTATACATGATTAAATTGTATCGAATTGAGAATTCAAGAAGATATTTACAATTAAACAATGACTAAAATGAAAGAAATCAAAAATCAAATACAAGTGAAAACATGATGATTGTTGGAGGAGCATGAGCCTAATTAACCCAAAATATCTTTCCAAATAAAATCTCAATTCTCAATTTCCCTCCAAAATTTTCTATTCCCTCTAAATTTCTCATTTCCCCTCTAAATCCCTCTAAATTCTCAATTTCCCTATATTCTCAAAATTTCTCAATTTTCCTCTAAATTCCCAAATAAAATAAAAAAAAAATTCACACAAAAAAATCTTTATTTTAAAAAGTTTTCTCCCACCACTCACTTTGAATTTTATATTTATATATATATATATATATATATATATATATATATGAATATAAATTATAGTTTATAAATTATATACTTTTTTATAGTTTATACATATATAGTTTACATATATAGTTTATATATATATAGTTCATATAAGCATATATATATATAACTTATAATAATTATATAGTTTATAATATAAACATAGTTTATATATATATTTTATATATAAACTTATATTATATACATATATTATATTTTTTCAATTTTTAAATGAATGCAATTTATTGTATTTTTCATTATTTCTTCACATTTTGTATTTATTTCGATTTAATCCTTTTTTATTTTTTAATTTATTTCAATTTTAAGTCTTTCACTTTTATATGTATTCAATTTAGTCCTTAAATTTATATTTACATCTTCATTTGGCCCATTGTTAGTTGTTATTTATATTTTTGTAACTGGCCCATAACTTTTTAAATGTGTTTAATTTAGTCCTTTTTATATTAATTTAAACCTCACATTTTAAATTTATTTCGATTTAGTCCCTTACCTATGTGTGTTGTTTAATTTATATTTTAAAATTTTATTTGTAATTTTACATTTCTTCAATTTTGTCCTTAAATTTATATTTTTACAAAATTGATCCATGGATATTTATTTTTCTCTTAATTTACTCAAAATCATATACAATTACAACTTGCAATTCAACAATCACGAAAGATGACAAAACAATTAATCCAAAAATAAAAAAGATATGACCTAAACTCAATCTGTATCTGGTAAACATCCGACCTGAATTTTATCTGTCAATGATGTGACCCGATCTGAACGAGATCCGATTGAAGTTCACCCAAACCTGAACTAACCTGGTCATTATCTGCTTCAGACCTGAACTGTTTTGACATGAACTGACATCGATCCGAACTGAAAATGAACTGACCTGAACCGATCTGGATCTGATGTTAAATCAACTCGAAAATAACCCGAACTGATTTGACCTGACCTGAACCCGATCTGGATCTGGTGTCAAATCAACCTGAGTTGACATGTATCTAATTTTACCTGACTTATCAAGATCCGACTGAAACCTGTCCGATTACCTGATTTTACAACCTTAATTGTGTATGTGTTACGTGAAGGTTTGGTGGTTACTTTTTGGAAAACGCTTTGACCGTATGTAATAAATAGGTAAGCTGTAAATTGAAATACAAATCATGCAAGAGGATTAAATTCTTGGAAATAGAAGTAAACGAGTTAAATTTTAAAATTTCTAAAGTGTACAAGGACTGATAAAACAATTAAACATTTACGTTTCAATGCCAGACTAGGCGTGGGCTTTACTTTTTTCAAGCCATATAACTCTCGGCCTGCTTACAAGGGGTAGAAAATTGAACTAAAAGCGAAGGAAAATAAAAGGCCATCTTATCCAATTTGTGCAGGTAGTTAATCGAAATAGCAAGAGTGAACCAGTGGAAGAGAGACCAAGGAAAATGGCACTCCTTTGTGCTTCAACTTCAGTTATCTTCTCTTCTTCTTCTTCATCTTCATCGGAGAGACCTTCATTTGCTTCGTTGAAAAGGTCTATACCCAGTAACCAAAGCTCATTTCTTGGGTTCTTCCCTGTAGTAGCATTGTCCAAACCTTCTTCTGCTCGGACAACAACGTTGTCTTTCTCTAAACGGAATTTCCGGGTTTTTTGCATGGACCTCTCTCTTGTCCCTGAAAATCAACGTTGGATGTTCGAGGAATCCGAGGCTGATGGCCCTGTAATCACTCTCTGCCTCTCTTTTTTTCATTTCTGTGTCTTTCTACTTTCTTAAAGCTATTTTTTCTGGGTTTTGAATGGATGTTAGTGTAATTATAACCATGTAACTGATGATTTTCTTGGTTCATTTGGTGAAAATTGTTTTTTTTTTAGAAAATCGCAGTGATAAAAAATGTTTTATAATATATGTTTTTAACCAATTTTTTTTTGGATTTGTCAAAATGACCAACAAAATCGCAATGCGATCTCTAATTCGCAACGCGATCTCCAGTATCGTAAATTCGCGCTGCATTTCGTGTTGCGATAGTTGAAAATCGCGATGCGATTTTTCATTTTGCGTTGCGATAGTTGAAAACCGCGTTGCGATTTTTTTTTTTGCGTTGCGATAGTCTATAGTGTCGTTGCGATTTTTCATTTCGCGTTGCGATAGTCTACAATGTCGTTGCGATAGTGTACAGTGTCGTTGCGATTTTCTATTTCGCTGCGATTTTCTATTTCGCGTTGCGATAGTCTACAGTGTCGTTGCGATTTTCCAAATTCGTTGCGATAGTCTACAGTAAATTAAAAAAAAGATTTTGTTTCTTAAGAATTTTCTCTAAAAAATATAGTATCCGCGCGGACGTATCGAAGACACGTATTACCACGACCACGACCACGATCCGACCCGACCCGAGATGAGACGGCGGCGGCGGCGGCGCGCGAGAGTCCCCCTTGTTCTTTTTCACTCAACAAGGAAATGGGAAATCCAAGCCTTAAATACACTTCCATATAGTGTTTCCAATACTATGTGGGATTGAGCATTACTCAACATTTCAAAGAAAATATAGCAATTTTTGTAGCATGTTTCCTACTTAATCCATATCTAAAAATATTAAAACATTTTATCATATTAAAACTATATGTATAAGTTTGAATTGAAATATAGATATCTACTACTCTTTTAATTCTCTTGATAAAATGATAAAATGTTTTAGATATGGATTAAGTGGGAAACATGCTACAAAAATTGCTATATTTTCTTTGAAGTGTTGAGTAATGCTCAATCCCACATAGTATTGGAAACACTATATGGAAGTGTATTTAAGGCTTGGATTTTCCATTTCCTTGTTGAGTGAAAGAGAACAAGGGGGACTCTCGCGCGCCGCCGTCTCGTCTCGTCTCGGGTCGGGTCGTGGTCGTGGTAATACGTGTCTTTAACACGTCCGCGCGGATACTATCTTTTTAGAGAAAATTCTTAAGAAACAAAATCTTTTTTTAATTTACTGTAGACTATCGCAACGCGATTTGGAAAATCCTGTAGACTATCGCAACGCGGAAAATCGTAACGACACTGTAGACTATCGCAACGCGAGATGGAAAATCGCAACGACAATGTACACTATCGCAACGCGAAATGGAAAATTGCAACGACACTGTACACTATCGCAACGCGAAATGCAACGCGAATTTGCGATACTGAAAATCGCGTTGCGAATTAGAGATCGCATTGCGATTTTGTTGGTCATTTTGGCAAATCCAAAAAAAGTTGGTTAAAATCGTATATTATAAGACATTTTTTGTTACTGAGGCGATTTTCTTTTTTTTTATGTGGCTTAAATTTTGTTTCATTTTAATCTTGAAATTGAGAGTGTTATTGTGTTGAATTTTGAACTTTTGAACAGTATATAGTAAAAGTTTATGCTTTTTGTAAAATTGGGTATTTTTTTCTTTTAATAAATAGTTTTGGTCTGAATATATGACATGATTTTCCTTCACATTGTCTTTTTTTCTTTTTCTTTTTCAAATTTATTATTTTGAGATTGCAATCAATTTCTGTAACATTTTTCTTAAAGTATTTGCTTCTCACAGTGTTCTTTGATGATGTTTCTGTTTTTCTCCCTTCTTGCTTACGTAACTTGAATCATGTTCCTTTTGTTTGCAGGACATTTGGAACAACACATGGTACCCAAAAGCTAAAGACCACATTAATACTAAGAAACCATGGTATGTTGTTGATGCAAGTGACAAAATTCTGGGAAGACTGGCATCAACAATTGCCGTGCATATCCGTGGAAAGAATTTACCCACTTACACTCCTAGTGTCGATATGGGCGCTTTTGTAATAGTGGTATGTGGTTTTTGTGCTTTTGTGCAACATGTAAGAGTTTTGTTTATGAACATTGTTGTTTGCAATTAGTGAGATGCTGGAAAGAGGTTTAACCATATAGGAAATGTTGCTTGCCTTTTCATGTTACAGTGCAAGTCTATGTACAAGTTATCGATTTGATTGAAACATTATATAAGTTATTTCCACTCCATGACCTCTCGTTACTTCCTCGGTTGTGAAATTTTGACCTTGCTAAATCTACTAGGTTTTTTCTATGTTTCGGTAATGATAAAGTAAAGTATATCTGCAGCAAGTAGTAATCATGAGTGTTACATAACTGTGTTATCTTGCTCAATGTGGATCCATGTTGCTGTAGAATAGAGTGTTCTGATTTTGTATTTTCCTGTAATTCTTCTTCCAACATATTGTGGAATTGATATTCTTGCTGAAAGGATCATGTTACCATTTATGCTAATTTGGTTATTTAGGGGAAGCTTTAATGATATTTGCTTGGTTTCTCACAATATGTTTGTCATTTGATCAAAAAGTCCTTAAAATTTGTGCTGCACATCTACTCAATAGGTAAATGCTGAAAAAGTTGCCGTGTCTGGAAAGAAAAGGACCCAGAAACTCTACCGGAGGCATTCAGGAAGACCAGGTGGAATGAAAGTGGAAACATTTAATCAGCTGCAGCAGAGAATTCCTGAAAGGATTATCGAGCATGCTGTTCGCGGCATGCTTCCTAAAGGAAGGGTGAGTTCATTGGTTAAAACTCCAGGCTAATATCTGCATCTGAGTTTAATATGAATCGATATACAGATTTAAAATCAAGACCGACAAAAAACTGATCCCGGGCTTTCTATGTGCAAACGTTGCTAAGCAAGCTTAAGTAGTTTTATGCTGTAGTAGGTTTACTGGGGTGGCTTCGTGAAATCTGCTTATGCACACCATGAGTTAGAATGATAAATTGAACACTGGTTCTGTACAAATAAGAATTACCTTGGTAATGAGGATTGCAAAAAAGGCTGGTTAAGCATTGGTGATGAAAGAATCTGGAATATGCAAATTCTGAAAGAAAATGAAGCGTAGGAAGTTCAAAGTGCCAATCATTCGAGTGAACAAAGCAATATAGAAAATCGTTTGACATGAATAGTAGTTTAACTTGCGTATGCAGTCCTCATAATTATTAATGTAGTCCAATTTGTAAGGCTTGTGAAACAATATAACAAGTATTTAATCATTGATAATTATGTCAGCTCATGCATTCAATCTAATGGTGTCATTCAAAAATGGCATGCATGATTCTTAGTTTTCTTACTGATTATGGCTAAGTTCCACAATAATCTAACTTTTTTTCCAGCTTGGAAGAGCATTGTTTAACCACTTGAAGGTTTACAAGGGCCCGGATCATCCGCATGAGGCTCAGAAGCCCACTGAGCTGCCTATACGAGACAAAAGGGTGCAGAAGCAGCGATAAGCAAACTTAAAGCAGGGACGGGTCGAGGGAGTTAGAAAGGGAGAGTGGCGTTGCTCGCTTTCCTCACTATTTTCCATTTTTTTCTTCTTGTTTTGGGTGCTTGGGGTAAAATAAAACTTTCATTCTTCAGCCCTTATTAAGCTACAGAATGAAACGCTTGTTTATTAAATGAACCTTACTTTAGCTGTGAAAGTAAATGCTAAACACAAGAATTTATGCTGCAGGTTTCAGTTGCATTAATCTTTAATCTCTATTTTCTTCATCTTAGATTATTGCTTTTATTATTAAATTTGACAAATGAAAGCTTTTCAAAGAATAAGATTGTAAAGAAGCTCGTTCCATGTATCTGGAACTCCCGCTAGACACCAATGGCTGCAATCCAAGCCAGTGGATCCACTAAGCCCATAAATGGAAGGATGTCCATCTTTGCGTAGCAAAGACAGCAGTGTCACATCAAGCAACTTCGCCGGCTTCTTCATTTTGTTTATTACTCTCTTTACCACATCCACCGCCGGTGGCAAACCTCCGGGATATGTTGTGCCGAGCAATGGCTGCTTTTGCCCTACACAGCTCTTTGCTTTTGCTTCACCCCACAAAGTCCCACTGCAATTACCAAATTCAAAACCCTTCATTACTCAACCAAATAAAATAACAAAAGAAGGGTTTGTTAAAAAAGGCTTACTTGTAATGGGAAGGAGAAATTCCCTGGAAAAATACTTGATCTCTTGAAGGATCAACGTTGGCATCCACCCATCCCGCCCATGTGTTGAGAGCTATTTCGAAAGCTTGCATTCGATCCATATCCTTTTTAATCACACCCCCATATTCGATAAAATCCCATCTGAAAAAAATGGCATATCAAATGAATTACAAATGTCAAAATTCGAACCTCAAATAAATTTACTTACGGTTGAGTAGGACCATGACGATTCCACCAATGCCAAGTATTGAAGATGAGCATGTCAATCCCAATCCATAGCTTCCCAGATTGGATGGAGTCAAGCTTTAAAACCCTTCCAATCCTTTCCATCACAACATCTACCAGATATACATTTCGATCCAGCATTACTTTTACTTCAAAATCCTGCAATAATTTACGGATCTCAAGATGTTAATATCTACAACATTATTATAGAAAATGATATTAATGTGTCACATGATAAATATTTAATTAACTGCCACAAAAAAACATGATTCAAAGATATAATTTATAAATTTACTCGGTCATTGAAAAATACAGCTTAAAATAGAGTAAAAATACGTACCAGAAATGCGAAGGTGCTGACATAATTGACTCTGGTAAGGTTGTATCGGGCAGTAGGAACAGCCGAGTGCAGCATGCATGTCAATGATTGCCATTGATTTAGGCTTAGAGAGTCTCCAATAAACATTATGCTCTTCCCTCTAAACTTTTCTAGGAACTTCAATCCATCAAATCTAAAACAATTTAATAAAGTAAATTTAAATATTCATAAATAATATTACTCCAATTCGAATCATCCTATACAGTCACGTAAATTCAAATGGTCATGGAAAAGAAGTAAAGAAACAAAGCAGCAAGGACAGAAAAGACATCCCACCGCCGTTCCCGTGAAGTCGGCAGTACGGTAAAAAACACTTCCACCTACACGTGCTAGAGAATCTAAGTCGATTTTATAAATCAATATTTTTATATAATTTTTATTTTCCCGGTATAAGAAGACGACATATATCCGCGCGCCGTAGAAATTAGATTAGATCACATGATGTCCGAAAATAAAACTCAATAGAACTGAGGACAATTACCCTAATGCTTTTGAGTTGTTCAAGGATGGAACTGATTAAACAAATTCAATACTTTTATAGAAATTCAATTTAATATTAAAAATGAAATAATTTAATAAAATTTATTTTCAAAATAATCTTATATTTTTAACAAACAAAATTACACTCTTATTAAATAAACAAAAGATAATATAATATTCTCAAAGAATCAAAAATAGCATAAATGAGCTTTAAAACTCGAAACTAATGGCATGCAGACTTGCAGTTAAAAACATAGTAAAAAGAAACTTTTAATTTGCTTTGTATTGGGGACAACTTATACTTTTAATGATTTTTCACATTAAAGAATAAAATTATGTATCAACAACACGGACATTAACCTTTTCCACCTTCCCTTTATAAAACAAGGAACTAAGCTAACTATTGTTAACAAATCCAGAGAAAAAGAAAAAATGGCAACAGGGGAGGTTACCTTGTCAAGGAGCAATCGAGAGGTTGCCATCGGTAGTGAGTGTAGACCAGATCTTGGCGTCCATTCTTCTGGCAACTGAACTCCTTTTGAATGAAAGGGCAAGCAGAGGCTGAGTAAAGAGGATAAGATGGATCCAAAACCCACTTGCCTGCAAACAAATCGCACCCATTGGCGGAGCAGCAAACAACTGCCAAAACCATCACACAAAAGTATAAAGAAACGATGGAATTGGAATGAACCCAATGCCCCATTTGGCCTACTAATTCTACAAAACTTGGAAAGAAAGAGAGAAAGAAAAAAGGGAAGAAACTCCCTCTCTCGCTCTCTCTGTTACACTCTCAGAGCTGTGTTATCGTCTGTTCTGGCTCTGTCTAAATCATATTTATATAGGGTTATAGTCATAACTGTTTTAACGGGGTTTCAAAAGTGTTAGAATTGTATTAATGTCATACGCG
This sequence comes from Hibiscus syriacus, assembly GCF_006381635.1. Lineage (NCBI taxonomy): Eukaryota > Viridiplantae > Streptophyta > Magnoliopsida > Malvales > Malvaceae > Hibiscus > Hibiscus syriacus. Next base: position 687,600 of record NW_024062759.1, on the reverse strand, counting down.
GATAATTTATTACAAAATTTATGGTAAATAATAATAATAATGTTGTAGCCTGGAATTATACTATAAGTTTATGGGAACAACTCGTGATTCTTTTAATTTTCTTACCATTTATTAGTTGGAGTTTTAATTTTGATGCACTGGAAAAAGATTTTGAGCATGTGCTCAAGGCAAGTTTAATCAAATTTATGGGATTTTTAGTTTACTGGTTTGGCAACAAAGAGTTTATAGCATAAATGTAAGACTATATTTAATGATAAGGTTGAGGTTTTGGAAAGATTAATATGTCAAGTTTAAATATAATTATCTGTATCTGTTATGTCTAGATTTTATTTTGATTTAAACTTCATCATATACGCAGTATATTATATATCAGGTCGAATTAAAATACATCATATTTTCATCTAAAGTTCATCCCTACACAAATAGCATCACCATAAAAATAGGATGATTCCATTCCACAACACAACTTGGGAAAACTTTCAGATATCAAACGGTTCAACACAAATTCTTTTATGTAAGAAATCCAAGCCAAAACTACGTACCAAAAAATGTAACGTTTTAACGGTGACTTTACTAACTGCAGGCCGTTCATGAGAATTTTGTGGTCTTTAGGCCAATCAAGAAACTAGGACTCTAATCAAGGATTTAAATTATAATTTTTATTTTTGTTTTCAACTAGGTTACGTTTATTACGGTTTTAAACGATGTCATTATCACTACATAAGGGTCGTTGTTATGGTTGCAGGCCGATTTAAGTAATTGTTTTTAATAAAAAAGTGTTGAAAAAATAAATTTTAAGGATAGCTCCATGATATTAAGTTTTTGAAAAATGGATCTCTGATAATAAATATTTAAAAAATAAAATTTTAAGAATATGCTAATAACAACAAATATTGAAAAAATCGACTTCTAATAAAAATGAAAAAATTGGACTCACAATAATAAAAAATACATATTAAAAAGAACTTAAATTTTAAAAATATTTCTCTAATAAAAAATATTGGAAAAAAATGAGTCTCTTATAACAAGTATTAAAAAAATTGGACCCTTAATAACAAATGTTGAAAAAATATTGGTAAAAAATTAGACACTTATACAGATATTAGAAAAAATAAATTATATGAATAGACCCGTAATAATAAATATTTAAAAAACTGAACCATAACAATAAACATTACGATAAAATAAAATTCTTAATGATAAGTATTAAAAATAATTAAACCTATAAGTAATATGAAATTATTTTTTTACAAATGTAATGTACTGTAAAAATTCTAGGCGGATGCCCCTCTTATCTAGCCCTAGATACGGCCCTGTAAGCTCCGATCGCCTTGCGAACAAGACAAAACGCTGTTTGTTGTGTAACCAAGATTGGCTACAGCCTATAGCGTTTAAGGTTTGCTAACTATGTTGATCTTTTTCTTGCTTTTACTCTTTGTATTTATCTTTTTTTCTTCTTCTTGTTTACTTGAAAGTATAGAATTTATTTGGATGAAACTTCCACTCAAATAAAAGAGGCTATAAAAGGAGTGTTTGATTACAGGTGAAATAAGTAATATCCAGACTTGTCCATTGATGCCAAAACAAGTTTAGGAAAGCTCATAGATAACTGACTTTCCTGAAAAGGATTGATACAGATGGATTAACTCTCATTAACGATTTTTATTTATTAGTCTGGAGTGATTACGATGTAATATATGTTTATAATCTTTTATAATCGTTGACAATGTATAAATATCCTACATACTCAACTATTCAAACTCGAAATTTCTAATAATTTTTTACATAACTATTATTTTTGAGAAAAATTTAAAAATTTAAAAATTTAAATGTTTTTCTTAAATTTTTTGATTTACCGTTATTCTTTTCCCTTCCATTTAGGTTGGTGTAAGCAAATTGCTTTTCACAGTGCAAGATATTCAAAAATTAACAATTTTCTTAATTTGTTAAATCTTTATTCTGCCAATAACAACAATTTTAAATTCATCATTTTTAACCCTGCAGGTCATTAAACTATGAAAATGCAGTGTTCCAGCAAGTGGAAAAGAGAGACAAATTAGAACTAGAAAAGTGGAAGAAATGGTCTTCAACCTGCACCCTCTTTTTTTAATGTCGAATATATTTTCAGGATTTTTTTTATTGTCTCTTTAATAATGATATCTTTATGATTTGAACTTAGATTTAATTTTTAATAACGTAATGTATCATATTATTGCACCCAAAGTTAATAAGTAGTTTCCAACCTTGTTTAAAACTTAAATCAACACGAACAAAATAACTTTACGGATAAATAAATTGTTGTTATTCCTTACGAGAAAGGAGACATGATGGCCACACTGCTAGAAAAAATCCCTTTAATGGCGCGCATTGCGCGTCATCTATGGGTGCGGATGACACACAAATGCCTATCGTTGAAGCCACCGACATGAATTTTAGATGACGCATAATTGTGTGTCATAAATCTATGACACGCATTGATGACACGCTTTATGACTCACATTTATGACGCACATTGAGCGTCATTGAAGCACCCATCATAAATGAAGATGACACATATTTGTATGTCATAAATTTATGACACGCATGTATGACTCACATTGCGTGTCATTGAAGCACACGTCATTAAAAAAGATGACACACATTCGTGTGTCGTGATTATATTTCGTAAATTATATATATATATATATATATATTGTAGATTGACAAATAATCAAACTAAATCACATTTAATGCCTCATAATACTTAATATATATATCATATTATATATAAGCAATCCATTTGTATACAATATATTCACATTAAGTTATCAAAAATATTGTAATCATATGTACTATCTATGCTGCACAAAGAAGAATTGAAACCAAAGCCTTTGAATTCAACAATATAGTCCTAGTTCACATAGAGTGATTTCGTTGGATGTAATCAAATAATGCACTTTGTTTCCATATACTTAGAGTTTTGAGCATCTGGATAAAAGCCACAGATATGTGCAAATAGGCAGTGTTGCCAAACCTGTATTGACAACAACAAAAATGAGGATGCTTAGAATATACAAAAACGATATCAACAAAAGATAAGCAAAATAAAACAAAGATGTCAAAATTTTGTACAGCCAGTACATAATAAGTTCCATATCGCATAAGCAATTTGCAGCCTATAGTATAAACCTTTTGGCAACTCAACAACTTAAATGCATTTAAAATTTAATTTTCATTAAAAGTATAAGAAAAAACAAATTAGTGCTGTCAGAACCAGTTTCAGGGCAAGGCATTAAGATATGAAAACACGGAGCAAGACAAATGGCAGTAATTCAACAAATTAGGATCCTGCTTAATTAAGAAACTTCATTATGCAGAGAAGGCAACTTGACCACTCTGCCCCCAAAAGAATTGGAATAATTATTGCCCTTGTTTTCAGTTGAACTTGGTTCAATTTTTGAAATCTAGTTTTTGATTTTTCAAAGGGACGTTTTCTTCCAGCCTGAGATGAATTATTCAGGAGAAAATATCTCCTATTTTCTTCTCCTAATCATCTAATGTTAAAAGGGAATATGTTGTTTTAAAATCTGAACTACTCTTCATAGGATGATGTCTTCTCTTCTATTATACTTTGTTGGATTCAAGAAAAGAAGTTTATATTAACTAATATCAGGACAAGTTTTACATTTTTTTCCTCCCATTTTTTTCTAATATATGTACTTTCTTCTTCTTTTATAGGTAAAACATGCTAATGAACTTGAAAATATCCTAGCTAAAACGTTTCTTAGGTTGTTGTCAATGAGGGCAGAAGCATTTCAAGTTTTGAGAAGAAAACCAGTACAAGTACATAATAGTCGGCACTTGATTTGTCTTCTAAATTATGTTGCTTGACAACTTGATGTGATTAAACAACTAACTTGCCTTGAGGAATGATTATGTGTACACCATTTTTGCAAAAGCAATCATGACAATCACTATATTTTGCCACTTGTGGGTGAAGACTTTTAATTCTTTCCTTTTAATACACACTAACCTCTTAAACCTGTTTAGCATAGGTGTCTCTTTACGTCCTGATTATTTTACTATATATATGTTTCAGCTCTTAAATTTGACTACATATGGCTCTTAAATTTTGATTTCATTCATGAACTGAGGCTGCCTAATGTATAACTTGATTTCCCTTTTTATCTCCACCTACCAGCAAAGAGAGACATCATGAGACTCATTTTATTGTTTCTAAAATTTAACATAACAAAATGGATTCTCTAAATTCACCTTACTCGTTTTATGCTAGGGTAAAAAGAACTACATGTAATATAATTAAGGTCTGAAAGTAAAATCTCATCAAAGCAAAATGGTACGCGTTCATGGAAATGCCATCATTTGGTAACATCTAAAAGTGAAAAAATATGATAGCCCATAAAGACGATAAGGTATTTCATGAAACATCAATTCAACGGGGCAATCTTCATACCTGAGCTCCGGTAAAGTCAATCTTGTTTCCCTTCTCCAAGAGATCATCAACCGCTTGTTCCGTTTTAAAAGTGATGAACCCAAAACCACGGGAACGATTGGTGGCATGATCCCGCATGATTTCGTGTTCTCTAACTTCTCCATATTGTATAAAGTAGTCCTTGAACTCATCTATCAATTTGCACCAAATAGATTAACATTTACGAGAAATATCTACGATGAATCAAGGCATTCCGGATAAATGGCGTGAAGTTTCAATATTATATGCATTAAAGAAATGAAGATACTGGTATCACCTTCGGATACAGTTGAAGGAATTCCATCTACAAAAATCTTCCTAGTCTTGAAATCTTTACTTCCAGAAGCTTCTTTTGGTATTGTTCTCTTAATGTCTACCTAAAATGATAAAAACCGAGCCAAAGAGCAGTAATTCAAGTCAAAAGCGAAGCAACATACATCGGACTATGGTAAGGAAACATAACAATAAACAAAACATTGAGACTAAAATGGAGTCTTACTTGATTCCCATTAATAACATGAGTGTCCTCAATGACTTTATCAACCACAGAAGGTTCTACATAAGTCACAAACCCGAATCCACGAGGTTGTTCTGTTTTCCGGTCCTTCATTATCACATAATCCGTAATTTCACCATATTTACCAAAATGCTCAAGAAATTGTATTGCAAAAGATACGTAAAATAACCAAATCGAAATAGACTACATGGAAAGTAATTCGTGCTATAATCATATTCAAGGAGATTAATAAAAATCTCCAACAAACAAGCTAAAGAACTAACCCGAACTTGTCTCTCTCGCTAAACCTCCTATAAATATTTTGCTGCAAATTTCCAAATATCGAATATATTCACAAATCACTTCTAAAGTATTCATGATAAAAGAGGCCTTTCAAAGAAACATATACCTCTAAACATATCAATATAATCCTATATAAGTCTAAAGAAAAAGAGAAAATAAGAACCCTAATTTTTCCTCTTTCCCTTTTATTTTAAAATGACATAAATTCCAAACTTATAACAAAAAATGAAAATAAAAAATGGGTATTATCATTTCACTTAAATTTGCGAATAATTTCAAAGTCATTAACTAAAAGGTAAAGGAAAAAGGCTCAAATTTTCTCATTACTTTTTCTATAATTCTCTTAGGAAACATAGTAAATCTAAAGGAACATATACATATGTGTATACAAATAATGATTCAATTTACGTTTTTCACGTGTAATTAAGCAATGGGTAATCGATAATTTCAGGATTTTCCTCGACACCCCCAAATTTTCTCAAGAAACAAACAGAATAAAGGGGAATATATTTACCCAGGACTGGCACCATCGCCGATGTAAGGAGTAGACTTGTTGTCTTCAGGATAGTCAGAGGATCTAAAATGGTTGGTTTCGGCGTCGGGAAGGGGTTCACCGCCTCGAGGGTCTATCAGCATAGTGGGAAAAGAAGGAAAGAAAGCGTAACCTAAAAATGTGTTTCCAAAGTTTTTGAAAGCATTTAAAGCGGGAAAGCATGCGTACATGATGAAAATAATGGCAAAATTAAAAGACGACTTTTACAGATGACACACAATTAAAAGTGTACTCCGTGTTTTTGAAATTTTTTTGGATTATGACTATTAAATATGACATACATTATTGTAAGTCATAAATCATTCAGATTTTAAGAAACATGACATTTTTTATGACACATTTTTTGCAAGTCATAAATTAGCGCGTGTCATCGTTCGTGTGTCATTAAAGGTATATTTTCTTGTAGGGCCAAAAGATGATCGAACGGTGAAAGACAGTAAGTGAGCGGCTATAACTTTGTTATGAATGAGGGATTTTATTAATCAAACAACAACAAATTTATTATCGAGGAGTGAAAAATGAGTTCTACAAAAAATCAACAAACCTATTTCATCAATGTGTATTCATAAATCATAAAACCTAATAATAAACGACCCAACAAATTATAACCTAATCAATTAACAAATTAATAAGATTATTGTCTAATTACAACTTATTTTTAACATTCTTCTCACTTTCTTAACTTTCTTGATCTTCTTTAGAGTTGATTCTTGAACAAAAAGATACAAGCAAAGTGTTGCAAAAGTATGCAAGCAGTAATTCTCAACCGAGAAATGGAAAGAGCTGGTCATTGATAAAGAAATATATTTTTTCTTCATTCATCATTTTATCTTTCTTTCTCCACTCGTTCATCTAAAGTTCCCTAAAAAAAATTGTTCCCTTTACTTAGGTGATTCAAGGAGAATTAAAAATGCCATGCTTCCTTGCGTTCTGCTTTACGCTTAGGTGATTCATCGATAATCGAAAGTGCTATGCTTCCTTTCGTTCTACTTTAGATTTAGGTAATTCATACATCGAGAATCGAAAGAAATATGCTTTCTTTCTTTCTACTTTAAACTTAGGTGATTCATTCATCGAGAATTGAAAGGGCCATGCTTAGAGGTGGTAAATCGATCATTTGGATCTAGTTCAGTTCGAGTCATTTTGGGTTGGATTCAGGTCGAATTAGGTCATTTCGGGTTTTGGTTTTATTCGAGTCTATAAAAAGTCGGGTCAGTTTGGGTATCGAATCGGATCAATATCATATCGATTGATTTTCAATTCGGTCAATATCGGATTAGTTGATTTTCAGGTAGGGTCAATATTCGATCAATTATTTTTACTTTGGGTCAACTTTGGATCGTCAGGTCAATTCAGGTTGAGTTGGTTATGAGTCATATTAAGTATATGTAGAATTCTTGATATATTTTTTGTAAAAAAAAGTGTATTTTTTTAAATCTTATCATTTGTGTTCAATTTCTTTCAAATACAATTATCATTTAGGGATTAAAATTTGACTCAAACTAGACCTATAAGATATGTTAGAGTTTGTGATATTTTTTTATTGATTAGGACAGAGAAGTTTGTGATACGATCTATTTTATTAAAAATAAAGTTTTTAATTATAAATTTTATTATCAATTTAAATTTTTAGATGCTTAATGATCAATTATAAATATAATATTTTTATTAAATTTAAAAGTAGTAATAATAAAATATTTATATTTGAATAAATATTATTTTAAATATATTTATAAATAATATTATATTATTATATTATCAATAATATTTTAATAAATAAAAATATATATCTTTATATTGTAAAAGTAAGTTATGTGTGTAGTGTGAAAATAAGTTAAGTTATTTTTATATTAAATATAAATAACTGTATTTTTTATATACAAAGGAATTAAAATAATTTGTAAATTAATTTAATAATTTTGAAAAATTATTTTAGTAGTTCCAAGTAAAATATTAAATTAATAATTCATAATTTATTTTAAATAAATTGAAAACCAATTTAATAACTTTGAATCATTAGGTAATAGAATCCAAAATGAAATGTAGAATTAATAAATTATTATTTAGATTATTTAAAGATTAATTTAATATTTCGGTTCATTAATTAATGGAATCTAAAATATATATTGAATTAATAAATTATCATTAAATTTAAAAATAGAAAATAAAAATAAAAAAATTAAATAAAGTTTAGTACAAATTCTGAGATGATAAAGTTATTATTATTTTACGGAATTAGAATAAGAATATAAAGTTATTTAATAGAGAAAAATTAGTTTTATCATAATTATTAATTAATTAATTAATTAATTAATTACCGATTAAAGTTAATGTAAATTTATTTAATTATTAGATATTTAATTAGGTATATGAATTTTAAATTTATATGTTTAATTAATAAAAAATACTTAAAGTTCAAATCAAATAAATAATTAATATATATACTCAGATTTTATCTTACTAGTTCATTATTTAACGCATTGCTAAAAAATAGCTAATAATAAAAAATAAAGTATTCATACACTTTAACTCAATTACCGTGTGTCAAAAAACATCAATTATTGGATTAAAACAGGGTCAATGTTTAGTTTAGATCGACTTTAGATAAATTAAATTCGGATTATTTTTGGTTCGGGTTATTTTTTATTTGGCTAAAATTTGGGTCGATTTAAGTTCGATTCATTTTTCAGGTTTCGGGTAAAATTTGGGCCATCATGGTCGGGCCTATTTTGAGTCTCGGTTCAAGTAAATCGATTCAAATAACTAATTCGAGTCAAATTTGTCATGTCTAGCTATGCTTCCTTTCATTCTACTTTATTCACTCTTTTCTTTTCGATCTCACTTATTGAACCTTCTTTTCGTTCTCACTAAACTGTGAAGTTTTCAAGTTCCATGTTACCTTGTGATAGAAGCAACATACCATGAAGAAACATGTCATAACCATTTTTTATAAATAATTAAATTTAAAAAAAATTATGACTTTATTTTATTTTTTTGGATTTTGTTTAATTTAAAATTTACTTTGGATTTGGAAAATTGAGAGTTCGATGAAATTTGAAATTTGGAGTCGTCATTGATCTTTGAGTTAGGTAGATGAAAAACCTAAAATGTCATTTTAAAATAATTTTAAGGAAAATCATTTTAAAGACAAAAAATGGTCTACGTGTCACCAAAAAATTATTTTTTAAGGATTCAGGAATCAATTACTCGTGGAGGATGATTAACACTCTTACAACGCCCAAAATTGATACTTCTTGATTATATATACATTGTCTAAGTAGTGGAATTTTACAAAGTTGAATTCAAAATTTAAATTACGATTGTTTTATTTCGATGAATTTCTTTATAAAATACTTAACTCGATAAAAATGATTTAATTCACTCGGTTTTATCTAAGAAGGATGTCCCCTTACTACATGAATTAACAAAAATTGAAATCTAGTTATGTTGGATGTAATTTCGTTAACCCACGATACTAGACAACATTGCTTTTGATTCTTTTAGAAAGCGAGAAAACAAATGCATGAACTATGAATGCAACAGTAATAAAGGACATATATAAAATGGATGAAATGTTCACTTATCATGGAAAAAAATAAAATGAAATACTAAATAAATAAAAATAAAATAAATATTTATTTATTAAAATGATTTCATTATACAAAAATATGAAAATGTCAAAGCTTATACATTTGTTTAAAGTGAATAAAATATGTCTAACTGATTTAATATATCATAAATATAAATAAGCAACAAATAATAATAATAATAATAATTTATTTGAATAATCCTCGGAATGGTGCCTCAAATTTTTAGAGGTCTTCCATAGGTTAGTCTAGTCAAACACTGAAGACGTTATAAATATTAAAAAGTCATTTCAAAATATAATATATATATATATATATTAAAATGCAAAATCATTTTTAATATAATATATGTATGAAGACTACTATATATATTTTGTCTCATATATGTTAAAATATAAAACAAAATGTACGTATATGGTAATAGTAATAATATAAGGATTAAAATAAAGCAATAAAAAGTATATGGACTAGAATATATATAAACGATATAACAAGTACTAAATATGTAATTAACCCATACAATCTCATATTCAAACCAAAGGCAGTGACTAAAATAAATACGAAGCAAAACTTAAGATCCTAATCATACATCACATATTAATACTCTACAAACAAATATAAAGGGTTAACACAAAAAAATTATCAAAATGATGTGCCAAAGGTAAAACAAATATAAAATAATCTCAAATGAACACAAAAGGACTGAAATAGAATGCAAAGCAAATAAAGATCTAGAAAACTAAAAATGAATATTTCATTTAATGACTTAAACAAAAGTTAGGAAAGCTATGAGCCCTCACCATGTAAATAAACCCTAGTCACTATGTGTGAATTTCATTACACCAAATGGTGTCACTAAAGGGCTAAAAATAAAAATACAATGACCACTATATACATTTACCCTATAAAACAAGGATTAGATCGCAACCAATAGAGATAATAAGCACTAAAATGAACATAAACCCAAATATCATATGTAGCTAATTAAAATAAATTCTAAAATGAGCGGGGATCAAAACATAAGTATAGATAAATTATAAGGTTCAAAATACAAATAATCAACTTCATTTAATGACTATAATAAAAGGATTAAAAATTTGGGAGGACTTCTCATAATATTAACCCACAAAGACAAAAATGCGCGAGTATAAAGAGACCAAAACGCGTCGTTTTGGAGTGTGTGTGTGTGTATATATATAAGGGCTTGGAAACCTAATTATAAAGAAAAGGGAGAGTTCTCTCCCAACTCCTACATGGCCACCACTCACTGACACTATCAACGGCCGTACTACAAGATTAATCCAACACTAATTGAACCCGATCAGTAATATAGTGATAAAATTGCCCTTTTCACCGAAAAAAGAAATAAAGTTTTTGAAATAATTTGTAAGAAAGAAGAAATGATATTCGATTTGTATATGATGAAAATGAGAGAAAACTTCTATATTTATAGGCTGATCAGAGGGGTAAAAACGTAAAAAATAAATCAATTATAAATAATGATTTATAATCAAAATTAATGGTCAAATAATTGTAATTTATTTGATGTAGCTGATTGAATATGGTCCCAAAATCATTTAGGTCCGTCCACAAAATAGATGTTGAGAATATTTTAAATCAACAAAACAAATTGCTGAAAGTAAGTTCCAAAAATTAGGATGTTTTCTGCTCTAATAAAGTTTTGAATATGACCCCAAAATTGTCTACGTTCAAACTCTAGAAAGTCAAATTCCAATATTAACAGCTAGCACAGTTGTTACAACATTATTAATTTGCGGATTACCAGCTAGCACAGTTGTTACAACATTATTAATTTTTGAATTACCAGCTAGCACAATAATAATACAAACAATTTTAGCAATTAATCTGATCAATTTAAAAAGAAATTATGTTGCTTATAAATATGTTTTTAAAAATTCTCATTTCAGTTTTACAAACATTAGTTTCAAAAAGATTCTTTTGTATTTTCTCTAAAAAAAAATTCTCTAAAAAATACAATGCAAACAAATGTATCAAAGACACCATCACAAACGAAGCCGCCAAGAATGATGGCGACACACATATGTGGAGTTATCAAATTACATTCAACAAAGGAAGGTAAAAATGATTTTTTTTAAATACTCTTCCCGAATTTTCCATCTGAATATGAGATATAACCAACAAGGTTATCCTAGAACTGAAATCATATTAGAGTCATCTTCACATCATGACAAGTAAACATGCTTAAAATTCAGATAAGCAAATGGATCGATCTCACTGAAACAATGAAGAAAGAAATTGAAAATGGCAGGTGATGGTTAGAGAAGCAAAAGACGGTAACAAGGAAAATAGAAAAATATCAACGAACTACATGCAATGAGCTGTAATCTGTGAATGAATCTCGCGAGTGAACAGGGCCGACCCAATACATGTGTCAAATGGGCCTTAGCCCAGGGCAACATGCTTGAGGGGGGCAGCAGTTTGCTAAATAACCCATCCGTTTTGAATCTCTTTCCAGGCTTAAGACTGGCAAAGTCCAAAGGCAAAAAGAAGCAAGGAAGCAATTGGAGCAGGATATTCACTTGGTCAATGCTCCGCTCACTCTTGCACAAGATTCATCACTTCATCTTCCAAAAATCAAAGTCAATGTGTCCCAAGCCCAGACAGAAGAGAATCAGCCCATGGAAGAGTAAATTTGGTTATGTTCTTCCTCAGTATGGTATTTATCTGCCACCAAAATTTATGCATGAAGCTCTTAAGTGTCAAGAGTCCTTTATTGTGTCTAATCTAATGGTCCAGGATTTTGAATAGCATATTTAAATGTCTGCTTTGATTAGCATATTTTGGTAGTTCCTAATTATGGAAAACTCATTAAAAATAAATTTCGAGGCTTGATTTTCCCTTTTAAATGGGGTGTTACATGCCATATAACTAAACTTAAAATAAATTTAAAACTAGAAATGGTTAAAAACTTAGAGGGGTTAATAAGAAATTTTGTTTAGAATTAATTCGGTTAGTAAAAAATTAAAATCCAAAGATATGCTTCTTGATATTGCGGTTAACAACTTAGAGGGGTTAATTAATTACTTTGAAGAATATAGGCAAATTGGGTTTGACAATGCTATTAATGAAGCTAAAGAAATAGCATATAATATTGGGGTTGAACCTCAATTTCCTAAAAAACGTATTTCTTATAGAAAAAACAATTTGATGAAATTCCAAATACCGAAAGAGAACAACAATCTTCTCAAGAAGCATTTCGAAAGAATTACTTTATTATTCTTGTAGATATGACTCTTGTTCAATTGAAAAGTAGATTTGAACAAATGTAACACTTCGAGTCTATATTTGGTTTTTTGTTTGATGGTTCAAAGTTAATTTCATTACTTGATGATGAACTAAAAAAATGTTGTTTAAATCTTGAGTCTAATTTGACAAATGGTGAAGAATTTGATATTGATGGAAAAGATTTATTTATGGAGTTACAAATTTTATAGAAAATGTCGTCGGATGAAGCACACAAAGGTGAAAGTCCATGGACATCTATTCAAATAATGGAGTTTGCAAGAAGAATGTATATGTTCCCTAATGTGTTGATAGCATATAAAATTTTGTTGACGGTATCGGTTACGGTTGCTTTCGCGGAAAGAAGTTTTTCAAAATTAAAGCTCTTGAAATCCTATATTCGAAGCACGATGACTCAAGATAGATTGAACGGATTAGCAATTCTAAGCATCGAAAGTCAATTTTTACAAAGTCTTGATTATTGTAAAATAATAGAGGTTTCTGCTTCAAAAAATGCACGAATGCATCGTTTTATGTGATATTTCTAGCCTTGTAGGTGTTGGTTTGTATTAGTATTGATATTATTTGACTATAATTTCTATTACATTTTTGTTTTAAAAAAATTATTTATGTTTTGTCTATTATACGGTACAAGTATAGGGGCATAAAATTATTATCTCACCTAGGGCATTAAAACTCATTGGACCGGCCATGCGAGTGAAGAAGAGGATTGTCGATTGAGGAAGAAAAAATAATCGGTGGTGATGAAATCAACAACTAAACGATTGAAAAAGGAATAACAACAGAAGAAAGATTGGCGAATAACACCATGTGCGAAAAGAGGCATGGTGGCTGTTGGGAAATAAACGCGTAACGAGTAATTTTCCTATAACCATATTAGTGAGAATGCAAAATAAAAGTGGAAAAATAATACCCGAAATTGATAACGGAGTTCAGCCAAACTTGCTTACATCTTCGGACTGCTGCAGATCTTTTACTAAGAGAGAAAATTTACAGGTGTTTACAAAACACTCACTACTCACAAGAAAGCTCTCTAGTAATAGGAGAAAGAAATTATTTTTGGGATGATTTTAAAGTTAAACGGGCTAGGATATTTATAGTTGAAGCTTAGGGACTAATCTTGTAAATACCCTAAAGTGTGCAGTGTCTAAAATGTAATTAACCCAAAAACATTTTAATTAAAAATTGGGGCACCGAATTCGGTGCCCCCTTTGTTGAATTAAAATATGCGGTGCCCCCTATTTTTGAAAACAATTCAGCTAGGCCCCTTTTTTGACTTTACGTTCAACAATCTCCCACTTGAAGATTGATTTTAATCTTTCTTCACGCCTCGATTAATTCATCAACATTTCTGGTCTCGTTATTCTAGCATGCCAACTGAAACTGATCACAACTTCAGTTTGTCCGTGGACACCGTCTTTGTTAGCATGTCTACCGAATTTTGAGCTCCACTAATCTTTTCAAGTTTCAAAATCCCATCTTCCAGAAGAGACCGGATAAAATGAAATCGTAATTGTATGTGCTTCGTCCTGGAATGAAAAGACGGATTCTTTGCTAGATGGATAGCACTTTGACTGTCACAATACAAGACATTGTTTTCTTGTTTCTTGCCTAACTCTTCTGAGAAACATTGTAGCCAAACCATCTCCTTGTTGGCTTCCGTAACAGCGACATATTCTGCTTCAGTTGTGGAGAGAGCAACTATCTTCTGTAGTTGAGAAACCCAACTCACCGCGGTTCTTCCTAGAGTATAGACATACCCTGTAGTGCTCATTCTGATGTTAACATTTCCAGCTAAGTCATCATCTACATAGCCTGTCAGTATCATATCTCCACATTTGAAACAAAGTGCTTTGTTTATGGTCCCCGTATATATTTTAGGATCCATATGACTGCTTCCCAGTGTACCTTGCCTGGATTATTCATGTACCTGCTAACAGCTCCCACTGCATGAGCAATATCTGGTCTGGTACAAACCATGGCATACATCAGACTTCCAATTGCTGAGGCATACAGCACCTTCACCATGTGTGCACGTTCTTCCTCTGGCTTTGGTGACTGTTCTTTGGAGAGTCTAAAATGAACACCTAAAGGTGTACTTACTGGTTTAGCATCTTGTATGTTGAACCTGGAGAGTACTTTTTTGATGTACTCAGCCTGTGATAACATCAAAGTCTCTAACTTTGTGTCTCTCTTGATCCTCATCCCAAGAATCTGCTTTGCAGCGCCCATATCTTTCATGGCAAACTGCTTCGACAATTTTTACTTCAAGTTTATAATATCTTGCATGTCTGAACCTGCAACAAGCATGTCATCAACATACAACAATAAAATAATGAAGCTATTGTCAAACTTCTTGATGTAGCAACAATGATCTGCTTGGCATCTGGTAAAACCACTGTTACTCATGAAGCTATCGAACTTCTTGTACCACTGTCTAGGAGCTTGTTTTAAACCATACAAGCTCTTCTTCAACCTGCATACCAGGTTTTTCTTGCTTGCCTCCATGAAGCCTTCTGGCTGCCTCATATAGATTTCTTCCTCCAAATCACCATGAAAGAAAGCTGTCTTTATATCTAACTGCTCAAGATGTAAATTTTCTGCAGCTACAATTTTCAACACCAATCTGATTGTAGATAGTTTTACAACTGGAGAGAAAATTTCATTGTATTCAATACCTTCCTTTTACTGGAAACCTTTGACAACCAATCTTGTTTTCTAGCGTTTGCTCCCATCGTGCTCTTCTTTGATCCTGTAGATCCACTTGTTATGGAGCGCATTCTTGCCTGGTGGTAATTCAGCTAATTCCCACGTCTGATTTGACATAAGCGAGTCCATCTCATCTTTCATGGAAGACTCCCACTTGACTGAATCCTCCACTTGCATTGCTTCATCATAACACTTTGGTTCACCATTGTCAGTCAGCAACAAGTAGTGCAAAGAAGGAGAATACCGCTGGGTTGGTTTAGGAATTCTGGAGGAGCATCTTAGTTCCGGTGTGCCTGGTTCTTCTTGAACTGCTTCAGGACTAATCTGAACATCATTTCCAAAAATCTCCTCAAACTCAGCAAATTCCTTTGTTTCAGCTTTGGTATTGTAGCTGCTTGATTCTACAGTTAACCTATCTTTGTACATCACATTCTTATTGAAAATGACATCTCTGCTTTTGATGATCTTCCGTTTTTTATAGTCTCAAAACCAGTAACCGAACTCATCACCGTCATAACCAACAAAGGCACATTTGTTGGACTTAGCATCGAGTTTACTTCTTTCACCAGAGTCTATGTGTACATAAGAAATACAACCAAACACTATTAAGTGTGAAAGGTTTATTTCTTTCTTGCTCCAAACTTCCTCTGGTATTCTGCCATCCAAAGGAACTGAGGGCCCACGGTTGATCAGGTAAGCTCCAGTGTTGATAGCTTCAGCCCATAGAAATTTGGGTAATCTGGCATGTATCCTCATACTTCTGGCACGTTTATTCAGAGTTCTGTTCATGCGCTGAGCTACGCCATTCTGCTGCGGTGTCATGGGAATTGTTGTCTCCATCTTGATCCCATTGTTTGCGCATAAATATCTTAATCTCCTATTTTTGTACTCTCCTCCATTATCAAACCTCAACTGCTTGACTTTCAGACCGGTCTCATTTTCCACCATGGCCTTCCATTTTCTAAAAGTATCAAAGACTTCTGATTTTTTCTTCAGAAAATAAACCCACACCTTTCTCGTAGAATCATCGATGAAGATGACATAATATAATGAGCCTACAAGAGATGGAACTGGAGATGGTCCCCATACATCAGTATGAATCAACTCTAACCTTTCTGCCTTGGGTGTCTTGCCAATCTTTGCAAAAATGACTTTTTTTTATTTGCAAAAGATGCAATCCTCACATAGTCCGACATCTACACTCTTTAGATCTGGCAGCTTCCCTTTTGACAAAAGCGTCTTCATCCCTTTCTTGCTCATATGGCCAAACCTTTGGTGTCATAGGTTTGATTTTCCATCAGCATTTGCGGCTGCAATGATATTCTCTAAATTTGAGGTTACATAGAGAGTACCAATCTTCTTACCACGAGCAATAATGAGTGCTCCTTTGGTAATCTTCCATTCACAGCCTGAAAAAGTTATACTATATCCTTCTCCATCAAGCTGTCCTACAGAAATCAAATTTCTTTTGAGGCCAGGAATATGTCTCACTCCCTTCAGCGTCCAGGTGGTCTGGTTTGGCAACTTTAATCGGATGTATTCTTTTCTGATTATCTTCAAGGTTTCATCATCAGCTAGATGAACCCTCCCAAAATCACCACTGACATAGTTCTCCATGATTTCTCAGCATGGGGTAGAGTGGAAAGATGCCCCTGAATCCAAGATCCATGATTCAATTGGACTGTTGACGCTTAGAATCATGGCATCACCTGTCTCCTCTGTCATGTTGGCAGAATCCTGTACGCAGGTATCTTTCTTCAGTGCTCGACAATCTCTTTTAAAGTGACCCTTCTTGCCACAATTATAACAGGTAAAATCTTTCTTTCCCGTTCTGAATTTTCCCCATTTGGATTTCGATCTACCACGATTTGAATTTCTTTATGAAGTTCTTCCTCTAGACTCTGTGTGCAAGACTGAGGAGGTTGATTCTTCACCCGATTCTCTCTGTCGAATTTCTTCACTCAATACCAGATCCCGAACATCGTCAAATTTTAATTTGTTGTTTCCCGACGAGCTACTGACTGCCGTAACAGTAGCATTCCAACTGTCTAGTAGAGATGATAAGAGAATTAAAGCTCGAACTTCATCATCAAATTTAATTTCCACGGAACTCAACTGGGTTGTGATTGTGTTGAGTTCATTCAAGTGTTGAGCCACTGATGCCCCTTCCGCCATCCGCAAATTGAATAATCGCCTTATCAAGTGAATTTTGTTTGAGGCCGATGGCTTCTCATACATACTGGAGAGAGCCGCCATAAGACCCGCCGTGGTATTTTCCTTTGCTATATTGAAAGCAACATTGCGGGATAACGTCAGTCGGATAACTCCGAGGGCTTATCTGTCGAGAAGAGCCCAGTCTTCATTCTTCATGCCTTCTGGTTGCTTCCCTGGAAGGGGTTGATATAGATTTTTCTGGTACAGAAAATCTTCAATCTGTATCTTCCAAAAGCCAAAGTCCGCACCATCGAACTTCTCAATTTTCACATTCCCTTCGTCTGCAACCATCGCTCCCACTTGAATCTAGCTTCGTTTGGATCGTTTATGATAATTCTTGTGAACCACCGTGTATTAGAACACCTCCCTCGACAAATTCGTATTGCCGATAAAATTTCACTATTCACGAAATTCACTATTCATGTGAATAGTAATGAATAGTAACCTCGCACAAAATTGACAAAATTCACAACCAAAAGCTTTGATTACCAATTGTTGGGAAATAAACCGAGTAACGAGTAGTTTTCCTATAACCAGATTAGTGAGAATGCGAAATAAAAGCGGAAAAATAATACCCGAAATTGATAACGGAGTTCAGCCAAACTTGCTTACGTCTCCAGACTGCTGCAGATCTTTTACTAAAAGAGAAAATTTATAGGTGTTTACAAAACACTCACTACTCACAAGAAAGCTCTCTAGTAATGGGAGAAAGAAATGATTTTTGGGATGATTTTGAAGCTAAATGGGCTAGGGTATTTATTGTTGAAGCTTAGGGACTAATCTTGTAAATACCCTAAAGTTTGCAGTGGCTAAAATGTAATTAACCCAAAAACATTTTAATTAAAATTTGGGGCACCGAATTCGGTGCCCCCCTTTATTGAATTAAATGTGCGGTGCCCCCTATTTTTGAAAATAATTCAGCTGAAAACAATTCAGCTAGGCCCTCCTTTTAACTTTACGTTCAACAGTGGTCGGATGGTAAACGGCAGTGAGTGAGCGGCTGTAACTTTATTATGAATGAGAAATTTTATTAACCAAACAACAACAACAGATTTGTTGTTAAGGAGTGAAAAATGAGTTCTACAAAAGATCCTTAAACCAATTACATCAAAGGCTATTGAAATTGAAGAACAGGTGAATGATATGGTTATTCCAAGTACTTGCGTCGTTAGTGCATGGATTTTGGTTGAAGTTATTTTAAAACACAAGCGGCAAGTGTTTGTAGTTAATTGTTGGAAAAAGGGTGAATTTAATTGATGGAGTTAATATTTATATTAAGTTCATAGTCCTTTTGACTATTGTAAATTATCTTTGAAATTGATGGATGATTGAAATGCCTTGGTTGATTTACAACTAATTGCTTATGTCTTGCTTGCTTGATCTTGAATTTCAACATTTGTTTGATTGAGTTTGTTCAGAAATCTTGGAAATTCTATGAAATTGGAGTTGACAACTTGAAATATTTTGCATGTTAATTGAGAAATGCTTGAGGATAAGCATTGAATAAGTAAGGGGGAATTTGATTAGTACTTAAATTATACATTATTTTATGATCAATTACTCCTTTATTAGCTATTTTAAGTTGCTAACTTGGCCCTTTTCACTCATTTTCAATACAAGACATTGAATTTCGGAAATTATGCTAAAAATGACGAGTGCAATTTTTTATTTTCTGGATTCATGGACGGAGTATTGGGCATGACTTTGAGCATAACATAACTAATGTGGAGTCCAACCAATAGCTTCTAGAAGGTTCAATCAGCAGTGGTGTGAAGACCAAAGACTTGGCCGAATTTTTGAATTCAAATTAGGATTTATTTTATTTTTATTTTACGAATTATCTTTTTAATTTTAAATGTTATCTTTTAGGGGTTTTGAGGACTATAAATACCCCATTGGGGCAAGCCTCAAATATCAACTCGATCATTCAAAATTCATTTTTCAACTCTTATTTCTTCTTTCTTAGTTTAATAAAGTTTTTCTCCTTTTTAGTTTTTAGTCTATTTTTCTTTCAAAATGTTAAGTATGGTTTCTACCATGCTTAGCTAAGTTTTCCATAGCCGAAGGCTAAAGCAATGACTCGATTCTAAGTTATGAGGATCGAAAAGAATATCATACCCTTAAGGGTTACATTTTTGATTTTCGAAAATGAAGGATTGGTAATCGACCATCCTTTTACAATCAAAGCGATTTCATTTCAAAAAGTGCACGTTGGAATTGAATTTCGGTTTCATTAATAGTTGAGAGGAAGGATCGGCCTGTGGCATATTCGACTTCCTGTGAACACACTTAGTGGCAGTATGCTAAGGGAAATTGAAATCGGGTTAGATTCTCAATTGAGACGATAAAATCCGAGTCAAGTTTTTCAAGAACTTAAAAGCGTTAAATTAGTAAGCTATTGTTGCAATTGATTCACAAAAGAGTTAAGATCTAAAAATTGATTTTAGATTCTTGATTTATTTGAGAGAAAAATAAGTTATAGGGGTTGGGGCCTATAGATTGTAATCGACATAAGCCCGGAGGTAAAATCCTATTCAATGATCGATTTGAATCGAGGAAGAAGATTTTGCCTAAGGTTGATTTAATCATATTGAATCTTCGTCTTTAATTTCATTTTTACTTGCTTTTATTTATTTAATTGTTTTCATCTTTAATTACTTCAATTTCTCATCAAACCCCTCTTTTATTGTCTCATGCCTAAATAGAAATCAAGAGCGAGAAATTCATCAGCCTCCTAGTCCCTATGGATCGATCCTTACTCTCCCTATACAATTCTTTATTTAATTTTATTTTGAGATTAAGGCTATTTTTATTTTGGCATCAGAATGACACACTGTCAAATATTAAAAGATTTTTAGTTGGATTAAATCTCTTTTGAAAATCTCCTATAATTATTGAATAAACCTGTTAGTTTTTTCATATCTCACAACTCAGTTTTTCAAGAACTTCTCTTATCTTGAATTTTTTCTCTTCCTTAGTTTTTCCGATGATAGTCGAAGGCAAAGATTGTTCGTGATATGTGCATATGTGCTAATGCAACTGATCATTAATTGTTGTATCTTGGGACATAGAAGACCAACGAACTCAAGCACCAAATGAGTGGTCGAAAACCTGTCTTAAGGAAACTATGTAGCGACATGCCTCAACTGATTTCGATCAATAGATCAAAAATAAAAGCAGTATTTTATTTTCATTTATTTTTATTTTATCTTCTAAGAAGTTTAACCTTTTTGGTTTATTTTATTAGGATTGATTTTGTCTCAAATTGTTATTTCGGATAACAATTTCAAGATAAGAGTAAACTCATTCATTCTCTTTATCACTTTGTAATTTTGATTTTTTTTATAATGATATTTATTCATTATTATTTTTCTATATCATTCTCGGATTAATGCGTGCACAATTTTTCTAATATTAATTTGTACCTACTAAATAACCCAGTTTCACGACTCTCGAACTATGTTTGTTACAAGAAAAAAATTCATTATTACGAGTTTAAAAATAGTTTATTAAAATATAAGAATTACAAATATAATCTTGATATTAAAAATATGAGTAAAATATATTATCTATTGAAAAAAATAATACTTATTTATTCATTTTATCCAAACTATATCATATTGATAGCTAAAATTATAAAATAAAATAAATTTATTATTTTTAATAATCTAAGGTGATTACAAAGTAGTATATGTTGAAGATTTTTCTTAACCATTTACAGTTGTCATACTAAGTAACTAAACGTAACATCAATGCTAATATCTTAATAATAACCAAATTCTGGTCGATGTTCCGAGTATATATGGAATCTAAACAAAAGTAGCTCTTGTGCAGGGACAGAGCCTTTATTATCATGATAAGTAAATTTATTGGTTTTTAATTTATTGAACAAAGATGTTGATTTTGATCGATTTCAAGCTGATACCAAGAGAAGCAGACACGGCAGTTGACCAAATGGCACAACTCACAAAGACAATGAAACAGAATGGAGACGGAACATTGCTTAATCTGTACAGCCTACAGGTCCTTTGCCCTCATTTTTCATTCATATTTGTGTCACAATATGCTTCGGGTAAAAGTATTAAACACGATTTCTTTAGAAGAGGTAAATAGATTGGATAACTTAATAACTCTGTATGCACATACTGAGATATGTTTTGGGTAAATGGTTCTATAATTTTAAAGGAGTCCGAATTAAGGATAAAACGTGTCGGATAAGATCGAATTTTTGACTGATCAATAATTTTTTTATATATATTTTAAAAAATAATATCAAATGATCCAAATGCAAGTTCATGCATGAATAAAAAACATGTGGTTGGTCATGGATTGTTTTGGGAAAAATGGACCACAATGAGTAGAGAAAGATATGTCTCCCCTATTAATACTTTCCCAGACATTAAATACACAACCGTCCAATTCTATGCAGTCCTTTTCCATCTTTTTCATGCATGAAATGCTGATGTGGTTCCTCTTTTTTTTTTTATCAGAATTTTGTTTTATTTTTCATGCAAAACCCCGACTGGCAGGTTGTAGTAACCATTCAAACAACCCCCCATGCTTTCCTTCTGGTTTAAGCGCGGCAGAGTTGTTCCAATCGTATTTCTTTATATTGGATTCGTTGTTATTTTTAAATGATAAATGCATCAGGTATGGCAGCAATGGAAAACAGCAAAAAACATCATCGGCCTAATATTGACAAAATTGGGGGATGCGTCTTACAAAGAAATTACGGGTGAATTTGAGCCTTAAAGGCCACAAAACAAGCAGACATGTTGCCCAGATAAACCATGTTTCAAATCCCCACAACATATACAGTAACCGGGCAAAGCCATGTTCCTCAATCTAATTTACCGGAAAAAGAATCATGATTAAGGCTTCCAGTTCGACTCTAATTATGTTGTGGGTCCAGTTTTTGGCTTACATGTATTGTCTACGGCTGACATAGTTACCTTGTCTTCATTTGAGAGAGATACACCTGGGCCTGTATTACAGTTTTACCGATCATGAATCCCGGAACGACCGTGAAAGCCACCCGCAGTTCTGACTCCGGTGTTATATCCGACGAAAGGAAAGCTTCCTGGGTTACACTTTCCATGAATACTTCGGAGAATCTACACCCTCTGCTTATTTGAAAGATCGATGCCTCTGGCTCGAAAGCAAAGGCTAAGCAGTGCAGGAGCCAGACTCGCTTTGCCATCTCCACGAATAAGGTGAAAAATGTAGTGTCTGGGAATTGATAGGAACTCACCATGTCCCTACTGCTCAAATTGTCGAAAAAAGATGATTCCATCTTCGGATGAACGACTTGCAAGTACTTGGCCCGACAGAATTTCGCGAATGTTGACTTCGGTTTCATGGCAAGGTATTCCTTAATTCTCAAGGATTTCAGTTCCATAAATCTATCGAAGGAGACTTGTGGATGCTTCTTCCCCTCGGGTTTAGAGCTGCCAAAAATAGAGAAGTAAGGATGGTGGAAGGCCTTGAACATTTCCCTGCAAATGAAGGACTCGAACGCAAAACATTTGTCGTCCGCTTTCCAATAGGCCACACCTTGTTGTATCGAACTAGCCGCCGCATCGATGTCCCAGTCAGCCAACTTCATTTCATCGATTATCAGCCTGACGAAATTCCTAACTGATTTAACGGTTTGTCCAAGAATGGTAATAAAATGGCTAGGATTCAAGCTTGATAGGTTAAGGTTGTCGAGCACAAATAACTGACCAATTTGATTCAATCTCTTCTCCAGCAACCTGTTTTGCTTATTGGATTCATCCAACTTTTCTCTAAGAAAAATGATCTCAGACTCTTTGAGTTTCAGCTGAGATTCCAATTTCTTTCCCATAATCTCGAACGTCTTCAAAAGACATTTATGTTCCTGAAGGTCAGCTAAAAATATTGCATGCTCAGGGGAAGGATCATACTGTTTCTTCAAGAAACATTGCTTCAATTCAGACAATTTCTTCAAGTCCGAAACAATCGATCGATCAGCAGCTTGAATCCCCTCGGCATCGTAAGGCGACTGAGCATACTGCAAATGTGCATATTCCGCCTTAATAGCTGAAACGGTAGCAAATATTTTGGCAGTGAGAGCTTCCAAGGCATCCCTTCTTTCGAGCTCTTCATCATGTAAGCTGTCGAATTTCTGAGACAATCTCTTGGCGGTCTTACTGTTGTTCCAATCTTCTGTTTCTTTAGGCTTAAACTTCTGAACCCCATCATCAGGGACAATCCCAGCCGTAGCAGCGTGCCTGTGAAGTACTTTAGATAATGTTCGAACCCATTTACTCTTTGACGGAGTAACAGCCGATGGCTTCACCGCATCCATCTGCAAAAATATCACAAATGACAGTAACACCTATAAGTCTACCAGAGAATTTCTTCAAACAGCTTTTAACATACACCAATTATAAGAAAACAAAAGAAAAAAATAAAGGAGAGATGCAGAGGTAATAAGCGTGTTGACTGAAAAGAATATAAAGCAAATCGCTTTAATGGAGAATGGAATTTTCTTTTTGTTCACTTTTTGCAGCTTCTAATGAACCTTCTTTTGACAGAGTAAATAAGTGAATACTTTTCAACACCACGGGAAAAGAATTGAGAGGAGCATGAAGAACAAGAAGAGCAAAATGGATAGAAAAATCATTCAAAAAGTTCAAAAAGCTCGTCTTTCCAACACACTATGAAGCTTCATTTTGGGCAAAATATTCAATGTAAGGGGCGAAATCGAGCGGTGGAGGAAGCATATATACGAACAAATATTGTACATCTCAAGAAACTCGCCTAATATGCAGTTTCCTCGAGCTGTTGCACAGTTCATAAATGGCCAAAATATGGACATCAAAACAATAGTCTTTAAACATCAAACAACCCACTTGCTCAAAAAAAAAACACCCATATATCCAACTCTAAGGAGACATTGATGAAATAAATCAATGCAATCCCATTGTTTTTTAATGCTTTGAGTGGGAAATCTATCCTGTTTTGGCAAGAATTTTGCATAAACCTTACACGTCTCTTTCCTGGAATTATACAATGAAAGAATTAACAACTTCATTTTAATATAAAACATGTCAGTTCCAACCGCATGGAAGAATCAGAAAATGTCCAAGGCAGAAAAATAACGCAGGAGAAAAGGCTTTATTTAAGTATGAAAAGTTTTTTAGTTAAGATAGAAAGGACCTAAAGCATTATGAAATTAGGAGATGATCAAAACATACCATAAAAATGTACAGATGAAATGGTAAAGAAGGCTTAAAATTTGAGCACAAATCTAAATCAAGATCTGCTGCAGTTTTTATAGGATGCAAGGTATAAAACAACCATACAAAATATTCTAGTTCCATACGAACAATGTTGACAACAGGACAGCCCCAACTGTGGTCCATGAACCACTTGAAATTTCCACCAATGTTCACGATTGCCTATATTTGACCCCACAGCATTAAAAATCAAAATACCCTTCTCCTCCAAACCAATCAATTATATATTTTTCCCTGTTCTTTATTAAACCCAATTTGATTTAAGTATTGAATATAAAATAAGATTTAAAAGATTATAAAATAATCTTCAGCAATTAACTGGGGAAAACCCAGAAGGTAGAAAATTGGGAGTTTCATAAATTCATAGGATTCTTTAGGGTCAATGCATTCACTGTTTCACACAGCCTAAAAGAACACTAAAATAAAGTGAGCAGAGTTTATAATCAAAGCATAAAACAAAAAATGATAAACAATAACAGAAATGAAAACATATAAATGTGTTAAAATTCATATCACACATATTCCGATTTATCAATATACAATGCTTTTAAGTACAAATATAACTCACCAAAATATATGAACATCAAAGTATGAAACTACACTACACAATAGGCATAGATCAAATCAATAGAATAAAATAAAAAATCAATAGAATAATAGAAAAAACAATGCACTGCAAAGTTGTTTTCTTTTTGCAGTACAACAGCTTTAAACATCCGTTGGATTTCTGCAACTTCATTTTGATATTTACTGAGATTTGTGCCTATTTGTCTTATAACCAAAAACCCTTTGCCAAATTTGCCCTACACCTAGTTGCCTCAATCTAAATGTAAGACTTTTGGTGTTGGACGAGAAGCAAAATTCATTTAGAACTCAAAAACATATCAAATTATTTATCACTAGATCTAATAAAATACTGATCTATTAGATATAAAAAATTACGAACAGGAAACCGTACAAAAAAAAATACTATCTCAGAATGAACAGTTTGAAGATATTAAAAAATCTTGGAAATGGAAGCAGCGTGGGTCTACCTACCAATTGTATATTTAAAATTTTTGAAAAAAAAAAGTTATTGAGCAATAAAATCACCACCGGCGACCGGACCAACTATGAAAAACTATGTTTATACAGAACCTGATAGATTGGCCCGTTCGTTGTGGACGGTGAACCCCATGGAGGCCTGGATTCTAAAAGACTTTTTTATATATAAAAAAATCAAAAAATATATGGTAATGAAATTCAGGAAAATCAACAGCTATCATGCAAATATTAAATTATACAATTTTAAAAATATCTTGGCAACCTCAATAAGATTTACAGCATAGGCATCGTTTTAATCCTAAATTAGGCTCGGAGATCTATGTATGGCAACCACTGATCCTCCCTCGGTTAAAAACTATAGGATAAATTGTGTATTTAATCATTTTAGTTTAGTTTTAATTATTTAATTATTTTCTTCAAAATAATCATTAATGTTATATTTTAATTTCATTTTAAAAATTTCTAGTTAAAAAATAATAATAAAATTGCTGACATTATATTTTTTAATAATAACACGATATTATATTATATTACACTACGTTAGTGATTAAATGACAAAACATAATTAAAAGGATAATTAGGTGGCTAAAAACGTAATTTGCCAAAAAAATATATATTGGAATATCACATTGAATGGATCCAATCAATTAAAAAGTCGTGTGATATCATTGTAATTCTTTATTGTTATGATTACGTAAATCTCAAGCAAACAGAATCCATAAATTGAACGTTCATACTCTTTTTAAAACAGAAAGCACAATCATGTCCTGTTATATTGTTAAAAAAAAGGAAAAAAGTTTTAAAATGACGTCATATCTTACTGGAAAATCAAAAAAGAGAAGTGCAAGAATGGCAAGGCAGAGGTAATTATTTTTTTTTTTTAAAGAAAATGATGTATACGAAGGTAGAAAAACCCAGGAGCTGAATCCCGAGAAACAAACAGAGTCAAATAGGAAAAGCAACTGGAACTCAGAAGAAGAAAAAAAATTAAAGATGCGAATAGAAGCAAAGCAAGTTAAGGTGAATCAAAAATAAGACTGGAAAAATAAAATTTCTCAGGTGTTGTAAAAATAAAATAAGAAACTGTTAGAACACTTACCTTTAGCTCCCCCAGTGAAACTAGGATGAGAAGAAAAAGAAAACCCTCCAAAAAAAAAGCTAAATAAGATCATTACTGATACAGAAAGCTTAATACATATATGAGCAGGCCAGTCTTGAGACCTCCCTTTCTAGATTTATTTGGAAAACGGAATCAAAAAAGAAAATAAAACTAACCCATAAAAGCAAAGCCTCATTAAAATTTCAAACTCACCTTAAAAAGAAGTCTCGTTTATCGTACAATGACCGAACGGAGAAGAAAAGAAACAAAACCACAACCAGCGACACTTCTCCAACGCAATCGATCTTTTGTTTTCTGAGCGGATATTAAATTTTTGATTTGATGTTTGCTGGAGGAAAAACAACGGCGGAAGCTTGGTAAGAGAAGAATGTGAAATGACATAAGAGGACAAAATGAAAGCATGTTTTTCTTCGTGCATGGAGGGAAAAACCGTCCAAGGTTTTCCGTTATGTTCTGTTTTAAACATCTAACATTGCAATTTGTAATTAACTTTGTACAAAACGGAGTAAATCCAAACAAGGATTAGATATCATAATTTACCACCCCCAAAAGTCATGCCTTGCCAAGCATGCCATTAGCATAAATCATGCCATGCTTTAATTACTAATTGTATTGTGCCCTTTTTTTTATTTCATTTCAACTTGTATATTATACACCTTATTTTTTAATCCATCAAGTAGTTTTAATAATTAAAGATGAAAAATTTACCCTGTTGAAACGTGCAATAGAACCTCAATCATTAAGTAAAAAGCCTTAATGATGAGTAGGGTGTGTAAAATTACCCGACTCGATTGACCCGACCCAGATAAAAAACCCGGATAATTTAAAAATAAATTATCCGGCCGGGTCACAAAAATTGATTTTTCCAGGTACCCGATTATCAGAGTACCCGATTAAGTTTTTTTTTTAGATTATATTTTCTAGATTCTATGCATTCAATTATCGTTTCTAGTTCTTATCTTCAACAATTTTGCAGTCTTTTAAGGAAAATGATGATAGCTTGCATCCGTTAACTATAGTCCCAAGAATTTAAGATATGCTTAACTTCTTTGTGTCTTACTTTTTCATTCTGTTTTGGATGAAGCAAGAAATCATTTGGCCCCTTGGAGCCATGATATTTTTTCTATGGACTATTATTTGCAGTGACAAAGCGAATACCTTAAAGATATTATATTTATCTTCCTTCCAGAAATTTTGAGTTGTTTCCTTTCTGTTAGTTTCGTGAGCTTGCATATTAATGAGACATGTGTTATCGTTTTTTTACTTACTAATGGGGGGATTTGTTGGCATATCAATATATCAGAAAGCTCATTTTATCCATGCGATTTGTGTTCTTGTATTATAGCACTGTTTACATGCAAAAGAACTTCTTTCATGCATATCTGTTTTATGCTTTTGTCTTGAATTGTTGATTTTTCTTGATAAGGCTTCTGCAGAACTACAATTTAAGCTGATAAAATATGAATACCTATTGATTTTTAAGTGATTATAGTCTTTAAATTTGTGTGTGTTTTTTTATTTAATAATTTGAAAAAAAAAATATGGGTATCAAGATACTCGCAAAATCCTGGTACCTAATTACCGGGTACCCAGAATATCCGGGCCGAACCACGGGCCGAGAAATCACCGATCCGCACCAAACACCACAGATCTTGTATGTGGTTTGTTTGTCTTTCACATCAATAAGTTTAAGCCAAAGGAATAAAACCATATTTTGTTCATTTTCTTCTAAGATATTTTACAACTAGTGTTAATCTTTGAAATCAATTGAAAATGACATTAAAGGCCAATCAAGGATGTTGAACATCTACTGTGACTTGTATATGTTGGCTATCTAGTACGAACAAAATTAAAAATATATTATATTCTTAATAATTTAAAATAATTATAAAATAATATATATTCATCATTTTTTAACAATACGTATATATCCTATAAATATAATTGCTTAATTAATAACCAGTTGGTTTAGTGAAATAAAATATTAGACCCCTTAAGTAAGGTCAAAAGTTTGAATAATGACAATCGTAAACTAAATTAATCGATCAATAGATCGGATATCGATGATTATAAAAAAAATAAACGGCTTAAATCTAGATTTTTTATAAAATACAGCATTCCCTTATAAAGACAATCCGACCACTAAACCACTCTATTTATGCTAAATAGTCTCTTAAGTCTGTAGTAACAAAATATGGAAAAGAAAAAGGAGAGGAGACTAATGTCAATATGTAATAATGGGAATTATTATGCAACTTAAATCTCATTGGGACTATTAGAATACCAGCCGAAATAGTGGAGCTATAGTCCTAAAATAGAATAAAATCAACCATTTTGGGCGCCACTCATGCTGTGAAATATGTAGACACTGAACAAACACACATGGTATTAAAGTAATCTTGCCCATATCTAATTGTGACTATTTTTTTATTTTCTAAATACTTAATTCGAAAATAATATAAAGTATATATTTTTATTTAAATATTTAAAATATATTATATTTTTTGCTTAATTTTTTAATAGTTTAAAATAATTATAAGATATTGTCTATTTAAAATTTTTCTTAATTTCTTAGTAACACTGTATAAACGTTAATGTTCAAACTTAAATCTTTTAAAATAAAAAACAAATTTTTTTTATCACGACTACTTAATCACACATAGTGAGCTTGACACTGAATCATTGTTGTTGAGAAAGTTTTTCTAAATGTTATGTTCAGACCCCAAAAAAAAAAAATTATTCAAAGGCGATATGAGAGCTATCTATCTAGGTTTAGGGTTGGCATGGATAAATGTCCAGAATCAAACATTTGTCATGAACTTTAAGGCTAAAACGACACTGTTTTACTTTTTAAGCGCTCACCACTTTGGTATGGGGCTTATTTGATTCAAGTATTTGTGGAAATCCCGCAGCTTTTTCTCTACTTCCACTTCAATCCAAACCCACTAATACTATCACCTGGAATCCAATGGCAAATGCTGCTGCAAATGCACTTCTTTTATTTTTTTAACTGTTTTTGTGGATTCTGATCTTTTCATGACGGAATCCAATGGCAAACACACAGATCCTTGGATTTAACCCCTACAATACAAGTCCTCATCTCTGCATGCTTACTTCTTAATAAAATAAACATCGTCGATTCGTATCATATAATCCATTGTATCAGAAATTACCATATAATCGGATGCGTACAAGAATGATTTTCAATCCAAAAGAAAAAGCAAGCGTAATCACAAGGACGAACACATGATTTTATGTTAGAGGAGGGCGAACTTTAACTTATTAAATTTCAGGAAGCGAAAACATAATGTCAGTAGAGAATACATAAAAAAATATAAAATATATGATAATTTTAAATTTTTAAAGGAGGCGACCACCCCACCCGCCCCCCCGCCTAAGTCCATCCCTACATAACCATCACCAGGAATAGTTGAAAGTAGAGACTATAACGTCAGTGTTATGGACAACAATGTTAAAAACGCCAGTGTCACAAATTCAGACGTTCTGAATACATTCCCATCATGGAATTAACGTGCACTACAACATGTAACGGTTGAGCCTCTCAAGATCCTGGCAATGAATGCAGGTCTAGGGTAACAAAGGAGGATCAAGACAGTATATATGTATGTTTCGCATCTGGCAAACATGACAGCTGATAAGAAGATCCTCGGGTTCTCGAGAACGACACATGATACAAACTGAAACAGCTGAGAACTAGTAAAAAAGACAGCCCAGAAAATTTCAAAGTCAGTTCAGTAAAATCAACTGTAAAGTACCATAAGAATATGATAAGTTGTTGGTGTCAGCAAAACTAAGCAAGAAATGAAAATAGATGAAGTACAATGTTACTTAGACTCGTGTCACTGTATGCATCTAACATTCAATTATTCAATTTTTTTAATTGTTTTTTTATATATTAGAAGGGTCATTGGAATTTAATATTTTCATAGCCATGCTTGAATATATGGAATACTTGAAGAAAAAAGAAAGTCGGAGACACATAGATCAAGTATAATTTAGCAGTGGTGGCTCTACTGAAAATGCTAGCTTTGCTTACTGATTGTGCAAGATAGTGATCAACTTGTAACATGCATTGACAGTGCAGAATTGCAGACTTTTCAGAACTTAAAAGAAAGAAGGCCTTGTTTGGATAGAATCGAAACTCAACCAATTTTACAATTGTCTAACAAATCTCTTTAAAGACCCTGTTGTGACATAATCACACAAAAGGAAAAGCAATCAAATCTATATGATAGGCATACACAACCTAATCATGTGTACCAGTACAAGCATGTCATTATATTTGTTCCGTGTATCCTTTCCAAACTTCTATACCGTGCAATTGCCTTTTACCCCTTCAAGTTTCATCAACCACTTAAATGTACCATTTCTGGTTTTAAAATGCTATGCAGGAACATCATAAAGCAAGGCATCATGCCACAAAGATAGAAGCAATTAATTTCTAGTATTAGAGTACCCGCTACCTGAGCACCAAAACCAGTTCTTCCCTGACCAGAAAGAATAGGAACATCCAGTGTTGGTGTGGCACAAGGAATTGTTTGCGAAAATATTTTTTGATCAGAGATGGCCGCATCCTCTACTTTTGTAATGTTCGTGAATCTTGCCTTGCACAAAGGACAAAATGGAGTCTTTCTATTTGAAGTCTGCACGCAACATAATTAGTATAAGAAACTTTCAAATTGTTCAAGGTAAAGACATTAGGGAAAAAATCATATGCAACAAATCATCATGAAATTAAGATCCAAACTGATGGTACAACTACAAGTAGAATACTGAGTTCTCATAAATAATATAGTAGTTTAGCAATCCTGAAATATTAGATGGCTAACTATTTTAAGTTCTAGACCATAAAGAGAAAAGGAACAGACATCATTTTCCACTACTCTTATTCTCCACAAACAGTTGGTCAAAACAGGAGAGGAGTAAAGGACCGAGAGATGTACAAGTATTGGCCTGTTCATAACATTACAAACAGAACTTACCCTCTGTTTACTGTAGTGTTGAAAATAATGCAAAGCAATTGATGGATTTGAAATTCTGGAGAGACGATCGTTCAGGAACAAGCAATATATGGAAAGTGGCAAAATCAAATGTCTAATTACTAAAGTAAGCAATGAATTAGAGAGGGCCAGAGTGACCTGGACCACCATGCTTCCTAATAAAAAAAGGAACATACATCAGTAAAATGGTGCATACTTGTACAATAGTGACAGCAAAAATGGTTGTTCACAGCACAAAATAGAATATAAGCTAGTAGAAGACGATCTTAAAACATCATATAGTAAATAGAACAAATAAAATATTAAACGAAGTATAATCATATCTAACCTAACTTCTCGTGTAGGATATTAATAATAATTAATGAAATGTCAACTATAAACATATGAATTTACATTATTAAAAAAAATAAGATAAGAATGTGTACCATCTTGTCAGCCCACTCCTGGATACATGAATAACAAAATCGATGTCCACATTGCAAAATCCCTCTTGTTGGACTAAACTCAGTCCAACACAAGGAAGCACGGGGACGGCAAACTTGTGCCGTTTGAAGTATCTGATACGTCCCCGGTACGGGGACGACACGGGGACGGCTGGGGTACGTACCGGGGACGTTCCACGGTGGCAGGGTACGGTTGAACGACGCCGGGAACGTTTCGCAGAATTTTGGGGACGTTTCGGGGACGGCATGTGACTTTCACATGCGTCCCCGGGATATTTCCGTCATTTTACAATAAAAAAAAAAGAAAAGCATAACCTAATTGAAGGCTGGAGCTTTCGGCAACAATGGAAACCAAATCTGAAACCTTTACAATGCGAGGAAGTGAAAGAACCTGTGAAGGTATAAATATAAGATGTTTAGGACTTGAGAGTCAAACCATAGGAGTCGGGTCTAAGTTGTACTGTTTTAAGAACATAATTGTGCACATATTTCTGAAATTTATTGATTATGTTGGTTGACTTGCTATTGCAGACTTCAGGCTTCACTTGGGAATTCATAATTTTTTCTTTTTTTTAATATTTTAGTTTCAAGGAGATTTAGAATTTAGTAATATTCTGTTTCGTTTTCACTTTAACAACATGCGTGTTCTGAAGGTATAAAACTATGGATAGAATTTATAAATATTCACAACTCACGAGCCTGAAAAAGAATTGCTCACCACATTATTGCGTCTTAAACAACTGAACCATAGAGCATATATATAATTATAAATACGTGTGTATGTATTGGAACTATCAAGATTCTTTTTTTTTGTAACTTTTGATGCAATGTCTTGTATAACTTCAAGGTTACATTACTACTCAATACACATTAGTTGCTTTCTATATTGGTTTTCATTTTTTTAGTACATACGGCTGAACATAGCTTTTGATCATGGAAGCACATGGTTATCATTTTATAATGTACTTAGAACATATTATATAAAATATTATTATTCGCCTTTTACATGAGTTATTCTAAAATATTATTATTTAATACATAAATTATATAAAATAAATTTTACATGAGTTATTCTAAAATATATATTTATAATTTTAAAATTATTTTATATGCCGTACCCTTGCCGTCCTCGTACCCTGTAATTTTAAAAATTGTCATTTCCCGTCCCCGTCCCCGTCCCCATCCCTGTATCCGTCTCCGTATCCGTATCCGTGCAACATAGGTCCAACATATAACACATGATAAATCCATTGATGTGGATAATATGGAAGCAAAATCCTGGGTCTCTCGCACAACATCAGAGCACCCATCTGGTGAAGCTCTTTCAGTGCCAGGTTGCGCATTCTTTCCTGGTGAAGCTAAATCAGCGGAAGGAGGTTGGATGTTCCACAATTCGATCTCCTCGACTTCTATTTCTTCATCTACTCTTTGAAGCTTACTGAACTCATGATTAGATGGTTCTCCAATTTCAGATATACCAACAGTCCTCCAATTAGATGGCCCTCCACTTTCACGATTACATGGATTTTTAACTCCAGCACATGGTTTATGGACCCTGAGGAGTGGAACTGGATAGCACTCTTGGTCAGAATCTGAAGAATCAGACACTACTATTTCTCTGTTAGTCTTCTTCACAAGCCTCCGTGCTTTCTTCTGAGATGATTTGGCAAAAAGAAGTGTCTCTGCTACCATCACGAAGATCTCTTTCTTCCCTCAGTGACAGAGCAGAACGATGAGCATTTGGCTCCTTGTTCTTTGAGATCTTCCTTTTGTTCCTCATTGGAGGCATAGAAACATAAGAAAATGGGTCTCCATGCTTTTCAACCAGATCAAGTAAAAAAGTTAAATCAAGAAAATAAGAAATGGACAATTATTCCTTAAAAATCCATACAATGACACACAGAATTTGAAGATTGTATTGAACTTCAGCAGAAACCTTGAAAATCTCACAGCTACCTCTAGAAATAGTTTGCAGTGTTACTTTCTATGAGTAGAGATTCTAATTTACTTGTGCATGGACATAAACCCAACCAACATACATTGCAGTACTAATTAGCAATCAAGAATCCTTAATAGTTGTCTAGCTTAAAGAAGCACTGAGGAGGAAAACAGTGAGGCGTGGAAACAAGAAACGAGGAGAAGTTATATAATCACCTCATCCAACAATGCAGATTTAGACCAACCAGATAAGCCAGAACCTCCATAGTCAACATCAGTTATTTCATTTAGAACACGATCGTAAACACTTTGCTTTTCAGAAAACACTTTGCACTTCTTAGTCGAGGCATCTCCCTTAGCAACATCAGGGATCTCCAGCAACAGGGGTCCCATTTCTTCTCCACTACAACAAAATAAAAAGGTAAAAATAAGACTCCAACAGTCGAACATTATCTCATTTTCCACCATTTTTTACAATTAACTTCAAACTTTATCAAGCAGTAAGTTCCCAACAACCACGATCATAGAAATTTTGAAGGATTCTATTGGCAGCTGCTTACAGAGAACTACATTTTAAAATATTGTTATCGCCAAACTCTAGGAGAAATGATGCATCAATTACAAACTCATTTAAACCGATTGCAATTTTACCTAGAATTATATTCTCTCTTCTATTTCCAATCTCGTCTACCAACAAAACTGAAAATATTGAATTTCCTTCTTTACTGCCAAAATCAGCCTTAATAAGTTACTATCAATCCCTTAAACATTAAACCAAACAAGCCTGCATAATTTCTCATATTGAGATAATTGTAATCTAACTTTTAAGATACATCAAACAAACAATAAATAAAAATTAGAAACAAAATGTTGAATTAATACCTTTGCAACGTATAAGGTTCCTCAGGCAAACGCTTCGCTTTCTTTATACAATCTTCAATCCACCGATGATTTACGATTATCAACTTTAACTTCTTAGCAAGATCATATTTCCTTCCTGCGAATTTCCGACATACCTAACAACCGAACGATTTTCAGTTTCTCCCCTTTATTTTTATTAAATCGAAGTAGTACTAAGAAATAAGAAAACATACCAAATGAGTGATTGATCGGGAGAAATTGCCGACATAGCTGGCACCGGCTAGAGATATGAGCTTGATTAGGTTGAACCGCTCAAGGCCTCTGTATCCACTCACCGATACCACCACCGATTTCATTTTTTTTCTTCAAATTTTAGATGATTATTTTATTTTATTTTTATAGCGAAATTGGTGTCTGATAGCCGGGAAAATGGAGGTTTTTTGAATTTTTGCTAGCAAAATAGACGGAAATGGGAGGGTTTGGCCCAGCCATGAGCCCGACATTATTTGGGCTGTGAAGCAAGATTGCAATGTTAAAAGATCGGTACAGTTTCCGCCTTTATTTTATAGAATCTTTTTTTTATTTAATTTAAATTTAGGATGAGTTGAAACAGATTTTATGAAGGGTAGAATTAAAATTAGGGCATAATTAAATTTAAAATAAAAAATTCGATCTAACCTAGTCTTGGAATAATTATTGTAATATATATATAACTATAATATTTTTTTATGTTTTTAATTATTTTCTTATTTTTACCACAATATTTAAAGCGGGTAAAACATCACCAACTATTAAAATAAATTACAACCAAATAAAATTCTTTAATTAAAACGATAAAAAAATTATATTGCTCAATACTTATCTTTGATTAGAAGTAGGACCATGAGTTGCTTTTAAATTTGATAAATTATTTTCATCAATTTTGAAAAGAATCTGTAATTATGTATAAATTAATATTTATCATTTATATTAATAATTTTTAATATCATATTTATGTAGGATATCTATTGAGTGTGAGCTGAGCAAGGGTTTCAACCTTAAACATATTATCAAAAGATTTTGAAACTTAAATTATCTTTAAAAACATCATTTTTAAATTTAAATTCGTTTATTTTTTCTTAAAGGAGATGATATTGGGGTATATATATATTAGTTTCATTGACATACAATATCAACAAAGCATGATCATTTTTTCATTTTTTGTTCATTGAATGATCATAAGACATATATTCATTTCCATTTTGATCGAATCTCACGAGTATGCCTAAAGTTTTAGTGCATGATACATTCATTCATTCATTCCCATTTTGATCGAATCTTATGAGTGTGCCTAAAATCACACCTTAGCACCAAAGTACCATCCATCCTTCTCAAATAAAAGCTCTCCACCAGCATATAACAACCAAATCTCCTCCACTCACCATCTTCACTCCTTATTTCTTCTTCTCTTTCAACCCTCACTTCACTCTCATCTCCGTTATACCACCCTCCTT
Source organism: Hibiscus syriacus (assembly GCF_006381635.1). Taxonomy (NCBI): domain Eukaryota; kingdom Viridiplantae; phylum Streptophyta; class Magnoliopsida; order Malvales; family Malvaceae; genus Hibiscus; species Hibiscus syriacus. The sequence continues at coordinate 650,800 of NW_024062759.1, read as the reverse complement.
CTTCTTGCAACCATTTCATTTTCTCCATTATTGCTAAACTCAACCCAACGTTGCTCCCTTTTCTGCCATCGTTTCTCGCCAAAGTTCTGAACCACCAGAACCCTCCATGGCTAACCTTATGATCTCTCGCGGCAAGCATACCGTTGACAGATATGAATTCCCTTTGCACGATTTTGTTGATGTTCACTACGGTTTGTTCATCGTTCTGATCTCTGTCGCATGTGTGAATCTGTTGCCACCATTGCTCGAGTGTCATCAAGTAGAACAGCGATCTCTTCATTTGTCGGCGTAGTCTTGTTTCTTCCCTGACGAATATGAAGGGACAGTACCATTGTCCGACGACGACCGAAGGTGACTTCTTGTTGAACATCGGGAATTTGAAGTCCGGGAGGCGTTTACGGAGCGACGAGTCGAGGCCTAGAACTTGGTTTAGTTGTAATCTGTATGAGCGTGAGATTCGGAGTTTCCACCCATTTCTCCTCAAGAATTTCGGTGGGGTTGAATCTGTTGCGATGGATTTGGCGAAGAAACTGTGCTTATGGTGACGAAGGATCTTGAACTGTTGATAAACGTTTCTGTGATCGAATGGTTTTGGTTTTACATCACTGATACCATCATTGAAGAAGCAACATAGCTTGCTGTCTATCTCCCTTGAACTTTTACATGCCAGCCTGCAAGTTTGCACATAAAACAGAACTCTCATGAGCAAAATTTGAACTTATACCTTAGACACGGATATCAAATACATACAAAGATAATATCTAAAATATATGATAATTTAAAATTATTTGGGCGACTGTTCTGTCCCCTTCAGTCTATCTACGTTGAATATACTCGGAAACTTACCCTTTGTATCTTCCCTTGGCTCGAATTACGTAGTACTGATTAGAAGAAAGAGGCTGGTCGAGGACAGGGATAAACCAGACCTTCTTGACCATAGTTTCTTCAACCTCAGATGAATGAACAACGTTCAACATCTTGTCTTGTGGGAAAGGCAGCCTTTCAACACCCTTTTTCTTGTAAGCCCCGCAACACAGGGTGTCTTGTTCATCAGCTTCTTCATCTGTAATCACTAAATAACCCGAATAAGGACCTTCAGCGGGTGGCTCGTCTTCAAGAGCAATTGGAGATTTCCTGTACAAAGAAAGAGGCCTTGTCACATACATCACGACTCTCTCTTTCTCTCCTTTTGTTTCTTTGAGTTGATGAGGTATTGAATGACCCTTTTTTATGATTGTTTTTTTCTTATTGATTAAGCTTTAAAAAGAGTTGGTCGATGGTAGAAATTTGAATTATTTGATTGATTTACATAACGAGGAGCACATGGATCTACGAAGCTGATGAAAAGCAGCAAAGGAAAGTTCCTCAAATGGCGACCACAACTTTAAAGAAATAAGCACACACAAAGTAACTAATAAATTAAGGCTTGATATGAAAATTATGCTCGAATTATAACTCATTAACATTTTTAAGTAAAAAACCGTTAAAAAGGTATAACTCAGGGACTTGTTTATGATTACTCCATGAATTAGATTTAAGGGTTTGAAGGATAAGACAAAAGAACACATTGCTTTAAACTTTGCTTTGTTATCCACTCTTTTTTATGTGCGCTTGCTTTGATGATGTATTACACATATCACATATGCAAGTTACTAATAGGAAGAATAATGCTTGCTTTATTTTCTGCTTTATATTTTTATACTTTATCATGAGCGTTTACATGATAAACTTTATTATCTAAAGAAAAGAAGTATTCAGAACAATTGAGAAATTCTTATGGATCAATAGTTATTCAGCTTGCATATTCTTAAATATTCTGTTGGAACTTGATATGGTTTCTGGAAGATGCCGATGGTTTTTTCTTTTTCAAAAGAGAACTGTGTCATGATTCTGGAAGTATTAAACTCGAAAACTGAATCACCGAAAGTGATTGAACTTGTTTGCGTTGTTTCCCTGCTTCTAAACACAAAAAACGACAACAAATGATTGATTCATTTGGTCATTACCTTAATATGGAGAAATCCAAAAGCATAGCCATCTGATCTGCCAGGCTTGTGCTCATCCTCCACTGCTACAAAGACACTAGTACAAGTTTGTGAAGGAGCAGATAGCGCATTAGCTATATGGCAGTTGCTTTTGAAGTCGAAAGTGTTCGATAGTCTCCTGTATTAGAATAGTATCATAAGAATCAGCAAAAAGAGATGCAGGGAAAAAAGGGGGAGATGTAGAGCAGGTTAAGCACCCATGAATGCAATATCTCCAAGGTAACATCGCCAACCCGGCCCCCATGGATTCAAGTGCACCTCGCCCTCAATAATCTGTGTATCTATTTATTCCTTAATCTGATTAAAAGCAGTCACATAAACCAACAAAAATGAACTGAAAATAGATTAGTTCTCAAATAGCAGTCAGCAAAGCAACCAGTTCCTAAAGCAAGCAAAAATGCTACGAATTGCTTCAGTAGAATCTAGAAAAAAAAAATTTAAGCACACTAAATTCTCTGAATCAAGCACAAGTGTAGTGTCTTTTGGGACGCTAAAGGTTCACGAATTGGATTTGAAGTTGGTAACCACAAAAGCAACTGACTTGTGTAGACATTAAATTTTTTGTCCCGTTTTTTTTATTATTTTATTATTATAATAATAATTATTATAATTGTTATAATTATTATAAGTATTATTATTATTATTATATTTTTATTATCAATAATAAATAATTTTATTACATTTCAGGTCCAAAATACAACCAAACCAGAAATCGACCCAAACGTGTAACCTTAAACCCGTTTAGGGTTTATATCTCAACCACAGCCGCCATCAGCTATCCACCGTTGGATTTGGCTTGATCCAACGGTCCAGATGGTCCCAGCAGAAAACCCTAGGATATCATAACCCTAGGGCCACGCGGCTGCCGCCTTCACATCCATCATCTCACCGACGCCTCAGCCAGCTACTACCGACACTCCAGTGCCACAACGCCGGCCTCGCCGAAGCCTCCAGAACAGCCACGAAGCCACACAAGTCGCTGCTCTTGGGGTGAGTCACCACCATAGTTTGGTGACTCACCGAGGCTTCCCCCTTTGGACTGGTCCGAGCCGAACATTGGTGGCTATAAAAGCCACCACCGAACCTGCAAACAAAGGACACAAAGAGAAAGAACCACAAAAAACTACGAAGAGAGAAAAATAGAGAGAAACGAAGAGAAACCAACAATAACCAACAACACCAAACAGCAAGCAACGATCGAAGGAAAAAAAGAGAGTGAGAAAACTTACCACCGAGGAAGCCGTCGTCAGAGCCTCCACACGCCGCCAAAGAAACCGAAATACCGTGGATATTTCTGTAGATCTAGGTAATTTCGGGATTGTTTAAAGGAAAAAGAGGTCGGATTCGTCCTTAGGACGACAGGATCTACATTTTGGGGTAATTTGAGAGTTCCGGCCACCGCTCACGATGGCCGACGGTGGCGATTGGCACCGGAACTTGACCGCCGGCCGGCTAACCTTCGATGGGAGGTTTTAGAGAGAAGGTAGAGAAATGAAAATGAGAAGAAATGGCCTAAGGGGGCCAGTTTAAAGGGTATTAATACCCTCATCAAAACGACGCCGTTTTGATGAGGGGTGTTTCTGTAATTACCCTCAAGGGTAAAACCCTTTCCACAGTCCCTCTATGTTTGTATCTTTACAATTTGGTCACTGAAACTAATTTATATATGTTTTAAATCGATTTTTCAATTTCATTTTATTTATAATTTAGTCATTAACATCATATATATATTTTAGGGTAAATATCTTGTTTAGTCCCTTAAGGTTTAATAATATTTATTTTAATCACGATTAATTAATTATGGTTAAATTACACTTTTAATACCCATATATTATATATTTCGAATTAGGGCTTTAGGTTTTATGTTTTATATTTTAGTCACTTATATTTTAATTCTTTTCATTTTGATCATATATTTATCTAATTACATAGTTTTAATTTATTTTATTTTGGTCATTATTTAATTACAATTTCATTTTATTATTATTATTGTCATTTATCTTTCAATACTTTAAATATTGTACTTTAATTATTTTTATTCACTAATATTTTATATATTTTTAATTTAATTAAATAATAATATTTATTTATTTTTAAATACTCAAGAAGGAAAGTCTTAAAATAGCTGGATGTCATTTTCTGATATTTTTAAATAAATATCCTACTTTTATAAATTATATATATATATATATTAATTATTTTTAGAAAAATGTTTTATTAATATTTATTTATTTATTTTAATATTAAGAAAGGGGCTATCTTAAAGCAACTAGAAGTCTTTTTTCTGATATTTCTAAGTAAATAAATATCTTAAAAATATATATTTATAAAAATTAATAAATTTGAAATCACAGGATTATGAATTAAATCTATTTCTGAATTCTTAAATTTCCAATAATAGAGATAATTTATAATTAATGGGTACCAATTTTGGGTGTTATAGGGGTGCTAATCATTCCCTAAACGTAACCGACTACGAATCCCTTTTTTATTAATTTTTTTTGTTATACGCAGATCAGTTTATTTTTTAAATTATGTTTTCTTAAAAACTAGTTTAAAAGATTTTTTTAGGTATTTGACCTACCTAACTCAAAAAGGTCAGTGGCGACTCCCAAAACATTTCAATAAAAAACTATTTATTTATTCACATTACTTTTCCGCCAAGTAAAAATTCGTACCCAGACGAAAACCGGTTGCGATAGCTTGGCGACTCCGCTGGGGACCGGTCAAACCTAAGTGGATTATATATTGTCTCTATAATTAGAAATTGAGAATCCAATTTTATTTAATTTATGATTCTTTTTATTTCTTTCAATTTATTTTATACTCTTGTATATTAATATTTAATTTTATGTTTAGATATTAATTTTTGTGTGAAAATTTCTCCTCACACACATACATTGCATGAACATAAGCTCTATAATTGAGCTCTTTCCCTTTTAAGTGGGAGTGAAAGCGACGTCTTCGTGAGAATTTATTCTCCGTGTCAGACCTTGTAAGTAACTTTCGGGGTTCATATATCCTATGTCTTCGTGAGAATTTATTCTCCGTGTCAGGCATAGGGAAATGTGTCCCCTCGAATTGAACTTGATCCGCTTAAGTTTGTAATGGACTAGGATTGAGGGTTTGGTAGCCCAAGGGGGCACCAACAAGGACAATTCGAGTACCTTTACTCTTAGAACCGAAACTCTGCATATAATAAACCCTAGAACTTCACCTAATCTAAGACAATGATGAAACCCTGTCCGTAGGTGTACACAAAGGAGAAATAAACTCTAGCTTTTAATTTATTTGATTTCATTTTTTTATTCTGAATAAATGCATGTGAATTAGTAATCATACGGTTAGGTTAATTTTTCCAAACAAAGCATAAAACTAGAAAACATGAGGTTAGGATTTATATATTATATCATGATATATAGGATCTTTTCTTTCCATTAATTGGAACTAACCATTTTATTTTTTCCTTTCTCATTTTTATTTTTTATGCATTTTATTTTTCTCTAATTTGTTTATATTAATTTCTTGTGCTTGTATTGCATGATCATGACATGACCAGAAGGTGTTGACTTAAAAGACTGTTCATCAAATTGAAAAGTTTTCATAAATGGACAAAAAGTTTTATGATCAAGCTAAATATGACGTAACCATGGAATGACATCCGGAGGGAACTACGAAGATAGAGGAGAGCTATACACCCAAAGATCGTATGCCCATTGAAGAGTAAAATGTGATACGAGAAATAAGAGAGCAGATGTCCAAGATGATGGGTAGAATATCTATTTTGGCCAAAGGAAAAGAGGTTCCTGCACAAAAAGAGAGAGAGGTCAATGAATATAATCTTGCAATTTTAGTTATACAAGGGACTTCTGATCCTAACCAATTTGAAAAATTACACACAGTCATCATTCGTATTCATAAATTATCTAGAGATACCAAAGAAATGGTGATAACTGTAAAAGCTCCCGGAGATGAGAAGAAATCATGTAATCTGAAATCGTCGAAGTTTAGTCTGATCCCGACGTCTAAAATTCAGGTTCAATTCAAGACAAAAGGCGGTTCTCATTTTGATACTATCCCTATATCATATAAAGAGTTATACGATAAGCTACTTGAAGCACGAGAAGTGGTTTTGTACTACATAAAACCGTTCTAACCTCCGTATCCGAATTGGTATGACATCAACGTTTACTATGAATATCATGCCGGAGCTCAAGGACATACCATTGAGAATTGTCTTGCCTTCAAACGACAAGTCCAAAGTCTTTTGGATCATAGAACCTTACAATTTATGATAAATGATCGACCTAGTTTGGTAGCTGAAGGTCCTGCTAGATTAATACCAAAAGTGTTCAAAAGTAAGAGCATCAGTAAGGGCGTCCAGAAGGAAGAAGATTTGCTGAGGTTCGAGGCTCAAATACATCATTTAAAGATTGAAAACAAGAAATTGAGCACAGAAATGCAAACCATGCATGAAGATTTCTAAAAGATTAGTCAAGCCTTTCGAAATGCTGGCATAGGAAACACCCCAGAAGAGTGGATAACAGGGGTCACCAAACTGAAAAAGAACTGCAACATATATGAAGATCTTGTCCAAGAGCTTATTGGACAAAAATGTTCTCTTACAAGGGAAAATGAGCAACTCCGAGAATTGACACAGAAGAAGAAGAAAAAAGAGAATGTCATGGAAGAAGCGGCAGTCCAGACAAACAATATGGCCCATAAGCTGATAGACCAAGCTAACTTTACAAGGAATTGAAGCAGACTGATAACTCAACTTTTAAGCATGATTGGAAAATACTTTGGCTTTAGAGAAGTTATGAGGGAAAGTTATCCCCTATATGTAAATTTTTATTGAAGTTAGGACTAAAAGTTGTCCCTTACATGTAAAAGTTTTGTTTGATGCACCGAAACTTTTTTGTTCAATGAAATCTTTTCTAAGATGATCACTCTTGAGTAAGACCTTTCTCATTTGCATTTGCATCTTGCATTTTTGCATTTTCATTTTGCATTTGTACTTTTATGTTTGTTTTTGTATTGCATAATTTGCATTCTTATTTTTGCATTTCTACATTTTTTCATGTCACATTTACATCTTTGCATTTGCATTTTGCATCTTTGCATTTTTACTTTTATATTTACATTTTCATTTTTGCATTTGCATATTTACATAATTACATTTTAAACTATTTTACATGCATTTAATCATGGAAATAATTCGTGGAGGATTCCATGATAGAATTTCTGAAATCAAATTGGGGCTAACTTGGTCTTCCTAAAGAATGATAAGAGCCATGAATGAAATCTTAGCAAGGGTTGGTAGAATCGAGAAACTACAAGAGCAACTTATCAAGACTCAACAAGAGATGATTGATCAAATAAAAAAGTTCCAGGGTGATTCAAATAAACAAATGGATCAAGCAAAAAAATTCCAAGATGACTCAAAAGAGCAAATGACAAAACTAATGGATATGGTGAATATTGTGATCCATGGAGAGAAACCCTTAGAGAATCATGTTGTAACAGATTTGAATGGGTTTATGAATGTTAGTGGTACAGCCAATGCAATGTAAACAAATGACCAAGAACTTGTCAAGAAATGTGGAAATCCAATTAATCTTCAAAAATAGGGTATGATCCCAGAAAAGGCAACAAAGATCAAGTTGAAACAAAGCATAGAAGAGATTAAAAGGCCATTAAAGAAAGCTAGGAAAAGAAAAAAAGAAAATGATACCTCTCATTCCAATTCCAATCTCATATTCAGATTTATTTCCTTTTCTTTTTGAAAATGACCTCATAACACCAATTCCTCCAAGGCCTAATACTTATTTGCGTCTAGACTAGAAGGGTGTCAAGAATTCGTGCAATTATCATTCTGGAGAGTTTAACCACTCCACGGAGAATTGTAGGGTTTTAAATTTAAAGGTTCAAAACCTCATCGCAGAAGGGTTGCTAGGTTTTGAAGATGGGAAACCTAAGCTCCTCAAAAGTTCAAAACTGGTCGAGAAAGAGAAATTTTAGAATTATTGTCTGTCTCATGATGTTCAAAAGTCAAACATTCAAAACAAACATTTTGGTCATCATTCACATGGTCTTCAAGAAAGCAAAGTAAACAATTGTAAAGAGACAGTGATGTCAAGGGAGAATCTACCTTGTTTTCCTTCAGTTTCATGCAGCAAGGTATATTACAAGTTGCTCCAAGCCCAAATTATTACTCCATGTCGAGCTAAGCCTTTGTTGCTTCCATACCCTAGTTGGTATAATGAGAAACTCTCTTGTGACTATCATGCTGAAGCCCGAGGGCACTCTATTGAGAATTATGGTAACTTCAAACGACGGGTTCAAGACCTTATGGTTCAGGGAATTATAGAAGTGAATAATGATCAGTATGTTTTGGTCAAATAATTGGGAAATAAACCCCAAAATGGAGTTGGTAATATCAAAACAAGTGAAGTACATGCCACAGAGGATGAGGAAAACGAAGTACTTGAGCTAAGGATAAAACATTCAAAAATCAATACCTATCTAATTATAAATAATAAAGAAGTAAAAGGAGAAGTAATTCGAGACTGGCCCATGGGTTTAAAAAGGAATGGGACAGATGTAACCCAGAAGACACCTCAGACACCTATATCATATTTTCTGAAAACAAGTGAGGTAGCGGGCAATTTAAGAAATCTGGTGAATACTGCCCCAATTGTAGCTGCATTGAGCATTCAAAACCAAGATAAAACTATCATCACCAAAGAAATTTGTTCTGGATCTAAAATCGAGCCCAATTTCCAGTCGGGGAAGAAAAAGATGATGATGGAGACTACTCAGGAGAAAGAAGAGATTTATCTGAAAGTTTATCCAAAGGACTTGACACAAGAAATGATCAAGAAATGGGGGGAAAATAAAGATCATGGGCCAAGTACACACCCACCATTCGAGGAATGATATAGCAAGTTAAACAAAACAAGTGGAAGTTGTTATCTACCACTGTAGTACCTTTCTATTTTCAGCATCTTGTTTGAACATGTTTTTGTTATTTTCTTATCCTTTTGTGCAATAAATGAATTTGTGTTGCTTTTAAGGTTATGAGCATTGCATCAATTTTTCAATCTTGCAGTTCTTTGAATATCAACTGAATTAAAAAAAACTCTTCATGATTAGAGTTATAATCTTTGACAAAATATCAAGATTGAAAACCAGAAAAACAATAACCTTGACCTTACCTCAGATGAAATATACCCAAACACTATCCTATTACAAATATGAGATAGCCTTTTTCTATTGAAAGGTATTACAAAAAGGCTTGATATTTATATATAGGAGCGTACAACATGGGGCATCGTTGGTGTATTACATTAAAAAACCGATTAGAGTACTTTTCTATTGATGATGTTCGATGATGAACATAATTTTTACAAATAGGTAAATCTAGTTTAAGTCAGTTGCTTGGGAATTGAAATCTAACAAAGAGATTTTCTGAATTCCACCAAAACACTTAGACTATAACAAGTTCTTCTTAACAAGCTTAAGAAATTGGATTTGGATACCCATGATATATTATATATACAATAAAGCTTGAGTTATCCCCCTAAAGTAATTGGTTAATAGCCCCAGTTTTATGGATAATATTCAGCTAGTATGTTATGCTTGAGTTGTCCCTCTGGAGCAATTGGTTAATCACCCCGGCTTTATGGATAATATTCAGCTAACCTATTATATGCAATAAAACTGTCCCTCTAGAGCAATTGGTTAATCTCCCCGACTTTATGGATAAGTTTCAATTAGCCTGATAAAGGTAATTATATTATTATATACAATAAAGCTGAATTCAGCTTGCCAAAATGGCAAAAAGTTACTAAATAAAGATGGACTAAGGGAGTTACGAAACACCTGTTATAGTCAACTTCACACAAGCACTCATAAATTTCATTTTTAGACCGATATTTTCGCACTACTTTGGGTGGATGAGTCTAAATGAAGGATTTCAAAGAACTGAAATAGAGCTATTCTAGATAATATAGTAATTGAAAATCCTAGCTGCGTCATTTTGTACGTATCCGGTTTAAATACCAAGTCCTTAAAGTGAGGCATGTGACAAAGTTCATAAAGAGTGAGAGAGGAGTGACATCTTAAATAGATGTAACCATAGAAAAATAGGAAAGCCATCCTGAAGCCAAACCAAATTTTAATACTTGTCAAAGAACTATAATTCTCAAACATTAAAGAGTTGTGGATTCTTTTGATATTTTTTGAATTCATGCTTATGATTTGATTCTATTGTGAATCTGTCCTAGGCAACACTTTACAAAATTCTTTCATTCTTTGATAAAAAAAGGAGAAAAACATTTTCAAACAGGATAGTCTCAAATAAGGAGGGTCCTTGAAGCAAATTATTCCCTATTCTACCTCTATTGAAGAAAAAGAATGAGCGAGGCTAGAATGATGAAGCATTTCACTTTCTTGAAAGAAAGTGGCCCAAGAAGCCAGAAAATCTGGATAATTGAACTTGTACCGCTCTCTCGTGACATTATTAGCAACTCATCAAGAAAGTTTACCCTATTTAAAAGGAACACTTATCTCATACTGATGGTGATAAGCATCACCTGACAAATTACTTTCCTCAACCATCAATCCATGTCTCTTAACAGATCCTCTAATCACAGAGCCATAAGTTTCATTAGGTGTATTATGGTAATGAACAAGTCCACCACCTGCACTCTGGTTATACCGAGATGCTGGCTCAAGTCTTTATACATCATTGCTACCTCTTCCATGCTGATCATTTTCCTTCTTAGGATTATATCCATTATGTCCTTCAGAATATTATTGAACTTGAATTTGAGAACTTATAGGCACATAATAAGATATTGGAATAGATTCTGCACTTGTAGGCCTTTCATATGAGGTAACATTGGTTACATAATTCCAAAAGTAGAGATAACCAGTTTTACCATCAATTAAACTTTTTCATGGTTCGAAAAGAGTGAGATATATCTTGGAACAGCAAAAGAGACAGTCGCTGTAGCAGCTATTACAAGAAAATACACCAAAACAAAAAAATCCTCGAGTCCATCCAGATGATGTTTATTTCTTCCAGTAAGGTCATTCACACGGGATGCCACCGACAACAAGGTCGAATCTGCCAAATCTAGTCATCAATTGCTCCAACCGATTATCATTTATACGGGATGCCACCGACAACAAGGTCGAATCCACCAAATCTACTCATCAATTTCTCTAACCAATCATTCATACGGGATAACACCGACAACAAGGTCGAATCCGCTAAATCTACTCATCAATTGCTCCAACCGATCATCATTTATACGGGATTCCACTGACAACAAGGTCAAATATACCAAATCTACTCATTAATTTCTCCAAATGATCATCATTCAGTTCTTGCACATATGCTTTCAAATGTATGCCGAGTCGGTAGAGGAAAACCTCTGTACCACCGATCCTAGAGAAAAGATACATACATTGATACTCCTGGGGAACATGTCTCTTAAAACCGAAAGATGATAAGCCATTGTGTCGACCTGGAATGGATTAACAATTAATTTATACCACTCTGTCTGACTAGATCCCTCCAGATCCAGAAAATGGTTAACTCATTCAGAAGAGACACATATCTCAGACATTTCAGTCCGATTGATTAATTACTTCTTAAGTTTGTGACAAGATGAAGAGAATTCCTCAAGTTACTTGACAACTGCTATTTAGTGACACCATAATGAGAGTAATCAAGATAAACAGATTTAGGGCACGAATAAAGCCGCAAGTACCCATAATAGTGCATTGTCAAAATTGGATCTCGTGGGGATCATGATATTCAAGTTAAATAGACGTTGAGAGTGAACTATAATTTAGAATGTTGAGACATTTTGAGAGCCCATTTCATACATAAATGATCCACGTGGGGGCATTTTGAAAATTTGGGGCTTTTTAAAAGCTCACATCAACAAGAAGCAAATATTGGGGTATCCTGAAAGCCCATTTCAATCAGAAATAGGAATATTGACTCATTTTGAACGTTCATATAAACAAATACTGGGGCATGCTGAAGGCCCACATCATCATGTGTTAAAGATCATTGACTTGAGCAAATATTTGCAATGAGACAGAAATATATGAAGAATGAAAATGGTGAAACAGTGACAGTGGAGCTGACTATACATAATTTCTTTGTTCATCAGGCAGTTGCATTAGAGTCTTGTTGTTGAACAAATATCTACTCAGCAAGTATGGTTTTAAATACTCAATCATCTTAACCATGTGTCACATGACAACATGTTCTTTGTTAAGCTACATCACGGTTGCATGGATAAAGATGGTCCCCGTGCAGACCATTCAATCCAGAGTTCAATTCCTCAAGATCTCGGCTTTGAATTTGGTCTTTTATGTGTCAGTAATGATTGAACATATTTCTTTGAGGTTTCTGGTAGTTAGTTTCAACCATATTGTTGGGGTTACAAAGCTATTTTTCACATCAGTTTTTGTTTACTTGATGACATTGAATAAAGAGGATCAGTTTAAGTATATTCCCCTTATTCCCGTTGTTACTAGGGTTATCATTGCCAGTTAGACTGAACTGAGTTTTCATCTATTGGGTTTTATCATGTGCATTTCATCTACAACAACAAGAATTCCATGGCCCTTTTTTTGTATATAGCTCCTAGAGCGGATGTGTTTTTACTTCCTACAACACTCATTAAGGAGTAAAACGTGATCGATATCACACTGGCCCTTGCCAGAGATGATATCAAAATCAGTTGGTATCTCTTATTCATATCTGTCACTAGCATATTTCGTGAATTTGACCAACTTTTTTAGTCATACCAGCATCTCACTTATATTCCCACTGACTTTTTCTCTTGGTGTTCTTGTAACATCATACAAAAGCTTTGAACACTATACAAAGAGTTTCAATGATTGAGAAATCTAGACAGAATCCACAAGAAAAGATTAATGAGTTGTCAAATGTTTTACTAACATCTGGGCAGAAGCCACAGGAAAGGATGAATGTGTTGTCAAATGTTTTACGAAAATCTGGGCAGAAGCCACATGAAAGGATGAATGTGTTGTCAAATATTTTACGAAACATCTATGTAGAAGCTACAGTTGGATGAATGTGTTGTCAAATATTTTATGAACCAGTGATTATGGTGCTGAACCAATGTTATGATCATATGGTTTTCTTTTATTGATGCAAGATAAAGTCTATCTTCTTCAACTCCAAGGTTAGAAGTGAGATATGATGAATGGTTCTTTCCACATAAGGGAAGCAGAAATTTTAACAACAAGAAACTAGTGGAGTAAACTAAGGTTGAACGACAGGTTGTTGTTAAGCATCTCAACATGATATGGTTTGAATGGCTTTGTTCGAAATCCAATTAGATTTGGAGACATGAAAAGAATTAGGATAAATCCTCATTGTGTTGTGTTTCAAGAGTCAAATCAGAATAGACTCTACTCTCCTAATTAATCCCTGCTAAGTTAGGCATATCTACATCTACATTCTTCAAAGATGATAGACTCTCTCTTCAAAAATGATAGATTCTCTTTTCAAAGATGAAAGCTTTATTGGATTTCTACACAAGTCCAGACGAAGAAATTCGGTGTTATCAAAGACAAAAATGGGGCATCAAGATCATTATTCTAATTACGGAAAGAGTTCCACAAATGAAACATTTCTTTTGAGACTTTAATGAAATGAAGAAGACACAAAGATATAAGTTGATCAGATGGTTCTTCAAAAATGCAAGCTTGATAGCATAAGTTGTTACACTGATATATGCAGCAAACCCTGTAAAAGAATGACTAAGTAAAGAAAGACTGAGTTCACCACTTTGAAGTCCAATAAAGATTGCATCAACATTTTTTCATTCATAAGAACATCATTTGCATAAAAGAAAATGCATTACATTGATACATTTGATTGCATTCAAACATAAGGTTTTTTCAAAACTTTGTATGAAAAAGAAAATTCATGATGGAAAATACCTTACAAGAAGAATGTAGAAATCAAAACCTCAAATGCAGTAATCACGCAAATATCTAAAGAATATATGACAATCCACAAAAGAAACATTATTTTAAAATGGGGCATGTTACCCAATCAACAAGTTATTTTGAAAAATGAGAAAACGATTTCCGAAGTTTCTCATTCAATATTTTCTGAAAATGAAATTGTTGAATAGTAAGAAAACAATTTCCAAAGTTTCTTATTTAGTAAACTATTTCCCAAATTTATAAGTACTACAGGCCATCCATAAGACCTTCAATGTAGGATGTTTTCAAACAACAATTTATCTCACTTAAGATTGGTTTTCTTAAAACAAACTGCGTCTCGCTTGAGTCAGTTTCACTCGAAACAACAAATTATCTCACTTGAGATTGTTTTTCTTAAAACAAGATTCGTCTCGCTTGAGACAGTTTCACTAGAAACATAAATCTCCATCACTCGATGGATCAACATTTCCAGAGGAAGTTCATAATGAGAAGAACTTGTTCAACCTTTTGCTTGACTCTATCACAAAAGGAGATAGATCAGCACCAACATTTCCAGATAAAGTTCATAATGAGAAGAACTTATCTGAAGAAGAAGAAGAAGTTCATAATGAGAATAACTTGTTCAACCTTGCCTTGATTCATCACCTATGGAGTTGAGTGAAAGAAGAACCTCTCTTGAGGATCAACATTTTCAGAGAAAGTTCATAATGAGAAGAACTCGTCTGAAGAGGAAGAAGAAGTTAATAATGAGAAGAACTTGTTCAACATTGCCTTAATTCATCACATATGAAGTTGAATCAACGACACCTCTTTTTGAGGATCATCATTTCCAGAAGGAGTTCATAATGAGAAGAACTCATCTGAAGAGGAAGAAGAAGTTCATAATGAGAAGAACTTGTTCAACTTTTTGCTAGATTACACTACATAAGGAAAGAAATTGTCATTCCCAATGGAAAAGTTCATAATGAGAAGAACTAGTCCAAAGAAGAAGAAGAAGTTCATAATGAGAAGAGCTTGTTCAAACAACTTCAGCTTAATCAAGAGAAGTCAATTGAACAAAAATTTATTGTCTTTTCGTCTTTTCCCTATTCTTGTTAACACAAGAATGAGCAAAGAGGGGCAGCTGTAGACATTAAATTTTTGTCCCGTTTTAATTTTTATTTTTATTATTATTTTTATTATTATTATAATTGTTATAATTATTATAAGTATTATTATTATTATTATATTTTTATTTTTAATAATAAATAATTTTATTACAGTTCAGGTCCAAAATACAACCAAACCAGAAACCATCCCAAATGTATAACCCTAAACCTATTTAAGGTTTATATCTCAGCCCCAACCGCCATCAACTATCCACCATTGGATCTGGCTTGATCCAATAGTCCAGATGGTCCCAACAGAAAACCCTAGGGTATCATAACCCTAGGGCCACGCGACCATCGCCTTCACGTCCATCATATCACCGACGCCTCAGCCAGTTACTGCCGACACTCCAGTGCCACGACGATGGCCTCGCCGAAGCCATACACGTCGCTGCTCTAGGGGTGAGTCACCACCATAGTTTGGTGACTCACCGAGGCTTCCCCCTTTGGACTGGTCCGAGATGAACACTGTGGTGGCTATACAAGCCACCACCGAACCTGTAAACAAAGAACATAGAGAGGAAGAACCATAAAAAAATGACGAAGAGAGAAAAATAGAGAGAAACGTAGAGAAACCAACAACAACTAACAACACCAAACAACAAGCAACGATCGAAAGAAAAAAAATGAGAAAACTTACCACCGAGGAAGCTACGCCATCGTCGGAGCCTTCACACGCCGCCAAAGAAATTTAAATACCATGGGTATTTATGTAGATCTAGGTAATTTCGGGGTTGTTTAAACGAAAAAGAGGTCAGATTCGTCCTTAGGACGATGGGATCTATATTTTGGGGTAATTTGGGAGTTTCGGCCACCGCTCACGGTGGTCGGCGGTGGCGATCAGCACCGAAACTTGGCCGCCAGGTGGGAGGTTTTAGAGAGAAGGCAGCTGAAAAATGAAAATGAGAAGAAATGGCCCAAGGGGGTCGATTTAAAGGATATTAATTGAGGGTTGTTTCTATAATTACCCTCAAGGGTAAAACCCTTTCCGCAGTTTCTCTATGTTTGTATCTTTACAATTTGGTCACTGAAACTAATTTATATATGTTTTAAATCGATTTCTCAATTTCATTTTATTTATAATTTAGTCATTAACATCATATATATATTTTAGGGTAAATATCTTGTTTAGTCCCTTAGGGTTTAATAATATTTATTTTAATCACAATTAATTAATTATGGTTAAATTACACTTTTAATACCCATATATTATATATTTCAAATTAGGGCTTTAGGTTTTATGTTTTATATTTTAGTCACTTATATTTTAATTCTTTTCATTTTTGACCATATATGTATCTAATTACATAGTTTTAATTTATTTTATTTTGGTCATTATTTAATTACAATTTTATTTAATTATTATTATTTTCATTTATCTTTCAATACTTTAAATATTGTACTTTAATTATTTTTATTCACTAATATTTTATATATTTTTAATTTAATTAAATAATAATATTTATTTATTTTTAAATACTCAAGAAGGGCAGTCTTAAAATAACTGGATGTCCTTTTCTGATATTTTTAAATAAATATCCTACTTTTATAAATTATACATATATTAATTTATTAATTATTTTTATAAAAATGTTTTATTAATATTTATTTATTTTTTTAATATTAAGAAAAGGTTGTCTTAAAGCAACTAGAAGTCTTTTTATGATATTTCTAAGTAAATAAATATCTTAAAAATATATATTTATAAAAATTAATAAATTTGAAATCACAGGATTATGAATTAAATCTATTTCCGAATTCTTAAATTTCCAATAATAGAGACAATTTATAATTAACAGGTACTAATTTTGGGTGTTAGAGGGGTGCTAATTATTCCCTTAACGTAACCGACCACGAATTCCTTTTTTATTAAATTTTTTTGTTATACACATATCAGTTTATTTTTTTAATTATGTTTTCTTAAAAGCTAGTTTAAAAGATTGTTTTTAGGTATTTGACCTACCTAACCCAAAAAGGTCATTGGTGACTCCCAAAACATTTCAATAAATCCATTTATTTATTCACATTACTTTTTCGCCAAGTAAAAATTCGTACCCGGAATCACAGGATTATGAATTAAATATATCTTTGAATTCTTAAATTTCCAATAATAGAGACAATTTATAATTAATGAGTACCAATTTTAGGTATTATAGGGGGTGTTAATCATTCCATAAACGTAATCAACCACGAATCTCTTATTAACTAATTTTTTTTGTTATACGTAGGTCAGTTTATCTTTTAAATTATGTTTTTTTTAAAAAAAAAACTATTTTAAAAGATTGTTTTAGGTATTTGACCTACCTAACTCAAAAAGGTCAATGGCGACTCCTAAAATATTTTTTAAAAAATCAAAATCATTTATTTATTCATTTTACTTTTCCCGCCAAGTAAAAATTCGTACCCGGGCAAAAACCGGTTACGACAGCTTGGCGACTCCGCTGGGGATTTGAAGTTGGTAACCACAAAAGCAACTGACTTGACTAAAGAGATACATTTGGCTCCTGATTCTGATATTACTGTTTATTGTTTAACTTGTTTTATACTAAGGTACTATTCAGGATATGTTATGGAGGTCAACAAGTTCAACTCTAATCAAGCTGGTAATTTCTTATAGACCTAAGGCGACCCTCGAGTGGGCTCTTAGGCCCTATAGGCCTAGTGGTAAGACCTTATGAACCCTATGGCAATTCCTTAGTGTGACTCATTTGCTTTGTACTTAGGATAAATCCTTATGGAGATGAGGGCACTCCCCTCAGATGACTCCTATGCTTTTCAGCTAAGGTAAGTCCTTATGAACCCAAGATGTTCCCTTAGGTTGGCTCATACACCTAATGGGCTTAGGGTAAATCTTTATGGATGCAGTTATGGGGAACTGTATATCGGTGTATGGTTAGAGGGTATTACAATGATTTTAGAAATTTGTTTTTCTGAAATAAACTACTATTACTATTTTAAACTATTTTTACACTTATTTCTGACTTCGTGGGAACACACTAGACACCTATTTTTGATCTCCTAAATATGTATCTCTGAATGTTTCCTCTGAACTGTAGGTTTTCCATATATTACCTAAAGAATTAATTAAATAAATCTTAACCCATCGCTAAAACCCTTACATACCTGAATCAATGAGGAAATTTTATGTTTTGCCATATCTACTTGTCCTTTAGCATCACCCAATAGTTTTGTATTTCTAAGCTTTCCCAAATCTCACTCTATTACTTACCATTTCAGGTTAAAGATTCGATCTTGTGCAATTATTGACAACAGTAATGAGAGTTCCCTCAGTGTTGCTCGTGAGTACAATACTTGTATAATTACGGGACATGTATGCCACATTTTTTATCAGTGTTTGAAACTTATTTTGATAATCATGTTTTATAGAATTTTGTTTTAATGTCTAAATGGTTTATGAATTTTATACATTTATGTTGAAATTGTTTTATGATTTTAAATTGTGTTTGATAAAATTTTATTTTTTTCATATTTTTACTGTGGGTCACTCCGGTGGTCCTGATATGACACCTCAGATCTGACCGAGTCACCTATATCGGTCTGAGGGTGTTACATTACTAATGACGATCAAGAAACTTATTTATCTATTTTACTCTTAAAAAGAAGCACTTGATATTTATGTCCTTCATAATAGTGGTCATAGTGATAGTTGAGACATTCATCGGGACTCTTAGCTTTCGACACTAAAAATTCAAGAAAGTTTAATCCTCATGTGGTTCGCAAACGCCGATATCTTTTGTTGCGTTAGTTTCAACGGCACTTTTAGCGGCGTTTATTTTTGTGCCATAAAGGTTTTTAGTGGCGCTTAAAACGCCGTTATATGACTGAAAAAACACATCTAAAAACATGTTTTGCTGTAGTGCGTATGTAAATTTGTAATTTCCAAATGGGCAGTTCATCTATGTGTTCGATTAGGGGCTGACAACGGCTGCTTTCTTCCTCTTTACGAGGGCCTCCATCAGGCTCAGGGCCAATATCCAGGGGAAATGAGATAAAGTTTCTTATGCAAGGTCAGGTCCCGAGCTCTTTACTGCCTACCAGTGATAGGCAACGAAAGTGGTATTAGTTTAGTTCTTTTAAAACTTTGGCATAAGGATCCACTGTTATGTTTTAGGGTGCTTTTGTGGTTGCTGAAATGTTTTTGTTCGTATGTTTCATCATAAAAAATGGGGAACTCGTATCACACCAAAGGTGTTATGGCCAGACAAATCATTTGTGCTAGGTGTTTCACAAGCCTTGGCTTGGAATCGATCGGGGCTCATCCTTATTTTGGTTTCTTTGCGTTGGTTTAGAGTTTGTAAATGAATATCTCCTTGCCTGCAGGGCTGCACCTAAGTCTTGTGGAGGAATGTCTTATCACCTTTCATAGACACCTTCTCAAGAGCTTCATTAAAATTTCTTATACTTGCAAGAATTTCGTAAATTGAACCCGAATTAAATATGTCTAGGAATGCCAGATATTGATACGTATGAATGCCTTAAGTATTCAACAGACAATTTTTCTAGGTACATAAGTTAATAGTATTCATTTTGTATTTCATGTTATCATGGTTAAAATAATTTGTTAGAAGTATAACAATTTGAAATGATAAAAAAAATCTTAATTAAATAATTGATTCACACAAGTCGCAACAAATAACATTTAATTCCATGGAAGGATCTCGTCACAAAGTGTACATGAATCAAGAATAAAACAAAAAATGATTAATAACATGGAAAAATATTCTATTAAATAATTAAAAGGAATGTGAAATAAATACACGATTGAAATCACAACAACCGAATGGAAACGAGTTGAGGCCTGCAACTATGCAGTTTTCTTAAGACAAATTTCCAACAACTCCTATGGTGCTTGAGATCATTGGTCATCTGTCTCCCATGATACAACAACTAGATGATCAACTATAGTAGCACTTTTGTAGAGATCACGAGCTACTCTCTTGTCTTCATCTATCACCAAAACTAGAGAAAAGAATACTTTTAAATTGTTTTAGTTGTTTTGAATTGTGTTTAACCTAGTAGGTTTACATGGTATTTCTAGGGATTTTACATTGTGAACAATTGGAAATTTTTGACCTAATAAAGTATTAATGAGAATCAAGCAATCAAACAATTTCCAAAATTATTATTTTGATTAAAGGAACATTTTAATATTTATCCTTTTAATTCCCAAATAAAATTTGAAAATATATGCTCTATTTGAGGAAAATATTTCACATATGGATTAAAATATCCGCAAGCCCACAAAGAGTTCAACCGGTTCGGATATTCATGTTACTCACATCGTGCATGTTTGCACATGTACGAACCAATTATTGGTTCCAAATTTTCCTAAAAAACATTTGGATCAAATTTTCATTCAAAGCTCTAAATTATCGAATTTTTCCAACAATCCCCCACATGAATGAAATTGAACATTTTATTAAAACTATATTGACTCGATGTGGTGATAGATTATACGATCGATAATTGCATAATATAGGCATGTGTCATATTTTGAACCCTCCATCGTGACAACATATTTACTTTACTAGCTGACCAGTAAAGGTGACTTATGTTACTTGACTTATCGAGCACACAATGGTCATTAAAAGATTTGTTTAACTTATACCAATTTGATCACTGTTTAAATTTTAGGAACGGACTTGGGATAAGAAATCCCCCACAGTGACTGCATACAGTTTATGCAATTAGGTTGTCGCTTTGAACCTATATCTTGGGATCTCCAGTCAACTAGGTAATGTTTTCCTTCACATAATACCTTTAAATTTTAGTCTAATTCCTTTAGATGTTTTCTCAACTTGATCTCAATTTAACCCTTTGGTTAGTGGGTCCACGATGTTATCCTTTTATTTTACATAATCAATAAAGATAACTGCATTTAAGATAAGTTCTTTAATGGTATCATGTCGGTGATACATATATCTCGACTTATAGTTATATATAAAGTTTTGTGCTCTATCAATTTCGTTTGTTTCAGTATATGAATATTGTGGGAACACACTTAGTCATTCAAGAATATCATCCAAGAAATTCTAAAGCTATTCAGCTTATACTCCAGAATTTTCTAGAGCTACAAACTTAAATCCCATTGTGTATCTAGTTATAACCATTTTCTTGAGGATTTTTAAGACACGACTCATATTTCCAATGTGAAACATATTATCTTGTGCCTTTGATATATTGAATATAAGATATTCAACTTGTATAGGAGTATTGATAACCGTCGTTTTGCTATCAAAATAATTTCGACTTCTTAAATAGAAAGGAAAAGGTAGTATAGAGAAGCAGAGTCGATCCACAAGGAATGTGGTGTTTCTGATTTAGTAAAATTGTTTCTTGATTTTCGGAGGAGATAGAATTCCAGGTAAAGTTGAAAAGATTTAATAAAATAAAATAGATATAATAAATAAAAGGGAAATAATAAAATAATAAATAATAGTAGCAAAATAAAAAAGGGTTTTTTAAAAGTTATTTTTAAAATAAAAGATAAGAATTAAATAAAAGAAATAATTAAATAAATAATCTAAAGATATAGGGATAAAGAAAACTTATAGTGAAAGCAGCATCAGACTTTAGCTTTGCCTCAAATTCCTCTGATTATCAAAACAAAATTTTACTTCAAGATTCACGTAAGCTTACAAGGACAATTCTTCGTTGCCAACTCGGATTGTGTCGTTTCAACAATAACTGATTCCGATCTCAGTTTCCTCTTAGCAAACAATTTTACTAAGTGTGTTCTCGAGAAGTTGAATATGCTTCAATAAGAAAATTCTTCTTCAAACGTCAACCATAACAATATTCGAACCAATGTCGAGATCGTTTTGATTTGAAAAGTAAGCTCAGAAAAAGAGAGAAAATTCGAAGCGATTTAAGTACCTTACAATTCTCACGTTTGGAATTGAGCATTCACTTTAGTCTTCGGCTTGAAAGGAAATTAGCTAAGCATGATCAAAGTCATACTTAGCATAATTGAAAAGTATGTAAAAAATAGAGAGAAAGCTATAGAAAAAAAAGAAGATTTTATTCTCAGATGAGAGAGATATGTTTCTAGGCTTACCCTGAGAGGGTATTTATAGCCTTCAAATTCCTAAAAACAAGCTAAACATCTTAAATCCTAATGAAAACACTTAAAACTATTTAAACTAAAATACCTAAAAAAATATTTAAAATAATATTCTAAATCCTAACTAAAATACTAAAACCTATTTAAACTAAAATACCTAAAACAAATATAAAATATAAAAATAATACTCTAAAACTTAATTAAAATACTAAAACCTATTTAAACTAAAATACAAAGATAAAATATAATGTTTGAAATATCATCCTAAACTTGAGTTTAATTCAAATCCAAATTCCAGCCAGCTTTGATTCTGAAAATAAAAAAAACTACAGAATTCTGTCCTTTTTGTGCAATTTCCAGAATCTGACGTCCTGCACAGAAAATGAATCAAAACAAATAATTAATCCACAAAAACCAATGATTAAAGAGTAATTTAAAAAAAAA
Source organism: Hibiscus syriacus (assembly GCF_006381635.1). Classification (NCBI taxonomy): domain Eukaryota; kingdom Viridiplantae; phylum Streptophyta; class Magnoliopsida; order Malvales; family Malvaceae; genus Hibiscus; species Hibiscus syriacus. The sequence continues at coordinate 628,070 of NW_024062759.1, read as the reverse complement.
TATTAACTAAATTAAGCACTTATCAAATTCCCCCTCACTTATTCAATACTTATCCTCAAGCATTCATGAATTAATACATCAAAATCACAAGTTGTCATCTTCAATTTCAATTTATTTCTCAAATTTCCAATCGAACTAAGTCCATGATATTTGCCGAATTCAAGTAACAATCAAGAAAAGGTACAACCAAGAAAATTTAAAGTAAGCAAGATATCTCAATTAATTGCCAACTCAATGAAACATGACTCAATACCTCACAAAGATTCACACATATCCGCTTAAAGTGTTTGGGGTAAATGAAATCGCTTAAATCGAAACTAACCAAAATATTATCATAGGCTTGTAATCCAATCAAGTCTCCACTATGAAAAATGAACTTAATGCAATAATCAAGGGGTCTTTAAACAAGGTGTACATGGCTTAGGTTAGGGTAGGGAAGGCCGAAAAGAAAGTTTAAAAATACTAAAACAAGAAATCAAAATAATTAAGAATAATCCATGAATTAACATCAAGCGCAATGAAGAACAAAACAAGGAAAAAGAATATATGAATGACAATTGAAGCGATCGATTTTTCCTTCCTTTTTTTTCAAACAAAGGGTCTTTTTTTTTCTTTTTCTGTTCGAAATAGTGAACAACTTGTTTTTTTTCATTTTTTTGAAACATTGATTTTTTTTTTCGTGGAACAACAATGATACAAGATCTCAAGTCTCAGCAAGGGTGTGAAAAGATAGGAAAAATAAAAAAAAGGTGTCGGGTTTAAATATGAGTTGTAAAACAAAAAAAGGGAAATATGCTCAAATGTGGTTCACTAATGGATATATAAATGTGTAGTCTTTTTGGGACGAGTGGGTTTATCCTAGGTGCCCCTATCACATTAAAACATTACGTTCAACATTTAGTCTCGATATACTTTGTAATTACAAGTCTAGAATATCCTAATTAGTTCGGCACACACAAGTCAAACAATGAGCAAGAAAGAAAATGTATGCTCGTTAGGCTCAAATCTCAGAAGAAAAGTTTATATGCATTGAGTCAAGTTATCTCTATTGACAAAAGCATGAAATATTAATACTCAACAAAAAAAGTCACCAGTTATATTGATCATTAATCATGCAAATTAAATTCGACCAAAAACATGGTCATAATCCAAAAGGAAGCAAGAGTATAAAGCAAAATTCAAGACTAGCAACCAACGATCCCAATATATCAACATCAGAATAACTCAATTTCAAACAATTAAACAAGTCAAGGAAAAATTTGACACATGCTTATCCTTCCCCCCCTCACTTAATCTGTTTTTTCCCAAAACGTATGTCGAATTTAAAAACAAAGAGAGGGAAAAGGAATACTCTCCAATATAGTGGCGACCGCGACCACGGTCATGTCGAGACGAGCCCGAGCGAAGGTAAGAAATATTTGATCAAAATTCAAATTTGTTCAGAGAAAAATAAAATAAAATTAAGCATTTGATAAAATAAAATTAAATAAATGGAATGAAATAAATTTGGCTAAAAATAAAGTAAAATTAAAATGAAAATAAAACAAAATGGGTTGCCTCCCATTAAGTGCTTTTGTTTAATGTCGTTAGCTTGACGACCTGATTCAGACTACAAGTTCTACGAGAAATACTTCTTTCACTTCATACACTTTTTCTAACTAAGAATTTCCTTATGATTCTACGATTGTATAATTCATTTATTTTCTCCTTGTAGAATTTGACATTCTCATAGGTTATTCTTTGGATCTTTTTTAGCTTTGAGAGCTTATCCGAAATAACCGGTGAAGTAGCATTTTCTCCTAAAAAGACACTCTTTAAGTTTTTCAACATTTGTTTCAGTTTTATCTCAGGTGCCTGCAAAACAGAAGGCAAAACATTAGACTTAGCATGAATCAATTTTAGATCGGCACAATCTGAAAATATTTTTTTCAACTTCCTGATTTCCTCATCATGATCTTCTAACTCCCTGCATAGATTAAAAGAAAAATTAGTTTCTACAAGCTCATTTTCCAAAGGATCAATAATACCAACATAATATGCTCGCCACTTTGTTTGGGCGTTTCATTTTCTTATACACATCAAATATAACGATCTCACCATCAAACTCCATGGTTAAAGTTCCGCTTCTTACGTCAATCTTTTTGTGTGTAGTACTTAGAAAAGGAAGCCCAATAGAATATCAAAAGAAGTGTTGGTGCGATCATTCTTCATGTCAATTACATAAAAATCAGCGGGAAATATTAAATCGTTTACCACCACCAACACATTTTCCAAGAGTCCTTCCAGGTAAATGAAAGATATGTCATCAAGCTGAATTAATATTTTTGTATCCTTCAAGGGCTCATTAGTAATCATATTGTAAACAGAGAGAGACATTACATTAATAGAGGCGCCAAGATCATACATGGCTTGTTTTATCCCAACTTTACCAATTTTATAGGGTATTGCGAACATACCTTGGTCTTTCAGTTTTGGTGGTAACTTTTGTTGGAATACAATTGAGACATGTTCTACTAGATTTACCTTCTCATTCCCGGTAGGCTTCCTCTTTGTTGTACAAAGTTCCTTAAAAAAATCGGGCATATCTTGGAACCTTTCGAATAACCTCAAGGAGAGGTATATTGATTTTCACCTTTCGAAATACGTCTAGTATTTCTTTTTCCTCAATTTGTTTATCTCTTTTTACTAACCTCAATGGAAAAGGTGGTGGCACGTCATAGAAAGATGGTGTTGGTTCTGTTGGTACTTTGTCACTATTCTTCTGGGATCCTGATTCTACAATATTCTTCTCTTTTTGGATTACTTCATCTTTTGGAATAGGTGGCACCACTATTGTACCTTTCCGAAGAGTGATGTCGCTGACATTCTCCCTTGGATTTACCTTGGTTTGAGAAGATAATATTCCTTGTGATTCCAATTTCCCCATTGTTTGAACTAGTCGGTTCACTTGGTTATCCAACTCTTGAAGATATGTCTCGGTTCGACTTTGGAACTTTTCCTGGGATGTAACCAGCTTTTCTTGTAAAATTTTTAACTTTCCTATGAGTTCCTCCAATGATGAGTTTTTTGTTTGCCGTTAAGGAGGAGGCCTTGGTTGATAAGTTGGTCTTTGATTTGCCGCATAGCTGAAGTTTGGGTGGTCTCGCCATCATGGATTGTAAGTATTACTGTATGAGTTGTATTATCTTTGTGGAAGACCTGGAAAGTTTCCTACTGCATTGATTTCTGTATTGCCTCCTTCTTGTATCAGCGGGCAGCAATCCTTCGGATGGTCTAGCTTTGTGCATACCCCACATGCTCTTGTTGCTTCATATTTTCATGCAACAAGTGAATTAACTACTTCAGTTAATTTATCTAACTTATTTTCAAGGGAAAATGTACTTATCTCAAGAAACTGTCGGTTGGGTTCACTTGAAAACTATTGAGAGTTGGTTGCCATGGTTGAAATCAATTCCCTTGTTGTTGTTAGGGTCATGTTGACTAATGCTCCTCCACTGGCGACATCCACCATTTTCATGCCTTCATAAAAGTATTGAAGTAATGTTTTCTCACTTAATCCGTGTTGCGGACAACGTGCGCAAAGCTTTTTAAATCGCTCCCAATAGTCATATAGACTTTCTTCGCTCTTTTGTTGAATGGAAAGAATGCTCCTTCATAACTCGCTTGCTTTAGCCGCTAGAAAGAACCTATCAAGAAAAAATTGATTCATGTCAACCCATGAATTAATTGAATTGGGAGGTAAATAAAAAAACCAATCTTTAGCCAAGTCAGCTAAAGAGAAAGGGAAAGCTCTCAATTTAATTTGATATTCGGTAACTCCCTGTGACTTCATGCTAGTCCAAACCATGTGGAATTCTAACAAGTGTTTGTACGGATTTTCTGTGGGAAAGCCGTGGAAAGTGTAAAGTAGATTAATAAGCCTCATTTTTAATTGAAACGGAGTCATGCCACTAGGAAAATTGATGCATAATGGAGTCTAAGTGACAAGAGTTGTGGCTAGTTCTCGGATCGTTTGTTATTCTTTTGCCATCCGAATGTATGCGTCTGCTTCAGAGAATGTCTCCGAATTTGATTCTATTTCTGAACTTTGTTCTTGTTTTTCTTGTCTTTTTCTCTTTTCTCGAAGCGTTTATACATGGATTCTTTGTGCTCGTGCTTCAATCTCCGGATCTAGATATACTAATTCACATGGGTTTCTTCTGGTCATAAAGCAAAAACTAGAAAAATAAATCAGTACTTGTCGTTAGTCCCCAACAACGACGCTAATTTAATAATCGTCATTTTGCTGTCAAAATAATTCTGAATTCTTAAATAGAAATAAAAAAAGGTAGTATAGAGAAGCATGGTCGATCCATAAGGACTGTGGTGTTTCTGACTTCGTAAAACTTTTTCTTGATTTTAGGAGGAGATAGAATTCCAGGTAAAGTTGAAAAGATTTAATAAAATAAAATAGATAATAAAAAATAAAATGGAAAATAATAAAATAATAAATAATAGTAGTAAAATAAAAAAGGGGTTTTTTAAAAGTTGTTTTTTTAAATAAAAGATAAGAATTAAATAAAAAAATAATTAAATAAATAATCTAAAGAGATAAGGATAAAGAAAACTTTTAGTGAAAGCAACGTCAAACTTCAGCTTTGCCTCAAATTCCTCGAATCATCGAAACAGATTCTTACTTCATGATTCACGTCGACTTACAAGGACAATTCTTTGCTGCCAACTCGGATTGTGTCGTTTCAACAATAACTGATTCTGATCTCAGTTTCCTCTTAGTAAACAATTTTACTAAGTGTGTTCTCGGGAAGTTGAATATGCTTCAATAAGAAAATCCTTCTTCAAACGTTAACCATAACAATATCTGAACCAATGTCGAAATCATTTTGATTTGAAAAGTAAGCTAAAAAACAGAGAGAAAATCAGAAGCGATTTAAGTACCTTACAATTCTCACGTTTGGAATTGAGCATTTGCTTTAGTCTTCGGCATAAAAGAAAATTAGCTAAGCATGACCAAAGTCATACTTATCATAATTGAAAAGTATGCGAAAAATAGAGAGAAAGATAAAGAGAAAAAGAAGATTTTATTCTCAAATGAGAGATATATGTTGCTATGCTTACCCTGAGAGGGTATTTATAGCCTTCAAATTCCTAAAAACAAGCTAAACATCTTAAATCCTAATTAAAACACTTAAAACTATTTAAACTAAAATACCTTAAAAAATAATATTTAAAATAATAATCTAAATCCTAATTAAAATACTAAAACCTATTTAAACTAAAATACCTAAAACAAAGATAAAATATAAAAATAATATCCTAAAACTTAATTAAAATACTAAAACCTATTTAAACTAAAATACAAAGATAAAATATAATGTTTAAAATATTATCTTAAACTTGAGTTTAATTCAAATCAGAATTCCAGCTAGCTTTGATTTCGAAAATAAAAAAACTGCAGAATTCTGTGCTTTTTGTGCAATTTCCAGAATTTGACGTCTTGCACAAAATGAATCGAAACGAACAATTAATCCATAAAAACCAATGATTAAGGAGTAATTTAAAATCAAAAATATTAACTAAATTAAGCACTTATCAAGTATACTTATGGAATAATGCAATTAATGATCTTGAGCATATCTGAATATCTCTATTCTCTCATAATCACTTTTCAAAAGTTTAACCCTGAATAGCATGTGAATCTGCTTAAACTACTTATAGTGAATATAATACTAATCTATTACAAATCATTTAGATATTTTATTGTCATTGCATATTCCATTTGGTTAACATTTAAACATTCTTGTCAAACTTCTCCCTTCCACGTAGTGTGAATTCATCAATATGAGACCCTAAGAAATATGTTACATTTTGGATGTCCAAAGTCATATCAATCAACCTCATATTTTTTCATGCCAAATCTTGAATTTAACACATCTTTGGCACATTCTACCATTTCATTGTTACTTATAGCAATATGTATGTCAACAACATAGGACATCTATAATTTTGACATACACACATTTTTCACATTCCTTTGTCATCATGAAAAAAATCTCTGGTTCAACCACTTGTTGAATATCTAGAGTTATCTTTATTGATAGCCTCCGATCAAATATCTTCAAAGAATGAAGCATTCTTTGATTCTAATGTCTTGTTCTCGTAAATCTCAAGGTTCTTTGATTCATACAAAATATATCAATATGTCTTGTTATGATCTATATAGCCAATGAAAATACAATCCACTATTTTAGGGTTTATTTTTGTTTCTTTCGATAATGAGATCATTATCTTTACAAGACACCCTCATATATTTTAAGTAATCGTAGAAATATTTTCTATATTTCCATAACTCATATGGTGTATTGTTAGTTTTTTTCCGGAGAATCTTATTTGAAATGTAATTAGTTGAAAACAGTTTCCCATGCATGTTTTGTGATAACCCAAAAGTTCTTAGCATTGTGTTCATCATTTCCTTTTTAAGATTTGATTCTTCTGTTTTACTGCTTCATTTAATTCAAGAGAGTATGATGGTATCACTTCATGAATAATTTATTCACCACCATAATCACTTCTTACCATCATAATATTTTTATTAAGTTGGTTTTCAACTTTCAATTTATAGAGAATAAATTTCTCTATAACATCATTTTTGCTCTTTAGCAAAAATATGACAATAAGTTTTGCTATCACCAATGAAGGTAATAAAATATTTATTCCTTCTTGTTTGTAGAAGTAGATCAAAGGTCTTCCCGTTTCGTCGTCTGCATTATGTTCTTCATGTAGCATTCAGACCGAATGACTCTATGAAATTACGTCGATACTTCCACATATTATGGGTAACGTTTGAGACATCTCTATTTTCCCAAGGAATCTTTAGAATTACCACTGCTTAGCTTTCAATTCGCCTCTGACCATCAAATGAAATGTAAATAACCCGTCCTCCTCTATTTCAAACAAGGGGCACTTCTTGTTCTATCGGTGATTGAAACAATTTTGTCTTATCCATATTATTATATCTCTAGAGTCAATAATTTTATATGAGGAACTAATGAACTCAATCACTTGTTTCTATTACTCTTCAGTTTTCTATTGAGGTCTATCCTGTAGACGTACTCAAATTGGAGCAGTGATCGATTTTTAGGTTTTTTCGTAAACCTAATTGGTTACTTCCAATTACGTAAATCAATTGTTCAAACAGCACTTAAAGGTAGGACATTTCCCATTTTTATAAACTCATTAAAACGATAGAAAATAAATTCTCAAAATTAAATTTATTTTCAAGATCGCCCTTTACAAACATATTGAGATTTTCAAGAAATAAATTTAGCGACTTCTTTCTTTCAAAATAGAATCATACTTGATTCCTAAGAAAATAAATTTAATCCAACGATTTCTTTTCTTTTACAAAGTAAGAAAAAAAAATAAATCTAACGATTTATTTCCTTTTACAAACAAGAATCATATAAGATTCCAAAAAAAATCAATGATTTATTTCTTTTTACAAAATAAGAAAATAAATCCAACGATTTATTTCTTAAAATAGGAAAATAAATCCAACGAGTTATTTCCTTTTACAAAATAGAAAATAAATCAAACGATTTATTTCCTTCTACAAAATAAAAACTAAATTTAATGATTTTTTACAAAATAAGAAAATAAATTCTACGATTTATTTCTTTTTACAAAATAGGAAAATATATTATGCGATTTATTTCTTTTTACATATCAAAATCATATAAAATTCTTAGAAAAATAAATTCAACGATTTAATCCTTTTACAAAACAAGAAAAACAAATCCAACGATTCATTTCATTTTTATAAACCAGGAAAATAAATCTCATGATTTATTTATTTTTAAAAGATATAATCATTAAAGATTCATAATAAAATAAATTCAACAATTTATTTCTTTTTAAATGACAGAATCGTCTACGATTCTCAAGAAAATAAATTCAACAATTTATTTTCCTTATTAAGTTAGAATCATTCAAGGTTCTCAAGAAAATAAAACCAACTATTTGTTTTCATTATAAAGTTAGAATCATTTAATATTTTCAAGGAAATAAATTCAACTATTTATTTTCCTTACGAAGTTAGAATCAACACAAGATTCTAAAGATGTGTAGACACCCATTTTCGTCCGGGACATTAAGGGCTTTTATTTTAGTATTTTTATATAGTATATAATATATATAAAATAATTTCAGAAAATTTATATATTATATGATTTTTGAATATATATATAATTTTTGATATATATATATATATATATATATATATATATATATATATAATTTTTGAATATATATATATATAATATAATATAGTTTAAAAAAAAAGATTTTTGAAAACATAGATAATATAGTTTTTGAAAACATATTATTTTGAAAAAACACACACACACACACATATATATATATAGTTTTTTAAAAACTATTTTTGAAACGTACATAATATATTTTTTGAAAACATATTGTTTTTGAAATATAATATATATTATAGTTTTAATACATACATATTAATATTTTATTTTCCATTTTTATCTTTCTTTTTATTTTATTTATTTTATTTTTAATTTTTAATTCAGGTCCGAATCAAAAGGTCCAAGTCCAGAGCCCAACTGGGTAACCTGACCTAGTAAACCTGGTGGGAGCCCAGCAAAAGAGGAAGGGACCTAACCCAGCTTGAATCAAGTAAGGGTTCAATACTCAGCCAAAGGGACAAGATTAAGAGCCCTCGGATAAGGGCATGGATGGACGGCTCAGATTGAAAGTTCTTAGAGTTTATAAACCCTAAACATTATATCACCAGCGCCACAAGATAACAACCATTGGATCTGAAACCATTATAACAACCAAATCCCAGCTCAAAGCAACCAGCCGAGATTTCCAGTCACACACCGACGAAGCAACCAACGCCGAAGGAAAAGCCGAAAAATCGATCATGCAAAAGAATCCTGACTAAATCGGGATTGAACCATCTCATTTAGTCGGCCAGTAACAACCCCCACCAACTCGAGTAAATCGGGAAAGGAGAGAATGACCTCGAAACAACCAAAAACAACCTCGATGGGGGGCTCTATAAATACCTGCAACGAGACAAGAACAAGGACAATAAATCCGAGCAAGATACAACGATAAAAACACCAAAAGCCAAACAACCAAAATAACCTAAGAGCACCGAAAATCGCAACAAAATATACAAAAATCAAGCCAAACCATTCAAAATATAAAAAAAAAGCCAAAATCTCGTTGGAAAAGAAGAACCAACACAAAGGACAAAGCTCTTCACCACCGGAGTAAAGCTAAAGGTCGTCGGGATCTTAAAAGTCATCAAATAAAAGGTAAAAAAATCACATCTTCGAGGGTAGATCTACACCTTTTGGGTTGTTTTTAGGTGTTTTGGCTCTCGGTTTTGGTTTTGGGGTGACGAGGGGAAGCTTTCGGGTAGGTTTTAGAGTTATGGCCACCGTGGGCTAGCGGCCAGCGGGGCGGAGTGGAGTGGTGGCGGTTTTGGGCTACCGAAGGGTGGCCGACCATTGGTTGGTTTGGATGAAGAGGAGAATTTTTTAGAGCTTTTGGGAGAGTTTTTTTTGTTATAAAATGGGATGAAAATAATTTGTTTTGTTTATTTTGGGCTATTTATAGGGGGATCGGGTTATAAATACAAGAAATTTTAATTATTTCCGTAGTCCCTGTACTTTTGAAGTGTAATTCATTTTGGTCACCTATTGCAAATTTGACCTTGAATTTTAAATTAATTCAATTTAATCCCTATTTATATTTCTTATATTTATGCAATTAAAGCCCTTAACTTTTATTTTTTTCTTGCAGCTTTCAATTAGCATCAATTTTATCCTTGGATTTTAATTCTTTTCAATTTAACCATTTTTAATTTGAATTTTATTTTAATTCTTTTATTTATTTAATATTTATTTTGTTTTATTTTATTTTTTGACTTTTTAAGACAATTTTAATCGATCAAAGGTAAGTAATTCGGATTGAATTTAAAATTTTAGTTTAACTTTTTGTTTTCGCAATTAAGACATCCATGAAATTAAATTGGTACCGAAAAGACAGTACAAGAGTGTTAATCATTCATTGACTTTAATTGACTCCCGAACCTGATATATTTATGGTAAAACGCAGATCAGGTAAAATGGTCAATTAAGGTATCTGGTCAACCTAATGATCGGTGGCGATTCTAACACATTAATTTTAAGTAGAAGCCCGATTACGGGCCCACCTGAAGGACGATTACGATAAGATGAAATAAATCTGATGATTTATTTCTTTTTTTTAAGTTTCTATATTCTTTTAAACGACGAGATTAGTAGCACTAAAATCTGAAACAAATATATCACGACAACTCGATTTTGTTTAACCAACAAAAATTGAAAGAAAACAATCCTTTAATTTTAGCAACCCAATAATCACAAGGAATTGATCATTTGATTTTAATTTTCACAATCCAATAATCGAACGAAACTAATCCTTTGATTTTAATTTTCGCAATCCAATAATCAAAATGAACTATGTAACACCCTAATTCGATTCGACCCGACCTGAGGGCTGGATGATTAGAATGTCACATAGAACCACTAAGTGGCTAACCTTTTTTTGAAAACATTAGGTTGTTTTAACGTTCGAACAAAATGTAAACACTCAAAATATATTACATTTACAAAGTAAAATTAATTAAAATATGTCTCCATAATACAATAGTACAAAATAGAGTTACGACTCAATTAATTAACTAGGGTCTATGATAGTACATGTCCTCTACAATACTCGAGATGTACTCTGATAGGATGATCGAACCTAGAAATCTTAGATATTGGTACTAGCTCCTCGACTGACAACTAAGAACTTGCGCACGAAAACACATTCTATACGCTGAGTTTCACAAGCTCACTGCCAAACAAACCGAACTACACTACATGCATCCAACAAGAAAGCATGCCACATGTAAGGTTATAAACGTTTGTATACACTAAGACACAATAAGAATAAGCATCATGGTGTAGATCGGGGTCATCTAGCATCACGGAACTCACACCCCTCTTTTCTTACTAAGAACCTTAGGTAAGAACTAGGTCATGTAGCTTCAACGTCTACCTATACTTCGTGTTAGGTTCGGGTCACATAGTGTCGATACCTTACCTGGCTAGTCTACTCCTCTAGAGTACTCAAGATGTGTCTAGATCACTTAACATCAGCACAACTTCCAAATAACATCTTAAGTACCCAAGCATTATATTAGATATATCTGGATAATCCTCATTTTACCACACAACTGTTATACAAGTGACCTTGGGTGTCCTCTTCGTTTTCTGAGCATCATACAAAGACATAAGTCTTATAGAATATTTCCTCATTAAGATCTTATGTTATCACATAATTAATTAAGGTATTCCATTTGTGAGTTTATTAGAAGGTTTCTCATACTGAGTCCCTTAGTTTTTCTCCTCTAGCCTCAATTAGGATTATGGCCTAAAAAGTCACGATGGTACCGATACTCCTATTTGGGTATCGATACTCTCCCTTTTGTGGTATTGATACTTCCCAGAGTATCGGTACCAAAAATGCATTCAATGTTTTAAAAGTTATCTGAATATCGATACTCTCCCACTTGGGTATCGATACTCCCTTGAGTACCGATACCAAAATTGCTTTCGATGTTTTTGAATAATACCTCGATATCGATATCGTATGGGGAGTATCGATACACTACACTCGGTATTGATACTCCCATGAGTATCAATACTAATTGGCTCTAATGTTTTTTTATCAAGGCCCCAAGTATCAATACCGCTTGAGCAGTATCAATACTCTTTGATGGGGTATCGATACTCTCATCACAAAGCCGTTTAAATTTTTTTCCTTACAATACCGATACCCTCTGGCTAGAAAACTCTATTTCACTCGTCTAAAATCTTCCAATTTGTTCCTAAAATGTCCCCAAGGCCCCCAAATAGTGTTTAAAGCTTATTTAATATTTAGGGAACATGAAAGTTCATTACTTTACACATTAATAACAACAATTCATGTTTTCATGCATTTAAACCCCCAAGTGCACACAAATGGCTCATATACCCAAACATGCATCAAAACTACACATGCTGATCTACAAGCAGTAAAGAAAGGTTAGAAGTGTGTTACCTTTCACCTAGAGGCTGAAGAAATAATCTAAGGCTCAATCAAGCACCTTTTTCCCTTTGTCTTTGCTCTTGGAGCCTTCACCTACTTCTCTCACTAGAACAAACAATGGAATGAGTTAATAACTCATTTAAAGGATTAGGGAAGTTACAAACATGTTTCTTAATTCCTAAAAATAGATTTGGAACACTAAGGAACCCTAAACCAAAACCCCTATTAAACCCTCACTCATGGTTTACCATGGCTAAAACTTGTAAAAGAACACTTGGATAAAAGTTTAGAGGGTGAGGATTTCAATTCTTACCTTGGACTTCTTAGAAAATGGATGGAATTTCCAAAGTCCTCACCTTTGCTCAAGTTATGAAATGAGAGAGAATAATGGAGTTTAAATAAAGGATTAAAGAAGACAAAGTAGGGTGACAAAGAAATATGGAGAATTTCAATCGTGACATCAACACTCTTAATTGGGATTCATCCTTTAAAAGATATTAGGGTCAAATTGCTCTATTGGTCTTCTATCTTCCTTGCACAAATCAAGATCACCCCTTTTTAAGCCTTGATGGGCTCAAGCCCAACTATAACAAACCAAACTTTAACCCAAAACCTTTAAATTATTCCTTGGCCAAAATGAAGTCCACCCGGGTTTATCTGAAATTACTAACCCTGAAATCAGGTCGTTACAAACAAATCCTTTGATTTTAATTTTCGCAATCGAATAATCAAAAGGAACTAATCCTTTGATTTTAATTTTTGGCACACAATAATCGAATCCTTGGATTAAAATCTGAATCTGCTTGTATCTACAAAATTTCTCAATAGAAATTATTAGTATAATAATAAAATTTATAATGTTTTTCCCAAAACTCAATCAATCAATAAAAAATATATTTTTTACATTCCATATTAAAATGACAAACGTTATATGGTAATGATATCATAACAATAATATCATGAATAATATACATACACTTTTATGGGCGAACTCTTACCATAATGATATTCCCCAATAATACCATAACATAATAAAAATCACATTAATTCATTATTTGCAAAAGGTAAACCACCATGCGCTAATCACCATGCATTTTTGTATTTACAGAAGTTGGTTCATACGCGAGCTTGCAAAACAATTTGCAAAGAGCTCAGGTACTATTGCACAAATTCAAATCAATCTCGTTTATTTTCGATTTTATTATTGAAAAAAATCAAAGTTTCAAAATTAGTAAACAACTTTACTTTAACGACAATTTCTATTTAATAGATTTGTTCACTTTGAATTTAAACAAACTCGTTAAAACGACAGGGATAAATCCCGAAAATGAAATTTATTTGTTTTGTCACGATTAATTCAAGATTTTTTAATCTCCTCAGATTTTTCAAAAAGGTAGAAGATAAAATATGTCTTAAGATTGTTATAAGTATAACAATTCGAGAAGATAAAATAAAAAAATCTTATTTAAATAATTGATTCACACAAATCGCGACAAATAACATTTAATTCCACGGAAGGATCTCATCACAAAATTCGTTTACATGAATCAAGAATAAAACAAAAAACGATTAATAACATGGAAAAATATTCTATTAAATAATTAAAAGGAGTGTAAAATAAATACACGATTGGAATCATAACAACCGAATGGAAACGAGTTGAGGCTTACAACTATGCAGTTTCCTTAAGAAAGATTTATGACCACTCCTATGGTGCTTGAGATCATTGGTCGTCTGTCTCCCAGGTTACAACAATTAGATGATCAACTACAGTAGCACTTATGTAGAGATCACGAACTATTCTCTTGTCTTCATTTATCACCAAAACTAGAGAAAATAATTCTTTTGAATAGTTATTGAGTTGTTTTGAATTGTGTTTAACCTAGTAGGTTTACCTGGTATTTATAAGGATTTCACATTGTGAACAATTGGAAATTTTTGACCTAATAAAGCATTAATGAGAATCAAGCAATCAAACAATTTCCAAAATTATTGTTTTGATTAAAAGAACATTTTAATATTTATCCTTTTAATTCTAAAATTAATTTTGAAAAGATATGCTCTATTTAGGAAAATGCTTCACATATGGGTTAAAATATCTGTAAGCCCACAAACAGCCCGACCGATTTGGATATTCACGTTACTCACAGCGTGCAAGTCTGCACATGTACGAACCAATAATTGGTTTCATATTTTCCTCAACAACGTTTGGATCAATTTCTCATTCAAAGCTCCAAAATTATCAAATTTTTCCAATAGAATTTACACTCTTATCTTTGGAAAAACAAATTTTAGTTGGGTCATTTCAGGGGTTGTTTTGTATTGCTTCTGCATAAACTTGGTTCTTCTGGTTATTATGCGGTAGTTGTTCATATACGTTGTTTGTATTCATCAGTTTATGAAAAGTGTCGTATATTTTCAAATAAATTATCCTTAATATCAAAATAAATGAATAAATAAACGTTGTAATGAGAAGAATGGTCGATCCGCAGGGATTAATGAATTGCTGATTCTGATAAGTTTTGGTTCTGACTTGGAGAGAAAATAAAGAAAATGAGGGAAATTTTAAGTTGAGAGAGCAAAGAAAAAATAAATGCTAAAGAGTAAAAGAATTAAATCTAGAAAAAAGACAGGAGAAAATTTGAGAGAATAAAATCAATTGAATAAAATAGCCTCAAGCTCACTTTGCCTCAATTCATTTCGATCATTAAAAAAGATTTTACTTCAAGATTCATGTTGGTTAAGTCTACAATGCCCAACCCTTGTAACTTACTTTTCTTTCCGGTAAACCAAAATTCCCATGTCAATCTTTGAAATTCAGTCCTTGTTTGGACTAACTACGATAATCGTCGTTATCACCAAATCAGTTTCAAGCGTTGGAAAAGTTCGACTCAGATTATGTTGTCTCAATGCGAATCAGATTCGATCTCAATTCCCTTAGCGGACCGCCGCTAAGTGTGTTCATAGGAAGTCGAATGTGCTAGAAGCTGATTATTCCTCCCAACTTTAAATTGGGACATCAATGAAACCAACGAGCTATTTTTGAATTAAAAGTGTAGCTATTTTTAAAGGAAATACCGATTGTCAATCTATGTTTGCAAAAAATTGAGAAAGATATCCTCAGATATTAGGTGCATTTCAATTCTCACGATTGGAATTGAGTCGTCGCTTAAGCATTTGGCTTATTTGGAAATTAGCTAAGCATGATAGAAGTCATACTTAGCATTTTTAAAGAAAATAAAATAAAAACTTCAAAGTAAAATGAAAAGAAAATTTGTATAAAAATAAAATGAAAATATAAAAAATAAATCTAATTCAAGTGTGTTTCAAGCTTTACCCTAAGGGGTATTTAGATTTCTAAAACCCTAAAGATAATATGAGGATTCAAAGATAAATTATCTTAAACATTAAAAGATAAATCCCAAATGTTTTTGAATTCAAACTTAAATTTAAATGCCCAAAGATTTCATCCATCCTCTTCCAAGATAATGCTGACTGGATTGCTTATAGAAACTGTTGTTGACTAGATCTTCTTGAAGTTGCCATGTCAGACTACGTCGTGTCCTAAGTAATGCCCATGTCTCCAACCATGAATAAATAATAATAAAAATGCAAAAAGTGCACCTTTTTACTGCTCGTTCCAAAAAATAGACTCGTGCATATAAATAAGTGAAGCAAAACCAAATTAATAATAATAAATCAACAACACGAAAAAAATAACAAGTAAATGTATACAATTTAAAACACTCGTCAGTTTACATCCTGCATGGAGTTCACTGGTTTGTTGCTACATCAATGATCAGCTTGTGTCCAAAATTCGGTAGAAGTAATCCGGGGCTGCGAGCTGATGTTATTAACACAGTGAAGGAGGGTTTCTATCTGATATGTGGCTCTTCTTTGGCGGCGCATCCTTCAGCGTTTATATCAATATCAGTAAGTTGTAGCAATGAAATTCTTATTTTAAAAGCAGATCTCGTCTGTAAATTTATAACTCTAAAAGCAAGGTTAAAATACTACCAAGTGGCTTTATATTTTGTGTAAGATATATGTTTAGTATAGATATATGTCTTAAAGATTGTACAATGTGCCAAAGATGATGTCATCATGTGTGTATTTTAAAAATATTTTAAAATTGTCAATAACTTTTAGAATAGACGGTCAAAAGTTCTAAGTTGACATATTTTCTTTTCTTTAAATTGTGAGTTTAATATTTATTACGAGGAAAATTCTCCTCCTCTCTCTATGAGTAGAAATTATTTAAAAAAGAGTACTTTAAAACTGGTAAAAAGAATATTAACAATTCAAAAGAATAAAAAAATAAAAACTAATTAAAATTATCAAATTTTGTAAATTTAACGTTTAAAACAACTAACGTCGTATTCTTTAACATGAATCTTATGATTTTGAAATATTGGTTTAAACTTAAAAAGTTTTTAATAGAATATTGTAATTGTAAAGCAACGTTATCATCGATATATGGATTAGGAAATTTTGTTTTAATGACAAAAATACACATTTATCTGAGTAGTTTAAAAAAAGATATTCAAATTAAATAAAAATAAATAAATAAATGAAAGTGAAATATTAAGATTTTGTATTAAAAATGAAAATATTTCGTGATAAAATGAAAAATATATTAAAGATTTAAATAAAAATAAACAGATGAGCAACTTGATTAGGGTTAAATCATAAAATAATCAATTAATTTTTAATATAATTTTGTTTTGAATATCTTTTCAGTATGTTTTAAAATTTCCTTGTAAGAAAAGATTTTCGTATAAGAAAAATGACACATCATCATTATATTAAAAGTTAACATCATTGATAAAATTGTCAAAATAATAGATGGAATCAAATTTTAAGATCAATTCAAGAAAAAAAAATTGTTCAAATACCATTTTTTTTTATAAAAAAAGATATCCATAATTTATGTATCAAATGTAATATCTAAACGAAGAGTTTGGATTTAAGCAAACCTAGCTTATTGTAGTTGTTAAGGATGTTGGATTCCTTATCCTCGTATAAAATGTTTAGTATCCTCCTCAACGAGTGAATTATCACTTATGTGTTGAGTTTAGGTCAACGAATGAATTTTTACACGTAGTTCACTTATAATTAATTTACCATAACAACTAATGAAATGTTCCCTGGACATAATTTTTTTTACATCAAAACTAAAATTTACTTAAATAAGTGCTCTTTAACAACCTTGAGATGTGATTAACTTTTATTTTCTAAAAAAAAAAAAGTAAAAACATTCAAAACCCAGAGGTTTGAGCTGCTTTATTTGTCGCTATAAAGGAAAAGAGAGAGCAGCTTGACACTTATAGCCACGAATATGATTACATCTACAAATCAGTGGCGGATGCATTAAGACACATAAGGTCAAGTGCATCCCATTATTTTGGAAAAGTGATTAAATTTAACTTAATGTGTTGAGAAAAAAAAAGAAAAAAATACAAATTTTGCATACCTATTATTTTTAAGAAAAGAAAATTAAAATTTTGTACCACATTCTTAACTTTCTAGATCCGTCACTGCTACAAATACTGGACTCATTCATTCACCTCAAAAGACAAACAAAACATACAAGTTTATTCCATCACTTAAACTCAAGGTGTACTTGTGTGCATTATATCTATTTATCAACCACCACCGCCGCCTCCACAGCCACCGCCGCTGCCGCAGCCAGCACCAGTATTGCGTCCTCCGATACTACGTCGCTTACGTCGGTTTTGGCCAGGTTCAGGTTCAGGGCAGTCGGCACAAGCAAATATGAATATTGAGATGACCGATAGGAAAATAGCAATAACAGAGAGAAAAACTATTAAGCCCCCAGAGCTTTGAAGCTGAAAGGAAGCCTCATCTTCACCAATAAAACTAAATTCTCTCGCCATGCTTGTTTGAATTCCATTTCCAGTTTACAATTTCTTATATACTGCAACTTCCATAGTGTTTGCCAATATATTTTCTATTTAAATTTCTAAATCGTCTATGTCTAGATGTACTATTTAATGAAAAAAATAATGTCATTTTCTTTTACCAGGTCAGCATAATATTAAATATATATTGTATAGCATGATTTGAAAAAAATATCAAAATAATAATGACAGGATAAATTATAATCTGCAAAGAAATGGGATTCAAATGCTAAAGTTCAACTTATGTTACAATGGTCATATTTTTCTAGTAAAGATGGAAATCAAAGTTGAACTTTAGCATTTGAATCTCGTTTCCTAGCAGATTCTAATTTATCATGTCATTTTTATTTTGATTTTTCATAATATATACTATTTAACATATTTAATATTATCTCTGACTTGATAAAGAAAATAATATTGATTTCTACCGTCTTTAGAAAATGATAAAATCATTTTGTAATTATCATTATATTTATTTTTATGGTAGTGTTGATAGTATCAATGTTATTTATCTTTCACCAACAATAATGATATTTATTTGTATATTTTATTTTTCGAGTTTTTTTTTGGCACATTTGTATGCTACTATAGTCGAAATGGAGCATATAAATCAAAGCCTTAATTATTTTTCATTAATAATTATCGATTAGTCTTTAGCAATGATCACCATTTAAGCTCTTTCAGTTTCTTCTTTCTTTCCTTCTTCCTGTATAAAATATACATATTCTCAGTTTTGTTAAAATAAGTACACATATGGTATCCGACTCCAATATTGGAGAAAATGACTAAACCCTAGAGATTTATAAGTAAGTTGGGATGAGGGTTATATTTCCCCAAGTTGTAAAAGCCAAAGAACAATCCATCAAAGTAAGTTGTAAAATCAGCTTGAATTTATAAGTAATAAAATGAGTTGGAATTGAGATTTTGCTATTCAATATATCATCCGACATCCATGATATCTTGAAATATAACAATAATCTTCCTTTACTTGCTGGATTATTGTTCACTCTGTTTTTGTTGTTTGACTTATATACAGACCAACTCAAACAGTGTAGCACTACAGCAACAGAGTATCACGAAGCTGAGATGTAATAGAAAGTTCATGATTATCCTCCTGATAAACCCTAGAGACCACCATCAACCATGTATCTTCATCAATGGCATTTCCTTTTGCTAGACTATTCAAAACCCTCAACAATAACTTTATGTCCTCTCCCTGACACAACCCAGAAACAAATTTATGTATACTTACAGAATGTGGCACGTAGCCCTTGAAAATCATTTCGTCAAAAATGAATGATGCTTTCTCCAACTGCAATCCACCGCAAAGCCCGTCAAAAAGCGTCCGATAGGACACAACATCAGGCTTACACCCCTGTCTCGGTATGCCTTCAAATAAATCATCATTTGCTTCACTCCATTTCCCATCTTTGCATAACATGTCAATTAACATGTTGAAAGTAATAACATTTGGTTTACACCCTTTATCTGGCATTTCTTTAAGCACTCTATAAGCCGATTCGAAATATTTCACCTCACAAAACTGGTTGATCATCACGTTGTATGTTGTTGTGTCTGGTTGAATCCCATTTGAATCCATCTCCTCAAAGACCCCGAATGCCTCATCCTGCCTCCCAGCCTTGAAAAGCCCACTAAGTAGATTATTGTATATAACTGAAGTCAATCCGATTTTTTTTTGTGATCAGTTCATCCTTAATCCTAAAAGCCAAAGTCAACTCACCAATCCTACAAAGTCCTCCAATCATCACCTCATAAACGAAGGTAGTAGCATGTACGTTGTAAATCATACCCATGTCTTCTTTCAACTTAAACGCTTCATTTATCTTCAGCTCCATGCAGAGTGCATTAGACGTCCCAAATGTCACACTATCTGGCTTCAGACCTCTCCTTTGCATTTCATCAAACAGGTTCCATGCATCGTCTAAATGCCCGTTTAAACAGCAGGCATTGATCAATATATTATAAGTACAAGTATCCGGGCGGGCGTATTTTTCCATACGCGAAAACACTTCCTTCATTTCATCAAACTTTCGGCTCAACAGGTGCACATGCAACAACGAGTTCATAGACTTTACTGTCCTTGGGCAACGATATTGAGGCATTTCGTCGAACAGTTTCAATTCACGTTCGTATAACTTGGCCCGGCCTTAGAACTTCATGACATTGCAAAAAATGATATCCTCTGGAACTATCCGCGTGTCGTTTTTGAGTCGGTGAAGAACATGCTCCATTTCTTCGAACATTCTGAAGCGGCCGAGCTTGGTGATGATGAGATCATAGGAAAGGAGGGCGTAGCGGAAGGGTTTGCCGATAGGTTCGAGGTCTGGGTTTGGGTTTTCGAAAAGGTTTAAGGCTAGGGTTGGGTCTTTTTGGCTGCAGAGAAGAGAGGAGAGCCTAAACGGAGATATGGGTTTTGAAATTTTCATGTTTTTGCTTTGCCTTGTTACGGTTGAGTCGATTTTATTTGCATATCTTTCCTTCTGCCTTGCTTTCCGGTTTTGGAGTTAGGTTTGTTTGGCGCCATGGATTTTATCTTCCATTTATTTGTTAAAGAATTAGAGCTAAAAAAAATACAAATGGTACAAGAGGCCCTTGTACTTGTCCAAAAAAATGAATGTGACCTTTGATGTTTTTTTGTATTCAATACGACCCTCAAACTTATGAAAAGAATATAATATAACCGTTTGACAAAGAATGAGATATACATAAGTGTATGAATAAACTAAAAATGTTTTATTTGTTTATAAAGCATCCATACATATATTTGTATATGCATATAGCATATATTTTTTGTCAATGAAAGAACAAATACTTCTCACTTGTCCTAATTTAAATGATCGAAGACGAATGGTAGCCAACATCCACCGATCTCCGCCTCAGCCAGATTTGTAAGCAATCTTCTTTTTCAAAAAGATGACATTGTATCAGACTTGAATCAAGTAAAAGATGAGCATCCAAACATTGAGAGTCAGGGGCTTTACGGTTTTTGTTAATTATGTTAGTAAGAGGATTCATGTTTCTTCTCTAAAGGAAGTGTTTAAGGCGTACGGGAATGTGCTGGATGTGTTCATTACGTATAAGAGTTTGAAAAGAAAATCAGTGGGTTTCACTTTTGCTTTTGTTAGGTTCAGAAATAGATTCGAAGCAAACCTGGCGGTTAGGAGAGCGGATGAAAAGATGGTTGACGATTTTAAGATCAGAGTTTTTCATGAGAAGATTTATGATAGTCTTAGCAAGAAGGTAGAAGTGGTTAGTAGTCTCAAAAATGTTTGCAAGCCAGCTTTTAGGGAGGCTAGGTCGTTCAAAGAGATTGAGGGTGGTGTGTTACCAAAAGGTGGGAAGCCAGTTCTGAAGTCTGTTGGCCAGCAGGTTGGGTATCATAGTGGTTCTACTGTAGTGGTTCATGTTTTGGTTGAAGATGATAGTGTTGCTTGTTCATCATCAAACCCTGAGGTGGGTATCAAGAGTTTGTTATCCCTAAAGAGGAGCTTTCTGTTATGGAAGACGGCTATCGGATAGAGCAAAATCGCAACTGATAATTTGAGAAAATAAAAATGAAGATAAAAGAGACACAAAATTTACGTGGAAAACCCCTAAATAATATAGGGTAAAAACCACGGGCAACGGTAGAAGAATTTCACTATGAGAAAAATAGGAATTACAACCTCTCTCGATCTACTAAGGAGAATACAATGATAATTCTCTCTTGATAAAAAGGAGAAAACAACTCTCAAGAAGCTCTCTAAATTCTCTCTAGTATTAGAAGAAAGCTAGAATGCTTTGGGATGGTTTTTAAGCTAAATGAGCTAGGGTATTTATAGTTGAAGCTTAATGACTAATCTTGAAAATACCCTAAAGTACAATGACTAAATGTGAGATTATACCTTGTACCTTCATGTTGCTTACGTCTCTGACAGGCCACAAGGGGATCGACACCAGGTAAATTTATCAGCATTGATCGCCTTCGTCATGAAATCTGCTATATTGTCTTTGGTATGGATCTTCTGCACATCTACCGTCCCTTCTTCTACCTTTTCACGAATAAAATGGTATTGAACTCGTATGTGTTTTGTCCTTGAATGAAATGCTGGATTCCTTTCTAGATGCAAGGAACTTTGACTGTCACAAAACAGAGAGACATACTCTTGATTGTGCCCAAGCTCCTCCAATAGCATCTTCAACCAAATTGCTTCTTTATTGGCTTGTGTAGCTGCTACATATTCTGCTTCTGTTGTGGATGTAGCCACAACTGAATGCAATTTTGAAACCCAACTTACAGCTCCACCAGCAACTTTGAACACATATCCTGTTGTAGATTTGCTTTTATCTAAATCACCTGCATAATCAGAATTGACATACCCATTGATAAATAAGTTTGATCCTCCGTAACATAATGCAACATTTGAGGTCCCTTTGATGTATCTCAGGATCCTCTTCACTGTATTCCAATGCTCTTTGCCTAGATTCTCCATGTACCGACTAACCACTCCCACTGCTTGTGCAATGTCTGGTCTTGTGCATATCATAGCGAACATTAAACTTCCCACTGTTGATGCATACGGTACTTGAGACATCTCCATCCTCTCTTGTTCACTGCTAGGACTCATACTGGAGGATAACTTTAAGTTAATAGGAAGAGGGGTAGAAATTGGCTTACAATCTTGCATGTTGAATCGTGACAAGATCTTCTTCAAGTAATTCTTTTGTGAAAGCCAAATCTTCCTATTACTTATGTCTCGGAGAATTTGCATCCCTAGAATCTTGTTTGCTGATCCCAAGTCCTTCATTTCAAATTCCCTAGCCAGTTGTGCCTTCAATTCTTCAATATGATCTTTGTTGGGTCCTGCAACCAACATGTCATCTACATACAACAGCAATATAACAAAATCGTTATCACCAGACCTCTTGAAATAAGCACAAGGGTCTGCGTTAAGTCTGTTGTATCCAAGGCACATAATGAAGGAATCAAATCTCTTATACCAACACCTCGGCGCCTGCTTTAGACCATATAGAGATTTGTTCAACTTGCAAACCAAGTTATTCTTTTCTTTTTCTTCAAAACCTTCAGGCTGGAGCATGTAAATCTCTTCTTCAAGATTTCCATGAAGAAAAGCTATTTTAACATCTAGTTGCTCTAGATGTAAGTTCAATGTAGCACACATTGGAAAAACTACTCGAACTGTTGTTAGTCGAACCACAGGAGAAAATATTTCATTGAAATCAATACCTTCTTTTTGAGCATATCCTTTAACCACCAGTCTTGCACGATACCTCTCTACTTGATCGTCACCATTTCGCTTGATTTTGAAGACCCATTTGTTACCAATTGCCTTCTTTTCTTGTGGTAGTGGCATAAGGTCCCATGTATTATTCTTATAAAGGGCTTCAATTTCTTCTTGCATCGCCATCATCCACAGTGAAGCATCTGAGCTGTTTATTACCTTCTGGTATGTTGATGGCTCCCCGTCCTCTGTTAAAAGGCAGTATGCAATATTACCTTCTATAACATAATCCGAGTGCCAATTGGGATGTCTTCTCACACGATCTGATTGACGAGTTGTTGGAGCTTCAGAACTCTCTGGTTCTTGTTCATCATGTGTTGGTTCTGCTTCAGAAGAATCTCCTTGTTCAAACTCTTTTTCCACATGTATCTGTATAGTATCTGCGTAGTCTCTGACTTTTCAGCGCTACCATCTTCTTCTTTTCTTTGTAGCTTATCTTCTACAAAGATAACATCCCTGCTAATGATCACTTTGTAGGCAGTGGGATCCCACAAACGATACCCCTTTACTCCATCAACATACCCCAAGAATTTGCATTTTCTGGATTTTGGATCCAACTTTGAAATTTCTTGGGAGTTGTACATCACGTACACTATACTTCCAAATACATGAAGGTTTGAATAATCAGTTGGTTTACCAGTCCACATCTCCATTGATGTCTTCAACTCTATTGCAGTTGATGGAGCTTGATTCACCAAATAACAGGCGGTATTGACTACTTCTGTCCAGAATGATTTTTCTAGGCCTGCATCCCTCAACATTGCTCTTGTTCTTTCTAACAAGGTTCTGTTCATCCACTCTGCCACTCCATTTTGTTGAGGAGTGTTCGCCACTGTGAACTGTCTTTTGATGCATTCTTTCCTGCAAAAGTCATCAAATTATTCACTTGTGCATTCTCCTCCATTATCTATTCTGAAACACTTGATTTTATTTCCAGAATCAAGTTCCACCCAAGCTTTGAAGTTTTTGAAAGTTGAAAAAATATTGGACTTCGTCTTAATAGGGTACACCCAACATCTCCTGGAGTAGTCATCAATAAATGAGACAAAATATTTTGCTCTGCCTAGGGATGTAACTGGTGCTTGCCATACGTCAGAGTGAACCAGTTCTAGAACACTTTTGCCTCTAGAATTTGATGTGTTGAATTTCAACCGGTGCTGCTTACTTGTTATGCAATGCTCACATAAAGTAAGTGATACCTTTGTTAAGCATGGAAGTAGCTTTTGCTCCACAAGGACTTTCATTCCTTGTTCTGACATGTTTCCAAGTTTATGATTCCATAGCATTGCAGAATCTGAACTACATGAGGCAACAGAGGCTTCTGCTTCTAGCAAAGTTTCTCCCTTCAGCATGTATAAGTTTGCAGCTATCTTTTCGCCTTTCAGCACCACAAGCGCTCCACGAAACACCATCATGATTCATTTCTGTGTTTCAATCTTGCTTGCATTATTATCCAACAATCCGTAGGATAATAAATTTTTCTTCAGGCCTTTCACGTGTCTCACATCTCGAACAATTTTAATTGTTCCATCATACATCTTCAATTTGATAGTCCCCACGCCAACGATCTCTAAGGCATGATCATTGTAACTATACACAGATCCTCCTGAGACAGGTTCATATTGATGGAACCATTCTCTTCTTGAGGTCATGTGATATGTTGCTCCTGAATCAATGAGCCATATATCTGCAAATCTTTTTCTTCCTTCCACGGTGGTTGACGCTTCACAGCATAGAGCATCTCCATCATCTGAAGTGTTTAAGGTATTACCTTGTGGATTGGAGTTTTTATTTAGACTCCAACAATCCTTCTTCAAGTGACCCTTCTTGCCACAATTGTAGCACTTTAAATTCTTCTTGCTCCTCGACTTCGATCTACCATGTTTGTGACTGCTGCTTTGGCCACGTTCTGTTGACCTCCCTCTCATCGTTGTCAATGCTTCTGCTTGTTGCAGATTTACTTGTATGTCTTCCTTGTTCTTGCACCGATTTTCTTCTTGGAGAACAGCAGCTGCAACGTCATCGAAGACTAGACTGGTGACATTACTGTTTGTCAAGTTGATGATGATTTGATCATACGAATCAGGTAGACTTTGAAGTAGAAGTTCAGCACGTTCTTATTCTCCTATTGTACATCTTAAGGATGTAAGCTGAGAAAATAATGTGTTAAGTGTGTTTAAGTGCTCCGTCACTGAAGTAGATTCTCGCATACGGAGAGTGTACAATTTCCTCTTAAGGAAAATTTTATTGTGCAACGATGTGGCCTCGTACAATTTGGTGAGATGATCCCATATCTCCTTAGCTATCTTCTTTTCTTTGATGCTTGACAATACTTCATTTGCTAATGCTAGATGAAAGTTTGCCATAGCATTCCTGTCCATTTCGATCCATTTGTTGTCATCTGTAAAATCTACCGGCTTTTCACTGATAGCTGCTAGACATCCGTCTTTCCTCAGGATGGCCTTCATCTTCAATTTCCACAATGAGAAATTTCTCCCATTAAATTTTTCAATATCAAATTTCGTTGCCATAGCTTCTATTACGGATAGCTCCCACTATTTCACTATCCTGAATAGTTCTCTAGAACCTTCAAAGAATGGGTAATACTTTCTTACTTTCTTATGTTGGAGGATCCACCTTTTGGTGGCAACCACAAAGACAATAAGCAGATATTACACACTCTAATCTAGCTCTGAAACCAATTGTTGCGGAAGACGGCTATCGGATAGAGCAAAATCGTAACTGATAATTTGAGAAAATAAAAATGAAGATAAAAGAGACACAAAATTTACGTGGAAAATCCTTAAATAATATAGGGTAAAAACCACGGGCAACGGTAGAAGAATTTCACTATGAGAAAAATAGGAATTACAACCTCTCTCGATCTACCAAGGAGAATACAATGATAATTCTCTCTTGATAAAAAGGAGAAAACAACTCTCAAGAAACTCTCTAAATTCTCTCTAATATTAGAAGAAAGCTAGAATGCTTTGAGATGGTTTTTAAGCTAAATGAGCTAGGGTATTTATAGTTGAAGCTTAATGACTAATCTTGAAAATACCCTAAAGTACAATGACTAAATGTGAGATTGTACCTTTACCATTTTTTCAATAATTAACACTTCTTTTGACAATTCCACCATTCGGTGGAATTATATATTTTTTTTCTAGCTTTCGGTACAAGTTGGCACCGATTTTCAACACTTTCATGGAGGGATAAGTGTTTGGTGGGCAAAGTTAAGAACGAGTTTACATTATTAATATTCTATCAGCTTTCAGAGCTGATGGCTTGGATGTGAAGGTTAGCATTTGACATGACACGTTCAAGATCTTCCTTTTCAAGACTGTCAACGACCGGCTGGCTTGTTGGATGAAAAGAGATGATTGGATTCGTCTCTGGTTTGATGAGTTGGAGTTGTTGGAGGGCTTTGAAAATAAGCTTAAAATAAATGTACGGGTGTCTTTGAAAGATGTTCCTCTTACCATTTGGAGTGATAAATTTTTCAACGATATTGGATGCTTGTGGGGAAGAGTTGTCATGTTAGATAAAGATACTTCCGAGCGAGATAGATTAGATGTTGCTAGAATCTTTTGGAAGTTTAATCCGAATCATCTATTCCAGATAAAATCTCCATTATTTTTAATGGTCGTTTATTCACCATTAAAGTCCAAACCGAAGTTTTGAAGGAGGTTAGAGCTGTTTTTGATGGAGCCATGGCGGATGGTGGAGCTTCGTGTGCGGTAGTTGAAGAAGGAACAAACTTTCCTTCCTTCGAGGTAGTGGGTGCGACAGGTAGTGGTCTCGAGGGGGGAACTGTCGAGCAGGAACAGGGAGTGTTGGTGTGTCAGAGGCATGATTCTGGCAAAGGCTTTTTGGAAGGTGGGTGGGAGCATGTAGATATTCTCGAGGGCTGTAGGGTTACGTCTGAAGCAGGGCTTCACGAAGCTACTTCCTCTTCTTATTATGGGCTTGGTTAGCAGCCTGTGTTGGATGAAAATGCTGGGCTAATTGGTATTAATAGGGATCCGATTATTGCTTGGGCGACCCAATCTTTCTCCATCAGCTCAAGTATCGTTGAAGAGCCTTTTGTTGAGATGTCTTCTCCCCAGGTTGTGGCTGAGGTTCACTCAGCTGCTATTTGTGATACTAGCTCTGGGCTTTCACACAAGGGGAATAAAATCCCGCTGTCTGCGAGTGTTGATAGTTTCTCAAAGTCATGCTTGCTGGGAGCGAGTCGTTGTAGCCTTAAACTGTCGTCTAGACTTAAATATGGGAAGAGGAAAAAGCTTCCTCTTAATGGTAGGAGACTCTAGAGGTTGCTGATTGTTTGGGGATGGAGTTTACTGGGCTGTATAGCGTTTCGTTACAAAGGTTGGGAGCTTTTGTGAAATCTGGTTAGTGTTGTCTTTGTTTTTGTGTACTATCTGCTTGTGAAGGTGGTTGTTCTGTTTTGAACACTAGGTTTTCAGTTTAGTTTGGGTTGGCCGAGGGTTTGGATTTTCTGTTAAGAGTAGACATGTTCGTATGACTTGATCTGATCCTTTGGACTTTGGGTTTTTGGTCTGATTAGATGCAGGTTGGGGACTGGACATTTCTTCCTTTGACCACTGATGTTTCCAGTAGCGATCGTTTTTGTGTGCTTACGAAAGCTTCGTTTGTGGGGTGATTATTTCTGTTTCTGGTGCTGTGCTTTGTTGGCCTGGGTTAGCTGGGTAGTCTTGATATGCTTTTGTCCTCTGGATGTTTGCTTCTGCCCTTGGCCGAGGTTTACGTGCTCCAAGTCCTTCCTTATACTTTGGATCCGTCTCAGCAAGGGAGTTTCGATTTGTATAATTGCCCGGCGTCGTTCAAGATCTGGTTGTTGTCGTTGTATAGTTTGAGGTGTTGGGTCATTCCGTTGGTTTTGCTGTCTGTGGTCATTCCCCTATTTAGTTTCTTTTTATGGTTTATCTAGGAAGGCTTTGTTGGTTTGTTAGGGGGATTGTTTTAGGACTGGGGAATCAATTGTGTGTTGTAAGTCTTTGTGTTTTTAGTCCCTTACCACTTCAAGATACACTCTTTTTTTTTCACTTGGGATTAGAAAAGTTTTTTAACGAGATTCTTGAGGTGATGTACTTTATAATTCTTTTAAATACAAAGTACCATCTTTTCAAAAAAAAAATACTTCTCACTTGTAATTATCTTATAATAATTACAAATAATTGCTAAAGAACATAAAAATAAATCATAATCAATTCCGATCGAATTTGATACAATTAACTTTTAGATAATTATTGTTTACACTATTAATTTTTTTAATTATTTTTTTATATGATAAATATTTTATCTAAAATTTTAATGTGATCCACTCATAGTAATAAAAATAAATTATATTAGATACTATTAAATTTGAAATCATGATTGTTTTTAATTATTTTAATTATCATATAGAACTTTAATTTTATATATATATTTAGTTCCTAGAACTGTGTTCAACCTCACCCAACTTACCCTACTAGATTTGTCCAATAATAGCTTAGAGGGTACCCTGCCAAATCATGTCACTCGGTTGCAGTATCTAGAAGTCCTTTTGTTGTCTAATAACCTTAAAAGTGGTGCAGTTCCGCCATGGTTATTCTCTTTGCCATCCTTGACAACCTTAGATCTCAGCTATAATAAACTTACAAGTCCAATCCACCAATTTGAGAATCATAATTCAGTTCTAGACATTGATTTGAGTTTTAATAACATTCATGGTCCGATACCTCTTCTCTTTTTGCTCTTAATTCCCTCCTTTAATCTGCAATTGGACTTCACTTGTGGTTCTCGACTTGTCTAAGAACAGCTTCAGTGGAACTATTCCAGAATGTCTCGGAAACTTCAGCTATGGTCTCCAATTCATAAATTTGCAGATGAACAACTTTCATTGCAAGATCCCAGATTTTTTCACCAATAAAATGATGACAAATCTTCTTCTAAGTGACAATCAACTGGATGGATCACTGCCTCTATTTGTAGTTCCTTGGATGTTCTAAACTTGGGGAACAACAAGTTGACTGATAGGTTCCCCCATCGGTTAGCTTAACTCCCAGAACTTCAAATCTTATCCTGAGATAAAATAGAATCCGTGGCTCAATATTGATGCAGGGGATCCGAGACAGATGATGTTGAGCTGTCAGATTGCACGTTGATGGCGCTGAGATACCATGAGTTGGCAGATCAGCGCAAAGGCGGGAATTGATTGTGACATGTTCCTCATTGGGGTCGTTTTGAGTATGTTTCAGTCTTTTGGCCATAACTTTGGCTACAGGTGTCAGAATCGCGCATAAGACCCCAATCCGGAATGCTCTTTTTGGCCATAACTTTGGCCATGTGACCTTTTTTTCAACCTCAAATTCTGCCGTTTTCCCCTCCGGATCACTAGATTTAGTTATTTTTACTATTTATGGTAATATTTCGATTGTTAATTAGGAAGTCAATTTAAATCCGATTTAGGCCGGATTTTTGGGAGATTGCTTATTTTATTTCGAATTTCAATTTAGAGTGATTTTCGGGATTTTGCTATTTTTGGCAAAATTCGAATAAAGACGATTTTTGGCTATAACAGTTCGGCTTGTGGACTGCTTTTTGGAGGTTTTTGATTTTATAATATTTTATTAAACCCTAGAGACTTTTTTCTCTGGTTTTTGGGCGAATTTTCTCTTGTGAATCGTCTGTCGGAGCTAGCCTACAGGATAATCACTATTCTATTTGCGTCAGTTGGTGTCAGAGCTTCAACATCTTCTTGGGAAATTTCACCAGTTTCAATGGCTGGAGGTCGTGGTCGTGGTCGTCGTGAGCAGGTTCCGAATGAGGAAGCCCAACGCCGTGATCGCAGCGTTCAGGATGTGATGATTGCGGATTTGCAGAGGCAAGTCGCAGAATTAACCCAGCGCCTGGCGGCGCAGGATTTCGAGGATCGTGAGGTCTCTGATCACGATACCAATTCCACTTTCAAAAACCCATATCACAATCGCGCAAGATTCTGGGAGCACCGTGGTCGGGAGGAGCGTCATGGAGACCTCGGTTTTCGGGTCGATCTCCCTGAGTTTTCTGGTACGTTATAGGCCGAGGGATTCGTGGATTGGATTAATGAAGTGGAGCGTATTTTTGAATATAAGGAAGTCCCCGATCGTGTGAAAGTGAAACAGATCGCCATCAAACTCAAGGGCAGAGCATCTGCGTGGTGGGAACAGTTACGACGTTCACGAGAAAGATAGGGCAAAGCCAAGATCACTGATTGGGAGAAGATGAAAAAGAAGATGAAGGGTCACTTCCTTCCCTTCGGCTACACGCAAACCTTATTTCAGCGACTTCATGCGTTGAGGCAGGGCGCGCGATCAGTCGATGATTACACGGAGGAGTTTTACCAATTGGTCGCCCGGAACGATTTATCTGAGACGGAGGAGCAGATGGTGGCGCGATATTTGGGGGGTTTACGCCAGCCCTTGCAAGATGTCCTCAGCCTTCATTCATTGTGGAGTGTTTCGGAAGCATACCAGCGTGCACTTGCTGTTGAAAAATAGCAAAACAGGAGACCAGTGATCAGGAGCGATCACAACAGTCGACCAGTTCGCCCTCAGGAGTCCCGTCCTGCTCAGCAGCCACCGCAGGGTAATTCTAACCCTACTATTAGATGTTTTCGTTGTGGTGAACAAGGGCATAGGGCGACTGATTGCAGGAAGCCTGCTAGTCAAAAGGGCAAAAATTTGTTGATTGAGGAAAACGTGGAAGACGAGACTGAGGAGATTGGCGAACCCGTGTATGACGATGATGAGACTGATGATGTGCTGTATGGAGATGGTCATGAGACTCTGGTCGTTCGCAAGAGTCTACTTACCCCCAAGGGCGATTCAGGGGACGATTGGTTGAGAACCAATATTTTCCACACGACTTGCACAGTTGCAGATAAAGTCTGCAAAATGATCATTGACAGCGGCTGTTGTGAGAATGTAATGTCCGAGGAGGTTGTCCAGAAATTGCAGTTGAAGAGGGACCGTCATCCTAAGCCAACAAGTTGTCATGGCTAAATAAAGACAGTGAGGTAACAGTTGATAGGCGATGCCTCGTGTCTTTTTCAATTGGTAGAAAATATTTTGATAATGCCTGGTGTGATGTTGTGTCTATGGATGCGTGTCATAAATTGTTGGGTCGACCTTGGTAATATGATCGTAGTGTCATTCATGATGGACGGAAGAATACATATTCCCTTAGCATCAAGGGAAAAAAGATTGTGTTGGCACCCCGGCGGGAAAGACTTACTCCTACCCCAGTAACCTATAATACTAATCTGCTTTCTATGTCCAGGTTTTTAGATGAGATTGAGCATGGCGGCGTGGTCTATGCCTTGCTACCTTGCGAGAACAATGCAGTAGACGTGGATACAGATTTACCAGTAGAGGTGCAGCAGCTGCTAGCAGAATTCTCTAACTTGATGCCAGAGGATCTTCCTCCTGGACTACCACCTATGAGGGATATTCAGCATCAAATTGACCTTGTTCCTGGGTCAAGTTTGCCAAATCGACCAGCATATCGCCTCAGTCCCAAGGAGGCCGAAGAGTTGCAGCGACAGGTGGAAGAGTTGTTGGAGAGGGGCTATATCCGAGAGAGTATGAGCCCATGTGCAGTCCCTGCTCTGTTAGTGCCAAAGAAAGATGGTTCTTGGCGTATGTGTGTTGACAGCCGAGCGATCAACAAAATTACAGTGAAGTACCGGTTTCCAATTCCCCGTCTAGATGATATGTTGGATCAGCTATCTGGTTCTAAGGTCTTCTCAAAAATTGACCTTAAGAGCGGTTACCACCAAATCAGAATAAGGCCTGGAGATGAGTGGAAGACGGCGTTTAAAACGCCACAAGGGTTGTATGAGTGGATGGTCATGCCTTTTGGGTTATCCAATGCGCCCAGTACGTTCATGAGATTTATGCATCAGGTCTTGCGGCCTTTTATGGGGATATTTGTTGTAGTTTACTTCGATGATATCCTCGTTTATAGTCCGACATGGACTTCACACTTCGATCACCTCCGTGCTGTTTTTGAGATGCTGAAAACGGAGTGCTTGTTTGTCAATCAAAAGAAGTGTTCTTTCTTCACTACTTCTGTGACTTTTCTTGGTTTTGTTGTGTCTACTGATGGTGTTCATGTAGATCAGTCAAAGATAGATGCAGTCTTGGAGTGGCCCAGACCAAGAACCTTACATGACATCCGAAGTTTCCATGGCTTGGCGTCTTTTTACCGCCGATTCATTAGAAATTTCAGTACTCTAATCGCCCCTATCACAGAGTGCCTCAAGGGGCATGATTTCCAGTGGTCTGAGGAGGCAGAGGCCAGTTTTCAACTGGTCAAGCAGAAGATGACCGAGGCTCCAGTTTTGGCACTTCCAGATTTTGACAAAGTGTTCGAGGTAAATTGTGATGCATCTGGCGTTGGCATTGGTGGTGTTCTGAGTCAAGCAGGTCGTCCGGTTGCTTTTTTCAGTGAGAAGCTATCGGGATCAAAGAAAAATTATTCCACTTATGATCTGGAGTTCTATGCCATAGTTCAGTCCCTGAAGCATTGGCGTCACTACCTAGTACAGAAGGAGTTTATTCTGTTTACCGATCATGAGGCCTTGAAGTACATCAATGGCCAACACAAGCTGAGTAGACGTCATGCCAAGTGGGTAGCATACTTGCAAGAATTCACTTTTACGCTGAGGCACCAAGCAGGGAGTTTGAACCGCGTCGCAGATGCCCTGAGCCGTCGTACCTTACTTCTCACCACCATGAGTACTAAAGTTGCAGGATTTGAGACCTTCACAGATATGTATGCAGCTGATCCTTCCTTTGGAAGGATATTTCAGGAGGTAACTGAGGGTCACCGTCATGATTTTGTTTTGCATAATGGGTATCTGTTTCGTGGATTACAATTATGCATTCCAGATTGTTCATTGAGGCAGCAAATTACAAGTGAACTCCATAATGAGGGACACTTTGGCCGAGATAAGACATTGGCCCTTATCTCTTCTGAATTTTATTGGCCCAAGTTGACTAGTGATGTGGCCCATTATGTGGACCGTTGTTATGTGTGCCAGCGGTCTAAGGGAATTCTCACCAATACGGGATTGTACACTCCCTTACCTGTTCCTGAAGCTCCTTGGTTCGATATCAGCATGGATTTTGTACTAGGCTTACCCCGCACCCAAAGGGCCTCTGATTCTATCTTTGTTGTGGTTGATAGGTTTTCCAAGATGTCTCATTTTGTAGCTTGCAGAAAGACTATGGATGCTGACCGGATTGCCCATCTCTATTTCAAGGAGATTGTGCGTTTACATGGTGTTCCTCGATCCATCACTTCAGATCATGATACTAAGTTCATCAGTCATTTCTGGAAGAGCCTGTGGGGGAAACTGGGAACGCAGTTGAATTTCAGTAGCGCCTACCACCCCCAGACGGATGGCCAGACTGAGGTGGTGAACCGAAGTTTGGGAAACCTTTTGAGGTGTTTGGCAGGAACGAAGCCGAAGCAGTGGGATTTGGCATTGCCTCAGGCAGAATTTGCCTACAACAGATCAAAAAACAGAACCACAAGTTTAAGCCCATTTGAGATTGTCTATGGTCAGAACCCATCCGGGGTGTTGGACTTAGCCCCTATTCCACATATAGGACGTTTCAGT
Organism: Hibiscus syriacus; assembly: GCF_006381635.1. Taxonomy (NCBI): domain Eukaryota; kingdom Viridiplantae; phylum Streptophyta; class Magnoliopsida; order Malvales; family Malvaceae; genus Hibiscus; species Hibiscus syriacus. The sequence continues at coordinate 594,027 of NW_024062759.1, read as the reverse complement.
CCTAAAGCAGATGAGATGGCAAAGTATCTTCGGGGTATCCATAAGCAGGTGAAACAGACCATTCATGAGAGCAATACCAAGTACAAGACTCGGGTCGACAATCATCGTCGTCAGGTACTTTTTGATGTTGGTGATTTTGTTTGGGCTGTATTAACTCGTGATCGTTTTCCTGTTGGTGAGTATAATAAGCTTAAGGATCGGAAGATTGGACCTTGTGAGGTCGTGCAGAAGATCAATGATAATGCTTATAGGTTGCGACTTCCCAGTCACTTGAAGACTTCTGATGTCTTTAATGTGAAGCACCTGAGTCATTGTTTTGTGGATCCTGATGACACTACTCTGAACTCGAGGACGAGTTCTTTCCAACCCGGGGTGACTGATGCAGGGGGATCCGAGACAGATGATGCTGAGCTGTCAGATTGCACGTTGATGGCGCTGAGATACCATGAGTTGGCAGATCAGCGCAAAGGCGGGAATTAATTGTGACATGTTCCTCATTGGGGTCGTTTTGAGTATGTTTCAGTCTTTTGGCCATAACTTTGGCTACAGGTGTCAGAATCGCGCATAAGACCCCAATCCGGAAAGCTCTTTTTGACATGCACGTTCTCCACATTGAGCTACGCTCTATGTGACCTTTTTTTCAACCTCAAATTCTGCCGTTTTCCCCTCCGGATCACTAGATTTAGTTATTTTTTACTATTTATGGTAATATTTCGATTGTTAATTAGGAATTCAATTTAAATCCGATTTAGGCCGGATTTTTGGGAGATTGCTTATTTTATTTCGAATTTCAATTTAGAGTGATTTTCGGGATTTTGCTATTTTTGGAAAAATTCGAATAAAGACGATTTTTGGCTATAACAGTTCGGCTTGTGGACTGCTTTTTGGAGGTTTTTGATTTTATAATATTTTATTAAACCCTAGAGACTTTTTTCTCTGATTTTTGGGCGAATTTTCTCTTGTGAATCGTCTGTCGGAGCTAGCCTACAGAATAATCACTATTCTGTCTGCGTCAAATATCAAATTCCATGGCTTCAACCAACTTCTCCTCATTGCAGATCGTTGATTTCAGTCGGAACGAACTCACTGGTTGCCTGCAAATTTGTTCCATAATTTGAGAGCAATGAAAGATGCACCCAAAGAGAAACTTCCAGGATCGTTTATATACAAGACAACTGGTCAAGCTCCATACGCCTGTGATTACTACCAAAGTCCGGTGAATATTACAATGAAACGATTAGAGCTTGAGTTCGTGAAAACCTGGGATATTTTAGCAGCCATGGATTTTTCAATCAACTTATTCAGTGGACAAATTCCCCATGAGCTAGGAGAACTTATTTCCCTGCAAGTGCTAAACTTCTCTCACAACTTCACCGGTAAGATACCTTCATCTTCTGGAAATATGGTAGTGCTTGAATCGATGGATCTCTCATTAAACAAGCTCACCGTTGGAATTCCTTCAGAATTGACGAATCTTACGTTTCTAGAAGTGTTGGATCTTTCAAGCAACGAGCTTACCAGACCGATTCCAAAGGGGAATCTTACCAGACTGATTCCAAAGGGGAATCAATTAAGTACATTCGATAATGTTTCATACACGGTACAGCAGTAACTTGGGATTATGTGGCTTCCATTGTCAAGGCAATGCAGCAACGTTGGAGGAACACCACCACCTGCACCGATGGGCATGGAAGACGAAGGGTTTGGAATACCTTTTATCTGGAAAGTTGTAAATTGTAATGATGGGATATGGGAATGAACAGTTCTGAGATTATGCTTTGGTTACATCGTTTTCGAAACGGGAAACCATGGTGGATTGTGAGAATAGCTGTGCAATACAAGTTCCCTAAGTGGATTAAGAACCGAAACAGAGTAGCACATCCAAACTGATTGTCCTATTCCGATGTTATCGGAGTTAGAATCAAAATGACTCCAATGTTTCAAGTTGTGTTTTGTAGGAAACTTGAGGAGCATTCATTGAATATCTGAATGGTTGTAACAAGCCGTTTTTAGTGCTCATGTTTTCTTGGATTATATATCAATGCTTTATTTTAACATGATGACTCAATTATTTTCATGGTGAAAGAAGAAATAATTAAACATCTGTGGATAATAAGTGTTGATGCGATTCTAAAAGCAGAAGGTTGATCTTTACCGGAAAAAAATACTTGTGAGGTAAAGTGAACTTTGCCTGAGTCTTGATATTTGTAAGATCTCAAGTGTTGAAACGAAATGTTTTTGGTCGTCTTCATCCATAAAATTCGTTTATTTTTGTTAGATACAAAATTAATGCTTTATTTTAGCATTTCTTGTTAAGCTATTTGTTCCACCAACTATTTATATTGTTTTTGACGGAACCATTTTCGGGAGGGTCCGAAATTGGGCTTCGACTTGAATTAAACGAATTGGAATCGCCATCGATCTTTTATTTTAAAATAAATGGGTAGATCAGATATCTTATTTCTTACATGACTTGCGTCTTACCAGTGATATGTCGGATTCGGGAGTTGGTTACAGTCAAGGAAGGGTTAGCACCCTTGAACTGCCCTTTCGGTACTATGTAATTTCCTGTTGTCTTTAATTAAGAAAATGTTAGTTTAAATTAAAATGTAAAAATAACGATCCAAATTACTTACCTTAGATTATTTTAAAGATGTATCCTTACAAAAGTCAAGAAATGTGTTAGGAAAAAAAGAAAGTAAATAAAATAGAGAAAGAATAAGGAAAGGATAAGGAAAATAAATAAATAGAAATAGAAATAGAAATAAAACATAAAACATAAAACATAAAACAATAAATAAAATGATAATAAACTATATACATTCAATAAATCAAAAAAAAAGAAAAAGAAAAAAAGAGGAAAAAAATATGCACATATACAATATAATGTAAAACAAATAATCAAATAAAAAAAATAACTAAAATATACATAGTAATAAACGCATGGAAATATTAAAGCTATATATTTACATAATGATAAAGTATAGTAGAGATATAAAATGTATATATAACTATATAGATTAAAATAAAAAGGTAATTATAATAAATAAATAAATAAATAAATAAATATAGATAAATAAAAATACACTATTTAAATAAAAAATAGGAAATAAAAGAAATTAATAATGAAACATGAAAGGACCGAATTGAATGGAAAACGGAAGTGGGGATTGATTTTAGGAGAAATTGAGGGTGACAATGGAAGAATTAAAGATAGGGGGACCAAAACACGAATTCTCCCCTTTTATGTTCAAAACACGCGGGTTGAGGCTGGTATGGGTTGGGTCGGTTTTACTATAAATATTAATTTTTTAAAGCTTCGTTTCATCTCCTCGCTCGCCAAAACACCCCTCCCCTCTTTCAAAATGCTCTCCCTTGTTCATCTGAATGATGAACATGTCGCCGCGTGTTTCCAGAAAATCGGTGGTGAAGCCCTCATTTTTTCATCGATAGAAAGCCCAAACCTCCCTCAATACGAAAATAAAAGTAATTTTTAAAAAAACATCTCGGCAAAGCGTAGATCTAGGATGAAAACTTCGACCACATCCCCCTCATTTCATCGGTGGTGGGCTTTAAAACTCAAGAACAACAACATGCAAGCACATAATGAATCAAAAAGATAAAAATGATACCTTTGTTCTTATTTCTTCTTTCGAAAAAAAAAACCTTTACAAACGTTTCGAACTCTCTGCGTATTTCTTGTGGATTTTTGTAATATGCGTGTGTAATCTCCGGTAAATATTGTGTCCTTTGTGTGGCTAGTTGTGTGTCTATTTATAATACAAAAAAAGCCCTATTTTTTAGCATTTGATCCCAAGTGAAACTCGGTTTTATTGGTTGATGAGAGTCCTAATATGATTATTCTTGGTTGTTTGTTGGTGATGCATACGAGATCTTTACGTGCTGTTGGTGGTTGTCGAGAAATCCGGTGACAGTTGTGTGCGTGGCCAGAGGAGTGAGGCGTGGGGACTTCGAGTGCTTGGGGCGTGTTGTAGCGTCGTACGAGTGATGGGGGTTAGGGTTCTAGAAACCCTAACCTACTTGGGTTCTTGGATACTGGGTTGGGCCATGTGCATGCTTGGGTTTTGTTGGGCCATGTGTAACGGGATGTTTGATGGGGCCTGTGACATATAGAATAGCTGTATGTAAATGTGTGTATGGCATATGTAATAAATTATTATATAATATAATCTATAATGTAAATACACTATATAATGTAACGACATTAAAGGACATATATTATATAATGGGACAAAATTTGGTGTCTTTAGTTTCCCCTCTTTGCTCATTATCGTGTAACGAAAATAGAGCAAATATTAAAAGACACAAATTTTGGCCATATCGAATACCCTCTGTTACAGAGTTGAGATCCGATATTAAAATTGATTTGTCAATTTGAATTAAAATGACTCTCTCATCGTGAGGTTGAGTCGAAACTGGGAAACTCTGAGTACAAAATTCTTTGTCGTGAAGTTGAAATCAAACTCAAAGCTTTGACCAATAGCTCATGGATCATCTTCTGGCTCAAGATACTTCGTCGTGAAGGTGAAACTTGTCCTGAAGACTTCGGTATTGTTGTGTCACAGATGACTCCTTCGTCGTGAAGTTGGTTCAATATGTTTGTGAAGTTGGAATCGTATATGGCCCCTCCGTCGTGAAGTTGAGCATTGGAATTGGACATCCTTCGTTGTGAAGTTGAAATTGACTCTGAAACTGGAAAGTTTATTGATAGCCAGTCGCCCCTTCGCTGTGAAGTTGAGCTTGTGTTGTCTCGAGTCTAATATCATTCGCTATGAAGTTAAAATTGACTCTGAATAAAAAAGTTATTTGTTGACAGTGAGTCACCCCTTCGCTGTGAAGTTGAGCTTGCGTTGTCTTGAGTCCAATATCCTTCGCTGTGAAGTTGAATTTAACTCTAAAAATGGAAAACCCCTTCGTCGTGAAGTTGAGCCTCAAATGGCACGATATCCTCTGTCGTGGAGTTGAAATCGTGGATGTGTGGGTACGATATCCTCCGTCGTGGAGTTGAAATCGCGGATGGCCCCTTCGTCGTGAAGTTGAGCCTTGACTTGAATATCCTTCGTCGTGAAGTTGAACTCCATTGTGGGTGGACACGATTCCCTTCGTCGTGAAGTTGAAACCGTGGATGACCCATTCGTTGTAAAGTTTGGCTTTGAGTCAGATATAATTCGTCGTGAAGTTGAAATCTATTCCTGAGCAGATTGTGTCGTTTTGAGTCCAATATCCTTTGCTTCGAAGTTGAAATTGACTCTAGATAAAACCTGTAAAGATATGCATATATGTGAAGTTATTGATGCAATGCTCTTAGGTATGCCTAAAATGCATATGCAACATATGTTATTCTGGGCTCTGGAGAGAAATCTCGATCTCCGGTTGCCTATCGTGTTGACTCTTGATTTTGGAATCTGGAAGTTCTGATTCCCGATCTTGAATTCTTCAAATGTGTAAATATGATGTTCTTTGTTTCTTGATTTGGGAAATGATTTCTCGACCATCTCAAGTATGTACCTGAGCCTTGATCGGCTTTCGGGTACCTGTACTTTTCAATGAATCTTTGTATAGTAATAAACGATTATCTTTTGCATAAGTAAATAAATTATTATGTTTAAGTTCAATCCGAGATGCTCAAAAGGAACTGATTTAGAGAAAAGATTATCTTTATTCATAAGGGAAAAAAGAACAAATAATATATGACAAACATTTTGGAAAATGAATACATGATGAAGTGTGTATGAATGTCTTAGATCTTGATAATGTGGGAACTTTTGAGCTGAAGGCCGTTAGGTGACCTTGAACGCAGCCTTTGCCAAGGGATCTTCAAAAATGCGACAACATTCTGGAGAGTGCAACCTTTTTCCGACTTGTTGAGTTTGTAGAAGATTCAGATGCCAGGATGTTTCCACTGGATTTCTTGAATCATCCAAATCGCCTTTTCTGGTTTTCAAATTGGACCCATCATTGGTTGCAAGACACCCTTTGCGGGTTTTCATCTTGAACCCACCTTATTTTCTTTTTCTTTTTGTTCATTTTTCTCTTTTTCATTTTTTTTTTCAATTTAGGGCGCCCTTTCGGGTTTTCACCTTAAACGTTTTTCTTTTTAGTTTTTTTTTCAACTTAAGACGCTCTCTCGAGTTTTTATCCTAAGCGAAGTATTTCTTGACTGCATCCGAGTTGATGGGATGTGGCAGTTCAAGTCCGTCCATTTCAGCCATGACAAGGGCTCCTCAGGAGAAGACATTTTTCACGACATAAGGTCCTTCCCAATTTGGCGTCCATTTTCCTCGGAAATCTTTCTGGACTGGCCAAATTCTCTTTAGCACCAGATCTCCTTCACGGAATATTCTCGGGCGCACCTTTTTATCATGTGCTCGAATCATTCGTTTCTAATAGACTTGACCATGATGAATGGCTTTTAGTCTCTTTTCATCTATCAGGTTTAGTTGATCGTATCTGGATTGCACCCATTCTGCATCATCCAATTTGACTTCTGTTAAGACCCGGAGTGACGGAATCTCTACTTCAATGGGCAGCACTGCTTCCATTCCATAAGCTAATGAAAATGGAGTTGCCCCAGTCGAGGTTCATACCGAGATTCGGTAAGCGAACAAAGCAAAAGGCAACTTCTCATGCCAGTCTTTGTAAGTTTCAGTTGTTTTCTCCACTATCTTCTTAATGTTTTTGTTTACTGCTTCTACTACTCCGTTCATCTTTGATCTGTAAGCAGTAGAATTGTGATGCTTTATGTTAACTATTCACAAGCAGCATCCATCATCTTGTTGTTCAAGTTTGTAGCATTGTCGGTTATGATCTTTTCAGGTAGACCATACCGACATATGATCTCTTTCTTCATAAACTTGAAAATAGTGGATTGAGTGACACTGGCATACGACACAGCCTCTACCCATTTCGTGAAATAATCAATCACTACGAGAATAAAATGGTGACCATTTGAAGCCTTCGGATGGATTTGCTCGATAACATCCATGCCCCACACAGAGAAAGGCCATGGTCACGTCATCACATGAAGTGGATGAGGTGGAACATTGATCTTGTCTCCGTAAATTTGACACTTATGACATCTTCTGGCATAGTTGATGCAGTCACTTTCTAGTGTGGACCAAAAGTATCCGCATATCATTATTTGTCTTGACATCATATGTTCATTTGCATGTGTTATGCAAACCCCATCATGTACTTATTCCTCTATCATTTTTGCCTCTTCAGCATCGATGCACCTTAAAAGGACTTGATTATGGCTTTTCTTGTACAAGACCTCCCCGTCAAGGACGTATCCAGCTGTCATCCTTCTAATGGTTCTTTTATCGGTTTCGGTTGCTTCCTCTGGATAACTTTGATTTTTGATAAATCGTAGAATGTCGTAGTACCAAGGCTTAGTGTCTTTCACTTCTTAAATTTGGTAGCAATGAGCTGGGTACTCATATGAGTGCATGTCAATTGGCATCATCTCAGATTCCTCGCCAGTCTTGAATGCGGCTGCCAAGGTAGCTAAAGCATCAACCATTTGATTGTCTTCTCTTGGCACATAGTGGAAGATGACTTCATCAAACTCTTTAAGCAGATCTAGTATTAGCTTCCGGTGTTCCATCAACTTTGCATCCTTGGGTTCCCATTCTCCACGGAGCTGATAGATTGCTAATGCCAAATATTCGTATATCCGCAAGGTCTTTATGTTTTTCCCCAGTGCAGCTCGAATTCCCAAGACACATGCTTCATACTCTTTCATGTTATTGGTGCAATCGAAGTTCAGCCTACTGGTAAATGGGTAGTGATTCCCTTCTGGAGAGATTAGGATTGCCTCGATGTCATGTCCTAATGCATTTGATGCACCATCAAAATGCATTCTCCAGGAACTGTCTGTTGAAGTACTTGCTTCTTCTAAGGATATAGCCATCAAGTCTTCGTCTGGGAAATTAAAGTCCAATGGATCATAATTCTCATTGGTTCTACTTGCCAAGAACTCCGATATGGCACTTTATTTTATTGCTTTCTGGGTCACGTACTCGATGTCAAATTCAGACAAGAGCATCTGCCACCGGGCTAACCTTCCAGATAGAACCGGTACACCCATCATGCACTTTAAAGGATTTAACTTGGAAATCAGCCAAGTGGTATAATACAACATATATTTTCGGAGTCTTTTTGTAGTCCAGACTAGAGCACAACAAACCTTCTCGATAGGAGGATATCTGACCTCGCAATCGGTGAACTTCTTGCTCAGATAGTAGATGTCTCTTTCCTTTCTTCCAGATTCGTCATGTTGACCCAGGACACAACCCATTGAGTTCTCGTATATGGATAGATATAATAACAAAGGTTTGCCTGGGATAGGGGATATCAAGACAGGAGTGCTAGACAAATACTCTTTTACTTTTTCGAATGCAATCTGGTAGATTTCATCCCAAGCTCCAGAGTTGTTCTTTCGGAGAAGACGAAAGATTTGATCACACTTGTCGGTTAACTGAGATATGAATCGTGCTATGTAATTCAATCTACCTAGAAAACCTTGAACCTTCTTCTGTGTTCATGGGGGAGGCAGATTTTGGATAGCTTTGACTTTATCGGGATCGACTTCGATGCCTTTTCTGCTGACCACGAAGCCTAATAGCTTATCGGATATTACCCCAAATATACACTTACTAGGGTTCAATCTCAGTTAGAACTTCCTCAATCTCTGGAAAAGCTTCCTCAGATTCTCGGTATGTTCATTCTCGGTTTGTGCTTTGACAATCATGTCGTCGACATAAACTTCGACCTCTTTGTGCATCATGTCATGGAATAGGGTCACCATAGCTCTCTGATATGTTTCCCCGGCATTATTTAATCCGAAAGGCATCACTTTGTAGCAGAAAGTTCCCCACATCATGACGAATGTGGTCTTCTCTATTTCTTTAGGATGCATCTTGATCTGGATATATCCCGAGAATCCATCCATGAAAGAAAAGAAAACATTCCCAGTTGTATTGTCTACCAACATGTCAATGTGATATAGAGGAAAGTTATCTTTAGGGCTCACCTTGTTAAGGTCCCGATAATCGACGCACATGCGAACCTTCCCGTATTTCTTCAGAACTGGCACTATGTTGGCCACCCACTCTGGATACTTGGCCACTTGAAGGAAACCGACATCGAATTGCTTCTTGACTTCTAGTGTATGCCTAGAAGAAATTCTGAAAAGCCTTTGAAACCAATAGAACCTGAGATTGAAAGACTCTTTAGAAGAAGAAGACGTACTCAAAGAAATATGTATCAGATTGGAAACCAAGGCATTGGTCAGGATGACGGAAATCATAATGCTGCGGTATTAGACAATGTTGCTCCTGCTGTTAGGCCGCGCGTTATTCGCGATCACTTAAATCCGATGCTGGATGATCTGAATCCTGGGATTGTGGCACCTGAAATTCAAGCTGCACATTTCGAGCTGAAACCAGTCATGTTCAACATGTTGAATTCTATTGGGCAGTTTGGGGGTATGCCAACTGAAGATGCTAGGCAGTACATTCGTAATTTTTTGGAAGTTTGTGATTCTTTTCGCCAAGAAATAGTGCATGAGGATTTTCTGAAATTAAAGCTTTTTCCGTATTCATTGCGTGACCGAGCAAGGGCTTGGTTGAGTGGTGTACCAGCCGGTTCTATGGAATCATGGGCCGATCTTTGCAAGAGTTTCTTATTGAGGTACAACCCACCAAACATGAATACGCAGCTAAGGAATGAAATATCATCTTTTCGCCAGGGCGACGACGAATCCATGTATGAGTGTTGGGATCGTCAAGAGTTTGCTTCGAAAGTGTTCAAATCATGGTTTTCATGATTTGACTCAAGTAGTCATGTTCTATAATGGAGTCAATGCACCCACAAGGATGTTACTAGATGCCTCGGGAAATGGGACATTGCTGGATAAATCACCTACTGAGGCATTTGCTATCTTGGACAGAATTGCTAATAATGATTATCAGTTTCATTCCTCAAGGCTTGGGAGTGGAAGGAGAATACCTGGAGCATTTGAGTTAGATACCAAGGATTCGGTGTCCGCTCAACTCTCAGCCATCACTAATATGTTGAAGAACTTACAACGTTCCACTGATGTGAAGGAAGTGAAATCAACTAGCTTGGCATGTCTGTTATGCCAAGGCAATCATCACGAGAGTGAATGCCCAACCAACCATGAGTCCATCAACTTTGTAGGTAATTATAATCGAGGCAACAACAATCCTTATTCTAACACTTATAATGCTGGATGGAATCAGTATCCCAATTTTTCACGAGGAAATCAAGGAGCCCACAATGTTAATCAACCTACTCGGCAGCAGAATCACAATGAGCCTCAAGGTTACCAAAATGCTATACCATGGAATAATGCCAACAAATGAGCTTCATCTTCAGCAAGCATAAGTTCATTGGAAACTACAATTCAAGAGTTCATATCCACTACGAAGACAATGCTGCAAGACCATTCTACTTCAATTAAGAATAAAGGAGCTTTACTTCATAGTCAAGGCACCTTACTTTAAAGCCATAGCTCGTCTTTGAGAGCTTTGGAAGGTCAAGTTGGTCAGATTGCTACGCATTGCAAGAGCGTCAGCAAGGATGTTTGCCAAGTGATACTAAAGTCATTAGAGCACCTGGAAAAGAGCACTGCAATGTGTTAACTCTTAGGAGTGGAACACAAATCAATCGACAAGTCAAGGATAGTGGGCTACAACATGATGATTCTAATCCCACTACTGAAGTTGAATTACATGATGATAGAGTTACTGAGAAGGACAAGGAGGAGGATGCTGCTAAGATAGCAGATTATGATGCCAAGGCAAAAGCAAATTCTATTCCTGCAACTAAGGAAGCTAGACCTCCCCCACCCTTCCCGCAAAGATTGAAGAAGCATAATGATGAAGTTAAGTTCAAGAAGTTCATGGACATTCTTGATCAGCTCCATATCAATATACCTCTCTTGGAAGCTGTTGAACAGATACTGATGTATGCCAAATTTCTGAAGGAAATCTGTACCAATAAGAGGAAAGTAGATACTGTTGCCACGGCAACAGAATTTTGTTCTTCATTGAGTAAGTTGCCGCCAAAGAGAAATGATCCGGGTAGTTTCATTATTCCTTGTTCAATTGGAGCTAAGTTCGTTGGAAAGGCACTGTGTGATCTTGGTTCAAGTGTAAACTTAATGCCGAAATCGATATTCTTGAAGCTTGTCGTAGGAGATGCAAGACCCACCTCAGTTATTTTACAACTTGCCGACGGATCCCATGTGAAACCTGAAGGGAGAGTCGAGGATGTCATAGTAAGGGTGTATAAGTTTTTGTTTCCAGTCGACTTCTTAATTCTGGACTGCGAAGTTGATGCCAAGGCACCAATCATTCTGGGAAGACCTTTCCTAGCCACTAGACGTATCTTGATAGACTATGAAAAAGGTGAACTCACCATGAGAGTGACTGATCAGTGTGTGACTATCAATGTTTTTTAAACGCTCAAATATGTTGATGACACTGAAGAATGCCAAGGCATTTTTGAATTGAACTCAGTGATTGAAGAAGAGACTGAACATCTTTGGCAGAACAATTTCATTCAGCTAGCAGAAAATGAATATTGGGTGGATGATGAAAGCTTAGTGGAGTCCGACAACTTTCCAATTTTTGAGGAAGAATCTAGCTTACTACAAGTTAGATCAGGTAAGAATTTTAAACCTCTAAATTTTGATGAATTTATTCCCCCTAAGCCTTCATTAATGCATCCACCCACTCTAGAGCTTTAGACTTTGCCAGAGCATCTTAAGTATGTTTACTTAGGTAGCGATGAGACTTTACCGGTGATTATTTCCACTAACCTTACTGCTAATCAAGAGCAAAGTTTGTTAAGTGTGTTGATGCAGCATAAAAAAACAATTGGTTGGACTATGGCCGATTTGAAAGGCATCAGTCCCACGATCTGCATGCACAAGATTCTGCTTGAAGATTACCATGACAATTCAATAGAACCACAAAGAAGACTCAACCCTGATATGAAGCAAGTGGTGATGAAAGAAATTCTGAAATGGCTTGATGCTGGAGTGATCTACCCTATCTCAAATAGCTCATGGGTGAGCCTTGTCCAATGTGTTTCGAAGAAAGGAGGCACGATGGTGGTTACTAATGAGGATAATGAGCTATTACCCACTCGCACTGTGACCGGATGGAGGATATGCATGGACTATCGAAAACTCAATAAAGCTACAAAAAATGACCATTTTCCTATACCTTTCATCGACCAAATGTTGGATCGATTAGCCGGCAAATTATTCTATTACTTTTTGGATGGGTACTCGGGGTACAATCAAATTGCCATCGCGCCAGAGGATCAGGAGAAGACTACATTTACTTGTCCCTATGGCACTTTTGCCTTTAGGAGGATGCCTTTTGGACTCTGTAATGGCTCGGCAACATTTCAGCGCTGTATGAAAGCCATATTTTCAGTCATGGTTGAGGATTTTCTGGATATTTTCATGGACGACTTTTCTGTTTGTGGGGATGATTTTGAACGATGCCTCGACAATTTTGCAAAAGTTCTCAAGAGATGCGAGGAGGCTGAGTTGTTCTTAAATTGGGAAAAATGTCACTTCATGGTGACTGAAGGCATTGTATTAGGCCACAAAATTTGTCACAAGGGTATTGAGGTTGATAATGCGAAGATTGAAGTGATTGAAAAGTTTCCACCACCAACTTCTATCAAGGGCATAAGAAGTTTTCTTAGACATGATGGATTCTATAGAAGGTTTATCAAAGACTTCTCCAAGATTTCTAAGCCCTTGTGCACATTGCTTCAACAAAACCAACCCTTTGTGTTTAACGAATTATGCCTCGGCGCATTTACTGAGCTAAAATGACAACTGATCGTGGCACCCATTGTAGTCCCTCCCGATTGGACATCACCATTTGAGCTGATGTGTGATGCAAGCGATTATGCCGTAGGAGCTGTTCTGGGGCAACGCTGAGGTAAAATGTTTCATGTTATTTATTACTCTAGCCACACTTTAAATGAAGCACAATTGAACTACACTACCACTGAGAAAGAATTACTTGCCGTGGTATTTACTTTTGATAAATTTAGACCTTACCTAATAGGCACTAAAGTTATTGTTCACACTGATCATTCAACTATAAAATACTTAGTGAACAAAAAGGATGCCAAGCCTAGACTTATTAGGTGGATCTTACTTTTGCAAGAATTTGACTTAGAGGTGGTAGATAGAAAAGGAACTGAAAATCAAGTTGCTGATCACTTATCTAGGCTAGAGAACAATTCTGAATGCCATGACATTGTAGATATCCAAGAGGAATTTCATGATGAGAAAATTTTATATGCCACGGCAATCCCGTGGTACGCTGACCTTGTTAATTTTCTTGTTAGTGGAATTGTGCCTTTTGATTTGAATAGTCAGGCTAAAAAGAAGTTCAAGCACGATGCAAGACACTATTTTTGGGATGAGCCATATCTGTTCAAGCATTGTGTCGATCAGCTCATTAGACGATGTATACCTGAAGAGGAGCAAAGTGATATTTTGTACCATTGTCATTCAGCCCCAATTGGAGGCCATTTTAGTGGAGAAATGACTGCTACTAAGGTCCTGAAATCAGGCTTTTACTGGCCAACTCTGTTTAAAGATGCCCAAGCATTTTACAAAGGATATGATCGATGCCAACAGACTGGAAACATCTCCAGACGACATGAAATACCGCTGCAAAATATTTTGGAGATAGAACTGTTTGATGTGTGGGGCATTAATTTCATGGGACCATTCCCATCGTCTGAAGGAAAATTATATATCTTTCTTGCTGTGGATTATGTGTCAAAATGGGTGAAAGCAATAGCAACATCAAGGAATGACTCCAAAACCGTACTCAAGTTTTTGCACAAGTATATTTTCACTCGGTTTGGAGTACCTCGTGCTATCATTAGTGATGAGGGAAACCACTTTGATAACAAGTTGATTGCCAAGGCATTGAAGAGATATAAAGTTCGACATAAGATTGCCACGGCATATCATCCGCAGACAAATGGCCAAGCAGAGATATCTAATCGATAGATCAAGCAGATTTTAGAGAAAGTGGTGAACCCAAGGTATAAGGATTGGTCGCCAAAGTTGGATGAAGCACTTTGGGCGTACAGAACTGTATTCAGGACTCCTTTGGGGATGTCACCCTTTAAGTTGGTGTATGGTAAAGCTTGTCATCTTTCGGTTGAGCTTGAACACAAAGCTTATTGGGCCATCAAGCGATTGAATTTCGATGCTCAACTAGATAGGGAGCAGAGGTTACTTGAACTTAACGAAATGAAAGAGTTTAGAGCACAAACATATGATAATGCTCGGATATACAAGGAGAAAACCAAGAAGTGGCTTGACTAGAAATTGATGCCACGACATTTTCATGAGGGGCAACAAGTCTTGCTTTACAACTCTAGACTTAAACTCTTTCCTGGGAAACTCAAATCTCGATGGTCAGGACCATTTGAGGTGTATTATGTCTATCCTCATGGAGCTGTTGACATCAAGAGAATAGACAATGGGATGATCTTCAAGGTCAATAGCCAGCATCTGAAAGCCTACAATGGAGTTCCACCACCACACAACAAGGACGTGTTACGTCTACAAGATACTGAAGCGTGCCCAGAGGAGAACCAAAATTCGATGCCACGACATTGAATTTGTGTCTGTGCATAAATAAAAATTTAAAATTTAAGTTTTTCTTTATTTTTATTTTTATTTCATTTTGTAATTAATTTTTGATATGATTTGTAGGGACCACAGTGCTGCAAACCGTGCAAGGAGCGGTTACCAAATGGAGGAAAGGACAATGCATTAATTGGAGAGATATTCTTTTGATTTGTTTCTTTTTATTTAATTTAATTTCTGATATTTCTTTTTCTCTTTCCACAGACTTGTCCTATTACCATAATTACCTTTTGGCAGTTTTTTCCTTCCTCATACACGCATAATCCCCTCCACCCACTCAATACTCTCTTAACTGTCCTATCACACCTTTTCCCTCTTAAATTTTTAACTTTTTCTTTTCTCTTTCTTTATTAATTTTTCTCTTTCATTTTAACTTTTACTTTTTATCTTTCTTTTACTCATCTTCTTCCCTTATTCTCTCCATAGCCAAAATACATCCAAGTTTTTAAAGCTTTCAAAAGTTTCTTCTTTTATCATTTTAATGCCGAGGCATCTCCAGAGCCCGAACAAGATGCAGCCGATCCTCCCACTGATGATCCGATTCCTGCTCCACACCGTTCTGAAACTCCTAAATATCCGCCCACTGTCCCTGTCGAAGAAACATCCAGCCTTATCCCAGCACCCAATACTTCTCCTGTACCACGTAGTGGTCGACGCACCAAGACCACGGCTGGACGAATTGCTCGTCATTACTCCACTTCTTCCGAGTCCAGCCCAGCACCAATACGCAAGCACACCAAGCAAGGAGCTGATAGCACCTCCAAGGCACCACCACTACGCAAACATTGAGGTACCTCCTTTGCATTCATTATAATTTAGTTGCATTTCATTCCATGGCATTTAGTTTATATTTAGTTTAGTATAAGCATTGAGGACAATGCTTCCCTTAAGTTTGGGGGAGGTATTGTTCTTGGTAGGTCATATGCATGATAGCATTAGCGTAGTATTATGCCATGGCATCAGTAAATGGTAGGATAGTTAGATAGAATGTTTTTAGGATACCCGATGATGATGATTTTTGTTAGGCTAGATTCTGAATGTAAATGACTGTTGAGAATGATAGAACTCACTCTAGGGATTGATGCTTTGTGAAAATGTTACACGATTTGTATGATTTTTATACTTAGAAAATTTAGAAATTTTTTTATAAAAGAACTCTATTTAGTTTTGGCATTGAAATATAGTTTTGTGCTTAAAAGAAAAAATCAAAAATAACTCCCTTGGAAATGAAACTGTGAATAAATGCTTAGGCATAGCTGTAGATGGACACTCCTCTTTGCCGTGGCATTGCCTGGAACTTTCTTTAATAAATGGCAGCCTTGTGCATATGAGTGAATGAAAGTAGTCACGGGATGACTCTACTTAACTAGCTCGGGAGTGGAAGGTATGCTCCCTTTCATCTAGAGTATGGGAGACTAGGTGTGATGAGCTGACTCCCTTCGTAGCAGCAATTAAAAAAAAGGAGTAAAAATATGCTTAATGAATAAGTAAATGCGTTGGCAAAAACTAGAGGATTAGATTAGAAATTATCTAAGTTTTCTAAGTAAATATTGTATACAATCACGCACACACACTACCACAAAGGATCTTGACCTAGGGAAAAGTACTTGAATTCTTGATAAGTCTAGCATGTTGAAGCCTATTTTTTTTTCTGAGGGTTGAAATTCAATTTTATCCTACTGTCTTACTGTCGAACATTGCCATGACATTTTACTTATGTAACTGCTATTCATTGCTTGAGGACAAGAAATAGCTTAAGTTTGGGGTGTGATAACTTCCTAAAAAGGCTACTTTTAAGGCCTTTTTCACTTAAGTTATTGTTTGTTTAAAAGCTCATTTTAGGCATTTTAAGATCATGTAGTTGCATTTATGGTGGTAGTGTTATTTTATTTCTTAATGGTTCTGCTTGAGGGAAAGGTACAGTTTGTTTGTGGTGTGCAGGAAATAGCAAGAAAAAGGATTCTTTGGGAAGCAATGCCGCGACATCACACATTGCTAAAACAGAATGAAATGCCTCGGCATTTTTGGCGCAGAAAAATACAAAAAAAGATATTTCTGCACAAGGACATCTGGCACTAGATAGCTGTCTCTGCATGTGAAGGACTGCTGTAACCGCCTGCCAGAGCCGCCAGAGGACCACTGCCACTTGGAGCATAAGATTTACGCTCAACATGTGATTCTAGGGGTATGAGGGGTATTTTGCACCCAACAATATCATCATTACCCCTAGATTTTTTTATTATATATGACACCTCATGGGAGAGAGGAAGAGAGAATTGACGCACACGCATATTGTAGCAAAAATCAGATTTTTCTTTTCTTTTTACTTTCTTCTTCCTTGGGATATTCCTCCATTGATAAAGCTCCAAAGAGTGGCAACCTAGGCACCGAAAGGAGCTAGCGAACTAGGTGGTTCACGGTGGCCGAGAGAAGACCTCCGGTGGCGCGTCGAAGGATTCTTCTCAACTTCCCTTTTTGCTGCTATTTTATATTTATTTGTGGGTTGTTGGAACAAATATTTTCATGACTTTGTGTTTGAATATTTTGAACCCCACCATGAACTAACTTATTTGGTGGTGGTTGATTTAATGGTTGTTTGAACTTTATTTTTAATGGTGTATTTAAGTTTATTTTGGTTCTTTATTTGCTTTGCTTATGAATGCTTCACCATCTAGGCTTGTAAGAGGCATGGAAATGTCCATTTCTTAGATAAAGGTTAGGTATTCGGAAGAATCCTAGACTAAAAATACTTGTAAGTATTCAGAAGAAACGCAAGATAAGATCCTCATAAGCAATGGGTTATAGTATTTTCAAGGGGATTTGAACCGGCCTAGGAATATTATAACTTAATCCCTTAGATCTCGGAAGAGACTATGATAGGATTTCAATGACTAAAAAGGGTGTCTTTATCAATAGGGTAGGCTGGCCAACATCGTTGAGTGAGAGCAGATGCCTTGGCATCCTATTCTGTTAGGTTCTTTTGAACACTTTAGGAAAGCTTTGTCAAGTAAGTAAAGACCAGGTAGCTTAAATATACTTGAGAAATAAGTTTAGCATCCTTAGATCAATCCCTATCACTCATTCCATTGGAAGCTTGTCACGTGAGGATTATTTTCTTTACATTCTATTTTCTTTTTATTTACTGTTTTTACCATTTTTCATTGCCTTGACATTTCACCATACTCAACATTAAACATCCATCATTGCCATTGCATTTCCATTTGCTACACTATCAGACAATCACTCCATATCCACCAGCATACACATTTACATTGCCGTGACATTTGTATATATCAAGACTAACTATACTTAGATAGAATAGTGCATTGATTTGATTAGACTTTTGTAATTTCACCCAATCCATATGGAGACGATACTCACTCATCATTATATTACTTGAGCGATTGTGTATACTTGCACATTATTTATGTATAATTCATAGTACTCACAACACGCGAACAACGGTACTGCACCTGCTTGATGAATCAATGGCCTTCCTAAAAGATAGTTATAGGACGACACAATATCCATCACTAGGAACTCAACATCATAGGTGGCAAGTCCGATGGTCAACGGCACCTCGATCTTACCAATAACCTCTCTCTTGGTCCCATCAAATGCTCAGACCACATTCTGACAGGTTCTCATGTGTGAGGTATCTATTGGCAGCCTTTTCAATGTGACTAAAGGCATTATGATTAGGGTTGAGCCATTGTCGATTAAGACACTTGGTAAGGCATGCCCCTTACAATAAGTAGTCATGTGTAATGCCTTAGTTCGACGTCTTCCTCCGGATGGAATCTCATAATCTGATAATGAGATGAGATTATCAGCTTGAATATTATTTACCAGTCGATCAATCTTGCTGACTGGTATGTTCTGCGGCACGAACGTTTGATTTAGGACTTTCAACAGTGACTCCCGATGTGCCTCTGAGTTTAGCAAAAGTACCAACATGGAAGTACGTGTTGGCAAGCTGTGGAGCTTTTCTACGATGTTGTACTCACTATGTTTTAAGAACTTGAGGAACTCCTTAGCTTCTTCCTCTTTTATAGGTTCGTTGACGGCTAGCATATCTTCTTTGAAGGGCTCAAGTGGTCTTTGAGCCATTTTGTTATCACAATCCTTGGAAGTACTCACCTGACATTCGTACTTCCACGGCACTTACCGATTATCCTTGTATTGAAATGACCGAGGTGCTGTGATCACAACCTTGGCTTGTGTTGTTGACGTCGTCTTCTCTTTAGGGGTAATTATTAAAGGACTACCCCTTCCAAATCTTCTTTCTGATGATTCTTCAGTAGCGTAAACGTCTGCTTCCGGGGAATCCTGAATCTCTTCGTAAAATTCCAGCTCTTTCCGGTCCATCATAAGCTGGACTGACGATCTGAATTCTGGGCACTATTGCACATCATGCCCTTCTTCGTTATGGTAACAACAATGATTACCACCTTCATTCATTGCTGCATATGACTGGGGTACAAGAAACCTCGCTTTTATCATTTAGCTCCATACCCAAGCCAAAGGAGCTTTAACTTCTGAAACATTAGTTTTGATTCTCCTACCGTTCTCAGTGGTGACTGCATTGATTCCAGCCTCCGGATGATTAGGCAAGGGATTCTGGGCGACGTTCGGTGCTCCAGAGTTGAAATGGATCCAATTATTATTCCACATTCGTTGTACAAGCCTCTTGAATGCAAGACAGTTTTCAATTGAATGCCCCTGCACACCACCTTGATATTCACAGTGGGCGTTTTCGTCAAACCATCTCGGATATTAGGGCTTTATCATATCCATTGGATATGGTGACACCGCGTTAGTGTCGAAGAGTTGTTGATATAACTCTTTATACGTCATGGGAATGGGATTGAACTGCTCCCTTTCCCTTTCTTTCCTTGGTTCTCTCTGAGCTTGGTTAGAAGTATCAAATGGTACAGATGCAGTTGTTTTTTAACTTGAGATCGTAACACCTTTGTTAGCGCTATAGGTGTTGACATTGTTGATCTCCCGATCTTTGTTCTTCATGGGAGGCTTCTTACTGGAGTCTCCTCCCTCGATTTTTCCTTATTTGATGGCTAATTCGATCATTTCACCGGCCATGACTAAATCTGAGAAACTTCCCAACGTGATTGCCACCAAGTGCCCGAAGTAAAGTTCCTTCAGGGTCTGTACAAATAGCTTTCGAGTTTCCTTTTCATCCAAGGGTGGATGAACTTGCACAGACAAATCCCTCCATCACTGTATGTATTGTCGGAAACATTCATTGTGCTTTTTCTCCAGGCTTTGTAGCATAACCCGGTCTGTTCTCATATCATTAATATGTTTGTACTGCTCTAAGAAATACTTGGCTAAGTCTTTCCACGTCTTGATATGAGTTCGGCTGAGCTGGTTATACTAACAGATAGATGAACCGGACAGGCTCTCCTGGAAGCAGTGGATCAGGAGTTGGTCATATCCCCCATATCTTGTCATCTTCAAATAAAACATAGTGATAGGGGTTGAAGGGCAGCTGTTCCCGTTGAACTTCTCAAACTCATGTATTTTAAACTTAGGTGAAAGCATCAAATCTGGAACCAGGCTCCGCTCCATTGCGTCTACTCCATAATAATCATGGTCCCCTTGGACCATCTTCATTTGATATTTTACCATCCTAATCTTCTCTTCTATCTTCTTTGCCTTATCTTCCTCATCAAAATCCGGGATAAGATAGTCGTTCGGATGACTGTCAGGATTTGCTGCAGAAGTTTGTAAATTTACAATCGATACAGCTTTCCCTTTGGTGGCAGATGAGTCACCTTGTATTCCGGGTAAGATCTCGGATGAGATAACCACTTGTGGGGTCGGTGGTATGGTTACCCCCTCAGATGCACCTACTCCGGGTGCACTTGCATGTTGTTGTAAACCAGATAACTTAGCCACAATTTGGTCGAATAAGGACTCCTGGTTTTTCTTGATGAACTCCATGGTACTTTGACTGTTCTGATCCATTCTGTCCTCCAATTCTTTCTACTGCTTTGTCATGTTCTCCTCAATCTTCTTGATTTTGGCTACCATTTGTCTCTTTTTTGCTCGAGTATTGTGCAGGTGATGTGTGTCTTGAGATTGTATAGGTAAGCTTGGTGTCTGAGACATGTTTTGTTAGTTAATACGAATGTAAAAACATGGAAAATATAAAAATAAACATGAAATATAAAATGCAAAATGTGCAATGTATGATGTATGTAATTTGGAGGCATTGATCCAGAAAAGTGTCTATTATTATAAATAATCCTTATTCAGACAAAAATGTTTTATCTTTTAAGAGATATAAAAACAATCAAAGATACATCCGGACTAAATCTTCTAGACCTCGAACAGCTTTTAATATGTTGACAAGTCTTCTGCCTTCATCCGTCACTGGTTGAATGCCTTGTCGAACCACTCCAGCTTCATGTGCTAGGCCGTGTAGATGACGGACTGCCTTCTATACTTGATCCAGAAAATCTCGGATGACTGCGTCTCTGGCCTTCACCCTTTGCTGTGCTTGCTCCCAACGAAAACACCACTGTAAACCTCCGTCGAAAGGCACTATCTGAAGCTCGTTCGCTTGTTTCTTGAACCCATCTACAATAGCTTATAACTCAGCTATTGTCTTGCCATCCTTTCCATGTTGCTTCTCTAGATCAGCCACCCGGATTCTCAAGCGTTGATTCTGATGTTGACTGTTTGCTAAGCGCCTCTGGGCAGTCTTCAACTGTTCCTTCCAAGCTCTTTCATCCGGCCCCTCAAACTTTCTTTTTAGACTGTGAGTTTCATATTTCCAGTATTCAGAGGTTACTTTCAACTTGGAGTTATCCTTGACACTATCTTGATACCCCTTTCTCAAGTCTTCGAGCTCAAAACGGACTCTTTTCTGTTCTCTTTCCAGTTTGTCTGCTCTATCTTTCCGAGAGTCGGCATCTAGCTTCCATTGATAACGTTCAGCTTCAAGTTCCTTTACCCTCTTCTTCAACTCATTGTTCACAACTTCGAACTCTGCATTGGCTATCTCAAGTTCGGAAGGGACAGACCTGAGATGTTCCTCCATGGTCCAGGTGTCTTCCTAGTCTGGCACCGGGATGTTGTCATTTTTCCTCAATCTTTGCCACTCCAAATAATCTGGAGTAAGTATGTCTCTAGAAGCTACAACATCCATCCAGATTACTTTCTTCCATGAATCAATTGATTCATTGATCATTTTCTTATAGCTGTCATCGTGATACACAAACTCTGATCTAGCTAGTCTTTTTGTTGCTGGGACAAACTGACGTGCCCCATATTGTCTAAGTGCTAACAACGGAGCATACCCAACTGCACCCCAAAGTCCGAGTAAGGTCATAATATTAGAATCCCCATACCAGAAAAAAAACGTCATCGATGAACAATCAGGGGGATCTCCATGTAATATCCTGATCATAAAGATGTGTAAAGACTTTCATCCACTTTTCCTTTGAAGCACCTTCATGCCATTTCATTTTGATGAACTCTCCCAAAGGTGAATAGGTAGTGCTAAATCGGCGGTAGACAACTCTATTAGTCTTTCAGAAGTGGCTGTGAATCCAGACTTGAAAGAGCTGAACACACACAATGAACCTTCCTCCACCAGCTCTTCTGTAATGATTAAGAGACCGAAAGGTCTCGGCTAAGATGGCCGGTGTTGGGTTGACTCGTCTTGGAAGTTGTTCAAATAATTCCATCACGGCTGCGTCGATGCATCCCAAAGTCTTCAAAAAGATAACCAAATCGTACAGACTTAGTGCAAAAAGGTCTATAGTCTTCCATTCACCAGGGTGGTTCTTCATTAGTTGCCTTATGCGGATCCACTCGATTCCTTCCCCGATACCTTTGTGTTGGAGTCGATCAGTCACCCATTTTTCATCAACTCCTGCAATCTTGTCCAGTCTGTTCTTGAAAGGCTGACTATTGATGTGTTTGATATATGCCCTCTCTAGTCTGATGCTTTCACAGTGCAGTAGTGTAGTATACTCTTCGATAGTGGGTGCCATGTCCTCTTGGTTAAAGGTGAAGCAACTATATCCCGGGTTCCAGAATTGAATCAATGCTCGGAGTAGGGGCTCATCAGTCTTGACATGTAGTAAGAAGGCAATATCACCATATCATTAGTTGAACTTCTGCTTTATATCATTCTTCCAACTGTCCCAAATGTTCGGCAGCTCTTGGACATCGTTCTGTTTCAGACTGACAGAGGCGTAGCTAACCAGCTCTGACACATAGTTCCCCTGAAGACTGTCTCCCTTCTCTTTCTGAGTCTTCTCGGACCATAGTCGTGCCTCAGCATTTTCAATCTCTTGTATTACAACACCTTTGTCTATTAATTTAGATTATTTTGTGTGTAACAAATGCTTTTTAGGGATCAATAGCCTCTTGTTATGATGCAAATGCTAAAAAACAAACACAAAGGCAAAAGGTTAGTAAAATAAAAATAAATAAATAAATAAAAATGACGAAAGGGAAAAAACCAAAGACATGGTTAGGGTAAAAATATCTTAGGTTTTGGAATGTGGTTTCGGGGTAGGCTCTAATTCTCCATAGTCTCCCGGTTTAGGTTCTAAAAACGGTACCCAAGTTCTCCTTGCCATTGCTTCCTTAGGCTTGCCAGACCCTTAGTCCTAAACCCATCACAGGCTTATGTGGACTAAGTTAAACTCGAGAGGACACATTCCCTTATGCCCGCACGGTGAATAAATTCACATGAAGACATAAGGTATATGAATCCCGAAGGCTACTTGCTAGGCCCGCACGGTGAATAAATTCACACGAATGCATCGCTTTCACCCCCACTTAAAATAGGGTTCATAGCTTAGGTTTAGAGACTTAAGTGGAAAAGAAGATTTGAAGGCTGAAATCATTAGAAAACGATTAGTACAACAATTTACTCGAAAATATAATCAAAAGTAAGCAATAAGGATAGAAATGTTACCTTAAAATTTAAACTTACCCTTTTCATTAAAAAGACAACTGGAAATTACCTTAGCTGTGTCCCCAGCGGAGTCGCCAAGCTGTCGGAACCGTCTTTCGGGTGGGCACGGAATTGGGCTTCGACTTGGATTAAACGAATTGGAGTCACCACCGATCTTTTATTTTAAAATAAATGGGTAGATTGGATACCTTATTTCTTACATGACCTGCGTCTTACCAGTGATATGTCGGATTCGGGAGTCGGTTACAATCAAGGAAGGGTTAGCACCCTTGAACTGCCCTTTCGGTACTATGTAATTTCCTGTTGTATTTAATTAAGAAAATGGTAGTTTAAATTAAAAGGTAAAAATAACGATCTAAATTACTTACCTTAGATTATTTTAAAGGTGTATCCTTACAAAAGTCAAGAAACGTGTTAGGAAAAAAAGAAATTAAATAAAATAGAGAAAGAATAAAGAAAGGATAAGGAAAAAAATAAATTAATTAAAAATAGAAATAGAAATAAAACATAAAACAATAAATAAAATGATAATAAACTATATACATTCAATAAATAAATAAAATAAAAAAAATAAAGAAATAAAGTGAACATCAAGGAAATAAAATAAATAACGAAAACAAATAAAAAGATAAAAATGAAAAATAATATAAAAAATGGAAAAAATATGCACATATACAATATAATGTAAAAAAATAATCAAATAAAAAAATAACTAAAATATACATAGTAATAATCGCGTGGAAATATTAAAGGTATATATTTACATAATGATAAAGTATAGTAGAGATATAAAATGTATATATAACTATATAGATTAAAATAAAAAGGTAATAATAATAAATAAAAAAATATATAGATAAATAAAAATACACTATTTAAATAAAAAAACAGGAAATAAAAGAAATTAATAATGAAACGTGAAAGGACCGAATTGAATGGAAAACAGAAGTGGGGATCGATTTTATGAGAAACTGAGGGTGACGATGGAAGAATTAAAGACATGAGGACCAAAATGCAAATTCCCCCCTTTTATGTTCAAAACTCGTAGGTTGAGGCTGGTGTGGGTCAGGTCGGTTTTACTATAAATATTAAAAAAAAAATTAAAGCTTCATTTCATCTCTTCTCTCACCAAAACACCCCTATCCTCTTTCAAAATGCTCTCCCTTGTTCATCTGAATGATGAACACGCCGTCGGGTGTTTCCAGAAAATCGGTGGTGCCGCCTCGCCGGCCGCCGGCCATCGACGGCAAAGCCCTCATTTTTTTCATCGATCGAAATTCCAAACCTCCCTCAATACGAAAATCAAAGTAGTTTTTTAAAAAAAACATATCGGCAAAGCGTAGATCTAGGATGAAAACTTCGACCACATCCCCTCATTTCATCGGGGGTGGGTTTTAAAACTCAAGAACAACAACATGCAAGCACATAATGAATCGAAAAGGTAAAAATGATACCTTTGTTCTTATTTCTTCTTTCGAAAAAAAAACCTTTACAAACGTTTCAAACTCTCTGCGTATTTCTTGTGGATTTGTAATATGCGTGTGTAATCTCCGGTAAATATTATGTCCTTTGTGTGGCTAGTTGTGTGTCTATTTATAATACAGAAAAACGCCCTATCTTTTAGCATTTGATCCCGAGTGAAACTCGGTTTTATTGGTTGGTGAGAGTCCTAATATGATTATTCTTGGTTGTTTGTTGGTGATGCATGCGAGATCCTTGCGTGATGTTGGTGGTTGTCGAGAAATCCGGTGACAGTTACGTACGTGACCAGAGGCGTGGGGCGTGGGGTCTTCGGGTGCTTGGGGCGTGTTGCGGTGCCGTACGAGTGATGGGGGTTAGGGTCAGAAACCCTAACTTGCTTGGGTTCTTAGATGCTGGGTTGGGCTATGTGCATGCTTGGGTTTTGCTGGGTCACGTGTAACGGGCTGTTTGATGGGGCCTGTTACATATAAAATAGATGTATGTAAATGTGTGTATGGCATATGTAATAAATTATTATATAATATAATCTATAATGTAAATACACTATATAATGTAACGACATTAAAGGACATATTATATAATGGGACAAAATTTGGTATCTTCAGTTCTTTAATCTTTTTTACGGATATTTCCACAACTACAATATATATGCTGACATTACTCAAACGTTGCAGTTTCTTTAATACTTATTTTCATTTCTTTAATGGTGACAAAACACAAACTTTAGCTGTTTTTCTCAGTAACATTGTGGACCAGACCTATACCGGTGTCTACCGTGTTAATTTATCCTTTCATTTCTATCCTTCTGATTGCAATGTGATGAATGATGATGATAAGAAGATCGGTTCGAATTGCTTGGCATCTAACTATCATTCTTCTAAAGCTGACCTGATCTTACGATTTCCCGAGATCAGCCATTGAACGATGGTTCGTGGTTCCAAGTTCGGGATTCAAACGATACCGAGTTGAAGCAATTTCGAGTACCCTCAAATGTGTATAGAGCTGTATTGGAAGTTTATGTATCTTTCCATGAAAACGATGAGTTTTGGTACGGAAATTATCAGAATGAGTACATTGCTGATAATAATCTAATGGACACTCCTGGAAATGGGCCATTTAGGGAAGTTGTAGTTCATCTTGATGGTGAAGTGGTTGGTGCAGTTTGGCCTTTCACTGTCATCTACACAGGCGGAATCAATCCTTTGCTTTGGAGTCCAATTACCGGCATTAGCTCCTTCAACCTTCCGTCTTACGATATCGAACTCACCCCGTTTTTGGGCAACTTGTTGGATGGAAAACTTCATACATTGGGGTTCAGTGTTACCAATGCCTTGAATGTATGGTTCATAGATGCCAATTTGCACCTCTGGTTAGATACCAAAAGTGTGAAAACAGAAGGGAAGCTTGTGGAGTGCAGTAACAAGGCTTCTAGTGTCATTGAACAATCTGATTCCAAGGGATTGAATGGCAATTTCTTGACAAGTTCAAAGAGGTTTATATCTTCAACAGGATGGATCAAATCTTCTTATGGCAATATCACGACGCATTCGATTCAACATTTCGGTTACAATAACTCGATGCAAATAGATAAAGATGGAGATTTCCAGGTCGTGAACCAGATGATCCATTACAATGACAGGGTTTACACGGAGCTGCCATTTCATTATGTTCATGCAGAGGAATCGTGGAAGACTTTTATCAACTTTTATGCAGACTTCACGGCCCTAGGAGAAGGATCATTCTCTTTTATCAGGAATGTCACGTTAGGATTTAACGAGAACAAGTACGAGAATGTTGGTTTCGATTTCTTCATCTGATTTCTCGAAATATCCAGAAAGCTTGATCGGTCCTTGCTGTGAAAAACGGTTCGACTGTGACGAGATTGCAAGGCACAGAGCATGTGTATGGATACCATGGAAGTGATTTGTGCTATTCCAGGAACATAAGCAGCTCCAACAGCTTGATTGCCTATGATTAAGTGATGAAATTGTGTGATGATTTTGAACTTAAGTCGCCCAAAAAACAGCAGCATTCACCTGCAAAGGTTTTGATGTAAGATATTCCAGGATCCTATATTCAGCTTGACTGATCAAACTATTAGTTGTTTTATAAACTGTTCATATTTAATTTTATTTTGCTACTTCTTTGTCACTTCAAATTACCAATGTATTACACCATGATAATTTCTCCAGAGGAAGGGTCGCATGCACGAGAATTACAACAACGGACTACGTTTAATTAGTAATTTGAATTATATCTCTAAACTTTTAAAAAAAAAAAATTATTTAATAAATCCAACCTAATATGAATACCTTGCTTTTCTTAACATCATTATCGGTATTCGATTTATTAATTGATAAAATTGAATTAAATCATATCAATATTTTAATAAAAGCGTTAAAGTCTAAATGCTTACCATTTAATTAAAATACTTAATACATCATCTTGACATATCAATTGATGTTAATACTTGTCTTTTCCAGTCTTACTGACCAAGAATGCGATGATAGAAAAATTAATTACTGACCAAGAATGCAATAATAGAAAAATTACTCATGAATGGCTAATTTGATAATTAGTTGCTTATAAATTTGTTTAGGCTTAATTATAAAATAAATGCTAAAATTATTGCACTTTTTACAAATAGATATCTAAACTATTTTCTGATTAATCTAAATGTCTAATGTTAACATTTTAAGTGTTCAGACCATAACAATCACTAAATTTTACCGTTAAGTAACACATGTCAAGTTATAATAATTTGTAAATATTTTTAAAAAGTAATTTTAAAAGCTTAAATTATTGTTATTTTTCAAATAAAACTTTAAATTTCTCTAAAATCTCAAATCCCAAAGCATAACTTCGTATCCGGCCATCCCTGTCGCTGCTGCCCTGCCGATCGCCTATCCACTCGTCGCCTACCGATCATTCTCCTATCATAGTCTCAATCCCCAAAATTCCTAAACCTAATTCCATAAATTCAAACCTTAAATCCCTAAATTACAATTTAATTACGTTCGAATCTCGCCGGCGTTGTTGCGCTTTACCCTTTGTTGCCGTTGGATTACAAATTTTCAATTGCAACTCAAAGTTTGATTTGGTTGGTGCGCAAATCAATCTGACTTGTGCGAAAATCAACCCTAAATCTCTTGTTGTATGAATCTGTTCGTTGGTTGCTGGCTACAATGGTGGCCGTCGTTGAATGATGGGTGATCGTCAATGGTGATGGTGGCCGGCGAGAGAGGTTAGGATAACAGATTTGAATTTTTTTAAGGATTTTGAGTTTTTCCCCGTAATTTTAGGGAAAAAAGGATTTTTTAATAAATATAATGATTTTCTAAAAAAAATAATAAAATATCCAGAATATGATAGGTGTCATTTAATAGAATTTATTATTCTAGACACTTAAAATGGTAAGATTTATAACATTTGACACCTAGATGATTCAAAAAATAATTTAAACACATATTCATGAAAAAAATATAATTTGAATACTTATTTTATAATTAAGACATTTTTATAATTAGTTAAGAATTCGTTTATATTGTAATCAGGATTAAGGTTTGAGTTTTATCCATAATTTCTTTTAGCAATAAAAATAATAATGTATGCTCTTTTACATCATAAAAACCTGGCTTCGGAGTAAAATTAAGTTTTACCATTTGTTTACTTTTATTCTTAAAGTAAAAGTTAATAAAAATTTAATTACTAAAACTTTATTTTTATCGTTTTTAGCATTATAATAACAAATAGACCTTATGGATTTGAAAAATGGAGCAAAATCTTAAGAGGTAAAAATCAGGTGAGGTAAAGATAAATTTGACTGAGAAAATTTGGTCTGATAAATGACAATAACAAAATTATTTGGAAAATTTTAATTTAATGATAGCGTTAATGTGAACATTAATCCCTACTAGAAAATTTATCTATTAAAATCAAATGTGTAACATGAATCGATCCAAATTAATTAAAGTGAATTCTTGAAACAGAGAAGACAACCAAAAAAAATCTCTCAAGAGGTTTCTTTTCTTCTTGTACTTGGAGAAAATGATAAAGGATATGGTACTTCATTATTTTATAAATAAAAAATTAAAGCGAATATTTTAAAAACCAATGAATAAAAGAATAATAGGTTAAGTTTTAATTTTAAACTAATTAATTTATGAGTCAATTTATAGTGTGATTTTTTCTTTTTACAACAATGTGACTTAAAGATCGTTGTAAAACTTTTAAAAATAAATTACCATTAATATTTATATATTTGCTCATTAAAATTATATAAAATTATTAATTTAAAAAGTAATTATTTGAATTAATCTCATCAAAAATTAAAATTCAGATGTACCCATTGAAGGGTATATCCAAAAAGGAAGAGGCTAAAACATGATGGAAAATCCAAGTGACCCCAGGTACATGTGAGGGGTAGTGCGCAAGCGGTGGCTATTGCTTATCGCTTTGCAAAGCCACTGCCACTAAATAAAGGCAACATGAATAATTGCACCACAGCTAAGGCCTTTCAAAGCCATCATCAGTTCAGTCCGCTATGGCGGCTCTTGCCTAAGCCTTCAATTTACGCCTCCATTCAATGTTGTTTGCTTGCACATTAATGTGTCTAATTTACGATTCGTATACGACGTAACTTTAATATGATACGTATATTAAATTTATCGAATTTCTTTTATTATTTATATGTGTATTGAACTTCCAGAATTAGGAAATGTTAACATCGGGAGAAGTACTTGTTTTGTTCTGTCTGTTTTATAGTAAACAAACGTCAAACACGGTGGATTTTGTATGACATTATCCACATCTTTTGTAATTTTTAAAAATGCTTTATTTTTCATTTTTTATACCTTTAATATCCAAAGTACCCTTGCGGGAACCTTATAAATATAGATATACCCCTTGCTTCATTTCCATCACCTTGAAAATAGAAGCTAACAAGTTTCAAACGGCCAAAATGTTTAAGTCCTTTTCTTTAATCATCTCCTTGTTTCTGTTTTGTTTCAATGCCTTTGCTACCGTTCCTCCCTCTGCAACATTTAAGCACGTCAACGATGGCGAATTCGGGCCATTTGTCGTTGAATATCTCGGAAATTATCGTGTCATAAGTATAGCTAATGCCCCATTTCAGCTTGCCTTTTATAACACCACCCCTGATGCTTTCACCCTTGGGTTACGCATGGCTAGCACGCGTTCGGAGTCGTTGTTCCGTTGGGTTTGGGAAGCTAACCGGGGAAACCCGGTTCGCGAGAATGCAACGTTCTCTCTCGGGGCTGATGGAAACCTTATCTTGGCCGATGCTGATGGCCGAATTGCTTGGCAGAGTAACACTGCCAACCGAGGTGTGGTGGGGTTCAAATTGTTGTCAAATGGTAACATGGTGCTACATGACTCCAAGGGTAAGTTCATTTGGCAAAGTTTTGACCATCCAACTGATACACTCTTGGTGGGTCAGTCACTTAGAGTTGGAGGCCCGACCAAGCTTGTGAGCCGAGCATCGGTCCGAAACAACGTCAATGGGGCTTATAGCTTGGTGATGGAGCCCAAACGGTTGGTCTTGCAGTATAAAGGCTTGAACTCTCCTAAGCCATTGGTTTACTTCAAATCATCAGTTTGGCCAAGCACACAAGATGGCACATTACAATCTATAACACTAAACGTTGAACCGGACACTCATGAGGGTCTTGCTTATCATATTGTCCTAGATTACACCGTGGCTAAATCCTCCTCCGGCGGCACAGGGAATCTCATATTGGCTAGGCCTAAATACAACAGCACGTTGTCGATCCTCCGGCTCGATATAGACGGTAACCTCAGGATTTTTACCTACAATGACCAAGTCGATTCAAGAGCATGGGAAGAGACATTCACTCTCTTCTCTAGGGACTCAATATGGGGCACGGAATGTGAATTGCCTGAGCGATGTGGGAAGTTCGGGCTTTGTGAAGAGAACCAATGCGTTGCTTGCCCATCACCCGAGGGATTGTTGGGTTGGAACAGGAATTGTGAGGCGAAGAAGGTGAGCTCGTGTAGGCCTAATGATTTCAGCTACTACAAGCTAGAAGGAGTTGAGCATTTCATGAGCCGATACAATGAAGGACAAGGGCCCATCAAAGAGAGTGACTGTGGGAAGAAATGCACTACGGATTGCAAGTGCTTGGGGTACTTTTACCATAGGGAAACATCCAAATGTTGGGTTGCTAATGAGTTGAAAACCCTGGCTAAAGCATCCAACCCTTCTCATGTGGGTTATATAAAGGCACCCAAAAAGTGATGGGTAGTAGTAACTAAAATAATCCAAGTATTAAGATAAGGGCTAAAGTGTAGCAAAAGTTTACAGGCAAAATAATGTAAACTAAAGCAGAATAAATCAGCTGTATCCACTCTTTATGTTATGAATTTAAGATTTTTAAGTGAATAAAAATATGATTATAAGAGCATAAAAATCATTTTATGTTTGAAAAGTTTCGCTCCTTTTTTTCGTTCTACTTACTTCAATTTAGGTGATTAGAAAAGAGTTTCGAAAGGAAAAAAAAACGAAATATCTATATCTTGTTTAGATCGATAAAATTAATGAAAATTAAAATAACTTTTATTTTGTTAAATAATGAAAAAAGAAAATATATTGATATTTTGTAACAACTTATTAACTAAACATGGATTCATCCTTCAAATAATTCAGAAAAAAAGTAATCGGAAAGTTGAGTTTCATTATTATTATGACAATTAAATTTTGTCCATGCCTTACAAAATATAATCAATATAAGGGTACAAGTTTGACAGAACAGACCACATGTTAAACCTATCCATAAGCCCTGGATAAATCACACACGCACACAAAAGATAATTAGTGGGTGAAAACTAAAATAATAAAAACAAAAATTATTATTACTATAGATGATTTGCATCATAGTTTATCTTTCCTAAGAGAATAATAGAAAGTCCCCAGATTTTGGCAACCACATCCCCTTGCAACCCCTGCAACATGATTTTCAATTACACACTCTCTCTCTCTCCCTATATATAAATTAGCTGATCCTATTCTAATATGTAATGGGGTAAGGGGAGGTAGGATAATAGGCTGCCCCAACGTCAGGTTGAGAGTAACTTCCGTGGAAGACCTCCGTTATGAATTGCCCTCAATGGGACTCGATCCCACGACCACAAGGTTAAGAGCCTTGCACTCTACCAACTGAGCTAGAAGAGCAATTATTTGAATTGTCATATATATATATATAACGAAATGTGATCATATGTATACATAAATTGTCCAAAGTATTTAGAACCTGAGAAGACGTTTTGCATGGCGTCTCTTGCCATTGAGACGATGAGCAATGGCATCATCTCTGCAAATTTCTTAATAATTGAATGACTATCAGTAAAGAAACCAGCCCAAATAGCATGTCCAAAGGCTAAAGTTAGGGCAACTGTAAGTGCCAGAATGAATGAGAGCTTGAGAGTCACGGCCATGGCATGCTTTGCGCCCTTCGGATTTCCAGCTCCCAATTCATTTGACACTCTTGTACTGTGTTAAAAAAGATAAGGGTTGCAATGTGTTATTACAATCATTAATTACGTTTAAACTCGAACTCGATTGAACCCGATTTATGAATACTCCTACATCCAATATTAACATTACAATCCGATAGTCTGAAAAACGAAACCGGTGCAAGAAAAACTAACCTTACTGCAGCACTAAGGCCATACATGATCATGATATCAAAAGAACAAAAATCTGTATTGATTAAAGCTTGGAGTTGTTATTTCTGGAGGAAAAAAAAAAGAAGAGAAAATGCCTACCATATTGCAATCAATGAAGTTGTTATTTCTGGATTTGGCATTAAACCAGCTAAAAGCACAAGAATCTCAAAAGCCCAACACTCCAGACTGGCTGAAGATTTCAACATCGAAAGAATATCAGTAATTATGATCAACATTCGTAATAAATTTTATGTTAGATTCGAATGTGAGTATTGAACATAGACATGTGTCCAATACGAATATGTTAGATTCGAATGTAAGTGTCGAATATATCAAATACTAGGGAAATGAAAAAGGGTTCGACACTCTGGTACTCACCAAATCATTGCTGAAAAAGGAAAGCCTCATTTCAAGTTCGGTACGATGTACTGAAATGATTCAAAAGACAATCCTTTCCATGTGTTGTTAAATTTGTTGGCAAAAACAACATATATATAGCTAACAAAAGGAACGATATCCATATCGAAATTGAAGCAGCCATGGGAGCACCTTTGAAACCAAGACTTGTCTTATTCACCAGACTGTAAACAATCCCAAAATGGATTCCCAATGGAATGAAAGAGAACATGACCAATAGTATAACAATGCTTTGTGTCTGAAGAAACCGCAGTATGTTTTGCAGAAAACCATAAGCAAACAAACCAGGAATCAAAAGCTTTATGTAAAGAGCAGCCGTTCTTGAGAACTGAGGATCCTGATGAAGCAAAACAAGGATTGGCTTGGTGAAGAACCATAGAATCGATATGATGATTGAGAAAAAGAAGGAAATAATGCAGGAAGCTTGTAGGTGAATCCCCATCTTGTACATTCTTGTACCAAATCCTTGACCACAAAGAGTCTCCAACAAAGCTCCACTTAAACCTGTCTGGGAATTTACAAAATTTTTCAGATGAGAACATGAAAGGGGTTAAAGTTAAATGAAGAGGTTATACCATGAAAGCGAAACCAGTAACAATAGCCCATGAATTTCCAAGAGTTGAACCGGCAAGCTCGACATCACCAAAAGTTTAAGAGAAAATAACCTCAGTGACCAAAAATGCCTTATAATATACGATTTTAACCAACTTTTTTTGGATTTGCCAAAATGACCAACTAAATCGCAATGCGATCGATAATTCGCAACGCGATCTCCGGTATCGCAAATCAGTTTCCAGATTCGCAACGCGAACTTCGACTATCGCATTGCGATTTACATATTCGCATTGCGATAGTCGAAGTTTGCGTTGCATTTTTCCAAATTCGTTGCGATAGTCCAAGTTCGTTGCGATAGTCCAAAATCGCAACGACTGGTGGTATTGCATTTGTTTCTTAAGAATTTTCTCTAAAAAAATAGTATTCACGCGGACGTGTCGAAGACACGTATTACCACGACCACGAGACGAGACGAGACGGACGGCGGCGGCGCGCGAGAGTCCCCCTTGTTCTCTATCACTCAACAAGGAAGTGGGAAAGTCAAGCCTTAAATACTATTCTCAATAGTGTTTCCAATACTATGTGGGATTAAGCATTACCAACACTTGTTTCCAATACTATGTGATTATTCACGAAACAATTAACAATCATGCACCTTAAAACAACTGAATCAGCAACCAAGCATTAGTATTATACGATTAAATATGTCATAATTAAAAGTCAATCTACAATCAATCGCGATTATTGCAATTTTAAGCAGAACATTAAAACAAATTGCATCACTCGCGAGAATAAAAAAAATTGTTATCGTGCAATTACAATCAATTGAAAATAAATTAGAATTGCATGAAAACTAAACGAACCACAAATACTTTTCATACAAATACTAAAGTCATTAACTATAATTCACAAATAATATCACTATTTAAGGCTCAATCCCACATAGTATTGGGAACAAGTGTTGGTAATGCTCAATCCCACATAGTATTGGAAACACTATTGAGAATGGTATTTAAGGCTTGGCTTTCCCACTTCCTTGTTGAGTGATAGAGAACAAGGGAAACTCTCGCGCGCCGCCGCCGCTGCCGCCGTCGTCCGTCTCGGGTCGTGGTCGTGGTCGTGGTCCTGGTAATACGTGTCTTAGACACGTCCACGCGAATACTATCTTTTTAGAGAAAATTCTTAAGAAACAAATGCAATACCACCAGTCGTTGCGATTTTGAACTATCGCAACGAATTTGGGATAAATCGCAACGCGAACTTCGACTATCGCAACGAACTTGGACTATCGCAACGAATTTGGAATAAATCGCAACGCGAACTTGGACTATCGCAACGAACTTGGACTATCGCAACGCGAACTTGGACTATCGCAACGAACTTGGAATAAATCGCAACGCGAACTTCAACTATCGCAACGAACTTGGAATAAATCGCAACGTGAACTTCGACTATCGCAACAAACTTGGACTATTGCAACGAACTTGGACTATCACAACGCGAACTTGGACTATCGCAATGAATTTGGAAAATCGCATTGCAATAGTCGATGTTCGCGTTGCAAATCTGGAAACTGATTTGCGATACTGGAGATCGCGTTGCGAATTATCGATCACATTGCGATTTAGTTGGTCATTTTGGCAAATCCAAAAAAAAGTTGGTTAAAATCATATATTATAAGGCATTTTTGGTCACTGAGGTTATTTTCTCAAAGTTTAATTAGGCTAAACTACCCACTTCCTTTCTTTCTTTTTTTTTACAATTTTTTTGAATTAATCACTGGTATCCGATCTATTTACCGACTAATCCAAATCGAGTACTGTAAAGGCGAGGGCGACCCCCCAACCCAGTTTGCTCCATTCGCAAACGTCAGGATTCAAACCTCTGACCTTGCTTAAGGGACCTAGTGTCTCATCCCACTAGACCAACTGTAGTGTCTCATCCCACTTGACCAACTGGTTGTTGGTCATCCCACTTTTCTTATTTGTGCAAACTTTTTCTTTCTTTTTTGTTTTCTTGCTTAAGGGACCTAGTGTCTCATCCCACTAGACCAACTGGTTGTTGGTCATCCCACTTTTCTTATTTGTGCAAAAAACTCTATAGTGGGTGTGCATTTTGGGACTTTTGGTCAACGTCTGATAGCTGTGATTGTCATTGCCGGCGTCATTGTGCTCGCCCTGTTGTCGTCGTTCATCCAATGGTCTCAGTTTTTCGTTTGCAGCTGATGTTAGCTTTATCAGGGGGAAGAAGTTTAGGGTTTTGTTAAAAACTTAATTTTTGATGTTCTTTTCTGCAAACTGACCTATCTAAGTTATTCCCCATGCTCCAAAATAATTTTCTGAAAATTTTCATCCGAAAACCATAGCCAGACAGTGTCCCACACGCCCCTACACGTCGCCTTGCACGTGTGGGAGTGTTATGACAATTCAAAACCAGTTGACTCGTTGACCAACCCGACCCAATGGTCTCAGTTTTTCGTTTGCAGCTGATGTAGCTTTATCAGGGGGGAAGAAGTTTAGGGTTTTGTTAAAAACTTAATTTTGATGTTCTTTTCTGCAAACTGACCTATCTAAGTTATTCCCCATGCTCCAAAATAATTTTCTGAAAATTTTCATCCGAAAACCATAGCCAGACAGTGTCCCACACGCCCCTACACGTCGCCTTGCACGTGTGGGAGTGTTATGACAATTCAAAACCAGTTGACTCGTTGACCAACCCGACCCACTGACTTTGACCATTAACTTTGATCATTGACCTATTATTTTTTTCAAAGACTTTATCTTTATGTTTTTCGACGCCTTGAGTTTGTTTTGCCAAATTCTAACCCGAAAGCCTTGTTTTGAGTAATTTATTACTTAAAGTCATAATTATGTTAAGTAAATTGTGAGATTTTGGAATCACTTTTTATTGTTATTTTCTAAAGGTACTCTCGTGTCTTTAAACCGCTCCCTTGTAGACCCTGATCACTTCCGTTTTACTTAGTTTGATTCTGCTCGCTTGTCTTAAGATACACGTAAGCTTTATTTAGTGATTTTATAGTTTATTTATGTTTAGCTGTTGCCATACATATTCATTTAGGGTATTAGTTTTTAGGTCCACACTCCGCAGGATTTAGTGCGGCCGACCGTGGGAAGCGTAAGGATTAGTCGGTGTTATTTAGCTACAATAGGTATGTCCCCTTTACCTGTTAATTTCTTTGATATATTATGATATTTTGTTTAATATTACTGCCTATATGTTCGAAATTTGATTACAATTGTTTGTGACATTTATGATTCTAAATAATGTTGCATCACTCATGATCTGCACATTAATTGATGAGTGATTTAAATAGATAATATTTTGTTGTTAATTACTTTTTGATTGATCGGTTTATGTCACTGATTTGGTTATTTCTATTCATTTTTTTGTGTAGGACGTCTGATTCCACAAATACTACTAAAACGTCTAAATTCTACAATTTTTCTTTTAGAATCAAGGTCATCTTAGTGAGTATGACTCGGGCATGACAACATCCGATGTGGCATTCAATCAGTAGCTTCTAGAAAGTCTAGTCAGTAATTCATTTTGAATTTAATTAGGATTATCTTTTAGAATTATCTTTAGAAATTATCTTTTTATCTTTTAAGAATTATCTCAGAATTATCTTTAGGATTTAGTTTGAAACAACTATCTCAGATTCGCTTATTCTTTTTTTTCTTAGTTTTATAAAAGTTCTTGTTTTCCTTTTCTTTTTGATTTCTTTATTTTTCTTTAAAATATTTCTTTATTTTTAAAATGCTAAGTATGATTTTTATCATGCTTATCTAAGTTTTTCATAGCCAAAGGCTGAAGCAATGACTCAATTCCGATTGTGAGAATTGGAAAACACCTCATACCCTTCGGGTTACATTCTCAGTTTTTTTGGAATCAATGATTGATAATCGACAATTTTTTATAATATTTTTTTTCTTTTCAAAAAGTACACATTGGATTGATTGTAGGTTCTATTAACAGTTGGGAGGAATGACCAACTTGTAGCACTTTCAACTTCTTGTGAATACACTTAACGGTGGTCCGCTAAGGGAAATTGAGATCGGATTTGATTCTCATTGAGACAATATACGAGTCAAGTTATTCCAAATCTTTTAATTGAGTTGACACTAGTAACGATTTTCACGATTAGTCCACAAAAAGACTGGGATCTAAAGATTGATTTTAGATGACCGGTTCACTTGAAAGAAAAATAAGTTGTAGGGGGTGGGCCCTGTAGACTAAAATCGGCATGAATCCGAAGTTAAGATCCTATTCAATGATAGATTGAAGTTGAGACAAAGTGAAAGTCTGAGGTTGATTTTACCACACAAGTTTTAGCTTGATTACTTTTTTTTATTTTATTTCCTTTAGATTTAATTTTATTTTGTTTTTTATAATCTTTCAATCTCCCATTTTTTTATCTTAAAATTTGCCCAGATCAAGATCAAGAGTAATTACATCAACAATTTCCATAGTCCCTCTGAATCGACCATTCTTCTCACTATACTATTCTTTTTTTTTTATTCTATTTCTTTTGAGATTAAGGATATTTATTTGGCATAGAAACAATGCTTGTCATTGATGCATTTTTATTCTGCATATTCACCGTTCTTTTTCTGCATGGGATTAATTCACCGTTCTGATTCTGTATGGGATTAATTCTCCGTTTTGATTATACATGGGATTAATTCCTCGTTCTAACTCTGTATGAGATTAATGCTTCATTCTGTTTATTTATAGGATTATATCCTCATTTTATTTTTGTTTGACATCCGCTTTGGAGGGCTAAGTTCCTATACCAATTTCTGTTTCTAACTTGGATCTTTTTTGGAGGGAATGTCCTCATCTTGTTTACTCGCAGTGAAAGGTATAATTGTATGTTAATAATGCTACATTCTGATGAATAAATGTTGATATTACTACTTACGCATTATTTGTGCTATTATATATAATGATATATGTTTTACTATAGAGGACACATTGAGCATTTTAGCCAACTCTCTTAGTTTCAGTCTTTTCAGATCCTTTCGACCTATAGGATTATAATTAGTACTTAGAGGATTGTTCAGTATCTCATTTTCCTTTCAGTCATTGTATGGATTTTTTTAGACTTTATGTTATTTATTTTCTATTGGTTTTATATATATATATATATATATATATATATATATATATGAGATTTTGGGATTCATGTTTTATATGTTTTCGACGTTAAAATTCGTATATTTGTTTTTGATATGAACTAATGATTTTGAACTTGAATTTATATTGGATTTCTGACGATGCGTCTTGAATATGAAAGTTTCATTGTTTATGTAAATCTGAATATGAATGTGATCTCCAAGATTTATTCGTAATATCCAAGTCAGGTTTAAGGGGTTACATTTAGTGATATCAAATTATAGGTTTAACTCTCACACTGTGTTACCCGTATAAATTTTATGTTGTTCTGTAAAACAACTATTTCACGCATAAAAAAATTTAGGCATGAGAAATATTTTCTAAAATCCTTTTTTACTATAAATTCTTGCTAAATGATTTAAAACTTATCTGCTTCAAATTTGAATATTCTATTTTGAGACTCTAGTACCATATCTGACTATAGTTTATGTATACCCTTTTATTTCAGACTCGATAGATAATATGCCACCCCGTAGGAGTAAGCGTGATTCTATACCTCTAAACATATATGATAACGCTCGAGTTCGTGGAGGTCGAGTGACTGTTACTATTAGAGATCATCCAGTTCCTGAGGTTGAGTCATTGATGGGCGTACTCAAGCATCCAATTTTTCTGATCTTATTGAGCATACTGAGCGTATTGAATATACAAAGCATATTGAGCATACACCTACCACTAGAGGCATGTATGTGGATGATTTAGAGGATGCTACTATGGGTTAAGTAGTATTGCATTTACTTCAGAGATCTGCTGGGGTTTAACCATATGACACTTCTATTACTATCTTGTCGACGATGTTGCATAACAAGGTAGAGTTTTTCAGAGGGCTTACTCGAGCATCTTCGTTTGTTGGGGACTACTGGATTCAAAATACTAAGCGTCTTCTAGATTATATGGATTATTCTATTGATCGGAGATTGTAGGTTATTGTTTCACTGTTGAAGGATAATGCCCCAAATTGGTGGAATTTAGTGAAGATGATTACTCCGATCTATTAGTTGACCTATGAGTTTTTTCAGAGTTATTTTTAGAGCTAATTTGTGGGTATTCACTATCTGAGAGAGTAAGAGTTTATAGATCTAAAATAAGGTGATATGACAGTTCAGGATTAAGAGCAGGAGTCTATGTATCTCAGTAAGTATACTACTAGATTTATCACCACAGAGGAAGACAAATGCCTACTGTTCAATAAAGGTTTACATGTTGGGATCTGTAGCATTATTCCTACCCATCATGAGAGGGAGTTCGCTTATGGATCAAGCTAAGACTATAAAAAAGATATAAGATCTCAGTAGGGAGCAGTATAAGTAAAAAATAAAGTATTCAGGTTTTGATGGTCCTGTTTATTCTGCTCATCCTTGTAAGCGCCTGGAAGATGATACTTCAAGGTTCAATTATGAGTTTAAACATGTTTTTTCTTCTGGTCTGTTTAACAATAGGGATGTTTCTTTTGCATAACAGGTTGTTCCTACTTGTACTTTCTATAGTAGGCAGTATGATAGGGAGTAGTTTAAGAAGTTAGGAGCATGTTTTAGGTATAGTTCTACTGAGCACTTTCTAAAAGATTGTCCATAGCCTGCTCTGACTTATCAGACTCCTACACATTCTTAGGGATTATCTCAGACTCCGAGGGGTCGTAGTCAGAGCTAACCTATCTCATTTAGTCATGCACTGGGTTTATAGAGTAGGGGACGATCTGCCCTAGTTAGAGGTTCAGTGATGATTAAGTCTAAACAAAATTATCTTGTTTATACTACAAGATGTCGTGAAGATCATGACAAGCCAGATGTTATTGCATGTACTTTTACCATTCATTCAGTTCATTATTTTGCTTTGCTTAATGGCGCATCTTCCCATTCATATGTTGCTAGTTTCGTAGCCCATAATTTTGACATTCTAGTTGAGCCTATTACATGTCCTGTTATTGTTCAGTCTCCTATTGGTAAGTCCATTTTGGTTAACAAAATTTATAGAAAAAGTCCTTTCGAGCTCTATAGAGAGACCTTCTTGTCAAATCTTATAGAACTCTTATTGGATGAGTTCAATTTTATTCTAGGTATTGATTGGTTGAAGGAACATCGAGTTAATCTGAATTATGAATGCAAGAGAGGAATTTTGAAGACTTCTGATAATAAGGAAATTGTTTTGATTGGTGAGCATCAGGGTTATTTGTCTAATGTTATCTTAGCCTTGACAGTTGAAAAAATGATTTGGAAGGAAACAATAGCGTACTTTGCATATATTTTGGATTCGAGAAAGTCTATTTTTGAAATTGAACAGATATGTATTGTGAGAGACTTCTTGGAGGTATTTTCGGAAGAGTTACCGAGTGTACCACCTAAAAGAGAAGTAGAGTTCGAAAATGAACTCTATCCGAGTACTGCGCTGATGTCCATGGCTTCTTATCGAATGACACCTAAGGAATTGAGTGATCAAGGTTTAGTTACATGAGTTGTGGGATCAAGGGTTTATTCAGCCTAGTACCTCTCCATGGGGAGATCCCATGTTCTTTATTAAAAAAAAGTATGGTATATTGTGTTTGTGCATCGATTATCATAAGCTGAATAAACTAACGATTAAAAATAAATATCTATTACCGTGCATCGATTGATTGTTTGATCAGTTTCGTGGTGTAACTATTTTCTCCAAAATTGATCTTTGGTATGGCTATTATCAGTTTAAGGTGAAAGATTATGATGTTCCCAAAATGACTTTATGGACTCGTTATGGTCACTACGAGTTTTTAGTGATGTCATTCGGGTTGACTAATGCATTTGTTGCTTTTGTGGATATGATGAATCAGGTATTCCAAGCGTATCTAGATCGGTTTGTTGTTTTTATCGACGATATCTTGATTTATTCGAAGTCTGTTTCTAAGCGCGATGAGCATTTAAGAGTTTTTTTTACAGACCTTGAAGGAAAAACAACTCTATGCAAAGTTCATTAAGTGTGAATTCTAGCTTATTGAGGTAATGTTATTGGGTCATATTATTTTCGCTAAGGGTATTTCTGTTTATCCAAAAAAGATTGAGACTATTCTTGACTAGAAACAACCTAAGAATGTGATTGAGGTTCATAGTTTTATGGGTTTGAGAAGTTACTACAGGAGGTTTGTTGAGGGGTTTTCAATTATTGTAGCTCATTTGATGAAACTTTTGAGGAATAATGTACCTTTTGTCTGGGGTGAAGCTCAATAGTCAGGTTTTGAGCAGTTGAAATATGCTTTAACCCAAGCATCAGTTTTCATCCAACCTAAGTCTGGGAAAGAGATTATATGGTTTACAATGATGCTTCACATACTAGTCTGGGTTCTGTTGTGATGCATGATGATAGAGCTTATGTGTCTCGTCAACTGAAGTAGAATAAGTGTAACTATCCTACTCATAATCTCAAGTTAACTATATTGATTTTTGAGCTAAAAATATAGAAATATTATCTTTATGAGGAGAAATTATATATCTTTACCAATCATAAAAGTCTGAAGTATCTGTTTACTCATAAGGATCTTAACTTGAGACAACATCTCTAGTTAGAGTTTCTAAAAGACTATGATTTTGAGATTGAGTATCACCTTAGAAAGGCTAATGTAGTTATTGATGCTTTGAGTCGTAGATCGATTACTGATTTGAGGAAAATGTTACCTTGTTAGTTGAACTCCGGGTAAAGCCTACCTTGGCAACTAAGATTAAGTCGAAGCAACCCCCTCGATGCATCCTTATTCTCATTTATAAAATGAGTAGAGCAGGGTTCTGATTCTGAGTACACCTTTGATGAGGATAATGTATTATATTTTCGAGGACATTATTGTGTTCCGAATAATGTTGAGTTACGAAATACTATTTTACAAGAGGCTCGTAAGTCCCTATTCTATACATCTAAGTTGTTTTAAGATGTATCAGAATCTTAGAGAAAGTTATTACTAGTCTAGTTTGAAGATATGTCACTGAGTATGTGGCTAAATGTCTGACTTGTCAACAAGTAAAGGCTGAGCATCAGTTCCTGTATGGTTTACTTCAACCCATTCAGACTCTCGAGTGGAGATGGAAGCGAGTAACTATGGATTTCGCCAGTGGATTATCGTTGACGCGATTCAAGAAGGATTCAATATGGGTTATCGTTAATCGTCTCACCAAATCTGCTCATTTCATTCTGGTTCAGACTAATTATACTCTAGACAAATTGACTCAGTTGTATATTTATGAGATTATTTGTCTTCATCGGGTTTCCTTGTCTATTATTTCTAATTGAGATTAGAGATTTAAGCCGCGATTCTAGAAGGCTCTTCATGAGGGTTTGGGTACCCGATTGAATTTAGTACAACTAATCATCCGTAATTCGATGGTCAGTCTGAATGAGTTATTCAGATTCTGGAGGTTATGACGAAAGGATGTGTTATATATTTATAGGGAAGTTGGGAGGTTCACTTGCCTTTAGCTGAGTTTGCCTACAACAACAGTTATCAAGCCATTATTCACATGGCAACGCATGAAGCTCTATATAGTTGTAGGTGTTGTACCCCATTATGTTTGACTGAGTTATCTGAGAGGAGGGTTATAAGACCCACTCTTATTCAGCATTTCGAAGGTCATCGTCTGGTTATCGTTGTTATCACCGCTTATGTCATTGTGCTCGACTTGTCGTTGTTGTTCGTCCAGTGGTCTTGTTTTTTTGTTCACTGTTGGTGTTAGCTTTATCTGAGGGAGAAATTTTGAATTTGTTAAAACCCTAATTTTTGACATTCTTTTTCGCAAACCGACCAGGGTAAGTTATTCCCGTGCTCCAAAATAATTTTATGAAAATGTTCATGCAAAAATCATCTCTCGTCGGTGTCCATGTGTAATTGTGCGCGTGTAGAAATGTTTTCGTAGTTCAAAACTAATTAAACCGATTATTTCTAGACCGAAACGACTAGATCAATTGACTCGTTGATCAACCCGACCATTCACTTTTACTGTTAACTTTGACAATTGACTTTGACCCATTGACTTTTTTTCAAACACCCTATCTTTATGTTTTTTGACATCTTGAGTCTGTTTTGCCAAATTCTGACCCGAAAGACCTGTTTTGAGTCATTTATCGCTTAAATTCATAATTATGTTAAGTAAATTGTGAGATTTTGGACTTTTAGTGTTATTTTCTGAAGGTACTCTAGTGTCTCCAGACAGCTCCCCTATAAACCCTGGTCACTCTCGTTCTACTCAGTTCGATTTCGATCGCTCATCTCGAGATACGTGTATATTTTGTTTAATAATTTTATGGTTTATTTATGTTTAGCTATTGACATCCCTATATGTTTAAGGGTATTATTTTTAGGCCCCTATTCCGTAGGACCTAGTGCGACCGACCGTGGGAAGCGTGAGGATTAGCTAGTGT
Source organism: Hibiscus syriacus (assembly GCF_006381635.1). Classification (NCBI taxonomy): domain Eukaryota; kingdom Viridiplantae; phylum Streptophyta; class Magnoliopsida; order Malvales; family Malvaceae; genus Hibiscus; species Hibiscus syriacus. The sequence continues at coordinate 549,589 of NW_024062759.1, read as the reverse complement.
TATTTAGGTACGATAGGTGTGTCCCTTTTACCTGTTTGATTCTTTGATATATCATTCTATTATGTTTAATATTACTGCATAAAGCATGTTCGAAATTTGATTACAATTATATGAAACATTTACGATTCTAAATAATGTTGATTCACTCATGATTTGCACATTGATGCATTTCTGATTCTGCATTGTATTAATTTCATGTTTTGTTTCTGCATGGGATTAATTCCCCGTTCTAGCTCTGCATGAGATTAATTCCTCATTCTGTTTCTATATATGATTATATCCTCATTCTGTTTTTGTTTGGGGTATCTTTGGAGGGTTAAGTCCCCATACTGATTTCTGTTTCTAATTGTGATCCTCTTCAGATGGAACGTCCACATCCTATTTACCCCGTGGCGAAAGGTATAATTATATGTTAATGCTACATTCTGATGAATAATTTTTTATATTAATGTTTATGCATTATTTGTGCTATTATATATAATGATATATGTTTTATTATAGAGGACACACTGAGCTTTTTAGCTCACTCTTTTAATTTGTCTTTTCAGATCTTTTCAACCTATAGGTTTACGATCGATACTTGGAGTATTGTTCAGTAGCCCATTTTCCTTCCGGTCATTGTATGGACATTTTTTTAGACTTTATATTATTTTTTTGTTGATTATGTATATATTTATGGGATTTTATGATTATATGTTTTATATATTTTTGGCGTTAAAATTTGTATATTTGTTTTTTATATGAACTTATGCTTTTGAACTTGAATTTATATTGGATTTCTAACGATGCATGTCTTGAATCTGAAAGTTTCATTGTTTCTGTAAATCTAAATATAAATGTGATCTCTAAGATTTGATCATAACATCTAGGCCAAGTCTAAAGGGTTACAAGTTCCTTGTGAACGAAAGCCGTTAGCAGGATTTACATTCACTATACTTGCCATTTCTGTATAGTTTTCAAGGGAAAGTTAATTGTCTAGCTTCTCAGATGGATGGTGTTCAACGCACACCACATATATTAAATCACATCAAATCCCGTGAATTTTACATTATGGTCTCTACAAGTTGAGTAAAATACATAATTTGCCCTGCACTTGCATTATTTTAAAACTAAAACTCAACATTTTTAATTAAGAATTTTTCCCAAATACTATAACGTGCCTTATAATTTGCAAAATTTCCCATTAGGCCAAATATATATTTTTTGTAAAATTAAGCATTTAATTTTTAATTTAAATTAATTTAAAAAAATAAAGGAACTCATCATGTCGACATGACGAGTTCTAAGTGAATGTAAAATGAATTAGTTGTTTATAGTCATTGATCAACAATCAAGCTTTTAAATTTTGAAACATATAGACGTTAGAACTCCTCACATCGACGTGAAGAGTTCTATCGAATTTCGTTTAAAAAATAATTTTCAATATAATTTATTACAAACTAATTTATTATAAATTAATAATAAAAGTTTTTTAAACTAATACAATCACAAAAATAAAATAATTTACTTATATTTTCTTAATTCTTGACGATACTGAGGAGTGGTCGAATGATAATAGTGTGGGGCTCATCGATTTCTTCGTGGTCGTCGGCCTTGATTGTCTTAATCTTCGTTTTCTTCTTCTTCTTCAACAGGAGTTGTATTGTACATCACTCTACTTTGATTTCCATCATCAACGTTATTGACTTGAGTTACCCACCAAAATCAATACCTCCTTGACCATATAGAATATGATCTCATTCACTCATAGGTTCTATCTAAAATGGTTGAGCGACTTGCGTTACATCCCATGAACTTCAAACCCAATTTGGTCGGCTCTCCATTGAAGCATGATATGGAGGATAAAAATAATAATTGTTTCAAGATTCAAAATATTCCGTAGAAGCAGGACCAAAAAAAGATGTTAATGATGATGATTTCTTGTCCTGTGCGTATTTGACCTTCATTTATTCCCATCAGCCCTATCTCCCAGTGTTGTTAAATATGGTTTCCCATTTGCTTCATAATTTCAGAGGTAGGGAGATATTTCAAAATCAAGATCAGCAGTTGTAATCTACAAACGCATAGGCACACATAGATGACGTTCATTCCATTGCTATATGTATACAACATGCTTCCTTGGTCAATTCTTTTTATGTTTCCCATGTGTATCAATTCTATGAAGCTTGTCCATCTCAAATATTTGCATGGGAATCAACTGATGGGAAGCAAATTGGCACAACACTCCATCTACGATATGCACCTCAACAATCGTAAAATGAAACAAAGGCTTTACAGCATGCCATAACTCCGAGCCTTCAAAAAATTCCTATGGCAATAACCGGTAGATCTCTGGCTCACAATACAGAATCCAACAAAACTGTAAACATTAATTAAATTATAAAAATTAGCATACATTATAAATAAATGAAAATTTAAATAATTTACTAAAATAATATTTATCGCATGTCGACCGACCGTATGAATCCTCATTTGTAAATCAATTTTTGTTACACCCAATAATTTTGTCTCAGTGATTTTATATCATCATCTAAACAATATAATAAAAAAATTAGAAAAAACGGATAAAAATAAATTAAAAAAATTTATTAAAAATTAAAGTTAAAAAATTATATTCCTTCAAGAGGAAACTCAACAGGGATTGATGTAATTGACATAAAAAACAAGAACCAATATCACGCCCAGGACTGTAATAAGACTAGACAATCCGCTACATCGACTTTTGACCGTTTTCAACGATTGTAGCCTTCCAAAGTTTTCAGTATAAAAATGTCAAAATTGTTGAGCTCCAACTAGTGTTACAGCATTGAGTGAAATTATTCAATATCAGAAGTTATAGAGTGCGTGCCAAATTCTCGAATTTATTCAGTAATAATATACATCCAATCAATTGGAGAAGATACGATCGAATTGCAAATTTGACCGCATCCTCGGTAGAGTCTTCATCCACTTGAAATTCAAACTCCAACCAAGTCATCCGTATTCGCATATTGTCTACAACATTTGGTAGTGGCCTCTTTCCCAAAACTTCATCAACAATATTGAATAAGTTGTAAGTATTGTACCTCACCAATGTCGCACCATTTATCGAAACATCATGTTCGTAAACGGCATTTTCCAACCTAATCATTGTTTCACCACTCAAAAAATGAAAAGTATGTGTTTCGAGTCTCTAACGTTCAATCAACGCCGAAATCAGTTCATATTTAACCTTAAAACCCACGAAGAAATATGACTAGATACAACCTGAATTGTTGTAGATATATAATAGTCCACTCATGTGAATATTTAAGTGACATTCCTCATTGATGAATGCCCCATTCTTTTTCTTACAATATCAGTTTCAACAAATTAATCAAAATTTTAAAACGACAAAATTAATAATTTGAACTATTAAAAATATAAGAAAAAAATTACCAGAGCGAGCTCATCCGAGGAAATATGGACAACATCAAAGCATAACATTTCATCTCGGGTAGACAATTTCACAGGAATTCTTCAAAACAAATTCTCAAGAGTAATTTTTTTCTTTTTAACAATACACAATAAAAACCCTAAACCTCAAATATCTTTTTTATAATCTTAAACCCAACGTCTAGGAGATTTACAAATCTTGTGCAACTCATCAACTCGATGTGATGAGTTATAAAGTGATTGTTGCTTTCCATCGTTGCCTTACGTCTATAAACAACAAGTTAATTTTAAATTTCAATAGAACTCGTCGCATTGACATGATGAGTCTCATTTTTTTAATTATTATAAATTTAAAATTATTTATTTAATTTTATCAAAATAAATTATATTTTATCAGGATTCATCACGTTGACATGACGAGTTTTTAAAAATATATTAAAATAATCCCACGAGTCCCACTTAACTAGGTCTATTTAAAAATATTATTTAGACGAACTCATCTCGTTGACGGGACAAATTTACCTTGCATTGTAACATTTATCGTAAATATCAAAATAAAAATTTCGGGTGATCTAATGAATCAATTAATATTACCGTGTGGCCTAATGGGCCAATTTTACCTTATAAGTTGGTCATGGAATCCAGGGCATTGGTTGTTTACTATTCTTTATTTTAATCCTGAATTTTGGGTCATTCATGGATGCCCTTACCGTCAGATTCCCATTGTTTCTTATTTGTCAAACTCTAACAATCTTTATTAGTTAGAAAATACCAATTCACTGCCACATCATCTTCATTCCGCTTTTAGAACTTTCTACAGTCAATTTTATTCCCATTGAATTTGATATACTTGTGTTTTTGAAATATATACATATATAATATGCATGGTATTCTCTTTGTTTTGAACAGTGGCAACGAAATTTTATTAATAAAAATAAAATAATCAAAATTACAATGCATCCAAAGAGAAAATTAGAGATAATAGTTGCTAAAAACTCATATATAAAATAAAAATATTAAACTTAAAAATACGAAGAGATTGAAACCTTTCAAACATCAAAACAATTTCATAAAATTATTTCTCTCTGTCGAACGAGACGTTTTATAGTATTCTTAATCTTAGATTTTAAAATAAGATTGAATGAAATTTTAGATTCCATCAAATCAACCGAGATCACACATAAATTAAAGACAATATACTAATTAAAATTGACTTGAAATTAAATTACTTTGATTTTTATACGCTTCTTCTTAAATTGTATTCCTAAAATTTCTAATGTCACATGTTTTTCAAATAAATGAAATCGGGCCATGGATATGTCTTGATCAATTTACGATATACATGTTTATTTTAATTTTTTAATTGAATATTAAAGAGAATATGCTAATTATGCAAATGCAAATGCTTATTGTTTATTTATTTGTCTAGTCATATTAAAAACATTCAATGGCATGGTGTGACAAATATCTAAATATTTTTTTATTAAAATAAACCTAGAAATAATAATTTTAATTGATCATATAATGAATGAGGGCTAAATTATATTTAATCTATGATAATTAAAATTGATAGTATCTATTCATTTAACTTATGTAGTAAATGATTCAAAAACAGTTATAAACAAGCTAAAGTCGAGGGAGTTGGATTTATCAGAAATGAATAGGGGTGTTCAAAATTCGGTTTTAACCGAATTAACCGACCAAATCGAATTAGTTCGGTTAATTCGGTCGGTCACCGAATTAATTCGGTCGGAGAACGATTAAGGATTTTTTTAAAATTCGGTTAACGGTTAATTCGGTTCGAAATCGATTAATTAACCGAATTAACCTTTAAATATAATTATATTAAGAGGCTCAATCCATTTAAAATCTATTTAAAACCCAAATCAATATTAATTAATTAAAATAATATCAAAACTAAATGCAAAATGTTTGAATCAAATTAATTAGATATTATTTATAATTAGATATTATTTAAATTAATTGTAAATTATTTTTTTAATTAAAAAAATATTAAATTCTAAAATTCTAAAAAATTTCGATTAATTCGAAAATTAACCGAATTAACTGAAATTTATTCGGTTCGGTTAATATTTTCGAAAAAAAAGTTTGGTTCGGTTAACGGTTAAAGAAAAAAAAAGTTCAGTTAATTCGAAAATAGTAGTTCGGTCGGTTCGGCCACCAAATTAACCGAATGAACACCCTAGAAATTAATACCCTTATTGACTAGGTAAAGGGTAGGGTGTCCTCTTTTCGTTCTTGCTCTTTCTGTTTCACTCCTAACTTAAATATATCATATAATTTGAAACATATATTTTATATGTTTATAGTGTATGAATATTAAACATATATTTTATATGTTGTATATGTTAAAAACTTATATAGTAAATTTGAAACATATATTTTATATGTTTATAGTGTATGAATATTAAACATATATTTTATATGTTGTATATGTTAAAAACTTATATAGTAAATTTGAAACATATATTTTATATGTTTATAGTGTATGAATATTAAACATATATTTTATATGTTCTATATGTTAAAAAAACTTATATAGTAAATTTGAAACATATATTTTATATGTTTATAGTGTATGAATATTAAACATATATTTTATATGTTCTATATGTTAAAAAAACTTATATAGTAAATTTGAAACATATATTTTATATGTTTATAGTGTATGAATATTAAACATATATTTTATATGTTCTATATGTTAAAAAAACTTATATAGCAAATTTGAAACATATATTTTATATGTTTATAGTGTATGAATATTGAATATATCATATAATAATATTTTACGTGAATTTGTGACAATAATTTATTTTTATATGAAATAATATGAATTAATATTTTTAAAAATAAACTATTTGAAAATGAACTAAGCTAGATTAAATATTTAGGTAAAACATATTTATATATCAGATTTAAAAATTTTGAAGCAATCAAACTTCATTGTTAGAGTTGACATCTTAGAAAATTGGTATTTTTGCTTTTGGTCCAAATTTGTTATAATCTATTCTTTTGATATCTTGTGATAGCCTATGCTTACATGGATAAATAGAAAAGGGATTTTTTTTAATGGTTTCCACCCACATATTTCACATTAAGTGTCAATTAGTTTGTCCTATATTAATTATTTTGATTACATTAAATATATTCAAAAGTAAGAAATAATTTATTATTTTGTGTTTAAAGTCTTTTTAGTTCAAGATTTTAGAAATATAATTGAGTTAAATATTTAACAGAAAAGCTGTTTTAATTTTCAATACGAATGGATGGAGAGGACATATGAGGCAGTCGTTCCTGAAAATTCATATATATATTTAAATTTTTGTTATGTTTTTATTAAAAATTTATTTTGTCTCTCTGAAATTGTATAAATACATATCTTTAAAAAATTAAACATTTTTATAAATATTTAATGTTTTTATATATAACATCACACATAATTATCTATTTTACAAATATTTTATGTTTTTATATATAACATTCTAAAACAAAAACAATTACAATTACAATAAAATTCTAATAAAAAAAACATTAGAATTCGATATCTTAATCAATATTAACTTTTTATTTTTAAAGTCTGTCCTGATAACTTGTTTTAGGACAATACAAATTCTAAGAATTAATAAAATAACAAGTAATTTCATCAAAATAGGAAATCCTTTTACACTTGAAAGAATATTCCTAGAAAAGAAAATAATTATTTTACTGTATGATTGTTCTTATACTTAAATTTAAACATTAATTTCGTTTTTTCAATCTATAAATAATCGTCCTGCTTTGTTCTGAGTTAAGTCATAATTCCTTTAGAGTGCGTTTGGTTCACATAATATAAGATTATCAGTGGAAATAAAAGATTATCAGGGAATAAGATTATTGAGAATGTTGTATTTTGTGTTTGGTTGATTTAGCAGGAATGTAAGATTACCGTGTTTGGTTAAAGGAATAAAATATTATTGGAATGTATATTTGACCAAATTGTCTTTATTATATATTTGTTTTTTTAACAAATTGAAAAATATTTATATATTTTCTTTAAAAAATTTAAATTCATAAAATTTATATAATTTTTTTTACAAAATTGAAAATATAAAATGGTTTAATGAAAGGGTAAAATTTTATTTTAACCTCTGAACTTCATATAAAATTTTAATTATAGACTTTATTTTATAAATCTAAAATAGTTTAAGGATACATTTGTAATTTAATATTCGTAAAATTTTTATTATTAAATGACAGAAGAATAATATTTTTGAAAGAATTTTTTAAGGGTATTTTAGTCCAAAACACCGGTAATCCAATAATACCTAAAAGAAGGGTAATGACATTCCGGATAATATACCCAAAAAATCTATTATTGATAATCTTACATTACCGAAAATGAGATTTTCGATCAACCAAACGAAAAATGTGGATTCCATCCTTATGAGAATCCTACATTCCCCAACCAAACAGCCCCTTAGTTTTTCTCTTTTTCTTTCTTTCTTTCTGATCCAAAGTTTTATTTCACAGTGACCCATAATCAGATACTTATCATCATAAACTTAATTTTATTATCCAAATCTGGGTTTATCTCAACTTTTTAGTTCTTAATGTTTCATTTTTCTTTTACATGCTCTGCTTTTCTAATTTTTACGATGATCCAACTTACCTCCCTGAAATTATGCATTCTTTATGGAATCACGGATGGCTTTGCTCTTATCAGGTCTTTGATTTCATAAGTTCTATTTTTCTGGGTCTTAATCAGTTACACTTAAAAAATATATTTTAAAATGAAAAATAAATTAAATATACAACTGTTTTTTAACTTCCGCGTATCATGTATAAGGTGCTTATCTTGTTATATATCAATACTTGATTTTGGGTTTCTGATGTTCTGATAAGCTTTATTAATTTTCTTTTATGCAGACTAAGCTTTCATAAGAGTGTGGTAATGGCGAGTTTCATTAACAACAATAGCAAGGTAGTGAAGTTGGCATCCATTGATGCACAATTGCGGCAATTGGTTTAAGCTAAAGTGAGTGAGATGATAAATTGGTGGAATATGATGCTTTTCTTTTGGATCGGTTTCTTGATATTCTTCAAGATTTGCATGGTGAAGGCCTCAAGGAAACGGTATATCATTCTTCTGTTTCACTTTTTTTTTTTAATTTTGGTTTTTGATGGTTTGGTGATACCCTTGTTTTCTGAAACCAGTATATGTTGGACTTTGAAGTTTCAATGGCTGGAAGTGTTTCAAACGATGATGAATTTTCACGGTAGTATTATCCATTTGTATGAGGCACTAATTTGCTCCATTATCAATTGAGTGCTTCTGTTCGACACATTTAAACATGGCGTCAGTGTCTATGATTCTTCAAATACATGAAAAAACGACTATACTCTAGTGATACTCTTACCTGTATCCAACACTTGTCAGAGTTTGTGAAACGTAGATTGAGTGTACAATGACTCGTCAGAGTTCTCCGGTTTCTGAACTCCTGGAGATAAGAGTTATTTATTGGATTGGTTTCGTAGATCCTGATAGTTTTTATTTGTTTCTTTCAAACTTTTCTGTTCATCATTTTTGTGGTAGAGGGCAATAGAAAGGGTTGTTCTAGAAACATGTTAAGCGATTTATGGTGATAAAATTGTATTTTTGGTGTTTGATTTGTTTAGGTTCAAGAATGTTATGAACTTTCTGCTGAATATGAAGGGAAGAATAACCCCAAGAAACTTGAGGAATTGGGAAATGTTTTGACGAGTTTGGACCCTGGTGACTCTATTGTTGTATCTAAAGCATTTTCCCACATGCTCAACTTGGCTAACCTGGCTGAGGAAGTCCAGATTGCTCACCGTCGAAGGATCAAACTGAAGAAAGGTGATTTTGTTGATGAGAACAGTGCAACAACCGAATCTGACATCAATGAAACTCTCAAGGGACTTGTTGTTGATCTGAAGAAATCTTCTCAGGATGTCTTTGATGCTCTTAAGAACCAGACTGTGGATCTTGTCTTCACTGCTCATCCTACTCAATCAGTTCGAAGATCTTTACTGCAGAAGCATGGAAGGTTTGTTCTTTGATTCTAAAGAATTATTTTATGATGAACAATTTCCAGTCAAAACCTTCCTGTATTCCCTATTATGTTTCTGATTATTGTTTGTCCAGGATAAGGAATTGTTTAGTTCAGTTGTATGCTAAAGATATTACTCCAGGTAATAGGCAGGAGCTCGACGAGGCTTTGGGGCGTGAGGTATCACCTTATCATAATATTTCTTTAATGCATACATAAGCTTGCTATCCATGCCCCGCATAAGAAAAAGAAAACTTGTTCTCATTGTTTTTTGTTTTGGTTTCCTTATCTATGTAGATACAAGCTGCATTTCGTACCGATGAGATTCGAAGGACCCCTCCAACTCCTCAAGATGAGAGCAGGAATGAGCTACTTCCATGAAACAGTATGGAAGGGTGTCCCAAAATTCTTGTGTCGAGTTGACACAGCTTTGAAGAACATTGGAATGAATGAACGTGTTCCCTATAATGCACCACTTATCCAATTTTCTTCTTGGATGGGTGGCGATCTTGATGGTAAAATCGTTCTTGAACTAATAAATATTAAAGATCTACCTTCCAGTATGGACTATTTTCTGGGGGAAAGAATATTATACTTTTACTGCTACTTGGAAAATAATTTGTCATGGTGAGCAGATTTTTCTCAGTTGTCAGTAACCGTTTTACTGAGGCAGTTTTCTCATATATCTGTCAATTTCAGTTCTGAGTTTGCACTACGGTCATATTTGTACATTATTTTTGAATTAGTTGGCCGACCTGCTTCATGGCTGTTTGCCGAAGAGAAAGTAGGTTTCAAGCATAAAAAACGTTAAGCTTCTGTGTTTCTTTTTTGGTTAGTATTCCTTATATTTGCCTTCGTTATCTTTTAGGTGAGACTTTTCTATGCAGAGAGACTCTTTTTTGGTCTTCAACATGTTATTTCAGATGCTACTCTAGTAGTAGCAGTTTCCAGAAAATATGGAAAGCGCCTTGCTTCATATGCACTTGCAATGCTTTGCTTGGCTAGTGGTTGCTTCTTTGCTAGCACAAGTGATTGGCTTTTCCCATCTTTGTTTGTCAAATTTCCAGAATACTGATAAAAGTTTTATGTTCATGCTTTTCCATGTAGTTATAGACTTTCTGCTTCTATTAACAAATTTGAATTTAAGCTACATGAGAATGCCTAGCAAATTCTGTTTTTCTCTCAGATTGCAATTTATTTATTACCTTGATTTTTTATCCCAGGTTTCCTTCATAGTTCATTCTCTGTGTATGGTATGAGTCTCTCATCAGGGTTATTCTACTTGAGAAACCTGCTTGGGCAGTTGCTACTGCAGCTCTTGCGGTAATCCTAGGTTGGCCATTTTCAATCTTGGCATTTCTTCCAGTCGCATTGTACTCTTTGGCTAAACAATTCAAACACGTCGAGTATTTCTTTCTGGTGCTGTCACCTCAATAGCTCTTCTTGTAAGTAAATTTAATCATTGAATTTGGTTACTCTGTAAACTTTCTGGACATCTGATTTTAATATCTTAACTTAGTGATTTACATTAACATATTTGTAATTGGTTAATATTTAGATTTTTGTTTTGTTGTTCTGTTTGTTACGGAAGACGGCTATCGGATAGAACAAAATCGTAATTAATAATTTGAGAGAATAAAAATGAAGATAAAAGAGACACAAAATTTACGTGGAAAACTCCTAAATAATATAGGGTAAAAACCACGGACAACGGTAGAAGAATTTCACTATGAGAAAATAGGAATTACAACTTCTCTCGATCTACCAATGAGAAAACAATGATAATTCTCTCTTGATAAAAAGGAGAAAACAACTCTCAAGAAACTCTCTAAATTCTCTCTAGTATTGGAAGAAAGCTAGAATGTTTTGGGATGGTTTTGAAGTTAAATGAGGTAGGGTATTTATAGTTGAAGCTTAAGGATTAATTTGTAAATACCCTAAATTACAATGACTAAAAATTGATTTTACCATTTAAAAAATTCAACAATATTAGACTGGAATTTTCGGTGCATTGATTATAGGCACTTTCGGTGCCTTATATTATTGATTTTTCAATAATCTCACACTTGAAGATTTGATTGAAATAATCATATCTTCACAACATTCTTTCTACCTTGTCTCTTTATGTTGCTTATGTTTCTGACAGGCCACAGGAGGATCGACATCAGGTAAATTTATCAGCATTTGATTGCCTTCGTCATGAAATCTGCTATGTTGTCTTTGGTATGGATTTTCTGCATATCTACCGTCCCTTTCACGAATGAAGTGGTACTGTACTCGTATGTGTTTTGTCCTTGAATGAAATGTTGGATTCCTTGCTAGATGCAAGACACTTTGACTGTCACAAAACAGAGAGACATACTTTTGATTGTGCCCAAGTTCCTCCAATAGCATCTTTAACCAAATTGCTTCTTTACTGGCTTGTGTAACTGCTACATATTCTGCTTCTGTTGTTGACGTAGCCACAACTAACTGCAATTTTGAAATCCATCTTATAGCTCCACCATCAATTTTGAACACATATCATGTAGTAGATTTGCTTTTATCCAAATCTCCTGCATAGTCAGAATCTACATACCCATTGATTAGTAAGTTTGATCCTTCGTAACATAATACAATATTTGAGGTCCCTTTGATGTATCTCAAAACCCTCTTTACTGTATTCCAATGCTCTTTGCCTGGATTCGCCATATACCTACTAACCACTCCCACTGCTTGGGCAATGTATGGTCTTGTGCCATAGCGAACATTAAAATTCCCACTGCTGATGCATACGGTACTCGAGACATCTCCATCCTCTCATCTTCACTGCTAGGACTCATACTGGAGGATAATTTGAAGTTAATAGGAAGAGGGGTAGAAATTAGCTTACAATCTTGCATGTTGAATCGTAACAAGATCTTCTTCAAGTAATTCTTTCATGAAAGTCAAATCTTCGTATTACTTCTGTCTCGGTGAATTTGCTTCCCTAAAATCTTGTTTGTTGATCCCAAGTCCTTCATTTCAAATTCCCTAGCCAATTGTGCCTTTAATTCTTCAATATGATCTTTGTTGGGTCCTGCAACCAACATGTCATCCACATACAACAGCAATATAATAAAATCGTTATCACCAGACCTCTTGAAATAAGCACAAGAGTCTGCATTAAGTCTGTTGTATCCAAGGCACATAATGAAGAAATCAAATCTCTTATACCAATACCTTGGCGCCTTCTTTAGACCGTACAAAGATTTGTTCAATCTGCAAACCAAGTTCTTCTTTTCTTTTTCTTCAAAACCTTCAAGTTGGAGCATGTAAATCTCTTCTTTAAGATTTCCATGAAGAAAAGTTGTTTTAACATCTAGCTGCTCTAGATGTACGTTCAATGTAGCACACATTGCCAAGACTACTCGAACAGTTGTTAGTCGAACAACGAGAGAAAATATTTCATTGAAATCAATACCTTCTTTTTGAGCATATCCTTTGACCACCAGTCTTGCACGATATCTCTCAACTTGATCGTCACCATTTCGCTTGATTTTGAAGAACCATTTCTTACCAATTGGCTTCATTCATTGTGGTAATGGCACAAGGTCCCATGTATTATTTTTATGAAGGGCTTCAATTTCTTCTTGCATCACCATCATCCACAGTGAAGCATCTGAGCTGTTTATTGCCTCCTGGTATATTGATGGCTCACCGTCCTCTGTTAAAAGGCATATGCAATATTACCTTCTATAACATAATCTGAGTGTCAATTGAGACGTCTTCTCACACGATCTGATTGATGAGTTATTGGAGCTTCAAAACTCTCTGGTTCTTGTTCATCATGTGCTGGTTCTACTTCAGAAGAATCTCCTTGTTCAAACTTTTTTCCACATGTATCTGAGTAGTCTCTGATTTTTCAGCACTATCATCGTCTTCTTTTCTTTGTAGTTTATCTTCTACAAAGATAACATATCTGTTGATGATCACTTTGCGGGCAATGAGATCCCACAAGCGATACCCCTTTACTCCATCAGCATACCCCAAGATTTTGCATTTCCTGGATTTTGGATCCAGCTTTGAGATTTATTGAGAGTTGTACATCACGTATGCAATACTTCCAAATACATGAAGGTTTGAATAATCAGCTGGTTTACCAGTCAACATCTCCATTGGTGTCTTCAACTCTATTGCAGTTGAAGGAGCTCGATTCACCAAATAATAGGATGTATTGACTACTTCTGTCCAGAATGATTTTTCTAGGCCTGCATCCCTCAACATTGCTCTTGTTCTTTCTAACAATGTTCTGTTCATCCGCTCTGCCACTCCATTTTGTTGAGGAGTGTTCGCCACTGTGAATTGTCTTTTGATGCATTCTTTTATGCAAAAGTCATCAAATTCTTCACTTGTGTATTCTCCTCCATTATATGTTCTGAAACACTTGATCTTATTTCCATAATCAAGTTCCACCCGCGCTTTGAAGTTTTTGAAAGTTGAAAACACATCTGACTTCTTCTTAATAGGGTATACACAATATCTCCTAGAGTAGTTATCAATAAATGAGACAAAGTATTTTACTCTGCCTAGGGATGTAACTGGTGCTTGCCATACGTCAGAGTGAACCAATTCTAGAATAATTTTTCCTCTATAGTTTGACGTGTTGAATTTCAACCGGTGCTACTTACTTGTTATGCAGTGCTCACACAAAGTAAGTGATATCTTTGTTAAGCCTGGAAGTAGTTTTTGCTCCACAAGGACTTTCATTTCTTGTTCTGACATCTGTCCAAGTTTCTGATGCCATAATATTGCAGAATCTGAATTACATGAGGCAACAGAGGCTTCTGCTTCTAGCAAAGTCTCTCCCTTCATCATGTATAAGTTTGCTACTATCTTTTCGCCTTTCAGAACCACAAACGCTCCACTAAACACCTTCATGATTCATTTTCGTGTTTCAATCTTGCTTGCATTATTATCCAACAATCCGTAGGATAATAAATTTGTCTTTAGGCCTTTCACGTGTCGTACATCTCGAACAACTTTAATTGTTCCATCATACATCTTCAATTTGATGGTTCCCACACCAACGATCTCTAAGGCATGATCATTGCAACTATACACAGATCCTCATGAGACAGGCTCATAATGATGGAACCATTCTGTTCTTGAGGTCATGTGATATGTTGCTCACGAATCAATGAGTCATATATCTGTAAATCATTTTCTGCCTTCCACGGTGGTTGACACTTCACAGCATAGAGCATCTCCATCATCTGAAGTGTTTGCGGTATTGCCTTGTGGATTGGAGTTTTTATTTAAACTCCATCAATCCTTCTTCAAGTGACCCTTCTTTCCACAATTGTAGCACTTTAAATTCTTCTTGCTCCTCGACTTCGATCTACTATATTTGTGACTGCTGCTTTGGCCACGTTCTGTTGATCTCCCTCTCATCGTTATCAATGATTCTGCTTGTTGCAGATTTACTTGTCTGTCTTCCTTGTTTTTGCACCGATTTTCTTCTTGTAGAACAGCAGCTGCAACGTCATCGAAGACTAGACTGATTATATTACTGTTTGTCAAGTTGATGATGAGTTGATCATACGAATCCGGTAGACTTTGAAGTAGAAGTTCAGTACGTTCTTGTTCTCCTATTTTTACAGCTTAAGGATGTAAGCTGAGAAAATAAAGTGTTCAGTGTATTTAAGTGCTCCGTCACTTAAGTAGATTCTGGCATAGGGAAAGTGTATAATTTTATCTTAAGAAAAATTTTATTGTGCAGTGATGTGGCCTCGTACAATTTGGTGAGATGATCTCATATCTCCTTAGCTGTCTTTTTCTCCTTGATTCTTGACAATACTTCATCAGCTAATGCTAAATGAAAGTTTGTCATAGCATTTCCATCCATTTCGATCCATTTGTTGCTTCTGTGAAATCCACCGGCCTTTCACTGATAGCTGCTAGACAACCGTTTTTCCTCAGGATGACATTCATCTTCAATTTCCACAATGAGAAATTTCTCCCATTGAATTTTTCAATATCAAATTTTGTTGTCATAGCTTCTTTTACGGATAGCTCCCACTATTTCATTATCGTGAATAGTTCTCTGGAACCTTTAAAGAATGGGTAATAACTTATTACTTTCTTATGTTGGAGGATCCACCTTTTGGTGGCAACCACAAAGACAATAAACAGATATTACACACACTAATCTGGCTCTGATACCAATTATTGCGGAAGACGACTATCGGATAGAGAAAAAGCGTAACTAATAATTTGAGAGAATAAAAATCAAGATAAAAGATACACAAAATTTATATGAAAAACCCCTAAATAATATAGGGTAAAAACCACGGGCAACGGTAGAAGAATTTCATTATTAGAAAATAAGAATTACAATTTCTCTCGATCTACCAAGAAGAAACAATGATAATTCTCTCTTGATAAAAAGGAGAAAATAACTCTCAATAAACTCTCTAAATTCTCTATAGTATTGGAAGAAAGCTAGAATGCTTTGGGATGATTTTCAAGCTAAATGAGCTAGGATATTTATAGTTGAAGCTTAAGAACTAATTTGTAAATACCCTAAATTACAATGACTAAAAAATGCTTTTACCATTTAAAAAAATTCAACAATATTAGGCTGGAATGTTCGGTGCATTGATTATAGGTACTTTCGGTGCCTTATATTGTTGACTTTTCAACACTGTTCATTTGTGAATAATTGAAATTATTTTTCCAAACACTCTCCGTGCTCGTTGATTACTACTATTACCAACGCTAATCATCATCTGTTTTTAATCTCTTAGTGTATAATGTATTAGGAGGTGGCGAGAGTCATTTGTATGGGACTGAGGGGTCACTTTTTTATTTAAGGAATGGGATTAACAATTTCAACTTCTGTTTCATTCTTGATTTTCTTTTCCTCGGAATTCTGCGAATATCAAAGAAAAATTATGCCCCTGACCTCTGCTTATTGTAATCTCTCCTCTTTATATATGGTTGGCATTTATGTCTCTACAGCCACACAAAGAAGAAATATATGATTAATCTTTTTCATAAACGTCCTTGCCTAATTTTCTTTAGATTTTATTTCTTGTTTCCTTTCCCTGATATAAAATAGATGTGAAAAATATTCTGATATATGACTTGAGAAGTTTCAAGGAGGGTTTGCTCCAAAGCTTTAGGCTAACCTTGCATGACTCTGCTAGGAAACAAAACAGAGTATATTTTTTATCTGTCTCTTTACATGTCTTGAACAATCTTTAATTGTCATGCAGATTCCTTCATCCTGTATACCCGCTTGTTTGTGATTATGCTTCAGCGGTCATTGAGAGCTTTCCTGATATTTTCCAAGACAAACATAATCCATACGATAATTCTATTATAGTCATGGTGGGCATCTTCTACATCTATTTAATTTTCCATGCATACAACACTAAGCTCTCATTCAAATGTTCTCTGTGTTTTTGCAGCTGGCCAAAATTCTTAGACCTATGGTCCTCAACCTCATATTATGTGCCTCACATGCACGTACATTTTCAATAATCAATGGTTATGCTGCTCCGATGGAGGTTTGCAAGATCTCGGAGCACCATGATGATGTGGGGACTGGTAATGAATAATCTCTTACATGAACATGATGCACTAATATTGTTCCTTGTTTTTTTATTATTACTGGACCTACAGAGGAGAATGAATTTTCTTTCCGACAACCTTGTATTTTTTATTCAGATCTTTATCAAGAATGCATAACTTAATTTTCCTTGTATGTAGCCTTTTTTTTTCTTTTTTCTAATGGTATAACACTGGGTTTCAAATTGTGGACCGAAAATGCGATGGCAACTGTGATATTGCAGTAGCGCCACCGACCAAAACCGGTTTTCATGATTATTTAAGTGGATAACGGATTCACACCAATAGTTGTATATCGCACCCGCAATTTAACGGGTAACGGTGGATTACGTCGATCACGGGACGCTATAAGCGTTATTCCAACCGTGATTCCAACCACAATTTTTTTTGTTTCAAAAATTAAAAGGTCGGAGGAGGAGGAAGAGGGAGGTGGAGTTGAAAGTGAAAGCAATTTTTTTTTTTTGTTTAAGACAATGAAATCGAAGGGGAGGGGAAAGTTAGAGTAAAAGCTTTTTTTTTGTTTCAGGCTAAAAGGGGAAGTAGGAGGTTTATTTATTTTATTTTTTTAAAAGATATATTAATTTAACATCCCTCCAACTTTTAAAATTTATAATTTAATCCTTAATTTAAAATGTAAACTTTACTTTTTATTTAATTTAGTCTTAATTTAAATAATCTAAATTTCTATAATTTAAATTTTACAATTTTATTTTTAATTATATTTAATTTAGTCATTTTAGAGTAAGTTGTGCAACATTTAAAAAAATTCACGACTGCGATACCCATAATGACATTCATTATGTCCGCAAGATAAATGTGACGCGATCGAAAACGTGACCGCGAATGCTATTTAAATCCCTGGTATAGCCTTCCTTTACAGTTGCCTTGTAGTTCTAATAAAAGTTTTGAATATACATTCTTTTGCTGAATTTTCTTAATCGTTTATGCTTGGCATCTATGCTGAAGAATGCTGTTACCAACAAAAACGAATGTTTCATTGCAGATTCTGTACTTCGTGTTGGAAGTGAGTGGCACCGTTACCCATCATCATTTTTTGTGCCTGCTCATATTGGTGAAGCGAGATGGATTGATGACGGATTCCGAGGTCTTCTTCCATCCCCTTTCAATGATACTCTGGGAGGGACTGCAGCTGCACCACCATACTTCAACAATAAAAACAAGTCATCAGATTAGCATGTAATTTACCCTTTCTATGACCTAGTTCATATTAGAATAACTTCAATCTTTATGCTTCACTGCTATATATAGTCTCAGCTGTATATTAACTCACTAAAATTTGCATCTCCAAGATGTTCAAGCTTGTACATTCCTGGTTGAGCTGCAGCTGAACCGGCCTTACCCTTTTCGTGGAAATGACCTCCAATCATGGGAGGTAAAGTAGTTTCTTTTATATATTTTCCTGTTTTTCTAATACATTGTTCTTTATATAGTTAAATGAAATTATGCCTATTTCATCCTATCACAGCACTACCATACTTGGACAGGGAGACCTCACCTGCCAAATATAGGTCATTTTCATCCAGGAGAAAAATGTCTTTGGCATGTACAAACTTCTGAAGAGAATATCAAAGCAAGAATGATGAATGACATGTTAGTTGTATCCTACTTATTTCCTGTAGTCTTTTTTCTTTCAGTATTATCTTGCCCATTGACTGCTTAGAACGGTATTTTTCTGCATTTTTCATGTTATTCCAAGTGGGGAAAAAAAAAGGATTCAAGGAAAATTTATAACACTAACATTCAGTGATCCTAGTGATTAGACGATTTTGTAGTTGTATATGATACTGAAGGTTTAGCAGTGTACTCAACATTTTTATCCCAAAATATTTATTATTATTATTATTACCAAAAAATCATTAAAAAAAAGGAAAGAGGAGCAAAACAACCCCTGAATATGCGGTTAACGTTCCTGCACTGATCCCAGCTCATCCACAGCTGCTGCCATGTCTGTCTGATTCGCACCAAATCATCCCAAACATCCAGAGCAATATCACATTCAAAGGAAAGAAGACAAAAAAAATGGAATTTTATTCTAAATTTTAGTTGTAATAGTGAGGGTTAAATATTAACCCCAAACAAACCAATGTAAAAGGGATCTCTCCCTTCCATTTTGAAAGCAATACTAATAGGGATCTTTCCCTTCAATTTTCCTCTGGAATCCAAAGCAACAGAAACCCATTTTTTTAAGGTAATTTCTAGGTCTAATTCGAAACATAAAAACAACAATTTTCTTTTATTTATATTTTTTTCTTTCCTAAGAAACCAAGCAAAGAGAGAAGGGTTTAGTGTGGGTTCACCTGAGTTGTATGAGAGCCGATAAGGTCTCTTTGACTTTGTCTCATAGCTGTTTGGGGTTTCATCGTCGGAACTAATCATCGGAAAAGGAATCGGTAAAAGAGAATACCCTTAGGAGTTTTACATGTGGTGTTAAGGGACCGATGTGAGCGTTAGAGCCTAGTTGAGAGCTACCATAGTCCTGGGTCACCAGAAAGAGCTTAGTTGAAGGGTCGGGGAAATTTTTGAGCCGTTTAGAGTCTCGGTTTAGTGTTTTAGATCCCAAATCAGGGTCCATAAGAATAAAGTGAAGATTGTGGGTGAGTTTTAGGTTCGGTTAAGGTCATCGGACCACCGTGGATGGTGGTCGGGAAGGAGGAGAACCACCGATGTACGGTGGTCGTCGGGTTTCGATCGAGAAAGTGGGAGGTGGCGAGAGAGAGTGGTTGAGAGAGTGAAAAGGAGGAGGAAATGTTTTTTTTAGTTTCCAGGTTTAAAATGAAATAAACAAAAAAAAAAAAAAAAAGATGGGTTTTATAACATAAGTTTAAGGGTTATTTCGCCTTAGGTCTCTTTATTATTGTCGTATTTTTATAAAATAGTCGCATGTTCGTCCCTTTTTATTATTTTGTTTGAATGCATGTATTTAGGTTGTAGTTTTACATTTTTGGATTTAATTAATTATTCAGGTTTAAATTTCTGTTGAGATCCTCTACTTTCAGTTTGAATTTACATTCTGATAATTGATTTCGTGCCTATTTATCTTATTTTAAATTTTAATGTCATAATAGTGCTATTTATCTTTTTTTGTTTTTATTGAATGTATTTTTGTTACAAAACGAAGAATTGCAATTTAATCTATCTACTTTACGTGTGTTTTTTCATTTTGGTTACCTGCAGTGATTGTTTTAATTTTATTTTAATCTTACTGGTCTGATCTTGTAATTTTCTCATTTGTATTTATTAGTGCATATTTGGCTTATAAAAAGTAGAAAATTAATCTTAGATCCCCTTAGTTTACCCTCATTTTTATGTTTAGGTCATTGTTGTATGGTTATTTTTTAACTTAGCCCCTCAATTATTCTGCCTGTTTCAATTTAATCCCTAGATTAATTTTTATTGATTAACTTAATATTAATTTGGTTTAATAAATTTAGTGTTATATTTTTAAGTTATTAATTAGTTTTTATTATT
This sequence comes from Hibiscus syriacus, assembly GCF_006381635.1. NCBI lineage: Eukaryota > Viridiplantae > Streptophyta > Magnoliopsida > Malvales > Malvaceae > Hibiscus > Hibiscus syriacus. Next base: position 529,019 of record NW_024062759.1, on the reverse strand, counting down.
ATTAAATTTGTATTATTAATTTTAGTACATTCAAATTATGTGTGCTTGTTAATTTCTTTTATTTTGATGCTTTTAATTTATATTCTTTATATTTAATGTTTTCTTTACTTTATTTTATTTTAAACTCAAACCTTTAGATTTAGATTCCTTTAAATTAAGTTCTTATTAGAAATTTTTAGGCTTTAAGGTTAGTCCTTAGTGTTGAACCACTTTTTATAATATTTTGATATAACAAATTAACGCAAAATGTTTTTTGGACTTGAATTGACTTTGTTCAAAGTTTTCAAAAGTTTTTAAAAGTAATTCAAATTCCATTAAAAGTGAATTTGAACACAAAATGCTTTTCTGGGTACGTAGTACCGATATTGTTCTTACAGTATCGATATTGTTCTTACAATATCGATACTGTATGAACAGTACCGATATTGTTCCTGTAGTACCGATACCAAAGGTAAGAGAAGTATCGATACTCGTTAGGTAGTATCGATACTACCATGTTTTTTCCAAATAGCTCAAATTCCAGAATGCAAAATAGGTATTGATACTCAAAGGAGTATCGATACTACTTTACATAGTAGTATCGATACCATGAGCATAGAATCGATACCGTCAAGGCCAACTGTCTTTAACGACTAGTTTTATTTAAAAATAACATAGGAAGTACCGATACTCATTAAAGGAGTATCGATACTCCATGTCATGGGCAATTTTATTTTACAGAGAAATATCCCCAATGGCTCCAAATCACTCCCAACGGCTATAAACGGCCACAAACACATTTCAACCTATAAATACAAGTTCAAGACACTTGAAGAATGGTGAGAACACCTATTAAAGAAATCAAACTCAAAAGAAGAGTTTTTCACTCTTTATTTCCTTTCTCTTGTAAATAGTTGTATTTTTGTGAGCTTAAATTTTTTAAACACTTACCTTGTAAGGGTTTTCTTATTTACACCTTTTTCTTTTTGTAAAAAGGGTTTGGTTCTAGTTTAGCCAAGTGAAAAAGTAGGGAGTTGTAAATGTTATCTCTTTATCCTTGAAAAGAAAGAACAAATTAGTGGATTTGTTAGAAAATCCTTAGTGAGGAGATGTAGACTTCATTGAGGGAGTTGAACCACTATAAATTCTTGTGCATCAATTTTTTTATCCTTTAAATCTTCTTACTCCCTAAAAACTTAGAAAGACAATTCACCCCATCTTGGCAAATTATTTCGGTTGTCAATTTTGAGCTTCATCATTCCCAATAATTGGTATCAGAGCTTGACTCATTAGAAGATTTAATCACCTTGAGACGATCTTTAAAGAAGCTCTATCAATTTTTGACGCAATCGAGTATATGGCTTAGGCCACCGGCTCTTACTACATTGAAGACTCTCAAACGGTCAACAAGCCACCTTATTTCAATGGAGCAAATTATGCCTATTGGAAGAATATGATGATACTATTCATTAAAGCCAATGATCTTGGAACTCAATCATAAAGGGATACTTCATTCCACCCGGTGATATGGATGAGTGGAGTGATGGAGAAAAAAAGAAGTTTCAACTCAATTCAAATGCTATGCATATTTTATTTTGTGCATTAGGCCCAGATGAATATGGAAGAGTCTCCTCTTGTTATAATGCCAAGAAGATTTGAGACAAGCTCTAAGTCACTCATGAAGGAACCAATGAAGTGAGGGAAACCAATATTTGTCTTCTCAACCATAGCTATGAGAAATTCAAGATAAAACCGGATGAAGACATCAAAGCTATGACGGATAGATTTTCTGTGATTTTCAAGGTCTCAAGGGATTTGGAGAAGTGATCCCTAATGAGAAGCTTATGAGAAATATGATTTACTATCTTCCAAAGTCTTGGTAATCGAAAAAGACGACGATCATAGAAGCTAAAAACCTAAAGACTCTCACTCTTGATGAGCTTATCGATTCTCTTCTCACTCATGAGTTAATGATAAAGGAAGAAGAAGAATATGAAGAGAAGAAAAACAAGAAGAATGAGGAGGTAGGCATTGCCTTCAAATCCACCAATGAGAGAAATCAAGACTCAAGTGAAGAGGTAGATGAAGATGATAAAGAAGAAGAAGATATGGACAAGCTCTTCAAAGGATTCAAGAGATTCATGACTTCTAAGGAAGTGAAGCATGAATCAAGCAAAAAGAAGAGCCCCCTATGTTCTTTTATTGTTAAAGAACGGGGCATGTCAAGTATGATTGTCCCCTCCTAAAGAAGAAGGGATCAAGTAAAAAGAAGGCATTTATGGCAGCTTGGAGTGATGAAGATGACTCCCATGATAAAGATGAAGTAGCCAACATTTGCCTTATGGCCATCGAAGAAGATTTAATGGTATCCTCCAACTCTTGTGATTTAAATTCTTATTCATTTAAAGAGTTACAAGATTCATATAATAAGTTATATTTGGAATTTAAAACCATGAATTCCAAAAATAAGAAATTAATTTCAAAACTTAAAGTTGAAAACGATTTTCTTTTGAAAGCAAAATTGGATTTTGAAAAACGAAATGAAATTTTGAAACATGATTTAGAGTATTCAAAAGTGAAAATTGAAAATTTTGAAAAAGAATGTTTTGATTTAAAAGTTAAGCTTGAATGCTTAACAAAAGAAAAAGAAATCATTTTAAATAATTCATCTAGTTCCATAATGACAAAATGCTTACATTGTCATTATCATGGTCACATGGAACATACTTGTCATTTAAAGAAAGGTAAACGTTTTAAAATTAAACAAGTATGGGTCCCTAAAGGAACAAGGGGCATTAAAACTAACGCCTAAGGAACCAAAGGAATTTTGATACCAAAATCCAAATGAATGTCTCTTGTAGGTGTGTGGGAGAAATGATGATGAAAATGAAGATGTTTAAATGCTTTAGCCACACTTGAAAAGGAATGGGTAACCTCTAAGATTAATGCTTTTGTTTTGATAAATTGGTTGCCTATTTGTTGTAAGCATGCATGAGTTTTGATTTTAAATAATTTCAAATGTTTTCTATCTCATGTATGTTGAAAATATGTTATGATTAACATTTTCTAATGTTTTAATGATTTTACATAAATGTTTATTTATCTTAATGAATTTTGGTCAAAATTGTTTTAAATGCCTTGTTTTTACAAGTTTTAATTTTTGACCTAAATTTAAATGTTTATGCATGTAATTTATTGCAAATGATATCTCTCTAACAATTGATATCAAAATTTTCAAATTCATAAAATTTTTGGATAACTTTATGCACATGTACTTAAATTTAACAATTGGTATTGCTTAAAGTTTATTACACTTGGATATACTGAATTTCAAGTGCTACTAACATGTTTGTTCATCTTTGTTGAAATTCAATTTTTTTAAGTGTCATGATTTTTAAAGTCAAAATTTTGTTTGGAATGCTTTTATTGAGAGGGAGCTTTGATTTTTCAAATGATTTTAATGTTAAAATTACTACTTACTCTCCATTGTTATTTTTGAACTTTAAAGTTGAATTATCTTTGATATAACAAAAAGAGGGAGAAGAATGGGTTTGAAAAATTCAATTTCAAAAATGAAAAAGGGAAAGCTTTAATATTTTCCAAATAATTATCTTTTACATGAAATGTTTTATTAAGGGGGAGTTTTGCCAAAAACAATATTTCAAATGTTTTGTTATATCAAAAAGGAGGAGATTATTGAACCACTTTTTATAATATTTTGATATAATTGACAACTATCGTTTTCGATGTCAAAATAAATTCTTTCTTCTCGGTTAATAAATAATGAAATTCGTAGGAAAAAGAAGTAAGGGTCGATTCTACAGGGACTTAGAAAATTATAAATTTATGTTCGATTTGTTTAAGCCAGGCGTGAAAGTAGTAAATGGGGGGGTTGGTAAAAAGTGATTTAAATAATAATAACAACGAATTAAAGTAAAAATAAAGAAAGGATTTTAAAGTCGAAAAATGAATGTGGTAAAAACAGCCTCAAGCTTCGCTTTGACTCAATTTCCTTCATATCATCGAATTAGATTTTCCCTTCGGGATTCACGTCGGTTACTTTGTTTACAAGGGCTATCCCCGTGACTCTATTTTGTATACCGAATACGCAAGGCAATCTTTGATTCTGGCTTTGGAAATTGATCTAATCAACATCAATTGTCGTAGATCAATTACCGTTTAAGTTCATGGCGACCGACTTGGATTGTTGCTTCTATAACCGTCAATTCCGATCTCAATTCCCTCTTGGCGAAGATATCTCACCAAGTGTGTTCCCAGGAAGTCGAAGGTGCTTTCTATAAGTCGAATCTTCCTCCCACACGTTTAATCGCAATAATAATCTAGACCAAAGTCTATCTTTGATTTTGAAAAACTGTTTTGATTTTGAAAAATAAGTGCAGAGATTGAGAGAGATATTCCTAAGATATTAAGGGCATGTTTCAATTCTCTCGTTGGAATTGATTCATCGCTTCAGCTCTCGGCTTATGAAAAATTTAGCTAAGCATGAAAAAAGCCATACTTATCATATTTAAAAACAAGTTGAAAATAAAAGTAAAAATAAAAAAACTTGAAAAGTAAAATAAAAGAGATAGCTTTAATAAAACTAGAAAGAAAAGAATATTGTAATATGAGATGTGTGTTTAGGCTTACCCAAGAGGGTATTTATAGCCTCTCAAAGCCTAAGGATAAATAAAGAAATTAAAATAAAATAATCCTAAAGACAATTTTTTTTCTAAATTCAAACTTTAAACAAGTCTCCTAATGCAACTCTGCTCATCCATCTTCCAGAAGGCGCGCTGAGTAGATCTTCTAGAAATCGCAGCTGATTGAACCTTCTAGAAATTATCACGTCAGATCGTGTCATGCCCAGAGTCGTGCCCATATCTCTAGCCATGACCAAATAATAAAAAATGTATAATGCACCCGTTTTATCACTAATTCTGGAAAGTAAGGACATGCACGAAAAAAAGCATAGCACAACCGAATCAGCATCAACAAATCCACAAAATCGAAGAAATAACGAGCAAATATTAACGATTCTGAACACTCATCAAATTTCACCTCACTTATCTCATGCTTGTCCTCAAGTATGATTAATCAAACCAGTCAAAAATTTCATTTACCGTTCTTTGTCAAGTTTCACATCCGAGGAAGCAAGGTAGAGACCACAATAACTATTCAAGTCAAGAAATCAATCAATTGAACATCACCAATTGGAACAAGTCAAGTGCAATTGTAATATCAATTCATTCATTAATCTCAATGCTTATAACTTAACATCTTACCGGGATTCACTCAAATCACTCAATGTGTTTGGGGTAAAGAAACGCTCAATGTCAGAATCGACACGATATTGCCATATGTCTGCAAGTAAATCAAATCTCCACTACTAATAAGATCAAGATGCATAAATCAAAGGGTCTTTTATTGGTTATAACAATGCTTAGGTAAAGGTGGAGAAAAGGCTAATTAATATGGCTAGAATTCAAGGCAAAGAACTAACAAATAACAAGTTCAACTTCATCAAAACATTAAGCGCAACAAGATAAAAAGACAAACTATCAAACAACAAAATTCTTTTCGGAATGCATTTGATTTTTTTCTTTTTCACATTTTTGTTGTTTTGTTTTTCATTTTTTCATGTCTTTTTTCTCTCTTTTTTTCGAACAACATTTTTTTTCTTTTTTTCTTCTTTTTTTTTCTTTTTCGAACTGCTGTTTTTTTTTCTTTTTTTCTTATTACTTTTTCCGATGGAGCATACAATGGTTAAAATATTTACTTACCCTGAAAAGGGTAGAAAAGAGAGATAAAATAAAAAGGCTCGAGTTTATGAATATGGTGAAAACAAAGAAATGGGAATAGGCTCAAAAATGGTTAACTAGGGGGAAAAATGCATGGGTAGACAATTTAGTGAGGGAAAATGGAATTGTTAATCCTAAGGTGCCCAAATCATATTTAATCATCATGTTCATATGTAATCTCGAATGTATTTAAAATGCAGGTTCTCAAATACCAATGTCAAATTTGACACACTCAATCCAACAAAATGAGAGCGAAAATGATATGTTCGTAATGGCTCAAATCTCACCAAATTGTTTCATGCATTGAGCTGATCACATTTTAACAAACAAAATCATAGAATATCACAAAAATACAAACTTGATCACAATTCATGCTATTCGCTATCAATAACATCCTAACCTAAACAATCATGTGTTCCCAAGCAAGCATAACATACCACAGATATTCAACAAGACAAAGAAATTAAATGAAATTTCCGCAAATCCAACCAACACATACTAGCATCAAAACATAAAGATAAGCAAAAGGGAAATTCAACCTACACTCTACTCCCCTCACTTAAAGCGTTTTTCCTCGAAACGTAAAATTAAAGTACAAGAGAAGGAATAAAGTACTCCTCGGATTTAATGACGACCACGGTTCCCTTAGAAGTTTGCTAACGTGTGCCATAGGGAGTCAAAGGTATCGATACAGTCAGAGGGGTATCGATACCACTATATAGTAGTATCGATACAATTTGAGGGTATCAGTACCATATTTCAATTCTGTTTCCACGGTACCGATACCGTCATAGGGGTATCGGTACTACACTGCTTTTGTACTCCATTACATGCTCCTAGGGGCCGAATTTGGCATTTTTCGGATGATAATCTCTTAATTCTTCGTTGTTTAAGTTTGAAAAACATTCGGTTCCTACAAAATAATAATAAAAATTAAATGAAACATTCTTAATCAAAATAAAAATAAAAATTGAAAATGTAACGGAATTAAAAACAATGGGTTGCCTCCCATAAAGTGCTTTGTTTAATGTTGTTATCTCGACGACCTGATTCAGACTACAGGTTCCATGACAAACACTTTCACTTCATTCTCTTTTTCCAACTAAGAAATTCCTTATGAGAAATTCGAAAATTCTAATAAAGATTTCTTCGGATCTTTCCCAAATTAAAAATCTTGTCAAAAAGAATGGCTGTCAAAACATCTTTTTTACCAAAAATTGATTTCTTCAAATGATTCCTCGATGGTTTCGACTTAATTTTTGGTGCCTGCAAAAGGAAAGGTAAATCTTTAGTTTTTAAAGGAGTTAAGATCAATTCTAAATCAACAACTGAAATATTTTTCAACTCCCTTATATCATTTTTTTTATCATCCGATTTCCTATATAAATCATCAACGAAGTTAGATTTATCATCAACAAGTTTAATAACGCCAACAAAATTAATACTATGCACATTATCTGGATATCTCATTGCTTTATAAACATCAAATTTTACGATCTCACCGTCGAACTCTATAGTAAAAATACCACTTCGAACGTTAATTTTTGCATTTGTCGTACTCAGAAAGGGACGACTGAGGAGGATTTTAGAACCAATGTTGCTATGATAATTTTTCATATCAATCACATAAAAATTAGCAGGGAAAATTAAGTCTTCTACCTCTACTAGAACATTTTCTATGAGTCATTCAAGATAAATAATTGATTTGTCGGTGAGCTGAAGTGTAACTCTCGTCTCCTTTAAAGGCTCAGTGGAAATTAAATAATAGACGAAGAGAGGCATTACATTGATAGAGGCACCTAGATCGCACATAGCTCGCTTGATTTTAACCTCACCAATTTTACAAGGTATTGAAAACATACCTTGGTCCTTATACTTCGGTGGAAGCGGTCGTTTGAAAACTGCTGAGACGTTATCACCTAAATTCACCTTCTCATTTCTGGTAAGTCACCTTTTATTAGTATAGAGATCTTTAAGGTATCTGGCATACCTCGGTACTTTTCGAATTACCTCAAGAAGCGAAATATTTATTTCTACTTTCCGTAATACATCCAAGATTTCTCTCTCCTCTGATTGTTTGTCTCTTTTAATGAATCTTTCAGGAAACAGAGGCGGAATGGCATAGGTAAATGGCACAGAATTAGTTTCTGATTCATCTTTATTCTTTTCTCGGGATTCTACGTCAATTTCTTATTCTTCCCTCTCAGAGTTCAAATTTTCTTCTTTCTTCCGAGATCTTACGCTTACTTCCTTTGGGTCTGGTTGTTCAAAAATTGTACTGCTTCTGAGGGTGATGACGCTAATATTCTCTCTTGGATTCGGCTCAGTTTGTGATGATAGCCTCCTTTGTAATTCTAATATCCCTATGGTTTGAGTCAGTTGAGTTATCTGCTTGTCTATCTCTTGGAAGTGGGCTTCAGTACGAATTTTGAATTGTCCCTGGGAAAGTGCTAACCTATCCACAATTGACTCTAATAATGTCTTCTGCAGCTATTGGGGTGGTGGAGGCGGTCTCACTTGATAATCTTGATTCGCCCTTGTGTTTTGAGCATAACTAAAATTCGGATGATTCATTCATCCTGGGTTGTAAGTATTGTAGTAGGGATTGTAAGCTCTTTGGGGAGGTCCTGGAAAGTTTCCAACTGCATTGACTTGAGCTGCTGTGTTATCTTGAATCAGTGGATAGTCGTCTGTCAGATGATCAGGTAATGCACATATTCCATACGATATGTTTCGTCCTGCCTTTTCTACAACAAGAGAGTTGACGACTTCAGTTAACTTATTTATCTTATTTTCTAAGGAAGATGAACTTATCTCATGAACCCTTCGAGGTGGTTCATTATTTGTGCAAATTGTTGGGAGTTTACGGCCATTGTGAAAATTAAATCCCTAGCCTCAATAGGAGTCATATTCACCAAGGCTCCACCGCTGGCAGCATCGATCATCTTCATCTTCAGGTGAATTAATCTTTCATAAAAGTATTGAATGAGTGTTTGTTATGTTATCCTATATTGTGGGAAACTAGCACATAATTTTTAAATCGCTCCCAATAGTCATAAAGTGACTCTCCATAAAGTTGCTTGACTCTAAGTATTTTCCTTCGTAGTTCACTTACTTTCGCCGCAAGGAAAAACCTGTCAAGAAAAAGACGAGTCACTTGAGCCCATGTAGTAATAGAATTATGGGAAGATAAAATAATCACTCTTTAGCCGAATTGGCTAAGGAAAAAGGAAAAACTCTAAGTTTGATTTGATCCTCAGTTACTCCCTATGGTCTCATGCTGGAACAGACTATGTGAAATTCCGTGAGATATTTGTGTGGATTCTCGTTTGACAATCTGTGGAATGTAGGGATGAGATGAATAAGGCCAGTTTTCAACTGGTACGAAGTTTCACCTTGGGGAAAATCAATACACAAAGGCTCTTATTCAGTAGGTTCCGCGGCTAACTCTTTGATAGTAGGATCGACCATATGAATTGTATTAACGGATTTACCTGAATTTGATTCTTCTTATGGATTTGATTGTTGTCTCCTTCTTTCCCGAAGCGTCTGTGCGTGAAGTCTCCTAGCTTTGGCTTCGATCTCCGGTTCATACTCCACTAATGCGCCTAGATTAGTCCTAGTCATAAATCAAAAGCAAACAAAAATTAGTAACATTGGCGAAGTCTTTGGCAACGGCGCCAGTTTGACAACTGTCGTTTTCGATGTTAAAATAAATTTCTTCTTCTCGGTTAATAAATAAGGAAATTCGTGTAAAGAGAATTAAGGGTTGATTCCACAGGGACTTAGAAAATTATAAATTTCTGTTTGATTTGTTTAAGCCAGGCGTGAAAGTAGTAAATGAGGGGTTTTTGGTAAAAAGTGATTTAAATAATAATAACAACAAATTAAAGTAAAAATAAAGAAAGGATTTTAAAGTCGAAAAATGAATGTGGTAAAAATAGCCTCAAGCTTCGCTTTGACTCAATTTTCTTCAGATCATCGAATTAGATTTTCCCTTTGGGATTCACGTCTGTTACTTTGTCTACAAGAGCTATCCTCGTGACTCTATTTTGTATACCGAATACCCAAGGCAATATTCGATTCTGGCTTCAGAAATTGATCTAATCAACATCAATTGTCGTAGATCAATTACCGTTTAAGTTCATGGCGATCGACTCGGATTGTTGCTTCTATAACCATCAATTTCGATCTCAATTCCCTCTTGGCGAAGCTATCTCGCCAAGTGTGTTTCCAGGAAGTCGAATGTGTTTTCTATAAGTCGAATATTTCTCCCACAAGTTTAATCGCAACAAAAAACTAGACCAAAGTCTATCTTTTATTTTGAAAAACTGTTTTGATTTTGAAAAATAAGTGCAGAGATTGAGAGAGATATTCCGAAAATATTAAGGGCTTGTTTCAATTCTCCTGTTAGAATTGAGTCATCGCTTCAGCTCTCGGCTTATGAAAAATTTAGCTAAGCATGACAAAAGTCATTCTTAGCATATTTAAAAACAAGTTGAAAAATAAAAGTAAAAACGAAAAAACTTGAAAAGTAAAATAAAAAGAAAACTTTAATAAAACTAGAAAGAAAAGAATATTGTAATATGAGATGTGTGTTTAGCCTTACCCAAGAGGGTATTTATAGCCTCTCAAAGCCTAGGGATAAACAAATAAATTAAAATAAAATAATCCTAATGATATTTTTTTTTAATTCAAACTTTAAACAAGTCTCCTAATGCAACTCTGCTCGTCCATCTTCCAGAAGATGCGCTGAGTAGATCTTCTAGAAACCGCCACTGACTGGACCTTCTAGAAATTACCACGTCAGACCGTGTCATGCCTAGAGTCGTGCCCATGTCTCCAGGTGTGACCAAATAATAAAAAAATGCAGAATAAACCCGTTTTATCACTAATTTTGGAAAGTAAGGACATGCACGAAAATAAGCATAGCACAACCAAATCAGCATCAACAAATCCATAAAATCAAAGAAATAACGAGCAAATATTAACGATTCTGAAAACTCATCAATAACAAATTAAGGAAAAATGTTTTTTGGACTTGAATTGAATTTGTTCAAAGTTTTCAGAAGTTTTCAAAAATAATTCAAAGTCCATTAAAAGTAAATTTGAACACAAAATGCTTTTCTGGGCACGTAGTACCGATATTGTTATTACAATATCGATATTGCATGAACAGTATAGATATTGTTCCTATGGTATTGATACCAAAGGTAAGAGAAGTATCGATACTCGCTAGGTAGTATCAATACTACCATGTGTTTTCCAAATAGCTCAAATTCTAGAATGCAAAATAGGTATCAATACTCCCTTGAGTATTGATACTACTTTACATAGTAGTATCGATACCATGAGCATAGTATCGATATTTTCAAGCCCAACGGTCCTTAACAGTTAATTTTATTTAAAAATAACAAAGGAAGTATCAATACTTATTAAAGGAGTATCGATACTCCCTGTCCTAGATAATTTTATTTTGCAGAAAAACATCCCCAACGACTCCAAATCACTCCCAACGGCTAGAAACGACCACAAACACATTCCAACCTATAAATACAAGTTCAAGACACTTAAAGAAGAGTGAGAACACCTATCAAAGAAATCAAACACAAAAGAATAGCTTTTCACTCTTTATTTCCTTTCTCTTGTAAATAATTATGTTTTTGTGAGCTTAAATTTTTGTAAACACCTACCTTAGAAGGGTTTTCTTGTTTACACATTTTTCTTTTTATAAAAGGGGTTTGGTTCTAGTTTAGTCAAGTGAAAATCTAGAGAGTTGTAAAGGTTATCTCTTTATCCTTGAAAAAGAAAGAAAAAATTAGTGGATTGGAAAATCCTTAATGAGGAGCTAAGGTAGTGGATGTAGACTTCATTGAGAGAGTTGAACCACTATATATTCTTGTGCATCAATTTTCTTATCCTTTAAGTCTCCTTACTCCCTAAAAACCTTAAAAACCCAATTCACCCCATCTTGACAAATTATTTCGGTTGTCAATTTTGAGCTTCATCAATCCCAACACTTAGGTTTAAATGTTCACACTTTAATCCATCAATTTCTTTAATTAGGAAATTCTTTAACATAATTAAATAGGTTATTATGAAGAGCCTCCACTTTAGGAATATTTCAATTTAGTCCTCTAATTTATGGAGTAATCTGAGTTAGCCCTCACGTTCATGCTCAAGGGACCATCTCGATTATTCTTTACAACAATTGGTTAAAATCAAATATGATTAATATTAGTGCCTCCATTTCTAGGTTTAGCCCTCTAGGTTCTTTAAATTACATAATTTGACATTGTAGGTTAGGGGAAGCCTTAATTAAGTATCTAGTATAATTAGGTTGACATAATTGATTATTTGATTGCATTTCTATTTCACAACTAAGGCAATGTTCGGTAATTGGGTATAATAGTTGATCTCCCGCATTCATGCTAGGGGTGAACACTATTGGCTTAAATAAACGAACATCATTTTCAATTGTGCATCCATAGTGAATATTCAATTAAATAAAGTTTGAACTCAAGATTTACAATTTCTTAAATTGTGGTGTGATCTCCTAAGTTGAATCCAATTTGCAAGCCTATAATGGGCCAGAATCATAGTCCTTGTTAACCTTAATAGGTTGTAAGGATAGCTTGGTAACCCTTTGCTATAATCAAAATTCATGTAGAGAATTTAGTAAACATACCCTGCTAGAGCCATGTGGATAACCTAAGAAAACTAGAACGCATGCGGTTAGGACTCTTAATATTCTTTGTATGCTTCATTTTTAGTCTCAGTTTTGAGTCGTGTTTAATTATTTTTGATAAGCTTACATTTCTTTGAATAATCATTTTAACTAATTTGATTCTTTTTGTATTGCTTCTACTAACTTGATTTTCTTTTATCTTGTCTTGTGCTTGGTTGTATTTTTGCATGAAATGACATATCCTTCAAATGTATTGATCCCTGGAATAATTGATATTTTAGAAGGTTCTTGAGAAACAATTCCCACAACAATGTCTTTCATTGGGTTAGATAGAATTTCAATGATTCTCTATGTAGATCGAGTAGCATCAAGAGATAGTCTACCTGCTAAGGAGACAAGCTAGACATCTACCTACTGAGGTAACAAATTTGACTCAAGAAGATTCGACGCTGGAGCCAATAGTTGAAGCTCACAAATCATCTCGATAAATTTCTGAAAGTAGGAGGCGAAGCAGAGGTTTTAGAGGTTTTGAATATGCCTAAATCTTATGAAAGATGACGCAATACCCAAACGCTCGCAATAGTAGGACAACTTGAAGATTGACCAGATTTTCACTTCCCCAATCTATCGAGACATTACAGGTTCTCAAGAATTGTTCAAGGAATAATTACTTTAGGGAGCAATTCCTTTGTTGCATTTGCATCTAGCATTTTGTATTCCCATTTCTGTACTTTTGTATTCGTATGTTCATCTTTGCATCTTTGCATTCGCATCTATACATCATACATTGCATAATATACATTGTATCTCAACATGCATTAATCACGGATCCCGGGAGTAACTCACAGAGAATCTTGTGATAGAGGTTTTTGAGGTAAATTGAAGTCACCCCATTTGTACCTATAAAAAATTGAGAGCTATGGACGGATATTAGCACCATTTGAAGTTCGAGGCACATCATTGAGATCTGTAGGGCACCAAAGAGCAAGGTCTAGAATTTTTTTGACCCAGGGACATTGACCTCTAACATGTAATGAGACATTCTGGTGCGAATTGAAAAAGAAGACCATGAAACCTTATAAGAATAATAATGCCCTGTTTGAATGTGTATTATTTTCTTAAAATAGTTTGATGATTGAACTTATGTCATTTTCTAAGGTTATGAGCAATAAATCAAGTTTTAATCTTGTAAATCTTTGCATATCAAATGAATTAAAGGTTATTTTACTACTTCATTAATTATAGATCTTTGACAAGTAACAAGATTAAACCTTTCGTGTTCCCTCCAAAGCCGAACACCATTACTCATTTCTATACATGTCGTGTGCTCGTTACCAAAAAAAATTGAACCTCCACAAACCTCCCTTTAAAGCTCTGAAGTAATACCCTTATCCTTCCCAGGCCACCAAACTTGTACTTTTACCTTCCCAGACAGAGTGGATCTTTCCTTAACACTACCTTTTCCAATATTGATGGCTTTAGATTCACTCATTTCCTTTCCTAGACACGGAACCAACATTTATCTCCAAACTTGATAGGACTTGGGATCATAAAGTATAAGATGGTCGTGTGTACAAGAAACAATCATGCAATAAAGACAAGATGGAGTGTTACGGATCAAGTTTTTGTAAGAGAATTCAACTAATTGGGCATACTAGGAGCAAAGTGAAGTAGAAATAAAGGGAATCATTGAAATAATTCTATCATGTATTAACTACATTGTTTTCATATGAATAGAAATTAATCCTGAATACTCGTGTATGAGATGATGAACGACTTTATTTTATTTATCCTTTCAAACAAAAAAAGAATAAAAATATATCTCTTGTTGTCCCTATTTTAGCCTGAATTATTTTTCTTCTGATTCAACCTAACCAAGGATCACCCTCCACACTAGGGGCAAAGGTGAAAGACATCTGCTTGCATGAGTGAAGACCATCAATCCAGGTTTTGTTACAAGAACAGGCTAATGTGAAATAAAGAGAAATAACAAGATACCATTAGGTGGACCAAATACGAGGTGCTCAAAGAGCAAATCAAGGTGAGAATAAAGAAAAGAAAAAAAAGAAAAAAAAGAAGAAAAAAAGAAAACCAATCAAGTATTTCAAGATGAGCGACTCTTTGAGCTTCAAGTCACAAGGTTGATCAATTCACCATAAGATCATGGAACACCAAAGGAAAATAAAAGAAAATAAAAGACACACAAGCATATTCAAATCTAGCAAGACAATATTAAAGACATAAGAACAAATTGATCATTGGTTTGATAACCCTTAAACACTTATTTGGGCCTATTTATCCCCTTTTCATAACCATGAGCCTTGGCCTACGTTATGTGCCTGAAAAGTCCATTTTAAGGATCAATATTGAAAAGACTGAGTATTTATGTTCAAACTTAAGTGGGAATCAAAACGATGAAGAAGTAGAAGTATGCATAGAAGGACACGTTCTCCCCTCAAAGGATTGTTTCAAGTACCTAGGATCTATGATACATAAAGATGGGGTGTAGATGATGATGTTACACACCGTATAAAGGTGGGATGGCTAAAGTGGAGGGTTGCTACTGGAGTTTTGTGTGACAAGAAGGTGCCTCTAAAACTTAAGGGAAAATTTTATAGAATGGCAATAAGACCAGCGCTATTGTATGGATCAGAATGTTGGGCAATCAAGAAGGATCACGTAAGGATGATAGAGGCCGCAGAAATGAGAATGCTTCGATGGAAATGTGGTAGGACTCTGTGGGATATGACAACAAACTCTGCTATTAGGATGTCCTTGGGGGTGGTGTCTGTTTCCGAAAAATTGAGGGAGGGAAGACTACGGTGGTTTGGGCATGTCCTTAGGCGACTATCGTTGGATGCAGTCAGGAGGGTAGAGTCGATTACAGTCGACGGTGCCAGAAGGAGATGACGACCAAGGCGAAAGTGGGAAGACTGCTTGAGATCTGATTTGATGGATTTAGCCCTTACCAAGGACATGGCCTCTGATATGAAAGTATGGAGACTTAAGACTAGGGTAGTCGAGTAGTGTGGGTCACATCTATTGGGTGTATCATCTCTGTCTTCTTTTAATGCCTTTGTAGTAATTCCCATAACTTCTACTTTGTATACATTTATGTTATTGGTATTTATGAAGGCTTAGAACTGAGCTTGCTATCGTTGACTTCTGTGTATCATTCTCTTCATGTTTCCTCCTTTAAATTTAGTCGGGTCTTACGTTTCTGTCTATATGCAGAGAATTTTTTCGCAGGGATTTAATTGCAGGGATTACTTCCCATTACAGACATGTATATGATATTAATGACTACATATGAATACTGTTCAACTATGTATTTATTTATACATGCATTGCATTTTATCTATATTTTTAATTTTCTGACTGCCGGAGGTCTTCCACGGAAGCTACTCTCAACCTGACGTTGGGGGCAGCCTACTACCCTAGCCCCCCTTACCCCATTGCA
Source organism: Hibiscus syriacus (assembly GCF_006381635.1). Lineage (NCBI taxonomy): Eukaryota > Viridiplantae > Streptophyta > Magnoliopsida > Malvales > Malvaceae > Hibiscus > Hibiscus syriacus. Next base: position 513,091 of record NW_024062759.1, on the reverse strand, counting down.
TATGGGAATTGGGTTTTGTTGTTGTTGTTGTTGTTGTAAATGGAGAAATTATCTTCAGATTTTATTCTGCCCCTCAGGGTTAATTTTATTTGTAAAAAAATAGTTTTCTAAAATATTTAATGCATGATAGGGAAAAATAATACAATGAGGGTTCAAGATGTAAAATTTTAGATGTCGTTTTGAAACCAAAGGAGAATTTGAGTTGAAAACTTGAAAAAGCATATTGAATACAAAGATTGTTAACTACTACATAGAAGACGATCTTATACATCTCTTGATAAAGCACTGCACAACCCAAAGTTGCTCACGAGGGCTGAGAACCAGTGAACATTTTCGAATGATAAGCATAATGGCTACTTCATCATATCAATGAACACCAGAATCAAGAAAGCTATACCTTAACAAAAGAAGCCAACCAGAAACATATAACCTCCCCAAATTAACCTGAAACACATTGCCTCCCCAAATTAACCTGAAACACTCTACCTTCCCAAGTCAGCCTAAGCCTTATATCAGTATTAATATTTACACTTTTCAAATGTATATAATTTTTGAAGGATTAAAAGAGAAGTTGACTTATTTGATATTCAATGAACTCTTGTTTTATAATTTTTTTATTGTGAGCCTGAAGAAAATGACAATACTTTTTAAACTTATTCATCAAACTTTTTTTCACATTTCTAAAATTCAAATAGGAAGAAAAATATTTTCAAAGTGAAAAAGGTCCTTGAAGCTAGTGTAGCTTATTCTACCTCAATTAGAGAAAAAGACCAAACGATGTCATAATAATTAAGATATTTCACAATCTTGAAAGTAAAATAGTCTAACAGATCAGAAATACTGGATGATATAACTTTTAACACTTCCTTATGACGTTGTCAGTAACCCATCAAGAAGTACATGACCGCCTTAGTCGAAAGGGGCACATATCTCTGCTCATAGCAAAGATTAAAGACAATTCTATTAGAAGAATCAATCACTACTTAAGTGTCCATCTGATTGTGTCAACATGAAGAGAAGCTCTTAAACTATTCGATAACATTTATGTTGATGGAATATTATTGTTGATTAATGACAAAAGAGTGAAACCATTCGAGATTAAGATTTTGGTGCGAAGAAAGCCATAAGTACCCACATTGGGGCATTATCAAAACCAGATTTTGTTGAGATAACAAGATTCAAATCAAACAGACATTGTGAATGAGCCTCTCCGTTTGGAGTGCCAAGGGTACAATGAGGACAATAAGAGTTTACATTGAAACATTTCTGATAAAACCATTAAATTATAGCCAGAAGAGGCGTCAAGACCATATGCCTGACTTCAGGAGAGCATTTCCTCTAAGACTGTAACGAAGAAACCAAAGATAGAAGACATGAAAGACATGACCACACAAGATAATCAGGTTACTCCTCATAAGATGCAAGCTTAGGCTAATAAGTTGCCATTGACGGAGGATTCATTCAAGAATGTTCAAGTGAAAGAAGATTGAGTTCTCTACTTTGAAGCCAGAAGAAGAATTAATGATCAACATTTATGTATATAAGAATAGCATGTATTACATAGAAGACATGAAAGATATGACCACACAAGATAATCAGGTTACTCCTCATAAGATACAAGCTTAGGCTAATAAGTTGCCATTGACGGAGGATTCATTCAAGAATGTTCAAGTGAAAGAAGATTGAGTTCTCCACTTTGAAGCCAGAAGAAGAATTAATGATCAACATTTATGTATATAAGAATAGCATGCATTACATATTGATGCATATCTATTGCATTCACATGTCATGCATCATGGCATATTTTTACAGATTGTTCAAAGAAAAAATAGAACGAAAAAATAGCATAATTCAAGCCTCGAATGGAGGGGATTTTGTTCAAAGTGGCTAAGCCTCAAGGATTGATGAGCCCAATCAAGAAGAATCTTTAGTTTGTCGTGGGGGTACGTTACCCAAACAATATGATGTTTTCAAATGAATGTTAAAGGAGCTAAGCTTGATTTTCAGGGGTTTCTTGATGTTTTCAAATGAATTTTTAAAAGAGCTAAGTCTGTTTTTCAGGGGTTTCTTAATGTCTTCAAATGAATTTTAAAATAAGCTAAGCTTAATTTTTAGGGGTTTCTTGATGTTTTCAAATGAATTTTCAAAGGAGCTAAGCCTGATTTTCAAAGGTTTCTTTATGTTTTCAAATGAATTTTTAAAGGAGCTATGTCCGATTTTCGGTAAGTTTCTTGATGATTTCTTCAAATGATTTTCAGATGAGCTAAGCCTAATTTTTATGGGTTTCTTGATGTTTACAAATGGATTTGGAAAGGAGCTAAGCCTGATTTTCAGGGGTTTCTTGATGTTTAAAAATGGATTTGGAAAGGAGCTAAGCTTGATTTTCATGAGTTTTTTGATGTCTTCAAACGAATTTTGAAAGAAGCTAAGCCTAATTTTTAGGGGTTTCTTGATGTCATCAAATGAATTTTGGAAATGAGCTAAGCATGATTTTTAGGGTTTTCTTGATGTCTTCAAATGAATTTTTAAAGAAGCTAAGCCTAATTTTTTTGGGTTTCTTAATGATAACTATAAATTAATTTTTGAAGAAGCCAAGTTTGATTTCCAAAGGTTTCTCGATGATGAGTCCTTCAGGCCTCATAACATACAGTTGTGTTATTCTAATGATTTGATGTGCATAAATGTTGAAACCACAAGAAATGATGAATGCTTCCATACCAGTAGTTATGATGTTGAGCCAATGTTGAGTTGTAAGGATTTTCTATAAATTCTAATTTCACCAATTTGAAAGGTCATGTTTTGTCTGCGCCATGATTAAAAGTGGATAACCGAGAAGTTATCTTTTCACTAAATGGGCCATAGAAATTTGAAAAAATCAATGCAAAGCTTGGAGGGCTAAATTCAATGTTAGCAATTGAGCAAACACCTTCAATTTTGATTGTTTATAAGGTTCCAACTACTATCCTTGGCATGGATGTATCGCAGGACTTGTCAGGGAATGAGAATTTTTTGTCAGTTTCTGTGGTGGTTAGTTATAGATAGTGGCTATTGATTTTTCGTCAAAAGGTAGCAACGAGTACACAGTGTCCAGAGCTTGAAATGATAGATTCTCTTTTCAAAACTTTATAGAAAATATGAATGTTTTACTAGATTTCTACACAAGTTAAGGCAAGAGAAGTCAAATTTATCAAGGGTAAAATTTACTGGGGCAAGATGCGTTCGTTCACAAGTCAAGATTAGCAAAAGTACACTGAGGTGTGACAGATGAGGAAAACAACCGAACTGAGAAAAGAATGAAGACTGCTCTAGAAATGAAGACTGCTCAAGAAATGAAGATTGTTCTAGAAATGAAGAATGTTCTTGCAACCATTCCCAACAGATCAAGAAAACATGCATTCATACATATTACATGAATTTGCATCTTTGCATCATACATTTCATCATTTCATAAGAAAGATAAATTTTGATTTACCTCTCATGAAGATGTCTGTAAAATATATTTTTGAGAAACTATTTTGTCCTTCTTAGGATCATTTTTCTAGAAAATTGTTTTAGTCCTTCTTATGGTTGTTTCTCTAGAATGTCGTTTGAGTCATTCTTAGGATTGTCTCCTGAGAAACCTTTTTAGTAATATCATTCTTCAACTTGACTTTTTCGTGTAGAGAAGTTAACCATTTACCAGGAAATGGCCAGATCGCTTCAATACGAGTGAGTTGTGTTATTTCCAGGATAGACCCAACAAAGAAAAAAACTCAGCGAAGATAAAGAAGCAGAGATTCACTAGACAATAGAATTTGCAACACTAAATTGGCATCATGCATGCATATTTAGGCATTTGCAAAATAGGAGCATACACATTCATTTTTCATCAAGTTTTGAATATTTGACAGGAATTCAAAGAGTCAACAAAGATTTCATTTCATGATTTCATGAGAAAAAAAAGACTAGTTTCAACAAAGATTCAATCCATATTTTCATATTTGAAAGAAGTGGAACTCAGCAAAGAATTAAAGACCTTTGGTTCATTACCCTCTGGGTACCTCAAATACATATCAATGACACATGATGATATTTTGCAGGTAAAATTATTCAAAGAGATGATAGACCAAACATTTCTAAGGAATGGTTCGTAATAAGAAGAACTCATCCAATGAGGGAAAAGAAGTTCATAAAGAGAAGAACTTGTTCAACCGCAGCTCGATTCATCACATAAGGAATTGGATCAGCACCAGCACTTTGCTAGATTCCATCATATAAGAAGTTGATCAGCATCGTAATTTCACTCGATTCCATCACAGAATTAGGTGGATCAACATTTCAAATGGAAGGGTTCGTAATGAGAATAATTCATATGATAATGGAGAAGAAGTTCATAATGAGAAGAACTTGTTCAACCTTAGCTCAATTCCATCACATAAGGAGTTAGAACAACGCCGACCTTGGCTCATCCAATATATAAGGAATTGGATCAACATCATCACTTTGTTCGAATCCATCACAAAAGGATGTGGATTAACATTTCCAATGAAGAAGTTCCTAATAAAAAGAACTTGTTCAACCTGGAATCAACCATTGCAAAAGGAGGTGGATAAATAAAGAGTTCATAATGAGAAGCACTCATCCAGCAAGAGAGAAGAAGTTCAGAATGAGAAGAACTTATTCAACCTTGGTTCGATTCCATCATTAGAAGAAGGCGAATCAATATTTCTATTATAGAGTTCATAATGAGAAGAACTCTTCCGATGAGAGTGAACAGTTTATAATAAGAAGAAATTATACCTCAAGAACTTCAGTATTTTGGGTCGAATAAAAATTATGCTTATTATATTTGCTTCATTATTGTTCCACAACAATGAGCAAAGAGGGACAGTTGTAATCACCATTTTTTATCCCAAAATATTTATAAATATAATATTATCATTATTACCAAAATAATAAAAAAGAAAAAAAGAGAAAAACAATCCCTTAATATTCAGGGCATTCAATACCCTGGTTACTGTTGATGCACCAATCCCAGCTCATCCACAACTGTTGCCATGCTTGTCTGATCAGCACCAAATCATCCCAAATCATCCAGAACAGTATCGTATTCAAAGGAAATAAGAAAAAAAATGGAATTTTATTCTAAACTTTGGTTGTAACAGTGAGAGTTAAACATTAACCCCAAACAAACCAATGTAAAAGGGATCTCTCCCTTCCATTTTGAAAGTAAAACTTACATGGATATTTCCCTTCAATTTTCCTCTGGGATCCAAAACAACATAAACCCATTTTTCATTTTTTAAAGGTAATTTCTAGATCTAATTCGAAACATAAAAACAACATATTTCTTTTATTTTTATTTTTTCTTTCATTTGAAACCAAGCAAAGAGAGAATAGTGTAGTGTGGGTTCACCTGAGTTGTGCGAGCGTCGGTTGGGTCTCTTCGGCTCCATCTCATAGATGTTTGGTGTTCCATCCTCAGAACTAATCGTCGGGAAAGGAATCGGTAAGATAGAATATCCTTAGGAGTCTTGCATGTGGCGTTAAGGGACCGATATGAGCGTTAGAGCCTAGTTGAGAGCTACCACAGTCTTGGGTCGCCGGAAAGAGCTAAGTCGAAGGGTCGGGGAAATTTTTAAAGCGTTTAGAGTATCGGTTTAGTGTTTTAGATCCCAAATAGGGGTCCATAAGAATAAAGTGAAGATTATGGGCGAGTTTTGGGTTCGATTAAGGTCATTGGACCACCATGGACGATGGTCGAGAAGGAGTATATACAGTGGTCGTCGGGTTTCGATTGAGAAAGAGGGAGGCAGCAGGAGATAATGGTTGAGAGAGTGAAAAGAGGGAGGACTTTCTTTTTTAGTTTCCAGGTTTAAAATGAAATAAACAAAAAAAGATGGGTTTTATAACATAAGTTTAGGGGTTATTTCGCTTTAGGTCCCTCCATTATTACCGTATTTTTACAAAATAGTCACATGTTCGTCCTTTTTTATTATTCTGTTTGAATGTGTGTACTTAGGTTGAAATTTTAATTTTTTTCATTTAATTAATTATTTTGGTTTAAATTTATAGGTTATTTATGTTGAGATCCCCTACTTTACTCGTGAATTCACATTCTGGTTACTAATTTCATGCATATTTATCTTATTTTAATTTTAATGTCCTAATAGTGCTATTTCACCTATTTTTATTGAGTATATTTTTGTTACGAAAGGAAGAATTTCACTTTAATTCCTCTATTTTACGTGTGTTTTTGCATTTTGGTTACATGTGGTGATTGTTTTAATTTTATTTTAATCTTAGTGGTCTAATCCTGTAATTTTTGCATTTTTGTTTATTAGCGCATATTTGGCTTATAAAAAATGGAAAATTGCTTTAAGATGCCCTTAGTTTACCCTCATTTTTATGTTTAGGTCATTACTTTATTTCTGAAATTGCATGCTTAATTTTAACTTATTTTAATTTGGTCTCTTTTCTGAACTTGTATGGTTATTTTTAACTTAGCCCCTCAATTATTCTACCTATTTCAATTTAATCCCCAGATTAATTTTTATTGATTAACTTAATATTAATTTGATTTAATAAATTCAGTTTTATATTTTTTAAGTTATTAATTAGTTTATTATTATTATTATTATTATTATTATTATTATTATTATTATTATATTTGTATTGTTAATTTTAGTATATTCAAATTATGTATGCTTGTTAATTTATTTTATTTTGATGCTTTTAATTTATATTCTTTATATTTAATGTTTTCTTTAATTTATTTGATTTTAAAATCAACCCTTTAGTTTTAGATTCCTTTAAATTAAGTCCTTATTAGAAATTTTTAGGCTTCAATGTTAGTCCTTAGGTTTAGACTATTCACACTTTAATCCATAAACTTCTTTAATTAGGAATTCCTTTAACATAATTAAATAGGTTATTATTCAGAGCCTCCACTTTAGTATAGAATTCACTTTAGTACTCTAATTTAGGGAGTAATCTGAGTTGGCCCTCGCATTCATGCTCAAGGGACCATCTCGATTATTCGATACAATAATTGGTTAAAATCAAATATGATTAATATTAGAGCCTCCATTTCTAGGTTTAGCCCTCTATGTTCTTTAAATTACATAATTTGACATTGTAGGTTAGGGAAAGCCTTAATTAAGTATCTAGTATAATTAGGTTGACATAATTGATTATTTGATTGTATTTCTATTTCACAACTAAGGCAATGTTGATTTACCAAAGAATCAATGGTATATCTCCTGCAAGTATGCTCATGGGTGACTACTGGTGATTCCCGAAATAGGTCGACATCCTTTTCAAGTCTGGATCATGATTTCTTAAAGTCAAGGCAATATCTGGTTATTAGGCATAATAGTTTATCTCCCGCATTCATGCTAGGGGCGAACACTATTGGCTTAAATAAATGAACATCCTTTTCGATTGTGCATCCAAATATATGGTAATCAAATAGATATCAATTTTTGGGCACTGTTAGGGTGTTAATCATTCCCCACGCGTAACTTGACTCCCGAACCCGTTTTCTGAATTTTCGTAGACCCTAAACTTGATATTTTGATAAAATAAGAAATATTTTATTAAAATTATCCAGTTTTATGGTGTCCCGGTCGCATCTTAAAATGATTGATGACGACTCCTCACATTTCAAAATCTTTTTAACAAAAGAAAAAACCCATAAGTTGTACTAGTTATTTCCCACCCGGGCGAAAAACGGTGTCGACAAACAGGAATAAGAGAATGAGGTTCAATTAATATCACATTATTGTCATTTTACAAAGCTGCATATGTTGCAACAAGGATGGATATAGACAATTGAAATCCATCCTTTTATTCTTGAATTGTGGCCTCCGTCGTAGAAAAAAAAAAGGGCTTGAATACTGGTCGAATTTAGGTCTTATAATTGGTTACCTAGTGGTTTAAACAGCTGGGGGATTCGAATGAAATGGGTATACCTGCAAATCCTTGTAATGGTTGCATGATTTGAGAAGTAAGAAGTTATACTAGAACAGGCAATGGTGTTGATCTTTCGATATCAGCTCCTAGAATTTGAAGCTTGGTATCTATTTTCTCATAGCCTCGCTCAATATGTTCAATTTTATGGATCTCAGTGGTTCCTTTTGCAGCCAATCCTGCCAATATAAGTGAAGCCCCACCTCTCAAGTCCCTTGCAATAACAGGAGAGCCACACAGTGAACTGCCAAAAGTTATCATCAAATGGTCAATGATTCTGATGAGTTAAACGAACATCCAAAACCCTGTACCAAAAGGAAATACTTACCTTCCTTCGTCTTTACCAAAAACTATCGCGCTGCTCTTGCTAACCTGAATTCTCGCACCGAGCTTCTGCAGTTCCCTTGCTATCCAAAGGCGAAGAGAAAATTAGACATGCTTATTGCCGATTTCATGGAAGAAGCAAGCAAGCATGCAATGGGCTGATATGCATCAGAAAATCAACAATGCTTAAGAGAACAAAGAGAATCATGCAACATTGTCTCCTTTCTTCATTGACGAAAAAATTAAAGTGAAAAATCAATGCTTGATTGGTGTCATATTATGGCAGTTCATACATACCATGAGTCATACGGTTGTCAAACACGGACTCCTCCACCAAGCTTGAACCAGTGCATGTAGTGAGAAGTGCCATTATTTGAGGCTGCAGATCTGTTGGAAATCCTGGAAATGGACTAGTCTTAATACCGAAACCTCTCAAATCATCACCAACGTATGCAGGAACAGCTGAAACCTGTGCTGATGGTTTTCTGGTCATACAAAAAATAAACTTAAGTTGCCAAAACAACAAGTTACTGTAAGAATTTCATACCCGTAGTGTGTGCTGATCAAGCTGTGAAATTTTGCAGCCAGCTTCTGAGAGTTTGTCGATCAAACATGAAACAGAGGAAGGAATGGCAGGGGACATTGAGATGCATGAGCGAGTAATTGCTGCAGCAATCATGAAGGTGCCAACTTCGATTCGATCCGGTCTAATAACACATTCTGAACCATAGAGTTGGCTCTTTCCCCAGATAACAAGAGTGCCAGTCCCGGCCCCTTCGATCAATGCCCCACTGTGGTTCAGAAAATGAGCAATATCAACCACCTCTGGTTCCTGTGTTCAAAATATAGAGCCGAAAATAAGGAACAGCAGAAATTATAGATTTCTTCCCATTACATAACAGGGAACTAAAACATCAGTGGGGATTCCTCCAATCATTACTTTGGCCACATTTGAAAGCACGGTTATCCCATCAGCCATGGATGCTGCCATCATAAGAGTTGCAGTTGCCCCAACACTCGGGTAATCAAGTCGGAATCTTCCCCCAACCAATCCTTTTCCATTTGCAGCATGTGCCCACACTTTCCCATCCCTGCCACATTGCGAAAACAAGCTCATATTACCCCCAAACAGTCTTGCCATAGTCAATCAACAAAGATCAAGCGAAGAAAGTAGAAGTGAAATTACTGTACTTGCCTCAGTTCAACAACAGAACCAAGAGCTCTTAACCCTCGAAGATGGAGGTCCACAGGCCTCTTTCCAATATCACAACCGCCAGGCAAGGCCACGACAACTTCACCAAACCTGGCCAGCAATGGCCCTATAACGAAAAACCCACCTCTTATCTTCTTCATTTCCTCCGAATCCACCTCCACTTTGTCAACTCCATCACTGTTAACCATCATTTTCCCATCAAAGGACTCAACTTTAGCACCCAAAAAGCTCAGGATGGAAGCCATGGCCTGGATATCGGAGATATTGGGAACATTGTGCAGAAGTGAACTGCCTGAGCAGCAGAGAGTGGCAGCTAAGAGGGCTAAAGAAGAGTTTTTTGAGCCACTTATGGTAATGTGGCCTGACAGAGCTGCAGGTCCTTTGATTCTGAAAATGGAGTCTTGCTTGGTGTTTTGGTTAGAGAACTGGGTTTTCTGAGAAGAGCAAGAGGGAACGAAGGGTTTTGGGAAAATGGAGAAGTTGCAAAAGAGAGCCATTTTCAGAGTGCTTCTGGGCTACTAGGCCAATCTTTGGTTTTGTTTTATTTGATTTTTCTGTCGGTGTTTTTTGTTATTTTGTCAGGGTTTTCTTTAATCTTTTTTGCTAGAAAAAGAAAAAGAAATGCTGGATTATAATCAGAAGCTAATCAAATTTTAGATGTTAAATACTGTATTATCTCTCTACTTTCTTCTTCCCCATGGATTCTCTCCCATTGTTATTCCGTTGAGGGTGCTGTCTCCATCATCTTCATGGGAGGTAGGTCAAGAAATAACTGAGATAGATCACTGTCAATCTCCAGTTGTCCACACATGATGAATTATTCAGAAAATTTTCCCATATTTCGAAATATGTTTGGTCTCATCTTCAAAAAAGTTTTATCTCCTAAAAGAATACGCCCGGTGGTGGATTCAAATTTCTTTTTTGAAGTATATATATATATATATAAATAAAAAGTCAAATTTTAGAATAAACAGATAGTGATGATGCAATTTATAAGTGCTGTTAAAACTGCGGTATGCGGTTAAGACATACAGATATGATAGCACTATAAAAAGTTGCCAATCTCGAGACGCATCTTCCAACTACCAAACCTGTTCAATTAAAATGCATATTTAAAATGTGGTATTGGTTGGTCCATGCAAAGGCAAAACACAGTACCAAAATTCAATGCTTTCCCATGTTCTCAACACGAACTTGGGATTCTAAGTCGCGGTCCATCTTTTCTGTTTAAAATGTGATAAACCACATGTCTAAATTTATCCTTAAAAAATATTTTAAATCAATCTAATACTTTTTTTATTGTCCTCACGATTATTAAGGTTTTATTTTGTCCAATTCAGATCGATACGAGTTGCATATTTAATTTTTGTAGGTGAGTCTCCTAACGAGAATTTTTTACATTTTTAAAGACTCGAACTTAAGACATACTTAAACGATATCAAACTGCTTACCACTTGAACCAACCCTCGTTGATCAATCTAATATTTTATTATTATGATTCATGATATTATCTCACTTAATATATACTCCTAGTAATCGGAAATTTTTATTAATGTATCACGATTTTATTTGAATGTTGGCCTACAATCTATATATATAGAACATGAAATATTATGATTAAAATATTAACCCTACAATAAATTATTAAAATGTGTATGAACACTTAGTATAAACTAGAGTATGGAAAGATATTATGAGTTTACTTCAAACTTTACGTGCATGATCTAAATGAATAAAAATTAAAATATAATAATAGGATTCTCTTTCTTTCCTTCATTTTTATCAATCTAGAACTTTAAATCATTTAACAATAAACGTTCAAATACTATGCAATCTATGATGCTCGAACATGAGATTTCTATGAGTAACAACTATAATTTTAATTACTAAAAATTTATCAAGCGAAAATCTTATTATTAAAATATAATATAAAAAGTTATTAAAATATAACAGTCGCTTTAATATGATTATATTTCTTTATAAATTATATAGTTAGATATTAACCATAAAATTTGATATGTATTATCTAAATGAATAAAAATTAAAATATAAAAATCGAATTCTTTATTTTTATTAAGCTAAAATGATTATAAAGTAGTGTATTTTCTAAAATAACGATTATATTCGTAAATTATGATATAAAAATTATTAAAATATAACGGTCGCATTCTTCAATTATTTCTATTATAAATATGATTATATTTCTTTATAAATCATATATTTATTTTTTATTAATATGTGGTAAGTAAAATGTAATATCTATTTAAAAATAACTTTCAACCATTTGATATTAAATGTCTACACTCCTTATATTTTTTGTGCCCGAACCCGATGTCTCAAGAAATAACAATAATTCTTTTATCATCAAAGTCACTTAATTCGTGCTAACCATAAAACTTGACATGCTTGGATAGTCATCCGGTACATGGGGAAGATTTCTGATATGGCCAAATCTAGAGCTCTTATATTTTTCCTCAGGAGAATCAACTCATTTGGAATTTCTACATTGCACAAAGACATTTGTTTACCAAAGCTTGGAGAAATTGTGTTGGTATGTAGGTGAGGAGAAGCAGATTCAAAACACTAAAGAATGTCCGATCAATACATTTAAAACTGTTGTTTCTTAACATTCTAATTCGATAATACATAAAATCTTAAAATTTACTATTATTTGACTTGATTAATAAAACCGTAAACACATAAACAAAACAATTATAATATAATAGAGAAAATCAGCAATGACAAACATAACATAAACTGTAGCATTATTCTTATACCCTAGATCAAAACTAATTTGATAATGTTGACATGAATTCGACCGATGGTGATATCCAAATGTATGGAAGAAGATCTATATGCGAAGACTTGAATTGGTAATATGTTTCGAAGCTTTTATCTTTCGAATGGAAAATATCAATATCAAGTGGCTCATATGCATTGTCATAAAAGTAATTATCGGTAAAAATATATTGAATTAGATTTACCTTCAAGAAAATCCAGGGTTGATGCTAATAAAGTTTTTTTATCACCCACAAATACAATATTTCCATTGATATAATTGACCTTTTTCTTCTCTAGCAATTTCCCTTCGGGCTTAGCAACGCCCTTGCAACATTCCAACGATACATGTTGAGTATTTTCTCCGATCACATTGAGCGAGGAATCGAGGTATTTATGGACGATTTTACCGTCTATGGTAATTCATTCGCCCAATGCCTTTCCAATCTTTCTTACGTTGTAAATCGCTGCTTTGAATTTAATTTGGTTCTAAATTATGAGAAGTGTCATTTCATGGTAAGTAAAGGCTTAGTTCTCGGACATGTGGTTTCATCAAAGGGAATCATTGTTGATAAGACGAAAATAGATATAATTCGTTCACTTCCATACCCCACTTGGGTGAGGGAGATTCGATCTTTCATTGGTCATGCAGGTTTTTACTAGCGCTTCATAAAAGATTTCTCCAAATTGGTGCAACCTTTATGTCGTTTGCTACAAAAAGATGTTTTCAATTTTGATGAAGCTTGCAACGAGTCATTCGACATACTAAAAAAGAAACTCGTCTCCGCACCAATTGTAAAACCACTGGACTGGAGTTTGCGTTTGAAATAGTGTGCGACACCTCCGATTTAAGTGTCAGGGCTGTTCTCAACCAAAGAAACGGAAGAGATTTTCACGTCATCGCCTATGTTTCGAGGATTCTCGATTTGGTTCAACGCAACTACTCGACCACGGAAAAAGAATTATTTGTCGTTATCTTTGCATTAGAAAAATTCCGATCTTATTTACTCGACACTAAAATTTATGCTTTTTCTGATCACGCAACATTGAAGTATTTGATGAAGAAGGAGACGAAGCCGAGGTTGATTAGTTGGATTCTTTTACTCCAAGAGTTCGATCTTGAAATTAAAGATAAAAAGGGGAGCAAAATATTGGTGGCAGACCATCTTAGTCGATTGCCAACGTCTATGGTCGAGCCGCCCATCCGAGAACAATTTCCAGACGAAAGCTTAATGGAGGCGTTTTTCCCCGAAAGAAAATTAAATACATTTCTTTTATGGGGATCTCTTCTTCAGCTTTAACAGTGGAGATATGAAATTTGTCTAAGAAGACTTGTTTTGCACCGAGAAGACTTGTTTTACAATCAAGAGATATTTTTAAAAGTATTCCTTGAATCCCTATAGTTTAACAGGTTTCTTCAATATTTATAAATATGGCTGTTAGATTAAGATGAAGAAGAAGAAGAAACCCTGTAAAACTGGGCACAGATCAGAACTAGTAACGTACCCATTTGAAAACTGAAATGATACAAATCAATGGAATTTGTTTGTCAGTGTTAGGAAACTAGGTTGAGCTTTAAGATTCAACAAACATTGAATTCTTTCTTATTGATTCCAGTAATCAGATACATTGCTTTTATAGTAGGTACAGAAGCTTAGCACAAGTCTAGAAGCTTTGTAACTACCTTAACTGACTGCTGACAACTCTAACAGCTCTAACTCTCTTAACTAACTTTAGCTACTTAGTTAATCTAATAGTCAGCTACTGTGTAATGGCATCACAAAAGAGTAGCACAGAATTGAAGAATACCCAACAGGCTTTACTGTGATTTTACACGAACATACTAGTTTCATAATATCATGGGGAAGCAACAAAAAAACTCTATATCTCAAAAATGAAGAACAAGATAATGCAAAGCATCCACTAAAGAAACCATTGAATGAACACATCATCCATAGGAGTAATAGAAGTTAGTAAAGGGGAAATCACCTTCTGTCTGATACACCATGCTTTGATTTTGTTTAGAGGAATAAACATATTTGGAGCTTACTCTTTTAGTCTTGCATTATATGAGAGAAAGGATGATGAGACTGCTAGAATCTTTGCAGAGATTGGTTCCGCTCTTCTGCTTTTGGCTGCTTTGATCTGCTCCGCAAGAGAAACTTCTCTTTGCATTTTCTCCTTCTTTATAAGCTCTATATTCAATTTCTCCAGAGCTGGGATTTGCGCACTGTCTCCTTGAATACTGACTTGACTACTAATGGATTTCTTTTTGCGGATCTAAGGATGGAAGTTGTTATCATAGAGAAAATGAGTTAAGTAACCATGGAAATAAGTTATTTATTACAGGCCAACTACTAATTCGAGTTCTATAAGCTCAAGTCCTTTACAAGCTGCATATCATAGAGAAAATGAGTTAAGCAACCATGGAAATAAGTGATTTATTACAGGCCAACTACTAATTCGAGTTCTATAAGCTCAAGTCCTTTACAAGCTGCATGCCTCTAATTCAATAGGATGAAAACAATAAGAACATGGCACGTATTCAAGAAATTTTTTATCCGTTATCTGAAACCGACTTATTATTTATGATAGGCGGGGGGGGGGGGGAAGAGTTATGAACCTATCCACAAAGAACATTAAGTTCCATGCAATGACATCTATGAACAAGCAATAATTGCTACGTTAAAATTGCAGCAGGTTGGAGGGTTCAAATCTAAGTCTTTCTGAGGTTTCTTACCATTTGTAATCTCTGCTTATGTTTCCTCCATTCGGGGTCTGCCACCTCATCTTTCTTCGATTTTTCTTGCTTCTTTCTCTTCAATTCTCTTGATTTCTCTCTTTTCCTGCTCTTTTCTCTTTTCGCTCTTTTCTCTTTTCAGCAATCCTTGCCATCCTTTCTGCTCTTGCTTTTTCCGCTCTTACCTTTGCTATCTCCTTTCCCTTGGCCTTCTCTGTATCCCACTGAAGTTGTTCATGAGCTATTTCTTGTTTTATCTTGTCGTAGCTATCCCATTCTAGCTCAGCCTGATCACTCCCTCCTTTCCTAGCAGCTTCAGTTATACTTTTCATCCATGATAGAAAGAATCTCTCCCCTAATTGTTTCCATTTCAAAGGCTTGCCCCAAGCATGCCTAACTGAGGAACCAATTCTTGCCTTGCTTTCCTCACTGCAGGAATTGTAATAACATCCATTTCATGATCTTTAGAGGTAAGGTTTATTGTAAACTTTAACACTGTTTCAATGGCATACAAATTCGTGCTAATAGTTAGAAAAGCTCATTCCATGTTGCTTATGAAGAGAAAATTACTAAGAAAGTTGATATAAACTAAAGAAATGATGCAGTTTCAGCCGAGGGTAATTAAAATCACTGACACAGTGATCAAAGCTCATATCCTGACAACGTTGTTATATTACAAGATATTATTAATACATACAAGGCTTAGTGCTGGTCCAATTTAATTTTAGTACATCATCTAGCTGGCATGTATGCGGTGAAAGTTATTGCAAACATAACTTTAGGCTTTAGCTTTTAGTTCTAAGGATTTTGAATACACCTCTTAAAGTTAAAAGTATGAAACCAATTCCATGTCCAATGCTTAATGAAACACCAATAGCAAATATTTTTGTCAAGTTCTTCAAATGCAAAATTACCTATGAGTTCGGGGATGTTCAGACATATTCTTCCTAACCTGGAAAACGAGAGATGGGCAAAATTTCAATGAAATAATGATGATGATGATGATGTCACCTTTTCACTGCCTATAGAAAAACTAGCCTCTATTAAAAATGACTACTGCTATACTCTTCTAAAATCGATGCCTATCAATAGCAACTGATAATGCTGATTTAGTGAGAACAAACTCTTGTTTGTTTGTCAACATATCATGGATGCTTACCCCTATTTCAAGAGTATCCATGTGAAAAATAAAAACATCCCAAAACTGCTTCAGTCTTATATGACATCATCTTGGGATCATTCAAGGCTTCTATCGTTCGTTGCTTGATTCGTAATTGTGTCTCTGCAAGATACAGCATTTAAACAAGGAATTCATTGACCACATAAAGATTGAAACCAAAGTGATTAAGTTAAATTTTAGAGAATTGTTACCAGCACTATGTTTTCGGCCTTTGTTCCATGGCACCCTCCCTTTATTCGCCAGCCCTATCTTCCTCCTCCTTTGCTCTTTCCTTGAAGTCTTCATCATTGGAGTATTCCTGAGAGCTACGGCAAACATATACCTGAGCCTCCTCACCCAAACTTCGAATCTGTTTCGACTTTATACTATCTTTTGACCAACAGCTGTTGCAAGACATGAATCTTTCCCCTGCACCCATGGAAGTTTGCAAGGCTCTAACAGGTTGAAAGCTCAAGGAACATCTACAGGAATCTGAGGGAAACACTTTTTTCACAACAAATTGATGGTAGTTTGACAGCAATGTGTTTGGTTGGCAATGCATATAATCCACCACAGAGGAAGGAGGCCACGAAAGGGTATCTGGAACATATAATCTCCTGATAAACTCAAATGAAACAAGGTACCAATAAGACGAGCAAATTTTGATACAGTAACTTTAAAAAGGGGGAAACTCTCTATAGCATTTGAAACCCAAATTCAAAAATAACCCATGATTGCAAAGAGCAGCCTTTTTCAAATGGTAAACTGAGACTTAAACAACAGGAAATGCAATACAATTTCATTCGTATCTACAGAAAAGTTGAACTGCTATTGACAGAGAGAGGAACTTACAATTGAAAAATTGACATCAGAGATGATCGATTAGTCAGTATCGAGATGATAGCGCACTGTTATCGGAGTTTGTGAAATGGAGTTTGGCTTTTAATGAAGAAATGAGCTTTCAGTGTAGAGATTTGGGAGGGACAAACACAATTGAATAACAACCAGACGTTAAGGATTGCCTTTCTTCCACATTTTACCCATGCCTCCATACCTAAAAGAACATATTTTTAATAGAGATTAGTCACGTTGCATTTCGCGTTGCGATAGTTGGAAATCGCGTTGCGATGGTCTACAGTGTCGTTGCGATTTTCCCAATTCGCAATGCGAATAAGTAAATCGCAACGCGAATTGGGAAAATCGCAATGCGATACTGACTATCGCAATGCGATACTTACTATCGCAATGCGATAATACAAAATCGCAACGAGATACTGACTTTCGCAACGCGATTCTGACTTTCGCAACGCGATTTACATAGCGTCATTCGTATTAACGCGTATTTTTTTTTTCAAATTCCAAACACGAATTTTTTCTTAATAAATCGGAAACTGAACCGTCCACAGTAATCGCAACTCATAACCTCAAACCCAAAATCACAACACTCACTCCCATCTCCATCTCTCACTCTCTACGGCGAAATCCGTCCCCATCTCCGAAGATTTTCGTCCCCATCGCCGGCGAAATCCCTCACAACCATTCACAGTCAAAAATCCCTCACAATCATTCAGAAATGGAAAATCAACCTCCGAGTGTTAGTTTTATTTTATTTTTATTTTGAAATTTTTGCATTATTTTAGGTTTTTCATATTGAGATTGATGATAAGTTTACTGGTAATTTCAATAATAGATTAACAATTTCACTTAGATTTCTTATTAAATTCATTCAATTGTTGTCAATACTGCTAAACTGTTTAGCCTGTGAAGTTAGTATTTGTCTTTGTTTTGTCTTTTGGTTGAAGTAATGCAGAAGAAGAATAGTTTCGAGAATGAAAATCGCAACGCGGAAATAACTATCGCAACGAGAGAATCGCAACGCGAAATAAAAATCGCAACGCGAAACCAAAATCGCATTGCGATTTTCATTTCGCGTTGCGATTCTCTCGTTGCGATTTTCATTTCGCGTTGCGATTCTCTCGTTGCGATAGTCATTTCGCGTTGCGATTCTCTCGTTGCGATAGTCATTTCCGCGTTGCGATTCTCATTATCTCGTTGCGATTTTCATTTCAACCAAAAGACAAAACAGTGTTGCAAATTTTAGTTTCAAGAATAAACTACTATTTATGTTTATTGTTTTTGGTATATCTTGACAGTGTAGTTTTTGGTATATCTAACTTGGTATGTTTATTGTTTTTGTAGAAATTTTTTTCGGCTTCATTGACATTAAGGAATAAAGTTAGCCTAGCCACTACAATTGCTTCGAAGCTTTCACCTGCACAAAGAAAATTGTTTGAGGAAACCTGCTTCGGGCCATGGCTGAGAGTACAACATCCGAGTGGAGATGCTAATTTGACCCATTTGTGGCTTCAGACCATGACTAGAGATCTACCCGACAGTATACAACGTGGTGAGAAAGAGATATGGTTTCATTTTCCACCGGCGTATACTTGTTTTGGGCAGAAGGAGTTCTGCTTAATCACTGGTCTACGATTCGGACACGATGATGTAGGCCGGTACACTCGTCATATCACCCGCCCATCATGGTTATCCAGGGTTTTTCCTGATGAGTCAATAGAGAAGCCGAACTTACACGTCGACGACATGAAGAAATTGTTTAATAAGAAAGATGGTTTTACTCGGATGAATGACGTCGATGTTGTCCGAGTATGCCTTCTACTACTTTTGTATGCCGGCTTTTTAGGCAGAGAGGCCAGACAACCTATTCCTCAGGAGCTAATATTATTGGTAGAGGACCTAAATGCATGGAATCTGTTTCCGTGGGGTTCGTATATATGTAAAGCTACCTGGACTAAGTTGTCGTCTGCCTTTGATGACCGCAAAAGTTTGCGGGGCGATGGGTCGAAATACACTTTGTCAGGCTTTGTTTGGGCCTTTAAGGTAAGAATTTCTATATAATGTTTTCAAAATTATAATTAATTATTTAACAATTACTAATGTTTTTTATTATATTGTTTGTAGATTTGGATATTCGAAGCCTTTCCCGCCATGAAGACATATGCAATAAAAACTTCAAATGATATTCCCAGGGCTATTTCCTGGAAGAGGAAACGTCTGTTGGATTGGGAAGACTTAATACCATATGCGACAATAAATAATGTAAGTTAACACAAATACTATCATATATAAACAAGTTATTAATAGTAGACGTTTAACTTTGTTTGAGTTTTTATATTTTTAGGAGGCCAACATTCCATTAATTAGACTGACACCCACGGAGGCTGAGCTTGCCACTGATTGGTGGCAAGCTAGTCAGCGTTTTCTTGATGGTACGAATGATGAGCAGCCTCCACTTCCTCCACTTTGAGAGCCATCACCTCACCCAGAGCCATCACCTGATCGACCCGACTATACACCTCTACAACGAGAGCCATCACCTATCCCATCACATCATCGAGCCTCTCCTCCACCATCACCTCATGATAGGCGACCGGCAAAGATGCCACGACTTCTATCTCCCTGTTCTCCACCTCCACGGGATGAGTCAAGGGAGTTACGTGATGAGGTCAATGCCTTGCGTGAGGAGATCGATACTCTACTCGATAACGATTGTGCATGGCGTGTGGAGGTGTCTACTTTACGTGGTGAGGTTGCCGCTCTACGTGAGATGGTAGTATCGTTGCAGAATGAGGTTCATACTCTACGCAACGAGGTAAGTTTAAGATTTTCCATATTTAACTTGATGATAAATTTACTCGTAATTTCACTTAAATTAACCATTTCACTTAGATTGCTTAGTAAATTTATTCGGTTGCTGCCAATACTGCTAAACTGTTTATTAACACTGTGAAGTTAGTATTTGTCTTTTTGTTTTGTCTTTTGGTTGAAGTAAATTTATTTGGTTGCTGCCAATTCTGCTAAACTGTGTATTCTTTAACACTGTGAAGTTAGTATTTGTCTTTGTTTTGTCTTTTGGTTGAAAGTTTGAAATATATTTGTCTTTGTTTTCACTGTTTAAATATCATGTCTGTTTATTTACTTATATTTGTATTTAATTATTTAGCGGACCAATAAGGTGGATGCTTTACGTCAGGTTTTTCTTGCATGACAGAGTTCACGCATCAGACGGCGTGCACGTGCTATTAAGTCTATGTATACCCCAATAGTGCGAAGACACCGCAAGAAGAAGCCCGACTCGCCTGTCATCCCTCAAGAGTCCACTCCTATCATTGAAGAGGCCCCTATCATTCCTCGAGAGTCCCCTCCCACCATTCAAGAGGCCACTGTCATCCCTCAAGAGTCCACTCCTATCGTTGAAGAGGCCCCTATCATTCCTCGAGAGTCCCCTCCCACCGTTTAAGAGGCCACTGTCATCGTTGAAGAGGTCCCTCCCACCATTCGAGAGCCTGATTCACATGGCGTCATATGTAGGAATCTTGAGAAACCCTCTGACGTGCCGGACATGATGGATTCAAGTTAGCTCTCGTATGAGTTACCGGCCAGTACCATACCGGTATCTGAAGTGGAGAGGAAACAACTACCGGACACAATTCTGGATAACACCCTTTGGGCTAAGACCGCAGTTGATTTTTATCTACATGAGCGAAGCCAGGGGTGTTTCACTGACATATGCAAGCTCAATGATGATATCTATTTGTTGCTTGATCGGTCTTGGTGGGGCGTATTATTAGGGGTCGAAGACAATGGCTATTTCGATGGAGGGGTAAGTCTTATATTTTTCTTATATTTTAATTTGATTATTTTTTTGTAAATTTATGTAAGTTACTAATATATGTCTTTTTTTGTAAAACAGCATATCGATGCGTGGGTGCCACGTCTTCTAATAATTAGGAAACTTAAGGAAAATAAAAGAAATACACGATATACAATTATGCCGACGTCTTTTAACGCCGTTCACTTGAAGAATCAACGAGATGAATCATTTGTGTTGGGCAATGGACAAGCTAAACTTTATCCTGCATGGTGGGAGGTCGATAAGGTTAGTGTTTATTTTAGATTGAGTTTAAAGGTATTCATAAATAAATGCGCAAATGAATGAATTATTACTTATGATTGTAGGTGTTTATCCCTGTTTTGGAACGTAACCATTGGCTTCTCGTCGAGCTTCAGATCCCATCCCTTAAGGCAATAGTATATGACAATATGATAAATTACATATCATTGGCTGATTTAAGAGATATTATTAAGGGATGGAGCTCTTATTTGGCTAAATTCTTGGATGCGATAAATTATTGGACTCGTTCTGGAAACAAGAAGCCAAAGAAGCTCAATATTACAGTTAGCAGAGACGAGACCGCACCACAACAAACGAAAGGACCCAGAGGGGATTGTGGTCCTCTCGTATGCTTGGCGTTGGACCGTTTGATCACAGGAAGTATAAAGTATCTACCTTCCACCAATATAGATAGAGCTGCAGTAGGCTTGTGGTTTCGACATTATATGGCTAGATCGATATATACGAGACGCTGCCTACCTGCATCCGCGTTATAAAAATGTCCATAAACAATTGGTATGTTTATAGGCTTGTGGTTTGAAAATATTTGGTTAAGTACCTAGAATTCAATAATTTGCTGTTTGTAGGTTTTAAATGTGTAGAAAGTGTTGTTTGAGAAAATGTTTGGTTTATGCAGGTTAATCTCAGAAGTGAGTTGCGTGAAAATGATGTATGGCTGCAAAAGTTGATTCAATAGTAGAAGTGTTATTTTCTCTAATAATTATTGCTTATTTTTTTATTGTTTAATTGATTTGTAAAAGGTGATTTGTAAAAGTTGATTTGTTTAATTGATGTTAACATAATTCTTATTTGTGCTTGTTTAATTGATTGAAATGTAATGGTTGATTTTGTTGATTTCAATCTGCGTTATGTTGAAGGCAAAAAAAGTACTATCGCAATGCGAAATGAAAATCGCAACGAGAGAATCGCAACGCGAAATTAAATTCGCGTTGCGATTTTCATTTCGCATTGCGATTCCCTCGTTGCGATTTTTATTTCGCATTGTGAAATTAGCGTTGCGATTTTCATTTCGTATTGCGATTCTCTCGTTGCGATTTTCATTTCGCATTGCGATAGTAATTTTCGCGTTGCGATAGACATTAAGATGATTGCCTATTAAGTGATAACAACTGAACAGATCATAGCAATTTTCAAACTCAAGTTACTAATACATGCCTAACTGAAAATGTTAAAAGTTCACACATAAAATCTACATAATACAACGTTTGCATTTAAAAATCACCTAAGTTAACAGTCCCAAAAGGTGAAGCTAGTTGTGATTGGGATTTTAAAGATGATTACGATTTTGATTGCCTTTTTCTTGACACCATATGAGCTTTGGATTTTGATGATGATCCATATTTTGGTAGAGGAAAAGATGATTGTGATGGCACTGGTGATCCACATGTCAACCTTGTATGACCACTTTCCTTGCACCGACTACATGTCGATCTCTTCTTCTCTTCACCCTTAGACGGTATACGATCGTGACTTTTTGGTCGGCCAGGTAGCCTTCTGTTCATGGCTGGTGGCAAAACTGTTTGTAAGTCATCTGGTATGTCCCACTCAGAAGGATGTGGAATAGGGTAGACAATCTCGGCATAAGTCTGTCGATATACTTCTGTAGTGTAGCAATCCATAGCGTATGTGCTTGAATCATCTTGGTTTAGATGAAGAGCAACTTTTATAACATGGCCACACGGATAACCAGATGTTTGCCATTTCATACAACTACACGTCCTTGCATTTAGATCGACAAGCCCATTTAAGTTATTATCCAGTACTTCAAACAAAGTGTTTGAACATGGTTCAACTCTCCATGACGTTGACTTCACAACACGTTTCGTTATCTTTTTTTCAGTCCATGGTGTAACACGATGTTCCAATGTTCCTGTAAATTTAAATAAATAATACTTAGTAAAATATATGATAAGTTACGAATTCAAAGAAATAATACATGCATGGTTTCTTTTCTTGTAGTACCATTGTTGAATAGAGGCTCGAAAAAACTCCATTAACATAGTAATGGGTAATTTCCGGGAATGACGACTTAGAGCGTTGATTGATTCTGCACTATTAGACGTCATGAAACCATATCTTGCTCCAAGTTGATGTACTCTTGACCATCTTTCAAACCCGACATCTTCTAGTGTTTGAGCACACTGAGGCAAAACACGTCTTAAACAGTTTATATGCTTATTGAAATCCACTTCCCGATAAGCTTTTACATCCTTCCCGTATCTCCATTTGTGCTTTTTTATACCAGCAGACCTTGATTTTAGATTTCTATACAAATGAACACCACAAAGTCCATGAAAAGCATCTGGGAAACACCTTCTAACATCGTTGTCAATTGAGTTTGCCCTATCGGATATGATTGTCAGATTGCTAATAGGACCTATGCAATCCCTAAGATGCCCCATAAACCATGTCCATGAATCAGAGGTTTCAGATTTGCCAACCCCGTAAGCTATTGGCAATATCCCATTGTTAGCATCCATGGCTACTGCTAATAAGTTTACTCCAAGGTATCGACCTTTCAAATGTGCTCCGTCAACTATAATAACTGGGCACATGCAAGTAATAAACGAACGAATCTACAAAATAATATACACAAGAAATATAATCATTTAAATGTGAAATGCATGTAACTAACAGAAATGAGTCAACAAAATTATATTGATTTACTAACCGCAGCACCAATGGAGATAAACAGCAACTCAAAGCGTCCATCTCTATCTGTTTTGATATGAGTTACCGACCCAGGATTTTTCAGCTTTAAATTGTGACAATAAGCCGGCAGTTAGGCAAACGATGCTTCTGGCGACCCCCTCAACAATTCCAAGGCATAACATTTGGCTCTCCAAGCTTGAGAATATGATATACTAATCTTGAACCGAGCATTCATGTCAGTCATAATTTCATGTCCCCGATATACCCTGCCATTCAAAAACATTAACTCAGCCAGAAAACCACCCAATACCTTTTTGTTTGCCTGTCTATGGTTAGGAAAAACTTGGGTTCTTGAACATGTATGTTTATCAATAAAAGTCCTAACTTGAAACATTTCGCAATCTTTTATCCTCTTTGCAATCATACACCACGTACAGTTTTTGTCAATCATACACCTTGTTTCGAAACGATCTTTGCTTGATTTGTTAACTTTTAGTTGATAGCCATCTTCCACACATTTCGTATACAAAGCTATCTTCAAGTCTTCCTTTGTATCAAAACAATCATCTTTCTTGATACGAATAACTTTTGTGTAACAATCAACTGCTTTCTTTACCAACTCTTCTTCCGGTATCTGAAGTAATTCTGGCATATTCCAGTTATACTCCCGTGGCATTTTCTTTTCTTTGGGGACTTTTTCTTCTTCTTTTTCTTCTTCTTTTTCTTCTTCAGGATTATATGAATTACAGAATGGATGTTCAACATGTTCATTCACAGCCTCCACTTCCTCCTCATTATCATCAACAACATCTTCCTCGGCAACGGTTGTTTCATCATCAAAATTCGGGTATTGACCAATATCAAAATCATTACACGTAGGGTCTGTTTCTTCTTCTGAAACATCATCAAAATCCGAGTATTGACCAATATCAAAGTCCAGGTATTGACCAAGATCAAATTTCGAATACTGACTAGTACTCACAATTTTTTCTCTTGGCTCATCATCGCCTAATTGGTCAATACGAAAACCGGAATTTGGTGCTGAAAGTTGATTGGGATTTGGATTAGAGAAAAGTTGTAGGTTTTGAGAAAAACTTAGTTGATTACTACCCGCTACTGACCCAACAATACTACTTCTAGGTTCAACAACATACAATGTAACATCATCACTTGAAACACTAATGTAAGCAATGAATCGTTCAACATCTTCATTCTCGGTTAACAAATAAACTTTACCATTCCTCTGATAAGATAGACTAAATCCACTTAGGGGCTCTAAATTCAATTTCTTTGAAACACGTAACATTAGAGTTTCATAAGTTAACTTTTTTAATGACAGTTTTAGTTGAAGATTCATGGGTAAAGACATATATTGTAAAACACCATGAACATTCTCCCATGACCCTCCAAAACACAAATCTATCCAAACATGATCAACATTAGATGATTTCATGGTTTTAAATTAATTTACTAAACAAACGAGCTGCGAAACTAAGACCTGTTACCGGATGGGGAAGGATATAAGAACGGATATAGGAACGGATGTCGCCGGAGAGAGTGATAGATGGAGATGGAATGAGTTGCGATTTAGGGATTTAGGTTATGAGTTGTTGCTTCTGCGTAGATATATACACAAAAAATTTGTGTTGCGAAACTAAAACCTATTGCGAACTTTGAAAATCGCATTGCGATTCTGTATTATCTCGTTGCGAAAGTAAGTATCGCGTTGCGATTTTCCTAATTCGCCATGCGAATAAGTAAATCGCAATGCGAATTTGGAAAATCGCAATGCGATACTGACTATCGCAATGAGATAATACAAAATCGCAACGAGATTCTGACTTTCGCAACGAGATTCTGAAAAATCGCAATCATCTTCAAAATCCCAATCACAACCGGCTTCACCTTTTGGGACTGTTAACTTAGGTGATTTTTAAATGCAAACGTTGTATTATGTGTATTTTATGTGTGTACTTTTAACATTTTCAGTTAGGCATGTATTAGTAACTTGAGTTTGAACATTACTATGATCTGTTCAGTTGTTATCACTTATTAGACATTCATTTGACTATCGCAACGGGGAAATCGCAACGCGAAAATGGCTATCGCAACGCGAAAATGGCTATTGCAATTCGAAATGAAAAATCTCAACGCGAAAATGGCTATCGCAACTAGAAAATCGCAATGCGAAATGAAAATCGCATTGCAATTTTCTCGTTGCGATTTTCATTTCGCATTGCGATTTTCATTTCGCATTGCGATTTTCTCGTTGTGATAGTCAGTTTCGTGTTGCGATAGTCTGTTTTTCCTTCAACATAATGCAGATTGAAAATCAACAAATCAACTATTACATTTC
Source organism: Hibiscus syriacus (assembly GCF_006381635.1). Classification (NCBI taxonomy): domain Eukaryota; kingdom Viridiplantae; phylum Streptophyta; class Magnoliopsida; order Malvales; family Malvaceae; genus Hibiscus; species Hibiscus syriacus. The sequence continues at coordinate 486,926 of NW_024062759.1, read as the reverse complement.
AATCAATTAAACAAGCACAAATAAGAATTATGTACACATCAATTAAACAAATCAACATTTACAAATCATCTTTTACAAATCAATTAAACAATCAAAAAATAATAATAATTCTTATTTCTTCATAAATAATTGAATCAATGAATCAACAACTTTGTGACCCCGTACATCCATTTCACGCAGCTCACTTAAGGATTAACCTGCAGAAACCAAACATTTGCTCAAACAAGACTTCCTACACATCTAAAACCTACAAACATCAAATTATTGAATTCTAGGTACTTAACCAAATATTTTCAAACCAAAAGGAGTATATATGTTAACAAAACTTGCATTTGACTTACCAATTAACAATGGACACTTTCATAAGGCGGATGCAGGTAGGCAGCGTCTCGAATATATTGCTCTAGCCATATAATGCCGAAACCACAAGCTTACTGCAGCTCTATCTCTATCGGTGGGAGGTAGAAACTCTGTGCTTCCCGTCGTCAAACACGCCAAGCACAAGCATACAAGAGGACCACAATCCCCTCTGGCTCCCGGCGATTATTGTGGCGTGGTCTCGTCTCTGACAACTGTGACATTGAACTTCTTTGGCTTCTTGTGTCCAGAATGAGTCCAATAATTAATCCCATCCAAGAATTTAGCCAAATGAGAGCTCCATCCCTTGATCATATCTCTCAAATCAGACAGTGATATGTAATTTATCATGCTGTCATACACTATTATCTTCAGGGATGGGAGCTGAAGTTGGACGAGAAGCCAATGACGACGTTCCAAAATAGGGATAAACACCTACAATCATAAGTAATAATTCATTTATTTTCGCACTTATTTATGAACACCTTTAAAAAATTTAAAAAATAAACACTAACCGTATCGACCTCCCACCATGCAGGATAAAGTTTAGCTTGTCCGTTGCCCAACGAAAATGATTCATCTCGTTGATTCTTCAAGTAAACTGCGTGAAAAGCCGCCGGCATTATTGTATATCGCGAATTTTTTTTATTTTTCCTAAGCTTCCTTATTATTAGTAGACGTGACACCCACGCATCGATATGCTGTTTTACAAAAAAATACATATATTAGTGAATTACATTAATTTTTAAAAAAATTAATCAAAATCATATATAAGACAAATATAATACTTACCTCACCATCAAAATAGCCACTGTCTTCAACCCCTAATAGCACACCCCACCAAGACCGATCAAGCAACAAAAACATTTCATCGTTGAGTTTGCTTATGTCAGTGTAACACCCTTGGCTCCGCTCATGTAGATAAAAATCAACTGCGGTCTTAGCCCAAAGGGTATTATCCACAATTGTTTCCGGTAGTTGTCTCCTCTCCACTTCAGATACCGGAAGGGTACTAGCCGGTAACTCATACGAGAGCCAACTCTCATCCATCATGTCCGGAACCGGTGGGAGTTTCTCAATACTTCGATATATTACCCCATGTGAATCGGGCTCTGGAATGGTGAGAGGGACCTCTTCAACGATGACAGTGGCCTCTTGAACGGTGGGGGGGGGGACTCTTGAGGGAGGATAGGGGCCTCTTAAACGATTGGAGGGGACTCTTGAGGGATGACAGGTGAGTCGGGCTTCTTCTTGCGGAGTCTTCGCACCATTGGGGTGAACGGAGACGTAATAGCATGTCCACGCCGTCTGATGCGTGAACTCCGTCGTGCAAGGAAAACCCGACGTAAAGCATCCACCTTATCGGGCCGCTAAAAAAAATTAATACATAAATCAGTAAATAAACAGACATGATATTAAACAAAGACAAATATGTTTCAAACTAGCATTGTATTCACCCAAGTCATTATTCTATCATAGTTCACAAAATGCTCAGATAACATTCCAGAAGTAAGCACTTATATAAACATTTAAAAGGACAACATATATAAACATTCCAGAAGAAGAATAGTTTACTTTCGCAGCACGAAACTTAAAATCGCAACGCGAAAATGACTATCGCAACGCAGAAATGGCTATCGCAATGCGAAATGAAAATCGCAACGACAAAATCGCAATGCGAAATGAAAATCGCAACGCGAAACACAAATCGCATTGCGATTTTCATTTCGCGTTGCGATTTTGTCGTTGCGATTTTCATTTCGCATTGCGATTTTGTCGTTGCGATTTTCATTTCGCATTGCGATAGCCATTTCCGCGTTGCGATAGTCATTTTCGTGTTGCTCAAGTAAACTATTCTTCTTCTGCAAATTGAAACTTGAATGGATTGCATTACTTCAACCAAAAGACAAAAACAAAACCAAAAACAAATACTAACAAAAACAGTTTAGCAGTATTGGCAGCAACCGAATGAATTACGAGTATGAAAAATCTTAAACTTACCTCGTTGCGTAGAGTATGAACCTCATTCTGCAACGATGCTACCATCTCATGTAGAGCAGCTACCTCACCGCGTAATGTAGACACCTCAACACGCCATGCACTATCGTCTTTGCGTAAAGTACCGACCTCTTCACGCAAGGCATTGACCTCATCACGTAACTCCCCTAACTCATCCCGTTAAGGTGGAGGAGGAGAACAGGGAGATAAACGTCGTGGCATCTTTTCCGGTCGCCTATCTTGCAGTGATGGTGGAGAAGAGGCTCGATGATGTGACAGAATAGGTGATGGCTGTCGTTGTGGAGGTCTATAGTCGGGTCGATCAGATGATGGCTCTGGGTGAGGTGATAGCTCTGGGTGAGGTGATAGCTCTGGGCGAGGTGATGGCTCCCGAAGTGGAGGCTGCTCATCAACCGTTCCATCAAAAAAATGCTTACTAGCTTGCCACCAATCAATGGCAAGCTCAGCTTCCGTGGGTGTCAGCCTCTGTAGAGGAGTGTTGGCCTCCTAACAATATAAAAGCTCAAACAAAGTTAAACGTGTACTAGTAATAACTTGTTTATAAACATATGGTAGTATTTATGTTAACTTACATTATTTATTGTCGTATACCATAGTAAATCTTCCCATTGCAAGGTCTGTTTCCTCTTCCAGGAAATAGCCCTGGGAATATCATTTGAAGTTTTTATTGCATATGTCTTCATGGCGGGAAAAGCCTCAAATATCCAAATCTACAAACAATATAATAACAAACATTAGTAATTGTTAAATAATTCTTATAATTTTGGAAACATTATATAAAAATTCTTACCTTAAAGGCCCAAATAAAGCCTATCAAAGTGTATTTCGAACCATCGCCATGCAAACTTTTTCGATCATCCAAGACAGACGATAACTTATTCCATGTAGCTTTCCATAAATACGAGCCCCACGGAAACAGGTTCCACGCATTTAGGTCTTCTACCAATTTGATTAGATCATTTGGAATAGGTTGTCTGGCCTCTCTGCCTAAAAAGTCGGCATGCAAAAGAATTAGAAGGCATACTCGGACAACGTCGACGTCATCCATCCGAGTAAAACCATCTTTCTTATTCAACAATCTTGTCAGGTCTTCTACGTGTAGATTCGGCCTCTCCAGCTCAAGAAAAACCCGGGATAGCCATGATGGGCGGGTAATGTATCTAGTGTACCGACCTACATCATCGTGTCCGAAGCGTAGACCGGTGATTAAGCAAAACTCCTCCCGCCCAAAACACGTATACGCCGGTAGAAAATCAAACCATATCTCTTCATCACGACGTTGTATAGTCTCTGGTAGATCGCTAGTCATGGTTTGAAGAAACAGGTGTGTCAACATCGCATCTCCACCGGGATGTTGTACTTTCAGCCATGGCCCGAAGCATGTATCCTCAAACATTTTTCTTTGTGCAGGTGAAAGCTTCGACGCAATTGTTTTGGCCAGGCTGACTTTATTTCTTAAGGTCAATTGAGCCGAATAAAAGTTCTACAAAAACAATAAACATACTAAGTTAGATATACCAAAAACTACACTGTGAAGATATACCAAAAACAATAATAAACATAAAGAGTAGTAGTTTATTCTTCAAACTTAAATTTGCAACACTGTGAATTTCGTATTTGTCTTTGTTTTTTGGTTGAAGTAATGCAATTCATTCAAGTTTCAATTTGCAGAAGAAGAATAGTTTCTGAAAATGAAAATCGCAACACGAAAATGACTATCGCAACGAGAGAATCGCAACGCGAAACTAAAATCGCGTTGCGATTTGCATTTTGCGTTGCGATTCTCGGTTGATTTAATAAGAAATCTAAGTGAAATGGTTAATCTATTATTGAAATTACCAGTAAACTTATCATCAATTTCAATATGAAAAACCTAATAATAATGCAAAATTTTCAAAAAGAAAATAATTAAAAAAACTAACCCTCGTTGGTTGATTTGGTTGATTTTCCATTTCTGATTGTGAGGGTGGCTCTGAGAGATGGAGATAGACGGATTTCGCCGGAGATGGGGACGGATTTCGTCGGAGATGGGTGAGAGAGTGAGTGATGGAGATGAGACTGAGTTGTGATTTTAGGTTTTAGGTTATGAGTTGCGATTACAGGATATACTGTGGACGGTTCAGTGTTCCAATATATTAATATTCGTGTTTGGAATTGAAAAATAAAATACTTGGCCAGGATACTAATGGCGCTTTGAAAATCGCATTGCGATTATGTATTATCGCGTTGCGAAAGTCAGAATCGCGTTGCGAAAGTCAGTATCTCGTTGCGATTTTGTATTATCGCATTGCGATAGTAAGTATCGCATTGCGATAGTCAGTATCGCATTGCGATTTTCCCAATTCGCGTTGCGATTTACTTATTCGCATTACGAATTGGGAAAATTGCAACGACACTGTAGACCATCGCAACGCGATTTTCAACTATCGCAACGCGAAATGCAACGCGAATTTGCGATAATGGAGATCGCGTTGCGAATTAGCGATCGCATTGCGATTTTGTTGGTCATTTTGGCAAATCCGAAAAAAGTTGGTTAAAATCGTATATTATATGGGAATTTTAGTCACTGAGACGATTTTCTCTTTTTAATATCTCACTACAACATTTGATTATTAATAAAAATACATCTCAATGGATTCGATTATTAATTCGATTATAAATAAAATATCTTTAAAATTAAAATTTAATTATTTAATTAAAATATTATTATAAACATATTATCCTATCATTAAAATTAAAATAAATATCTAATATAATGTAATATCAATTATTATTAAATTATCAACTCATACTTTGGTTAACCACTTAATAGGAATTAACAATCAAAGGACAAAAATCAAACAGATCGATAACGTAAGAAATTAAACACATTTAAATTTTAAATCAATGATCAAAATTGATCAAATCAAACATAAAGGAAATAATTCGTATACTTTACCCTATCAATTATTATTAAATATTTATGTGAAAAATAATAATAAAACTTTTATATTCTAATAATTGAATATCACTTTCTTAAGTCGTCTAAATTAACACATTAATTTCTTTCTTCTCTTCAAAAATGATATGAGAAGTAATTGCAAAATTTCCAAGTAGTAATATTTTTACCTCAATATATAAATATATATCTTTTTCATAATAGTACAATTTTGAAATTTTCCTTTAGAATAATTTACAACTATAAAAAAAAGTTGGCTTAAGAGTTACCTTTGTCCATGTTTTAGACCCAATTTATCGTTTTCGTCCTTATCGTATTTTCACATCAATTTAGCCCTTAAAATTGTTTAATTGCATCATTCTATATCATACCCTTAACTTAAAACCCTAAATTATAAATCCTAAATTATGATTTATGACTTAGGGTTTAGAAGTTATGTGATTATGGTTTAGGGTTTTAAGTTAGGACAAAGATATAGAATGATACAATTGAACAACTTCGATAGTTAAATTTATGTGAAAATAAGGATGAAAATGATAAATTGAACAAAAGTTGCCCTTTTATTAAAAAAAAGTTAAATCTCGTTTATGAAATTAAAACTCATTTTGTTCACTTTCGTCAAAAATAGTAACCACAAAATAATAAGTAAAGAGTTACGATCCGTTACTAATTATAGCAGAACAAAATTCTTAATCTTTTGCAAACTCAAAAACCATTATTACTACATATAGCTCAAGTTCAACTGGCAAATATTAAACATAAAATACAAGTAATCCTATAAAGTACTTCACTGAGGTGCAAAACGTATCCCTGATCCCTTCACCTAAAAACCCTTTTAGTTTTTAAGTTAGGATTCAAAAATAGGTTTTACTTTGGTTCCATTTGAGAGTTTTGTTCGAGGCATCCAAATCTAATCGAATTAAGAATGTCGTTTTATGACTAATTTCGTTTTATGACTAAATTAGTCATAAAACGACATTTTCGATACGACAAGATGCCTCCAATCAGACTCCCAGATGAAAGCCTTAGCCTCTTACTCCTATCTGTTAACCACACAACACCTAAACTAGCTAGAAATGCAGCAAAGTGTTGCCATGGGGAGTACTGAAAGATCAGTCAGGGGAATAAACCAGTGCTCACACGTTGGCCATGGAAGTCCACTGCATTAGTGATGTAAGGTTAACCAGGCTTCTTCAATAATGGAGAAGATGGCAACCTTGTTGTTTCCCGATCTAGGAGAGACGCCAAATGCTACACGTTGAATTGGAAGTAATCTGCACAAAGAATAAGAAGTTGTTAAATAAATGGATAATTAAGAAAGGGAATGGAAATGGAAAGGATTGAAAGTGAAAGAATGTTATCAAAGATGGTTGTGGAAGTGTTGAATAAATCTCCTTCAAGTGATGTAACTTCGGCCTCCAATGGTGGTGATGAAGTATGCCTTGTTAATGGATGATTTAATGGAAGGATTGATGATATGGGAGTGAATGGTGATGGAAATAGATAGTATCTTATAAAACTAAGAAGGAACCAATGCTATAAAGGAGCAAAGACCCGTTTCTTATAAGTTTTATAAGGGATGGTAGCAAGGACTTTGACCCACTAGTTATATAAACTAGGAACCAGAAGTATCAAGGAAAGGGGTTTGACGTCACAAACTATGAAAGCTTGCTTAATCGATATAGTTTTAAAAAGAACTTGAAGAGAGAATAATCTCACAAGAGTTTTTAATTTTATCAAAGGGTTGTTTAGAAATGAATGCCAAAGCCCTATTTATAGGCTTGCATAGTTTTGGCCGAATAATTAGATGTCCATTCGGAAAAATACATGTCTTAATTGAAAATAAATGATGCTTGGATGAGGGGAGATGTCTTTGGCCGAATGGTTCCCTTGTCTCTTCATCTTGGCGCCAACTTGAAGCAAGGTGATGCTTTGGCCGAAAAGAGAGAACCCTCTTTATTTTGGCACCCATTTCATCCACATGCATAGCACATGTGTGGGCTGATCATAAGATACTCACATGGGCGACATAGGGTGCTTATGGTGTGGTTTCTCCTTGGCGTGAAGTTGAGCAGCAACTAGGTGTGACTTGGCATCCATCTTGCGTCTAAGTGACATGTCATCAATGGGGAAGCAACTAATTATGAAAGGGCACATTTGTGTGAAGCATCCTTTCATCATTTGGGCTACTTCCCATGGGTTTGAGCTGAAGATGAGCTGGCCTTAGATGAAATACATGACGATGAGTCTTAGGACAGCTCCTTGTGAAAGGGCACTTCTCAGATTGGCAACTCTTCGCAAAAAGGTACGATTTCACAAAATTCGACCTAGACCATATTTGTAGTGCTCTGTGTGGTGAAGATGATGGTGCAACTCTCCAGCTGAAATGAGACCTCCAGCTAGCGCAAAAGTCCAGCTCAAGTCAGCTATGAGCTCGGGGGTCAGCTGGCAACTTTATCCCAAAATGATCTTGAGCTGTCCCGAAGTTGTCCTAATCAAGTTTCCATAGCTCTTGGACTTCAATGCTAGCTTTAAGTTAGCTCCCATCATGTGGCCGCCTATGTACCTACAAAAGAAAGCATAATATAAGCTAAGTATTTAAATTAAATAACATATAATATAAAGATGTCAACTATAGGTTATAATAATAACTCATGCATCATATGTTAATGAATGAATGTTATTATTATAACTATATATTATATGCTTGAATATCAATCAGTGATGCAAACCATATAATGAATGAATGCACATGTTATGATAATTCAAGCACTTGGTTAGACACTCCGGATCAAGCACTTGGAGGATCAACACATCTCTTGAAGTACATCTGATTGTAATATTTTCATCTTTCAAGATTGACTTTATTTTGGTAACATGGGCCTTTGTTTCGAAGTATTTGTTTTAGTGATGACTATTTCTTTCGTTACTGATATTTGGTTTATGGTGATCCAAATTTTACGTCATATTTTAAATTAAATTTTTAACTTTTTTATTTTTACATTCATGAGTTGGGTTTTTATAGTATAAATTATTATTCTTTTATACATGTCATCTGAAATACTATTTTAATTATCGAATAACGGTTTTAGAAAAATGTCTTTAAGAATCATGAATGTAATCTGTTAGACTTAGTCGAAATGCATAAGCTGGGTCTAGGGGTTACATTTTTGCTCCCCATTGAAGCAGATCGTAAAGTCCGGGAAATCGACATTGCTTGCAACATCTTCATCATTTTTCATAAGAAATTCAGCCATGGTGTTTAAGTTTTGCTGGACATTCAGAGACTTCGTTGGAATTGTCACTTCATTTGGAAGCAGATCATCCAGCAAGTCATCCAGTCCCATACCATCCAGCTGAAAAAGTACGTTGAATATATTTATCTCAAGGTTCTTAACACTAAAAATATTATTATAAATGTATCAAATATGAACTCGAAGATTATTCGAGTAAAACTTATAGATGCTTTCAAAAGAAATGATAATTTTGCTGATTTTTCAAAGCATAGAAGCAATAACCTCTTCATTATCTCCTTCTAAACCAGAGTCCACTCCAGGTTCATCCTGCAAAATATACGGGGATTTTTCAGTGTCATTTGTATACATTCATTCGAGATACGGACTCAAATTCGAATCCAGTGAAAACAAACCACAACAAATTCTTGAACTTAACTCATAATGGTAAGATTGATTACCTTGATATCAAAGTCTGAATGAGTATCTTGACTATTCTCAACAATCAAATCCTCAAATTCCTTCTGCAAAACATTTGTTCTTTACTACTCCTTATTGTGCACAACAAGAAGGTAGAAAAAAAAAGTAAAGAAGAATAGAGAAACTTTATCAAGAAAACAGATTCCTTTACCTGGTGATTTCTTGCTCCATTTTTCGGCTTGATTATTGTCCTTTCAATTTGCCTTAACTTCCCTTTACAGTCTCTTGTTTTTTGTTTGTTTGAAGCCTCACGAATTGCAATTTTATAATGCATCACGGAGCCAATTGATCGTCTTGCCTGAAAATCCCATTCTTTTGCAGATCAAAATATCGAAAACCCAGATGAATAAACAGAAAAACAAACCCAGAAAATCTTTAGAGAGAACAAAGAAAATGAGAAGAACCTAATTCAAGGAAAATTGAATACCTTGCCTGATTTACAATCCCGAAGCCAATCTGCATAGGAGCTTCCTTTGTACTCTACTCTTTTTCCACAACAATTTGCTAATAAAGTGACGCCGGACAGAATAGCGATTATCCTGCAGGTTAGTTTTAATAGATGATTCACAGGAGAAAATTCACCCAAAAATCAGAGAAAAATTCTCTAAGATTTAATAGAATAATATAAAATCAAATAATGCCAAAATCAGTCTACAAGTCGGACTGTTATAGCCAAAAATCATCTTTATTCGAAATTTGTTAAAAATAGCAAAGTCTCGGAAATCACTCTAAATTGAAATTCTAAATAAATTAAGCAATCTGCAAAAAATCCGGCCCAAATCAGATTTAAAATGACTTCCTAACTGACAAGCGAAATATTACCACAAATAATAAAAAATAAATAAAATTAGTGATTCGGATGAGAAAAACGGCAGAATTTGAGGTCGAAAAGAAGGTCACATGGAGTCATGCTCAATGTGAACAGCGTGCGCATCGAAAGGGGGATCTTATGCGCGATTCCGACACCCGTATCCAAAGTTATGGCCAAAAGATTAAAACGCACTCAAAATAGCCCCAATAAATAACATATCACAATCAACTCTCACCTTTGCGCTGATATGCCAACTCATGATATCTCAACGCCATCAAGGTACAATCTGATAGTTTAACATCATCTGTCTCGAATTTCCCTGCATCACAAAGTCATCCAAAGGAATCAAAAGAACTGTTTTTTGTTTAACTTGGACCATTAGATTTGATCCCAAGAAGATGATCGAAAACGTTGGATTCATAGACAATGAGAAGAAAGAAAAGGTGCATGCTTTCTTTTTCAACTTTGGTTTAGTGTGTTTTACTGTGTATTTCGATCGCGCGATTAGCCTCGAGTGATTGAAGTGGAACCTTTTTGAGCCACTTTCGTGTTGCTTAGTGCGTAGGTCTGTCCTCGTACTGTCTGGTGTGGAAAGTTATTCTTTCCTCGATATCTATTAAGGCTGTAAATAAGACGAGACATATCGTAAGTCACTCGAGATCGATTCAGTCAAAGCTCGATAAATATTCGGATCGAATGAACTCGACTCAGACTCGAGCTCGAGCTCGACTCGGACTCGAGTTTGAGCTCGACTCGAATTCTTAACGAGCCGAAACGAACTACTTAATACTCAACTCGAAAAACTAGTGAGCAGCTCGAAAATATAATATATAAAGATTTTATTTTTTAAAAAATATATATTATTAATAATATTAACATTTATGTGTTGATTTTTTTTATAAAATATAGTAAGGCTTTTATGTATTTAAGGTTCAGGTTCGAGTTTGAAGCTTCAATCTAATTAAGTTTAAGATTTGTTTTATTTCGAGCATTTTCGAGCTGCTCACGACCTTCAATTTAGGATTTTAAGTTCGAGTCGAGTTTAAAAATTTTAAACTCGCAAGTTTTCGAGTCGAGTCGAGTTTAAAAGTTTTAAGCTCGCAAGTTTTCGAGTCGAGTCAAATTGCATTTCAGAGTTTTAGAGTCGAGTCGAGCTCAATGATACTCGAGCTCGACTCGGCTCGTTTACACCCCTAATCTCCATTAAAGTATTTTCTGTTGGTATCTCCATTATTGGTGTTCAAAAGCTTCTTTTTGGAGTGTTATTTTTGCTGTTAATGCTAATGATTTGTTGGAGATTGAGAATTACATTAATCTTGGAGCTTAAAGAACATGCATGAGTACGATACGTATATAACATCAACGTTCTACTTTCTAAGTTTATTTAATTCAATATAAATGCCATATTTCGAATAAATTTTTTAATTAATTTTTTATCTAATAAAAATTAAAATCATATGTTATATAATATCAACGTTCTACTTTCTAAGTTTATTTAATTCAATATAAATGTCATATTTCGAATAAATTTTTTAATTAATTTTTTATCTAATAAAAATAAAAATCATATGTTATATAATATCAACGTTCTACTTTCTAAGTTTATTTAATTCAATATAAATGTCATATTTAATTCAATATATATATGTCAAGTTGTATCAATGTTAATTTTACCTTAAAAATCACAAAAGGTACAATTCCTTTAAACTTAAATTAAATGAGAAATTTCAGTATTTTTCATGTTTTTTCTTATAATGTCTGTGCTCTAGATTATAATAGTTTTTCTCAATAATATTAACTCTAAAAATATTTATTTTTAAGTATAATCTATCTTACTATTATATTTAATATTTTATGAAAAATATAATATTGAATGTATACATACTTACATATAATATTAGATACCATATAATTTACTTTTTTTTTAAATAATATGATATAATTATAAAATAATATAATATTTCTTAATCATTAATAATTCATTCTATAAATATAATTACTTAAACTGAAGAATAAAAAAATATGTATTTTAATAACCGAAATTAATTAATAAATTCCTCATATAATATAATTTACTTATGTTCTTCTTATCCTATTCTCTTTAATTTTAAGATTTTTTATCTTATTTTATATATGAAAGATATGCATGGTCGGTGACATGGACATGCACTGATTACAGAGAGAAAACATCGCTTGATCATTTACATTTTTTGCATATTTTTCTGTATGGAAGCATAAAGGATTGAAAGCAATTTGAGATAGTTTTGCTAAGCCATGACATCACTGCTACGTGTCCTTCTTTTTATTATTTCCGGCCACTTTCACTCATAAAATAAAATAAAATAAATTCTTATGGTTAAAATTCTATTGTAATGTATTCGAAAATAAAATTAGAAAACATTTTATTTTTTCAAACAATTTCGTCCATTTATTTATTTCAATAATGTTTTTTTTTTTTACATTTTTTCACTGAGATAATGAATCTATTATAGTGTAGTACCATACAGAAAGAACAACTTATAATAACCCACGCCTCAATTTCTTTATATTACTTGTTTTTAAAAAATAAGAATTTTCTTTCAATTTATGGGACCTAATTTTGCTTGTTAAAAAGGCTCCCTCCCGCCTCCATAAAGTCAGTCAATGGTTTACAAGTTGCCATGGTTTGCAATTATGAGTATTCCGATACCTCATTACATAATTTGGATTTAAGCAATTCAACAGCTCAAATTTATAGAAATAAAAAAAATATAAATATTAATTTTTTAACAGTTCAAATGATTACTAGAGATGATATTTATTATTTTTTAATATATTGACAACATATGTACACCTTATAAACATAATTGTTTTAACTCAATATTTTTTTAAAAAAACTATTTTCTTTTACTATTAAAATCACTCAATAAATATCATATTAAGTATGATAGACTTAAACTAAATCGGAAATCAACAAATCAATAGGTTGAAGAAGCAAGCAATGTTAGAAGACAAACCCATTTTGGAATTATGTAGAAGTTTCAACACACTAGTATATGTCGGCAAGATTTTTTAATTTGAAGCAAAACAAGACAAACAATAAGGTGGCAATAATAGAGAAATTAAGAAGAATCTAGTGTTATAAATTATCGAGAGCCCATCTACGCTTCCAACAAACAAGGATACAAAGTATTTCCAACAGGCATGCGATGAGAAATGATGCAATATTTACAATGAAGAAGACTTGCACTGATTGCAACATCCATCGAGATCTCGTCTATAAGTGTTAATGTGTGTATCTGGTAACGGTTCCTCCATCGACTTGACAAAGATTGATTCAAAAGAATTTTAAATTTCACTTCAATATTTTATTTGATTAAAGTTTTAAACGATATACTAGTATTTGAGGAAACTAATTATATTTTAGTATAACCATCAAATGCAATACATGTTTCATATAAATATTTTTTTATATATGTAAAAATTCATATAATTTATCAATGAGTTAATTCAAGTGGTAAGCGGATTAATATCGTTTATGTAGATTTTGAGTTCGAGTCATTCTGAATGTAGAAAACATTCATTGAGAGGCTTACCTATCAAAACTAAGTATATGACATAGGTCGATCATGAATAATCAAAGCGACGCCTTAAAATCGGGAGGATAATTTTAAAAAAAATTCATATAAGTTTCGATTCATGAATGAAGCTACTTTTAACAAAATTCTTTAACGTCTTAAGAAATTTTATTTTTTAATTAAATGTTATGAAATTTTAGATCATTTAAAAAGGAGTTAATAGTGAAATTATCTTATATTCTAAAATTTTAGAACCGATCAAAATATATAATGAATTCAAAATAATTTTTATAAATTAATTGTAAAAATATTAATACCCAAATGTAGAATTATTTCAAAATATATATATTTTAGTCAAATCGAGCGTGTAATTTTATAATAGAAAAGACTCCTTATAAACAAGACAGAAATACCATGTTGTCTAAAGCTATTTTTTGTAGAATTATGATATGTTTATTAGATAAAGAAATCATCACTAATAACGTATTGTTAAATACATATTAAAATAAATACATTTATGATTATCAAATAGAATATAGCTGTGAACAATCAATAATAATTTAATAAATAAAAACGTGAATAATTAAGACAATGACATATTCCGAACACTAAATATAGAATAAAAAATTATAAAAATAGAAGAAACCTATATCGAAGTCTAAGCTAGATAAGAGTATTCAAAAGGGTAATTCGGTTAACCGACCAAATCAAATTATTCAAATTTTATTAACCGATTTTTTCCTTTAATCGTTAATCGAACCGATTTTTTTTCAAAAAAAATTAATCGAACCGAACTAAGTTTGATTATTTGATCTGTTAGTTGAATTAACCGAATTTTATAAATAATATATATTATATATTTAATATTTAATATTTTTGACTTATTGGGTTAATTCTGCCGGTTAAAACTGAAGTTTAAACTCCTCTAAAGCTAAATAATATATATAATATATCAAATATTTAATAATTTTAGTTAACTTGATTAATTAACCGATTTCGAATCGAATTAATCGAAACCGAAGTTTGAAAAAAATTATTAACCGTTAACCGATCAAAATCAAAATTAAACGATCGAAATATCAGTTCAATAGATTAATTCGATTTTACTGAATTTTGAACGCCCTTAAAAATAGTAATGAAAGGACTAAGAAAAAATATTATTGTAAATATATTAAAATACAATTGGAAACTAATAAAATTAAAGGGCAATCAACCGGAAAGGGGGAAAAAGAAGGATGAAATTGACAAGGAAGTTATCACCGCTGCCTAGACACACAAAAAATTGTGATAACCACTCAAGGCCAAAACAGAGTGCTACTGGAAATGAAAATTGATTATCAAAATATCATAATCATAATTTAACTTACTATTTTACTTCATGGAATCCCTATAGTAAACTATTTTACTATTTCAGTAAGTGAGTATCTCTAGGTATTAGTGTTTGTCTTCGATCAAGATATGGTTGTTGTTGATGTTAAGTTAGAGGTGTTGGTTCGTTCTATTGGTTATGTTGTTTGTGTTTGTTTGGTTTGGCTTATTTATGAACTGCCGGGGGATTGTTGTAGGGCTGGGGTATGGATTATGTGTTGTAAGTTTTTTGTGTTTGTAGATCCTTATCACCTCAAGGTACACTCTTTTTCTTTCATTTAGGATTAGGGAGATTTTTTAATGAGGTCATTGAGGTGTATACTTTGTAAATCATTATAGTACAAAGTACATTCTTTCAAAAAAATATATCATAATCATAATTAATATAAGAATAATTTATGTTTTCTTTTTGTTTGAAATAAATAATTAAACTATGGGTAATTGATCTATTTACAATATTAAGACGATGGTATTAGAAATATTTTCTTCTTACTCGGAGTCCCACAACTTATATGTATCAGACAGTCAACTATTCCGTTACCTGGATGTCATGTGTACTTAATACGTACTCCTTACCCAAGATGTAGCACTACAAACTTTACTCACTCAGTTTTGTAGGTTTTTTTTTCTTTCTTAACAATTTTACATTTAAAATTCTCAATTAAACCATTTAACTTTTAAATTATTTTAAAATTAATCTATTTCATTAAATAATTAACAACTTTAGGACGTATCATATATCTTTTAAAATTATAACAAGTCTTAAAAGTTGTCTTTAATTTTAATGAAAATCCCTAAAATATTGTTAAAACCTGCATTTTTAATTTTTTAAATATTAGAGTGTCTTTCTGAATTCGAATGGCGGTGAGATAGTGAAGGAGGAAGAGGCGAACTATATAGCATGGTTCCAATTTGATCAAACAGTAAAGATCGTAGATTAGAGTCATTTTTTTCTTCTGAATTTTGGGTTGAGTTTCTTGAGATATAAAAATGATATTGAGAATATCTAAACTAATAAAGTGATAGAAGACGGTGAAATGAATTTGTTAGTGTCTTAAGTGGTTGAATATGACGTAAAAGAATAACAATTTTTACGTCAACGTGATATACAAATAGAATTTTTAAAATTTCATCTTCGCGAAGAAAAGAAGTTGGAATAAGAAAAGAAAAAAAAATGAAACGAATAACATATGACATACTGCAACATATGAAGTCCATGCCAACGTAAAACCGTCCACGTCACCATGTTTTTTTATTTAATGTTTGAGTAATCAAAATATAAGTAATCTAAAAATTAATTGATCGGATTAAAAAAATTTAAAACTAAGTAAGCGAAACAAAAATATAAACAAGATTGAGTGATGAAAATCATAATTCACCCTTAATATAATCTATAACTCTAATCCCCAAAAGTTCCAACATAACCCATAGTTGAAACAGATAATTGTCGGTAAATTAAGTATCAAGAAAAATGAATCATTGGTGAATGTAATCATTATCAAGATTTTACCATCGGTCAATGTAAATAACTATACAATTATTATAGAAAAAATTAAAATGCGACACATTTATTTGATCTAAACTCATGAAAATGTAAAAGAAAGTGCAGACTACCTTGAGATGCTTGCCATGTTGAGTAGTAATCCAACAATCCCCTTAAAAAGGGGGTGTTTGGGGATGGGAAAATCGTGGGAAAAAAAGATGATGAAGTTTCTTAACTGATGCAATAAAAAGAAAAAGAAAAAGCTGTAAAAGGGTCACTGTCAGAAAGTTGTGCGATGCTGGCAAATAAAGGATCCATCTTTCATCTTTCCATTCACTCATTTGATTTTTTTTTAAAGCTTTACATAAAATTATCTCAACTTTATCTTGAAATAATTAAATTCGATTACAATAAAACTGCAGTTGATGCAGTGATGATATCAGAGGGATATTTAATTTCTGAACAAACACTGTCATGAAAGTCTTCCGCTTTCCAATAGCTGATCAAAAACATTTAAGTTACTACTTTTTTCCCGAGAAAATTCCGATTAGAAAACCCAGTTCAGTAGTACACAGAGAGGCCCAATTGCCAAAAGTTTTTAGAAATTGAAGGAGGCTTTTAGGTTTGTGGAGGGGTCCTTTTGTGATGATGGAATTAGAAACATTTATTGGCAGAGAAAAACAGCTTCAGGTAAAGAAGCAATAATCAGTGTCCGCCATTAAAGCCGAGTCTGGATCCTCTAAGCAATCATCTTCATCTTCAGCTTCAAAACTTGATTCCAAAACCGACCCAACATGCAGGAGGGATGGGAGATAGCAATTACCAAGCTGCAAAGACGTCGAGATTGGGTTTGAAGCACGGCGGGGGCGAGATGGGTGAGGTTGAAGGAGGTCGCATTGATCGATCAACTGGAAGGAAAGACGGTCACAGCAAGGTTTGCACCGCTAAAGGTCCTCGACCGCCATCCAGTTCTACGATGTCCAGGACCGACTCGGCTATGATCGCCCTAGCAAAGCTGTGGATTGGCTTATCAAAAAAGCCAAATCCGCCATTGACGAGCTCGCTGAACTACCTCCTTGGAACCCAGAAACTTTGAAAACAGCTACTTCACCCACAAAATTACCAAATAACCAAGAAGATCAAAATTCAATAACTGCAATAGATCATGAAAAACCCTGTCAGTTTCACAACCTTGCTGCTGGGTCTGGTACTCGAAGAAGAACGGCTACAATAATGGGAAACGAAGTCCAAATTCTTCAAGAAATTGGAGATTACCCGGATCGTAATTCGGGTTTTCTTCCGCATTCTTTAGTGTCTGATGAGATTGAAGATACTTTGAAATCTTTTATTCCATCGGGAGCTTCCAGTGAGACGCCGTCTTCTTCATTACAGTTTCAGGATTATTCACCGGATTTTTCGACCCGAACGGGCAGCCATAGTCAAGATCTGCGGCTTTCGCTTCAGTCATTTCCGAAGCCAATGCTTCTGCTCCACCATCACCAAGCTGCTGCTGCTGCAGCCCAGGCACATCAAAGTGAACCAGTCTTATTCTCTGGTTTTAATGGTTCTTCAGCTGGATGGGAACACCACAATCAACATCTGGCGGAGATAGGAAAGTCTCAGAGATTGGTTGCCTGGAATAATGGTGGTGCTGGTAGTGGCACTGGCGGTGGTTCTAGTGGCGGGAGTGGTGGATTCCTCTTTGGAAATCCATCGGCACCGCCACTGCCACCTGCTTTTGGACAAAACAGCCAGTTTATTTCTCAGAGGGGACCCCTTCAGTCCAGTAACACGCCCTTGGTGGTTGCCTGGAATAATGTGGTGCTGGTAGTGGCACTGGCGGTGGTTCTAGTGGCGGAGTGGTGGATTCCTCTTTGGAAATCCATCGGCACCGCCACTGCCACCTGCTTTTGGACAAAACAGCCAGTTTATTTCTCAGAGGGGACCCCTTCAGTCCAGTAACACGCCCTTGGTTCGTGCTTGGATAAACCAGCCAATTCCCACAAACAACCAACACCATCAAATCCCAAAACATCCATCATCAAGCTGCTTTATCCGGCATTGGATTCACCGGATCAGGTGTATTCTCTGGCTTCCGCGTTCCAGCACGATTTCAGGGCGAAGAAGAGAAGCATGACAGTCCTCCCAATAAGCTGTTCTCTGCTTCCTCTCATAATCACCATTGATCCAATAAAATGAAGACAACCCAAAGTTTCTCCCCTCTTAACAGGTCAAATTTTACTTCCACTCTCACATGAACAGTCCAAAATTTTAGATTATGTTTCAATTACAGGCTCTGTTACTTATCTAAATAAGTGTTGTTCCAGAAACAGTTGATTGTTGACATTGAAGCTAATGAGGAGATGCTTCTAAAGATTCAACACCAGCTTAAGGGAGGATTTTGGTCACTTCAAATCAATGGCCTATTCTGTGGGAAGAAGAAATCTGGGTTGATTTCAGGTTTATTCAATCCCGGTTTCTTTGGTTTCTATCAGTTGAATGTGTTGTACATTCAATATATGTTTGATTCTCAGCTATGATTTCATTTCTTGTACTACCTACTTGTCATTTGTTTACAATGTTCATGTTGATTGCTACTGTTTCCCAGAGTTACTATCATGATTCAAACTGATAATTTTGGGAGCTTTCACAGAGAAGTCATTTTCTTATAATCAGAGTATTTGTATAACATGATTTCATATGAGAGATGGTGCTGATCTAAATCATGTCACAAATTAGCATTGAGGCCAAATTTTAGTAGTTACCAATGATCATGTTAGATAAATTTAGCGACTAAATAGGGTTAAACAAAGTAAAAAAAAAAATCAAAATTCTGAGGTTGTGGATAAAATAGAATATATCTTCAAAATAGAAGGATCATTAAAGATACACAAGGTATCATCAAAATTTGGATACTTGCCTATCTATAATTGGCCCCCCATAATTATACATATAGGTGTGCATATATCTTCAGCCTTGCTGGAAATTCTTATTTTCTACATGAGCATAAAGAAAGATTGGTTTTTGGCTTCTATTGGCATCACTACATATAGTACTACTTCATAGGTCATATAAAGCATTAGACACTTAAAAAAGAAATATAAGTAGTTTTCCATTTTGGGGTGTGATGTGAATTTTGTGATATAATATAGAAATTTGTAAAGTAGATGGTTAAAGTTTGGGATATTTATAAAATTTGAGGTGGTTGGATAACATAGTAACATAGGTTTTACCTATGAATGCATAATTCAGTGTATCAATGGATGATTAAATGTTTAATGGGATATAAGTTGGAGCATTATTTATTATTTATAATAATATATTAATGTGGGTTTTGTCAATATACGTAGGGATGGGTACGGGTGAATCGGTCGGTTTTTTTCAATGTTTTCAAAATCGGACCGGACATTGAACCGGTGAAGGTACTGGTTCACTGGTTCAACCGGGTTCAACAGCGGTTGAACCGGATTTTATATAAAATAATATATTTTTTTAATTTTACATAATATTCAAAGCAATATTAATATATATGTAACACTTTTTTTAAGTTTATAATATTAATAGGTATAAAATCACAATCATAACATGTATAAATGAAAAACCATAAAATCAAGTGAAACAAAATGATTCAAATCAACTACAACATAATATTTAAAGTAAAACATATTAATAATAAATATAATTATAACTATAATCAAAAAATAAAATTGGGGCTTAAAAAATTAACAATGATGTCATTTGTTTAATTGTTTTAAAAAACAATCCACATGGCTAAGAAACATAGAAGAGTATCCCAAAAGTTTAAGAACAAACCAATCCCACATGGCTAAGAAACATAGAAGAGCATCCCAACTTACTTCTATAAATAATAGAGGTAATTTGACATTCAAAATCATGGAACCTTTTGGTGAACACAAAGCAAACTATTCTTTCGCTTCAATTGAGCTCAAATTTTAGGCTTAAATCAAACTTCTAAATTATTTTTTGAGTTTGAGCCTTTTCGATTTCAAGTTTTAATATTATATTTCAAGTTGATAATTTTTAGCTCGTGAGTTTTTGAGTCGAGTTGAACTTACTTTTAAAGTTTTCGAGTTCGAGTCGAGCTCAGCAATACTCGAATTTGACTCGGCTCGTTGAACAAACGACGTCGTTTGGTTTAATTTTTGTTTTAAAGAAAAAAATGAACCGGTGATTCAAATCGGTTTTCAGCCGGTTCACCCTGATTTTCTCGGTTTTCAATCGATTCTTTACCGGTTCTGTGCTAATCCGGTTTTGAGAGTTAACTGGACCGGACAGGCCACCGATTCACGGTTCAACCGGTCGAACCGATCGATCCGGTCCGGTTTTAATAACATTGTTTTTTTGACATCTTACAACCCAAAAATATATAGTTTGTACTTGATCCAACTCCATCTCCGATTAAAATAATTAAAATAATATATCTATAATCATTTATTATATCTTAAATTGTTAAAATGATATATTTTAACACTATAAAAATAAAATTATTAAATATATATTTTTTGTATATAAGGGTTTACATCAGGTCAGGTCAATGATTTTTCACCTTAAATCCAACTCCATCCCGTTCTGAACCTACCTATTATATAACTCGTCTTGTCCCATGTCGAATTTTAAAATAAAAAAAAACACTTTTATAAGATCAGGTCGGGATCATTAGGTTCGAATATTTTGTTCATCCTTAAATAGGTTTCTTCAAACGCACTGGGATTGTCCTTTGGCCATAGTAATTAGGGCTATGCATAAATTAAAATTAATTTGATTAATTGCATTTAAACGATTATTTACTCACACTTAACAGCAATTGAATCCGATGCGTTGAAATTAGCCAGTTTGGTGAGGAGATGGTTTCGAACATACTTGTTTTCCTTTCTGAGTTTTTAAAAAAAAAATTAAACAAAGAGGTATTACATTCTCAAAATAGATGTCAGTATTTAAATCTATACAAAATGAGATAATATGAATATTTTTAATCACTCCACCAATTAATGGATTGGTGTCTACTCTTTCGAGTTTACTAAAATGTGAGGATTAATTACCAAGTTCACATCAGAAAATGCCTTAGAAAAAAAATCCAATAGAAAATTAGGAACTCGTCACGTCGAGATGATGAGTTCTAATGGAAATTATATTTTATTTGATCGATTAATATTTAATTAATTTTTCTAGAACTCGTCATGTCGAGATTATGAGTTCCATTAAAATAATAGTATTATTTTTTTAATTTGAAGTATTATTTATCAAAAATAGAAAATCATGAAACTCGTCATATGTGGAGGTGACGAGTTTTTTTGGGTTTAAAATAAGTAGTTGTTTATAGTTGTTGGCCAACAAAAATATTTCTTGAATTGATGGAACTCGTCATGTGGGCTTGACAAGTTCCAACAATCAGTTGACCAAATTTTCATTATAAATAGGAGTTAGGTGAGTTGATAGAGTCTATATGAGAATAAAATCATGCACTTATAGGAAGAATATTACATAAAATTTCTGAATGGTATATTTGAGTTTGATTACTCAGACATCGATGATTAGGATATGAGCTCGTCTTTAGATGAGGAGTAGGTAAAGGAGGCAACGAAGACAATACTTGATCAACATAAGGAGAGGAGAAAACTTGAATAAGAGAATAAGGAGATGAAAATTGATAAGGAGGAGAAGAAGAAGTAAAAAATTTATCGATCCGACATAGCAAACGAATTATAGAGAGAAATGAAAAAAATAAAAAAATAATAGTGTAGAAATCAAGAAGAAGAAGAAGAAGAAGAAAAATTGTTCTTTATGTTACTTTTTATGTTGAAAAAATGTTTTAAATATATGTATGAATTTGTGGTTAGTTAAAAGTTTTTTATGAGTAGTTTGCAATTATGTATGAAAAGTTAAAAATCTATATGGTTAATGATGTTAATAAATTATCCAAAAAAATGTGCATCAAACAACATGGGAACAAAATTACGAAGGTTTTATCAGTCTGCTCGATAATTAGGAAGATGTGGACAATGCTTCATGTTGTGGCCTTCACCTCTACAGTGGCCACAAAGCTTTGGTAGACATTGCCCTTGTTGAGGATCATCCATATCAGTATGAATTCGATTAGATTTAGGTCGACCCTTCAACTTCCTTTATAATTGTGGATTTGACAACCATTATTCAGAAATTGTTGGTGGCCAATAAGCATCGTTAGGGATATTCTTTCACATATGTATATGTTGCGCATCATATGCAGGTTATAACAATCATCAGTATAAGACTATGGGTCAACATTAACTTGCATAAATGCAACAACAACGTGAGTGCATGGGTATCTAAAATCTTGAAATCGACCGCAATCACACCATCTTCTATTGAGATTATCGGTGTATGTGACAAAATTATCACCCTCTTGTGGTCGAACAAGTGCTTGGACATCGTAATCAGAATCAAATCTGATGAAATTATGAACAAACATTGATATTGCATGTGTTTGATTTTTGTTCATCGTCTTCTCCAAATCTGGAGTCCAATTTCTATCATCGTTGTTCATTGCCTCTATTTGTGCACCTTTGTCTACCTAAACTTTACCCAATCTGTAACACCCTCAACCCGTACCCGACCCGGATACGAGTCTGAGGTCTCACATTGACTTTTCAAACTTTGACTATTGACAAAAAATCAAGGAAATTTAAAACTTTCATTAAAATAACATTGTTACTTTAAACAAGTTAACCAAAACAAGACAAAACTGATCAGAGCATTTGTAATAGACACTTTTCTTACATGCCAACCATATACACGAAAAAATACATACTTTATCCGTTACTTCTGATATGATCTTCTAGTAGTGCTGCTGTTTTTACAACCTTATTTACACTCTTCCTGATTCTTGGTACCTACGTATAAATCACTTACACGCTAAGTCATAGACTTAGTGAGACATATAAATATAACAATAATGCATTCAGTATGAATATGAACATGCAATCTATCCATTCAATCCTGTCGTATACAATTCAATGTAAACAATAATAATATGATAACATATAACTATAACCATGTAATTACCTTTGATAACCTTTTATAGGCCCATGTACATTTTTGAGAACTCAAGGTATTCGAGTACATTGAGGTTGTGCACTATACTGTCACCACAGCTCGTATGGGTCCCACTAGGGGCTATGAAATTTTGTCCCGAAGGACTTATGTACTGTATTTGTCCCGAAGGACCACTCCTTAAAAACCATATACATATTTCAATGGATCACATATGTGTTTCACAAGACCCTGTAAATGTTCCAAATAATACATATGTCCCGAAGGACCACGTAGAACCTTCGACTCTTTGCATGCCAACTATACCTATAGCTCTCATATCGTATACCATGGGCATTATTCTTATGTTTCATGTGTTCATGTCATTTCTCTTGTGATCACATAGCTCATATCACTTATCATATCACATGTGTATTTGAGTCTTTTCACATATATCATTTATCAAATCATATGAACATATATACTTTATCATGTATCATAATAATTATCATGTATGCATGTTCATAACTATTGTGCTATGAAAATCAACATAAGAATTAGACTTATCACAAGTCTTATTCCATTGTACCATACTTCTAATATGTACTCTGCTTTGACTCGATTCTAATCCTTCAATTGTTCCGGAACGAGATCACGTTCTAAATCTACATATTAATACATTGATACTTATCAATATACTAATTGATATATTCTAAACTATCCTCCTTAGGCTAATAAGAAAGCTATTTTTATCTTTTAATGAAGGCATGCATCGATGCACTACACCATGTATCGATGCACTACACCATGTATCGATGCATCCCTTGACGGGTGCATCGATGCACTGCCTATGCATCGGTGCATAAATCCCATTCGATGTTTGTATTTTAAGCAGGTGCATCGATGCACTCCTTATGCATCGATGCACTGATTGCATTCGGTGTTCATTTATTTGAGAGTGCATCGATGCACATTGAAGATGCATCGATGCACACAACCCAGAATTTACATTTTAAGCACGAATTCACTCTCTTTCAGCTTAATTCTTCATCTTTCACCTCCTTTAATATTCCTAACTTTCATATACATACTTAAACTCACTTATACTCCATAATCATTTCTTTAAACTCAAAATTTTATCTTCCATAGGAAATCTAAGAATCATACTAAATTTTCTACTTATTCTAAATTCAATTCCATCACTTCATATCCCTTAATTAAGTGGATGACAAGTCAAATTTGTCTTCCAATATGAGTAATGAACTCTAATCCAAGATTTCATTCAAGAACTCAAAATCTTTAATCTCTCATATATCTTCATCTTGTTGTTAAGAACAAATTAAACTTTCCTTAAGCTTAATTATCATCTGATCATAACCCAACCTTTAAATCAACAAATAATCAAGAAATCACAAACTTACCTTTGAGCTTGGAGATACGGGAGGAAGAAGAAGGGATAAGAGTTTTCCAGATAACTCTCCCCACAAGCTTATCTCTTAATAAAAAGATAAGATAATTATCTTTAGATAACAAAGACCATTTTACCCTTAATCTCCTTTAATAATTACTAATAACTTTCAGGAAATATCTCCACATAAATCATTGAACTATTCAATTTTTCTACTTTTATCCCCAAATTCTGAAATTTTACAATTTAGTCACTAACCCGGTATTGAGGATGTTACACGATCGGAAAGTACCCCTAACTATACTTGCTACAAGAAGATGTTTAGTCCCTTTAAGCACTGGATTTATACATTTGACAAGATTGGTTTTCATATAGTTGTAGAGTCGACCCTAATCATCATATATTTGTGATCATCTTTCCTGAGGTATTTTAGTTGCAAAGTTATATACATTTTCTCCATATTTTCTCAAATTTTCCAGCCTCGCACAGAAGTTTGGTTGTAATAAAGCATATCCTGAAAAAGTTGAATTTCAGAATAATAATGATTGAAGAACAGAAATGGAGTAAAATCATGAATGGAAAAATAATAATAAGTTACCCGTGTTGATTATCTCTTTTTGATCTTTTTATTCTTTAACCTTATTGATAACTCCGTAAAAAGGCTATATTTAGGGCCTTTTTTTACTTAAGTTATTTATTGTCTTAAGGAACATTTAGGACCATATACATGCATTTAGGATCATATAGTTACATGTGGTATATTTAATTTTCTGTGACATTTTGGTGATGTTTTACGGGAAATGTTGTGCTTGGCTGATAATGTACAGGTCATAAAGAAAAAGGGTGTGCGAGGAGAATTGCCATGGCAAACTGAGATGCTGAAATAGAATGAAAATTCCACGGTAGTTAGGATGGCATTTCTGGGCTCATAAAATGACAAAAAAGAGCTGAAGATATTTTTATAAAAGAACCAGCTATCCAACCATCACGTGATTCCTACTGCCTGCCACCTAGGAGGTGACCACTACCACCTTTGTACTCCCTTTTCACGTGTAGGGGTTGTACCCTAGGGAACCATTGTCATTTTGGCAAAAAACCCTAGGTATTTTCCCTTGGTATAAATAGATTAAGACACCACAAAAGGGAAGTTCATCTTCTTGGGGAGAAAATTGAGTTGAACAAGAGAAAAGAGGCAACAACAAAGCTTCCAACTTTCTTTCTTTTTCTCATCCCTGGTGTTCCTCCATTTTCAAGCTTGAGAGAGTGGCAAGTTAGGCGTCCGAGAGGAGCTAGTTCAGCTAAGGTGGTTCATGGTGATCGATGGAGCTCCGGCAGCATGCGTTAGGAGTTTTTCCTCCACCCTTATGCTTTATTTATATTCATATTTTATGGGTTGTAAGGAACATATGATTCTCATGGATTATTCAAACCCCGTCATGAACAAACTTTATTTGGTGGGGTTTATTATGGATGATTAAGTATTTTTCTTTAATGGATGATTGATATTTCTATGTTTATTACTTGTTTTGCTTATTGTTTTTAATTACTTAAGATTATAGGAGCTTTGAGATTAGCCTTTTCTTAAGTATACTACTTAATAATCGAGAGAAACTAAGTTAATGATCTTTAGTGTTCAAACTAAAGGAGGATCGACATAAGCATTGTGTTTTAGCTGATAACTAGAGCCTAATCCACCGTCAGAGATGAGATTAGAATTTCAATGACTAAAAGGAGTAGTACCGAATTGATATATTAGATATTTTTGCATTTGGTCGAGAGGATTTGCTGTGGCATTCTCATCTGTCATATTCTATGACTAGAGATAACGTAGGGATACTCGTAGTAAACA
This sequence comes from Hibiscus syriacus, assembly GCF_006381635.1. Classification (NCBI taxonomy): domain Eukaryota; kingdom Viridiplantae; phylum Streptophyta; class Magnoliopsida; order Malvales; family Malvaceae; genus Hibiscus; species Hibiscus syriacus. Next base: position 460,394 of record NW_024062759.1, on the reverse strand, counting down.
CTGTTGAGCAAGTAAGGCATAAAAGTTTAGACCATCATAAAAGATTAAGCTTGAGATTCCTAAGTGACCCTATCATTCATTCCTGTAATAGCTTGTTGTGTGAGGATTATCAAGCCATCCTATTTAACTCCAAAGATATCAATCTGTTTTACCTTAGAATTTTCGTTTGATTGCACTTTAAACAATTACTTTTGTCACGATATTCTCATTTTCCACCCACTCACACTACCATTTATATCCATCTATATACATTTCATTTTTCCTTGACATAACCATTTGTGCATACCATTAGCTATAATTAGATAAAGATTTGTTGCTTTGACTTAACTAGTAATCTCCTCTGATTCCCGAAGAAAATATACTCACTCACTCTATATTACTTGTTCGATTGTGTATACTTGCATATATTTTTGAGTAATTTATAAGCACTCACAAGCGCGAACAAGTTTTTGACACCGTTGTCGGGGATTAAAAAATGAAAGTTTAATGGTTTTGTCATAGCATTTCTATTTTACTTCTTTATATTTTTGTATAGTTTTACTTGCGATTTCCTTTACCTTTTTTAGGCTTAATTGGTGTATGACCTGAGGAATCATTAATACCAATCGAACCTGAGATTGAATGACTATTTAGACAAATGAGACATAATCAACGTGATCACCAAAATATGTATAGACTGCAAAACCAAGGTGTTGGCTAAATGAAGGATCACGTAGATCAAAATACCGAGGTAATTCCAAATGTTGGAATGTAACTAGGCCTCGTGCTATTCGCGATCACTTAAATCCTATTTTGAATGATCTAAATCCTAGTGTTGTGGCACCAGAGATTCACACAACACATTTTGAACTTAAACCAGTCATGTTTAATATGTTGAATTCTATAGGACAGTTTGGGGGTATACCTCATGAAGATGCCAGACAACACATTCTTAACTTTTTGGAGGTGTGTGATTCTTTCAAGCAACTAGGAGTACATAAAGATATGTTGAAGCTTAAGTTGTTTGCATATTCTTTGCGTGACCAGACAAGGGCTTGGGTTGAGTGGAGTTTCATCTGGCTCGATTGAGTCTTGGTATGATCTATGCAAAAGTTTTTCATGCTTTATAATCCACCGAACATGAACACTCAACTTAGAAATGACAAAGTATCTTTCCGTCAAGCTGATGACGAGTCTATGTATGAGTGTTAGGACCAATATAAGGGATTGCTTTACAAGTGTACAAATCATGTTTTCCAGGATTGGACTCAAATTTTGATGTTTTATAATAGAGTCAATGCACCCACGAGGATGATGCTAGATGCCTAAGCAAATGGGACTTTGCTAGACAAATTACCTGAAGAGGCTTTTGACATTTTGGATAGGATTGCCCAGAATGAGTCCATCAACTTTGTGGGAAATTTCAACCGAGACAACAATAACCCCTACTCCAATACCTACAAACCATGCGTTAGAATCCTAACTTTTCATGGGGAAATCAAGGAGCCCCCAATGCTAATCACTCAACTCGACAACAGAATATCAATGAACCTTTAACCTATCAAACGAATATTCCATGGCATAATTCTAAAAAAAGGTCACAATCTTCGTCAAATGCAAATTCTTTGGAGTCAACTATGCAATATTTTAAAGCAGTTGCCAAGACCATGCTACAAGACCATGTCACTACTATTAAGAATCAAGTTGTTCTCCTTCAAAGTCAAGGAGCTTTGGAGGGGTCAGGTTGGTCAAATTCCCGCGGATTAGAATAATGCCAACCAAGACATCTTTATAGTGACACTGAGGTCACTAAAGCTAATGGCAATGAGCAATGCAGTGCACCCACTCTGAGAAATGGCACTCAGATCAATCAACAAGATAAGTTTGGGGGAAGGAAGAAGGATGATTCCAGCCTTACAATTGAGCAAGCTGAATATGATATGCAATAAGAGATACTTGGGGAGACGTACAAGGATGATGGTTCAACAAGTGGACCTACTGAGGGTGAAACAAAAACTGTCACAGTAAAAGTTATCCCCGTAACTTTAGTAGAGGAAGTAAGACCCACCTTCGTTATTTTACAACTAGCTGACTATTCTCGTGTTCGTCCCGAATGGAGAGTCTAATGCACCCATAATTTTGGGGAGGCATTTCCTAGCCACTGGCCACCTCCTTATTGATTGTGAAAAGGGTGAACTCACCATAAGAGTAGCTGACCAATGTGTGCAACTAGCTGACTATTCTCGTGTTCGTCCCGAATGGAGAGTCTAATGCACCCATAATTTTGGGGAGGCATTTCCTAGCCACTGGCCACCTCCTTATTGATTGTGAAAAGGGTGAACTCACCATAAGAGTAGCTGACCAATGTGTGACTGTGAATGTATTTCGTACTCTCAAATTTGTTGATGACTTAGAAGAATAGCAAAGCATTTCTGAAGTGGAGTCATTGATAGAAGAGGAACCTAATCAATTTTCCACAACAATTTCATACAGCTGGCAGATTATGAGAGGCTCGTTGAAGAAAAAAACATCGAGGAGCTTGAGGAATTTCCATTGGATGTGGAATTGTATATCTTACTCACAGCTATACCATGTACGCATTTTGAACCTCTTGTTTTAGATGATTTTTTTCCTCCTAAGCCCTCATTACAACATGCACCTATCATTGAGCTCAAGACTTTGCCAGAGTATCTTAAATATGCTTACTTAGGTGGTAATGAGACTTTACCTGTGATTATCTCCTCTAACCCTACTACTATCCAAAAATGTAGTTTTCTAAGTGTTTTTTCACAGCATAAGAAAACGTTAGGCTTGACCATAGCAGATTTAAAAGAGATAAGTCCCACCATTTGCATGAACAAGATTCTGCTGGAAGAATGTCATGACAATTCCATTGAGCCACAAAGAAGGATCAACCCTGTCATTAAGACGGTTGTGATGAAAAAGATTATTAAGTGGCTTGATGCTGGGGTGATTTACCATATATCCAATAGTTCATGGGTGAGCCCGGTGAAATGTGTCCCCAAGAAAGGATGCACAACTGTGGGGAGCAATGAGGATAATGAGCTCCTACCCACTCGCACCGTCATAGGATGGAAGATATGCATGAACTAACACAAACTGAACAAACCTTTCTAAGAATAATCGTTTTCCTTTACCTTTAATCGATCAAATGCTAGATCGATTGGTAGGCAAGGCATAATATTGCTTTCTAGATGGATATTCTGGATATAACCAAATTGCAGCATTGGAGAACCAAGAGAATATAACCTTCATATGCCCATATGGAAATTATACCTTTCGAAGGATACCGTATGGACTTTATAATGCCCCGTCAACTTTTTAGCGTTACATGCAAGCTATCTTCTCCGACATGGTTGAGAATTTTCTAGAAATTTTCATGGACTACTTCTCCGTTTTTGGAGATAAATTTGAGAAATGCCTTGGAAATCTGACACGAGTGCTCAAGATCTATGAGTAGACTGACCTTGTGCTTAATTGGGAGAAATATCACTTCATGTTGACGAAAGGAATTGTGTTGGGCCAGATCTCATACAAGGGCATTGAAGTGGACAAAGCCAAAATGATGTGATTGAGAAGTTACCTTCGTCGACATCTGTCAATGGCATTAGGAGTTTTATTGGACACACTGGTTTTTATAGGAAATTCATCAAGGACTTCTCTAAGATCTCCAAGCCTTTGTGCACCTTGTTTTAGAAAAATAAGCACTTTGTGTTCGATAAAATTTGTGATGGTGCATTCACAGAGCTGAAACAAAGACTTATCTCGACACTTGTTGTTATTTCCCCAATTGGACTTCACCATTCGAGTTGATGTGTGATGCGCGATTATGTCGTGGGAGCTGTGCTTGAGTAATGCGAGGTAAAATTTTCCATTTTATTTATTATAGTAACCGTACCTTAAATGAAGCACAATTAAATTACACAACCACTGAGAAAGAGCTACTTGTCGTGGTATTTGCATTTGACAAGTTGAGACCATACTTAATAGCTACCAAAGTAATTCAAGTTACAGATCACCTATCTAGGCTAGAAAACAATTTAGAATGTCATGACATTTTAGATATTCAAGAGGAATTCCCTGACGAGAAAATCTTATATGTTGTGGTATTTCCTTGGTATACTGACATCGTTAATTTTCTTATTAGTGGAATTTTTCCTTATGATTTTAACAACCAGGGAAGAAGGAAGTTCAAGCATGATGTCAAGTTTTATTTTTGGGACGAGCCATAATCCACCAATGTGTCCCTGAGGAGGAACAAAAGGACATCTTACACCATTACCACGCAACCCAATGTGGAGGTCACTTTAGAGGTGCAAGGACGCCTGCAAAGGTCCTTCAATCGGGCTTTTATTGGCCTACACTATTCAAAGACATTCATGAATTTTGCAAGGCCTGCAATCGATGCCAACATACTGGGAACATTACCAGACGACATGAAATGCCGCTGCAAAATATTTTAAAGATCGAGCTCTTTGACATGTGGGGCATTGACTTCATGAGACCATTACCATAATCCTTTGGAGATCTATACATCTTGGTGGCCATGAATTATGTGTCTAAGTGGGTTGAGACAGTTACACCTCCGAAGAATGAGTTTAAGACCGTGCTTAAGTTTCTGCATAAAAATATCTTCATTAGATTAGGAGCACCTAGAGCCATCATCAATAAAGAAGGTACCCACTTTGACAACAATTTATCGAGTTGGAGAATAAAGCTTATCGGGCTATCAAAAATCTAAATTTTGATGTGCAATTAACTGGAGAGCAAAGATTATTAGAGCTCAATGAAATGGAAGAGTTTAGGGCATAACTATATGAAAATGCCAAGCTTTACAATGAGAAGACTAAGAAGTGGCATGACCAAAATGCTTTTTCCATGACATTTTCACATTTTTCAACAAGTGCTCCTCTATATCTCAAGCCTAAGGCTCTTTTAAGGTAAACTCAAGTCAAGATTGTTATGACCCTTTGAAGTGCACCACGTCTACTCTCATGGAGTTGTCGACATAAAAAATATAGACGATGAGACCATTTTTAAAGTCAACGGCCAGCGATTGAAGGCTTACAATAGAGCTTCACCTTTGCATGATAAATCAACACTCTACCTGAAAGATACCTGAGTTTGTTATTTTAATCTTTTTTAAAATGACACATTATTTTGGATTAACTGCTGTTCATAAATAGCATGTGCATTTTTATTTATTTTTAGTTATTTTCATTATTCTTCACGTTTTCTCTTAGGATTTTATTTTACTTTTGTTTCACCCAGCATAGATGGCGGCTGCTCAGCAAGGACAAAAAAAGGATAAAGCCTAGACTTGAAGCTTTGGGCTGCAAAATGACAAAAAGGAAGAATGAATTTTTTTTTTTAATTTTTAAATCCTACCTTTATTCTTGTAATTATGACTTTCTCTTTCCTACTTTTCATCCCTCAATTATTATTTTTCACTTTTTAGTTTATTTTTTCTCTTTATAAAAACCTTTATCATATATTACTTTCCATTTTTTATTATTCTCTCACTCTTACCCCAAAACCCCCTCCATACGTTAAGGCCCCCACTCCATCACATTTTATATTTCTTTTTCTCTTTCCAATTTATTTGTTTTTTTTTCAACACACATCCTTCTTTCTTTTTTCTCTGTTAAACCAAAACCCCCATAGCAAAACGGCTTCAAGCTTTTCTTTAATTCTTTGTCCATCAAAACAATAATGGTGTTTTCTTCGAACAAGGCTTTGTCTTCCTCAATGCGACCAACGAAGATTTAGGGGTGGATGTGTTGGATGTAGTTGCTAGACTACTATGGAAGAAGTTCGTAAGATACGTGAGAAATGTAAATGCCTCCATTGTTAAAGAGTTCTATGCAAATATCTTATAACCGACACAATAATCCATTTTTGTTAGAGGTAAACTTATTCGCTTTACACCCTCTGCCATTAATCACTATTTTAAATTGCAAGATATTGTTGATCGTCATTCTAAGTTTGTTAAGGAGGTCGACAACGAGTCATACCAAGGTGTGTTGACGGATCTCTACTTTCAAAAAATTGAATGGAATGGCAAGAAAATTAGTCAGCGCACGATGGATCGAGACCGACTCCAATTGAGGGCCAAGCTGTGGAATCATTTCATGAAAACTAAGTTGATACTATATCCCACAACATGACGGTATCGCTACCCCGGATTATGCTAATGTACCCGATAGTTGTGGGACACTCGATTGATGTTGTCAAGATCATTTTGGAGTAAGCGCATACATGTTTAAAATTATTGGTAAGTGCTTTGGTACTTCCAAATCTCATCACTGTACTTTGTTAGAAAAAAGGAGTCGTTGATGATGAATTCGATGAGTTCTTATAGGGATTGAAGGGCATCACAAAGGCCAAGTTGCCCGTATTGTTGGGTTTTAATGAGGATCGACCTGAGGAGACTATAGAAGCTAGGGAAAAGGCAAATGATACATGAAAATTAGTTGCTACTACTGCTAAGTCTTCCAAGCATATAAGGGAACATATGGAGACTTTATCGGGTGATCTCCACATATTATTTGTTTACTTTAAGAAGCAAGATGCAATGATAGAGTCATACTTCAAGGAAATACTCCCTCAGTAAGTCCAAGATCTCCCAACCTTTCCTGACTCTATACTGCAGCAAACAGTAAATGCCACGACATCCTCAGATGCCGCTCCGCGCCATCCCCCGGTCGAGCCACAGACTGATGATCCACCTATCAACTGCCTGCAGGAGATGAAAAAGAACAAGAACCCTCATCCCCAAATCAAACCCGAGCTACAATTTGAGATCGCCCCTGCTACTGAAACGATCAAATATTCAACAATGCCGCAGTAATCTACTCGTGCAGGACCACAAAATACTTGAAGAAATTTGCGGGGCGGGTTGTGTCTCCAACTGACAAAAATCATATGAGTGCTAGTACTACTCCTCTCAAACCAAAATCTGAATCTGAATAGCCAAGTCCCCTTCCTCTGAAAAAATGCCCCAGGCTCAGCACAACCACCACACCGCCACCGCCATAGACAAGTTGAGGTACATTGCATTAAATTACATTACATATAACGTTTTGTCTAGAATTTTACTTAGTTTTTTTTTCATTGAGGACAATGATTTTTTTCAAGTTTGGGGGAGGTAATGTCCTTATTAGGACATTTACTTTACATACATAGGGTTAGTAGAACTAATTTGCCATGGTATTTATAAGTGTTAGGATAGTTTGTAGGAATAATTTGATGATGCCCGATGATGATATTCCTATGGCTAGAGGTGAATGTATATGACTATTGTAAATGATAGAACCAACTCCAGGACTCGATTCTTTGTGATTCATAACAGACGATAATATGATTTCTATGCTAAAGAAATTTAGTCATTTTTTTATAAAAGAAACCTTGTATATGTTGTAACATAGAATTTTGACAATGAGCTTAAAGGCTAAAATTTGACCCCCTAAATTTTGAATTATATTTAGTTGCGAATAAATGCTTCAGCATAACTATAAAGCTATAGTCTTATTCGCCATAGCATTGCCTGGATACTTTCTTTGAATAAATGGTAGCCGTGGTATATGAGTGAATGAAATTAGTCACATGATGACTCTACTCAACAGGCTAGGGAATAGGGTGTTTGCTCCAGTTCATTTTCAAGTCTGGGAAAGTAGGTGCGATTGGCTGACTCCCCTCGTAAAAAAAGGTTGAAAGGAAATGGGAGTAAAGTTATGCTTAGAGTCAAATGAAAATGCTATAGAAAAATAAAAGAGTACTTGAGTAAAAACTTTCTAACTTTGTTAAGCATAGGCTGAATACAATCATACACACACATAAGCAAAGGATCTTGTACTAAGGAGTAGAAATTGACTTCTCAATTGGTCTAGCATGTTGAAGCCAATTTTTCTGAGGGCTGAAAAAATTTTCCTACTTCACTTTCTTGACCTAAGGCTTTGCCATGACATCCTTATTTTCCTAACCACTATCCAATTCTTGAGGATAAGAAATAGCTTAGGTTTGGGGGTATGATAACTCCATAAAAAGGTTATATTTAGGGCCTTTTTTACTTTAGTTATTGATTGTCATAAGGCACATTTAGGACCATATAGATGCATTTATAATCATGTAGTTGTATGTGGTGGATTTAATTTGCCTTGACATTTTGGTGATGCTTTACGGGAAAGTTTGTGCTTGGCTGATAATGTGCAGGTCATAAAGCAAAAGGGTGTGCTTGGAGAATTTTCGTGTCAAACTGAGATGCTGAGGCATAATGGAAATGTCGCGGTAACAAGGATGAAATTTCTGGGCCCATAAAAAGACAAAAAAGAGCTGAAAATATTTTTTATAAAAGAGTCAGTTTTCCAACCATCATGTGATTCCTCCTGCCTGCCACCTAGGAGGGGACGACTACCACATTTGTACTTCTTTTTCACGTGTAGGGGATGTACCCTAGGGAAATATTGTCATTTTGGCACAAAACCCTAGGTATATTATCTTGGTATAAATATTTATAAAAAGAGTCAGTTTTCCAACCATCATGTGATTCCTCCTGCCTGCCACCTAGGAGGGGACGACTACCACATTTGTACTTCTTTTTCACGTGTAGGGGATGTACCCTAGGGAAATATTGTCATTTTGGCACAAAACCCTAGGTATATTATCTTGGTATAAATAGATTAAGACACCACAAAAGGGAATATCATCTTCTTGGGGAGAAAAATGAGCTGAACAAGAGAAGGGATGCAACAATAAAACTTTAAACTTTCTTTCTTTTTCTCATCCCTTTTGCGGTGTTCCTCTATTTTTAACCTTGAGGGAGTGGTAAACTAGGCTTCTGAGGATAGTTAGCATCGTTAAGGTGGTTTGTGGTGACCGAGGGAGCTCCGACAACATCGTAGCTCACGTTAGGAGTTTTTCCTCCACTCTTATGCTTTATTTTAATTCATATTTTATGGGTTGTAAGGAACGGATGATTCTTATAGATTATTCGAATCCTACCATGATCTAACTTTATTTGGTGGGGTTTATTATGGATAATTAAGTATTTTTCTTTAATAGATGGTTGATATTTCTATGTTTATTACTTGTTTTGCTTATTGTCTTTAATTACTTAAGATTGTAGGAGCTATGAGAGTAGTATTTTCTTAAGTATACTACTTAGTGTTCGAGAGAAACTAAGTTAATGATCTTTAGTGTTTGAGAGAAACTAAAGGAAGATCGAAATAAGCAATGGATTTTAGCTGATAACTAGAGCCTAATCCACCGTCAGATATAAGGTTAGGATTTCAACGACTAAAAGGAGTAGTGTCGAATCGATATTTTAGATGTTGTTGCATCAAGCCAAGAGGATTTGCCGTGGCATTCTCATCTATAAGATCCCATGCTAGAGATAGCGTAGGGATACTTGTAGTAAACTATGTAGAGCAAGTTAGGCATAGAAGTTAACACCATCCTAAAAGATTAAGCTTGAGATTCCTAGGTGACCTCGTTATTTATTCCCATAATAGCTTGGTGTGTGAAGATTATCAAATTATCTTATTTAATTCCCAATTTATCAATCTATTTTACCTTAGAATTTTCATTTGAATGCACTTTAAACAATTACTTTTGCCACAACATTCTCATTTGTCACCCACTCACAGTATCATTTCTACCCCATCTATACACATTTCATTTTGCCTTGACATAACCATTTGTGCATACCATTAACTATAGTAGTTTGTTGATTTGACTTAACTAGTAATCTCCTCCAATCCATGTGCAGACGATACTCACTCACTCTATATTACTTGTTCGATTGTGTATACTTGCACACATTTTCACCTAATTTATAAGCACTCACAAGTGCGGACACTCATCGTAACATTGGAAGCAATATGACATATGCAATAAGACAGATATGCATGGGAAGATGACCACCTATTTCTCGATCGATTAATCATAGGTAACAACTCAGGTTAACGATATGATATCATATAAACCCCATCTTAAGTGACAACATGGGAACACATGTTTGAGAGAAAGAAATTCCATATTTCCTCCAACTTTTTTTTAACAATGACGAAGACAACGGGAAATTATTTCTATCACCATCTTGTTCAACAACTATCATTAGAACGTGTTTGTATATGCCATACAAAAAATTCCCATCCACTTGAACCATTTTTTACAATAGCGAAAACTTTCAATGGATGACCTGAAAGCCTAGAACAAGCCTCTGAAATCTATATTATTAGTGTTTTAAATAATTAATATTTTATAGTTACTTTCTCATTGTTCATAAGATTTTGTTATTTATTTGGGCGTTTATACTTATTATCTATGCATGACCTTGAATTCTAGAAACTATACTTAAAATACGAAGTTCTGTAGTTTTTTATTTTTCCAGAATCATAGGCAACTTACATGGAATCTAGTCAACATCTTCTAGAAGGTGCAGTCAGCAATTGCATGAAGACAGAAGACTCAGTTGTGAATTTAAATTTAAATTTGGGATTTAACTTTATTTTTAGGATTTAATTTCAAGAATTATCTTTTAGGATTTTTAATGTTATTTTAGGGTTTTTCAGGAGACTATAAATACCTCATAGGGGTAAGCCTAGAAAAATATCTCTCATCTCTCAAATTCTTTTATTTTTTTTAAGCTTTATAAAATTACTTCTCTTTTACTTTAGTTTTTTCTTTATTTTTCTTTGCAAGTTTTCTTTTCAAAATTCTAAGAATGGTTTCTACCATGCTTAGCTAAGTTTTTTATAAGCCAAAGGCTAAAGCGATGACTTAATTCCTAACGTGAGACTTAAAAAGCACCCCATACCCTTTGGGTTAAATTTCCAAATTTTTCGGAAACAAGATTGGCAAATTGTATTTCTTAAAATCAAAATGATTTCACTTTAAAAATAAATTTTAGCTTGGATGTTTTTATGATTTAACGTTGGGATTATAGAATCAATTTATTTGAATTCCCTAGAACACAATTAGCGATAGAACGCTAAGGGGAGATTGGGATCGAGTTTCACTTTCATAGAGAAAGTACAATTCGAGTCACACTTTTTCAAACATTTTTAAATTGTTTTGAGTTAACAACGATTGTCACAATTAATACAAACAAGGATTGAGATTTCTAAATATATTTGGGAAAATCAATCAATAAAGTGAAAAGTGAGCTACAAGGATTGAACCTTGGGGACTCAAACTGACATTTAACCGAAGTAAAATCCTATTCAATGTAAGGTTGATTTTTATTATTTGATTTTAGTATTCTTTAATTTAGTTTCCTTTAAATCTTTATTTTCTTTACCTCTCAACAAACCCCCATTTATTTTATTTACAAATTCACACCTAGATAAAAGATCAAGAACAATCTACATCAGTATATTTCTTAGTCCCTATGGATTGGCCCTTGCTCTCTCTATACTAATTTCTATTTTCTATTATTATTTTACATTAAAATGACGCGTGTCAAATAGGTGTTGTTGTCGAGGACTTCGGCAAAAGTTACTGATCTTGGTTTTTTAATTTATGACCAGGCAAAACCCAGGCACATAAGAAGAATTTGATTCAAAAATCAAAGCACGCCCTCAATGAATCCACAGACAAATGCTTCAAGAGAAAAGAAGATGACAAAAAGGACAATCAAATCCTGAAAGATCTACCAACATTGACGCCTGATAATTCTATAAAAAGGTTATATTTGGGGCCTTTTTACTTAACTTGTTGGTTGTCTTAAGGCTCATATTGGTTCATTTAGATGCATTTAGGAGCATGTAGTTGCATTTGGTAGATTTATTTGCCTTGGCATTTTATTTTGTGAATGGTGTTATTTTACGCAAAATGTTTGGTTTGGATGTTGATGTACATGTTCTATGAGCAAGGGTGTGTGAGGAGAATTGTCGTGGCAAACTGGGATGCTGAAGTAGAATAAAAATGCCATGGCATTTCTGGGAGGAGAAAAAGACAAATGAGTTGAAGATATTTTCACATAAAGACAACTTTCAATTCAACATATGTTCTTTGATGTCAGCCACCCAGAAGGGGCCTACTGCTACCTATTGTACTACCCCTCACATGTAGGGAATGTTCCTTAGGGTACCATTGTAATTTTGGCACAAAACCCTAGGTATATTCCCTTGGTATATATATATTATGACATCACAAATGAATCATCGAATCTTGGTGGAAGTGAGCTGAACAAGAGAAAAAATACGACAGCAAGCTTCAAACTTTCTTTCTTTCTTTTTCTCATCTCTTTCGTGGTGTTCCTCCATTTTTAAGCTTGAGGGAGTAGCGAGCTAGGCATTCGAGAAGAGCTAGAATAGCTAAGGTGGTTCGTGGTGGCTGAGGGAGCTCCGAAAACGCGTGTTGGGAGTCTTTCCTCCACTCTTATGCTTTCTTTTTATTCATGTTTTATGGGTTGTAAGGAACAAATGATTTTCATGTATTATTCGAACCCCACCATGAGCTAGACTTTATTTGGTGGGTTCATCATGGATGATTAAATGTTTTTCTTTAATAGATGATTAATAATTTCATGTTTATTACTTGTTTTGCTTATTGTTTTTAATTACTTAAGATTGGAGGAGCTATGAGAGTATCCTTTTTTTAAGTATACTACTTAGTGTTTGAGAGAAACCAAGTTATTGGTCTTTAGTGTTCGAGATAAACTAAAGAAATATCGATGTAAGTAATAGGTTTTAGCTAATAACTAGAGCCTAATCTACCGTCAGAGATAAGGTTAGGATTTCAATGACTAAAAGGAGTAGTATTGAATCGATAGGTTAGATGTTGCTGCTTAGACCAAGAGGATTTGCCTTGGCATTCTCATATGTTAGATCTCATGACTAGAGATAGTGTAGGGACACTCGTAGTGAACTCTGTCGAGCAAGTAAGACATAAAAGTTTAGATCATCTTAAAAAATAAGACTTAAGATTCCTAAGTGACCTCATCATTCATTCTCATAATAGCTTGTTGTATGTGGATTATCAAGTCATCTTACTTAATTCCCAAGTTATCAATCTGTTTTAGATTAGCATTTTCATTTGATTGCACTTTAAACAACTACTTTTGCCACGACATTCTCATTTTCCACCCACTCATACTACTATTTCAACTCCACCTACAGACATATAATTTTGGCTTGGCTTAACTATTTATGCATACCATTAGCTATAGTAAGATAAATTAGTTTGTTGCTTTGACTTAACTCATAATTTCCTCCAATCCTTGTGGAGACGATACTCATTCATCACTATATTACTTGCTCAATTTTGTATACTTGCACAAATTTTTTTGTGTAATTTATAGAACACACAAAATGTGAACAACACCATACAATAAGAATCGACGGATTCTATTGAAGCATCATCACATGCCGAATCGCACTCTAAAATAATCAAAGTCAAAGTTGATGCACAAATACCAGAACCGATGGTCGATTGAACCATTCACGAGTTAATTGTAGCAATCACGATTTAACAAACTCTCTATATCGCCTTGCCTCAAGGCGAGACTCTGTTTCAACTAAAGACGGGGTTGATTCATCTTTTTCCCACTTTCTATGGTCTTCTCAGTGAAAATCCGTACAAGCATCTCACAGAATTTCACATGGTCTTCTCAAGCATGAAACCTCAGGGAGTATCCGAATACCAAATTAAATTATGAGCATTTCCATTTTCTTTATCTAGTTTAACAAAAAAATGATTATTTTATTTACCTCCGAATTCAATCAGCACATGGGTTAATTTAAATCGTATATTTCTTGATAGGTTTTTCCAGTAGCAAAGGCAGGCGATTTGAGAAGAAGCATCATTAGGATTAAACAAAAAGATGGAGAATCACTTTACGACTGCTGGGATTGATTTGAGAAGCTTGCCCAAGTCGTCCACAACACTGATTAAACGAGCAAACACTTCTCTAATATTTCTACGAAGGACTACTAACCATAGAGATAAAAATGGTCGATGTTTTTAGCAGATAAGCTATCATCAACATGACACCAAACGCGATAAGGGAATTAATTTCAATGATTGCAACCAACTCTTAACAGTTTGGCTCTACAAGTGAACACTTCGACGGGTTCTCGAGATAAGTACTACTTCAATTGCAAATAAATTAGATAAACTGACTGAAGTGGTTAATTCTCTTGTTGTACGAAAACTTGGATCAATAAAAGTATGTAGGATATGTACAATATCGGATCATCCGATGGACTGTTGACCGATATTATAGAAAGAAGTAGGCACACAAGTCAACACTGTGGGAAACTTTCTGAAACCTCCCCAGAGGCCTTATAATCCTAACATAAACATATACAGTCCAGGATGGAGAGACCACCCTAACTTTAGTTACGTGTAGAACCTGAGGCCTAATCAAGCGTATCAGTCGAAGCCACCTCGACAGCAACCCTACCAATAGCAGAAGACATAACTCGAGTCAATCGTTGAATGATTGGCTTTTTCCCAAGAGAAGTTTTAGAATCACACTGAAGCCTATTTAAAAGATCTTCACAAATAAATGAGTCAATTAGCACAAGCCATGAGTCTCATAAAATTATATGGTAAACTTCTCTCTCAAAATGAGATTGATTCGAAGGAAAATATAAGCGCTATCACCTTCTAAAGTGGAGTATTTGTCAAACAACTAATCCCATAGGATTTAAGCGCATAATCCTAGGAAAAAAGATGAAGAACTAGAATCCCAGGAAGAACAAACAACAGTTGGCATAGATTCCTAGAGGAGAAGTGAAGATGGCGCAAGATCCCAGAGAAAGAAAGAAAAATATTTATAATCTGATCCTGCACCATCTCCCTGCGCAATTCCATCGTCTTTCCCTTCTAGATTAGTGATAAGAGACAAACAAGCTGAAGAAAGAGAAATTTTAGAAGTTGTCTGAAAAGTAGAAATCAACATCCATCTTCTTAAATTTATCCAGAAGGTGTCGAGATATGCCCAGTCCCTTAAAAAATTATGCACTACAAAAAGAAGGCTTACCAGGCACGAGAAGGTAAATATGGGAGAACAGGTTTCTGCAATCTTAACACGAAAATTCCCACCAAAGCTAAAGGACTAAGGTATGTTTGCTATCCAATGTAAAATTGGTAAATTTAGAATTAATCGTGCAATGTGTGATTTAGAAGCATTAATAAATTTGATGCATTTGTCTGTATATAGCTTACTTTTTGTTGAGCCCTTGAAGGATACAAAAGTAACAATATAGCTTGTAGATTGCTCAGTAATTTACCCGGGAGGAGTTCTTGAGGACTTCTTAGTATAGGTAAATAAACTCATCTTTCTGATGGATTTATATGTCATTGATATGGAAACAACTAGATAAATTCTCATTTTGAAATTCTTCTTAGGCGCCCATTCCTTAGTACAGTGAATACGAAGATTGATGTATGAAGCGAAATTCTTACGATAGAGTTTGATGGTCATGTCATTAAATTTGATGTATATAAGGGAATATGATATCCCAACAGAGATGAATGTTTAAATTTTAGAGATGTTATTGAGCTTGTGATTAATGAATTTGGGGAATCTAACTTTGTTGATGACTTATGCAGGGAATTGTAGGGTTTCGATGAAAGAATCAAGGATTTTAAAATAATTTTTTCAGTTCATTATAATTCTTGCTTAATTCCTTTAGAATCTAAACCATTACCTTTTGTTTTGCAAGCTCCTCAAATCAACTTGAAAGAATTTTCGGATCACTTAATTCCCACCACTTGTATCTACAAGATCAAAACCGAAGAAGGAGCAAAATCTTCACGATAAGGACAATGCATGTTAAATCCACTGATGATGGAAGTGGTAAAAAACCAAATCCATAAGCTTCTTGATGCATATATGATTTACCCGATTTCAGACATTAATTGGGTAAGTCTAATCCATGTAGTTCCAAAGAAAATAGTAGTTACGGTAATTACAAACTCGAAAGGTGAGTTAGTTACGACAAGAGTACAAAATAGATGGCAAGTTTTCATTGATTACAGGAAGTTGAACTCCCTAACATGAAAGGATAATTTTCCCCTTCCATTTATAGATTAAATGATAGAAATATTAGCCGGTAAAACTAAATATTGTTGTCTTAATAGATTTTAAGGTTTTTTCCAGATCCTAGTGGCAATAGAATATCAGGAAAAGTCGATTTTTACTTGTCTCTTCGGAACATTTGCATACAGACAGATGTCTTTCGGACTTTGCAATGCACCCACTGTATTCCAGAGATGTATGTTGAGCATCTTTTTGGACTATGTTGAGAAAAGATATCGAAGCCTTCATGGAAGACTTCACCGTACATGGTAAATCTTTTAATGAGTGCCTTATTAATTTAACTAACGTATTAAAACGATGCCTAGAATTCAACCTAGTTTTAAACTATGATAAATGTCATTTTATGATTGATAAAAAGGTTGATTCTAGGCCATATAGTTTATTATAATGGTATTATGGTTGATAAAGCCAAGAGATACATTATATGCTCACTCCCTTACCCACAACAGTAAGGGAAGTACGTTATTTTCTTGGTCATGCAGGATTTTACTGCAGGTTTATCAAGGATTTTTTGAAGATAGCGCAATCGTTATGTAGTTTGCTACAAAAAGATATTGTCTTTGATTTTAATCTGGAGTGCAAGGAGTCGTTTGATATTTTAGAGGATAAGCTTATTTCGGCTCCTATCATTCAACCACCGAATTGGAACTACCCCTTCGAGCTTATGTGTGATGCATCAGATACAAGCGTAGGAGCAATTCTCAGATAAAAAATCAGAGAATTGTTGTATATCATAGCTTATTTGTCTCGTACCATAGACCTGGAGCATTTCAATTACTCCACCATGGAAAATGAATTATTTTCAATTATCTATGCTTTAGAAAAATTTAGATCATATTTACTGGGAACTAAAATTGTGGTTTATTCTAATCATGCATCATTACAGTACTTGATGAGCAAGAAGAAAGCAAAGTCGAGACTTATCTAGTGGATTCTACTTCTCTAAGAATTCGATTTGGAAATTAAAGATAAGAAGGGATGCGAGAACCTAGTGGCCAATCATTTTGAGTCGCATTCCCCTTTCTATAACTGACCCCCAATTCAAGAAGAGTTTCTCGAAGAAAAACTTGATGTTGGCGCAGAGAGTTACCACATGGTTCTGTGATATGGTTAACTATTTAACTACAAGTAAATTACCATCGAATTTGCCGAGAATAAAAATTAATTAAATTAAAAAGGAATCTCAATTCTACAGTTGGGATAACCCTTACCTTTGGAAGCATTGTACCGATCAGGTAATCTGGTTGAAGATGTTGCTTCCAACTCGAGTATCCCACCAACTAACAAAAACGATGAAGAAATAAAGACAAATGATAGAGACCCAGAAGCATGGTTATAGTTTGTACCTGAACGACAACAAGAAAAACCATGGAGAATTGAATAATTGAATATGACTTCTGACGAGTCTACTGATTATGATGATCAAAACATCATAAAGAATAGTTGTATGTTTATGATTGCATTTACTGGTGTGGTTGTTGTATTTATGTCCTTAAAGTAATGTGTTAAGTTTGTTGTTTTTATCTTCTTAATGTAATGTTTATGGTTCGTTGTTTTTATATCCTAAATGTAATGTTTTGTGGTTTAATGTAATGTTTTTATAAACAAAATCTATTACAATCTCCTTAACTTTTCAGTGATATATCACTTCATTTCAATACTCAATCACACCATTTAATACTTTGTATTTAATAACACAGGACAGAATTCATATTGAAAAAACACTCCAAATTCAAAAAAAAATTATTTTAATAAAATTTGTCACTTCGACAAGATGAGTTCCAAGAAAAATAATTAAATATTAAACCAAACAAATAAGTCGAATAAAATATATTTTTCATTTAAACTCATCACCTCGACATGACGAGATCTAGAGATATAAGAACATTGTAACAAATGTTGTAGATCTCAAAATAAACTCCTACGTACCCTATTAGGCAAATTTTTTTCTCCCTTTATTGTATTGGGCCAATTTTACCTCAAAGTGAGGCCCACGATTAGTCCAGAAGTTGATAAGTCAGCAAGAGAACCTATAAATCAAATCAAAACAAATCTAAGGTGACAATGGGACTTACTCTTTTGCAATTTTAAAAACAAAATCCAAAATATTAATTTTTTTTAAACTTAATTATTAACTTTTGGTTGTAAATTTAGACATCTACCAATATCTATATTTAAATAAATTTAAATATATAATTATGATTTATAATATATATATATTTAAGGTTAAATACACCCTGATCACATAGTGTTACTTTGTTAAATCTCTTAACTATCAAAAGTTACAAAATAATATCCTACTATAGAGCGTTGTTTTGTTAGGTCTCTCAACTATTAAAAGTTACAAAATGGTCATACAACTATTGATTTATTCCAAACTCATCTTTTAGCTAGATTTTAACATGTTGATTGAATTATGATAAAGTTTAATCTCTGAATCTCAAACGAGTATCATCAGGTTAATGTATAGCTTATACCTTTGTCAATTTTTTAACAGAAAATGACAAATTTGGAACATATCAATAGTAGAGTGACCATTTTGTAACTTTTAATAGTTGGGAGCCTCAACAAAGTAACATCCTATAAGTGGGGGACCATTTTGTAACTTTTAATTGTCAAAGTAGATCCTATAGTTTGAGTAATTTGCCTAATGAATCTCAACCCATTTGGCCTTTGCCTGGTCTAATGCAGAGGGGACAAGCTTTTCAAAAAGCTTCTTCTTGAATGGTAATAAAATTGGTTTCTTGTTTTTTTAAACATTTCTGTCATTGAATTAATGGAGTTTTTTGCGTGTTATGAAGGCGGATAATTTGACATCAAGAACTTCAACATCTATAATGAATTTTCAGATGGAGCCCCCTTCAAACCAAATCTATTATGGAAACTGTACATGCTTATTTCCTGAAGAATACAAGGTAAATTAGCTTTAAAAATCTGGTTTTTAAATTCCTCATTTCATCATAGATGCCTCTAAACATCAATTTTCATTAAAATTTGAATCTTGTAACAGTAACAGTGCGGGCTGCTGTGTGTGAATTTGGTTTCAAAAAACTGTATAGGAGATTGGCAATGGACAAACTGAAGGTGCTTCAAGTATCAATGGCAGCACATTTGATTTCGAACCCGGAACCTTGAATTTCAGGTTCGATTATAATTTTCAGATTCGAAATCCATCTCCTTGTAGCTCAAAAAAGCTTCTTTTTTGCATTATTTTCAGGAAAGGATATTATTGTTCAACCTCAAAAGGGGTCTTTGATGGAGATTTCCTCCCACTAGCCCCTCCCACGACAACTTCAATGAGTTCAAGTTCAAAATTCAAGCACCCTCAGTCCAATTTAATCAATTGTGAACTAGCTTATCAAGCGAGCTTAAAGAGCAAATTCTTGTTTGATCCCTTTTCCTTTTTCTCAAAATAATGCTCATATAGTTTTGTAAATCTGTAAAAAGGCAAGCTTTGAAGATTCAATTCTCCGGCAAGGCGTAAACGGAACCGAATCCGGATCGAACGAGTATCGACCTTACTGTAGCTTCTTTCCACCAGCAATGGTGCAAATCGAACAAGCAACAACTCTAAGCATGGTTGATTGTAATGGTGCATCAAATCCTTGTTGTAATTCAGTCTCGAGTTTAAAACTTGAACAATCTTTTTTCGATTCTCGATAAAATAAATAATTTTAATAATAATATTTGTTTAATTTTATGTTTTTTTAATAAAAAAGTTATCATTCTGTTTTGTTTGTTGGTTGGTTTGGTTGGTGAATGGGTCAGACACTTTGATTGGTAACAAACTTTGCATGTGGATCTGATTTAAGATTTGTCCTGTATTGTATGAGTATGATGGGTCCCCTAAATCTGACCCTTCATTTATAAGTTGCACATTAGTGACGTCTAGAAGGGTCCACACTGGATTAGCTTGTTCATAAAAAGAATGAGAGAAGCTGCTTTCAATTCTTAAAGAAAACACGTAATTAAACCAAATAAAAGCTAATTCTTTAATGAAAATCCAAACACCAAATTTGTTCAATTCAAAATCAATGCTAGAACATAGTTGTTAAGCAAAATCAAAATCAATAAATAAGTAACTATAGGGGTTGGTTCAAGTGGTAAATAAATGGTTGTCCCTTGTTCCCATATGTAATGGGGTAAGGGGAGGTAAGATAGTAGGTTGCCCCCAACACTAAGTTGAGAGCAGCTTCCGTAGGAGACCTCCAAATTATGAAATGCCCTCCATGGTAAGTGGTTTGATATTATTTACATAAAGTCTTGAGTTCGAGCTCTTATATATATAAAAAAATTCTTATAGAGAGATTAACCCACTAAAACCATGTATATAACACAGGTCAAAACCTTAGAATTGAGAGTATAACAAAAAAATCAATAAATAAGGTTTTTTTAATTCTTGAAAAAAGAAATCAATTGTACTAAGATTTCAGAGTTAAAACCCTTGAAAAAAAGTTCCCTTGATACATATTCTCTATTCTAAAAAGATTAGATTGTAAACATATTGAGTAAATTAAGTGATAAAAACAATATTATTTTTTAGAATATTTTTCAAGTTTGAGTAGTTGCATTTGTAGTGTGTACGTGCATTATCAATTGATTAAAATAAAATATACTGTGTATTTTTTTATTAATCTAGAGTGATTAGTATATGTTTTAAAGAATCATAACCATTGAGTCATTGACAATAAACGGTCAAATATCCCACAATCGTTTTATTCATGCTGAAAATAATCATCCACTTAACATAAAATCGTTTTATTCATGCTGAAAATATACTATGTTATAATCCTCACTCATGCTATTCAAAGAGAAAAATCATATGGTTGTCTCCTTATCGACCAAAGTTGATTTCTACATAGACAAAGAGAATTCGGGGTAACAAACGAGCAGAAGAGGCAATTAGGGCATTAGAAAAACCAAGACTTTTGAGAAAGTTTGACAACTGATTTCGTGTTTTTCAACGATTGATTCACTTGACGGAAACGATTAGAGATTGAGAAAGCTTGGATTTCTCTGAAATACAAGTTCTTTTACAAGGGTTTGAAATTGATGAGTACGAAGAAGCAGCAGAAAAATATTGAAGAAGAACGACAAACGATTTGGGTTTCAAATAAGAATTGAACAAACCAAGAGTTGAGAAGATTAAGGGTCTGTGTTGAAGGTAGTTGTAGTAACAGCCGAGCTGACACGTGGTTTAAGCTGTCACTCTGATCAGTTAGGGTTAATTGCATTGTATCTCATGCTATATAAGTGATGTATTGCATCCCTTAAAGATACACACAAGAATTTTCAATCTCTCTTACGCTACTTTCTGTGACCCACTGAATAATTCATCATGAGCTAGAGGCTCTGGGATTTTTTTGTATCTTTCGCTGTTTGAGGTCAATGCAATACTACTTCCGTCGGAGCACCATTTGAGATTTGCTTAAGAAATATCATAATATTCACTAAAAAGAAAGTGCACGTTGTTCTTAATGAGTTAATTTTCTATCTTGAAAGCATAATTACACAAATTTATTTAAGTAATGAAGGCCAAATAGGTAATAATATAATTTTATTTAATTACATTGTCTATGTTTTCATTAGTAGTTATCCATGAATGATTAAATTAATATTTTAAAATAATTAAATATTTCAATCGTTAAAACTAATATGTCAATGATTAAATTAAAACTCACACCATAGTTTGATGACTATTCAAATAATTTACCCAAAAGAAATTGTCACCAGTCATTTGTCAATTTCTTTTTACCCGAAAGAAACTTACTATTTCTATGTTTTCTAAACAAATTAATAAATAAAGAGAAGCCAAAAAAGACCCCAACAATCCGACCTTTTCTCTTCTTTAAGACAAACAATCAGACATTAAGCATCAGTTGTCTCTGACAATTCGAACTCATTTCATCAAATCCAAAACAACCCCACACCTTAAAATCCCCATAATGTCTTGTCTCCCATTTAATTACAATTTTTACCCCACCCCAAAGAAAAGTTAAACTATTTTCATCATCATAAATTTTAAAAAATTATAATAAACAAAGCCATTACCCTTCCTCCCCCAAAAAAAAATCAACACATAAAGATGTCAATTAATCAATTTTTTTTTTCATTTTACACCGCAACTCCTCAAAGCCCTTCCTTTAATCCCTGGCTCTCTCCTTTCCTTTGATCATGTTGTTCTTCGTTCTGCGCCGGCGGTGACGATTGTTGTAGCGGTGGTGGTACATGATGGTTGTTGGTTGCTGTGGTGTTCATGATCTTGATATTTTGCTGTTGTTGATAAACTTGTCTTAGTCTCTCAATTTCCTTCTTCAGTGCTTCTTGATGAGCTGCTCAAAAGGTTTTAAAACCATTTTAAAGTGGGCAAAATGATAGGTAATCAATAATAATATAAGATAGAATTAAATTGAATGCCACCTTTTGAAATAAAATTAAAACAAAGTGCATATGGTTTCGAATAATAACATATTCAATGAATATAAAATAATATTCGATACTTTTAGTATATATGATATTTTTACTATCAATAAATTAAATCATACCACAATATTATTAATTTTTTAATGATATATCATGATTTGATTCAGCAATTATTTTGTATAAATATTATTAATTAAGTTTATTATAGGTCTAGAATATGCATGTGAAAGATCTGGAGAGGGAATAAAAAATAGTTGAATTATAACATTAGTTAATTAACAAGTGTTACCATCTTTGAAAATTTTATCTTGAGCCAAAGCAGCAATCCTTTGTTTCAAAGCACTATTGTCGACACTGAGAATCAATCTCTGATGATCCAAGAATGCAACGCTTGGTGATAATGCTGATACTTCAGTCTTCAATTTCCATGAAAAACAAAAAACAAATTCAAGAACTAGAAGTAAATTATGTTTATATGAGTATGTATATGTAGATATATATACCTGTAATGTTGTAACGCTTCTTTCAAGCTGTGAAATATATTGAAGCTTTCTCACTCTTGATCTTTGGGCTGATTGCCGGTTCGCCAGAATTCTGACCATCAAGATTAAGATTTTTTAAGCTGTTTAATACAATGGGTTTTAATTATATATATATATATATAGAGAGAGAGAGAGAGAGAGAGAGATGAATTGATAGATTACCTCTTAACCCTTTTGGGATCAACGATGGAATCGCCATTGGAGGATGGTGGAGCTTGAGCAGCTTCTGCAGCGGAGAATTTGCGTGAGCTCTCGACCTCGCCTGGTTCGTTGTTGGGTAGTTGCAGATCCATCGACGGTGTTGGTTTCTCGTCATTGTTGCTATTTTGATCCGACGGCGTCGAAGGGTTCGACGAAGATAGCGTCTGCACCCCCGATGTCATGGTGACCGGTACATCATCAGAGAACAAGGACATGAGCTGGTCATCGTCGAGACGATCGAACATATTCGTTTCTTTCGTGGTGGTGGTGATGGTCATCATCATGGCATTGGAGTCCCTGCATTCATCCACCACCAACGGTTGCTCGAGGAAGGCCATGGAGTCGCTCATGGAACGTCGGTGGGCACCGCGACGGGTGGACGAGAAGTCGAGAAACTCGTCCACCCACGAGGCCTGGTTCTTCTGGTGGTGGTGGATTGAAGCGTTCATCATGGCGGTGGTTGTGGAAAAGAAGTTTGCCATTGCGGGCATCTTGTCGTGAGGAAAAGAAGGCCAATTTGGGGTGATGTTGGGTGGTAATTCAGCCATTCTAAAGCTAATCGTTCAAAAACCCACACTCACCAAATTTATATAAATATCCGAACCAAACCTAATCTTAATCAACAAAAACCACCCAATTAACTATAAAAATAAACATTACAATGACATGTTTAATGCATGTTACATTTGAGGATAAACTATACTGTTAGTCACCGAACTCTAATCTTTGTAACAATTTTATTATTAAAGTTAGTAAAGTTTCAATTTTTCATGAAGATTTATATTTTTTTAAAATTTTTGAACCGATGAATCATTAATGACCAGATGATATGGTTGTTTTATACTGATATGTGTTGATATAAAAGCAATAAATTTTTTTTATTCCTCTTCATTAATATCTTCATCAAAAATATGATCTTTTTCATTTATTTTCAACCACCAATATGTCACTTAAAATTGTCATTCTCTAACATTTTTATGATCATCCTAGACACTAATAAACTTGTCTCATCATTCTTTATCAATTTATCGATTTAGAATTTCTTAAAATCTCTTTTGAATTCATGAAATTAAACAAAAAAATCATTATTTTGGAGATTGGGGCTTTATCATATTTGAGAGGTTTTGGTGTTTGATAAAAAAATTGAATGGTGAACAATATTTTTTTAAAAAAAAGTTGATCAATATACTTCAAAATTAACCTCATCGAGCTTTTAGAAGGATTTTCATCAATTCTGAGTTGATTTTATGGAAAACTGACCAATAAGAAGAAAGATGAGAGAAATATGATCATTCTAATACCATCTTATTGTGAATGATGACTCATGGCAAAGAGTTTATGATATTTTTGTAAGAATAATAAAAAAACCATGCTATCACGTAATTAATGATTTAATGGTCTAATAATAAAAAATAATATCAAAAGTTCAATAAAAATAAAGCTTTTTAAAGGATAATGATAAAACTGATATATAGACTAAAATCTAGATATTGGGTGTGTAGTTTATCCTATTTTTATAAAATAAAAAATAAGAATATTTAAATAAATGAAAAAAAGGCAATGGGAGGGAAGTCACATGGGAAGGGATCAGGGACAGCTAGCAACAGCTTTGGAGGGAGCCCCTTGCTTTCCTTCCACTGCCAAAGTCGTAATGGGAGTTTTAATAAGCGGAGGAATCCCCAATCCCATGTGCCCGATGTGACCTCTCTTGCATTTCTCATTTCTAAGTTTAATTATATATTCATATGTATCCCTAAGCTTTTAACTTAATCATAATAAATATATTTTACAATATATATATAAGTCTTAACTTGGGTTTATACACGTCAATGATGCCCCCACTTTGTTCGCTGTATATAATTCAATAAGTTATTTAGTAACATATGAATCAAGTTATTTAATAATATATATATATGAATGTATCATTCAATCATGATGTGTTTTGTGTATGCCACATTATTGGTAAACCAATTACTATTCAAGGTTGCTAACAAATTTGTGATAAAAGAACATGAACGATATATTCATCTCATGTAATGGGATATTTAATGCTCAACATGATTGTATTTCGTCAAAATGTCTATTTTAGTTACCCTTATATGTATTATTATGGTATTTAGAATAATAACACTAGTGAAAGTAGTTTTTGAATTATCTTTTCGTGTATTGATATGGTACATTGGTTAACACTTTAGTCAACTAATATTTATATATATTATAATAATATATATAATGAATAGTTTAACTACCGCATTTAATATCAAAATATACATTTAATATTAAATATTTTACAATTAAAATATTAAATATTTTTTTAAATTAATAGGACCTCATCGAAATTCCCTCTAAACCAAAAAAAAAGAAGGAAAAAGAATGTCCAAATAATATATAATATATATAATGTAAATGAATCCAACGTACAAAAACTTGCAACTAAAAGGCAAAATATAAAACCAAACCTGGAGCAGAAGGTTCCAAAACAAAACCAAATAACTAACAGATCACCCTACTTACCAACGTTACCCAATGCCTGATTTAGCTAAAGCGACAGCCACAGTGTTGCAACAACGAGGTACCCACCTGACCACAATCCCAAATAACTTGATGGTAACGAATAAATTCGAAACCAAACAGGAACAATTAACAGGAGGGGCTAATCTTTGATTAATCAAATCCACAATAGCTCTACAATCAAATTCTATGATAAGCCTATGTTTCCAAACATTTGCAGACATTAAGAAAACCTTCAAACATTTCTTGACAGCATACATCTCAAACATTGTAGGAGGGAAAACATCATAAAATTTCGCAAACTGTCACACCGTAACCCCATCTGAATCCCTCAAAAGCCCTCTAACGCCACACTTGGAACCACATGAAGAAACCTTCCCATCCGTATTGAGCTTGACAAAACCATAAGGGGGAGACCATTTGACAGGGGTTGTATTCGACTTCGGAACAAGACACGAAATTTTCGCCAACAAAGAATCATTCACAATGCCATCCCATGATAACAGACAATCACCAAATTTGACCTTTAGCCACCAATCCAGGCAAGATTTAACCGAAAATACTATATTTGTAACCAATCTATTTTCAAATTATTAAATACTACATCATTCCTAAAAAGTCACAGGGTCTAAATTATAACAAAAGGGATATATGATCAAACCTGGCTTATAGAGGCAGCATCGAGGATCACCCAAGCTTCTAGGAAAGACGTTGGTTTATTATGCAATACCATCTGGATCACCAAATAATTACAAAAGGTCATCCACAATTTTCAGCTAAACCAACAAGAGAAGAAATGATGTTCAATGATTTCTGGAAAGTTGTTGCAAGAGGGGCATAAGTTGTATGTATTTGTAACACCCCAAATATCGAGTCAGTGACTAAAGTGTAAGGATTTAAAAGTTAGTGGTTTAATTTTGATAAATTAAAAAGTTCAAGGACTGATTTTGAAATTTGTGTTTAGAACTTATTATCAAATATCGAAGGATGGAAGGGTAAAATGATCTTTTGACAAGAAATAAATTAAAATTTCATTTTAAGGGTTATTTAAAACGTGATCAATGAAGAAGAAAGAAGGAAAACTCTGGAAGTTTGCTCTTCTCTTCTCCACTTCCCCGTGAACCTTCATGCTAAGGTAAAAGACTTCAAAGTTGATTGTTTCTTTCATTTCTGATTTGGTTTTGTTTCTTTGGGTGATATATAAGCATAATAAAGCTTAAAGATGAGTTGAAACTAAGAGATTGATAAATTAATGGTGAATTAGTAAAATGAGTTTTTAAGGGAATTGTTTGTAAATGATGAATATTTGGATTATAAAAGAATATTTGACTTGTCATAAGTGTAAACAAGAAATTTGAAGTGTTAGAAAGGATTGAGAACATGTTTGAAAAAGTGGTATGATTTTTAATTTAAGAGTTCTATGGAAGATTTTTTTATTGTTAAAGAGGTTTTATTGGAGATAAGTTAGTGGGAATAAGTGAATATGAGTTTGAAGGTATGCATAGAGTTAAGGGTATGAGATTTAAGTAAAAAGTTGGTAAATTTCGAAGTGAAATATGTGATTTCTAGGCAAGGGTATCGGTATTGGAAAAACAATACCGATACTATTAGGTTAAAATGAAAGGATTTTGTATGAACCCGATGAACTGTATTGGTACCAATTGAATTAGTATTGGTACTGATGTGAAAGTATCGATACCAAAATGAAGGTATTGATACTGTAATTGAAATGGGAATTCCAGAATGCTAAAATGGTATCGATACCGAAGTAGGTATTGGTACCCCAAAAGAGAAGTATCAGTATTATAGAAGGGGTATCGATACTACTCAGACTGAAATGTTAAATTTGGTGTTTCATTTTGCTTAAGTAAAGGTTTAGGGGATTTATGTTAATTGAGCTCTGATATTCATATTGATCTTGTTAATGTGTAGATTTGACTGAAAGCAAGTGTCGAACGAATAGACGTATAAGGATAAGGTGAAAGTGAAAAGGTGTTGCTTAGGGCTTAAGTGAGGCAAATGTGAGTGCTATTTATTTATTCTATTGATGATTGGAGAATGACTTGCGATGAGCCAATCTCAAATGTTCTTGATCAAAATAAAATGTTATGAGTATATGTTATTATGAGTATATGTGAATATGCTTCAAATGAGTAAATTGATAAGTGGAATATGATGTGTAATAAGAAATAAGTATGAACTATGAGTATATAATAAATATTGAATAAATGCTATGTGAAATTAAATGTTATGAGAACAAGTTCTATATGAATAAATGATAGACTTGGATAATTTTTCATAAAAATGTTCTATGCGAATGTGCTAAGTGAAAAAGTTTTAAGTGAAGATACCTTATGTGAACGAATACTACGAGAATAAGACACATTTTAAAAGTGAAACTAAAAATAATTATAAGCTAAATCCCAAGGTATATGTATGAGAATTAGAGGTATAGTTGACATGCCAAGAGTTGAGGGTTCTACGCGGTCCTTCGGGACATTTCTACGCGGTCCTTCGGGACAAATTCTACGCGGTCCTTTGGGACAAAAACTATGTGGCACTTCGGTGCAATTCTGCGTGGCACTTCGGTGCAAATTATGTGAGTTGTGGTGACAGTATTAGTGCACAACCTCAGTGTACTCACATACCTTAAGTTCTCAGTGATATACGTTGGGCAAATTAAACAAATGGATATTAAATGAAAAGTGTATAAGTTAATATGTAGTTTATATGAAATTAAAACTGATTATGAAAGTATATATTGTTTAAAAGTCTATATTGTTAATGATATGTAATGTATACGCAAGAGTAACATGAATATAATTTTATCAATGTTTAATAATATATGTTATAAGATATAAGACGTGTGGTGTTTTGTAATTTAACATTTCTTTTGTAAATTTATATAAATGTTTTATTGTTTTATATTACTCATAATGCCTCACTAAGTCATAGACTTAACGTGTGATTGTTTCACACGTAGGTTAAAAGTTATGTGGGGAGTAAGCCGAGTAAGCATGGGGCATGACAACATACCCTTGAAGATTATCAGATCAGAAAATATTTGAATTGTATGTGATTATGGTCTAGGAATTTGGTTGGCATGTAATGTAAATGTAAGTTTAGATGCTATGATATGTATTTTTACTATGATTTATTAAGTTTTGTTTTTCTTGTCAACTTTTAAATCATATTTTAAAAGAGTCAAAGTGTTTTAAAAGTCAATGTGACACTTTAGAGTCGTATCCGGGTTGGGTATGGGTCGGGGGTGTTACAGTATTTAACGGAACTTTCCTCTTTATCGATTCAGTTTTTACCGGCACATGTTTATTAATCACAAGTCGAGTAAAAAGTTCAACTTTAGGGGGGCAAAACTAGTCCAAATGAAATTCTTCCAAAAGCTATTAGAGAGAATGAGACAGCTAAATATTCTTCAAGGATTTAACCGAGAATCAGCCATCACAAGAACCCAACCAACGAACCCAATCATGTTGTAATCCATTCGATCTGAAACTATTGAGCTTAGACATGAAATCACTCCATGGCTATTGTTCTCAATCGAATAGCTCTCTTCTTAATGAAATATTCGAAGTCCATCCCGTTTCAATTTTCAAACCAAAATTAGCAATCATTCCTTCTCTGTTCACGGCCAAAGCATATATACGGGGAAACTGAATTTCAAAGCCATTCCTTCTAACCAAACATCCTCCTATAATGAAATATCCTTTCCATCACCACTAGTAGAGACAGATTCGTTCTCAAGCAAACAAAAAATCTATCCTTGCTGTGAAACGATTTAAGAATCGAGTTCCAAATCCAAGAAAAATGATTATTACTTAGGTTTGAAAGGAGTAACACACCAGACCCACTAGGGCCTTTACTAGCTATCAACCGTCACCAAAGGCCAACCCGTTCGTTTCCATAGTGCCACACCCATTTTCTCAATAATGCTCTATTAGTGACATCGAAATTAGCAATACCCAGTCCCCCATCATAAATCGATTTGTAGCACATTTCCCAACGAACTGAATAGATAGTTCTATCAGTTGTGCCACTCCATAAAAAAATAGGCATGATTCGATTCAAACAGTTAGAGATAGACACGGGCATGCGAAATAAAGATAAGAAGTAAGCAGGCAAATTGGATAGGATGGATTTTATGAGAGCCAGTCTTTCACCATACGAGATGAATTTTAATTTCCAACCCTTTAACCTTCTTGAAAACTTAAACAACACAGATTCCCAAAGTGAAGTAGAATTTCTATTTTCTCCCAAAGGAAGGCTTAGATAAATGGAAGGAAACTTCTCAACTATACAACCGACATTATTAGCCCAAGTCTAGGGGGAGAGTCTTCAACATTAATCCTTAAAATCTTGCTTTTTTTTAGATTGAGCTTGAGAACCTAGGCTAACTCAAACACCCTGAGGACTCGCTTAACATTTCGTACCTGCATCCCAGATTCCCCACAGAAAATAAGGAGATCGTCTACGAATTGGAGATGAGAAATATGCAAATTCTCCTCACCCAAACCTATCGAGAACCCAGATAGTAAACCAATAGAAACTGTCTTTTTCAACATTAAATTCAATGTTTCACCAATTAAGTTGAAGAGAATAGGAGATAATGAACACCCATGTCTTAGGCCTCTTGAGATGGAAAAAGCATCTGGAGGAGCACTATTAACCAGTATCCAATTTTTTGCAGTGGAGATGCATTGGAAGATTCAACTGCACTATTTATCCCTAAAACCACATTTACTCATAATCTATCAACAAACCCTAGCCTACAATGTCATAGGCTTTATGAAAATCCACTTTGAAGGCAACCACGCCTAAACTAGATATGGAGACATAATTAATAGTTCTATTAGCAATTAGAACACAATTGAGAATTTACCGACCACTGATGAAAGAAAATTGGGATTCCTCAATAACCTGACTAATGCATCCCTTTAATCTCTTGATTAAAACCTTCGATAGTATTTTGTATAAACTACCAACCAGACTGATAGGGCAAAAGTCTTCAATAGCTTTGGGATTTAAGATTTTTGGAATGAAGGTAATAAACTAATTATTGATAACAACTTCCCAATCCCGACCATGGAGGAAATCGTCGAAGAAACACATGATATCAGGTTTGAGTTGCAGCCATAACTTTTTAAAGAACCTTAGATTAAATCCGTCCGGCCTTGGAGCGCGATTACTATCAGCAGAGGATAGGGCGTCCCGGATTTCTAACTCTGAGAAATTAATTTCCAAAACTGAGGCTTGTGTTGGACTAATCCTCTTGAACTCCAGATTGAGATCTAATATGTCAAGGGACTAGTAATTATTATAAGCCTTCGAGAAGAAATCTAAAACATCACTACAACAAAATAGGGTTTTAGCGGCATTTTTTTAGCTCTATAGTGGCATTTTAAGCGCCGCTAAAATTATTAAAAACACCGCAAGAAGCATCGCTAAAACTAACGCTGCAAAAGGTAGCAACGTTTGTGAACAGAAAATGCTGCAAAAAGGTCCATCTCTATAGCGACGTTTGTAAGAAAAACGCCGCAATAGATCAAGTTCTATAGTACAACAACAACAACAACAAAACCCAATTCCCATATGTATGGGGTAAGGGGGAGGTAGGGTAGTAGGCTACCCCCAACGCCAGGTTGAGAGTAGCTTCCGTGGAAGACCTCCGGCAGTCAGAAAAATTAAAAATTTAGATAAAATGCAATGCATGTATAAATAAATACATAAATACATAGCTAAACAGTATTCATATGCAGTCATTAAAAAATATGTGCGTCTGTAACGGGAATTAATCCCTGCATAATAATCCCTGCGAAAATCTCTGCATATAGACAGAACATAAGATCCCGGCTAAATTTAAAAGAGGAAACATGAAGAGAATGATACACAGAAGTCAACGTTAGCAAGCCCAGTTCTAATCCTTCATAAATACCAATAACAGAAACGTATAAAAAGTATAAGTCATGGAAAATACTACAAAAACATTAAAAGAAGACAGAGATGATACCCTATAGATGTGACCCACACTACTACTACCTAGTCTTTAGCCTCCATATTTCCTATCAGAGGTCATGTCTTCGGTAAGGGCTAAATCCCTCAAATCAGATCTCAAGCAGTCTTCCCACTTTCGCCTTGGTCGTCCTTTCCTTCTGGCACCGTCGACTGTAATCGACTCTACCCTCCTGACCGCATCCGACGGTAGTCGCCTACAGTGTTTGTAAGAAAAACGCCACAAATTACCTTGTCTTTAGTGGCGTTTGTGTTCTAAAACGCTGCTACATGTTATGATATTTAGCGACATTTGTACTAAAAACGCCGCTAATAACTATGTATATAGTGCCATTTTTCTTCATAAAACGCCACAAAAGAACCCGACTTCTGGTGACTTTTATTTACAAACGCCGCAATGGTTAACTGATTTCGCATATATCATTTTCTATTTTATATTATGCAAATATAATATTCTATAGCATTATCTAATAACAATAAACTTAAAATTTAATTACGACACAAATTATGTAGAAAAATAAATCAAAATTTATAAAATAAAATTAAAATGTAACATAGTTCAACATTGTTCACAGTAATATCATTGAAAACTCAACTGAAAAAGAAAGAAGGAAAAGAGGCATGTTTTGTTCTTGGAACTGCAGCAAATTAGTCTCTGCCTCAGTCCGGACTTTTGTATCCACTGATTGGGCAGCCAGCATAAATTGAGAGATCTCCATAGACATTTTTAACTAACCTGCAATTGGAAACAAAAAGCACTAATCAGCATTGGTGAATAGGACACAAATACATCACTAGAGATTGCAGCCAGTTATAATTGAACAATATCAAACAGTCATAGATAGTAATAATCATGGTTGGAGCCTTGAAGCATATATTGAAGGAACGAACTTATCAAAATCACACAAGTTATCCGACAAACATAAATCAACATTTACCAAGCTTAATATAGAGTAGAATATCATTGCCAATGATAGGTCAACAGTGACAAATATGTTGAAACAGTGAAATCATAGACATTAATTATATTTTCACCAAACCAACCACAACTACTAACCAAATAACAATTTAATTCAATAACAGAAAAGCTAAATATTCGACACAATTGTAACTATTAAGAAATTATA
Organism: Hibiscus syriacus; assembly: GCF_006381635.1. NCBI lineage: Eukaryota > Viridiplantae > Streptophyta > Magnoliopsida > Malvales > Malvaceae > Hibiscus > Hibiscus syriacus. The sequence continues at coordinate 427,512 of NW_024062759.1, read as the reverse complement.
TCTTCATCTGCTTACCAGATCACTTGTATACATCAAGTGCTTGGACAGCTTCATGTCTAGGCATCTAAAAAAAACTGCAATGAAGTCACAAATCGAGCTATTGTGAAAAGGGGGGAGAAAATAATTAAAAAAAGGTATCAACCTGAATCAGGAAATTATTTTCTAAACAATAAAAAAACACATCACCTTGTCAACAAGATTGATAATTCCTAGCAAAATATATTTTGAAGCTCTCTTTTAATGCCTGAAAAGTGTAATATTGTGAGGTTAATACCTGAAAACCAGTTATAATTTAATGTTTCTAGGGTCTGTCTTACAATTACATAAACCCAAAAGTTCTTCAAAACCCCCTTCGCACAATCACAGAAATCAAACAGTTACTGCTAAGAAAAAGGGGAAGACCTTAGAACATAACATAAATTTACCTAGAAAATTTAAGCCACATTATACACTCAAGGGTAGAGTGAAATCAAACAATTATGTGTATTCAATCCAAGGTGTTTCGATTTGTAGAAGAGGTCCGTAGCTTTGTCAGTAAACACATAACAGATACAGCCAGCAATGCACAGGTGATCGAAACATTAGCATCTCCGGTCGAGTTCTCAACCGATAACGAATTTCCAGTCTCAAAAATAAGACCTTTGGAAAATTTGCATCTTTGCATCATTCACTACCTCAACAACAATAGCAGAATCCAAGCCCTTGGCTTTGTATTGACTCTATGTTGGTGTTTCGGATTCATACTCAACTAACAACCCTGAATCAACAAAGATGCAAGTGTTTCGAGCTTTTGGGGCTTATGGAGTGATTTAGATCTTTTGCTCATTTTTTTCTTCAAATGAACGAGCTACAGTGTGGGTGCTTCGCTGATATTGATACAAGATGTGGAGTTGGTTTGAATTTAGGGTAAAATATTATTCCCCTCACAAATCCATAGCAAAATATGCAACAGAAGCAAGAAATCCTCTGGATATCTATCTAATTCATGTCTGACAAAGTGTAAACATGTGGGAAATCAAAGCTAAAATTCTATTTCTGCAACAGTTCAGATTCTCAAACTACATTTCCCATGGGAAAAAGAAGTTAAGATATCAATGCCTAAAAACATGTCACACAACTGGGAAATAAGCTTCTAATTCTTTTCTTCTACAAATAAAGAATTCTCAGTTTCAGAATCACCTACCAGTTTCTTGGTCATCAACGTGCTCTAGTCTTCTTCCCCTTCTTTCCCACAAGCTTGTCCTTGTGAATTTCAGACTCTGGAAGCACCGGTTGCTGCCCATCCTTCTGTTTGTTGTTCATCACCTTCAATGCCACTGTTTTCAAAGGAACTCCGATGTCTTCAGGCAAGAGCACCTCTTCCAATTCCACCCAATCAAGATCCTCTGAATCCCCATCTTCATACTCCACCCTGTACCACCCAGTTTCCTTGTCGAATTGGATCACTTTCCCGTGATAATATTCCCCCCAAACAAATTAGATCAAAAGAACACACGTGAGTGACGATAATCAAACAAAAAGAACAAGCAAACCGAGATCTACATATATGAAAAAGAGGAAATAAAGCGAAACTAATTTTTTTTCAAAGCTGAAAACCAAAACACAACAAAACCCCACTGAATTACATGTAAAAAACCATAGATCTGAAACTAAAACAGATATGAAAAAGGAACAGACGAACTTGAAGCGGAGATTGATATACCTCAAACAAGTCTCCGATGAAGCAGCGAGGCTTCGAAATAATCACACACAGTCTGGGAAGAGAGAACTTAGGGTTTTTTATCTCTCTCACACACGAAAACACTCTTCCCAGTGTTTTCTTATGATGTTTTCCTGCCGATGCCAAAGCCAAACAAATAATTGAAAAATAAAGGAAACAAAATGAACCGAAGGAGAGAGGAGGAATCGGCGAAGAAATGACTATGGATTTTTGAAGATATGGGATTTGATGATTTCATATATTTCTCACCTGGATTAAGCTCTCCGGATGATCCAAGCTCCGATCTGACATCGGGAAAGTTGGGTCTTTGAGAAGAGAGAACTAAAGCAGTGTGGCTTTGAGTTGATATGGGATAGTGGGCCTGTATTCTAGAATCTTCTCCACCATTTTATTCACATCGGATTCCAGCTCCTCCAAGTCTTCTTCGGAGTCAAGCTCCGGTTGAGCTCGTCAATTGTCAATGCCAATCTCAAGGGATTTGTGTTTGTTGTTTAGAGTCATGGAGTAAAAGGGGAAGAATATTTGAAGATTTTTTTTTCACTTTTGGGAAGAGATTAGGGTTTTGAAATTTGAAAACTCAAGCTTAAACGGCAAACAAATTAGCGGTCGAAGAGATTTCCTAGGCGTTTTAAAAAAATGGAAAAGGGATAAAGGGGAAACTGCAAACTTGCCAGTAAGGTAAGGGTTTATAGCGGCGTTTGTAAAAAAACCGCTAAAGTACTAGTCTATTGCGGCATTTTTTGAAAAAAACGCCACTATAGATGAAGTCTATAGTGGCGTTTGTAACAAAACGATGCTAAAGTACTATTCTGTTGCGACGTTTGTATAAAAACGCCGCTAAAGTACGAGTTTACAGCGACGTTTATATAAAAACCCAGCTAAAGTAAGAGTTTATAGCGACGTTTTTAAAAAAAGCCGTTAAAGTACAACTCTATTGCGACGTTTGTTGAACAAACGCCACTATAGATAAAGTCTATAGCGGCATTTGTAAAAAAATGCCACTAAAGTACTAGTTTATAGTGACGTTTGTATAAAAACGCCACTAAAGTAGGAGTCTATAGCGTCGTTTGTAAAAAACGCCGCTAAAGTACTACTCTATTGCGACGTTTGTTGAAAAATGGCACTATAGATAAAGTCTATAGAGGCATTTACAAACGCCGCTAAAGTGCTACTCTGTTGCGGCATTTGTATAAAAACAACGTTAAAGTTACCATTTTGTGGCGTTTGGAATGTAAACGCCGCTATATGTTTAAAATTAGTGGCGTTTTCTCTCAAAACGCCGCTGTAGAATAATTTTGTTGTAGTGCATGCTCCTTAATAATGATTGGATCCTAGATGGCTTCATTTTTCTTCTTCAAACAATTAATAGCATTAGCCTCTCGACATGTGAAAGTTGAAAAATGGAAAAACCAGATATTTCTATCACCTTCAACGAACCATCTAAGCTTTAAATTTTTCAACTAGGCACTCTCTTCTTTTTGATATTTTTCCACTGTTGAATTCTCAGTTTGGCATGCTTTTCACAATCATTATTGTTGTAAAAACCTTTTTGAATGAATTCTTCCAACGAAGTGATTTCACGTTCCAGTAAGAGGATCGATTTCTTGTCATCATCTTTTGACTTTGTTGTACAAACTTTAATTGCTTGCTTTGAACACTTGATCAAACCTCCGATCATGATTCTTGGGTTGGATCGCTCAGAGGTGGTCAATGATTTTATTACCAACTCCTCGAAACTTGCTTCTTCCATCCAAAAATTAAAATATTTGAAAGGTTTTGGACCCCAATTAATTGAATCTTGCAATAAATGCACTGCATTATGATCCGATAGGGATTTGTCTAATAGCCTTTGAGATATTCCTAGAAAATTAGATTCGAAATCTTCCAAAATCAGGAAACGATCCAGTCGACAAAATTTGGAGGGTAGTGACTATTATTCAAGGTATATTTTGCTCCCTGCATTGGGAGGTCCATCAATCTTCTTCAAAAATGAAGTTTCTAAACAGTTCCAATAACCATAAATTAATCGAGAAACCTTGTTTTTCTTCCGAATTCAAGAACATGTTAAAATCATCTCCTAAACACCACTAAATCTTTTGAGATTTTAGAAATTCTAACAATTCAACACAAAAGTCATTTTTCTCAGAGTCCATAGACAGACCATAAATATTCAGCAATACACGTTTAAAATTGTTGGAAGTGAAACACCCTATCAAAGAAATTAACCTTGAGCCAAAATATTTATCAGAAACAGTGAAGAAACCAGGATCCCATATGCCTTGAGCCAAAATATTTATCAGAAACAGTGAAGAAACCAGGATCCCATATGCAAAGTAATCCACAAGTACCATCCGAAGGGAAAATGCAAAATCAATATTTGAATGCAACCACAATTTTCTTAACATAATCTCCCTAATCTCTCCTAATTTTGTTTCTTGGAAAAATGCAAAGTTCGGTATGCATTTCTAAATAACACCTTTAACTGCTTTAAATTTTTCTTTCCTCTTAATACCTCTTGTATTCCAAATAATAATCGATATATTCATCATCAACAAAATTGACTAAAACCTAATAATTACCTTTAATAGACTTTGTAAAGCTCTAGCTCAAGCTCACATACCCTTTTCAGAACCACCTCTATGCATTCTTTGTAGAAAACACCCAGCTTGTTATTAACCTCTCAAACTGATTCGACTTCTAATTCCTCAATTAAGTGATCACCCACTGTTCTGCTAAATTAAATCACTTTCTCTACGAAAAGCAACACCCACCAACAAATCTCTAATCTTATGCTTCAGAAGCCTCATATTACTTGCATTAGAAAGACCCTTTGAAGAAATTATGGGAGGAAGCTTTGAACTCAAAGAATCTAATTCATTCAATCTATTCAAGCTAAGATTTTTTACATTCTTTGTTACCTCCACAAGACTATCAAGTACCATTTGAATTGATAACCCACTGATGACTCTCAAAGATAGATTCAAATTTGAATTGAGGGACTAGAATTAAACATTGGTTGTCTTGAATTCATTGGACCCAACACATTTTGTTGAACCATGTTTTATAATATTTGGTATAACAAATTAAGGCAAAATATTTTTGGACTTGAATTGAATTTATTCAAAGTTTTCAATGTTTTCAAAAATAATTCAAAGTCCATTAAAAGTTAATTTGAACACAAAATTGATTTTTAACATAAGTAGTGCATATATTGTTCTTACAGTATTGATACTGTTAATGAGGTATCGATACCCTATGTAAAGAAGTATCGATACGCTCTAGGTAGTACGGATACTACTAGCATTGGTCAAATTTCAAAATACAAAAATGGTATCGATATCCAAAGGGGTACCGATACTACTTTCCATAGTAGTATCTATACCATAGGCTTAGTATCGATACCGTCAAGCCCAACGGCTAGTAATGACTAGTTTTATTTAAATATTACACAGGTAGTATCGATACTCCCTATAGGAGTACCGATACCCTTTGCACTGGGCATTTTATTTCTGTAGAGAAAACATCTCAAAACGTCTAGAAATCATCCCCAACGGCTAGAAACGGCCACAACATCATTCCAACATATAAATACAAGTTCAAGACACTTGAATAAGGGTAAGAACACCTATCTAATCAATCAAACACAAGAGAAGAGTTTTTCACTTTTTATTTCTATTCTCTTGTAAATATTAGTGTTTAGTGAGCTTTAAGTTGTAAACACCTTATTTTTTAGAGGTTTTCTTTGTTTATATTTTTTCTTTGTAAAGGGGTTTTGGTTCTATCTAAGCCTTTGAAAAGCTAGGGAGTTTGTAAAAGGTTACTCTTGATCCTGTAAAAAGAAAGAACAAATTAGTGGATTTGTTGGGAAATCCTTAGTGATGAACTAAGGTAGTGGACGTAGACTTAGTTGAGAAGTTGAACCACTATAAATCGTTGTGACACATTATCTATCTTTTCTTTCTTCTTCTTCTTAAATAATTTTTGCCAATTCAACCCTTGTACATTTTTCGGTTGTTCAAATTGAGCTTCATAAATCCCAACAATTGGTATTAGAGTTTGACTCGTTAGAAGGTTTAACAATCTTGAGACGATCTTTGAAGAAACTCTACCGATTCCTAACGTAACCGACAAGAATATGGCTTCGACCTCCAGTTGTTACTACATTAAAGACTCTCAACCGGTTAACAAGCTACCTTACTTTGATGGAGAAAATTATGTCTATTGGAAGAATATGATGATGATCTTCATTCAAGCCAATGATAGAGGAGCTTGTAACTCAATCATGAAGGGATACTCCATTCCACCCGGTGAGATGGATGATTGGAGTGATGGAGAGAAGAAGAAGGTCCAACTCAATGCTAAGGCTATGCACATTCTAATTTTTGCATTAGGCCCAGATGAATATGGAAGAGTCTCTTCTTGTTCCAATGCTAATGAGATACGTGACAAGCTCCAAGTCACTCATTAAGAAACCGATGAAGTGAGGGAAACCAAGATAAGTCTTCTCCTCCAAGTTTTACAAAATGTCTATTTCAAATCCTTACTCAAGTTTAAAAATATGTTTTAATCTTTTAAACAAATTTACAAAGTATTTCGAGCCTTAATCGAGTCAAAAATCATTTCTTAATAAATCTCAAACCAAAATGGACAGATTACCCAGAGGGAACCGATTCCCCCTGAATGGTTTTGGCTCTGAGAAATAACAGATTACTCGGATGGAACCGATTCCCCCCTGTGTAACGGTTGAAATATTTGAAATTTTACACTGCAAGAATCGATTCCCTATTAAGGGGTACCAATTCACCCACGTTCCAAGCTGTTTAATTAATTATTTTCACACAATAACGGCTCCATTGACTCCACTAATGATCCCCAATGTTCATAATCAATTAAAGGAGTATTTAAACAAGCTTAGAATCCATTGATCAATAACAATTATCAAGAATCAAGAGAGAATCAAAGAGAAAACATCAAACCTCAAGTTTGAGCATTTTCAAGCCTATTTCATTCAATATTCATTTTTGCTTTCAAGAATACTTGTTGTGCTCAATTGTATTATTCTTAAGTGTTCTTTCTTTGTTCTAGAATTGTGCAAACATCTTTCCTTGTGAGGATTTTCTTGTAAGTTTGCAAAATTTGTATTGTTCTCTTTAGGAGAGAGTGTTCTCAAGAATTTAGGGTATAATTCTTAAGAGAGTTGTAAGGTTGCTCTTTGTCCTCAAAAGAAAGACAAATTAGTGAATTTGTGAAAAATCCTTAGTGTGGATAGCTAAGGTAGTGGACGTAGACTTTGGTTGAGAAAGTCAAACCACTCTAAATCGCTGTGCAAATATTTTCAATTTTTTGCAAAAGCTTCCACCAAAATTTTTATTGCCAATTAACCCCCTTCTTGGCCTATTCCGTCGATCGATTAACTCAACAATTGGTATCAGAGCCTCAGTCATTTGAAGGTTTAAGCGCTTCTTGAGTCGATTTGGAAAGAGTTACATCGATATTCAAGTCATCAATGGTCGGCGCTTCAAATTCCTACTTCGTTCTTGATTCAATGCCCGTCAACAAGCATCATTTCTCCAATGGAGCTAACTATGCTTATTGGAAGAATAAAATGATGTAATTCATTCAAGAAAGTGATATGATAGCTTGGAATTCCATAGAAGATGGATACATCAAACCTTTCACTCACCCGAGATTGTGGAGTAAATGAGAGACAAGAATGTTCCAGCTTAACTCCAAAGTCATCCATATTATTTTTTGTGCTCTTGGATCAGATGAATATGGAAGAGTTTCATCTTGTACAACCGCCAAAGAAATATAGGACAAACTACAAGTCACTCATGAAGGCATCGACGAGGTAAAAGAATCTAAAATTAGTCTTCTAACTCATAGCTATGTAAATTTCAGGATGAAACCGGATGAAGATATTAAAGATATGACGATAGATTTTCCACGATTGTCAATGGTCTCAAATCATATGGAGAGATCATTCCAAATGAAAAGCTTGTGAGAAAGTTGGTTTACTCACTTCCAAAATTGTGGCAATCAAAAAAGACGACAATCATCAAGGCTAAGAACTTAAAGTCCTTAACCCTTGAAGAACTAATCGGTTCACTCCTTATTCATGAAATGATGCTTCAAGATGAGGTAGCCCTCGATAAGATTGATGAGACACCAAAAGAGAAGTAAAAGAAGAAGAACGTTGGAGTTGCTCTCAAATCCACAAAAGATGAGAGTGATTCGGATGAAGATGACGATGACAAGGAAATGACATTATTTGCCAAACGGTTCAGAAAATTAATGAGGTCCAACCCAAGAAGAAAATTCAAACGAAATGAAGGCTTCAAAACTGAACCAAATGAGGACCCCATAATTTGCTATGAATATAAAAAACTGGGGTATGTCAAATATGATTGCCCTCAATTGAAGAAAAAGGGTCAATCCAAGAAGAAGCACAAGGCTCATGTGGCTACATGGAGCGATGAGGAAGGTTCCGATGAGGAAGGTTCCGATGAAGAGGAACAAGAAGTTGTAAACTTATGCTTGATGGTAATCGGGGATAGCTCTAAGGTACCCTCTAACTCATTCGATTCGGATGAATTATCTTATGATGAGTTATTCGAGGATTATAATGGGTTGGCTTCATATTATAAGACTCTATTTTCAAAATACAAAAATGATATTTCAAAATTAAAAAATGAAAATAGTCTTATGTCCAAAACCAACAAGGAGCTTGAAAGTAAGATTAAAGAATTGCAAATCAAAATTGATGATTTTGAAAAGAAAAATAATGACTTGCATAACTTACTTTCAAAAGTTCATGATGATCATCAAAAGAAAATTGATGATCTTAAAACTTCTTTTAATAAAGTTGGAACAAAAAGTTTTGAAAAAGGTGAGAATTCAAAATCCAAATTTGTTAGAAAAAGTTTTAGAAACTACAATCATAGAGGTCCTCAACGAACCTTAAATACTAAAATCGTTAGGAGTATGTGGGTTCCTAAAGAACTCATTACTACTAAAGATAAGGATATCCTACATAAATGGATACCCAAGGGGACTAGGATTTTGAGTACTAATGAATATGGACCCAAAAGAATTTGGGTACCAAAAATCAAAAATTAATCTATGTTTGTAGGAAAAGGAGCATTGCTACAAGGCAAGGGAAACAAATTCAAATTTATGGTACCTTGATAGTGGATGCTCAAGACACATGACCGAAGACAAGAGCCGGTTCATAAAGCTTAATGCCAAAAATGGAGGAGATGTGACTTTTGGTGATAATTCAAAAAGTCACATTGAAGGTATAGGTACTATAGGTAATACCTCTTCCATACAAATTAAAAATGTGTTATATGTGAATGGTTTAAAGCATAATCTATTGAGTATTAGTCAATTAGGGGATAAGGGATACAATGTCTTGTTTGAAACTAATGGTTGTAAAGTCATTGACATTGCATCTAATTGGATCATGCTTATTGGTCATAGAATCGGAAATATATACATGGTGCATTTAGATTCTTTTTATATGACTAATTTATGCCTAGTTGCTAAGGATGAACATGATAGTTGGTTATGGCATAGGAGACTAGGACATGCTAGTATGAGTGTTTTGCAACGGTTAATTCAAGGAGATTTAGTTCGAGGTTTGCCTAAACTAAAATTTTATAATGATAAAATCTGTGATGCTTGTGCTAAAGGAAAACAAAAGCGAATTTCTTTTAAATCCATTAATGACGTATCCACTATTAGAGTGTTACAATTAATCTATTTAGATCTTTTTGGGCCATCTAGGACTACTAGCTTGGATGGAAAACAATATGCATTTGTATTGGTAGATGACTATTCTAGATATACTTGGGTTCTATTCTTAAGTACTAAAGATGAAGCATTAGAAAAAATCATCACGTTTTCAAAAGTAATCCAAAACGAAAAAGGTTACTCTATAACTAGTGTTAGGAGTGATCATAGAACTGAATTTGAAAATCTTGGATTTACTGAATTTTGTAATTCTAATGGTATTAGCCATAATTTTTCAGCACCTAGAACCCCTCAACAAAATGGAGTTGTTGAGAGGAAAAATCAAACTTTAGAAGAAATGGCTAGAACCATGCTTTGTGAAAACAACTTGCCAAAATATTTTTGGGCGGAAGCCACAAATACCGCTTGTTATGTTATAAATCGAGTAATGATTAGGCCTATTTTGAAGAAAACTTCATATGAACTTTTCAAAAATAAAAAGCCTAACATTAGCTATTTTCATCCTTTTGGATGTAAATGTTTTGTTTTAAACAACGGTAAAGAAAATCTTGGCAAATTTGATGCTAAAAGTGATGAAGGAATTTTTCTAGGTTATTCCTTAAATTCTAAAGCTTATCGAGTATTTAATAAAAGAACTTTAGTTGTATAATAGTCTATACATGTTGTTTTCGACGATAATTTCCTTCCGAGGAAGGATTCTTGTGTGAATGATGATGTAAGTATTATATATAAACATAAATGAGTTGGACATGACGTTGGAGAACCATCATCAAAGGAAGAAACGAAAGATGAAGAAACTCAAGATCCTCTCGAGAATCCAACCATTGAAGAATCTTACCCAAGAGAGTACAACTATGTCAAGGATGATGAAATAATAGGTGATCCATCCAAACGGGTAACAACTCGATCTTCTCTTAGAAATATATGTAATTATGTTGTATTTATTTCATGTATAGAGCCTAAGAATATTAAAGAAGCATTAAATGATGAACATTGGAATATGGCTATGCAAGAAGAGTTAAATCAATTTGAGAGAAATAGAGTATGGACATTAGTTGAAAGGCCTAGTAATAAATCTACTGTAGGTAATATATGGGTATTTAGGAATAAGCTTGATGAAAGTGGTAATATAGTAAGAAACAAGGCTAGACTTGTTGCTCAAGGGTATACTCATGAAGAGGGCATAGACTATGATGAAACATACGCTTCCGTAGCTAGAATGGAAGCAATTAGAATGATATTAGCATTTGCATGTTTCAATGAGTTTAAATTATATCAAATGGATGTTAAAAGTGCATTTTTAAATGGTTTTATAAAAGAACAAGTGTATGTGGAACAACCTCCTAGTTTTGAAGATTCAGAATTTCTAAATCATGTTTTTAAATTGACAAAAGCACTTTATGGTCTAAAACAAGCTCCTAGAGCTTGGTATGAAAGATTGTCAAATTTTTTAATTGAAAAATATTTTTCAAAAGGGAAGGTTGACACTACATTATTTTTAAAGAGAAAAGGTAAAGATTTATTAGTAGTTCAAATTTATGTTGATGATATAATATTTGGTTCTACTAATGATGTTCTTTGCCAAGAATTTTCTAAGTTAATGCAGAGTGAATTCGAGATGAGCATAATGGGAAGCTCTCATATTTCTTGGGACTCCAAATCAAGCAAAGAAAAAATGGCATCTTCATCAATCAAGCTAAATACATCAAGGATATGCTTAAGAAGTTTGGATTGGAAAATGGGAAACCACATGCCACTCCAATGAGCACTTCTACAAAGCTTGACATAGATGAAGGAGGTAAATGTGTAGATATTAAATTATATAGGTCAATGATTGGTTCTTTGCTTTATCTAACCGCAAGTAGACTGGATATTATGTTTAGTGTTTACTTATGTGCTAGATTTCAATCATGCCCTAAAGAATCACATTTACTAGCCATTAAGAGGATCTTTATATATATTAAGGACACTCCTAGTTTAGGACTTTGGTATCCTAGAGACTCTACTTTTAGCTTGCATGCTTTCTCTGATGCAGATTATGGAGGATGCAAAATAGATAGGAAAAGCACCTTCGGTACTTGCCAATTCCTAGGATATATGTTGGTTTCTTGGTTTTCAAAGAAACAAAATTGTATTCATTATCTACCACTGAAGCGGAATACATTTCAGCGGGTAATTGTTGTGCACAAGTTTTATGGATGAAACAACAACATTTTGATTATGGAATTGAAGTAGGTACCATACCTATCAAGTGTGACAATACTAGTGCTATTTGTCTCACTAAAAATTCCATCCAACACTCTAGAACTAAACACATTAAAATTAGACATTACTTCATTAGAGACCATGTCGCTAAGAAAGATATAGTTCTCGAATTTGTTGATACTTTGCATCAATTAGCAGATATTTTTACAAAACCTTTAGACAAAGAAAGATTTTGGACACTTAGGAGAGAATTAGGTTTAACTGACCTATCTTCACTTAGTGTTTATATTAATTTTAGTACTTTTAAGGATAAATGAAAAATGCTTTTAATAATAACTATTTTGATTGCATTCTTTGTTATTAGTTAGGGGGAGTTTATGATTCTTACTGAAAATTAATTATATGTTCAACTAATGCTTAAAGATAGATTTGATTGATTGAACATGATTAACTTTCAATATATGAGTTGTCAATACAACTAAAGCTAATTAATCTAACATATTGAGTGTTTATACATATATTTTTAAATTTTAGTACAGGAGGAATCGATACCCCCTTGTAGGGGAACCGATTCCCCCTTTGAATAGGAACTGATTCCTCTTTTAGGGAATCGATACCCCCTACGGGGTCTGGTTTATTACGCCCAAATAAACCATTTTTTTCAAAACCCTTCCTCCTCTTCTCTCTCGCCGTTCACTCCATTTCTCTCCTCAAATCTCTACATTGCTTCAAAACAACGTTTTCTAGTCAGAATTACTTCAATTATCATCTCCTAAACCTGCTAGCATCATTAATTAAGTGCAAACAACATCAAAATCTACTCAATCTTTAATTTTCAAGGTAATTTTTCTAAAATGACTATTTTATTGATTTTGAACATAAGACTAGTTTTAATTAGTTATCGGTTGAAATAAGTATTGGGCATTGCTTATATATTGATTTAGAACTATAATCTACAACTAATTGCATCAAAAACAAAAAATTGATCAAAATTTTGAGATATTTTAAATTTAAAAAAATAATTGTTTTGTTTTTGAAATTGTTGTATTTTGATTTAATTATGTTGTTATTATGAAAACTATATGTATATTGACTTTCAAACCTTGTTTTCAAACTTAGTTTTCAAATTTCCCCATTAGGATTATTTAGAGAACCTTGAAATATTGCGGACTCAATTGAGTTTTGGGATTGATTATATTGTATACATGTGTTTAAAATTGCATGTTGCTCTTTCTATTCCGATTCCCTTAAGTCATGTCTCACAAATGCCCTAGGTCATCCTCTAGTCGATCAAACCAACCACCAAACCCACCTCCAAATTCACCTCCTATCCAACAATTTCCTAATCCTAATCCCAATCCCGATGATCCAAATATGACCATTCATAATTCATGCTTCAATGAACCAGGTCGTAGACAAAATCTATTCTTTAGGTATTCTCAATATTTTGAATCCTACAAAATTCGGGAAGAAAGAATCTCATCTCTTCAAGCTATATTAGACATAAATTTTTGATATCTTCCTACCCTACAAGAGTGAAAATTTGATAAACTATTTAAACTCGAACCAATAGTTTACATCAACTCGTTCGAATCTTCTATTCTAATGCCATTTGCGTTCAAAACCGGGCTAAAATCGCAACCATTGGAATTCGATCCTATCTTATAGGAAAATTCTTTTATATTGACCCGAAATAAATAGCCAACGTATTAGGATTAGATAATGACGGCTTAGAAAATGAAAAACAAACGGTAGGTTCTCTTTATAAAAGAAGGGATAGTGCGAGTGTATTAGATCTCCATGATCGTTTCCTTCATCTAATGATCTCTTGGTGGTTTCAACCATCCGGAGACAGATACTCCACTCTTCGAGCCTTGGATATTTGGTGGATACATTGTATCCAAAATAATCTTAAAATAAACCTACCTCAGATTATTTTTGCCAAAATTGTCGAAACCGTAAACCTAGTTCCTAATAAGAAACTCTGTTCATCTCTAGTTTACGGTTGTATTCTGAGTAATCTGTTTTCTAAAGCCGAGCTTAGGGTTCACCTTGATGCCTCTTTTCCACTCAAAAATCAAGTCAATCTCTTTTCCTTAACTAAATCGGGATGGAAGATAAGTGAAGAAATTGGTCAATGGGTTCGTACCAGTGAGCAAGCTTCGAGAGCTGACGAAGCCGACGATGAGCCGGAGCAGCATGAGGAACAAGAACAACAAGAAGATCAAATGCCTCCATATTTTCAATCTTTTATGGAGACATTCAATTTATGGTATGCATCCATGGAGTCACAATTTTCTTCCATAGAATCCCATTTATCCACTATGGGAGCTCAACAATTGGAAATTCTCCGGGAGATGCGCGCGAACAACGCAACAATGAATGAACGTATTAATGCGCTCACACATGAGATAGCTGCAATGCAAGCTCTTTTTTCTCCTCCCGATCCTCCTACAGATGCTTGATTATTGTCGAGCTTTAGTTCTCTTAGATGGGACTTAGAACTTATTGTTTTAACATTTTAAATGGTTTGGATGTTTGAATTTGATATGAATATTGGATTTTTATGTTTTAGATGTTTTTGAATGGTTTGAACTTATTATATATTTTTGGTCTTTTTGAATTACATGAGATAGCTGCAATGCAAGCTCTTTTTCTCCTCCCGATCCTCCTACAGAGCTTGATTATTGTCGAGCTTTAGTTCTTAGATGGGACTTAGAACTTATTGTTTTAACATTTTGGGTTGGATGTTTGAATTTGATATGAATATTGGATTTTTATGTTTTAGATGTTTTTGAATGGTTTTAACTTATTATATATTTTTGGTCTTTTTGAATTTTTATTAAAATTTTGCATCATTTTAGTTGCATTATGGCCAATTTACCATGTCACATTGATTATGAAACTAATGGCTAACATTTTTCTTGATTGTGATCTTAGCAACTTACGTTTTATCAATTGGCTTAACTATCAAACTTTCTTGTTTAATAAATATTTTATAACGTCTTTTTGATTTAACAAAAAGGGGGAGAAGTGTTAAAGTAAGGGGGAGTAATTTCAAAACTTGATTTCAAAAATTTATTTTCAATTAGAAAATCTTAAAATTACTAAAATGTTTTGTTATATCAAAAAGGGGGAGATTGTTGAAAACATTTTGATGTTTCAATATAACAAATTAAGTTAAATGAATTTTAAGATTTTACAAATAATTTTCTAAGTATATTCGATACAACTATTCGAATATCAAAATATTACTCCAAGTTTTACAAAATGTCTATTTCAAATCCTTACTCTAGTTTAAAAATATGTTTTAATCTTTTAAACAAATTTACAAAGTATTTCGAGCCTTAATCGAGTCAAAAATCATTTCTTAATAAATCTCAAACCAAAATGGGCAGATTGCCCAGAGGGAACCGATTCCCCCCAATGAGAGAATTGATTCCCCCTGAATGGTTTTGGCTCCAAGAAATAACAAATTGCTCGGAGGGAACTGATTCCCCCCCAGAGGGTACCGATTTCCCCCTGTGTAGCGGTCGAAATATTTGAAATTTTACACTGTAGGAATCGATTCCCTATGAAGGGGTACCGATTCCCCCCATGCTCCAAGCTGTTTTATTAATTGTTTTCACACAATAACGGCTCCATTGACTCCACTAATGATCCCCAACGTTCAGAATCAATTGAAGGAGTATTTAAAAAAGCTTAAAAGCCATTGATCAGTAACAATTATCAAGAATCAAGAGAGAATCACAAAGAAAGCATCAAACCTCAAGTTTAAGCATTTTCAAGCCTATTTCATTCAATATTCATTTTTGCTTTCAAGAACACTTGTTGTGCTCAATTGTATTATTCTTGAGTGTTCTTTCTTTGTTCTAGAATTGTGCAAACATCTTTCCTTGTGTGGATTTTCTTGTAAGTTTGCAAAATTTGTATTGTTCTCTTTGGGACTCGTGTTCTCAAAAATTCGGGGTATAATTCTTGAGGGAGTTGTAAGGTTACTCTTTGTCCTCAAAAGAAAGACAAATTAGTGAATTTGTGGAAAATCCTTAGTGTAGATAGCTAAGGTAGTGGACGTAGACTTTGGTTGAGAAAGTCAAACCACTCTAAATCGTTGTGCAAATATTTTCAATTTTCTGCAAAAGCTTCCACCAAAATTTTTATTTCCAATTCACCCCCCTCTTGGCCTATTCCGTCAATCGATTAACTCAACATTCTCAACAATACCTACAGTAATTTCAAGATAAAACCCGATGAAAACATAAAAGGATGACGAATAGATTTTCCTTGATTGTAAACGGTCTCAAAGGACTTGAAGAAGTAATTCCAATGAGAAGCTTGTGAGGAAATGATCTACTCTCTTCCAAAGTCTTGGAAATCAAAGAAGACGATGATTATCGAAGCTAAAAAACTAAAGTCTCTCACTCTCAATGAGCTTATTGGTTCTCTTCTCACACATGAGTTGATGGTGAAGGAAGAGGAAGAATATGAATAGAAGCAAAATAAGAAAAAGAAGGAGGTAGGCATTGCCTTCAAATCCACCAATGAGAGCAATCAAGATTCAAATGAAGAGGTGGATGAAGACGATGAAGAAGAAGAAGAGATGGCCAAGCTCTTCAAAAGATTCAAGAGATTCATGACTTCCAAGGAAGTGAAGCATGAATCAAGCAAAAAGAATAGTCCCCAAGTGTGCTTCGAATGTCAAAGAACGGGGCATGTCAAGTATGAATGTCCCCTGCTAAAGAGGAAGAGATCAAGTAAAAAGAAGACATTTGTTGCGGCTTGGAGTGATGAAGATGACTCCAATGACGAAGATGAAGTAGCCAACCTATGCCTCATGGCCATTGAAGAATATTCAATGGTAACTTCTAACTCAAATGAATTAGATTCTTATTCTTTTGATGAGTTACAAGTTACTTACAATGAGTTGTATTTGGAATTTGAGACCATGAATTAAAAATATAAGAAATTAATTTCAAAACTTAAAGTTGAAAATGATTTGGTTTTGAAAGCAAAAGTTGATTTTAAAACCAAAATGAATCTTTGAAAAATGATTTAAAGCTTTCAAAAGTCAAAATCAATGATTTAGAAAAAGAAAATTTTGATTTGAGAGTTAAACTTGAGAGCTTAACAAAAGAAAAAGAATTAATTTCTAAAAACAACTCATTATGTTTAAAATGGAAAAATACTCACGTTGACATTTTCATGGTCACATGGAACATGCTTGTCCACAAAAAAAATCTTTTAAAATTAGACAAGTATGGTTCCTAAGGGAACAAGGGGCATTGAAACTAAGCAATTTGGATACCAGAATATACTTAAATGTCTCTTGTAGGTGTGTGGGAGCATTGGTGATGAAAATGAAGATATTCAAATGCTCTAGCCACACTTGAAAAAGGAATGGGTAACCTCTAAGCTTAATGCTTTTGTTTTTGATTATTTGGTTGCTCATTTAGGTTTAAGCATGCATGAGCTTTGATTTTAAATAATTTTATATTTTTCATCTCATGTATGTTGAAAAGTGTATTATGATTGACCTTTTAAAGCTTTAATGATTTTTCATAATTTCTTTTAAGTTTATCATAATAAATTTTGGTCAAAATTGGTTTTTAATGTAAAAGATATCTCTCTAACAATTGATATCAAATTTTCAAATGCATAACATTTGTTGGATAACTTTATGCATATGCACTTAAATTTCAACAATTGGTATTGCATAAAATTTGTTAGACTTTGATATATTGAATTTCATGTGCTACTAACAAGTTTGTTCATCTTTGTTGAAATTCAATTTCTTTTAACTGTCAAGCTTTTAAAGTCAAATTCTTTTTGGAATGCATTTATTAAGGGGAGCTTTGATTTTTCAAATGCTTTTAAATGTCAAATTTACCACTTACTCTCAAATGTTATTTTTAAACTTTAAAGTTGAATCATTTTTTATATAAAAAAAGGGGGAGAAGTGTAGTTTGAAAAATTCAATTTCTCAATGAAAAATGAGGAGCTTTTAACATTTTCCAAAATATTTATCTTTTTCATTAAATGTTTTATTAAGGAGGAGTTTTACCAAAAATAATTTTTTCAAATGTTTTGTTATATCAAAAAGGGGGAGATTGTTGAACCATGTTTTATAATATTTGATATAATAAATTAAGGCAAAATGTTTTTGGATTTGAATTGAATTTATTCAAAGTTTTCAATGTTTTCAAAAATAATTCAAAGTCCATTAAAAGTGAATTTGAGCACAAAATTGATTTTCAACATACGTAGTACCGATATTATTCTTACAATATTGATACTATATGAACAATATCGATAATGTTCATGTGGTATTGATACACTAGGTAAGAGACGTATCGATACTCTCTAGGTAGTATTGATACTACCATCATTGCTCAAATTTCATAATGCAAAAATGGTACCGATACCCAAAGGGGTAACGATACTACTCTACATAGTAGTATCGATACCATATGTTTAGTATCGATACCACCAGACCCAATAACTAGTAACAACTAGTTTTATTTAAATATTACAAAGGTAGTACCGATACTCCCTATAGGAGTACCTATACCCTCTGTAATAGGCAGTTTATTTTTACAGAGAAAGCATCCTCAAATGGCTAGAAATCATCCCCAACGGCTGTAAATGGCCACAAACTCATTCTAACATATAAATACAAGTTCAAGACACTTGAAGAAGGGTAAGAACACCTATTCAAGCAATCAAACACAAGAGAAGAGCTTTTTACTCTTTATTTCTATTCTCTTGTAAATATTAGTGTTTAGTAAGCTTTAAGTTGTAAACACCTTCCTTTTTAGAGGTTTTCTTTGTTTACATCTTTTTCCTTGTAAATGGGTTTTGGTTCTAGCTAAGCCTTTGAAAAGCTAGGAAGTTTGTAAAAGGTTACTCTTGATCCTGTAAAAAGAAAGAACAAATTAGTAGATTTGTTGGAAAATCTTTAGTGAGGAGCTAAGGTAGTGGAGGTAGACTTAATTGAGAAGTCGAATCACTATAAATCGCTATGCAAAATTGTCTGTCTTTTCTTTCTCATTCTCCTTAAACAATTTTTTGCCAATTCACCCCTTGTACATTTCTCGGTTGTTCAAATTGAGCATAGTAAATCCCAACACATTCTCATTGCTCATGCCCACATTGACATAAATAAGTCTAGAGTGCTTTCATAACATTTTTCTGAAAAATGCAACCATAACATTTTTTTCATCACTGACATCATCATCAGTAGCCCAAACATCCGTAAAATTTTCCCCTTCCATATCATAATCACCATTTTCCAGAGAAGCACCCCACTTTCTAATAATAATCTTGATTTGAAAGGAAAAAACCAATAGATCTTACTGTGAATGAACTAGGTAGTTCTGATGGACTCACAATTCTAACCATTATGCTAGCATAATCCAGGCGATGCATTTTCAAAGTGCTTTCATCCGTACCAACGTAGACACCCATCTGTTGCCTAAGGTTGAAAAGAAATACTTATACCAACACGTAAGAGAACACTAAAGAGATTAATACAACAAACTTATAGGGGATACCATTAATAAGAAGAGGGGCTAAAAATAAAAACCAAAATTTATGGCTTCATTTTTTTCCTCCATCGTCTCTTCTATTTCTTTAACAGAATCAAACCTAATCATATAAGAAGTCGTTGCTACTCCCCATTTCACAATTCTAACTTTGATACCATCAATCAGGAAAGTCTTTTGGATTGAATCCATATCAAATGAACTTTTCATAAATTCGACCATCCAAATTTTCATCCAGTCATTATCAAAAGACGTAAACTCGATGTCAACAAGATCCTTATAATTTGTATCTTGGATTATTGATGCAGGAAGATCAATGAGATTGACCTTTTCTCCCCCATTGTTAAAGTTATTGGTTAAAACATCTTTGTACAACATTTTCATTACAGCTACTAACCTATCGCCACCTAAGCTATTCTTGGTCACCCTTACTGAACTTACCTTTTACTTGGGAGGGAAGCCAACTCCTTTTCCTTTTCCTTTGTCGTTGGTAGGTCTGGGAT
This sequence comes from Hibiscus syriacus, assembly GCF_006381635.1. NCBI lineage: Eukaryota > Viridiplantae > Streptophyta > Magnoliopsida > Malvales > Malvaceae > Hibiscus > Hibiscus syriacus. The sequence continues at coordinate 407,788 of NW_024062759.1, read as the reverse complement.
ACTTAACTTTTGAAACGCTAATCTGTCTACCATCAATGAGCGAATTATCCATATTTTTAACCACTCTATCCATATCCTCTCGTCTTTCCAGTGATACAAAAACGAAAGTTTAATCCCTATACCTTGGTCTCTTGTTCTCCATCGGAATGAACACGCAAACTACTCTCTTATGGTGGCAACACAGTTCCTTCAACGCCGATCTAGAAACACGTCTACTGAGGTTATCGATGAATACAATCCAATCGCCTTCTTTCGCCGCTTCTCTGGGACTAACATTTGTGATTGTCTTCTTTGCTCCCAGTATTCCAAACGTCATTTTAGGGTTCGACCCCTCCGTAGCTACATCATTTACTCCCAAGCTATCAACGGCCACGGCACTGGAGGATGTTGCAGTCGACGGTGACACCCCCGAAGCTCTCACCGTCACTTTATTATTTGCTTCAATCGTCGCTTCCATTTTTTTTTTACTGAAATTATAATTAAAAACTCAAATCTTGGTATCCATTCTTTATTTTTCCTTCTTTTGAAAGTAATATTAAATGTTTTAAATATTTTATATATATATATATATATATATATATATATATATATATATATATATATATATATATGTATATGTATATATATTTAATCAAAATACAAGTGCCAAACACGGCATTACTCTTTTTCACATGTAATATTTAGATGCAAAACAATAAAAAGTTTCATTAATACTTAAATAAAACCTTTTATTTATTTGTTATTGTTGTAGTGAGAAAATTGTAGTATGATATTAGTTGATAGTGGTATGAGCTGTGAAAGAAAGGGAAGTTGTAAGAATCATGCCCCCATGTGAAGTGTTTGCAAGAGCCCCCAGTTTATTTGCTTTGTCCCTAAATCACTCACATGGAGGGGAATGTGACCTTTATTCTTTTTTGTTTATATTTCCCCTCAAATTTCTTTATAGGCACCTTCTATCATCTCTTGTGTTTTAATCCTATTAAGATAATATTTTTTGAGAGGTCTATTAAAGTCAGTTAAATTTTTTAACAATAAAATATTATATTTTCGAAATAATTATATTATGGAGAGATAATTCTAAACATTCTAACCAAAATATCTCACCAATATTATTATATAACAAAAGACCAAGAACTGGGATCATAGCTTTTAAAATAATCACGTAATATAAAAAAGTTGGTATTCCCTGAGCATGTGCAAACCATGATTAATAAACATAAATAGTAGAAATGCTGTATTTTTATTTTAAAAAATAATTAATGTAATCATTTTAAATTCAATTAATACATTCAATTAATGTTGGTCTGGATTTTGTGTATATATCTATAGTTACTATTGTTTAAAAGTAAGATTGAATTGATAATTACTTTATAATTATTTTTTTATAATTAATATTATTTTAAAATTAGAAGGATGTATATCTGAAGGGTTAATTATTTGTCCAAAGGAAAAAGTGTTTGTAGTATTTTTATTTTGACGAGTTCACTTTTAAATCCTATCCCTATATTTGGAAGTGTGATTAGCCAAGGAAGCCGCCTGGATTGGACTTACAGACTCGAGAGAATGAATGAACTTTTCCATGATTTTGACATTCTCATCAGCATTGTACTTGACAATGGATTCTAGGCTTTTGGCTTCGCTGAGATCGTGATATATTTAAAATATCATTATGATATAATAGACATTACATGCATTACTAAATTTAAAGTAGATTCCTCGATGATTAAGATAACCATTTGAATCAATTATCAAATTAACTACATTTTATCATTTCGATGGTTTAAACTCGAACTTTAGAGCGGTTTCAATAATTAAATAAAATTTGTTCTTTCTTGGTGATTCGATTTGAACTGGAGATGGACATGGGTCGAGTCGGATTTTCGGTACACTCTACTCTTTTCAAAAATTATAAATCCTCCATACGATCTGAAAATATATAGATTTCACCCGACTCGGATCTAACCCAATTTTTTGAGATAAAATCTGAACTTGATTAAACCCAAAATAATATATTTTTAAAAAATTATTTTTATTTAATAAAAATAGAGATTTGATTAAAAGAAAATAATATATAGAGGGGTATTATTGCAATTCTCCCTAAATATATAAGGTAAAACTATATTTTTTTTTGGGTCGAGTTGGATCGAATATTTTTCACCCCTAAACCCAAACCCGAACCCGAACATAACATTTAAAAAACTCGACCCAAACTCAATGTTTTTTTAAAAAATATCAACTTGATTAGGTCATATTGGATCGGATCAAAACCTGTCGGGTTTAGATCTCATACTCATCCCTAATTTGGACAATATAATTTACACGCGTGAATGAGTTTAGATCTAATTTTTTTAATAAAAAAATATTCATTCTAATTTCAAATGTGATAATTGTGCATGATATATCTAGATTATATGTTTAAAATCCATCTTTAAATTTTTAAAATATTTATATAACAATATTCAAACTATGACTTTTATTTTAAATATTAAAACATTCTATATTCACACTCAAACTATTGATATTATTATATTTTGGTAATATCATTAACATTAATTCTATTTGGTAAAAAATTTAGTTTGTTTAGTAAGAATTGAACTTTCGACCTTCTAAAAATTTTCTTAAGATATTTAAAAACAAATTATTTCTAAAAATTCACGGTTCAACTTTTAAAACATTTAAAAATCAATAGAGTTAACATCGCATTAATAAAATAATTAAAATAAATGGAACCAATAATTTAAAAATAATATATTATATTTTTAAAATTTAAAAACTAATTTGAAATTAAAAAAAGTGATATAAACCGTTATAAAAGTTGAGGACCAACTTAAAATAGAATAAAAACGAGACGACATGGTGCAATTAACAGAAAAGAAGTTTCCTTTGAGATCAGAAACTGGGCCCACACTGAATCCAAATTTCTGACCCGACCGGATCTTTACGCTTAGATCCCATTAAACCCATTTGTGATTTCTCTATTTTCTTTTCTCAATTTCAGAAAGATTTCTCACACCAACGACATTGCCACCCATCTCTGCTTTTTATTAGAATTACCTTACCTCCCCAAAAATAAACCTATCATTTTTATGCAAATTCCATAAAACAACCCGGCCACCCGAAATGGCGGTGTATAGAGCGGATGAAGACTACGATTATTTGTTCAAGGTGGTGTTGATCGGAGATTCTGGTGTTGGGAAATCGAATTTGTTGTCCAGATTTACAAGGAACGAGTTTAGCCTTGAATCCAAATCTACAATCGGAGTCGAATTCGCCACCCGAAGCATTCGAGTCGATGATAAGGTCGTTAAGGCACAGATTTGGGATACCGCCGGACAAGAAAGGTACATTTTTTTTATTAAAAACAAACGTGTTTTATCTTTTCTTTTATCATTGTTCTTGTTTCAGATTTTTTGAGAGCTTTGAGGAAAGTGACGTCTTTCTAGCTGTTGCTGTATTGGATTGGTAGAACTGGTATTAGAAATTTGAACCTATGGGGCTGTTCTGTAGCTGAGGAAATATATGTAGATTAGAAATTTGAATTTATTGGTTTATTGATTTTAGCATATTCAAAAGACAAATTTCTTCGTTAGCATTAACTCTATTCGGTTTATTTTAGAAAATTAGTATTTGTTAGGTTATAATATACAAAGTCTCACTGTAGGCTTTACTGGTGGATGAGCCACGAAGAATTTTGCATCTTGGTTTAGTTGATAAATGTTACAACTTTTTCCATTAATGGATAGGTCGGATACTTTTCTTATAACTCCTTGTTGGATCATCAACTGAATCTGTAAGCATCTTTAGAATATAGATTTACTGAAAAAGATAGCATTTATCCGGATCGTCGTATTATTCGTCATCCATCTTAGGAGGATATGTTTTTTTTGTATGAAGAAGATTACAGCCCAAGAATCAAAGAAACCGGACCATAGGTTTGTTGAAAGCCATCTCTTAAGGGTGGGTGGCTGCATGAGTCAACTGGGTTAAACCCTGGGTTCAAGAGACTGTTATTAGTTGTAGTAGTTAACCCTTTTCTAGTTTTGAAGTTATTCACGTTATTTTGAAATTTAGGACAACTTTATAGTGTCTGTTTCAGTTCTGATGAATGACTTATGATCCATAAACGATGGAGCTTGGACTTGAATGAAATGCATCCTTACATGCCTTCAGAGCGCATGTTTTTCATTCTATTCTGTCTATGATGCATGAGGGAGAAGGCTTCTGTTGCTTACTCGGATGCTTTCCAATTGAGTTTTCTAGGTGCACAGATACTATTCACAGTGGTGTTTCTCTGGGGAAAGGACACCGGAGTGAATTTCCATAATATCATATGTTTCAGCAATTGAAAATTTAATCGTAACAGCTTCAGATTTACTTCATTTTTCATATTGGCAGACCTGATGCTTTTCAATTAAAATATAAACCGTGTTGAGAACATGTAGGTCATAAAATGGAATTTCTGTGTTGTTTCTCCATAAATTGAAATCTCTTGGGTCCTGAACGTTTAATAGGCTGTGCAAGTTTTTATTATATAATTTTTAGTGAACCACTGAAGCAGAACATACAAGAGCATACTACCATGGAGCTGTATTCTAAGCTTTTTCGAGAGTTGATGTCTGTTATTTTCTTTTCAAAGGTACCGGGCAATTACAAGTGCATACTACCGTGGAGCTGTTGGTGCATTACTCGTCTATGATGTCACTCGACATGTCACATTTGAGAATGTTGAGAGATGGTTGAAGGAACTACGAGGTCACACGGATGCCAACATCGTCATTATGCTTGTTGGTAACAAGGCGGACCTGCGACACTTGCGTGCTGTTACCACTGATGATGCTGAGGCCTTTGCCGAGAGAGAAAATACCTTCTTCGTGGAGACATCTGCCCTCGAGTCTACAAATGTTGAGAGTGCGTTCACTGATGTACTTAAGAAAATATATCGTGTCGCCAGTCGAAAAGCACTTGAAAGAGGGGATGATCCTGCAACATTGCCAAAGGGACAGTCCATCAATGTTGGAGGCAAGGATGATGTTTCAGCTGTAAAAAATGCCGGCTGCTGTTCTACTTGAATGTTATATGATGTATCCTCCATTTTTCATCTCTTTAAGCACAAGATTTGAGATTGAAATCAAAAGAGAACAAATCAGCTTCCAAATTTCCCTTCATTGGTCCCTTTAAATTTATTTGAAGTGAATGCTATAAATATTATACAAATTGGAATGTTATTTACATACTAGGTCATGCATGCATAATGGAATGAATTTGTATATACACTATACAAAGATTTCGAAAAGTATTTTATAAAATATGAAGGTTAAAGATATTGGGTGGAAATGTAACACATTGAACAAAATATTATAGAAAAGTTAAAGAGAGTTGGGAGAAGCACATCATATCATAAGTTAACGTTACAGCATGAAACTGCATAATGTGAGTCTGTACAATTGTTTGATAACTACAAAGCCAACAAATATGGATTGACTGTCTGTTAGATATCTGCAAGTTCATGTACAAAATACTTGACCAAATATCAATCTAGAAACATCTAGTAGAGCTTTCCCAGATTTTGATTTTATCAACATCAATCACTTTATGTAGTTTATTACTTTTCCTTGATTGTGTCACGTCCATTATACATTCTTGGACCCCGTGGTTAACGCCTCGGATTTGCAGATGGGGCATACGTTCTTCACTAACAGCCACTTCTTCAAGCAATCTGCATGATAGTTGTGTCCACAATTGAGAGTTCCGATTTTCTCTTCGATCTTGTAATCCTCCTGCAAAAAAGTTGAAGGAAAATAACATATACAATTCATCCAATGAAGATGTCTGCTTCAAACTTGAACAAAGAAAGAGATGTGGAGAGTTCAAGCTTGTAGATAAAGAATAATGCTAGCTCTAAGCACTCTTCATTACCTGGCAAATAATGCAAGAATCAGGTTCCTGGTCGATGGGTGCTGCTTCTTCCAGATTAATATTTGTAGCAAATGTTGAATAAGTTCTTGTTTTCAATTTACTTGTAATGATTTCCTCGGACAAACCAGTATTCACGTTCCCAATCCGCTCGCCCAGAGCCAACAGTTCCTGTGATCATTTGGAGAATTTCTCAATGATCAGTCGGTAAAAATAAAGTTAAACCACAAATCAGAACATAATATATGAACTTACCTCATAAGACATGTCTTCTATATCCAAGCGCATATCTCTGTGATGATCGACAAAGTTTCCTACTTCATAATATTCTGGGAGCTCCAGTACAGCAACTCCCTGCACCAAATCAATTAAAAGATATCACCATATCTACAAACAGAAATTTAACAAAAAAAAAAAAAAACAGTTGCATATGTATTTCATTTTCCTGATTTCAGGAAAGAAAATGGAGCAACAAACAGAAAATTAACAGATATATAACATTGCAGAAATGATTTTTACTAACATCTGGTGGAAGAACTCTCAAGTGAGGAAGATTGCGGTGTCTCACAGATGTCTCAGCTACAATACCATTCTCTCGGCGAGAATGATATATCCTAAAGCCGGTAGGAGGCATTGGTCCCAAATGCCTACGCCCCACCTCCCAACCATAATGTGAAGGATTCATGGCACCTGGTGAAGCGTAACTTGCAGGGAAGCAATGAGGAACTGCTGCTACTTGTGGATGAATGTTAATGTTGTGACCTCTTACTCCTTCAATAGGCGGTGCAGGGTGATGGAAGTTATGGTTCCGAACATCAAGGGGAGAAGATTGAGAAAAGTTTGCGGAACTTCTAAGACTAGTCTCCATAGTTGCAGCCACATTGCTACCTGCACAAACATAAGACAGTGAAGAGTCCACAGCAATCAATTTCACGGCAAAACAGATTCCTCCATCAACTCATTTACATGGAAGCTGTTTTCAGTAAAAGAAATATATCTTTAAAAAGCAACTTATTTTAAAATTGAAATTCCTTAAACAATCTAGGAAAGAACAGAGGAATGCAGAAACTACCATGTATATGAGGAACCCCAGGAACCTGAGTCCAAGCTGGGGCACCTCCATCTGTTATTGTTGGCTGAAAAGGTTGACCGATGTAATTTCCTTGGAAAACATGGTTAACACTATGCATCAAAACAGGATCCACAGCAGTTGCCCCTAGTCTGTTCCTAACACTTCTTTGGGATCCAGGTTCTCTAATTGGTGGAGGGCCATTCCCCCTATACTGAGGAAAGGTGAAGGTTGCTACATCCATTGTGCTAACTCCATCAGGATGTCTAGCATTTAATGGTGTACCTGCGGAACTAGAGCTTGAGGAAGCATTAAAATGCTGAAAATTTCCCAGGATTCCTTCAGAATTCTTTCTCTTATATGAGCCTCTAACATTATCCATGAAGTGGCAACCCCTAGCATATTCATCTGCTGAAACTCCTAGCAGGCAATAGTTGCTCGAAGATGGCATCTGGTCTGTGTGTGCATGATTTACAGGAGTACTTGACGAAGGGTTAGCCACATAGGGAATGTAATAGTTGGACGCACTTCCAATACCAAGATCAAGATTAGGGGAATGATTATGATGCTGAACACCGGGATACTGCGGAATCCCATAGAACATACCATTGTCATAATGCTCCGATAAGGGATGAGTATCAAGAGTGGTTGTTCTCCCTGAAGCTGTGACTCTCATCCGCATATCAGGTGGAGGATAATTAGGTCTTCCACCCAAAAAGATGCAGGGCTCCTGATGGGGATATCCCTGGTCTTGCTGATCCATTTCTAAATCTATCATCTGGCTAGGGCATAGCATATTTCTTTGACCCATGGTGTTCCAAATTCCAATAAAATATTGCTACAAACCATCACTGGTTCGAAGTCTGAAAAAAAAATTTAGCATACTCAACCTAAATCCTAAAAACAATGAAATGAGACTTTAGCGCATACTCAACGTAGATCCAAAAACAATGAAATGAAACTTTAGCACATACTCAACCTAAATCCGAAACAATGAAATGCAACTTTAGCGCATACTAGACCTAATCCAAATCCAGACAAGCATCTTCTTTATCCATCTAAAAAGATGAAACACGTGACATGCAAAATATTACTTGTTCATCAAACTTTCTCATCTATTTATTTGGAGTTTATAATACGCTCGTGTTTCACTAGAAACATAAAATTTAGAACAAGTTCAACCTAAATCAAAAAACAGGACAAGTATCTTCTTTACCCATCTTAATAGCTGAGATACATGACATGCAAAGTATTACTTGCTTATCAAACTCTCTCATCTGTTTGTATGGAATTTATAATACGCATCAATTTCACTAGAAACATAAATCATTTCCTTCTACAAATGGAAAAGAAGCAAACATACAAAGAACATTTAACAAACGCACTTTTTAAATTGCAGCACTGGCAAATCAAAAAAAAAAAAAAACTTGACATAGTATCCAGGACCAATGCAGGGATCCTAAAAAGTATACTAATCATTGTGCTGTAATATAACCATCCTAAAATGGATTGCCAAGATGAAGAACAAATTTTTCCATTACTAAAATGGAGCTCAAATAGATTAAGTTCTGTAGAAGCAAGCATATCCTTAAAACAAAAGCCCTTGTGATTTTTGACATATCTACCCAATTCTGAAAAATTCAACATACAAATCATCCCATAGATACTTCCTCACATCAACAAACACACACACACACACACACACATATATATATATATATAACCTTAAATTTTCCCCTAAAAGAATAGGAAGAAAATATTAACTATCAAATTAGGCAATTAAAATAGCAACCTAAAATCAAAAGCTTTCAATCAACAGAATCACATGTATCAAACTCTAGAGTGGAGAAATTTCCAGTATTTTACCTTCTTGTATAACTAAATTAAAGTTGTTGATAAGATGATATCATAACTATCTATTAATCTTCTAAAAATATATTTCAACTTTTTTATCGTAATATTTCCAATCCTAAAGAGCATCCCACAAGTTATCCGGCCAAGCTCCTTCTTTGGTTATAACTTCGAATAAACCCAAAGCAGGATTTAAAAAAAAATCTAATTTCACATAAACTTGTGGAATTGTTAAATGCGCATTATTTATCGAGCAATTAAAAATCAAAATTTTTTAACAACATGCAAATTCAAATTAAACAGAACAAGGAAAAAAAAGATGGTTTTTTCTTTCTTTCTTTGCCGTACCTTACAATCATATGAGCAAAATCACAGCCCAGAAACAGAAAATTCTGGATCAAAATCAAAAACCCAAATCAAACATAAAAAAAAAAAACTTTCGTTACTTTTTCGTGCATTAATCAAAATTAACGCAATGTAAAAAAATCTTGGAGAAGCAATAAATAAAAAACTAACCGTATAGAAGCGAAATTAAGAAAGAAATAGAAGGAGAGATTGAGAGATCTGAGAAAATATTGTTAAGCACAAAACATAAAAAAAGAGAAAATATTTAAAAGACAGAGAAATGAGAGGAAGCGCCAGCGGGGACAAGATGACGATGACATCTCTACTTTTATCAACAGGCTCCTTTCTTTCTTTTTCCTTTTCATTTAATTTTAGATAAATTATTGTCGAGTTTAACTAAAATATAAATTGGGAATATAAAATAAAAACAAAACAATAATTTGTTTAATAATATAAGATAACTTTTATTCATAATCCTTCGTAATTATTAATAATATATTTATAGATGAAATTATTCAAACTCAATATTTCTAAAATTAATATTATTCTCTCTAACTATTAAAGTTACTTGAATTCAAATTTCAAAATGATGAAGTCTTAAATTTAATTTAAGTATAATATCTATAACATATCTAAATCATAATTCACTAGTATACACGTCGTATTAGATTAAAGATTCAATGAATGACATGTCTAATTTATTATAAAAATTTGTAAATATTTTTATATAATTTTTAATGGTAATTCTATTAAATTGTGTAATTATATTATTTTAATTAAATATAATTTAAGTATTATGTTTTCTTTAATTATTGTATGATTTATAAACACAAATAATTTTTTAGTGTCGTGCAAGTTAAACATATCAAATTATATTACAAAGAGTTTTTTTTAAAGATTTTATACTTTAAGACATTTTTATTAATTTTTTTAAGACTACTTCTATGGCAAGAAAATACACAAAGCTAATATCTAAACACAATTGCTGATAACTTTAAAAAATTCAATTTAAAAGAATTTGATATTTTTATTTTAAATAAATTAAAAGTTAATGATTATTTATATTATTAGTATTATAAAACTTTTTATTAAATTATTATTATAAATTAATCAAATGTCAATATAATTAAAGAAAATTAAAGTACTATTTTTTCAAATAATAGATAAAAATACTTTTATTATTTATATATTTATTAAATAAAAAAATAAAGATATTATCAACAATTAATTGATTTAGTAAGATGAGATATTAGATCCCTTAAACAAAATCAGGGGTTTGAATCCTAACAATTATGAATGGAGCATACTGGATTGGGAGACCTCTAGAGTACCCGATCCGGATTAGTCGATCAATAAATTAGATACATGTGGTTATACCAGAAATTAAAGTTATTATTTAAGATATAATATATGATTGGAAAAAAAAAGAAATTAATGAATTTATATACAGATTCTTTAGTAGTCTGTCTATGATTATTTTGTTAAATATTGAATTATTCTGCTGGTTTTTGTCTGATTTTGAAGGGGCTACATCATTGCCATCGTCTTCATCTTCCTCTAATATGTTTATTCTACTTCATATATTCCTTTCTTTTCCTTTAACAAATACTCAAATTATTTTAATAATCGATTACAAAACAATATTTGCTTAAATCATTTTTAATAATTAATAAAACACAAAAAACATAGACATAACTGTTCAAATTCAAGATTTTCATATAGAACATCACTTTCCTTAACAATTTAGGTCACTTTAATATGTTGTATTTGATCTTTTTTAAGTTTGGCAAGTAATTATGTAGAGACTGAATTAAAAATTTATTACATTAAAACATTTTTATTTTATATAAATATAATTTTTTTAATAAGGGGAATCTAATAATTTTTTTAAAAAATATATTTTTTCTATATTAATTAATAATTAAATATATAATTAACGAGGCAAGGCTCCCCTTGCCCACGCCCTTGGAATTAAGGAACAATCAATATTATCCCTTTGGAAACTAACATTTCATTCATCACTTAAATAATTTTGAATGTTGTTATGAACTATGGTTACTCATTTGCTACGAATTCCTTCTCGTAATATCATTGTTATTATTTTTTATCTACGAAGAAGGAAAAAATAATTTTACTCTCAATAAATATTGAATTCACAACCTAAACGAGAGGAAATATGTTAACTAAGAACTTTTAACCACCTATTGTTAACAATTCCAACAGTACTATTTGATTTTATTATTGAATTTAACTTTGCTGCATGAATCCCAATCATTTGTTTTAATTCGATTTTCAGTTCAAATATTCTATTCACAACTTGAGAAAAATTACAAAATTCAAGATAAACTGAAATCGATTTTTCATTTAATTTTATATGAGTGAAAACACTTCTAAAAACCATTTTAAAATTTGATAACCAAAATGATTTGAATCGGTAGTAAGCATCTCGTTATTATTATTATTAAAAACTAAACCAACCGCCCCAAGAAACCTCATGGATGAGTGGAGCTTTAAGATACTTCTTCGCAAACCCTTTCTTTCTTTCTTTACGTACACACATACAAACATGCACGTAAGCTTTACCTGTACTCGAATTCAGCATGTTTGTCAATCAAGTTTCTTTTTTCATTCCATTCCGAAACTTTTGCCTAATCAAGATTTAGCCTAACTCGGCCACAAAACCTAGATCCTCTGTTTTGAAAACCGGATCGATCGATTCAACCGGGAACCGTTGTCTAGTCCGATTCAATCTAAACCGATTGAACCGCTACTAGTGAACCGACCAGAATTGCTGAACCGTTCGAACCGGACCGGCTGAAAACCGAAAAAAACCGAAAATTTTGTTTTTTTTAAAAAAAATTAAACCAAACGTCGTTTGTTAAACGAGCCAAGTCGAACTCGAGTATTGCTGAGCTCGACTCGAACTTGAAAACTTTAAAAGTAAGCTCAACTCCACTCAAACTCACAAGTTAAAAATTATCAAGTTCAACTCGAACTCGAAATATAATATTGAAACTTGAACTCAAAAAGGCTTGAACTAAAAAAAAATTAGAAACTCAATTGAAGCCTAAAATTCGAGCTTGATTGAAGTGAAAAAATAATTCACTTAATGCTCACTAAAAGGCTCCATGATTTTGAATGCCAAATTACCTCTATTATTTATAGAAGTTAGTTGTGATGCTCTTCTATGTTTCTTAGCAATATAAGATTGTTTTGTTCTCATATTTTTACTATTTAGACTTTTGGGATGCTCTTCTATGTTTTTTAGCCATATGGGATTGTTTAAAAAAAAATTAAACCAAACAATATCATTTTGTTATGATTTTTTTAGCTCCAAATTTATTTTTTAATTATAGTTATATAATTATATTTATTATTTAATATGTTTTACCTTAAATATTATGTTGTAGTTAATTTGAATCATTTTTTTCACTTGATTTTATGGTTTTTAATTTATATATGTTATGACTTGCTTTGAATATGACTTGTGATATAAAAAATTATTTTTTATTAAATATTTTTGGTATTTTTATTTAATTTGTTAAATAATTATGACATCGTCCGGTTCTTCCGACCGGTCGGACCGGTTCGATCGGTTGAACCAGTGAACCGGTAGCATGGCCGGTTCGCTAACCGGTCCGGTTCTGAAAACCATGCCTAGATCCAAACTTTACCTACTATAACCTTATTTGAATCCCCAAACTACCAACACCAAACCCTAGCCACTAGTAATCTCAGTGTGAGTTTTGTACAATGGGGTGAACAAGAACTACTCTAGCCCACGAGCCATGATAGAATAGCTAATCCCTACTCAGCCAATCACTGAGGTGACTATGCCACCGACCGACATCTATGCAAAGAAACACAAATAAAGGGCTTGCTAAAACTGGTTAGAAAGATATTTGATAGTTTGAATCGGCCAGCATGTGTTCTAAGCTCAGCGTAACAGAGTATCCTCACTAAGAAACATGAACAATCAGCATGCAGTTTGAGAAGATCCAAAAGCAGATAAGAAGTTGAAATCAAGTTTAGGAAATTTATAGTGTCTATAAGTTTGTATTTTTCTTTTAATGGGATAAAATTTTTAGTATAAAGAGAGCTGATGCTAAACCGATCATAATCATTATGTTTCCTAAACCTATTTATTTGCGGGCTTCAACTTTCTTTTGTTCTTTTGCTGCAAGAACAAATAGAATTAAAATCAGCTTCAATAGAAATTGCAAATATGTATAGGACATGGGTGTTTGGCACCAATACTTAACTAACCAGTAAAGAAACTTGAAATAGAGGTGCAAAAGCGATGCAATATAATACAAAACCATACCAGCCCTCTCTTCTTCTCTCTTCTTAGCAGCCTCTGCCCTTTATTGCCTAATCATGGCTAAGCGCTCTGCGATAGTAATTAATTCAATTTCAATAAAACAATCAAATAAAATAATGTAAACAGCCAATGGAGAAACATGATACCAACGAACTCATACAGAATAGAAGAAACCAGATCAGCTGTATCAAGATTAATCTAACAAACTCGTATGGAATAGAAGAAACCAACTCAGTTGTATTCATACATAAAAACCAACATTCTTCTCAATACCTCCATTCCACAAAAGACTTAAATGGCAAGAAAAATAAAAGCAGTTCTGACACCTAACAGACAAGGTACTTTCCATCTTCAATTACTTTATTTGATGCAATTTTCCATCATCATTAAAGAATATAATAGTCTACATCAGAATAAAACACTCATGGCAGAGAAACCAGTTCAAACAGAAAAGAAAGTGGGAAAAGATCCTATATGTGTACAACCTCGTAGACAAACCTCACATTTCACATGAATTCTCTCCTCTTCAATTAAATAACAGTCTTTCGTCAACTCCTGAATGCACCTCTGTAACCATTTAGGTACATGGACAATGATCTTCAACCAATGTTTACAAAAATCACATCATCATTTGCATCACTTAATGGAGGATTATTTTACACTCGTCATGCATTATCACTCACTATAGTGACTCAAAAAGGAGATGAGTTAATATCATTATTTTCATCTCCCTTCTTTAGCACCATGTCAATGAACATAATTTCAACCTTAGCAATACATCTTCAATTATTCCCAGACAACCAAAAAAGTCTCATGGAGAGGTTAGAAAAAGCCATGTTCAATTGAATTATAATGATATTTGACAGGGCTATCGGAAGTCCTTGGAAACTTAATAAACACTCAATTTAGTTTTCAGTACAGTATAAATTTGATTAAGGGAGATAAGTACTGTGAATCATGTAGTTGTCCACTGGTTACCTAAATCTTTTCTTGATTGCTCAGTTTTCCCTTGTTCCTGCAGCTTCATATACAGTTCATGTGCTTTTTGATTTTCTATCCCCTCTCTGCAGTAAAAATAGATAAGCACACAGTCTTAGCTAATCTAAAGGAAATAAACAGTTCAAATATAGGATTACATTTTTTAGTATATCATTCACCATTGCTAACAATTTTTTCATGATAAGTAGGAGATATAGCTTCAAAAGATGGATATTCATGAGCAAGAGCAAAATAATTTGAAGCACAAGGACAACATTTTCAATGAAATTAATAAAAAGGTTTGTATCTCATTACATGCCAAAATGACAAGGCAAAGCATTTTATCATACCCTGACCATTTCCAATTAGTACTGTCTATAAATATTTTGTCTCAAAGGATGTTAAGATTTGAGTTAAACATAATGAGATAGGCATCCACAGCAAAAAGGTAACAAGGAACTCTAAGGAAAGCCTAGAGTAGCGTTGATTATTTAGTTAAAAAGCTGAGGTTATGGTCTCTGATTAAATACATCAAGACACTTTTACACTGTTGATGTTATAATTCAGTAAGTTTATATAGAAACTATAGTCTGTAGTTAAAGGTGTATGGTACATAATTTCAACTTTAAGCAACAAATATCTATCCTCACAGTTGGTAGAGATACCGAGAAGGATTTAGGCATGTAGCATATCTACAATGGAATTTCGTTAGTAGTAGTTCTTTCTCTTGCCAAGAAAGAATCAAATTCAAATATTCAATGCCCTAAGCTTATCACCTTTTCACCCTCAATGTTACCAGAAAAACTCAACTAAACAATACACTCCTTGAATTAATTCTAGATTGGACAAAGATGAAAGTGTTACAATGCTTCATCAGATTAAAACTGGAACAACAAAGAGAAATGTTAACTATAAATGAACATGAGAATATATATTTTGCAAGGCATAACAGATAAGCTAACACTTAAGAAAATGTTGTTTGGTTAAAACCGGTAAAATTATTAAGTAATAAAAATGGCCGAGATGCAAATGATAAAGCATTGATCAGTCAGATTTGAGGAACAAAGAGAATTACAAACCTTTCAAGCCTTGATAGTTCAGTAGCTTTCCCCATCTGGAAGATAAAATCTCAATACTCAATTCAGTTACAAGCCACACATCAGTTTATAAGAGTAATATAGACTTAATGCAGCAGAGTACTCATACAACTTACATCAATATCTTTAGCTTTGACATTCTTTGATTTACCTAAATTTGGATTCTCAATCTGAATAAGCCCTTGGGCCCCTTTCCGTTTCTGCCAATAATAACACCAATAACATGAAGAATAAAAGGTACTTAATGCAAATGGAACTAATATCATTATCATTAGATGAAAGAAGTGCACAAAATAATTACCTCAGGCTCTTCTTCTATTTCCTCTTCAGACTCTTCTTGTTCTACTTCTTCCTCCACTTCAGCTTCTTCCTAGAATGAAAGATGTCATCTTATTTAACAAGTGAATTAAAATACAAAAAAAGAAAGCAATCACATTCATAAGGGAAGAGAGAAAGAACCATAGCAAAGCAGATATTTACTAAATAAAATAAATTTTCCATTTGAACACTCGAGAGAACTGATTTTGAAGAATAAAAAAGAAGGTGGGGGACATCAACAAACTTAACTGATACTCGATTGCAATCAAACATTATGCATTCTTTTCTATATGCCAAATTCAAAATCTCTAACCAATACAAAATGTAAAATAGACGTCTTAACAGTTAACACATAGATTCCAATTCTAGACTTTCTCTTACAGTAAAATCTAAATGATGATGTAAGAACCTGATTTAAAACAACCCAAACAACCAAAATCCATGAAATTTACAGCATTCAAGTTGTCGTTCATCCTACATGCGAAAATAGAAGGCACATAACTTGCCAAATTCAAAGAAGCGTCAACTTTGGGTTGTCAAAAGTAATGTAAGAAGTATTACCTTCTTCACAGGAACCGATATCAAGATTAAAAATCTCTTTTCAAGCAATATATAGCAAAAATACATGATAACAACGAATAAGTTACCAACATACCATAAAATATTAATGATCAAAAGCTAATTCCACCAAACAAATAATTCCTCAAATTTTACAACCATGAGCAAATAGATTATGTTAAAATCTAGCATAAAAATCTGACCTTCCTAAAAGTACGGGGCCTAGCTGATCTACCAGTACCTACCATTAAAACACTAAAAGAAAAACACAGTAAGATCAATAATAAAACTTACAAAAAAAAATTACCAAAAAATTAGAACATATTTAGTATTTTTGCCTCTAAACACAGCTCTCTATTTTCTCTATGTAGCATCTAAATTTCACACAGAAAACGGATTATATTAAAAAAATATACGCTAGAGCTACTGATGCGGCAGTTGAAAGATTGATATAGATCTTATACTAGAAAAGTGCATACAAATACTTGGAATGACATGCATGCCAATTGAAAAAAAAAACAAGATAAATGCGTAGAAATTGAAAAGAGAGAGAATGTTAATACGGAGTTCTTCCGGAGTTGAGAAATGGCGGTGGCCGGTGGGTTTGCCCTTGAATTTTCCTCTTCCCATTTTTTTTCTTTTTCCCGTGTTTCTGATTGCAAACAGAAAAGAAAAGGAGCTGAAGGAGTGTGTCCGCAACTGACAGGGGATTTTTTTTTATTTATATTGTAATTTTGGAAGGAATATTATTTTATATTATAATTACATTTAAATCATTTTATAAGTTTTGATGCCTTTACTTTTTAATTTGAATACAAATTTTGTTTAGAATTTTTTTAAAAAAAATATGAAATTTTAAACACAAATTACTATTTAATAAAATATTAATTAATTTATAATACTAATTCAATATATTTAACTTATATTGTATTTTTTACGTATAAATTTTAATCATTTGATAAAATATGGTATACAGTATTTTTTTAAAAATGTAGATTTAGATTGAAATACTGTTAATTAAAGATATTATAAAATATATGTTTATTGATTATTGAAATATTATTTTAAATAATAATATAAGTTGTGGAATTATTTCCAGCATGATTTCATCTGCAAAACTTTCGAGATAATGTTCTGGAAAAAATTAATTTACGAGATAAAGCACTCCCAATATTAATTGCTCAAATAAGGTGAAATCCACAGTGTTGGATGTAGGTCGTTATGCCTTCCGGGCGACCTACTAGGTCGCCATGTCTTCCCGGCGAGCTACAAGAGATTGCATGTGCCATGCACGTCCCAACACACTGGGCATCCGAGGTCATCCGACCGAGGCCATCCGAGAGCATCCGAGGCCATCCGAGGCCATCCGACCGAGGCCATCCGACCGAGCTATGCGAGGTCATCCGATGGCAATCGAGCGAGCTATGCGAGGGAATGGCGACCTATGTGTTGGGACGTGCATGTGCCATGCAACACGTTCATTCTCTCTGTTTGAGCAAGGGTAGGTCGCCCGGAGTGCATGGCGACCTACAAGGTCGCCCGGAGTGCATGGCGACCTACGGCCAACACTGTGAATTTCACCATATTTGAGCAATTAATCTTGGGAGTGCATTAGCTCGTGAATTAATTTCTTTCAGAACATTATCTCGAAAGTTTTGCAGATTTCATCGAAATTAGATTAGAAAAATAGATTCATGTAAAATTTTACTATTATAAAAATTCTCTTAATGGTTAGTTTGGTTAACAGAATGTAAGATTATTAGTGAGAATGTAAAATTACCAAGGAATATGATTACTGAGAATGTTGTATTTTGTGTTTGGTTGGCTTAGCAGGAATGTAAGATTTTCGTATTTGGTTAAAGGAATAAAAGATTATTAGAATGTATATTTGACCAAATTGTCCTTATTATATATTTGTTTTTTTAACAAGTTGAAAAATATTTATATATTTTCTTTAAAAAATTTGAATTCATAAAATTTATATACTTTTTTACAAAATGTAAAATATAAAAATATTTAATGAAAGGGTAAAAATTTTATTTTAACCCCTGAATTTCATATAAAATTTTAATAATAGACTTTTTTGTAAATCTAAAATAATTTAAGGATAAATTTGTAATTTAACCTTCTTAGAATTTTTATTATTCAATTACAGAAGAAGTATATTTTTGAAAAAAATTAAGGACATTTTAGTCCAAAACGTCGGTAATCTAACAATACCTAAGGAAAGGGAGGTAATGACATTCCCGGTAATATACCCCAAAAAATTCACTATTAATAATCTTACATTACCAAAAATGAGATTCCCGGACTAACCAAACGGGAGAATGTGAATTTCATTCCCATAAAAATCCCACATTCTCCCATCCAAACACCCACTAAATATTTTTCCCTAAAATTTGTTATGAGCTCAAATTTAAATAAATAAATAAGGCATAACCCCTTCTTTTTATGTCTTAAACCCGGGACATTAAGTTCTAAAACGACGTCGAATTTTATATACTGAAGCGTAGTTAGGTTACTTCAATTCCTTCACGTCCCTGAATTTGACTAAAGCCTAGAGCAGCAGCAGCAGCAGCAGCAGATGAGCAGTGAAGCGAAGAAAAATCCAAAGCACTTTCAGCTTAACCCAAACTGGGTTCAACTCCAAAAAGTAATTTTTTTCTAATATTTATCTTTATCTTTTTATTTATTTTTTTGGAAAAGTTTTTACAAAATCCTTTGTCTTTGATTCACTTGCAGAAGCTGAAATCCTCTGCTAAGCCTTCAAGGCATTCCAATAACCTACAATCTGAAACCCCAAACTCTATATTAGGTAAACTACTAGCAATTTTTGTTTATTTTGTACTGGTTTGGAGAAAAAGAAATAAAATGTGTTTTTTTTGTTCAAGTTGAGAAAATTTAAATATTGATTCTTTTTGTGTCAGTTTTTGTTTTTTAAACATTGCGTGGGATTGTTTTGTTTATAGGAAAGCGTAAGGAAAAACCAAATTCAGACCCTGATGATGCTAAGCCTAGTTCTTTAATCCCAACAAATGATGATTCCAGGTGCTTTACTTGTTATCCGATGCTTCAAAAATCAATCAAACCGTTGTGAAGTTTCATCTTGTTTATGGTACTTTATTGTTTTATAGCATCTGCAATTGTACCAATTTACCATGAATTTTTCTGTTTAACATGATTATAGAGATTATTTGAACGGGAAAGAAAGCAATGGGATTGGTCAAGTATAATGTTTAGTTAAACAATTGTAAATATGGATCAACTCTAACACGAATTTCCCAGTGATTTCGAGTGGTTCAGCTTATCTACAAAACATGCAAACATTTTTTGAACTTTTGTTGGCCTATATGCATGCTTTCTTTTTGGCTACATATCTGTTGTTTAACGGTCAAATATTGAGAAGTGAAGAATTTGATGTTATCCCCTCTCTTATGATCTATTTTCTAAGGTATCAAGCAAGGAGGTAGAAGAATGTCGTTTTGGTTCATATATTTTAGTTTTGTTAAGGATCAGAGGTGTTGCACTAACTTTAACGGCTGGGATAGTAAGGCTATTCTATGGTGTGAAAATGTGATTTTGATGTACAATAGAACACTGCTAGAAGTTCCATTCTTCATTCATTTGAGTTGTTGTGATGGGGTCTTTTATCTTTGTATCTGTCTCCGCACATATGTACCACTTTGAATGACTCATCAATATTATTACAGTGTGACAGACGTACTAGCTATGGATTGTGAAATGGTTGGTGTTGGTCAGGGGAACAAGAGTGCTCTTGGACGAGTTACTCTGGTAATTTGGTTCTCCTTAGATCTTTGATTCTTACCGTTCACGTTTTATGATCTTACATTACCCATGGTCGGAATTCTACATGAGATAGACAAATATATAAAATAAATATCTATTTTTCCCCTTCTTATTTTGGAATTGTTATTCTTACACTTTTAAGAAATCTGATGCAGTGTAAATGCTCTCATGTTAAGGGGCAATTGCATTTCAGCATTTGTAATATGTTACCTTCGCACGTTCTTAAATTTCCAACTGTCATATTTTGTTTGTAAATAAGATACAGTTGTAATTTATATGCAGGAAAAATTAGATTCTATTTTGATTTAATTTAAGCATTACCATTTAACTAGATTTTGAGTTTGACATAGTAATCTTTTTAATGTCATTGATTACTTAGTATTTCAGTTCATGACAGGTAAATAAATGGAGAAATGTCATATATGATGAGTTTGTGCGGCCTGTAGAACGTGTCGTTGACTTCCGCACACATATTAGTGGCATTCGGCCTCGAGACTTGAAGAAAGGTTGGCTTTAATATGTTTTCCTAGTTAACCGAATGCTCTGAAACTTGGAGCATTTAAAAAGCCATTGTCTCAATTTTATGCATATCTGTTTTTCCAATACTTTGTGAGGTTGTTCTCCTTTTGTATTATTATATCCATTATCATTTCAAGTAAAGTTCCCTGTAAAACATAAACTTCATATGAAAAGAGGTAATTTTCTCTGAATCAAAATACATGATAAAAAAATAATAGTATAAAGTTTGAAAACATTTGCTCAAGTGTTGTGCGGGAAGGTTTGATTGCGTTGGGGAGGATTTTTTGGACGTAATGCATTTTCTCTTCTGCAGCAAAGGATTTTCGGGTTGTTCAGAAGAAAGTGGCAGAGTTAATCAAGGGAAGGATTCTCGTGGGTCATGCCTTGCACAATGACCTTAAGGTTATCCTTATCTGTTTTGTTGTTTGGTTTGTTTTTGTGGAAGTAGAAAAGTGACTGATTTTTATTTGGATGGCTTATTTTCAACAGGCATTACTACTAACCCATCCTAAGAAGGACTTGCGTGATACCTCAGAGTATCAACCCTTTCTAAAGTATTACTCCTTCATCCCTTACCTATTATGGCCTGGATGTCTGCGTTACAATTGGGTTTGTCGAGCAGCTTCTATGGTTCCTTTGTATAACAAGGTTTGTTATTGCAACAGGGTAGGACGCAGAAAGGCACTTCGGCATCTTGCAGCAGAGGTTCTAGGTGTTGAGATCCAGAATGGCGAACACTGCCCTGTAAGTAAAATGTTCATCATATTCTTTTTCTCCAAACACTTGAAAAAACATGAAATAATTTCATTGAAACTATGCATAAAATCGGTTGATTGATCTGCTATGCTCTAAACTTGTTTACTAGAATGTTGTTGGCGATACTGATCCAAATCTGAGATGCTGAAAGTCAAAGGCTTGTGATTGGTAATTTTGTTCATTTTAGTATTTCATTATTGAAGACCAAAGCATGTCAATGAAGCAGGATCTATTATGTTGTATTATTCGTAGGTCATCTCACAAGAGTGGGTAGTTTACTTTGGATTAATATTTGGGGCTGGATAGTGCCCTCTCGAAAGATCCATCCTGTGGAAGTGTGGATACCTTAATTAGAAAGGGGTTATTTTGTAGAAAGGGGTTATTTTGTATTTATAGAGCTATTATGCATGAAGATGCAGATAGCATAAATAAAATAAATCATAGCTCTTGTTGATAGAATTATGGCCTTATTCTAAAACATATTCGGGTTGTTCAGGAAATACTACTTGTTTTGCTAGACTTTGCTTGTTAATTGAATGTGTTTAGGGGAAAACATGGGACTGTCTTCCCATATGTTTGCTCTAAATCTAAGATGCTGCAGCTCCTAGCTAATATATGTTCTCATTTTGAAGGTAGACGATGCTCGTGCTGCGATGCTGCTTTACACGAAAAGCCGAAAGGAATGGGAGAAAAGTGTTGAGGGTCAATTAAGGCTCAAAGAAAAGCAGAAGAAACGGAAGCCCAGAAAGAAACTGAGGTCCGACATCAACCAAGACCATGCACCAACTGCATCGTAATGGTGGCTTGTCACATGATTCTCGGACTTCATATTCCGGAATCCTCAGAAAGATCACCTTCATAGAGAGGGATTCACAGAGTTCTTGCCATAAATCCGGACTGGAAGAATCAGATGATACAGCACCAGACGGTCATAGAGAGGGATTCACAGAGTTCTTGCCATAAAGGAGTTTGTGAAAACTTATATTTATCAGATCAAAAAAAATTAAGACAAGACAAGATGTTCAGATTTTAATTCAGACTTTATATTAACCAATGAAATTTTTTTGATTTTGTTGCATTTTATTCTCCTGTATATCATAGACTCGAATTACAAATAATAAATCTGGCAGGTAAAATTAAAATTATTTAATTAAATTTAAATATTCATATATTTATAAGATCCATTTATATTAATGACGTCAATGTTTTTACTATATTAAAAAATTGAATAAATTAATATTTTATTTGATTATTTTTATTTTGATAAAAATTACATAAAAAATAAAAATCAGATTAAATTTCTAAATAATTTTTTAATTTTAAATATAAATATTTTTAAAATTCAGAATCTAATTTATTTTATAGTATCATTAAGATTAGGATGTCCCGCCGTTGTCATCCTGAGATTCACTTCACTTGCTTTGGCGACAAAATTAGGGTCGAAAGTCGAAACCACCCACCAAAGAATTATATATAAAGCTTATATCTTTCTCATTTATTTTATTGAGTTCGTTCAGAAATTCCAAACCTTTGGTAACGACAAAAACTTGCCCCTCAACTCAACTCTTTATAGTTACGTTGTAGGTCAAACCCAAAGCATTAATCCAATTTTTATCTTTCAATAAATACAAGACAAAAAAAGCCCGCGCAGTAGACTGGGGGAATAGATGGGTCGGCCTCCGATTAATGGCGGCCCCGCCTTCCGTTTCACCCAAACTGAGGTACCCTTTTCTTTGCAAGGAAATTACTTCTATTGCATGTAGAGATGTTTGGTTGTACTAATCTGGATTTTTAGTTTAGAATTTCAAATGGGTCAATTAAATTCCAACTTTTTAATTTAATTCGTTTCTGGGTTTTTATTTAGGTTTTCTGCTATTTTACTGTCTTTGATTGCTTTGCTTTTTGAGTTTTTGGTTTGCCTTTCGTTAATGGTAATGTTAGGTATTGTTAAGAATTGTTAATCCAATTTTATTTATTTCTGGGAATTAAACGAAGCTATTAGTGCCTAGACTTCTTCAAGATTTTAATTTTTTTTATTATCTAATTTTAGCATATTTAGTAAATAATCTTATGCATTGCTCTGGCTCTTTTATAAAACGATCCCACCTCGATTCCATGTCAACTAGCCAAGGATTAGACCGTGATTTGGTAAAGCAAGGGTCAATTTGTCCTATCAAAGCACCTTTTTTCGAAAGATGAAACCTTGCGGATGATACCTTATATCGGGTGTAGTCCAATAATCTTTAATTCAACACGGTATTAAAATTAATAAGTTGTAATTTTAGTCAAATTTGCTTTTTTTTTCCTGAGCTTATTGCGTAAGCCCTTTTAATAACATCATGGATTAGAATTTGTTTGTCGGTTCTGTCTCTATGGGCTGTGTTTGATTATGTTGCAAAGCCGATTTCAATCAGCTGCTTCTTTGGTTATTGCTAAAGATGATTACAATATCGTTCTGTGTGTGAAACAATGTAGTATGGTTTTTCGTTTTAGCATCTTTTTTTTCCATTTTTTTAATTCTTTTAACAATGAGCTTGTAACATAACCCCTACATTAAGGTTGCGGAGATGGAGACAATTCTCCAAGAGCACCATAATCAGATGCCTGCTCGAGAGATCCTTTTAAGTCTTGCGGATAAGTTCAGGTATACATTAATTTCCCCGAGAACATTGTGTAGCATGAAGTCTTGTTCTTTCCTCCTTATAAGAAACTGCTAGGAAATTTCTTTGGTTGTAGTGAGTCAGCAGATAGGAAAGGGAAGATTATTGTGCAATTTAAGCAAGTAAGAACTTGGTTTCTTTTTTTTTTCTCCCAAATGAGGAGTTGTTTTCAGCCCATTAATCTGGATAACTTTTGTATAGATATGGAATTGGTTCCAGAACAGGCGCTATGCAATAAGGGCAAAATCAAGTAAAGTTCCATTTCCCGGGAAGTTAAACATTACATCTATGCATCGGGATGATTCCAATCCCATGAGAAATGTGGCTCAGCCTGTTGCTGCTCCCATGCCTTCTCTTATTACGGCTCCAATGTCTGCTTCTACAGGTAGAAGGATTTCCGATTTTAAATCTTAAGGCCTCCTTTCTTTTCCTAAATTAAGAGTTACTAAGGAGCAATGTTTAAAATCCCGACCAGAGATTGAACAGTAGGTCCCTCTTCTTACTTCAACTTGTCCAACCTGCTCTCCCCCAAAACAATAAGCAGAGAAGATATTGTGCTTTCTACTTTAGTTATCTTTTCCTCTTCTTTAATTATAGGTTGATTAAGAAGCCTAATCAATCAGTGATCAAAAAGAAACTCGAGTTCTTTTTCACTTTGAGTCTTCTGTGCCTCCCAGTGTTTATTATCTTCTTCGTGTTATTAATTTATTATCACAAGCCTGATTAGTAGTCCTCGTTCTCTGCACTCAGTTCCAGGAGCTGGAAGGCACGTGTCAGATTCTCATATGGAGTTTGAAGCTAAATCTTCAAGGGATGGTGCATGGTAAGTTTGCGATTCTGATCAGAATGCTTCCCTTCGTCTCCTAAACTTTGGTTTCCCTGATAAGTGAACATTTTCAGTAAACCTAATTCTTTTAAGTTTCCTGTTTCAGGTATGATGTTGCGACCTTTGTAGCCCATAGATATTTGGATACAGGCGATCCGGTAATGTTTTAGCCCAATGTCAATGCATATGCCTGTGTTACTGATTCACTGTTGCATGAGTTACCAACTTGATTTATCTCTTCTTATTTCTTTTGTTTTACTAACTTGATTTGGAATTCTTGTGTTTTACCAACTTGGATCATTCTCTATTATTACCTTTATGGCCCATAGATATCTGGACACAGGTGATCCGATAATATTTTAGCTCGACGTCATTGCACGTGCCAGTGCTATTGATTAACTGTTGCATGAGTTCATAGATCATCAACTTAGATTATTCTCTTCCTATTTTTTATGTTTACCTCATCTCATTTTTTTGCCTGAAATTAGTTTGATACTTTCTTTTTCCGTTTCACTTTCGGATGGTTCACTTTTATAAATTTTCTAATGGTTTATGCAGAACGGTAATTTTCCGCCTAAGAAAAGAATTCCAAAATATTTGTTGTCTTCTGCAGGAAGTAAAGGTTCGGATTGCTGGTTTTGGACCAGAGGAGGATGAGTGGGTTAACATTCGCAAGCATGTCAGGCAACGGTCCCTCCCATGTGAAGCATCTGAGTGTGTTGCAGTCCTTCCTGGGGATCTTGTACTGTGTTTTCAGGTAGATTTCTGCTTAAAATTTCCGATCAATGCTGGCATGCAAATTTGTGCGTGTATATAGATATCTCTTAATCAAACCTTTTCTTAGATTTCATTTTCTAAATGCTTTCAAATTTTTCAGGAAGGCAAAGATCAGGCTCTCTACTTTGATGCCTATGTTCTCGATGCTCAAAGGCGGAGGCATGACATACGAGGTTGTCGTTGTAGATTTCTGGTGCGCTACGATCATGATCAGTCAGAGGTAGCTATTAACTCCATTATTGCGTTGTTCAAGTCCTACCTTTGATTATATTCATTGTAATAGCATTAATCCAATCTCTTAGGAAATTGTACCTCTGAAGAAGATCTGCCGTCGCCCAGAAACTGATTACAGATTGCAGCAACTTCATGCCGCAAGTAACTTGGCATTCCAAAATCAACACAAAAGTACTGCTGCTCCTTCACCAAAGGCTATCGGTTCATCATCAGAAGCAATGCAAAAGAAGCATAATCAAGATCAATCCAGAACAGCCCCGGATTCACAAATTAATGCGTTTGTAGCTGCACAACATACAAATCAAGAATCTAAGATTCCAGGAACAATGACTACTAATGTGACTGATCCTGGAATTTCCCTCATCGACAACACCGTGGCTGCTACTTCCATTAGCACCGGCATTGGCCAAAACACGCAGGAAGCGAAGTTATAAGTGGTTTGGGATTTCAGAGACTGATTTACAGTGGGACAAAGGTCCCTTAGGATAATATCATGTAATTAGCAGAAATTCGAGTTTTTTTTTTTTATGGATGATATTATTTCTGTTTAGATGTTCTGCTTTCTTCAACAGTTTTTGTTCTTGTGTGTTTAATAGTTCGGAGATTTCATTGAACCTTTTTATCCGTGGCCGTGGAGTATAATCTTTTAAGCTTCTTTTCTGGGAAATGTCCCCTCTATCTTTGCACTTTTTGCCTCAAATCCTCCAACTCTTTCTCTATAATTTTATTATTACTATTTTTTTTAATTCAAATCAATTAAACAAAAAAATAAAAATGAAAATGAAAATGAAAAATTTACTAGTTGAACTTCTTGTTGGATTTTTGAAAGGGTAAATTATACCAATGGTAAATAATGTTATAATAAGTTTTTGTTTTTCTACTAAAGTTTCTAAAGTTACAAATTGGTTATTAACGTTATTGATTTGTAACAAAATGGTCACTAACATTGTCGATTTGTAATTGGTCACTATGCCTTTGTCTCCATTAAAAAGTTGGCATGATAATGTCAGAAAATGGTTAATATTTAGTTTTACCCCTAAATGCTAAAATATCAAATAAATCATTGGACAATGATTTTATATTTTATTTACCCCATAAACTTTTTAGTTCCATTTTTTTTTCTAAATATCCCACCACATCCACTATATTCGAACCACCTTTCTTGCAAAATAAAAAATAGAGATTTAAAAATCGTTTCTTTTTCATTTTTTATATATACTTTCTCATTTTCATTTTTTAGGATGAGATTGTTACTGCAAGAAAACAACAAACGACAAATTATGGTGTTGTTAAAACAAATGAAGTCAAATGCATTTATTTTTTACTTAATCAAAGATACCAAGATATACAAAAAGCAAAAAACAAAACAATAGAGCTTCAAAATCTATTGAAGAAGCTGGAGATATATAACCATGCATGGCAAAAAGTGGCGCATAAGAGCAAAGCAATGGTTGTGTCTCAAAATAATAAGATGGAAAACACTACAAAAACAAGTAGTTACCAACAATGAAGGCGACGATGCAGAATCATAGTGTGAAGTTAAATATTAACAAGACGAAGAAAAAACAAGAATGACAATAGTTTATAAACGTTGTGATACTCCAAGTGTTTACGTTTTGGACTCTACAAGAGTTGTTATATGATTGATTAAGTTAGCAAACAACCATATTACAAATTAGTAACACATTACATCAATCACTAACCCAAATATTTTCGTTTATTTATCGTTTTAGGTCAAATTATTTCGTTAATTTTATGTGCCTAGTGATGGTATTTCTATGTTGGTATTTCCTATCTTATTGTATAGTTTATGGTTGCCTTATTAGTTTAAAGTTTGCTATGAAAACTAGTGCTAGTTTCAGACTTGCAGTTGCCAACCTAATTCTTCATGTTAAATCACCAATTGTATGTCATGTTGCTTGTTAATCACTCGAGGAAGAAAAGAACAAAGAATGTGCATAAATATAATCATATCTATTCTTATTGTTGGATGTTGTTTTATTGAATTTGGTCATAGTTTAGTGATTTAGTAAGATTCAAAGATTATTAACACAAGCTCAAGTTGGATAATTTTCATTCACTCTAAAGTTGGATTTAAATCCGACCCGGATCAGATAAAAACCGATCTGGTTTTTTCACCTAGCCAAAAAAATCGGATTTTAAGAAAATCGGTTCAGATCCTAACCGGTTTGGAGGGTCGGATGGTGTAACCGGTTTCGGTTTGAAAAAAAACCGGTTTTTTTTTTAAAACCGGTTTTTAATCCGGTAAAAAAATCGGTCGTCCAATTTTCCCCCAAACCGGTTATATTAACGGCTAGTTTTTTAAATCCCAGACCGGATTTTGTTTCAGATAAAAAACCAGTTTTTTATCCGGTTTTTTTCAAACCGGTTTTTAATATGGTAAAAAAACCGGTCGTCCAATTTTTTCCCAAACCGGTTATACTATTCGGTTTTAAAATATCTGATCCGGTTTAAGAAAACCAGTTTTTCCCAAATCCGGTTTCAGATATTTTTTGCGCAAAATTAGATATTCGGATTTTTTGTGCACCTCTAATTCACTCAATGCAATGTTACTTTATGTAAAACATTAACTAAGCTCAAATGACAATTATTAACATAAGAAAAACAAGTTTTTTCTCTCACAAACGCAAACACTTATTATCATAGCGTTTGTAAATCATTATCGTTCTTCTTCTTTCTTCATCTTGTTGATCTTTAATTTCTTACCATGATTTTGCATCTCTACTCTATTGTCACAATTACTTGTTCTTATAGTGTTTCTAGTTTATTGTTCTGAGATACAAGCATAGCTTCGCTCTCATGCGTCACTTTTTTCCATGCATGGTTATCCATTTCCATCTTCTTCAACAAGTTTTGAAGCCCCATTGTTTTGTTTGTTGCCTTTTGAATCTCTTATTCTTTTTGATAAAATAGATGCATTTGACTCCATTTGTGTTAACAATATTGCAATATGTCATTTGTTGTGTTCTTGCAGTAACAATATCAACATCTCATCTTAAAAAAATGAAAATGAGAAAATATATATTGAAAAGGAAAAATAATCTATTTTCAAATCTTCACAATTTTTTAATTTGTAAGGAAGATTGTTCGAATATAAGGGAGGTAGTGAGATATTTGGAAAAAAATTGAAATTATAAAGTTTTTGGTAAATTAAATATAAAATCATTGTTCAACAACTTATTTGATGTTTTAGCTATAGGTTAGGGGTAAAAATAAATATTAACCATTTCTTTAAAGTTGTCACATCATCATTTTAACAGTGGATTTCAAAGTGACCATTTTGTTATAATTTGGTTATGTTAGTAATTATTTTGGTACAAGTCGGTAACGTTAGTGACTATTTTGTTACAAATCGATAATGTTAGTGACCAATTTGCCACTTTTAAACTCCAATGAAAAAAAAAACTTACCGGAATATTAACTACCATTTTGTAGTTTACCCTATTTTAAAATCTTTTGAACCCTAATACCAGCTAGCCAACCAATAGCGGTGTGGCCCAAGCTTGGACCGCCTAATCTAGAATCGTGACTATTTTGTTACAAATCGATAATGTTAGTGACCAATTTGCCACTTTTAAACTCCAATGAAAAAAAAAACTTACCGGAATATTAACTACCATTTTGTAGTTTACCCCCACATAACATGGCAAAATCTCATGATTTTTTGTTACTAAACTACACTGTTCATTTAATTTTTAAGGTGTTTTCCTTTTAGTTTTGGACTTTTAAAAGTTGCATTATAGTTACTAAACTTTTAATTAACTTTCATTATGGTTATTGTCGTTAATTAATGTTAAAAAATCATTATGGTTATTGTCGTTAATTAATGTTAAAAAATCTTAAAACCCTTAAATTTCTTCTAAATGACAGTCATCGTTTCTCCTTTCATCGTCATTTTTATTGACATTTAGTGGTTTTTTCAATAAAAAAATCATTGAACTACTATTATTCTTCTCTTGGTTTCCTTCGATTCAAATTCTTCAAACAAACCTTTCGATCTCATTGAAACTAAAATCTATAATTTTCTGATTTGCCATGCTTGAAGCTTAACTATGTTAATTTTTTTTTACCAAACATAGTCTTTCTATTGTTGGACTTGATTGATAATTGCTTCATTCATCAAAACTCATCAAGGTAGAGATGAATAAATTTTCTTTTCTTCTCTTTTTTTCTTTAATCAAGGTAGAGATGAATAAATTTTCTTTTCTTCTCTTTTTTCTTTACTTCTTTGTTTGTTGTTTATTCGTTGT
Organism: Hibiscus syriacus; assembly: GCF_006381635.1. Lineage (NCBI taxonomy): Eukaryota > Viridiplantae > Streptophyta > Magnoliopsida > Malvales > Malvaceae > Hibiscus > Hibiscus syriacus. The sequence continues at coordinate 377,488 of NW_024062759.1, read as the reverse complement.
TATTAGTGGTTGTGCAATTAAAGACTGTTGGTAAAATAGACTGCAAAACCACACCGTTAGCACTGACAGGAAAGATAAACAGTAATTGAAAAAGACCAGTTTGGTAAACCATGTCGTGGTATAACCACTGCCTTAGAAACGAATTCGCCCCGATGTGTGTAATCGCTGCAGTAGGCGGACCGTCCCCTGAGGTTAACACGGTCGCTCCGAATTCCGTACACTCGAAATCGGAGTGGACTGTCGGTGGTATTGCTCTTCTTATCGGAAAGCACACAGAGAGAATATTTAGAAAACACTTGAAGAGTAAATTCTGAATGTTGAGAGTGAGATAAGAAGCTGAATATAACTCTCTATTTATAGGCTAGAAATAGGGTTAAAATCGTCCATAAAATTTCAGGATTAAATCTCTTTTTTGTAACAGCTGAAACATCTAGATAAACCTGACTCAGAAATAGTCCAGGTTCATTGCATCATTATTCAACTGTTATAACTCCCGAAATTATATCATGTAACCTCTGGAATTAAATCAAATAACTCTTGTAACTCCTGATATTAAGAGCTTGTCCCCTTTGTACAAAGCTGGAAATCAGTCCAGATACATCTTAACATTTTTTATTTAATTTAGGAAAAGCTGTTTAACTTCTGATAACTCTCATAAACCAGCTGTTATCATTTAAATTTAAACAGTCCTCAGCAGCCTATAAATATCAGTTGAAATCTTTCACACTTTTCCATTTGTTTCTTTCAAAGAGAAATTACTCAAGAATTTTCTCTAAAAAGATAGTATCCGCGCGGACGTGTCGAAGACACGTATTACCACGACCACGACCACGAGCCGAGCCGTGCCAAGCCGAGACGAGATGGACGGCGGCGACAACGGTGTGCGAGAGTCCCCCTTGTTCTCTTTCACTCAACAAGGCCACTAATGCGAAAGAATTTCTTCTGAAACTCGAAAACAAACTTTCCAGAAGAGCAATAGCGAGATTAGTTGCTTAAGCACTAGTGAATGTATCTGGAACTAGTACATAGTGATAATGAGCAATCCTTCTCTTAGATAAGTGAAACTAGTTTGGAACTTTCTAAGATGGGGGTAAACTTATAACACACAACTAACCCCTTCATCCACCTGAGTCCTCGATGTGTAAGATATATATATATATACAAAAGTATATATTTGGCCATCTTACCTCAGGATTCTAGTAAGTGTGCTAGAAAAATGGCCCAACATTTTTCATAGAAGGCGGCTAACCCTTCTCACTTACATAGGTTATTTCATCAAGTTTATCTCGATATAAACCACCCTTAATAGGTATATGAAATAATTAAGAGCTTTTATAAAAGCTCAACCTCACAAAGAGTATGGTGACTTTCTTCAAGTTCATTATAAATGAACCACCCAAACTCTAGGCTAAGAAGTCATTAAGAATAAATATTCAACCTCATTTATCGGTAAATTCAATAAGTTCTTCTCACTAGAACCATCCAAATACTTGGATTTGAATTTATTAAGAGTTTAACAAACTCAACCTTTCTGTTGGTAAGTTCATTATTTCCTTCTCACTTAGGAATACTCACTCAAATTGGGTTATGAACTTATTAAGAATAGATATTCAGCCAAAATCGATAAATTCATCAAGTCTTTCTTACTAAGACCACCCAAAGCATGGGCTATGAATTTATTAAGAGCACTTAAGCTCATCCTGGGCATGCTTATTATTCGTCATAGGGATAAGAAGTAGGAATGTGCACTATGAGTCTTTCCATGGTTTCGTTTGACCACATGGAACTTAGATAACTAAGTTGGGTATCCATCATGAATTCCTCAACCAATGGGCTTGAGACTCATCCCCCTCGACGAATCTATGACCAGCTTCTGACTTAACCCTTTGGTAAGCGGATCTGCTAGGTTCCTTTCCGACTTCACATACTCTAAAGAGAGCACTCCATTCTTTATTAAGTGTCTAACTAATTCATGTCTTATTATGTGAATGTGTCTTTTCTTACCATTGTAAGCTTGGTTTTTAGCCACACATATCGCAGCTTGTGAATCACACAACAATGAAACTGAAGGAGTCGATCTTTCCCACAATGGAATATCTGCTAACAAGCTTCTGAGCCACTCGGCTTTTTTCCCAGCTAGGTCAAGAGCTATAAACTCTGACACCATGGTAGAACGAGCAATAAAAGTCTGCTTTGATGATTTCCACGAGATTGCTACTCCACCCAAAGTAAAAACATACCCGCTCGTAGAGCTTACCTCATCATTATCAGAAATCCAGTTGGCATCACAATATCCTTCTAGTACCGCAGGAAAGCCAACAAACTCAAGTTTCCAATCCAAAGTACCCTTAAGATACTTCAGTAAGCGTTTAATAGCAATCCAGTGCTCACCACTCGGATTATGAGTATATCTACTCAGTCTACTCACAACATAAACAATATCAGGCCGAGTATAGTTCATTAAGAACATTAAGCTCCCAATTAATTTAGCATATTAAATTTGGGAAACGCTACTTCCTTTATTCTTAACTAGATGTATGCTAGGGTCATAAGGAGTTCGAACAGGGACGACATCAAAACTGTCAAATTTCTTTAGCACTTTCTCTATATAATGTGCTTGACATAAAGAAAATCCCTTCTCAGTTTTGGTAACTTTGACTCCTAAGATTACATCTACTTCTCCCAAATCTGTCATCTCAAACTTAGTGGACAAAAAATTTTTAACTTTGTTAATGGACTCAATGTTAGAACTGAAAATCAACATGTCATCAACATAAAGACTTATGATAACACATTTAGTGTCAAACATCTTCAAATACACACAAGCATCCGAACCATTCATAACAAAACCAAAACTAAGAATAGTTTTATGAAATTTCTCATACCACTGTTTAGGAGCCTGCTTAAGTCCATAGAGTGACTTTTTGAGTCTACAGACTTTGCCTTCCATACCAGGTGCTTCAAAACCTAGTGGTTGCTGCATGTAAATCTCCTCATCTAGATCTCCATTCAAGAAAGCAGTCTTAACATCCATTTGATGTACCTATAACTTATGAATAGAAGCTATTACAAATAATGCACGAATCCTTGAGATTTTTGTAACGGGAGAGTATGTATCAAAGTAGTCTAAACCAAACCTTTGAGTGAATCCTTTGACGACTAACCTTGCCTTGTACCGCTGAATCAAACCATTTGGCCTTAGTTTCTTCCAGAAGACCCATTTGATGGAGATTGGTTTGAATCCCTTAGGCAAGTCAACTAATTCCCAAGTATGATTAGACATTATCGATTCTAGTTCATCATTAACAGCGCTTTTCCAAAAACTAGCATCGAATAGATCTTATAGCTTCTTCAAAAGTTTTAGGATCCTCATCTAACAGAAAAAACTGAGCTATAAGATCTGAAATGGAGTCTAAATCATTTATTTCAGAAATAAAGGAAGTAATAAAGTCTGGTCTAAAAGAGATTTCAACTCTTTGCCTTTTACTTCTTCTAGGCTCAAAATCAATTTATTCAGAAGACCTAGCAGGATTACTAGAAGAAGTTGATGGAATATATTCTATTCGTGTTTCAATATTTATTCTCGATTCCTTTAAAGGAAAAGTATTTTCAAAGAAAACAACATCCCTTGACTCACAAATAGAATAATCTTGTAAAAGCATGAATCTGTATGCAACACTATTCGTAGCATACCATATAAACACTGCATCAACGATTTTAGGTCCGATGGTGGACTTCTTAAAGTCTGGAAAACCTAATTTAGCCAGACACCCCCACACTTTTAGGTATTGTAAATTAGGAGCATATCATTTCCACAATTCATATGGGGTAGAATCTAATTTCTTATGAGGAACTCGATTCAAGATATGAGTTGACGATAAAATGGATTCCCCCCATATGTTATCAGATAACCCTAAACTTATTAGTAAAGAATTCATCATCTCTTTTAAAGTTCTATTTTTCCTTTCGGCTATACCATTATGTTGAGGAAAATAGGGGGCTGAAGTTTCATGAATTATGTCATTATTTTCACAAATATCTTTTAAGAAATTAGTTCCATATTCACCACCTCTATCAGATCTAACCCGTTTGATTCTCCTATCTCTAACTGATTTTCAACTTCTGCCTTGTAAATAAGAAATAAGTTTTTAGCTTCATCTTTAGTCCTTAGGAGATAAACTTTTGTATACCTTGAATAATCATCTACAAAGTTATGTAGTAGTGTTTTCCTCCTTTACTTTCAGTGTTTCTAAAATCTGCTAGATCAGTATGAATAAGTTCTAACAACTCAGTCTTTCTATTAGAAACAATCTTAAAGTGAGGTCTAGTATGCTTAGTTCTACACAAATCTCACATTTTGTTAAAGCTAGTTGTGTCTAGTTTAGGCAGAACATTCATATTTATTAATTTCTTTAAAGAATGAATATTCACGTGTCCTAATCTAGCATGCCACATATCAATGGTTCAACAATATAAGTAGAAGTGGTAGCTTTATTTTCATTAAAATGAGTTTCTATGACAAATAAACTATTGCTTAAAAACCCTTTCCCAACATAATCACCATTTCAGGAAAGTACAAGTTTATCTGCCTCAAAAACTAACTTAATGCCTGCCTTATTCAGAAGCCCACCACTTATCAAATTTCTACGCAAGGCAGGTACATACAGAACATTATTTAAAGCCAGAGTTTTACCAGAGGTCAGCTTGAGTAAAACCTTGCCTTTTCTTAGCACTTCAGAGCTGCTAGAGTTCCCCATGTACACACGTTTACCTACGTTCCCATCCTCGAATTCGGTGAAAAACTCCTTCCTTGCGTAGAAATGCTTTGACATGCCAGTGTCAACAACCCATTCCGAACTGTTTTCCACCAGATTGACTTCTGAGACCACCGCAGCAATGATCTCATCATCTTCTTCTACAACGTGCATCTGTGGCGTGTTTTCATTCTGGCGGTCAGAGCGGTGTTGGCATTGGTAAGCTTTGTGGCCGGGTAAACCGCAGACATAGCACTTGGCGTCTTTCCTTCAGGTTTGGCCTTTCTTGACTTTTTGAAGTTGGTAGCCTTCTGAGGTTTCGTATTCTTGTCTTGATTCCCACGTTTCATGATCTTCTTAAATTTAGACTCAACCAAGTTAGCTCTAAAAGATAAATTACTCATAGAATTAGTAATCTTATTTTTTAAACGGTTGGCTTCTTCAATCTTCATATGGCCCACGAGCTCTTCAAGTGAAATTTCTCTCTTCTTATGCTTAAGATAGTTGCGGTAGTCAGACCATGACTTGGGCAGCTTCTCAATGAGAACATTGGCTTGCATCACCTCGCATATTTGCATCCCTTCGACGATGAAACATTGGCTTGCATCACCTCGCATATTTGCATCCCTTCGACGATGATGTCAGCGACTAGGTTCTCATATTCATGGACTTGATCCATTATCGGCTTGTCATCTATCATCTGGAATTTGAGTCATTCGCCGATAACGTACTTCTTGATACCAGCATCGTCCGCACCATACTTTTTATCGAGAGTATCCTATATTGCCTTGGCACTCCTTTCTCTAAGGAACATATCAAATAATTTATTTGACATGTGACTGAGCAGATGTCCTCGCACCATTTTGTTGTCTTTCTCGTACTACTCGTAGGTAGCGAGTGCATCAGCGGCAGTTGCTCGGGCATCATCAATAAGGACCGCATCAGCATCATTACCGGTAGCTGGGGTTGGCGGCATGGTAGGTGGTGGCTTGAGCAACACGTAGTCAAGATCAAGTTGCTCGAAGAATATCAAAATTCTTTGGGACCACCATCTATAATTCTTTCCATCAAGTGCATCGAGCTTGGAAAGATCGGGTATCAGTTTGCTCAAAGGTGTTGACATGATTATAGTATATTTGAATTCGTTTCTAAATTATTGGTAAAATAGACTGCAAAACCACACCGTTAGCACTGACAGGAAAGATAAATAGTAATTGAAAAAGAACAGATTGGTAAACCGTGTCGTGGTATAACCATTGCCTTAGAAATGAATTCGCCCCGATATGTGTAATCGCTGCAGGAGGCGAACTGTCCCCCGAGGTTAACACGGTTGCTCCAAATTTTATACACTCGAAATCGGAGTGGACTGCCGATGGTATTGCTCTTCTTATCGGAAAGCACACAGAGATAATATTTAGAAAACACTTGGATAGTGAATTCTGAATGTTGAGAGTGAGATGAGAAGCTGAATATAGTTATCTATTTACATGCTAGAAATAGGGTTAAAATCGTCCATAAATTTCAGGATTAAATCTCTTCTTTGTAACAGCTGAAACGTCTAGATGAACCTAACTCAGAAATAGTCCAGGTTCATTGTATCATTATTCAGCTGTTATAACTCCCGAAATTATATTATGTAACCCCTGGAATTAAATCAAAGATAGTATCTGCGTTGATGTGTAGAAGACACGTATTACCACGACCACGACCACGACCACGACCACGAGCCGAGCCGAGACGGACGGCGGCGGTGTACGAGAGTCCCCCTTGTTCTCTTTCACTCAACAAGGAAGTGGGAAATCCAAACCATAAATACACATTCCCAATAGTATTTTCAATACTATGTGGGATTGAGCATTACCAATAAAGACGATGACCATAATAAAATCATATTAAAATTTAATGATTTTAATGCAATTTGTTTTTTTAAAAAACTTGATAATAAAGTATAAATGCTATAATAAAGTCCTGAATAGAGCTAATCTCCTCAAAATTGATATTCTTTGTCTGCTGAAAACTAGGAATTTTGGCTCCTCTAGAAAAAAGTTATTGTTCTCTCCCATTTTCTTTCTACTGATCAAATTATTACTATAAATTGCCTCTACAATAACACTTCTTTCTTTATCACTGCTATCTATGGGAGTAACAATGGCACATCTAGAAGATTTCTTTGGCAACATCTTAAAGAGTTGGATTCTAGGATTGGAACCCTTCCTTGGATTCTAGAAGGTGATTTCAATACCTATCTGCACTATAAAGAAAGCTCTGACTCTCTTCTTTTGGGTCTTTATTTTTCCTCTGATATGAATGATTTCAAAGATTTGGTTCAAGAGCTTGCTCTTTCTGATCACCCTTTCTTTGGCCCAACTTATACTTGGAATAATAAACAAAAAGTTTCCTTTCTTGCAAGGAAACTTGATAGAGTGATGATTAATCCTCCCTGGACTTATTCCTTTCAGAATTCTTTTGTTGAATTTATTGCTCCTGGCCCTTCGGACCACTGTATGGCCCTGGCTTGGGTAAAAAAAGAAACTCAAACAAATAGGCCTAAACCTTTTAAATTCTTCAACTTCTGGTCTAAACATCCTAATTTTCTTGAACATGTCACTCAATCTTGGCAGCAACCTACTCAAGGAAATCCTATGCAAAGACTGTTTATTAAACTTAAACGCCTAAAGCCTAGTTTGATCAACCTCAACAAGGATAATTATAATGACATCTCTGCTAGGGTTAGATCTAAAAGGAGTGAGCTGGAGAAAACTCAAATTTATACTCTTAATGGTAACAATTCGTTTGATGAAGAATTGAGAATCCAAAAGGATCTTAATGATCTTGAGGACATGGAATATATATTCCTCAAACAAAAAAGCTAAAGTGCAATGGGTTAAGGAAGGAGACAAATGTACCAAGCTCTTTCATTCTGCCATTGCCTCTAAACACAAAAGAGACACAATACGGGTACTTATTAACAATGAGGGGGAGAAGATTAGATTCTTATGATGATATGGCTAATGAAATTGTTGACTTCTTCAAGCATCAACTTGGTGAAATTTATCCTATGGTTATTCCTCTTGATTCTTCTTTATTGAGATATTTGCTTCAATTCCATGTGTCTAATGAGATTGCTACTGATTTAGTTAAAACTGTTACCTCTGAAGAGATCAAAGAGGCTTTATTTAATCAAGGGAATGATAAAGCTCCTGGACCAGATGGGTTCACTCATTTGTTTTTCAAATATTCTTGGTCTGTGGTAGGAGAAGACTTTATTATTGCTGTTAAATTTTTCTTTAAAGAGACGAAAATCATTCATGCTTTTAATTCCACTATTATTGCCGTGATTCCTAAAATTCAAAATCCTAGCAAAGTGAAGGATTACAGACCTATTTCTTGTTGCTCGGTTATGTACAAAACTATTTCAAAAATTCTTGTTAAAAGAATGACTGTGCTGCTGCCTGACCTTATTTCCCTTAACCAAACTGCTTTTGTGAGAGGTAGATCCATTATTGATAACACCCTTCTTGCCCAAGAATTGGTCAAAGGCTATGGTAGAAAAAATATTTCACCTTGATGTGCTCTCAAAATTGATTTACAAAAAGCTTTTGACTCTCTCAATTAGGATTTCATTTCCTCTATTCTTAAAGCCATAGGGTTACCTCATATTTTCATAGGATGGATTGAAATTTGTTTTAAGGAAGCTAGATACTCCATATCCTTCAATGGTAGCCTCATAAGGTACTTTAAAGGACGGAGAGGTATAAGACAAGGTGATCCCTTATCTCCAATCCTTTTTGTGATTGCTATGAATATTCTTTCTAAAATTTTCAACCTTGCTGCTGCCCAGAGGTATTTATGGATATCATCCTAAGTGCAAAAAATTGGGCATCACCCATTTATCTTTTGCTGACGACCTCTTAATCTTTTGTAAAGGAAACTTTGATTCTATTGTGGGGGTTACCAGTATCCTCAATCATTTCTATTTTTTATCTGGGTTGAACTTAAATGTTAGCAAAACTGAATACTGTGCTGTTGGAATTTCGAACAGAATTCTTGAATCCATTAAATCCGCCACCGGTTACAAGCAATGCTTTCTTCCGGTCAGATATCTTGGTGTTCCTCTGGTCACTAGGAAAATAACTGAAAAAGTCTGTCATACACTCTTCGATAATATTAAACAAAGACTTCATCAATGGTCAGGAAAAAATTTAAGTTATGCTGGGCGTCTTGAACTTATAAAAACTGTTTTACATAGTGTTATTAATTTCTGGAATAGACAATTTATCTTCCCTCAGAAAGTTGTCAATAGATTAGAACAACTTTACTCTAGATTCCTTTGGAAAGGTAGTGATACAGCTGCCAAGGGTGCTAGGATTAGTTGGGATCGTATATGTTGCCCCAAATCTGAGGGAGGTATCGGGTTGAAGGACATTCGCTCTTGGAATAAAGCCTGCATGATCCAGCTTATCAGAAAAATTATGGCAGGACAGGGATCTTTATGGGTTGCTTGGATTCACTGCTATGTTCTAAAATATAATGATATAAGTAACATAAGCACAATCACTTCCTATAGTTGGACCATCAGAAAACTTTTGAAACTTAGGAACGAGACTCCTTCAACAATTGCTGCTGGTATCACGAGTACAAAAGACATTTGGGAAGATATCAGAGTTCCAAGAGAAAAGGTTTCCTGGCACAAAGTGATTTGGTTTTCTCACCATATTCTTAAACTCAGCATGATTACTTGGATGACTATTCTGGATCGTCTTCCAACTCGTGACAGACTCTTTAGGATGGGCATTACTTCTGACAGAATATGTGTTCTTTGTAATGAGATTAATGAAACCAGAAATCATATTTTTTTCGACTGTTCTTATGCTTCTTCTCTTTGGAACTCTATTATGACTCTATCAATAAGAAATGCACACATGACCTAGGAATCTCAAATTGAATGGGCTGCACATAAATGGAAGGTTAAATCTTTGCTTTCTATCATATTGAGGATTGCTTGGACTGCCTTTATTTACTTCTTATGGGAGGAACGAAACAGAAGAATCTTCAACAGAGGAACAAGATCAGCTGATCAACTTCTCAAGTCTATTAAGGAGCTTTTGCGGATTAAACTTAGAGATAAAAATATTAATAGATTGGATTATGTTAATTCTAGACTTTGTATTTCTTGGAGTATAGACTGAATTTCTTTTGTTGTATATAGGTGTTTACACTCCCTGTTTGGGATGATTGTTGTATGATGTACTTGTACTTGGATGAATAAAATTCAACTTATCCAAAAAAAAAGTATAATTGCGTTAAAAATCCAATGAATTTAAATATATATTAATTTAAACTCACACAAACTATTTATTTAGAAGTTAATCATCATCAACAATAATAATATAGAACACGAATGAAAATGATTTAAAATTTGACTACACAAAAGGAAGAGTTTCGATGCATGCATTCCTTATTCCCATCTTCTTCATCACGCGCACCCATATGGATTTGGTTTCAAACTAAACTCATTCCTTACTCTGATATTAACTTTTTATAACCCATCTTATTATTTTATTTTATTTTTCTTTAAAATGACAACTAATAACAAAAAAAAAAAGACATCATTGTAACATGTATGAAACAAACACACAAATTGTTTTTATATATTTTAGTATAATGCCATTTATTTTTTAAAATTATTTTTTAACGTTAAAAGATATATATCTAAATAAAAAGAAACGAATCTAGTGGCGTTAATTTACCCCAAAAAAAGGGGAATAAAACTATGTATAAAAACCCTTTCACTATTGCCTCTCTCTTCCTTTCATTACTTTATTTGTTGTATTGGACCTATTTGGCAAGTTTGGGAAACAAAAGGAAAATGAAGAAAAAAGAGGGCACACGGATAGTGATTGATACCCCACACTTCTACTTTATCTCTTTTGCGAAATCTTCGTGTAACCAAATTATATTAAGAGTTTAAGGATATAAAATTAAACTATTAAAAAATATACTTAAATTATATGGTGATTTATTTTTTTTAAAACAGAATCAAAATTTATTCTTTTTTATTAGTCGTAAATACAATACAATTTTATATTTTCAAATATAACTTTTAGTCATTTGAAACTAAACAATCACACTTTTGACATTTCTGATACTTGAACCTAAAATCTCAAAAATAATGATTTCTTCGTCATTAAAATCATTATGTTATTACTAAAAGTTCATCCTGGAATAATGGTGTTGTATGAATGAAATATAATTGAAATTCGACGGTTATTTGATGTTTAGAGATCGACATATCAATCTTGCATAAAATAATATGGTTTTAATGGTCACATCACTTTAACTAGGGTTTTACTAATCCATCCTTTTTGAGGTTTATTGTTAGTAATGCTCAATTTCACATAGAGTGAGAAATACATTGAGATTGAGTATTTAAGGTTTACATTCTTCCCTTCCTTATTGAGTGATAGAGAATAAGGGGGCTTTTCACGCATTGTCGTTGTCGTACTCGTGGTCATACGTGTCTTCGATACGTTCGTGCGGTTGCTATATTTTCAGTCTGATATTATGATATTTATTATGTCAATTACAGGAGTTACAAACGGCTGTAAATTAAACTATGAATATGGACTGTTTTGAGGCCAGATTCATTTGTTTAATTCAACTGTTACAACCAGTGTTTTGAAAATCGGACCGGACCGGCCGGTTCAACCGGGAACCGCTGCCTAGTCTGGTTCAATCTACACCGATTAAATCGCTACTAGTGAACCGGCCGAAACCGCTGAACCGTTCGAATCGGACTGGCTGAAAACCGGAAAAAATCGAAAAAACTGCCAATTTTGTTTTTTTTAAATTAAACCAAACGACGTCGTTTGTTAAACGAGCCAAGTCAAACTCGAGTATTGTTGAGCTCGACTCGAACTTGAAAACTTTAAAAATAAGCTCAACTCGACTCAAACTCACGAGCTAAAAATTATCAAGTTCAACTCGATCTCGAAATATAATATTGAAACTTGAACTCGAAAAGGCTTGAACTCAAAAAAAATTTAGAAGCTCAATTGAAGCCTAAAATTCGAGAGCTTGATTGAAGTGAAAGAATAGTTTACTCAATGCTCACCAAAATGCTCCATGATTTTGAATGTCAAACTACCTCTATTATTTATAGAATTTAGTTGGGATACTCTTCTATGTTTCTTAGCCATGTGGGATTGTTTTAAAAAAAATTAAATCAAACAATATCATTTTGTTATGATTTTTTAGCCCCAAATTTATTTTTTAATTATATTTATATAATTATATTTATTATTTAATATGTTTTACCTTAAATATTATGTTGTAGTTAATTTGAATTATTTTGTTTCACTTGATTTTATGGTTTTTAACTTATATATGTTATGATTTGCTTTGAATATGACTTGTGATATAAAAAATTATTTTTTATTAAATATTTTTGGTATTTTTATTTAATTTTTTTAAGTAATTATGACATCGTCCGGTTCTTCCGACCGGTCGGACCGGATCGACTGGTTGAACCAGTGAACCGGTAGCATGGCCGGTTCGCTAACCGGTCCGGTTCTGAAAACCATGGTTACAACATAGTTTAAATCCAACAATTAAATCATAAATAAAACTGATGCACGTTGGACCATTTTCCCCCTGACGTGAAGCCTATAAATAGAGTGGTTATTCCAGCTTCTCAATTCATTCAATTCACCAAAAAAATCTCTCAATACTCTAAAAGCTTTCTAAGCTTTTGATTCTTTTTGGCGAGGAGCAGTACTACCAGCAGTCCACTCCGATTCCAAGTGTACGGTATTCGGAGCGATTGTGTTAACCTTTGGGGATGATCCGTCTATTGAAGTGATTACACACATTGTGGTGAATTCGTTTCTAAGGTAGTGGTTATACCACGACACGATTTCTGTTGATCGACTTATTTATTTTTAATTGTTATTCCCAGTTAGTGCTAACGGTGTGATTTTGCAGTCAATATTTCAAACAATTTAGAAACGAATTCAAATACTAAAAATATGACATCACCTTTGAGCAAGCTGATCCTCGACCTTTGCCAAACTCGACAGAAAGAATTATCGGAGGTAGTCCCAGCGGATACTAATATTTTTCAAGCAGCTCGACCTGAATTACATGTTGCTCAAGCAACCACCTGCCATGTCGCCTACCACCTTAGTTGTCGAAGACGATAATGATGCAATTCTATTAGATGTCGCCTTATTTGCTACTACTACAACTGTCGCTACCACCGAGAAATACGATAAGGACAATAAGATGGTGCGATGACACCTTCTCAGCCACATGTCTAACAAATTGTTTGACATGTTCCTTAAGGAGAGAAGTGTCAAGGCAATCTGGAAAACCCTGGATAAGAAGTACGGTGCTGATGATGCGGGCATAAAGAAATATGTTGTCAAAGAATGGCTCAAATTCCAGATGGTGGACGATAAGCCAATCATGGATCAAGTCCATGACTACGAGAATCTGTCGCTGACATTGTTGCTGAAGGGATGCAAATGTGTGAAGTACTTCAGGCAAATGTCCTTATCGAAAAGCTGCCTAAGTCCTGGTCTGACTACCGCAACACTCTCAAGCATAAGAAGAGAAATATTTCACTTGAGGAGCTGGCAGGCCACATAAAGATCGAAAAGGCCAACCGTCTGAAGGATAAAGTTGCAAGTTCCTTTAGTAATATGTCTTTTAAGTCTAACTTGGTTGAAAATGGTGATGTCTTAGGGTCTAAGTTCAAAAAGACTATGAAACGAGGGAATCCGAGCAAAAAAGTAAAACCTCAAAAAGGCATGAATTTCAAGAAGAAAAAAAAGACTAAAAATGATAGAAAGATGCTCAAGTGTTATGTTTGTGGTCTAGTTAGTCACAAAGCCTACCAATGCCAACATCGCTCAAACCGCCAAAATGACATTAAGCCACATATGCATGTTACGAAGAATGATGATGACATCGTTTATTCGGTGGTTTCAGAAGTCAACATGGTGGAGAATAGTTCTGAGTGGGTGGTTGATATCGGCGCTTCCAAACACTTCTACATAAGGAATTATTTTTTCATCGAGTTCGAAGATGAGAACAAAGATGAACGGGTGTACATGGGGAACTCCAGCAGTTTGCAGGTGCTAGGCAAAGGAAAAGTTTTACTCAAGTTAACTTCCGGTAAAGCTTTAGCTTTAAATAATGTTCTGTATGTACTTGCCTTGCGTAGAAATTGAATAAGTGGCAGGCTTCTAAATAAGGCAAGTATTAAGTTATTTTTTGAGGCAAATAAACTTGTACTTTCCCGAAATGATGAATATGTAGGGAAAGGTTTTTTAAATGGGGGTTTATTTGTCACAGAAGCTTAACATAATAAAAATAAAACTACCACTTCTGTTTATATCGTTGAATTTGTTTATGTGTGGCATGTTAGATTAAGACACGTTAATATTCATGCTTTAAAGAAATTGATGAAAATGAATGTTCTGCCTAAACTAGACATAATAGCTTTAACAAATGTGAAATTTGTGTAGAAGCCAATCATGCTAAACCTCACTTTAAGACTGTTTCTAAGAGAAAAACTGAATTGTTAGAACTTATTCATACTGATCTTGAAGACTTTAAAAACGCTAAAAGTAAAGGAGGAAAATACTACTATATGACATTTGCAGATGATTACTTGAGATACATAAAGGTTTATCTCCTTGGAACTAAAGAAGATGATGAAAACTTCTTCTTGTTTATAAGGCTGAAACTGAAAACCAGTTAGATAGGAGAATCAAACAACTTAGATTTGATAGAGTTAGTGAATACGAATCAAATTTCTTAAAAGATGTGTGTGAGAATAATAATATAATTCACGAAACTTCAGTCCCTTATTTTCCTCAACAAAAATGTATAACTGAAAAGAAAAATAGAATTTTAAAATAGATGATGAACTCATTGTTGATAAGTTATGGGTTATCTGAAAACATGTACGGGGAAGCCATTCTATCGAAAAATCATATTTTAAACTGAGTATCTCATAAGAAATTAGATTCTACCCCATACGAATTGTGGAAATGATACCCGCCAAATTTGCAATACCTGAAAGTGTGGGGTGTCTGGCTAAAGTAGGATTATCAGATTTTAAGAAGTCCACCATTGGACCTAAAACCGTTGATGCAATGTTCATAGGGTATACTACAAATAACGTTCCATACAGATTCATGCTTCTACAAGAATGTTCTATTTGTGAATCGAGAGATGACGTTTTCTTCGAAGATTCTTTTTCTTTAAAGAAACCTAAATTGAATGAAGAAGTACAAATAGAAAATGTTTCATCCACTTCTTCTAGTGTACCTGTTAGGTCTACTCAACAAATTGAATTTGAACCTAGAAGTAAAAGATAAAGAATCGAAACCTCTTTTGGACTAGATTTTAAAAATTCCTTTATTTCTGAGATGAATGATTTAGACTATCTTTCTGATCCTGTAGCTCAAATATTCTGTTAGATGAGTTTCATAAGACTTATGAGGAAGTTATACGATCTATCGATGTTAGTTTCTGGAAAAATGTTATCAATGATGAACTAGAATCGATAATGTCTAATCATACTTGAGAATTAGTAGACTTGCCTAGGGGATTTAGAGCTATCAACAACAAATGGGTCTACTAAATTTGGTTATATTCAATGGTACAAGGAAATGCTAGTCGTCAAAGGGTTCACTCAAAAGTTTGGTATAGACTTCTTCGATACTTACTCTCCAATAACGAAAATCTCAACGATCCAGGCATTATTTGCTTTAGCCTTCATTCACAAGTTGCAAGTAAATCAAATGGATGTAAAGACTACATTCTTGAATAGAGACTTAGATGAAGAGATTTATATGGAGAAACCTCTTGATTTTGAGGCGCTTGACATGGAAGGCAAAGTATGTAGACTTAAAAAGTCACTTTACAGACTCAAACAAGCTCCTAAACAATGGTATTAAAAATTTCATAGAACTATCCTTAGTTTTGGTTTTGTTGGGAATGGTTCAAATGCATGCGTATATTCAAGGATGTTTGGTGCTAATTGACTCATCATAAGTTTATATGTTGATGACATGTTGATTTTTAGTACTAGCATTGAGTCCATTAACAAAAAAAAGATTTCTCATCTACTAAATTTGAGTGATCAGTTTGGTAGAAGTTGACATAATCTTAGGAGTCCAAGTCATAAGAACTGAAAATGGATTTTCTTTAAATCAAGCACATTATATTGAAAAATATTAAAGAAATTTGTCAGTTTTGATGTTGTCTCTGTTCAAATTCTTTATGACCCTAACATACATCTCTTTAAGAATAAAAGAAATAACATTTCCTAACCTGAATATGCCAAAGTGATCGGGAGCCTAATGTTTTTAATGAATTATACTCGACCTGATATTACCTAGGATGTGAGCAGACTTAGTAGATAAACTCATAATCTGAGTGATGAGCACTGGTTTTCTCTCAAACGTTTACTCAAGTACCTTAGGGTACAATGGATTAGAAACTTGAATTTGTTGGCTATCATGCGGTACTAGAAGTATATTGTGACGCAAACTGGATTTCTAACAATGATGAAGTAAGCTCTACAAGTGAGTATGTTTTTACTTTGTGTGGAGCATTAATCTCGTAGAAATCTGCAAAGCAAACTTGTATTGCTCGTTCCACTATGGAGTCAGAGTTTATAGCTCTTGACTTAGCTGGGCAAGAAGTCGAATGGATTAGAAATTTATTAGTAGAAATTTCATTGTGGGGAAGACTCGCTCCTCTTGTTTCTTTACTGTGTGATTCACAAGCTGTGATATGTATGACAAAGAACTAAGCTTACAATGGTAGGAAAAAACTCAATCACATAAGGCATGAATATATTAGACACTCGATAAGGAATGAAGTACTCTCTTTAGTATGTGAAGTCGGAAAGTAACCTAGCAAATCCATTTACCAAATGGTTAAGCCGGAAGTTGGTCCTAGATTCATCGAGGGAGATGGGTCTAAAGCCCATTGGTTGAGGAATTCATGGTGGATACCCAACTTAGTTATCTAAGTTCAATGTGGTCAAAAGAAACCGTGGAAAGACTCATAGTGTACATTTCTCTCTATCCATTCATATGACGAATAATGTACATGCCAGGTTGAGCTTAATTGCTCTTAATAAATTCATAGCCCAAGCTTTGGGTGTTCTTAGTGAGAAAGACTTGATGAATTTACCGACTTTGGCTGAATATATATTCTAAATAAGTTCATAACCTAGAGTTGAGTTGGTAGTCATATTGAGAAGGACAGAATGGACTTACCGCTAGAAAGGTTGAGTTTTATATAAACTCTTAATGAATTCAAATCCAGAAGTTTAGATGGTTCTAGTGAGAATGACTTATTGAATTTACCGAATAATAAGGTTGTATATTTATTCTTAATGACTTCTTATCCTAGAGTCTGGGTGGTTTATTATAATAAACTTGAAGAAAGTCACCATACTCTTTGTGAGGTTGAGTTGTTGTATAGCTCTTAATTATTTCATAGCCCGATTTTGGGTGGTTTTTGTCGAGATAAACTTGATGAAATAACCTATGTAAGTGAGAAGGGTTAGCCACCTTCTATGAAAAATTATGTGTTGTTTTTCTAGTACACTTATTAGAATCCTAAGGTAAGATAGCCAAATATATACTTTTGTGTGTGTATATATATATCTTACACATCGATGACTCAGGTGGATGAAGGGGTTAGTTGTGTGTTACGAGTTTACCTTTATCTTAGAAAGTTCAAGACTAGTTTCACTTGTCTAAGAGAATGATTGCTTATCATCACTATGTACTAGCTCAAGATACGTTCACTAGTGCTTAAGCAACAAATCTCGCTATTGCTCTTCTGAAAAGATTGTTTTTAAGTTTCAGAAGAATTCTTTCGCATTAGTGGGGAATGTTAGTAATTTTTAATCCCATATAGAGTGGGAAATACATCGGGATTGGGTATTTAAAGTTTACATTCTTCACTTCCTTATTGAGTGATAGAGAATCGGCTCAGCTCGTGGACATGGTCGAGGTCGAGGTCGTGGCTCGTGGCAATATGTGTCTTCAACACGTCCGCACGGTTGCTATATTTTTAGAGAAAATTTGTAAGGGATTTTTCTCTGAAATAAAAAATAAAATTGTAAAAGAATTTTCAGTTTGATATTTATAGGTTGTGTTTGATTTGAATTTCAGAGTGTAACAGTTGACATTAATTAGCTATTTTGATTTCTGAAATTTAAACCAATTTATGGAATTTAAACATGTGTAACGTTGTATGTTGGATGTATCTAGAATGTTCTACATCTCTGTTCAAAGGGAATTAACAGCTGATTATTATGCCAGTTATAGGAGTTACAGTAATAATATCATGAGTTACAAACGGTTGGAAATTAAACTACAAATCTGGACTGTTTTGAGGTCATGTTCATTTGTTTAATTCATATGTTACAACAAAGTTTAAATCTAGCAATTAAATCAGAAATAAATCAGATGCACGTTGGACCATTTTGCCCCTAACGTGAAGGCTTATAAATAGAGAGTTTATTTCAGCTTCTCAATTCATCCAATTTACCAAAAAATCTCTCAATACTCTCAAAGCTTTCTAAGTTTCTGATTCTTTCTGGCGAGGAGCAGTACCACCAACAGTCCATTTCGATTATGGGTGTACGGTATTTAGAGAGACCATGTTAACCTCAGGGGACGATCCATCTATTAAAGCGATTACACACATCGGGGCGAATTCGTTTCTAAGACAGTAGTTATACCACGACACGGTTTCGGTTGTTCGAATTAATAATTTTTATTTATTATTCACATTCAGTGTTAATGGTGTGATTTTACGATCATTATTTCCAACATTTACAACCAAACATCAAAATCAGTCACGTGGAAGGTTTTCTGCATGAATCGGACACACACAAAAAAAGATTGGGGGGAAATGTTATCTTATTCCATTTGTTATTTTTCGGCAATGTGTTTCACAAGCGTCACTCAACTAGGTCCAATTTCGGCCACCTTTAATGCCTCAATTGTTTCCAAACTATCAACCTCTCCCAAGCATATAACGATCCTAAATACATCCGCAAATCTCAGTTTCCAATACCGAACATATCTCTATAAATTTGGTGAATCTAATCCTCTATTCACCATCATAATTTCGAATGATAACTCCATGCCCTGGTTTCTTATGTCGAGCTCCATTCCTATAAATATATAAAATTTACTTCTAAAACGATAGTTAAATAAATTATTGATATATATCTAAACTAGTATATTATAATCCAATCATATTTATAATCTTATATGCATAAATAATAGGTGATTTTTCCTAAAAATCACTTTTTCGTTATATATTTACCTGCCAGACATTCTTTCAGATATATTTCTCGATCTAACACCATTTACAAAAAGGCGCGACACATGAACCGTGCTTTATCCTGAAGTGGCCAACGTGTTGAAAGGCGCGACTCATGCACTGTGCCTAATCGGGTGCTAGTTTCGTAAATATTTTTAAAATGTTTCTAATAAGTAATTAATTTCAGTTAGGGTGATTTTTGTGTAAAAACGTCAACTTTATTTATTTAATTTTTGTGTGTGAAAAAAAATTATACATTAAAATCTTTAAATATTCTTTTGCAAATTATTTTATAACTCTACAAATTTTAATTTATGTATGAAATTACACAATACATATAATTTAGTATAGGAAAACTTTGAGAGTAAGTAATTTAAAATATGAATAATTTTATAAAAGTTTTATAACTAGTATTTCTTTTACAAAATGATGGTGATGATGATGAGAAATATTTTATAATTTTAAAAATTATAAATTTTCATATATTTTTGAAAAGTTTATTGACTTTTAAAAATAATTGTTTAAAAATATAAAAATAATCTTTTAATTACAATTGAGGGATCAAATGAATTATTATTCATTAATTATTATTTTTTAACAACAATTAATAATTTTTATTCATTTTCAATAAAATTAGAATTTAATATTTACTTTATATTTGTTAAAATTAATATTAGAAAGAATATTTTAAAATAAAGAGGTGATATTTTTTAGCTTTACATTCTTTTTTTATTGAATTTTATTGAATTTTAATTCTTTTTTATTGTATTTTTATTGTATTTTAAATATATGAGTTATAATTCAAATTAATCATTTATTCTGCTATTATTCAAATTAATTAAGAAAAATTATAGTAAATGTTCTAAAAGAAAAGTATAAATACATACATGAAAATCTAAAGATTTTTCTTTCTTGTATGTTACTCTCTAAACTTGTAACAAAATTCAATAAAAAAAGAATGTAAGGCTAAAAAATATCACATATATATTTAAAATATTCTTTCTAATATTAATTTTAAAAAATATAAAATAAATATTAAATTTTAATTTTATTAAAAATGAATAAACATTATTAACTGTTGTTAAAAAATAATAATTCATTTGATCACTTAATTGTAATTAAAAGTTTATTTTAATATTTTTATATTTTTAAACAATTAATTTTAAAAGTCAATAAATTTTTCAAAAATATATGAAATTTATAATTTTTTAAATTATAAAATATTTCTTATCATCATCATCATCATTTTGTAAAAGAAATACTAGTTATAAAACTTTTATAAAATTATTCATATTTTAAATTACATACACTCAAAGTTTTTTTACACTAGATTATATGTATTGTGTAATTTCATTCAAAAATCAAAATTTGTCGAGTTATAAAATAATTTGTAAAAGAATATTTAAAGATTTTAATGTAGAAAGTTTTTTTATGCATACAAAAATAAATAAATAAATAAATAAAGTTGACGTTTTTACATAAATATCACCCTAACAGAAATTAATTATATATTTGATACTATTTTAAAGAAATTTACTAAATTAGCACCTAATTTTTAGGCGTGACGTAAGATGCGGTGTATGGGCTACGACTTTCAAAACGTAGCGTAAGGTGTATTGCATAGGCCCGCGCCTTTCTATAAAAGGTGTTAAATCGAAAAATATATCGAAAAGAGTGTCTGACAGGTAAATATATAACAAAAAGGTAATTTTTTTAGAAAATCGCCTAAATAATATTGATGAATTAATTAAAATTTAATCATAAATAAATTAAAAATAAATACGTTATTTTAAAATAATTAAAATTTTATGCAATTATATTTTTTATTATTTATAATATCCTATTTAATATCGGTTTTCACTGCAAATCAATAATCAAATTTCCTAAAAAAAGATTAAAAACTAATTTTGTAATTTCATTTTTACCAAAAATTCTTGAAATGTATTACAAATAAAGATTCCAAACACATCAATATGTTGCCGTCTTTTCTCAGTTTACCCTTTCAAGCACAATGGTAACTATAATCAGTTTAAATTACATATAAGCTCCCTATACTATATATTAAGAATAAATTAGTCCATTTATTATAAAAGATTCCAAACACATCAATATGTTGCCGTCTTTTTTTATATTTTTTGATATTTTATTTTTTTGTACATATAAATATCTAAATTTAATTTTTTATTGTTTTATTAACATGTCACTATGAGAATCATGTGACACAATATCAAAATATCATACCATTAACAAAACCTAGACAAATCGATTTTAGAATATAAAATGGTAAAACATGAAATTAAAGGACCAAATTAAAAACATAATCAAATTTGATAGACTAAAATTGATATATGCTTTAAAAACTCCAAAAGGCTAAAATAGTCATTCTATTAATAAGAAAAGAGAGGAAAAATACACAAACACCCATGCCCCATTGGAAGCAGAAAGAAAAAACTTATGGGTAAGCTAAAGACAAAACAACATTTCGTCATCTTCCGTTAAACCCCTCTCTTCTTTCACTTTCTTCATTTCAGTATCCCCTCTCTCTTCCATTAATCTTTTCCATCTGTAAAGCTCTGCGTCCCCTCAACTATCAAACAACCAAAGCCCCCATTACTTCTTCATTGACCATCCCCAAGAAAAAAAATCAAAACTTTTTAGTCGTTGATTTTTGTTTATTGAGATGGTCATGCCACGGTAGAAGGGGAAAAAAAATCAATCAATAATGGATCCTGAGCGACCCCATCGAAGTACTAGCATCAACAACAGTAGCACTAGCGGCACCAACACAACAACAAGCACCACGAGTGAGCTCTTCATTTGTTTCACTTCACGCCTTTCGTCTTCTTCGTCGATGAAAATCCCTTCTAAATCGATCATCAGCCCCGGTCGTTCAAGGGAGCCTTCTTCTTCTTCTTCACAAATCTCTCTCTCTTCATCGCTCAGTAGGAGGCTTCGAAGTAATGGTAGTATGAAAGGTGGTCAAGCTTCACCCATGTTCCCCACAACCAATAATGGCAAAAAGAGAGGCGGCGGCGTTTTCGAGAACCCAGAGCCGTCTTCACCGAAGGTCACTTGCATTGGTCAAGTCAGGGTGAAGACTAAGAAACAGGGGAAAAAGTTGAGAGCTTGTAGATCTAAAAGAAGAGAAGTTAGTTTCAGAAAAATGGATCATGAGAATGGAAGCAGCAACAGTCTTGATCATCAAGATTACAACATGGATCATTTTTTGAGCAGTAGTAGTCATCATCGTCAACAGCAGCAGCAGCAAGAATGCAAGAAATGGGTGCATTTCCCATTGACTATTTGTGAAGCATTGAGGGCGTTTGGGTCCGAGTTTAACTGTTTTTTACCTTGCAGGTCGTCTTGTATGGCTAACCAAAGGGATAATAACAAAGAAGGGAAAACCAGAGGATCTGGGAATGGGAATGGGAATGGGAATGGGAATGGGAATGGAAATGGAAATGGGAGGTCTTCTTCTTCTTCATGTGGGGCTGTTTTCACAAGGTGGCTTGTGGATGTTCAAGAAGGGGAAGGGGAAGGGAAAGTGAGAGAGGTTGAATTGGTTGTTGGTGAGGAAGAAGATGATGAGAGAAGGGAAAGTAGTGAGATGACGATGAGAAGAAGCCAAAGGAGACATGTTTTTGAAGATATTGAAATCAATGATTTTGTTTCTGATAATATTGGTGATGATGAAGATGAAGCAAGGGTGAGTATCTGTATACCACCTAAGAATGCTTTATTGTTGATGAGATGTAGATCTGATCCTGTTAAAATGGCTGCCCTTGCTAATAAATTCTGGGAAACTTCACTCCCTAAAGATGAACATGAAGACGATGAGGCAGCAGAAGAGGCTGAAAATGGAAGTGAAGAGAAATTGGAAGAACAAGGACTCCAAGAGGATACTGTGGAAGCTGAAATGGAACATGAAGAAGTTAGTGAAGTCCGTGAAATGCTTGTTTCTTGTGAAGCAGATGATGAAGAAGAAATCCAAGAAGCTGAAACAGAGGTTGAATCTGTTTTGGTGAAGGATGAAAGTGGTGAAATTGTAGAAGAAACAATTGTAGAATGCCAGGATCAAGAACATGAAAATGTAGTGGAAGAAACCCAGCAAGAATCAACATTAAAAGAACAAATTTTGACTGAAATTTCACATGATGATGCTGAAAAGCCATCCTTTGAAGAAAATGAATCCGCCATTGAAGACCTGCTACAACAAGAAGCTGAAGCTGAAGAGGAAGAAGGGGAAGATCAAACAGAAGCTGAAGAAGAAGAAGAAGATTCAACAGTGGAGGTAGAATGTAAAACAACCCATGAAAGATCCGAATTTGGTAAACCGGAAACCCGAGAAGCCGACCCGGAAAATGAGTCAAAGGAGAGTGAAAGTGAAGAGAAGTTATTGCCAGATTGTTTGCTGTTAATGATGTGCGAGCCAAAGCTGTCAATGGAGGTATCCAAGGAGACTTGGGTGTGCAGCACGGATTTCATCAGATGGTTACCGGAGAAGAGGAAGCAACCGGTGGTCAAACCAAAGGACGGTGGAGATGAACCCAAGAGAAGAATCAGCGTTGACTCTAACCCTCGCCCTATCTTCTTACAGCCACCAAGGTCTTCTTGCTCTTTCCCGGCTGCTCCGCCGATGGACACGGCGGTTGCTGCTGCATCTAATGGCGGCAGGTCTATGACTACTAAGAAAGACCACGAGATTGTTGGACATGGAGGTAAAGGGTATGAGCCGTTTGCGCTCATGCGCTGCAAGTCTGAGCCGAGGAAGCCATCGGCTAAGCTAGCGCCCGATGCTTGTTTTTGGAAGAACAGGAAGCTCGAGCCGACTTCACTTGGAGTTGGGTTTTGATGAGCCGAGTTCGGTAAGAAAACTATCTGTGGTAGCTGGTAAGTACTTGTACGAGTAAATGTTTTAGTTTATTTTTTGCTTTTTGAATAGTAAAATTATCTTTGGGGTTATTTTCTTTTAAAATTACTCTAGCTGTGTAAATAAGTTTTATCCGAGGCAAATTCTTCTTTTACTTTTTGGCCCTTATTTTGGGTAAAACTGTTGAATTTGCTTAGAGTTGGCAGGTAACTTTTGTGTGAGATTGGTATTTGATGAATTATTGAGAAACTGAAGATGATGGATGAAAGAGTTGCATGTTACCGGTAAGCTGGCAAAGGGTCCACCAATTGTAAAATTCCGAGCCGTTAGATTTGCTACGAAAGCTGTGGGTTAAGCAAATGATTTGATAGAACAAATGGTATCGAGTTTTTTTATAAAATCTTTTTGAAATTTGGGTTTGATTTAAAAAAGGTTTTCCAGTGTTGGAGAAAGATCTTGTCAAGTCATGCTCTTCATTCATTCTTCAAGTCGACGCTTAGTCTAACTTTCTAGGAAAACAATTGAACCGATATCTGGTTTAATAAAAATATAGATATAAATTTAGGCCGAAGCGAGAAGAAATTACATGGTTTGTGATGATGAAAATTTACTGTGAACACAAAGGAGCACATGATTGGTCATGAAAAGAAGTGACGCAGCAGGATGATGATGATCAAGTTTCAAGACGGGGAAGTTAGTGCTGAACCTAATAACACAGATTTTTTAGCCTTTCCACAACCCTGTGTTTTCCTTCTCTGCTTTGTTATTCTTTTTCAGGTAAGGACAAGGACAAATATTTCAACCAAAAAAAGTTGAAATTTTATGTTTCTGTCTTATAATTTTTATAAATTATAAATTTTGCACTTGCTTCATTGAACATCATGTGTTTCAAATAAATGAAACTCCTATATCATGTAGTTTATCACTCTCTCTATCTGACAAGCTGTAATTTATATTATTTGAATTATTTATTTATTTAATAATATTTGTATATATTTTTAATGGACAAACGATTATAAGGTAATATTTGTTTAAAGTTTTGTTAATTAATTGACAACGCACACATGTTATGTAGACTTCGTTGCTCAAATCTATAACTTAAGGAGAATAAAATTTTCTTTTATCACTTAACCTTATAAAAAATATTAAAATATGAATTTATAATAAACACATTCATATTTGATATAATTTTTAAATTAACATTTTCATCACTTAGTTTCTCTTAGGTTGTCCTGTATTGATACATTGTGTTTGTCTATATAAAAATTAATATAAGAAATGGAGAAAAGAATAATGCATCAAATAAGAGTATTTGCATGTATTATTAAAACATAGGCTTGATAGAACCTATTATATTTAGTGAATCCTATGCAAATACCTATTTGGGTAAAATATAAAAGAGGTCACTAAATTGTGCTCCTCATCAAAGATTTTCTAACAAATTCATTAATTTGTTCTTTCTTTTTCATAGGATAAAGGGATATCATTTACAAATCTCTATCTTTTCAATGGCTAAGATAGAACCACTCCCCTTTTACAAAAGGAATAAAAATGTAAACAAGAAAATCTCACAAGGTAGACGCTTACAAAATTAAGCACACTCAAACACTAATATTTATAAGAGAAAGAAAAATAAGAGTGAAAAACTCTTCTCTTGTATTTGATTGCTTAGATAGGTGTTGTGTAAACTTCTTCAAGTGTCTTGAACTTGTTTTTATATGTTAAAATAGATTGTAGCCATTTCTAGCCATTGGAGATGTTTTGGAGCCGTTGGGGATTAATTTTCTGTAAAATAAAACTGTCCAGGACAGGGAGTATCGATACTCCTTTAATGAGTATCGGTACTACCTTTGTAATATTTAAATAAACTAGTCGTTAAAGATCATTGGGCTTGACCAATATCGATACTATGCTTCATGGTATCGATACTACTGTGTAAAGTAGTATCGGTACCCCTTTGAGTATCAATACCTATTTTGCAATCTAAAATTTGAGCAATTTGGAAAACAACTGGTAGTATCGATACTACCTAGCGAGTATTGATACTTCTCTTACCTTTGATATTGGTACCACATGAACAATATCGATATTGTTCATATATTATCGATATTGTAAGAACAATATCGGTACTACGTACCCAGAAAACAATTTCGTGCTCAAATTCTAGTTTAATGGACTTTGAAATATTTTTGAAAACTTGAACAAATTCAATCAAGGCTAAAAACATTTTGCCTTAATTTGTTATATCAAAATATTATAAAACATGGTTCAACGATCTCCCTCTTTTTGATATAGCAAAACATTTGAAAAATTATTTTTGGCAAAACTCCCCCTTAATAAAACATTTAATGAAAAGGAGAAATATTTTAAAAATATTAAAGCTCCCCCTTTTTCATTGAGAAATTGAATTTTTCAAACCTATACTTTCCCCCCTTTTTGTTATATAAAAAATAATTCAACTGTAAAGTTTAAAAATAACAATGGAGAGTAAGTGGTAAATTTTAGCATAAAATCATTTGAAAAATCAAAGCTCCCCCTCAATAAAAGCATTCCAAACAAAAAATTAACTTTAAAAGCTTGACACTTAAAAAAATGAATTTCAACAAAAATGAACAAACATGTTAGTAGCACAAGAAATTCAATATATTCAAGTCTAATATACTTTATGCAATACCAATTATAGTATTTAAGTGCATGTGCATAAAGCTATCAAAAAAATGTTATGCATTTGAAAAATTGATATCAATTGTTAAAGAGATATCATTTGCAATAAATCACATGCATAAACGTTTAAATTAAGATCAAAAATTAAAATTTGTAAAAACAAAGCATTAAAACCAATTTTGACCAAAATTAATTATGATGAACAAATATTTATGAAAAATCATTAAAACTTTAGAAAATGTTCATCACAATTCTTTTTAACATGCATGAGATAGAAAATCAACACAAAATCATTTAAGTTCAAAACTCATGCATGCATACAACAAATAGACAACCAATAAATTAAAACAAAAACATTAAGCTTAGAGGTTACCCATTCCTTTTCAAGTGTGGCTAGAGCATTTGAATATCTTCACTTTCATCACCATTGCTTCCACACACCTATAAGAGACATTTAATTGGATTTTGGTATCCAAATTGCTTTGGATCCTTGGACGTTAGTTTCAATGCCCCTTGTTCCCTTAGGAAACCATACTTGTCTAATTCTAAAATGTTTTCCTTTCTTTATAGAACTAGTATGTTCCATATGACCATGAAAATGGCAGTGTAAGCATTTTGTCATTTTTAACAAAGGTGAATTGTTTTTAGAAATGATTTCTTTTTTCTTTTGTTAAGCATTCAAGCTTAACTTTCTATTGAAAACATTTTTGTGTTTCGATATAACAAATTAAGTTTAAATGAATTTTAAGATTTTACAAATGATTTTCTAAGTATATTAGATTTAATTAATCGAATATCAAATTATTACTCCAAGTCTTTCAAGATCAATTTTAAACCTTACTAAATGTGTAAAATTGTGTTTTATACTTAAACTATTTTTAAAACAATTTTCACAAAGTATTTTGAACCAAAATCAAGCCTAAAATCAATTTTTCAGAGTGATTCACCAATGCACCAATCCATGCATCGATGCACCATGAATTAAATTGAACATCGAATGCATTTCATGCATCAATGCACATACCATGCATCGATGCACTAAGGATTTTATGGATACATCGAATGCATTTGATGCATCGATGCACCAGCCATGCATCGATGCACTCTGGCTATTTTGAAACATTGAATGCACTTGATGCATCGATTCACTCTTAGTGCACCGATGCACTAAGGGTCCAACAGTCAAAATATTTGAATTTTACACTTATGCACCGATGCACCATGGGTATGCATCGATGCACTGACGCTCTCAACTGAATTTATTAATTGTTTTCACACTTAAACGACTCTATTGACTCCACTAACCATCCCCAACATTCAGAATCATTTGAAGGAGCATTTAAACAAGTTCTGAAGCCATTGATCAACAACAAGAAAGAATAAATCATAGAGAAACAAGAGAGAAAGCATCAAACATCAAGTTTGTGCAAATCAAGCCAAATTTCCTTTCAATATTCATTTTTCTTTCAAGAACACAATTTGTGCTCAATTGTAATTATATTTGAGTGTTTTTATCTTGTTCTAGAATTGTGCAAACATATTGCCTTATGACGTTTTCCTTGTAAGTTTGCGAATTTGTGTATTTCTCTTTGAAAAAGAGTGTGCTCAAGAATTGGGCTATAATTCTTGAGGGAGTTGTAAGGTTACTCTTTGTTCTCAAAAGAAAGAACAAATTAGTGAATTTGTTGGAAAATCCTTAGTGTGGATAGCTAAGATAGTGGACATAGACTTTGGTTGAGAAAGTCGAACCACTCTAAATCGATGTGCAAATCTTTTCAATTTTCTTCAAAAGCTTCCACCAAAATTTTAATTGCCAATTCACCCCCCTCTTGGCCTATTCCATCAATCGATTAACTCAACAATTGGTACCAGAGCCTCACTCATTTGAAGGTTTAACCACCTCTTGAGTCGATTCGGGAAGAGTTAAATCGATAAAGATGGTGTCCACTTCCGGTTCATTCTCCATGGAAGAATACAAACCAATTGACGTGCCTCCACACTTCAACGGGACAAATTATCGTCGTTGAAAGAGGTTTATGATGATATTTATCCAAGCATATGATATGGAAGCTTGGATGATAATCGAGAAAGGATATTCTTCTCCTACGAAGAAGACAAAGAAGTGGAGTGATCAAGAACGGAAGAAAGTCAACAAAACAAAAAGGCTATGCACATGTTATGTTGTGCAATTGATCCTAATGTATATGGAGGAGTTTCTTCTTGTTCAAGTGATAAGCTTGAGGAGATCTATGGAGACAAGGAAGAAGAAGAACCAATCAAAGTGATGTCTCTATTAGCTCTCACAGAGCCAAAGGTATCTTCTAACTCAAATAAATTAAATTCAAAATCTTTTAATGAGTTACAAGATGCTTATGATAAATTATTTTTGGAGTTTGAGACCATGAACTCCAATTATAGGAATTTGATTTCTAAACTTATAGCTAAAAATGATCTTCTTTTGAAAGCTAAAACAAACTTGGAAAAACAAAATGAAATGTTGAAAAAGGAGTTAGAGCTTTCAAAACTAAAATCTGAAAACTTTGAAAAAGAAAATTTCAAATTAAACAAACTTCTTCTAGAAACGAAAATGGATTTTGAAAATCAAAATGAACTCTTGAAGAAGGATTTAGAACTTTCAAAAATGAAATTTGAAAATATTGAAAAAGAAAATTTTAATTTGAAAGTTAAGCTTGAATGCTTAACAAAAGAAAAAGAGATCATTTTAAATAATTCATCTAGTTCAATAATGACAATATGTTCACATTGTCATTATCATGGTCATAAGGAACATACTTGTCCTTTAAAGAAAGGAAAAAGGTTTAAAATTAGACAAGTATGAGTTCCAAAAGGAATAAGAGGCATTGAAACTAACATTCACGGATCCAAAGCAATTTGGATACCAAAATCTACTTAAATGTCTCTTGTAGGTGTGTGAGAGCAATGGTGATGAAGATGATGATATTCAAGATGCTCTTGCCATACATGAAAAAGAAATGGGTAACCTCTAAACTTAATGTAATTATTCTATTTGGTTGCTCATTTAGTTTATGCATGCATGAGGTTTTAAATGTTGAATAATTATGTTTTATCTCATGTATGTTGAAAAATATTGTATGATGAACATAGTAATTTTTGACAATGTTTTATAAACTCTAATTCATCATATTAATTTTTGGTCAAAATTGTTTTTAAAATATAATTGATATCGATTCTTCAAGAACTTTGGTTTTGCAAAATTTTGACCTTAAAATTTTCTTAATGTTTATGCATAGATTTTTGTTTAAATATTATAAAGTTTTAATGCATAACATTTTCAAAAACTTTATGCATGTGCTCTTAATCTCAATAATCAACATTGCATAATGTTTTGTATGTGAATGGATTAAAGCATAATCCAAATAGGTGAATTTGACAAAAGATACAACGTCTTATTTTTGAATTAAGTGTTTGCAAAATTGATTGACATTGCATCTACTTTGATTATGCTTGCTGGTCATAGAATAGGAAACATATACATGGTGCATTTAGACTCTATTGATATGACTAATTTATGCCTAGTTGCTAAGGATGAGCATGATAGTTGGTTATGGCATAGGAGACTAGGACATGCTAGTATGAGTGTGTTGCAACGGCTAATTCAAGGAAATTTAGTTCGAGGGCTGCCTAAGCTTAAATTTGATAATGATAAAATATGTGATGCTTGTGCTAAAGGAAAACAAAAACGAATTTCTTTTAAATCCATTAATGATGTATCAACTAGTAGAGTATTACAATTGATCCATATAGATCTTTTTGGGCCAACTAGGACTACTAGCTTGGGTAGAAAACAATATGCATTTGTATTGGTATATGACTATTCTAGATATACTTGGGTTCTATTCTTAATTACTAAAGATGAAGCATTAGAAAAATTCATCACATTTTCAAAAGTAATCCAAAACGAAAAAGGTTACTCTATAACTAGTGTTAGGAGTGATCATGGAACTGAATTTTGTAATTCTAATGGTATTAGTCATAATTTTTCAGCACCTAGAACCCCTCAACAAAATGGAGTTGTTGAAAGGAAAAATTGAACTTTAGAAGAAATGGCTAGAACCATGCTTTGTGAAAACAATTTGCCAAAATATTTTTGGGCGGAAGCCACAAATACTGCTTGTTATGTTATTAATCAAGTAATGATTAGGCCTATTTTGAAGAAAACTCCATATGAACTTTTTAAAAATAAAAAGCCTAACATTAGCTATTTTCATCCTTTTTGGATGTAAATGTTTTGTTTTAAACAACGGTAAAGACAATCTTGGAAAATTTGATGCTAAAAGTGATAAAAGAATTTTTCTGGGTTATTCCTTAAGTTCTAAAGCTTGTCGAGTATTTAATAAAAGAACTTTAGTTGTACAAGAGTCTATACATGTTGTTTTCGATGATAATCTCCTTCCGAGGAAGGATTCTTGTTTGAATGATGATGTAGGTATTATAAATACAAATGACGTTAGACATGACGTTGGAGAATCATCATCAAAGGAAGAAATGAAAGATGAGGAAACTCAAGATCCTCTCGAGAATCCAACCATTGAAGAAAGGGAAGTATCTTACCCAAGAGAGTACAACTATGTCAAGGATGGTGAGATTATAGGTGATCCATCAAAAGGGGTAACAACTCGATCTTCTCTTAGAAATATTTGTAATTATGTTGCATTTATCTCATGCATAGAGCCTAAGAATATTAAAGAAGCATTAAAAGATGAACATTGGATTATGGCTATGCAAGAAGAGTTAAATCAATTTGAGAGAAGTAATGTATGGACATTAGTTGAAAGACCTAGTAATAAATCTACTGTAGGTACTAGATGAGTTTTAGGAATAAGCTTGATGAAAGTTGTAATATAGTGAGAAACAAGGCTAGACTTGTTGCTCAAGTTCTCAAGGCTATACTCAAGAAGAGGGCATATATTATGATGAAACATATGCTCCCGTAGCTAGGATGAAAGCAATTAGAATGTTATTAACATTTGCATGTTTTCATGAATTTAAATTATAACAAATGGATGTTAAAAGTGCATTTTTAAATGGTTTTATAAAGGAAGAAGTGTATGTGGAACAACCTCCAGGTTTTGAAGATTTAAAATTTCCAAATCATGTTCTTAAATTGATAAAAACACTTTATGGTTTAAAACAAGCTCCAAGAGAAAGATTGTCAATTTTTTTAATTGAAAAATGTTTTTCAAAAGGGAAGGTTGACACTACATTGTTTTTAAAGCATAAAGTTAAAGATTTATTAGTAGTTCAAATTTATGTTGATGATATAATATTTGGTTCTACTAGTGATGTTCTTTGCCAAGAATTTTCTAAGCTAATGCAAAGTGAATTCGAAATGAGCATGATGGGGGAGCTCTCATTTTTATTGGGACTCCAAATCAAGCAAATAAAAGATGGCATCTTCATCAATCAAGCTAAGTACGTTAAAGATATGCTCAAGAAGTTTGGACTGGAAAATGGGAAGCCACATAACACTCCAATGAGCTCATCGACAAAGCTTGACATAGATGAAGGAGGTAAATGTGTGGATGTTAAATTATATAGGTCAATGATTGGTTCTTTGCTTTATCTAACTGCAAGTATACCGGATATTATGTTTAGTGTTTGCTTATGTACTAGATTTCAATCATGCCCTAAGGAATCACATTTACTAGCTGTTAAGAGGATCTTTAGATACCTTAAGGACACTCCTAGTTTAGGACTTTGGTATCCTAGAGACTCTAGCTTTAGCTTGAATGCCTTCTCTGATGCGGATTATGGAGGATGCAACTTAGATAGGAAAAGCACCTCTGGTACTTGTCAATTCCTTGGAAATATGTTGATTTATTGGTTTTCAAAGAAATAAAATTGTGTCGCATTATCTACCACTGAAGCGGAATATATTTCAGCCGGTAGTTGTTGTGCACAAGTTTTATGGATGAAACAGCAACTTTTTTATTATGGAATTGAAGTAGGTACCATTCCTATCAAGCGTGACAATACTAGTGTTATTTGTCTCACTAAAAATCCCATCCAACACTCTAGAACTAAGCATATTGAAATTAGACATCACTTCATTAGAGACCATGTCGCTAAGGAAGATGTAGTTCTAGAATTTGTTGATACTTTGCGCCAATTAGTGGATATCTTTACAAAACCTTCAGACAAAGAAAGATTTTGGACACTTAGGAGAGAATTAGGTTTAACTGACCTATCTTCACTTAGTGTTTAAAATAATTTTAGCACTTTTAAGTATAAATGAAAAATGCTTATAATAATAATTTTTGGTTGCATTCTTTGCTATTAATTAGGGGGAGTTTATGTTGCTTGATGAAAATTAATTTTATGTTCAAATGAAATTTAAGGATTAATTTGATTGATTGAACATGATTAATTTTCATTATATGAGTTTCCAATACCACTAGAGCTAATTAATTTAGCATTTTAAGTGTTTGAAACAGATTTTTGACATTTTTGTGCTTCATGCCTCGATACACTTAACAGTGCATCGATGCATCCCTTTGAATGTGCATCGATTCATCATGTTGATGCACCGATGCACGCCTTGAATGTGCATTGATGCACGGGGTCATGCATCGATGCATCCCTCTCACTCTCTAAATCCTCATTTTGCTCAAAATCAACGTAATTTTGTCGGAATCTTCGAGCTTTTCAACTCCTAATCCTGCTTTAATCATCAAATCGTGCAAAACAACATCACATTCCTCTCAAATCTGAAATTTTCAAGGTAATATTTCAAAAATCCTATTTTATTGATTTTTGATCTTAGGACTAGTTTTAATTAGTTCTAGGATGAACATTATATCGGGCATTGATAGTTTGATGATTACAAACTAGTTTTTACAACTAATTTCATCAAAAACTCACAAAATTTCAATGAATTTGTGAATTTTTGAAATAAAAAAATCGAAAATCTAAATTTACTTTCAAAATTTGATGTTTTTGATGTTATTTTCATGAAAAACTATACATATTATTTACAAATATTATTTTCAAATAGTTTTTTAAAACATTGCCCATTAGGATTCGGTTTAGAGAACCTTGAATTATTGAGGACTCAATTGAGTTTTGGGATTGATTATTGTGCATACATGTGTTTCATATTGCAGGTTATATTCCCAAACCATGTCTAATCCCAAACGCCCTAGAACTTCATCGAGTCGTTCTCGTTCAAACCAACCTCCAAATCCCATTCCTCATCCTCCTAATAGTCTTATAGGACTTTGTTTCAACATGCCTGAACGTCGTAGAGATGACCTGTACCATAGGTATATGGAGTCTTTCCAATCCTATAGAATCCGAGAAGAGCATATTCCTTCTCTTCAAGCCATGATTGACATTGATTTTGAATATCTCCCAATTCTTAAAACTTGGAAGTTTGATAAATTGTTTCAGCTTAAACCTATCGTCTATCAACAATTGGTCCGCATTTTCTATTCCAATGCGGTGTGTATTCAAAATGAAACTCAATGTGGAACTATAGCCATTAGATCCTATCTTTTAGGCCATTAGATCCTATCTTTTAGGCCAATATATTAATATTGACCCCGAGACTATAGCTTTTCGATTTAGGTTAGATGACAGTGATATATATAATGAGAGTGAAAATGTGGAATATCTCTATGTTCCAAACTCTAGTGTTAGTACTCTACGATCTCATCACGATCGTTTTCTCCATTTGATGATCTCTTGGTGGTTTAGACCATCCAGAGGTAGGTACTCCACACTTCGTGCTAGGGATTTATGGTGGATGTATTGTATTAAAAATAAAATCAAAATAAATCTACCCCACATTATATTCAGTCAACTAGTGGACATTATAAACATTGATCCTTCAAAACATGTTGAAACATTGATTTATGGATGTCTTCTTAGTAACCTCTTTATCAAACTTGGTCTAGACGTCTCTCTCAACAATCCTATCCCACTCCAAAATCAAATCAATCTTACTTCCTTGAAGAAAGAGGATTGGAAGCAAGACGAGGAAACCGGTCTTTGGGTATTTCGACCCGGTAAGCAAACCCCGGGAGCTAGCTCTTCATGAGCTACTCCTAGATCTTCTTGTGCTCCTCCTACGGTATCGGCTGCTGACGATGATCCTGACTTTCATCAACTTATGCAAGATATCGACGATCATGTTCCAGACGATGAGCTTGCACCAGAACCGGCACGACAAGAAGATCAAATGCCACCATTTTCGATCCTTCTTGGAGTCGTTTGATCTGAGGTTTGCCTTTATGGAGTCTCAGATTACTGAGTTTTAGCGGGAGATGCGTGAACGTATGGACGCGCTCACTTTTGAAGTTCGAGCTCATTATCCTCCTCCTCCCGACCCTCCTATGGATGAGACCTTTTTCATGGAGTTGTTTGTTTTGGATTGTTTATTGTTTGAATTTGTTATGGTTTGGATGATTGGATTTAGAACTTAATTTATATATATTTGGTTTGGTTGAATTTTCTTATTTTTTGCATCATTAGATATATATGATCAATTATGCCTTTTCACATTTACTTATGAATATTGTTTATGGAACTAATGGTTAATCTCTCTTTTGATTGTGATCTAAGCAGCTTAAGCTATATATATATATTTAATCAATTGGCTATGTTTTTCAAAACCTTGTTTAAATCGATTTTTAAGTCTTTTTGATTTAACAAAAAGGAGGAGAAATATTAAGTGTTAAAATGTTTTAAAAATGAGAAGTGTTAAGGGGGAGTAATTTTTCAAAATTGATTTCAAATTTTTAGAAAATCTTAAAATAACACAAATGTTTTGTTATATCAAAAAGGGGGAGATTGTTGAAAACATTTTTCTGTTTCGATATAACAAATTAAGTTTAAATGAATTTTAAGATTTTACAAATGATTTTCTAAGTATATTATATTTAATTAATCGAATATCAAATTATTACTCCAAGTCTTTCAAGATCAATTTTAAACCTTACTAAATGTGTAAAATTGTGTTTTATACTTAAACTATTTTTGAAACAATTTTCACAAAGTATTTTGAACCAAAATCAAGCCTAAAATCAATTTTTCAGAGTGATGCACCAATCCATGCATCGATGCACCATGAATTAAATTGAACATCGAATGCATTTCATGCATCGATGCACCAGCCATACATCGATGCACTCTGGCTATTTTGAAACATTGAATGCACTTGATGCATCGATGCACTATTAGTGCACCGATGCACTAAGGGTCCAACGGTCAAAATATTTGAATTTTACACTTATGCACCGATGCCCCATGGGTATGCATCGATGCACTGACGCTCCCAACTGAATTTATTAATTGTTTTCACACTTAAACGACTCTATTGACTCCACTAACCATCCCCAACTTTCAGAATCATTTGAAGGAGTATTTAAACAAGTTCTGAAGCCATTGATCAACAACAAGAAAGAAGAAATCATAGAGAAACAAGAGAGAAAGCATCAAACATCAAGTTTGTGCAAATCAAGCCAAATTTCCTTTCAATATTCATTTTGCTTTCAAGAACACAATTTGTGCTCAATTGTAATTATCTTTGAGTGTTCTTATCTTGTTCTAGAATTGTACAAACATATTGCCTTGTGAGGTTTTCCTTGTAAGTTTGCGAATTTGTGTATTTCTCTTTGAAAAAGAGTGTGCTCAAGAATTGAGGTATAATTCTTGAGGGAGTTGTAAGGTTACTCTTTGTCCTCAAAAGAAAGAACAAATTAGTGAATTTGTTGGAAAATCCTTAGTGTGGATAGCTAAGGTAGTGGACGTAGACTTTGGTTGAAAAAGTCGAACCACTCTAAATCGTTGTGCAAATCTTTTCAATTTTCTTCAAAAGCTTCCACCAAAATTTTAATTGCCAATTCACCCCCTTCTTGGCATATTCCATCAATCGATTAACTCAACACTTTCAATTCAAGATTTTCTTTTTCCAAATCTTCACTGTTGGTTTTTGAAAGCTCAAAATCATTTTTCAAATCCAATTTTGCTTTCAAAAGAAAACCATTTCCAACTTTGAATTTTGAATTTAATTTCTTATATTTAGAGTTCATGGTCTCAAATTCCAAATACAATTCATCATAGGCAACTTGCAACTCATTAAAAGAATAAGAATTTGATTCACTAGAGCTAGAAGTTATCATTGAATCTTCTTCAATGGCCATGAGTCATAGGTTGGCTACTTCATCTTCATCATTGGAGTCATCTTCATCACTCCAAACTGCCACAAATGCCTTCTTCTTACTTGATCCCTTCTTCTTTAGGAGGGGATAATCATACTTGATATGTCTTGTTCTTTGACATTTGAAGCACAACGGGGGATCATTCTTTTTTGCTTGATTCATGCATCACTTCCTTAGAAGTCATGAATAACTTGAATATTTTGAAGAGCTTGGCCATCTCTTCTTCTTCTTCTTCATTATCTACATCTTCACTTGAGTCTTGAATACTCTCATTGGTGGATTTGAAGGCAATACCTACCTCATTCTTCTTGTTGTTTTTTCTTTTATTCATCATCATTTTCTTCTTTTATCATCAACTCATGAGTGGGAATAGAACCAATAAGCTCATCAAGAGTGAGAGTCTTTAGGTTCTTAGCTTTGATGATCACTGTCTTATTCGATTGTCAAGAATTTGGAAGAGAATAAATAATATTTCTCATAAGCTTCTCATTGGGGATAACTTCTCCAAATCCCTTGAGATCGTTGACAATCACAGAAAACCTATCCATCATAGCTTTGATGTCTTCATTCGGGTTCATCTTGAAATTCTCATAACTATGATTGAGAAGACTAATTTTGGCTTCCCTCACATAATTGGTTCCTTCATGAGTGACTTGGATATTGTCCCAAATCTCATTGGTATTTGAACAAGAGGAGACTCTTCCATATTCATCCGGGCCTAATGCACAAAATAGAATGTGCATAGCCTTTGCATTGAGTTGGAACTTCTTATTCTTTCTATCACTCCAATCATCCATCTCATCGGTTGGAATGCAATATCCCTTCATAATTAAGTTCCAAGCTCCTAGATCATTGCCTTAAATAAAGAACATCATCATATTCTTCCAATAGGCATAATTTGCTCCATTGAAATAAGGTGACTTGTTGACCTTCTAATTATAGAGTTTCTTTAAGGATCATTTCAAGGTTGTTAGACCTTCTAATGACTCAATCTCTGATACCAATTATTGGAATTTAAGATGAAGCTCAAATTGAACAATTGAATAATTTTTCTAAGAAGGGGTGAAGTGGATTTGAGAAAATTTAGGGATTAAAGAGATTTAAGGATGAGAAAATTGGTGCACAAAGATTTATAGTGGTTTGACTTCTTAACTAAGTCTACATCCACTACCTTAGCTCCTCACTAAGGATTTTCTAACAAATTCACTAATTTGTTCTTTCTTTTTCACAAGATAAAAAGATAACATTTACAAATCCCTATCTTTTCAATGGCTAAGATAGAACCACTCCCCTTTTACAAAAGAAATAAAAATGTAAACAAGAAAACCTCACAATGTAGGTGCTTACAAAATTAAGCTCACTCAAACACTAATATTTATAAGAGAAAGGAAAATAAGAGTGAAAAATTCTTCTCTTGTGTTTGATTGCTTTGATAGGTGTTGTGTAACCTTCTTTAAGTGTCTTGAACTTGTTTTTATATGTTGGAATGAGTATGTGGTCATTTCTAGCCGTTGGAGATGTTTTGGAGCCATTGGAGATTAATTTTCTACAAAAACAATTGCTCAAGACAGGAAGTATCGATACTTCTTTAATGAGTATCGGTACTACCTTTGTAATATTAAATAAACTAGCTGTTAAAGACCATTGGTCTTGACCAGTATCGATATTATGCTTCATGGTATCGATAATACTGTGTAGAATAGTATCCTTACCTATTTGAGTGTCGACACCTATTTTACAATCTGGAATTTGAGCAATTTGGAAAACAACTGGTAGTATCGAATACTACCTAGTAAGTATCGATACTTCTCTTACCTTTGGTATCAGTACCACATGAACAGTATCGATATTATTCATATAATATCGATAATGTATGAACAATATCGGAACTACTTACCCAGAAAATAGTTTTGTGCTCAAATTCTAGTTTAATAGACTTTGAATTATTTTTTAAAAACTTTGAACAAATTCAAACAAGTCCAAAAGCATTTTGCCTTAATTTGTTATATGAAAATATTATAAAACATGGTTCACCAACTTCAACTTGTACACCTATTGACGTTTCACATTCGGAAGATAGACCTTTAAAGATATTTAGAAATCAGAAACCAAGTACCAACTCTAATTACTTGGAACGAGATCCTGGTAAGCGCAAGAAAATATGATAATATCCTTTTGAACAAGAAAGAAATGCAATTCGGAGAGCTTATATTGGTGAGGGTCCATATCAACCAGTACTCTTTGAATTCAAAAAATCTTGACATGTTTCTCACCCTCGCCAATTTCAAATTTCCTGGTACAAAACTTTCTTACATGGTTATAATATTCTCCTGAAAATGATGTTGCCTTCTATTTTATTTGCTTTATTTTTAACAAACCAGATATTCATCCATCACAAAAGACTTTCACAATGAATGGATTTCAAAATTGGAAGAAAATAAATGGAAAACATTGTTATTTTAATAAGCATGTAGGTTTAGAACCTAATTCGCCTCATAAAATTATTGAGCAAGAATTGGAGGATTTTCTTAACCAGCTTAGACACTTGCCATAAGTGTTGCATAAGCAAACATCATTACAAATTGCTGATAGTAGGCTTAAACTTGAAACCTCTATAGATGCGTTGCGTTGGCTAGCTTTACAAGGGCTACCAATGAGAGGTCGTGACGAGAGTGAATCTTCATCTAACCGAGGAAATTTTCTTGAACTCGTGAAGCAATTAACCTCTTATAATAAAGATGTTGAAAAAGTTGTATTACAAAATGAAATTTTACATATTATGGGAGAGAAAATTAAGAGAGCTGGTGAAGAAAAATTTTGTGTTATTATTGATGAAGTAGGGGATGTATCAAGAAAACAGAAAATGGCTATTATTTTACGGTATGTTGATAATTTCGGTCTAGTAATTGAACATTTTTTAGCATTATTCATGTTCCTAATACTTCAGCAGCGACTTTAAAAAATGAGATATTTTTCGTTCTTTCTCGTTATTGCTTTGACATAAAGAATATTCGAGGCCAAGGTTATGACAGTGCAAATAACATGCGAGGAAAGTGAAATGGGTTACAAGCATTAGTTAGCAATGAGTGTCCTTTTTCTTATTATGTGCATTGTTTTGCCCATCATTTATAGTTGTCACTAGTAGCTAAAGCGAAAGAGGTCATGCATCAATTTTTTCCAAGTTATCATTTATTATCAATGTTGTTTTGCCTCATATAAGCTCATCGATGAACTAAAAAATGCTTATTCTGACGAGATAAATCATTTGATTTAAGAATAACAACTTGAAACTGGAACTGGTTTAAATCAAACATGTAATTTGCAGAGGGTAGGTGATACTCGATGGGGTTCTTACTTTAGATCAATTTCAAGCTTGATAAAAATGTTTAGTGCCACTTGTGTTGTTCTATATAAACTCATTGATGAATGGAGTACATCTTCTGAACGTGGAGAAGCGGCGATAGCTTTAGAGACTTTGACTTCCTTTGATTTTGTCTTTCTTTGATTTTGTCTTTATTTTACATCTTATGAAGAAAATATTAGAAATCACTAATTCACTTTCTCAATAATTACAACGAAAATCTCATGATATTTTGAATTCACTACATCTTGTTGAGAGTTCAAAGATACTTTTACAGAAATTTAGAGATGATGGATGGAATAAACTTTTCATGGAGGTTACCTCATTTTTTGAAAGTTGCAACATAGATATATCATATATGAGTTCTATTTATAGATAAAGAACAGGTCGCGCTCGTCGCCAACAAGATCATTTTACAGTTGAACATCATTATCGAGTAAAATTTTTTTATGCTACTATTGATGTTGTTAAAAATAGATTTAATGAGAAGTCGATAGAGTTATTAACTCTTGGTTGTGCTTTGGAGCCAAGAGATGGTGACAAAATTTTCAAGGTTGAAGACGTTTGCAATCTTGTGAATCAATTTTATCCAGAGGATTTTACGGAAGTTGAAAAGAATGATTTGTGAACAAAATTGCGTCATTATGAGGTAAAGTTATCTTGGAATTCAGGTCTAAAAAAATTGTCGACAATCTCTGACCCAAGTCAATGGTCGGTGGATACTAGGAAAGTGAACACTTATCCATATATATTCCGAACGATAAAACTTCTATTGGCTCTCCCAGTTTCTACAACAAATGCTGAAAGAGCTTTTTCTAGAATGAATATCAAGACAACACTTCTCAATAAAATGGAGGATGAATTTTTTAGAGTTGAATGCTTATCAACATTGAAAGAGATATTGCAAGGAGCTTTAGTACAACATCACTCATGGATGCATTTTGAGATTTGAAGGAAAGATGTGTTTTATTGTGATTATTTGATAATTATGTCTTTTGCACTTTTAAAAATCATATTTTTTATTATTTACTTTAATTTAATTTATAATTTGTTATTTCATATAAATATAGAACTATGCATATTTGATGTTGTCATTTATATTTTTTTGAAATGAACAGATAACAAAGGTAAAATTATATATATAACTTAAAGCTATTAAAAAGATTCGACCTCTGTTGAGATTTAGTTCTAGTTCTGTCCCTGGATGAAGCCATTTACGTACGTGTGAAAGATTAACCACCTTGTATGAAAGACTTTGGATGGTCTTTATAGAGCAATTACTAGCATTTGATGTATATTGATTAAATTTATTGACTTGTCACAAAACTTACTTTATGAATAAATTGGTTGTGTGCTGTGACTCATATTTTAATAAGTTTCAGATTTTTTTTGCTTGTTAATAGAAGAATTTCTCATTCCACTATGTATTAGTTTTAGGTAGGTTCACTAGTATTTAAGCGACTAATTTCGTTATTGGTTTTTCCACATTTTAAAATTCTCTACTTATCTACTTTAGTGCGGGCTAATAATGCAATTAGTGAGAGAGAATTTGGGGAGTGGACTATCCAAAACTGGAAAGTGGTTGGAATGTGTACTTGTCTTTTGAAAATTTTACTCCTCTATCACTCCTATAAAAGTGATAGTCTTCTCTTCATAATTTGTACAAATAACTTATGGTTCCAGTCTTTCCCTCCCAAAAAAATTATTTTCAAATGGAGCAACACAAGTGAGATACAATTTCCCATTTCATGTGAAAAAAATTTAAAAGGTTATATTAACCTTGGGGGCAACCTCCATAATAGGGATTACATCATTAGAGAACAAATTGTTTTTAAAGCAATGACTTATATCACGTCAAAGTAATAATTATATCATTTATTTATTTATTTAGTGTTATTATGTGATAGTCGATATTAACTTTGTTGTTTTGCATTATATTTTGAGAAAATAACCTCAGTGACCAAAAATACCATATAATATACGATTTTAACCAACTTTTTCCGGATTTACCAAAATGACCAACAAAATCGCAATGCGATCGCTAATTCGCAACGCGATCTCCATTATCGCAAATCAGTTTCCAGATTCGCAACGCGATTATGACTATCGCAATGCGATTTTACAATTTCGCGTTGCGATTTTCCCAATTCGCAATGCGAATAAGTAAATCGCAATGCGAATTTGGAAAATCGTAATGCGATACAGACTATCGCAACGCGATACTGACTTTCGCAACGCGATACTGACTTTCGCAACGCGATTCTGACTTTCGCAACGAGATTCTGAAAATCGCAATCATCTTCAAAATCCCAATCACAACCGGCTTCACCTTTTGGGACTGTTAACTTAGGTGATTTTTAAATACAAACGTTGTATTATGTGTATTTTATGTGTGCACTTTTAACATTTTCAGTTAGTCATGTATTAGTAACTTGAGTTTGAACATTGCTATGATCTGTTATCACTTATTAGACATTCATTTGACTATCGCAACGGGGAAATCGCAACGCGAAAATGACTATCGCAACGCGAAAATGGCTATCGCAACGCGAAAATGGCTATATCAACGAGAAAATCGCATTGCGATTTTTATTTCGCATTGCGATTCTCTCGTTGCGATAGTCAGTTTCGTGTTGCGATAGTCTGTTTTGCCTTCAACATAATACAGATTGAAAATCAACAAATCAACTATTACATTTCAATCAATTAAACAAGCACAAATAAGAATTATGTACACATCAATTAAACAAATCATTTTTTACAAATCAATTAAACAATCAAAAAATAATAATAATTCTTATTTCCTCATCAATTATTGAATCAATGAATCAACTTTTGCACCCGTACATCCATTTCACGCAGCTCACTTAAGGATTAACCTGCAGAAATCAAACATTTGCTCAAACAAGACTTCCTACACATCTAAAACCTACAAACAACAAATTATTGAATTCTAGGTACTTAACCAAACATTTTCAAACCAAAAGGAGTATATATGTTAACAAAACTTGCATTTGACTTACCAA
Source organism: Hibiscus syriacus (assembly GCF_006381635.1). Taxonomy (NCBI): domain Eukaryota; kingdom Viridiplantae; phylum Streptophyta; class Magnoliopsida; order Malvales; family Malvaceae; genus Hibiscus; species Hibiscus syriacus. Next base: position 334,241 of record NW_024062759.1, on the reverse strand, counting down.
TTAACAATGGATACTTTCATAACGCGGATGCAGGTAGGCAGCATCTCGAATATATCGCTCTAGCCATATAATGCCGAAACCACAAGCCTACTGCAGCTCTATCTCTATCGATGGGAGGTAGAAACTCTGTGATTCCCGTCGTCAAACGCGCCAAGCACAAGCATACGAGAGGACCACAATCCCCTCTGGCTCCCGGCGATTGTTGTGGCGCGGTCTCGTCTCTGACAACTGTGACATTGAACTTCTTTGGCTTCTTGTGTCCAGAATGAGTCCAATAATTAATCCCATCCAAGAATTTAGCCAAATGAGAGCTCCATCCCTTGATAATATCTCTCAAATCAGACAGTGATATGTAATTTATCATGCTGTCATATACTATTATCTTCAGGGATGGGAGCTGAAGTTGGATGAGAAGCCAATGACGACGTTCCAAAACAGGGATAAACACCTGCAATCATAAGTAATAATTCATTTATTTGCGCACTTATTTATGAACACCTTTAAAAAATTTAAAAAATAAACACTAACCTTATCGACCTCCCACCATGCAGGATAAAGTTTAGCTTGTCCATTGCCCAATGAAAATGATTCATCTCGTTGATTCTTCAAGTGAACTGCGTGAAAAGCCGCCGGCATTATTGTATATCGTGAATTTTTTTTATTTTTCCTAAGCTTCCTTATTATTAGAAGACGTGACATCCACGCATCGATATGTTGTTTTACAAAAAAAGACATATATTAGTGAATTACATTAATTTTTAAAAAAAATTAATCAAAATCATATATAAGACAAATATAAGACTTACCTCCCCATCGAAATAGCCACTGTCTTCAACCCCTAATAACACACCCCACCAAGACCGATTAAGCAACAAATACATCTCATCGTTGAGTTTGCTTATGTCAGTGTAACACCCTTGGCTCCGCTCATGTAGATAAAAATCAACTGCGGTCTTAGCCCAAAGGGTATTATCCAGAATTGTTTCCGGTAGTTGTCTCATCTCCACTTCAGATACCGGAAGGGTACTAGCCGGTAACTCATACGAGAGCCAACTCTCATCCATCATGTCCGGCAACGGTGGGGGTTTCTCAATAATTCGATATATTACCCCATGTGAATCGGGCTCTGGAATGGTGGGAGGGACCTCTTCAACAATGACAGTGGCCTCTTGAACGGTGGGGGGGACTCTTGAGGGATGATAGGGACCTCTTGAACGATTGGAGGGGACTCTTGAGGGATGACAGGTGAGTTGGGCTTCTTCTTGCGGAGTCTTCGCACCATTGGGGTGAACGGAGACGTAATAGCACGTGCACGCCGTCTGATGCGTGAACTCCGTCGTGTAAGGAAAACCCGACGTAAAGCATCCACCTTATTGGGCCGCTAAAAAAAATTAATACATAAATCAGTAAATAAACAGACATGAACAAATATGTTTCAAACTTGCATTGTATTCACCCAAGTCATTATTCTATCATAGTTCACAAAATGCATCAGATAACATTCCAGAAGTAAGCACTTATATAAACATTTAAAAAGGAAAACATATATAAACATTCCAGAAGAAGAATAGTTTACTTTCGCAACACGAAACTTACTTTCGCAACGCGAAAATGACTATCGCAACGCGGAAATGGCTATCGTATCGCGGAAATGGCTATCGCAATGCGAAATGAAAATCGCAACGACAAAATCGCAATGCGAAATGAAAATCGCAACGACAAAATCGCAACGCGAAACACAAATCGCATTGCGATTTTCATTTCGCGTTGCGATTTTCATTTCGCATTGCGATTTTGTCGTTGCGATTTTCATTTCGCATTGCGATAGCCATTTCTGCATTGCGATAGTCATTTTCGTGTTGCGAAAGTAAACTATTCTTCTTCTGCAAATTGAAACTTGAATGGATTGCATTACTTCAACCAAAAGACAAAAACAAAACCAAAAACAAATACTAACAAAAACAGTTTAGCAGTATTGGCAGCAACCGAATGAATTTATTAAGCAATCTAAGTGAAATTACGAGTAAATTTATCATCAAGTTAAAATATGAAAAATCTTAAACTTACCTCGTTGCGTAGAGTATGAACCTCCTTCTGCAATGATGCTACCATCTCATGTAGAGCGGCTACCTCACCACGTAAAGTAGACACCTCAACACGCCATGCATCATCGTCTTTGCGTAAAGTACCGACCTCCTCACGCAAGGCATTGACCTCAACACGTAACTCCCCTAACTCATCCCGTGGAGGTGGAGAACAGGGAGATAAACGTCGTGGCAACTTTGCCGGTCGCCTATCTTGCGGTGATGGTGGAGAAGAGGCTCGATGATGTGACAGAATAGGTGATGGCTGTCGTTGTGGAGGTGTATAGTCGAGTCGATCAGGTGATGGCTCTGGGTGAGGTGATAGCTCTGGGTGAGGTGATGGCTCCCGAAGTGGAGGCTGCTCATCATCCGCGCCATCAAAAAAATGTTTACTAGCTTGCCACCAATCAGTGGCAAGCTCAGCTTCCGTGGGTGTCAGCCTCTGTAATGGAGTGTTGGCCTCCTAACAATATAAAAGCTCAAACAAAGTTAAACGTGTACTAGTAATAAATTGTTTATAAACATATGGTAGTATTTATGTTAACTTACATTATTTATTGTCGTATACCGTAGTAAATCTTCCCATTGCAAGGTTCGTTTCCTCTTCCAGGAAATAGCTCTGGAATATCATTTGAAGTTTTTATTGCATATGTCTTCATGGCGGGAAAGGCCTCAAATATCCAAATCTACAAACAACATAATAACAAACATTAGTAATTGTTAAATAATTACTTATAATTTTGGAAACATTATATAAAAATTCTTACCTTAAAGGCCCAAATAAAGCCTGTCAAAGTGTATTTGGAACCATCGCCATGCAAACTTTTTCGATCATCCAAGGCAGACGGTAACTTATTCCATGTAGCTTTCCATAAATACGAGCCCCACGGAAACAGGTTCCACGCATTTAGGTCTTCTACCAATTTGATTAGATCATTCGGAATAGGTTGTCTGGCCTCTCTGCCTAAAAAGCCGGCATGCAAAAGTATTAGAAGGCATACTCGGACAACATCGACGTCATCCATCCGAGTAAAACCATCTTTCTTATTCAATAATCTCGTCAGGTCTTTCACGTGTAGATTCGACCTCTCCAGCTCAGGAAAAACCCGGTGATTTTCCATTTCTGATTGTGATGGTGGCTATGAGAGATGGAGATAGACGGATTTCGCCGGAGATGGGACGGATTTCGTCGGAGATGGGTGAGAGAGTGAGAGATGGAGATGGGACTGTGTTGTGATTTTAGGTTTTAGGTTATGAGTTGCGATTACGGGATATACTGTGGATGGTTCAATGTTCCAATATATTAATATTCGTGTTTGGAATTTGAAAATAAAATACGCTTTGCGATACTAACGGCGCTTTGAAAATCGCATTGCGATTATGTATTATCTCGTTGCGAAAGTCAGTATCGCGTTGCGAAAGTAAGTATCGCGTTGCGAAAGTCAGTATCGCGTTGCGATTTTGTATTATCGCGTTGCGATAGTCAGTATCGCGTTGCGATTTTCCAAATTCGCATTGCGATTTTCCAAATTCACATTGCGATTTACTTATTCGCATTGCGAATTGGGAAAATCGCAACGCGAAATTGGAAAATCTCATTGCGATAGTCATAATCGCGTTGCAAATCTGGAAACTGATTTGCGATAATGGAGATCGCGTTGCGAATTAGCGATCGCATTGCGATTTTGTTGGTCATTTTGGCAAATCTGGAAAAAGTTGGTTAAAATCGTATATTATATGGGATTTTTGGTCACTGAGGTTATTTTCTCTTATATTTTTACTAACACTATCAACATTTGAAAAAAGTTGTTAGTGTTAGAAGCAAATCATAATAAATATGAAAAACAAACTAAGAAAACTAAGATCTAATCATGTCAAATTATCAAAAATAAAATAGATATTAGATGTGGAAGTGTACCTGAATTAATTGATAGGTTGAAATCATTGAGTATATCTGAATTAATTGATAGGGTGAAATCCTTGAGTATATCTCTTTGGTTGTGATCTTCTAAGAAGATAGAGTTCTCTAGAGTATAAACTCTCTAATGGAGATAAAAGTAAATACGAGATTATATATTTCTTGGGACCATACCCCCTTTATATAGTTGATTTCAGGAAGCGTACCTAAATTAATCAAAAAGTTAAAATCATTGAGTATATATGAATTAATCGATAGGGTGAAATCCTTGAGTATATCTCTTTGGTTGTGTTCTTCTAAGAAGATAGAGTTCTCTTAAATATAAACTCTCTAACGGGGATAAAAGTAAATACGAGATTATCTATTTCTTGATACCATAACCCCTTTATATAGTTGATTTAAGAATCAGTTATTGTCTGTACTTATAACTATGTCATTCATCGAATTACAAATATAACTTCAATAGTATCTACACTTTTATTTCCATGACACTTCCAATACCTTATCAATTTATAACATAATTGGTCACTTAATTTATGTTATATTTTTTTTTATAAAAATATGCATTATAAATATGTGCTCATAATTATGGAACTTTATATATGACCATGTTTGAGACTTGAGTGCACAGACCGTGATATGCAGTGGGTTACGGGGAAACTTGGAGAATTTTAACAGTTTGTTTACTGTAATTAGATTGCAGAAACTGCGGAGAAGCTCAAGATTTCTGTCATTGCTGATGAAGTCTAGGGGCACCTTGCTTTTGGGGACAATCCATGTGTACCAATGGGAGTTTTCAGATTAATAGTTCCGGTCCTAACTCTCGGCTCTCTATCAAAGAGACGGATCGTGCCTAGATGAGGACTTGGTTGGTTTGTCATAAATGATCCCTCTGCCATGTTTATTATTTCAACAATAATGATGCACATGAAGTTTCCCAGCTACTTAATCCCGAACTTGGCAATCTAACGTCTCCGCCGACTTCTGTTCTACAGATCATAGCCTTTCTAGGGCAATATAACGTCATGATACTGGTTTATTAAGCTATTCTTCCACAAAGTTTCCTTGAATTCTTGTTTTGAGTCGTCAAAAACTGGTTTATCGAGTTAGGCAAAATAAAACAACATTTTTTAATGCAAAAAAGCTGCATTTTTATCCAAATGAAGACAGTGGCCCATACAAGTAAAACTTTATTAGTTCATAATGTTGGAAATAAAACACTCACACAAACAACTTTTATTGAAACTCAAACAAATATTACAAGAGTACTCTCACTCAAAAACAAGAACTACAACTCACTCTTATAAGACTTTGCTTCTTCACTCACTTAGAAGCTCTTAATTTTTCTTGATGCTTAAAACTAAAATGGGAAGGGGTATTTATACTACTCAAGAACAATCCTACACCACACAAATAAACTAATTTAAACCATTACAAATTCAACAAATATCTAACTCTCACCTAACTAAATTGATGTAAGCAATGACATCATTAATTAAATGATGTAAGCAATGACATCTTTAATTAAATGATGTAAGTAATGACATCAATTTAGTTTGGGTTTGGGTTTAGGCTCCCATAATGGATCAAGTTTATGATCCAACACCCTCCCTTAAACTTGATCTCGTGACCCCTAGTAGGTTCCTTAATCTTAAGAAGTCTTCGCTGGTCAGTGGCTTGGTAAAAATATCAGCAACTTGATCTTGTGACTTCACATATTCAACTTCCACATCTTTTCTTGCAACACACTCCCTTATATAGTGGTAGCGAATATCAATGTGCTTGCTTCGATCATGGAATACTGGATTCTTCGCTAAGGCAATGGCTGACTTGTTGTCGACACAAACCTTGGTAGGCTCTTCTTGTATCAAACCAATCTCCTTCAATAGATTTCTAAGCCAAATTGCATGACAAACACATGAGGTAGCAGCAACATATTCCGCTTCACAAGTGGATAATGTGACAATCGGTTGTTTCTTTGACATCCATGTGAATGCAATATCTCCCATGAAAAATACGAATCCAGTAGTGCTCCTTCGATTATCTATGTCTCCACCCCAATCACTGTCGCTATATCCAACAAGCTTGTAATCATTAGAAACTGAATAGAACAAGCCAAAGTCAATTGTACCTTTCAGATAGCGAAGAATTCTCTTTGCGGCTTTAAAATGGGTGGTTGTTGGGGATTCCATGTAGCGACTAACCAATCCAACTGCGTGAAGAATATCGGGTCTCGTGCAAGTTAGATAGCGTAGACTTCCTACCAAACTTTTGAAGAATGTTGGATCTACACTTTCGCCTTCTTCATGTTTGGTCATCTTGATCCCGTATTCTGCCGGTGTGCTTATTGGCTTACAGTTCTCCATCTTGAACTTCTTCAGTATCTCCTTTGCATAGCTTTCCTGTGAAATGAAAATTCCATCATTTTGTTGGTTAACTTCAATGCCAAGGTAGTACGCCATGAGCCCCATGTCTGTCATCTCGAATTCTTTTATCATCACATCCTTGAATTCATTAAACATGCTTGGGTTGCTTCCAGTGAAGATCAAATCGTCCACGTAGAGGCACACGATCAAAATATCTTCATCTTTGATCTTGATATATAGAGCATGCTCGTAGGGACATTTATTGAAGCCATTCTCTTGGAAGTACTTGTCGATTCGGCTATTCCATGCCCTTGGTGCTTGTTTTAGCCCATAAAGAGCCTTCTTCAACTTCAACACCTTGTCTTCATGCCCTTTGACTTCATAGCATGATGGTTGCTGAATGTAAAGTTCCTCTTCAAGAACTCCATTTAGGAAGGCGGACTTTACATCCATCTGTTGTATCTTCCACTTGTTTTGAGCTGCCAAAGAAATGATTAGTCTGATAGTCTCCAATCGAGCAACAGGAGCAAATACCTCATCATAGTCAATTCCAGCCTTTTGACTATAGCCTTTAGCAACTAGCCTCGCCTTGTGCCTTTCAATCTCTCCTTTGGCGTTTTGCTTTGTTTTGTACACCCATTTGACACCTATCGCCTTATGTCCCTTGGGAAGTGAGGTAAGTTCCCATGTGTCATTCTTCTCGATGGCCTTGATTTCTTCGTCCATCGCATCTCTCCATTTCTTTCTTGTACCGCTTCTTGAAAGCTCACTGGTTCACAATCAGCAAACAGACAAAATAATGTAAGATTATCTTGTCGTTCAGTTACCTCATAGAGATCTCTAAGGCTTCTTGTGCGTTGCACAACTCTTTCACTTTGACTCCCACTTGACGATGATGAAGGTGATGAGTCTCCTTGAGTGGTTGATGTTGGTGAAGTGGGTGGAGTTGCAAGCTCTTGTTGAGATTCATCTAGTTGCTCCCTCATTGTCTGCTCATCTTCTTCAACTGAGGAAAGAAATTGAAGTCATCTGTATGAGAGTTAAAATCCCATTCTCCTTCTTCGTTGAAGACCACATCTCGACTAATCACAAACTTCTTATTGTCTGGATTGTACAACTTGTAGCCCTTCGAATTAGCATCATAGCCGATGAAGATAAAACTCTCGCTTTTATCATCAAGCTTCGTTCTTCTCTCGTCTGGTACGTGAACATGGGCTATACTTCCAAAGGTTCTCAAGTGGGAAATGCCAGGCTTTCTTCCACTCCATGCCTCTTGCGGTGTCTTTCCCCATACACTTCTTGTTGGAGATCGATTTGACAAGTAGACTGCACACGATACTGCTTCCGCCCAAAATTCTTTGGGTAGTTTCTTGCTTTTGAGCATGCTTCGTGCCATGTCGAGGATTGTTCTATTCTTTCTTTCTGCCACACCATTTTGCTGGGGGGATCTAGGAACTGTCATTGGTCGACGAATTCCATTTGCTTCACAGAACTCTTGAAACTCCCTGGAAGTAAATTCTCCACCTCGATCGGATCTCATGGCTTTGATCTTTCTACCGCTTTCTCTCTCCACTGCTGCTTTGAACTTCTTGAATACTTCAAAAACTTCTGACTTCTGTTTCAAGAAATATACCCAGGTTTTTCTTGAAAAATCATCAATGAAGAGAAGAAAATAGTTATTGTTACCGAGAGAACTTGGCTTGATCGGTCCACACACATCGGTATGGATGAGCTCAAGTGGCTTCTTAGCTCTTGTCTCTGACTCCTTTGGAAAGCTTTTCCTGAATTGTTTCTCGACTAGACACCCTTCACAGAGTTGGTCAGGATGGTTGATGTGAGGTAGTCCTTTCACCATCTCCTTCTTAGATAATAGCTCTAGACCTCCAAAATTGAGATGCCCAAATCGAAGATGCCAAAGCCATGATGCATCTTTGTAGCAAGCTTTCAGGCACTTTGCAACATCATTTTGTATGTTGATCAAGAACATTCTATTCTTTGACATCGGCACTTTAGCAATGAAGTTATTCTTATCATCTTTTATAGAAAGATTATAATTATTCATATGAATATCATAACCTTTCTCTACCAGTTGCCCTAAACTTAAAATGTTACTTTTCATATTGGGCACATAGTAGACATTTGAAATAAATTGATGTCTCCCATCTTTCAAACGGATAAGAATGTTACCTCTCCCTTTCACTGCTATTGTGGAATCATCTCCAAACGAAACATTTCCACTTACTGACTCGTCTAGCTCCACAAACATGTCTTTCCTTCCACACATGTGATTGCTTGCACCACTGTCAAGATACCAGGAATTTGCTTGGCCACCATCAGTTTCCTTTCGTGCTAGAAGAAGAGTTTCTTTGACATCTGTCTTTTCCTCCACGTAATTGGCCTTCTCCTCAATTTTGTTGTTGGGAGCTCTACATTCTGAAGCATAATGCCCAAATTTTTGACAATTATAACATCGAATTTGAGATTTGTCATACTTTGAGTTTGGATTAATTCTTCCACGGCCTCGTGTTGAGCTTTCTCCTTTCTCATAGTTGTTGTTGGAATTGTTATTGTTGTAATTCCAGCCTCGTCCACGACCTCGACTTCCACCTCGTCCATGGCCTCTACCTCTGCCTTGGCCACGTTGGTTTCTATCATTGCGTTGGCTCTCATGCATATCCTTGAGTTGCAGCTTGAGGAGTTGCTCAGTAAACTCATGCTTCTTTTTATGCTTCTCTTCGTATGCTTGCAATGATCCTTGGAGCTGTTCGATCTTCATTTCTTCCAAGTCTTTAGTTTCTTCAATCGTCACGACGATGTGCTCAAATTTGGGATCCAACGAACGGAGTATCTTCTCTATTATCCTCACATCGTCTAACTTTTCACCATTTCTTTTTAATTGATTAGAAACAGCTACTACTCTTGAGAAATAATCTGAAATAGACTCAGATGCTTTCATGTTTAAGGATTCGAATTCACCTCTTAATGTTTGGAGACGAACCTTCTTCACTTGCTCGGATCCTTTGTAAGAGGTTTGCAGCTTCTCCCACGCTTCCTTGCTAGAGCTTGCACTTGAAATCTTTTCAAAACGATCATCATCTAATGCTTGATAGATGAGGTAGAGAGCCTTCTTGTCTCTCTTTCTTGAATCCTTCAAAGTTGTCTTTTGATCTGGTGTAAGAGTAGCAAAAACATCATCATCCGCAGGCTCATTATAGCCTTTCTCTATGATATCCCACACATCTTGTGATCCAAGAAGTGCCTTCATTTTGATACTCCAATTGTCGTAGTTGTTGTTGTTGAGTGTCGGAACTTGGAATGGTGCCATACCATTTGCCATATCTCTCAATATAATGAGATTTTGTAAAATCCGATTGCACGGATGAATCCGGAACGATGAAAAAAAACTTTGGAGGGACTTGGACAACTCGGTCAAGGGCTCCAACTCGGCTGAATCGGCTCAACTCGGTGAGTCAACTCGATTTTCTGGCAGCAGTCTTCCGGCGGTGCGTGGCGGTGCGTCAGAACTCAGATTGAGAAAATTCTGGCGGCGTCGTATTCCTCTCGTCGAGACCTTCGATCTTTCCAACTCTCTCTGATGCCACTTTGTTGGAAATAAAACACTCACACAAACAACTTTTATTGAAACTCAAACAAATATTACAAGAGTACTCTCACTCAAAAACAAGAACTACAACTCACTCTTATAAGACTTTGCTTCTTCACTCACTTAGAAGCTCTTAATTTTTCTTGATGCTTAAAACTAAAATGGGAAGGGGTATTTATACTACTCAAGAACAATCCTACACCACACAAATAAACTAATTTAAACCATTACAAATTCAACAAATATCTAACTCTCACCTAACTAAATTGATGTAAGCAATGACATCATTAATTAAATGATGTAAGCAATGACATCTTTAATTAAATGATGTAAGTAATGACATCAATTTAGTTTGGGTTTGGGTTTAGGCTCCCATAATGGATCAAGTTTATGATCCAACACATAAATCACACCCTGGTTTGATGGCAAGCAATGTCCTATTAATGCTCAACATCATTCATTTGAAAGACCAGAACAATTCCATGGCTTGGAGCAAAGAATACTTGGATTTTGCTTTCGTCCCAACTGGTCTGTTTACCATGTTTTCCTTCTTTATCGATGCCTCAAGTTTCCTGAAACAACTGTCATTGGCCTTGAAAACCATATCCAGAAAGCCTGGGTCGAAAAGATGATGCAGAATAAGGCAAAAGATAGAGGATTATCATTGACGACGATCGACGGCGCGATATCGGCGTCAATTTTCCTAGCGACGACATCGCTGACGTTGAGTTCGCTCATCGGAACATGGCTAGCATATTCGTCACAGCAAAGGCTCAGAAAAAACAGCCTCATTTACGGCAACACGAGCTCGTCGATCAATTCAGTCAAATACATAGCACTTCTCATCTGTTTCCTGCTGGCATTCGGCTCGTTTCTCCAATGCGTTCGCAACTTCGTTCATGCGAGTTTCTTGATCACCATGCCCAATGCAGTTATCCCGGTGAGTTACGCCCAGAAAGCAGTGATAAGAGGCGGTGCTTGTTGGTCGATTGGGTTACGAGCTATTTACTATGCCACCGTGTTGTTGCTTTGGATTTTGGGGCCAATCCCAATGTTTATTGGCTCTGTGATTATGGTGCTGGTTTTGCATTTGCTTGATAGAAATGTCACCCCCCACAGCATCAGTTTGAAGAACCTAAGTTGATCGAGTAATATGGTTAATAAGCTGATCAGCTAATAGTCTCATGCAATAGCTGGTCGCATCATGATCAGATCATATCAGAATACAAGATGTGATTTTATAATTGTTATTTTATGATATTTTTAATCTTAAAATACATTAAAGTATCAGGAGTAATTTGAATATAAAGTACATTTATGTTTAAGTTTTTTTTAAGAAACGTGATTAGATTATATGAATTATCATTTAAAAATAATATTTATTAGAATCCCTTAAACAATTTCAAAAACAACAGAAAATATTATTTTTCTTAAAATTTTCAAATTCAAGATATATATTAATAACGACTAAAAAATTATAAACATATATTACTTTTTTACTTTACATTACTACTATCGTTAGGCAGAAACAGCTACTATATCACATTATCACTTCAAATACAAATTAGGAAAGTAGCAAGCTAATATAACATTATTTCTTTTATTTAAATTTTAATTTATATAATGGAGTTTGGGTTTGGGCTTGGATAATATACTTAAATTCTTTTAAAAATATATAAATTTATTAATTATTTTTATGATTAGTTCACTTAATTTTAAATTTTAAATTAAAATTAATTTAATTTAATCGTTTTAGCTAATCCTTCGGATAAATTTATTCAATTTGAGTAATTCAATTATGTTGACATGACTTTTGTTGTCTCGAAACCAATAGTTATCGTTCTTTAATTTGTAATGGGGAGTACAATCGATCAATTTTCATGTTATTTCTGTATGGTACCATTTTAGTTTTCTAATATATTTCATTTTTTAATATTTTAAACAATTTATTATAATTATTAAAATTTAATTTTTAGGACGTGGCAGGGGTATCCACCAGATAATTTGTCCATTTTGTTTTTTCCCACGCCTTTATTATATTTTAAAACTTTGTCTAAAAACTTTTAATGAAAGATAAAAACATAAATCTAACTGCATCAACAAACAATCAAACTATAACAAGAGATCAAAGTGTTGATACTGTAATTTTAATAATAGTTATTTGAATTTTGTATTATTGTTTTTTATTAATCTAGGGTGCTTGCGATTGATAATATTTATTCTAAAAACTCTAAATTATTTGATAATGAACGCTCAAATATCATGCAATATGTAATGCTCGAACTTAGAACATCTAGAAATAACGACCATTCTTTTAATTATTCCACTCTGAATTTTGTATTACTATCCATAATTAGTTTACGTAGGTGTAATCTTTTTAATTAAAATATAAATAAGTGAATGAGACTAAAGGCATTGGATTAATGACAAAATTACTATTTTGGAATTTTAGGTACAATCATTATGTGCGTTATTTTTACTCAAATTATTTTGGTCTAAGTTCATGTATGATTTTAATTGTTGATTCGACTATATTTATAATGATAAAATAAATTATATATATATATATAAAAATTTAAAATAATTAAAAATAAATATTAATAAATTTATTGGTAAAAAAGTATCAGGTGAGTATAGGTGTAATGATAAATGATAGTGAATAAAGTTTTTTATTATGATTTCAAATTTTAAAGAATAATTATTTAATTGTTTTATTTACAAAATTTAAAAGTATAAAATAACGCTCTTATGATAATGTTTGAAATTCAGAAGAAAAATAATAGGTTAATTACTTCATTTATACGTAAACTGTACTAATTTCTGTCACGGAAGATGATGTGAAACCCTATAACCTATAATAAACTGACACGTGGCACTTAAAAAAATATGTTTTTTATTTTTATTTTTTTAGGTAAATTACATCATTCATCATTCAACTACATTCTCACACTCTTATTTTAATCACTAAAGTTTATAATTTTTTTAATTTAATTATTATCAACCCACCGACCTCAACAGGCTTTCTTCTTCTTCATTTTCATTAAGGTCACGGTCCACTGGTGGTAGTCCGGATTCTTATCTGATGCCCACCACCGTCCCAAGTGATCCTCGGCCTCAAGTTCCGACCGGTGAAACAATACCCTCATCACTACTAGCCAAAGCATCATCTTCGTCAGTCTACGATCCAAACCAGCAAAGCCTTATTAGCCAAAGCACCGTACGTAACGGATAAAACCGAAGTGTTGCATAACAAAATGGAGAAAAAACCCATACTCCCTTTATTTCCCTTTGCTTCGTTCCAATCAAAATGGAAGCTCTGCTTGAACCAATTTTCGTATTTAAACTAAACCCATTTTTCACCTCAAAAAACCCATACGCAAAGTTTCCTTCAAAGCCACTACTCTTTCCCACTTGCTGTGCAGCAACTCCTTCCCAATCTCCATTACTCCCTCAAGATCCCGACAAAAACTCACTTCAGCTTTCCCCTGAAAGGACCCGGGATCGCCGGAAAGTCGTCCGCATTGCTTGGGAGAAGCTTGTTAGATGGTCTCGTTCTTGGCGCTCCAGGGCCAAAACTGATGTTCTTGAACGAACTAAAAAGGTTCTTCTGTATCTACCTTTTTGCTGGCTGTCTCATGTTGTAATTGTGTTTAAGAATTTTGATAGATTTCAGTGCGACAACTTTTTCTAGTTTTCCTCCCCCTCCCTCCCTCCCTCCCTCCCTCTTTGTTTTGGTCATTTTAATGGCTAAACTCGTCAGATAATAATGTGGATAAAAAAAATTCGTGAGATGATGTTATTGGAAAATTAATTGTTGAGATAGGATATTTACTACAGCATTGGTTGTCAGGTGTTCTAGGCGACCAAAGAGGTCGTCAAACAGTCCGAGCGTCCTCTGTGCGATGCTGAAGCTGCACAATGGAGGTCGCTAAGTATGCCGCGTGACCTTATTCCATGCACGTGATCCCATCCCACAATGTTGAATTGGATATTTGTTGGTCAAAACAAACTGTAAGAATAATTGCTGCATTCTCGTTCTGGAAACACTAGAAAAACATCTTTTTGATATATGCAACAAACAAGAAACTACTTTTTCTGGGATTTCTTTACAGTACCACATGGTTTTCTATTCAATCAAAATATTTAATAAATATAACATGAACACATGCAAAAAGAGACACAAACTTCTCATGTTCATGAAAGTTCAATGAATGAAAAACAATAGGTTGGGCAAAGCAATAAATCACCCATCAATGAAGACAATGTCACGCGAAAAAAATCATTAAGTTCGTGACCAGAAAAAGAAAAAAGACATTAAACACGAACCAACCAATACAAAGAAGAAGAAGAAGAAGAAGAAGAGGTATACACCAAAATCCAACTCAAAATTCACAGTTTAGAAGAAACCCATTGTTCTGAACAATCCATAAACCACAACCCATATTATATATTCCTTCAAAAACCAAAAATGAAAAAGATAACAAAGGGAAGTTAAACCTTGTTTTGTATCAGAAAGCTTGTTGTTAACTATGTTTAACCAGAAAAGGCAAGAAAAGCGAAATAAGTGAAGGTTTTTGGAAGTTCACAGAAAGGTGGTTTGAGGGTGGAAACAAACTGTTTTGGGTTTTATTTTCTATGTTTAGCTTTGCATTGTGCGTTTGGTTGGTTGCAGGCTTTGCTAGAAATATAGAGGGAGGAAGAGATTCCCGCTTGATCAAACTGCCACGTGATCCCATCTCGCGGGCTCCATAACAAGCAACAAGTGAAATCACTGGAAAACGTACACATCGCTTTCTTTTTTTCCCATTATTCTTACAATTTGTTTTGACCAACAAATATCCAATTCATCATTGTGGGATGAGATCACGTGTATGGAATAAGGTCGCGCGACATACTTGGCGACCTCCATTCAGCAGGACGCTCGAACTGCTTGGCGATCTCCTTGGTCGCCTAGAACACTTGGCGACCAATGCTCTTTCTGTAGCAAACATCCTATTTCAACAATTAATTTTTCAATAACATCATCTCACGAATTTTTTTTATCCACACCATTATCTGATGAGTTTAGCCCATTTTAATAGAATAAATATAATAAATTTAAGTTATTAATAGATGTCATGTCATAAAAATTAATAAAATAAATTTGAGTTATTAAAATAAAAACAATTCTATAGTTTAATAATTAAATTAAAAAATTTAAACTTTAATGACTAAAATAAAAGTTAGAAGATAGTTGAGTGATGAATAGTATAATTTACCTATAAAATTAAAAAACATGTTTTTTAATGTGCCACATGTCATGGTTATAGGGTTCCACGTCACTTTTCATGATGGAGGTGTGTGAATCCATTAACGGCAGAAAACATTATGTAGTTAATCAAAAAAATTTAAGTTTTATGTATGAAACTAAGAATCGGATATAATTCATGTATGAATGAGATAATTAACCCTTCTCAATATTCCAAACAAATATATACATCAACATAAACTCCATAAATATATATATACATTATATAGATTAATCATGAACTATGCAACACTCTCAAGTTCCTTGGAAGGTTCCATGGCATGGCATTCTCTAGAAGCCAGCAAAAATAGCCTAAAAATTCTAAAGCGGGCCATTGATCTTCCTTTAGAAACAACACTCTTTTCTTGACGACCACCTTGTTCCTTAGCTTCATCATTTTCCTCCTGGAAATCTCACTTTTCAGAATAGACACCGAAGTAACATAGTGCCATCTATGGCAATAACAATTAATCCCCATATAACTCACCACTTACAAGCTTGCTTGCTTTGTTATTCCCCCGACTCTGCAAGACTGCTCCTGCTGTTCGTACTGTTGCTTCTTGCCGACATCGATGAGCGCTTGCTGTCGATGCTGCTCGTTCGGCTCGTTGTTGTTGGAGAAGGCTGTACTGTAATGGGAAGGCGTGTGGCAAGAGTCGGCCATTGAAGAAAAGATGATCGGCTTATATGGATCTAGAGATGGTGAAACACCCGAATTCGAAATCCAAATGTGGGTCATTTGGGGTGCTAGGGAAGGAGAACCACTCAACGGAGCTTGACCTTATCCTGCCACTCTTCATTGGGCTGTATTGGTTTGTTTAGGCTCTCTTAAATATATTTGCAGAATTGATTTACCTTTTAATTATGTAAGCATCAAGTTAGATTATTTATAGAAACTTTATCTGTGTTATTTTTATAAGTGATTGAATAAATCAAATTGAATTTCTTGATATAATTTTATATGATGTTTTAAAAGCAAAGGTCATTAAAAATGAAATACAAAAGTAATATGGTTTTTTTAAATATATATATAAATATTTTAATTTCATCCTACTCATTGGATGAATCCTAGAAATGTAGACAAAGAAGTCCTTGAGAAATTTCCTTTTTGTCTCCCATCTGGGTTTCTTCGTATGAACTTTTGGGTCCATTTGAGTTCATAATAATGTCTTTTGGTCTTATCTGGGAACAAAAGTATCATATTGAGTTCATTAAATTAATGCATATTACATTATAAATTTATTAAATTGGAGTGATAACGAGATTTAATTTCATATTTGACCTTATGAATATACAATATCATTACACAGCAAGGCAAGATGGCAAGGACACAAACATCTTGGAACTAGTACTGTTAGGAAATAAACCGAGTACAAGTAATTTCCCTATAACCAGATTAGTGAGAATACAAAATAAAAGCGGAAAAATAATACCCGAAAAATTGATAACGGAGTTCAGCCAATTATGCTTACGTCTCCGGACTGCTGCAGATCTTTTACTAAAGAGAAAAATTACAGGTGTTTACAAAACACACTTGAGAGAGAACTGGAAGATTTTGGGATGGTTTTGAAGCTAAATGAGCTAGGGTATTTATAGTTGAAACTTAGGGACTAATCTTATAATTGCCCTAAAATACAATGTCTAAATGTGATTTATCCATTATTATTTTCAACAAATGATCTGCCAACCCATTGAAATTTTGCACCATTCGGTGCCTACCCTGCCTACATTTGAATTTGTTAATTTCATTTAGAAATTTAGGCAGTGCCCACCGTCCTTGACTTTACAATCTCCCACTTGAAGACTGATTTTAATCTGTCTTCACACCTTGATCAATGCAGCAGCATTTCTGGTCTCGTTATTCTAGCATGCCAACTGAAGCTGAACACAACTTCAGTTTTTCCGTGGTCACCGTCTTTGTCAACATGTCTGCCGGATTTTGAGCACCACTAATCTTTTCAAGTTTCAAAATCCCATCTTCCAGAAGAAACCAGATAAAATGATATCTCAATTGTATGTGCTTCGTTCTGGAATGAAAAGATGGATTTTTTGCTAGATGGATAGCTCTTTGACTGTCGCAATATAATACATTGTTTTCTTGTATCTTGCTTAACTCTTCCAAGAAACTTTGGAGCCAAACCATCTCCTTGATGGCTTCCGTAACAGCGACATATTCTGCTTCGGTTGTGGAGAGAGCAACTATCTTCTGTAGTTGAGAAACCCAACTCACTGCAGTACCTCCTAGAGTATAGACATACCCTGTAGTGCTCATTCTGATGTCAACATTTCCGGCTAAGTCAGCATCTACATAGCCTGTCAGTATCGTATCTCCACCTTTGAAACAAAGTGCTTTGTTTGTGGTACCCCGCAGATATCTGAGGATCCATTTGACTGCTTCCCAGTGTACCTTGCCCGGATTATTCATGTACCTGCTAACAACTCCCACTACATGAGCAATATCTGGTCTGGTACAAACCATAGCATACATCAGACTTCCAATTGCTGAGGCATACGGCACCTTCACCATGTGTGCATGTTCTTCCTCCGTCTTTGGTGATTGGTCTTTGGAGAGTCTGAAATGAACACCTAAAGGTGTACTTACTGGTTTAGCATCTTGCATGTTGAACCTGGAGAGTACTTTGTTGATGTACTCAGCCTGTGATAACATCAAAGTCCCCGACTTTGTGTCTCTTTTGATCCTCATCCCAGGAATCTGCTTTGCAACGCCCAGATCTTTCATAGCAAACTGCTTCGACAATTTTTGCTTCAAGTTTATAATATCTTGCATATATGAGCCTGCAACGAGCATGTCATCAACGTATAATAATAAAATAATGAAGTTGTTGACGAACCTCTTGATGTAGCAACAATGATCTGCTTGGCATCTGGTAAAACCATTGCTACCCATGAAGCTATCAAACTTCTTGTACCACTGTCTAGGAGCTTGTTTTAAACCATACAAGCTCTTCTTCAACTTGCATACCAGGTTTTTGTTTCCTGCCTCTATGAAGCCTTCTGGCTGCCTCATATAGATTTCTTCCTCCAAATCACCATGAATGAAAGCTGTCTTTACATCTAACTGCTCAAGATGTAAATTTTCTGCAGCTACAATTTTCAACACCAGTCTGATTGTAGACAGTTTTACAACTGGAGAGAAAATTTCATTGTAGTCAATACCTTCCTTTTGCTGAAAACCTTTGACAACCAATCTTTCTTTTTAGCGTTTGCTCCCATCGTGCTCTTCTTTGATCCTGTAAATCCACTTGTTGTGGAGCGCTTTCTTGCCTGGTGGTAATTCAGCTAATTCCCACGTCTGATTTGACATAAGCGAGTCCATCTCATCTTTCATGGAAGACTCCCACTTGAATGAATCCTCCACTTGCATTGCTTCATTATAGCACTCTGGTTCACCATTGTCAGTCAACAACAAGTAGTGCAAAGAAGGAGAATATCGTTGGGTTGGTTTAGGAATTCTGGAGGAGCGTCTCAGTTCTGGTGTACGTGGTTCTTCTTGAACTGCTTCAGGAATGATCTGAACATCATTTCCAGAAATCTCCTCGAACTCAGCAAATTCCTTTGTTTCAGCTTCGGTATTGGAGCTACTTGATTCTATGGTTGACCTGTCTTTGTACATCACATTCTCATTGAAAATGATGTCTCTGCTTATGATGATCTTCCGATTTTTATAGTCCCAAAATCAGTAACCGAACTCATCACCACCGTAACCAACAAAGACACATTTGTTGGACTTGGCATCAAGTTTACTTCTTTCGGCAGAGTTTATGTGTACATAAGAAATACAACCAAACACTCTTAAGTGTGAAAGGTTTATTTCTTTCTTGCTCCAAGCTTCATCTGGTATTCCGCCATCCAAGGGAACTGAGGGCCCACGGTTGATCAGGTAAGCGGCAGTGTTGATAGCTTCAGCCCATAGCAATTTGGGCAATTCGGCACGTATCTTCATGCTTCTGGCACGTTCATTCAGAGTTCTGTTCATGCACTCTGCTACGCCATTCTGCTACGGTGTTATGGGAACTGTTGTCTCCATCTTGATCCCATTGTTTGCGCAGAAATCTCTGAATCTATTGTCTCTCTATTCTCCTCCATTATCAGACCTCAATCGTTTGACTTTCAAACCAGTCTCATTTTCAACCATGGCCTTCCATTTTCTGAAGATATCAAAGACTTCTGATTTCTTCTTCAGAAAATAAACCCATACCTTCCTTGTTGAATCATCGATGAAGGTGACATAATATAGTGAGCCTGCAAGAGATGGAACTGGGGATGGTCCCCATACATCAGTATGAACCAATTCTAACCTTTCTGCCTTAGGAGTCTTGCCAATCTTTGTAAAGTTGACTTTCTTTTGTTTGCCAAAGATGTAATCCTCGCATAGTCCGACATCTACATTCTTTAGATCTGGCAGCTTCCCTTTTGATAGAAGTATCTTCATTCCTTTCTCGCTCATATGGCCAAGCCTTTGGTGCCATAGGTTTGATTTTCCATCAGCATCTGCTACTGCAATGATATTCTCTAAATTTGAGGTTACATAGAGACTACCAGTCTTCTTACCACGAGCAATGACGAGTGCTCCTTTGGTAATCTTCCATTCACAGCCTGAAAAAGTTGTACTATATCCTTCTCCATCAAGCTGTCCAACAGAAATCAGATTTCTTTTGAGGCCAGGAATATGTCTCACTCCTTTCAGCGTCCAGGTGGTTTGGTTTGGCAACTTTAGTCGGATGTCTCCTTTTCCGACGATCTTTAAGGTTTCATCATCAGCTAGATGAACCTTCCCAAAATCACCACTGACATAATTTTCCATGATTTCTCGGCATGAGGTGGAGTGGAAAGATGCCCCTGAATCCAAGATCCATGATTCAATCGGACTGTTGACGCTTAAAATCATGGCATCACCTGTCTCCTATGTCATGTTGGTAGATTCCTATGCGCCGGTATTTTTCTTCAGTGCTCGGCAATGTCTTTTAAAGTGACCCTTCTTGCCACAATTATAACATGTAAAATCTTTCTTTCCCGTTGTGGATTTTCCCCGTCTGGATTTCGATCTGCCATGATTTGAATTTCTTTCTGAAGTTCTCCCTCTGGACTCCGTGTGCAAGGCTGAGGAGGTTGATGCTTCACCCGATTCTCTCCGTCGAATTTCTTCGCTCAGTACCAGATCTCGAACATCGTCGAATTTCAATTTACTATTCCCCGACGAGCTGCTAACTACTGTAACAGTAGCATTCCAACTGTCTGGTAGAGATGATAAGAGAATTAAAGCTCAAACTTCATCATCGAATTCAATTTCCACGGAACTCAACTGGGTTGTGATTGTGTTGAGTTCATTCAGGTGTTGAGCCACTGATGCCCCTTCCGTCATCCGCAAATTGAATAATCGCCTCATCAAATGAACTTTGTTTGAGGCCGATGACTTCTCATACATACTGGAGAGAGCCGCCATAAGAGCCGCCGTGGTCTTTTCCTTTGCTATGTTGAAAGCAACATTTCGGGATAACGTCAGTCGGATAACTCCGAGGGCTTGTCGGTCGAGAAGAGCCCAGTCTTCATTCTTCATGCCCTCTGTTTGCTTACCTGAGAGGGGTTGATATAGATTTTTCTGGTACAGAAAATCTTCGATATGCATCTTCCAAAAGGCAAAGTCCGCACCATCGAACTTTTTAATTTTCACTTTCCCTTCGTCTGCAGCCATCGCTCCCACTCGAATCTGGCTTTTTCGGATCGTTTCTGACAATTTGTGCGAACCACTGTGTATTATAACACCTCCATCGACAAATTCGTATCGCCGACAAAATTTCACTATTCATGAAAATTACTATTCACGTGAATAGTAATGAATAGTAACCTAGCAAAAAATTGACAAAATAACCCAAAAGCTCTGATACCAGTTGTTAGGAAATAAACCGAGTACAAGTAATTTCCCTATAACCAGATTAGTGAGAATACAAAATAAAAGCGGAAAAATAATACTCGAAAAATTGATAACAGAGTTCAGCCAATTGTGCTTACGTCTCTGGACTGCTGAAGATCTTTTACTAAAGAGAAAAATTACAGGTGTTTACAAAACACACTTGAGAGAGAACTGGAAGATTTTGTGATGGTTTTGAAGCTAAATGAGCTAGGGTATTTATAGTTGAAACTTAGGGACTAATCTTGTAATTACTCTAAAATACAATGTCTAAATGTGATTTATCCATTATTATTTTCAACAAATGATCTGCCAACCCATTGAAATTTTGCATCATTCGGTGCCTACCCTGCCTACATTTGAATTTGTTAATTTCATTTAGAAATTTAGGCAGTGCCCACCGTCCTTGACTTTACAATCTCTCACTTGAAGACTGATTTTAATCTGTCTTCACACCTTGATCAATGCAGCAAAATTTCTGGTCTCGTTATTCTAGCATGCCAACTGAAGCTGAACACAACTTCAGTTTTTCCGTGGTCACCGTCTTTATCAACATGTCTGCCGGATTTTGAGCACCACTAATCTTTTCAAGTTTCAAAATCCCATCTTCCAGAAGAGACCAGATAAAATGATATCTCAATTGTATGTGCTTCGTTCTGGAATGAAAAGACGGATTTTTTGCTAGATGGATAGCACTTTGACTGTCGCAATATAATACATTGTTTTCTTGTATCTTGCCTAACTCTTCCAAGAAACTTTGGAGCCAAACCATCTCCTTGATGGCTTCCGTAACAGCGACATATTCTGCTTCGGTTGTGGAGAGAGCAACTATCTTCTGTAGTTGAGAAACCCAACTCACTGCAGTACCTCCTAGAGTATAGACATACCCTGTAGTGCTCATTCTGATGTCAACATTTCCAGCTAAGTCAGCATCTACATAGCCTGTCAGTATCGTATCTCCACCTTTGAAACAAAGTGCTTTGTTTGTGGTACCCCGCAGATATCTGAGGATCCATTTGACTGCTTCCCAGTGTACCTTGCCCGGATTATTCATGTACCTGCTAACAACTCCCACTACATGAGCAATATCTGGTCTGGTACAAACCATAGCATACATCAGACTTCCAATTGCTGAGGCATACGGCACCTTCACCATGTGTGCATGTTCTTCCTCTGTCTTTGGTGATTGGTCTTTGGAGAGTCTGAAATGAACACCTAAAGGTGTACTTACTGGTTTAGCATCTTGCATGTTGAACCTGGAGAGTACTTTGTTGATGTACTCAGCCTGTGATAACATCAAAGTCCCCGACTTTGTGTCTCTTTTGATCCTCATCCCAAGAATCTGCTTTGCAACGCCCAGATCTTTCATAGCAAACTGCTTCGACAATTTTTGCTTCAAGTTTATAATATCTTGCATATATGAGCCTGCAACGAGCATGTCATCAACGTATGTCCGGCCACTCGAACCTTCTGTTGCCGATGATAACGACTCACCCGAGTTCTTCCGGCGCCTTTCGTTATGTCCGGCCAATCGCCTCCTACAGCTCCGCTTCGATTCATCAAACTCTGGCAGCTCATGGAACCTGTGAAAAGTGCATATGTGTTACAAGTAACGACGGGGTAAACTTGATTGACTTGTTGATCAAGTAATTAACCTGCTGCATTGCTGGAAAAAGCGTTACCTGAGACCACCAACGACCACAAATGGCGTCTTGGCATGAATCTCACACACTTTATGCCGCTGGTGGTAGCGCTTGGCATCAGATAAATCGAGACCGCATTTTTCCACTTGACAAGAAGGCAGCGACACCCCGCCGCCGCCTGCAGATCCTCTTCTTCCATATGATTTTTTCTTCTTTTCATCATCCGGGAAACCATGATCACCACCACCGAGACCCTCTTCCTCTTCATCTTGGGCGTCATTGTCGGGCTCTTCGTGTAAGAAATCCTTATTCATGTTTTTTTTTTTTTTTGCTTTGGAAGCACTTCTTTCCTCTGAAAAACCTGCAGTGTGATTGCAGTGGAGGAGGAGGAGATATAAATAGTGGAGGACCTATGTTGAAATGCTGATAAGTGCAAAGTTCTTCGAGGAAAAAGGGTGAAAAAAATATGTCGAGGACCACAAATGGAACAGCATCTCTTCTTGCTTTTCTTGTTTGCTTGTGCGTCAGTTTAGTGAATGATTGGGAGCTCAAAAAAGAACCTGCTGGATCGATCGCTCTAATAGGATGGAGTATTGGAATACTCTTCAAATTTTGAATCATAATAAATCTTTGTAATACCTGATTTAAATTAGTTAAAAAAGAGAGTAAATTTTAGGGTGAATTCGTAAATAAAAGAATACATTGTCAATGATTTTAGGGTTTTGGCAACCATTTTGATGAGCAGATCTTTCACACTAATGGATTCCATTGACCGCGCCTCAAAGCACAACTGATTGTTTCTAATCATTAACCCGTGACCGCGTTGCGTTTGAAATAAACAAAACTAGTGAGAGTGATTTGCTTAGTGTTTGAGGTTACAATCGTTGAGAACAAATTCCACAGGTTGTAAAAACTCAACACCTGCTACCAAGACACCCTTGAGAGAGACATCAAAAGTGCCATTCAAATGTATCCCGTACAGCACTCAAATTATTAAACACCGTATAATTTGTTTATACGAAAAATTCATGAAAAATAAAAATTTGACCTCATTCGATTGGACAAAGCTTTTATTGTTTATTTACCCAACTTTTTTAACCAAGATGTGACAGTAATATTTCCTTCGATTTTCAACGAATGAATTTATTCTTTGGTTTTCCATTGCATGGATGACTGTAACGAAAAAACTTGACAGTTTATCAGTTGTTATTTGGCTATAAACTTAACATTTCAAAGGAAAATGAATCCGTGACAGCGACACAACACAAAAGGCTTCACATGCCAATTGTACCATGGTACTCGATCAAATGTTCACCCAACTTCGTGGTTGGGCGATTTTATTAAAAACCCCTCAAATTTTATTTATTTGGAAAATAACCCCAACCAGATTAATCGAAAAAATATCATCTAAACTATCCATACAAGACTTTATCGTATTCTTGTAAAGAACCTCGCTTTCTTTAGAGCACATCTAAAAATAATTGCACTTTAATAAAATTTGACAAAATAATACTATAGAGATCAAATATATAATTTGATACATTTTAACTCCAAAAATTGAAAAGACTAATGATGTTAGGTACGATGAAGTGTTCAGGCTATGTTTGTTAGTAATGTGAGAAAAAGATAATAAAAGTTAAAATGAATTCTTATATCTTTTTCTCATATAGTTTTTTTTAGTCTATTAAATTATTTATGAACTAAAATTAAATATTTTGATAAATTTATTTTTATTAACACCTAAGATAGTAGCTTAATAGGTTGGTGAAAGATGTAAATGGGTGCCAACTATTATGTTGATTTTCCATCAATGCATGGTCCTATCTTTCTTTATAGTTTACCTCCAGTCTCTTCCGCATCACAGATGATTTACCATTCAACATCATTTTTCTTCATAACTACAACAATAGTACGCCAACAAATTAAAATTCTTCACATCACTTTCATTTTTTGGTCCATTTCTATCTTCTTAGATTCTTTTGTTTTCTTCTTTAAACTTTGCATCAAATTTTAGTTTTAGTTCCCCAATTTCACTTATTTCATATTAAAAAAATAAACATTTAAATATATCATCTTATAAAAATGTACATAAAGCAATTCGATTAATTCTTAGACTTATTTGAAGAAGAAGATATAATAATGTTTTTTATTAAAAAATGAATTTTTATGTGTGCTTACAACTTATGAAGAGACAAATGTAGAATATGTAAGATAGAGGGCATTAAGGTATGAAGTCAAATGTTGGAGGTTAAGATATGATGATGAGAGAACCATTTATAAAGGAAAAGGATATACAACTGTTTGATGGGACGTATGTTAATTATCTGTGTCTTTTTCAACATTATGCTTTCTAAAATGTTTGTATTTGGATTGTAAAATGTAAGATTTATACTACCCCTTTACATTGAATTTTATTTTATGTATTTATTCGTATCAGATTCCAAAGAGCTTTGTTTTAGTTCATAAAAACCATGATAATCGACAAACTTTTGAGAATTTTGTTTCATGGCCAAGCATGGCTTGATATTTCTTTTTCATACACCCACCGATTTTGCCTTTTTTCCTTAGACAGATTGACATTTTAATGCTTTCAAAGAGAGATATTAATTCTGTGTTTATTTGGTATGTAATATGATATTAGTTAATAATGTTCACATTCATAATGCATTGCGTGTGAGGTTTTAGTTACAAAGCTGCAGTGAGCTTTCTGTTACAAAACGGTTCATGTTGTTATACAATTGGTTACAATATGTTATTGTTGTTAGCTAGGTGATTAGGGGCTATAAAAGGCTAATATACTTTCTGTGTAATTTGAGCTCAATAATACACACTATTCTTTTACTATAAAGGATGTTTGTTCATCATGATATCATTCGCCTTACATTCCTGAGATTCTTTTGTTTTACTGCGTCGTCTTCTTGGAGAGATGAACTCTTTGCCTGGTAAATCATTCACAAACAAAAAGGTGAATGTCATTCTTGATGAGTCTAATTTCTTACTTTGGAAGCAACAAGTTTTACTTATTGTTCGTAGTCACCGGCTTGGGCACTTATTAACTGGTTTGGTGCAACCTCTGCCTGAGTTTATGGTTGGTGAGAATGGTGAGTTTATGCCTAATGATTTGTATGATGACTTTGTGGCATAATATAGTGCACTCGCTTCCTGGTTGATATCGACGATCAATTCCCATTTACTTTCTCAATTGTTGGTGCGGAGACAGTGATGGCTATTTGGAACATAATTTTGTAGTTCTTTGCAAACCGTTCTATCACGTCGGTTATTAACCTTCACTACAAGCTTCAATCACTCAATAAAGGTGATGATAGTATGCAGACCTACCTCACTTGAATCAAGGAGGTCCGTGATGCATTTGCGTCTTGTGATAGTGTGATTTCCCTGACAGAGAAAGTTGTGAGTATTTTGAAAGGGCTCTCCAGGGAATACCAATCGTATGTTGCTTTTATCACCACCATGAAGGAGTCGTTGTCTCTTGATAAGGTCTGCTCGATGTTGATCGATGCTGAGACTCAGCTTGATGGATTTGATGCACAAGGAGAATTGCTTCCGATGAGTGCTCATGTGGCTCATATGAGTTCTGCTTTGAAATCGGGTCACACAGGTTCTTACAATAGATCCATCTATCGTCATGATTCCAATTCCACTGCTCGTTCTGGAGGACAAAGACGTGGCCAACCCCGGGATCAGTGTCAGCTTTGTGGCAAGAATGAACACTTGGTGGTTGATTGTTGGTATCGCTTTGATCATACCTTCTCTGGTAGGTCTTCTGGTCGTAGCTCTTCCCGGGATAACATTGATAGTGCCAACTACTCCAGTCTTAAGGTAGTATCGGTAGGTGGTGAGGCATGTTCCTGTTGTGCTAAAGGTCACGCTGAAACTCATGTTACTACGGCTAATTGTGATCAATAAGTGGTTTACTCTGAGGCAACTCACCACGTGACACCTGATGCAACTGTAATTGGCCATAAGAGTGACTTCTCTGGTCCAGGTAAATTACTTGTTGGTAACGGTGTGTCACTTCCTATTCATGCTACTGGTAGTTCTATTTATGCTCCAATTCATGAGCCTTGCTGCAAAATGATTTATTGCATGTTCCTAAGATAACAAAAAATTTGTTATCGGCGTCAAAGCTTTTTAGGGATAATGGTGTCAATTTTGAGTTTATCGTTACGTGTTGTTGTGTTCTAGATGAAAAGTCTTGTTGTAAGGAGAAGAACGAGATGGCCTTTATTCTTTTCATGTGGATACTGTTGCTAGTTGTAGTAATCAAGAAGAAATACATTCTGTAGCTTCTTCAAATAATTTGTATGATCTTTGGCATAGACGTCTAGGGCATCCTTCACATGGGACCCTAGAGCAAGTTTACAAATTACTCAATGTAATTGTTGATAAGTGTTTTAATGAACAATATATTGCTTGTCACATGGGAAAAAGCCATAAGCTTCCTTCCACTGCTTCAGATATTGTTTATACATCTCTATTTCAATTGCTCTATACTGATTTGTGGGGATTTTCCCCTGTTATCTCCAATGGTTATCGAAACTATGTAAGCTTTGTTGATGCTTGCACACGTCATATGTAGTTGTACTTGCTTAAAGATAAGTTACAAGCAATTCATGTTTTCCATCTGTTCCATCAACTTGTTTCCACTCAGTTTAAGTCGAAGATTTTAGCTGTGCAGAGTGATTGGGGAGGTGAATTTTGCAATTTCTCTCGTGTTCTTCTTACAACTGGTATATCGCATCACTTGACTTGTCCTCACACATCTGAGAAAAATGGTGTTGTGGAAAGAAAGCATAGGCATGTTGTTGAGCTTGCTCTTACGATTCTTGCTCAAGCCTCCATGCCAATTCAGTTTTGGGCATATGCGGTAGTGATGGTTGTACATCTTATTAACAAGATAACAACGAAAGTTCTACAAGGACTTTCCCCGTTTGAGTCGTTATTTCATAAACAACCTGATTATAGCTTGCTGAAGGTCTTTGGGTGTAGGTGTTTTCCTTACCTGCGACCATACAATCGCCATAAGCTGGAGTTTCACGCGCAGTCATGCACATTTTTAGGTGTTAGTACTCAGCATAAAGGTTTCTTTTGATATAGATCGAATGGTAGATAAAAGCACTGATAGAAAATGTGTTTCCCCTTTACAGTTTCGTAGGTCACTTGAAGTTGTGATGGATGTTCATAAGTTACGTGGTGGTGGTGCTGAGGTGTTAGGAGGTCAAGGTGCATCTGTTCATGAGGTTGTATCTGGTTCTTCTACTACTGGTTTTGAGGAGTCAGCCATGCCTATATGTGATAATGAAATACATGTTGCTTCAACGTCCCAAGAGGAACGTGTTGTGTCAGACACCCATCTGCAGAATCCAGTGGGTAATCATTATCCTATGTTAACTCACAGTAAATGTGGTGTTTATAAGCCAAAGGTTTACACGAGCTTCTTTGATGATAATGTGGTGTCCAATGTGCATGATGTTATTCTGTCACATAAGTGGGCAATAACAGTTGATGTTGAATATTCAGCTTTGCTACAGAAAAAAACTTGGACTCTAGTTGAGTTGATAGCCGATAGGAGTGTCGTTGGGTACAAATGGTTGTTTAAACTTAAAAGAAATCTTGATGGCATTGTTCACCATTACAAAGATCGTTTAGTTGTAAAGGGGTTTTCCCAAATTTCTGGTCATGATTCCAAGGATACATTTAGTCCAGTTGTCAAGTTTGTAACAGTTTATGTTGTTCTTGTTGTTGCGTTGCTAAGGGCTGGTCATTACGGAAAATGGATGTTAATAATGCTTTTTTGAACGGTGACTTGATTAAAGATGTCTATATGCAACAACCCCCGGGTTTTGAACAGTTCAGTTCTGATGGATCTCCGTTAGTTTGTAAACTGCAAAAAGCCTTGTATAGTCTTCGACATGCTCTACGTAATTGTAATGAGAAGCTTAAAGGTAGTTTGTTTGAGTTAATGTTTGTGGATTCGTGTGTTGATGTTTCCTTGTTTGTTCACGTCAAGGAATGTTAATGCACATATATTCTAATGTATGCGGACAATTTAGTAATCACAAGAAGCTCGGATGATGATATTGAGAATGTTGTGCAAATGTTGAATCGAAAATTCTCCCTCAATGATCTTGGTTCTCTTTCTTATTTTTTGAGAATTGAGGTTAAAAGGAATGGTGTTGTTTTGGCTCTTAGTCAAAGGAAGTATATCCTTGACTTGCTGGAGAAGACAAATATGCTTCAAGCCACTCCAACGTGTACACCTATGGTAGGTGCCTCTATATTCGCAAGACAAAATGATGTGTTGTTATCCAATGTGCATGAGTACCGGAGCATAGTTGGTACTTTACTCTACATCTGTTATACTAGACTTGATGTTGTGTTTACAGTCAACAAGGTTGCCCATTTTATGCAGGCACTGCGTGAGGAGCATATACTGGCTGTCAAAAGTATCATATGCTATTTGTCGATACCTTAGATTATGGGTTGCTATTATTGGTTGTGGATGCTAGATTGAGTGTGAAAGCATTTTCTGATGCTAATTGAGCTGGTGATGCTGGCGATCGATATTCTATGTCTGGTTATGGTGCTTTTCTTTTGTGACTGTCTTGTTGCATGTGCCTCAAGGAAGCAGAAGACAATGTCTCGTTCAACCATGGAAGCTGAATATTATAGTGTTGCAGAAGCTGCTGCTAAGGTAACGTAGATTGGTTCTTTATTGAATGTTCTTGGTCTACAGTCACTGGATGGACCTATCATTTGGTGTGAGAATACGAGTTCGGTTGCTATGACTGCTAATCCGGTGTATCATGCAAAGTCAAAGCGTGTTGATCTTGATATTCATTTTGTTAGGGAGAAAGTTACAGTAGGCCAGCTTCGAGTGAGTTATGTGCCTGTTGGATTTCAGGTTACCGATGGCTTCACTAAGCCCTTGGCAAAGGTAACATTTGAAATGTTCCAAGAGAAGGTTCATGTTCAACCGTGTTAAAAGGATGAGAAGAAGAAAGCGTGGAGAATATTAGTTAATAATGTTCACATTCATAATACATTGCATGTGAGGTTTTAGTTACAAAGCTGCAGTGAGCTTTCTGTTACAAAATGGTTCATGTTGTTATGCAAGTGGTTACAATCTTTATGGTTGTTAGCTAGGTGATTAGGGCTAATATACTTTCTGTGTAATTTGAGCTCAATAATACACACTATTCTTTTACTCTAAAGGTTGTTTGTTCATCATATCATATATCTGAATATAGATTTTGAAAAAAAGAATATCAAATTTGGATATGAGATCTAATGTGAACAAAGATTGTAAACAACAATTAATCAATTTTTTTAATTAATCTAAGTAAGTATAAAGTAGTATCTCTTCAACGATAACTCTTAATCATTTGACACTAAACGTCACACCCATGATATTTCTGATGCTTAAACCTGAAATCTTGAAAAATAATAATTATTCTTTTATCATTGAGATAGCTTAGTTCGTGCATTAATGAACCAATCGAATAAAAAGATTTTTGAAAATTAATGATATTAAAGTTATCGGGTTAATACGTTATTATTAGAAATGAATAGTAATAATTTAAGTTATACTTTAAATAAATTAAAATAGTATCTCAATAAATACAAACCAACCAAAAATATATTTCCAGAACCATAATTTAGATCACGAAACACTCCTATGTTCTTGTGTATCAACGGACTAATGAAATTTCGTAACGTCAATCAATAAAATTACTGTCAGTTGGTCTTAATATTTTAGTTTAAATATATATTAGGTCAATATATAAGTAAATTAATCTCTTTAGAAAAAAGGTTATGTATATATATATGTTGAAAAAATGATCGACTGGAGTACGTTGATATGACCACAAATAAATTTACCAGATATACAAAGCGGACAAAATAAATAAAGTGAACACAAGAATTTACGTGGTTCGACGTTAATGCTTACGTCCACGGGCAGAGGCAACAAGAAATTTCGCTATAACAAGATGAAGATTACAAGTGTCTCTCACTCGAAACACAACCCTAAATCTCACAACTCTCACCCTGAGAGAAAACACGACTCTCAACTTGAAACTCTCTCAACACTCAAACTCTTTCTACTTGAGTTTTTGGTGTGTGTATATAACAAGTGAAAAGGTAAGGGGTATTTATAGTTGTGAAAGAGGGACTGAAATGAAAATTTTTCTAACTAAAGGACTTAAAAAATGAATTGACCATTGTTGCAAATTGGCAATTTTCAACCCGCCAGCTTGCTGTGCACCTACCTTTGACAATTTCTTACAATTTGCACCATTTGTCCTATTGTCTTCATCTAGAAGGAAACAACCCCTTTGAATTCAAGCCACATCTAACAAATCTCCACCTTGGCTTGAGATTCTACCAAGACGAACATTATAGCAAATTTCTTGAACTGGATCACCTCTTCTAAACGCCTCTACGGGCGTTCATCAATTACGAATACCGACCAAGTTCAAGCAATGCTTGAACTTGTATGCTGGGATCACCTTTGTCAACATATCTGTAGGATTTTTCTCGGTAGCAACCTTATTGATAACAATGTCACCTTGCGTAACATGTTCCCGAACAAAATATTATCTGACATCGATGTGTTTGGTTCGCTCATGAAACATCTGATTTTTGGTCAGATGTATGGCACTCTGGCTATCACAAAATACAACAGTAGAATCATGTTGTAAACCCAAACTGCTTACTAGATCTTTCATCCACATTGCTTCTGTCATTGCCATATACTCTGCCTCAGTTGTAGATAAGGCTATATTAGACTGTAATACAGCTTTCCAACTTATGGCCCCTCCAAAATAAGTGAAAACATAACCAGTCAGAGATCTTCTTTTGTCCAAATCTCCAGCATAATCAGAGTCCACATAACCAGTGACATTGCTAGAGCAGTTACTCTGATCATATACCAAGCATAAATCTGCAGTACCTCTCAAATACCTGAGAATCCATTTCACGGCCTGCCAGTGTTCCTTGCCAGGACAACCCATATATCTGTTGACCACACTAACTGCATGCGAAATGTTTGGACGAGTGCAAACCATTGCATACATCACACTTCCAACTGCACTTGAGTATGGAATGTGAGCCATCTATTGTCTTTCTTCATCAGATTGTGGTGACAATTCTACAGAAAGTTTGAAATATGCTGCTAATGGAGTACTCACAGGTTTCACCTCATCCATGTTGAAGCGTTAAAGAACTTTTTCAACATAATTTTTATGCGACAAACAAAGCTTGCCCACCTTACGATTTCTTTGAATATCCATGCCTAAGATTTTCTTAGCAGCACCCAGATCCTTCATCTTGAACTCGCCACTTAACTGAGACTTTAACTTATTGATTTCCAATATGTCTTTAGAAACAATCAACATGTCATCAACATATAACATCAAATAAATTTATGAACCATCTGAGAGCTTCATTTGATAGACACAAGCATCATAGCCACATCTTTTGTAACTATAGTGAATCATGAAGCTATCAAACCGCTTGTGCCACTGTGTAGGCGATTGTTTCAATCCATATAAGGACTTCTTTAATAGGCAGACATGGTTTTCCTTACTCGGCATTGTGAAACCTTCTGGTT
Organism: Hibiscus syriacus; assembly: GCF_006381635.1. NCBI lineage: Eukaryota > Viridiplantae > Streptophyta > Magnoliopsida > Malvales > Malvaceae > Hibiscus > Hibiscus syriacus. The sequence goes on along the minus strand of NW_024062759.1, from coordinate 301,776 downwards.
GATGCATGTAGATTGTTTCCTCTAGCTCACCATGCAAGAACGCCGTCTTTACGTCAAGCTGCTCAAGTTCTAGATCAAACTTGGCCACCATGGCAAGCAATACAAGAATGGAGCTATGCTTCACAACTGGGGAGAAAACTTCATTATAGTCAATCCCCTCTTTCTGACTAAAGCCTTTATCCACCAACCATGCCTTGAATCTAGTTGCTTCAACCCCTGGAACGCCTTCCTTTTTTTTAAATACCCATTTGTAACCAATTATCTTCTGGTTACTTGGCAGTTTAACCAACTCCCAAGTATTGTTCTTGTGAAGAGATTATATCTCCTCATTCATAGAAATTGTCCACTGTGTCAACTCATCACATGTGATAGCCTCATTGTAACTGTAAGGTTCTGTACCAATGGACTCCGCCACACTGAGTGCATAAGATACTAGATTAGCATTGCATAACATTGAGAAGGTTTGGGTTCTCTCTTCGTTCTTCCAGTGGCAATGCTATATGGTTGTTCTTGAGGTGTCTCATCTTAATGAAAATCTTGCACCTCAACTTGATCACCCTGGACTGAAGTACCTTCTGTAGAAATAAGAGCGTCCACCCGACACTCCACATGCTGCCCAACACCGTGATCTCCCATTTTATCTGACACCTCATTTTCCCAAGAATTCGTGGTGGATCGAAGCATGGATGACTCATCAAAGATCACATCTCTACTGATGATGAACTTGGGTGACCCCGGATTAAGACACCACAACCTGTATCCTTTCACCCCTTGGTCGTATCCAAGAAATATACATTTCTTCGCCCTAGGTTTGAGTTTGCCCTCATTGACATGAGCGTAAGTAGGACAACCAAATACTCTTAGACCAGAGTAATCAATAGGAGAACCAGACCATACTTCTTAAGGAGTCTTCATCTCAATAGTTTTAGATAGAGATCTATTTACCAGATAGTAAGCAGTATTAACAGTTTCAGCCCAAAAATCTTCATTGAGCCCAGCATTTGATCGCATGCAACGAGCTCGCTCCAAGAGAGTTCTATTCATACGTTCTGCAACTCCATTTTGCTGTGGTGTTTTATAAACAGTGTGGTGTCTCACTATTCCTTCATTTTTGCAGAACTCATTGAATTCACCCGAGCAAAACTCCAAGCCATTATCCGTCTGGAATCACTTGATCTTGTTTCATGTTTGGTTTTCGATCAAAGCTTTGAATTGCTTGAAGTTGACAAGCACCTGATCCTTGTGCTTCAGGAAATACACCCAAATCTTTCTCGAATAGTCATAGATAAAGGTCAGTAGATATTTGTAGCCACCTTTTAAAATTGTCGGAGAAGGCCCCCAAAGGTCAAAATAGATGTAATACACCGTACCTTTTGTTATGTGAATACCAATACTAAACTTGACTCTTGTCTGCTTGCCGAAGATGCAGTGCTCAAAGAAATTAAGCTTTCTTGTATACTTCCTATACAACAATCCTCGTTTGCTCAGCATTGTTAAGCTTTTCTCGCTCATATGCTTGAGCCGCATATTACATAACTTCGTGGTATCAGAATATGGATCTACTGATGATGATACTGTCGCAGCACCTGTAACTTTGGAACCATCCAGAAAGTAAAGGCCCCACTCCAAAAGTCCGCGTATAACAGCCAAAGCACCCGAGAATACTCTCAGAACTCCACCTTCAGCAGAGAACCGAAAACCTTTCTTTTCCAACGTACTCAAGGAAATTAAGTTTTTCTTCATTTCAGGAATGTGCCAAACATCCGTCAAGGTTCTGACAATACCATCAAACATCTTTATATGAACTGTGTCAATCCCCACGACTTGACATGAATGGTCATTTCCCATTAGTATTGAACCGGAATGCTTCTCATATGTTGAGAATACATCCTTTGAAGTACTAATGTGAAATGTAGATGTCGTATCAAGAATCCATCTCCCACTGGCGCAAGAGTTGGATACTTCTAGAATGATCTCGGCATCACTTGAAGAATCTGCATCAGCCACATTCGCACGATCATTTTGTTGCTCATGTGATTCTGATTTCTCCTTCCTCTTTGGACAATCTTTTTTCATGTGCCCAAACTTCTTACAGTAATAACACTTTATTCTTTTCTTGGACTGTGATCTTGGATGGCTTTTACTTGAATTTCCACCTCTTGCATTAGATCTGCCACGAGCAATCAAGCCTTCACCTTCATTGTTTTCAATTACCTTACCAGTGATTTTCTTTCTTAACTCACTAGATCCCAAGTCATTTTTCACCTTCTCGAGAGAAAAGTCATCATGATCGTACATCATTGTGTCAACAAAATTCTCATACGATTGAGGTAAAGAACACAAAACAATTATTGATTGATCCTCGTCATCGATTTTACTATCGATATTATTCAAATCCATAATAATGGAATTGAATTTCCAGGTGCTGGGAAATAGGTGTACCTTCCTCCATGTTCAGGGCGTAGAGTCTTTGCTTGAGGTAGAGCCGGTTTGTTAATGACTTTTTTATATACTTGCTCTCTAATCGGAGCCACAAACCAGATGCGGTTGTCTCTTCCGCTACTTCTCGTAGCACTTTATCTCCTAGACATAGCAGAATAGCACTGTGTGCTTTTTCTAGCATGTCATCCTTCTGCTCCTCCGAAAGCGTGTTTGATAATTTATCTCTACCAAACAACACCTTTAGTAATCCTTGTTGAACCAGCATGGCCCCGCATCTTGATGCGCCATAAACTGAAACTATTTTTCCCGGTAAATTTCTCGACTTCATATTTGGTCGATGATACACTTGCAGCCATAATTTGGAACTTTTGAATGAATGATAAAATTTTCTTCCTGATGTGAAAGATCAGACAAAGCTATAGTCACAGGGCAATTCAGAAAATATTATCACTCTTTCAACCAAGCTCTGATATCAATTTGTTGAGAAAATGACTTACTGGAGTAAATTGATACGACCACAAATAAATTTACCAGATATACAAAGCGGAAAAAATAAATAAAGTGAACACAAGAATTTACATGGTTCGACATTAATGCTTACATCCACGGGCAGAGGCAACAAGAAATTTCACTATAACAAGATGAAGATTACAAGTGTTTTCTCACTCGAAACACAACCCTAAATCTCACAACTCTCACCCTGGGAGAAAACCCGACTCTCAACTTGAAACTCTTTCTAATTGAGTTTTTTGGTGTGTATATAACAAGTGAAAAGGTAAGGGGTATTTATAGTTGTGAAAAAGGGACTGAAATGAAAATTCTCCTAACTAAAGGACCTAAAACATGAATTGATCATTGTTGCAAATTGGCAATTTTTAACCCGCCAGCTTGTTGTGCAGCTACCTTTGATAATTGCTTACAATTTGCACCGTTTGTCCCATTGTCTTCATCTAGAAGGAAACAACAAACCCCTTTGAATTCAAGCCACATATAACAATATATTTCAAAAAAGTTACAAAAAACACGAACCAAGTTAACTCAATGGTCAAAATGATGATTATTAATTTTTAGAGATATTAAGTTTAAGCACAAATGATTGTATAGTATTTGAACATTTATTGTCAAATAGTTGAGAGTCCTTAGAGCAAAAAATACTACCGTTTGTAACCACACTAAATTAATAAAAGAATAAAGTAAAAATAAAAAATCATTATCTAAAACTATTAAAAAATAAAACAAATACTACCTTATAATTAATCCAAACTATCAAAAAAATAGGCAAAAGGGTAATTTTTGCCCATGTAGTAGACTCAATTTATCACTTTCGCCCTTATCGTATTTTCGCATCAAGTTAGCCCTCGAAGTTGCTCAATTGCATCATTCTATATCTACCCCTAACTTAAAACCTTAAATTATAAATCTTAAACCCTAAACTATAACCTCTAAACCCTAAACTCTAAATTAAAGTTTATAATTTAGGTTTTAAGTTAGATGTAGGGTATAAAATGATGTAATTAGACAACATTGAAGGCTAAATTAATGCGAAAATACGATAAACACGAAAATAATAAATTGAGTCTACTACAGGGGCAAAGGAGACCCTGAAGCCAAAAATTAAAAATTTATCCAATCACAATTAGACATGTGTCATATACTAATAAAAGAAAGCACTATCATAAAATGTTCTTATTTGTCAAGTTTTAAAATGTATATGGACTATATTGCTATTTATCATATGAATAAATTTATTCGTTTTTTTAAATTAATAATGACCTTTTAAAATATTAAAATTATAGATAATAATTTTAACGTTTTAAATCAATTTATTAATATTTATAAATATATATATGACTTAAAATTTCTTTTATATTGAAAAATTAAAATGATAATTTTATTATTGTAAAAAGCATTAGGGAAAATTATGCATTTAGTATCCTTACTTATCACTTTTATTCTATTTTGATAATCTAACTATTATTTTTTAATTTTTTTGGATAAGCATTGATCTCATATATTAACCAAGAAAATAGACAGGGTTATCACATTACACCTACAACAGCCAAGGTAACAAGAATCCCAGAAACCTCAGCCAAACAACAACAGACTCCACTATAATCACTAACCATTTTATCTTCCACAATATATGACACTTGAGCACTATCTGCAGCCAACCTCTGAACAATCACCCCCACACTCTCAGCAACCATGATCATCACATCAAAGATATAAACACGAACAGTGCCTGACTCCTCAACAGAGATGGAGGGCCTCAGCCCATACTCTAATTTTATGTTTTTTACCCTAGTACTAATATAATTGTTGGAGCCGACAAAAAGTTTATAAATAGAGTAAAATATTAAGATCTTTCATAGAAAAACCTTGAGTTAATCACCATCCCATCAACTAAAGCTCCTCCAATATTGCTTTATTATGATTCTCCATTGTTTGACACTCAATTTTTAAACGTACATAATTAAATAATATTATATTTATTATTTTTAATTAGAATTATTTGATCTTATATTTAATTTTAGTATTGATTTAGTTAATCTAATAATTGTTAATATGAATGGTGACTACTAAATTTTATTTTTTTAATGTTCGTGAATTAATTTCATATAAATACAGCTTGCCATGGGAAAAATCTAACAATTATTGAGCTTTTTAAGAGAAAAAGCGGGGAAACTTCGAAAAATACAAGTACAACAACTGAAACTTCAACTGGTACACCTATTGACGTTTCACCTTCAGAATATAGACCTTTAAAGATAGCTATAAATTAGAAACCAAGTACCAACTCTAATTACTTGGAGCGAGATCCTGGTAAGCACAAACAAATATGAGAATATCCTTCTGAACAAGAAAGAAAAGCAATTCGAAAAGCTTATATTGTTGAGGGTCCATATCAACCAGTACTCTCTGAATTCAAAAAATCTGGACATGTTTCTCACCCTCGTCGATTTCAAGCTTCCTGGTATAAAAACTTTCGTTCATGATTAGAATATTTTCCTGAAATGATGTTGACTTCTATTTTATTTGCTTTCTTTTTAACAAACCAGATAGTCATCCATCACAAAAGACTTTCACTATGAATGGGTTTCGAAATTAGAAGAGAGTAAATGGAAAAGGTTGTTATTTTAATATGCATGTAGGTTTAAAACTTAATTCACCTTATAAAATGTGTATCACCAATTTGAGGATTTTCTTAACAAGTCTAGACACCTGCCACAAGTGTTACATAAGTAAACATCATTAAAAATTGCTAATAATAGGCTTAGACTTGAAACCTCTATAGATGCATTGTGTTATCTAGCTTTACAAGGGCTACCAATGAGAGGTCGTGACGAGAGTGAATCTTCATTTAAATGAGGAAATTTTCTTGAACTCGTGAAACAATTAGTCTTTTATAATAAAGATGTTGAAAAAGTTGTATTAGAAAATGCTCCAAAAATGCTTCTTACACTTCGCCTGAGATACAAAAGGATATTTTACATATTCTGACAGAGAAAATTAAGAGAGTAATTCGTGAAGAAAAATTTTGTGTTATTATTGATGAAGCAGGGGATGTATCAAGAAAACAACAAATGGTTATTATTTTACGATATGTTGATAATTTCGGTCTAATAAAGGAACATTTTTTTAGCATTATTCATGTTCCTAATACTTCAGTAGTGACTTTAAAAGATGAGATATTTTTCGTTCTTTCTCATTATTTCTTTGACATAAAGAATATTCGAGGCCAAGGTTATGACGGTGCAAGTAACATGCGAGGAAAGTGGAATGGGTTACAAGCATTAGTTAACAATAAGTGTCCTTTTGCTTACTATGTGCATTGTTTTGCCCATTGTTTACAGTTGGCACTTGTAACACCCATAGCCCATATATGTCTCATAATACGAGCCATAGATGTCACATCAGCTCAACTGACATTTGTTGAACTTAAATGCTTAAAAATTTTGTTTCATTTAATAATTTCCTTTTCAACTTTAAAAACTTTTTCCTTAATCATATAAATTTATAAAATATTGTTTGATCATTGAAAACTAATTTGATTTCATTTAGAAATTAGGCAGTTTAGTGTTGTTTCATATCCAAATAAAGCTGCCTAATACTGCTTGATTTTAAGCCATTTAAAATATAGTATTTGTATTATTCACTCATAAATACAATTAATACTAAAATTAGACAAAACTAAAGAAAATAACCTTAATTGTTATTACAAACCCTTTTAAAATAAATATGATAAAACAACCCAACAGATATAATGTACATGCCACTAATAAGTCAAAGTTAGGATGTCTTATTGATACTATCGGTAGGTTTGATTTTGCATAAGATGATGGCAAGCTCACTTCACGGCCTCTATTTTATTTGAACCTACGCATGAAAATTATCAAGCACTAAGTAAAACATAGTGAGGCAGAAATATATCTAAAGTGATATAAAACCATAAATTTCATAAAATATAAGAAATAAAATGTAATTTAAATAAAAACATTAAACTTCCAACCGGGTTAGTCAAACTGTTTTTCCTTATGAAAACCTGAAAATCATCATCTCATGATTTTATCAAAAATCATGTAAGTCATCATCAAATATCATAAATAAAATTTGCTCTTTTCATTCGAACATATTTCCTAACTTTCTTTTATAAGTTCTTTTCTTTTATATATTGTCATAGCTTTCACACTTACTGTTATAGCCCAATATATATATAAGAGAATATAAGGTACGTGATTTTAAGGTGTGCGCTAGGCACAACACGGTGCCAAATCATAACTGAAATTGTGATATGATACACTTCAGTGCAATCATAACCTGAGCACCAATGGTGCTGAACATTGGTACATGAATGCACCAAAGTTGAACTGATAACTGAAAAGTACTTACTAAATTGCATGCCAAATGTACCTATGACTCTCAATTAGGCTGGGTATACGAGATACCTCCAGTTTAGCCCGCGGGTTTTGATGGTGCGGGCTTAAACGGAGCAGTTTAAAAAGCCTACAATCATAAACGGTCTTGAATTCTAAGGTCCGCAACCCGTACCATTTAACCCGCGGGCTAACGGGCTTACCCACGACCCGTTAAATAACAAGATTTTAAATGCTTTAAATGCAATAAAAAAATAATATTCTAACTTGCTACATCTTTAAAAATGATCCAACAACTTGAAAATGAAGGTAGCAGCGAAAGTTTCAATAAGTCTCAAGATAAACAAGTAAATAAATAACACCATAACACCATTAAGTCTCAATAAGTCTAAAATAAATAACACCATTAAGTCTCAATAAGTCTAAAATAAATAACACCATAACACCATTAAGTCTCAATAAGTCTAAAATAAATAACACCATAACACCATTAAGTCTGAGAGTAAATTGGGACTGAGAGACTGAGACTGAGAGTGTGAATTGGATTTGGGGGCTAGTTTCAGAGTGAATTTGGAATGTTTACTCGTAGGGTTTCGAAATATGAATGGGGTTGTGGGCATGGGTTCTTCAATCAATCCGTAAATTACGACGATTAACGTGAAATTTTCTTAATTAAAGGCTCCAACCCAGCCACTTATACAGTACAATTAGTCAAATACCAAAAATATAATAATAAAACAGAGCAAAGTCTAGGCACCATCCACTAAAGCAATGAGAAAACAATGCTTTTGCTAAGAAAAACTTCATTCATATTTCATATTGTTACATTTGAAAACGAGATCCAAGTCCAAACCACATGACAAAACTGAGACTGTTGGACCAACGTTTTCTCTTTTCCAACTTTACTGTTTGGATGCAAACTGGTTAACCAAAGACAAAGCATTGCTGGCGACCTGAGCAACATAAAATAAATTGAAAAAAATAATTAAATTAAGCGGACTACCCACGGAGCCCGCGGGTATACCCATTAAACCCATGAGTTTAACGGTCCGGGCTAATAAGCCCACAATTTAAACGAGCTTTATTTTTTGAGGCCCAAAGCCTGCACGGGCTGTGGGTTATACGGGTAGCCCGCGGGCCTTAGCCCATATACTCGGCTCTACTCTCAATGCAACATACAATGGGCTTATATGTATCATCATAGAATCATTTACTAATATGCGTCTGATAACTATAAAATATCTTATAATTATAATCATCTCATATCTATAAATAGCTGATAACTGGAAATCATCTGATAACTGTAAACATTTAGAATTCATCATCATAAATATCATACTTAGGCAGTTTATATCCAAAATCATTTATAGAACTTGATGAAAACTTTTATAGAACTTGATGAAAACTTTTATAGAAATATTCCATACTGAAATTTATAAATTATACTGAAAAATAAAATGAGGTTTACTTATCACAAGTCGTCATCGACTATAATAATCAAATAAACAAATTGTACTTACTTTAACACTTTCTTTATTTTTTAATCAAAATATAATCCTCACTAAGCTTTAGATTTAAATCCTTTGCCTTCCACTACTTTCAATACACAATTTATCAAAATTCCATATTTTGGTAGTTTGCATTACCTTCAAACAAATATTATTATGTATTAATTTATATACTGAAAAATTATTTTGTTTGGACCAATAAAAACTAGACTCAAATACAAATCTATTCATATAAGTAATTCCATCTAGTTTCACTTGTACAATTTATAGAGAATTTTGAAAGTTAACTGACAGAAGTTATTTCGGGCAGAATTTGTTGCTCTGTTTTATGACCTATCACCTATTAAAAATTCATATATTTTTTCTATACCCATCGAAATCAGTTTCCATTTATTATAAACGAAACTAGACTGATATAAAAATCCAATGATATAATATTCATTCTTAAATTATTTTTTTTTATAATTTCTGATGATTTTCTAAACTTTCTGTTCAGAACATAATGTCTAAGTTGATTTCACCAACTTGCATCCTTAACTTATTCACTAAATCTATAAGCTTACCAATTGAACATATAGGCTTGAAGTACACTTCTCATGCACTAGGAGTCACTACTTAACGTAACTCCGACACTGGCTCATCGTAAGCCAATATTTGTTTCGATAATATAAATACAAGTTAAATGCACTCACCTGGTCTCCTTAGCTTGCAATCTTCCTTAGAATTTCCCATTTCATCCTTAAGCTTCTCCTTAGGTTTAATAATATTTGATCTTGATTTCAAGCACTCAATCTAAATGAACATCATTACCAAACATATACAAAGTCAAACCAAATGTTAGAATCTTATTAACATAGGCATACTTTGAAGAATAAATTCATAACAAATATTCTGATGCTCATTCTATATAATTTTCATGTCACAACATAAATGTTGACCTTAATACATCTAATTGGCCACTCAAGTTCCTTTTTATCCCAAATTCACATAACATTTTCACTTAAGCTCCCAACCTTTCCATATTTGTGATTTAAACTTCAACTTTTACAAGCTTTCCAAAATAATCCAATTTCACATCCTAACTTAAATTCCAACACTCAAACATTAATTTAAAGCATAGTACATCAACTATTGAACAATTAAAAAACAATCCAAAATTTTTCCAAAATTGCCAATTTGGTCCCACAATTTTTCAAAAATTACAAAATATCCCCAAATTTTTCTAAGGCTTATAGAATAATTCCTACATCATTTCCAGTCCCTACATAATTTTTCCATAATTTTTCTCATCATCTATAGTCAAGGTTGAATACTTTGTACGTTAAAAATTAGGGTTTTCATGATTTTACTCGATTTTTATTTGATTCAAGCATAAAATCAACTTCGATTCAACCTTATAAAATCTCTGCAATAAAAGCTCTAACTTAATTTCATCAAAACACATCTTTCCCCTAAATCTAGGGTTTGGCTTAAACTTAATTTGTTCATATAACCACGTACAAGTGATTTTAATCATCAATCATGCTTGGAAATGATTCTACAACCTCGAAAACGTCAAAATCCTTTATCAATTCCATAAACCCTAATGTGAACATAAACCCTAGAATTTGGGATCTTTGAACACAAAACAAATTATCAAGCAATAATGGTACCAAATGATAGCATTTTTCAAATAGAACAATTTTCTATTTCACAACATGATCTAAAAACCAACGGAAATTGCTAAAAAATGGAAAATAAAATTTCTCTTACCTTGGTATGAAGGAGCACGAAATGTTGGCTGAAAAATGGCTTGGTTTCATGAAATTTTGGTTAATTTCATGTTAATTTAGCCTTCATTTAAGCTTAAATGAATAAATTATATATTTAATGAGAAATGTTTATTTTACCCTTAATGAAACCTGATATTTACATTAATATCAAGTCACATAAACCTTATCATCTTCCAAAGTCAAATATGGACAAAATATTTTGCCATTTACAACTTTGTCCATGCCATTTTCCAAAAAATTTCAATATTGTCATTTTTCATCCAATGGTCCAAATTGAACATGGAAATAAATTCACAAATCCAATACTCCAAATTATTTTCCATCATTATAAAATATGGAAATAATATTTTTAATCCTAATTTATTATCCTTCAAATTTTCTAAAAATTTCTATTTGGTTCGATTTACTGAATTTTTACCGGACTTTAACACTTTATAGTTTTTAACACAATTTACATATCAAGAATATGATTTCAATAAAACCCCACTTTCAAGAGTAAACTATCCATTTATGAAATAAAAATTCTTTTTTGGAAAATTACCACTTAGGTTCCTAAATTTTTTCCCAATTTTCTAGTAATGCAATTTTTGAAAATTACATTTTAGTTACTAAAATTCCACTGTTAGTCAAATCTAAAAAATTACACTGTTCTGAGCCAATTTTCTCTTATTTAAAATATGGAAATAATATTTCCAACCATTTTCTATCATCCTTCAAATTTTCATAAAATTCTGGTTCGATCCGATTATCCGATTTCAATACCAAATTTTATCGCTTTATAGTTTTTAACATAAATCTCATACCGAAAATATGATTCTTACAAAAATCCTTATTTTAGGCCAAACTTTTCTTTTACAAGCTAAAATCTACAACTTTTCAAAATTACACTTTTGGTCCCTTTATACATTATCTCTTAAACTTTTAAAACTTACATTTTAGTTACTAGTCAAAATTTGGGGTATTACAGCACTAGTATCTATAGCGAAAGAGGTCATACATGTTTATCAAATTTTTTTTCAAGTTATCTTTTATTATCAATGTTGTTCTTGCCTTATATAAGCACATCGATAAACTAAAAAATGTTTATTCTGACGAGATAAATCATTTGATTAAAGAAGAACAACCTGAAATTGGAACTGGTTTGAATCAAACAAGTAATTTGCAGAGGGCATGTGATACTCGATAGGCTTCTTACTTGAGATCAATTTCAAGCTTGATAAAAATATTTAGTGTCATTTGTGTTGTTTTATATAAACTCACTGATGAAGAAAGTACATATTCTGAACGTGGAGAAGCGGCGACAACTTTAGAGACTTTGACTTCCTTTGATTTTGTCTTCATTTTACATCTTATGAAGAAAATATTAGAAATCACTTATTTACTTTCTCAATCATTACAACGAAATTCTCAGGATATTTTGAGTTCACAACATCTTGTTGAGAGTTCAAAGATACTTTTGGGGGGAAAATTGAGATGATGGATGGAATAATCTTTTTATGGAGTTTTCCTCATTTTGTGAAAGTCGCAACATAGATATCTTAGATATGAGTTCTATTTATAGAGAAAGAGGAGGTCACGCTCGTCGCCAACAATATCATTTTACAGTTGAACATCATTATCAAGTAGAAATTTTTTATGCTACAGTTGATTTTCAACTACAAGAGTTAAATAGTATATTTAATGAGAAATCGATAAAGTTATTAACTCTTAGTTGAGCTTTGAAACCAAGAGATGGTGACAAATTTTTCAAGGTTGAAGATGTTTGCAATCTTGTGAATAAATTTTATCCGGAAGATTTCACAGAAGTTGAAAAGAAATGATTTACGAACAAAATTATGTCATTATGAGGTGAAGTTATCTTGGAATTCAGGTCTAAGAAAATTATTGACAATCTCTGACCTAAGTGATTGGTGGATACTAGGAAAGTGAACACTTATTCATATATATTATGAACGGTAAAACTTCTATTAAATATCATCAAGATAACACTTCATAACAAAATAGAATATGATTTTTTTAAAGTTACATGCTTATCAACATTGAAAGAGATATTACAATGAGCTTTAATACAAAATCGCTCGTGGATGCATTTTAATATTCTAAGGAACGACACGATTTATTATGATGATATGATAGTTATGTATTTTGTACTTTTTAAAATTATATTTTTTTATTATTTACTTTACTTTAATTTTTAATTTGTTATTTCATATAAATATAGAACTATGCATATTTGATGTTATCATTTATATTTTTTGTTATAAACAAATAATGAAGGTAAAATTATATACATAACTTAAAACAGTTAAAAAAATCGTTAGTTTTGGCTCAGTCCCTGCTCTTCAACCTTCTGCACATCAATCTTCGTAGGATCACGCCCATAGCCTTCACAATCTGTAAGAGAATCCCCCACAATAACCGTAGCCTTACGAGACACACCCTTTGGCACCCAAACTTGCTGGCCTACCTTCTGCACATGCTCACAACATCTTTCACTATGACTAAATACCCCACAATGAAGGCAGCGATGGGCATCCAGGGAATCACTACTTTAATAGTCGCAATCAAACCATCTTGTAGCTGGACATCAATGAATTTAAGTACCACAAAATCAACCTTCAACTCCACACAGACCTTGGCAAAAGCCAATCTATGACGATAAGCAGTGGGCTCATCCATATACAAATGAGAACCAATAGCACTAGTTATATAACTCAACCCGATACCAGTAAACAATACCAGAGGGATGCGATTAAGATAAACCCAAATCGGGATTTTATCCAAGTTAGATTCCAAGGACTGCAATTTAGGTTCCCAACACCAAAGGATAATCGGCATATTCAGAATATGCCAAGGATCATTTGAGATCACCCACTCACAGGACTCCGAATTCGGGAATTGAAACTAGAAAAACTCCTCCCCAACCCAATTAACCACAACATCCCCAAATCGCCCCGACAATGACATAACTAAGCGTTGAACAGTGGAGAAATTAGGTAACTTACCTAAAAATTGCCCAACCAACGAGTACCTCCAGATCTTCACTCCCTCTTCAAAGATTTCAGCCGGCGACCTAACCTTGACCGCCCCATCCTCAAGATCCGGCGGAAAAAATTAAAGAGAAAAATCCTTTTGGCCAGCAAAAACCTGCCTCGTTCGTGTGACTTGAGTCCGCTTCATTCCCAAAACTCATCCACGAGCAAAACAAGCAAGAACCCTAAAGCAAACACAGGAAAATGGAAAAAAAATATGAGAAACCACCGATGGACAAAATACCTACCAACATGCACCGAGAGCTTTACTTAAACGTGCGACAATTTCGTTATAGATATAAAAAAAATATCATGTAGTCATTTTTATTAGAGAAAATAATTTCAGTGACTAAAATTGTCTTATAATATATGATTTTAACCAACTTTTTTTGAATTTGTCAAAATGACCAACTAAATCGCAATGCGATCGATAATTCGCAACGCGATCTCCGGTATCGCAAATCAGTTTCCAGATTCGCAACGCGATTCTGACTATCGCATTGCGATTTCCCAAATTCGCGTTGCGAATGCGATTCTGACTATCGCATTGCGATTTCCCAAATTCGCGTTGCGATTTTCCTAATTCGCAATGCGAATATGTAAATCGCAACGCGATTACGTAAATCGCAATGCGAATTAGGAAAATCGCAATGCGAATACGTAAATCGCAATGCGAATCTGACTATCGCAATGCGATTTACATAGCGCCATTCGTATTAACGCGTATTTTTTTTTCAAATTCCAAACACGAATTTTTTAATATATCGGAAACTGAACCGTCCACAGTAATCGCAACTCATAACCTCAAACCTAAAATCACAACACTCAGTCACATCTCCATCTCTCACTCTCTACGACGAAATCTGTCCCCATCTCTGAAGATTTCCGTCCCCATCGCCGGCGAAATCCCTCACAACCATTCACGGTCATAAATCCCTCACAATCATTCAGAAATGGAAAATCAACCTCCGATGGTTAGTTTTTTTAATTATTTTTATTTTGAAATTTTTGCATTATTTTAGGTTTTTCATATTGAAATTGATGATAAGTTTACTGGTAATTTCAATAATAGATTAACCATTTCACTTAGATTTCTTATTAAATTCATTTGATTGCTGCCAATACTGCTAAACTGTTTAATCTTTAACCCTGTGAAGTTAGTATTTGTCTTTGTTTTGTCTTTTGGTTGAAGTAATGCAGAAGAAGAATAGTTTCGAGAATGAAAATCGCAACGCGGAAATGACTATTGCAACGAGAGAATCGCAACGCGAAATGAAAATCGCAACGAGATAATCGCAACGCGAAACCAAAATCGCATTGCGATTTTCATTTCGCGTTGCGATTCTCTCGTTGCGATAGTCATTTCCGCGTTGCGAATTTCATTCTCTCGTTGCGATTTTCATTTCAACCAAAAGACAAAACAGTGTTGCAAATTTTAGTTTCAAGAATAAACTACTATTTATGTTTATTGTTTTTGGTATATCTTCATAGTGTAGTTTTTGGTATATCTAACTTGGTATGTTTATTGTTTTTGTAGAAATATTTTTCGGCTTTATTGACATTAAGGAATAAAGTTAGCCTAGCCATTACAATTGCTTCGAAGCTTTCACCTGCACAAAGAAAATTGTTTGAGGAAACCTGCTTCGGGCCACGGCTGAGAGTACAGCATCCGGGTGGAGATGCTAATTTGACCCATTTGTGGCTTCAGACCATGACTAGCGATCTACCCGACAGTATACAACGTGGTGAGGAAGAGATATGGTTTCATTTTCCGCCGGTGTATACTTGTTTTGGGCGGAAGGAGTTCTGCTTAATCACTGGTCTACGATTAGGACACGATGATGTAGGCCGGTACACTCGTCATATCACCCGCCCATCATGGTTATCCAGGGTTTTTCCTGATGAGTCAATAGAGAAGCCGAACTTACACGTCGACGACCTGAAGAAATTGTTTAATAAGAAATATGGTTTTACTCGGATGAATGACGTCGATGTTGTCCGAGTATGCCTTCTACTACTTTTGTATGCCGGCTTTTTAGGCAGAGAGGCCAGACAACCTATTCCTCAGGAGCTAATATTATTGGTAGAGGACCTAAATGCATGGAATCTGTTTCCGTGGGGTTCGTATATATGAAAAGCTACCTGGACTAAGTTCTCGTCTGCCTTTAATGACCGCAAAAGTTTGTGTGGCGATGGGTCGAAATACACTTTGTCAGGCTTTGTTTGGGCCTTTAAGGTAAGAATTTCTATATAATGTTTTTAAAATTATAATTAATTATTTAACAATTACTAATGTTTGTTATTATATTGTTTGTAGATTTGGATATTCGAGGCTTTCCCCAGCATGCGGACATATGCATTAAAAACTTCAAATGATATTCCTAGGGCTATTTCCTGGAAGAGGAAACGCCTGTTGGATTGGGAAGACTTAATACCATATGCGACAATAAATAATGTAAGTTAACACAAATACTATCATATATAAACAAGTTATTAATAGTAGACGTTTAACTTTGTTTGAGTTTTTATATTTTTAGGAGGCCAACACTCCATTAATGAGACTGACACCCACGGAGGCTGAGACCTCCACTTCGAGAGCCATCACCTCACCCAGAGCCATCACCTGATCGACCCGACTATACACCTCTACAACGAGAGCCATCACATATCCCGTCACATCATCGAGCCTCTTCTCCACCATCACCTCAAGATAGGCGACCGGCAAAGATACCACGACTTCTATCTCCCTGTTATCCACCTCCACCTCCACGGGATGAGTCAAGGGAGTTACGTGATGAGGTCAATGCCTTACGTGAGGAGATTGGTACTCTACGCGATAACGATGGTGCATGGCGTGTGGAGGTGTCTACTTTACGTGGTGAGGTTACCGCTCTACGTGAGATGGTAGTATCGTTGCAGAATGAGGTTCATACTCTACGCAACGAGGTAAGTTTAAGATTTTCCATATTTAACTTGATGATAAATTTACTCGTAATTTCACTTAGATTAACCATTTCACTTAGATTGCTTAGTAAATTTATTTGGTTACTGCCAATACTGCTAAACTGTTTATTAACACTGTGAAGTTAGTATTTGTCTTTTGTTTTGTCTTTTGGTTGAAGTAAATTTATTCGGTTGCTGCCAATTCTGCTAAACTGTGTATTCTTTAACACTGTGAAGTTAGTATTTGTCTTTGTTTTATCTTTTGGTTGAAAGTAAATTTGTTCGGTTGCTGCCAATTCTGCTAAACTGTGTATTCTTTAATACTCTAAAGTTAGTATTTGTCTTTGTTTTGTCTTTTGGTTGAAGTAATGCAATCCATTCAAGTTTTAATTTGCAGAAGAAGAAGAAATAGTTTATTCTTGAAACTATATTTTAGTAACACTGTTTTGTCTTTTGGTTGAAATGAAAATCGCAACGAGAGAATGAAAATCGTAATGAGAGAATCGCAACGCGAAATGAAAATCGCAACGACAAAATCGCAACGCGAAACCAAAAATCGCAACGTGAAACCAAATTTCGCGTTGCGATTTTCATTCTCTCGTTGCGATTTTCATTTCACGTTGCGATAGTCATTTTTCACATTGCGATTTTAAGTTCCAGAAACTATTCTTCTTCTGCAAATTGAAACTTGAATGAATTGCATTACTTCAACCAATAGACAAAGACAAATACTAAGTTGACAGTGTTGCAAGTTTGAAACATATTTGCCTTTGTTATCTGATGCATTTTGTGAACTATGATAGATAATGACTTGGGTAATTCAATGCAAGTTTGAAACATATTTGTCTTTGTTTTCACTGTTTAAATATCATGTATTTATTTACTGATTTTTGTATTTAATTTAGCGGCGGCCGATAAGGTGGATGCTTTACGTTGGGTTTTTCTTGCACGACAGAGTTCACGCATCAGACGGCGTGCACGTGCTATTAAGTCTCCGTACACCCCAATAGTACGAAGACACCGCAAGAAGAAACCCGACTCGCCTGTCATCCCTCAAGAGTCCACTCCTATCATTGAAGAGGCCCCTATCATTCCTCGAGAGTCCCCTCCCACCGTTCAAGAGGCCACTATCATCGTTGAAGAGGTCCCTCCCACCGTTCAAGAGGCCACTATCATCGTTGAAGAGGTCCCTCCCACCATTCAAGAGCCCGATTCACATGGCGTCATATGTAAGATTCTTGAGAAACCCTCTGACGTGCCGGACATGATGGATGAGAGTTGGCTCTCGTATGAGTTACCGGCCAGTACCATACCAGTATCTGAAGTGGAGATGAGACAACTACCGGACACAATTCTGGATAACACCCTTTGGGCTAAGACCACAGTTGATTTTTATCTACATGAGCGGAGCCAGGGGTGTTTCATTGACATATGCAAGCTCAACGATGATATCTATTTGTTGCTTGATTGGTCTTGGTGGGGCGTATTATTAGGGGTCGAAGACAATGGCTATTTCGATGGAGGGGTAAGTCTTATATTTTTCTTATATTTCAATTTGATTATTTTTTTTAAATTTATGTAAGTTACTAATATATGTCTTTTTTTGTAAAACAGCATATCGATGCGTGGGTGTCACGTCTTCTAATAATTAGGAAACTTAAGAAAATAGAAATAACGATCGATATACATTATGCCGACGTCTTTTAACGCCGTTCACTTGAAGAATCAACGAGATGAATCATTTGCGTTAGGCAATGGACAAGCTAAACTTTATCCTGCATGGTGGGAGGTCGATAAGGTTAGTATTTATTTTAGATTGAGTTTAAAGGTATTCATAAATAAGTGCGCAAATGAATGAATTATTACTTATGATTGCATGTGTTTATCCCTGTTTTGGAACGTAAATATTGGCTTCTCGTCGTGCTTCAACTCCCATCCCTTAAGGCAATAGTATATGACAACATGATAAATTACATATCATTGGCTGATTTAAGAGATATTATTAAGGGATGGAGCTCTCATTTGGCTAAATTCTTGGATGCGATAAATTATTGGACTCGTTCTGGAAACAAGAAGCTCAATATTACAGTTAGCAGAAACGAGACCGCACCACAACAAACGAAAGGACCCAGAGGGGATTGTGGTCCTCTCGTATGCTTGGCGTTGGAGTGTTTGATCACAGGAAGTATAAAGTATCTACCTCCCACCGATAGAAATAGAGCTGCAGTAGGCTTGTGGTTTCAGCATTATATGGCTAGATCGATATATACGAGACGCTGCCTACCTGCATCCGCGTTATAAAATGTCCAAACATTGGTAAGTTTATAGGCTTTTGGTTTGAAAATGTTGGTTAAGTAGAATTCAATAATTTGTTGTTTGTAGGTTTTAGATGTGTAGAAGTGTTTTTGAGCAAATGTTTGGTTTCTGCAGGTTAATCTCAGAAGTGAGCTGCGTGAAAATGATGTATGGATGCAAAAGTTGATTCAATAGTAGATGAGGAAATAAGAATTATTGCTTATTATTTGATTGTTTAATTGATTTGTAAAAGTTGATTTGTTTAATTGATGTGAACATAATTCTTATTTGTGCTTGTTTAATTGATTGAAATGTAATGGTTGATTTTGTTGATTTCAATCTGCATTATGTTGAAGGCAAAAATGACTATCGCAATGCGAAATGAAAATCGCAACGAGAGAATCGCAACGCGAAATGAAAATCGCAACGCGAAATGAAAATCGCAACGCGAAATGAAAATCGCAACGACAAAATCGCAACGCGATATTGATTGTTAATGATTTGTAAAAGTTGATTTGTTTAATTGATGTGAACATAATTCTTATTGTGCTGTTTAATTGATTGAAATGTAAGGTTGATTTTGTTGATTTCAATCTGCATTATGTGAAGGCAAAAATGACTATCGCAATGCGAAATGAAAATCGCAACGAGAGAATCGCAACGCGAAATGAAAATCGCAACGCGAAATGAAAATCGCAACGCGAAATGAAAATCGCAACGACAAAATCGCAACGCGAAACTAAATTCGCGTTGCGATTTTCATTTCGCTTTGCGATTCCCTCGTTGCGATTTTCATTTCGCATTGCAATTCTCTCGTTGCGATTTTCATTTCGCATTGTGATTTTCATTTCGCATTGCGATAGTCATTTCCGCGTTGCGATAGACATTAAGATGATTGCGAACGTCATTTCCGTGTTACGATAGTCAATGAATGCCTAATAAGTGATAACAACTGAACTATCATAGCAATTTCAAACTCAAGTTACTAATACATGCCTAACTGAAAATGTTAAAAGTTCACACATAAAATCCACATAATACAACGTTTGCATTTAAAAATCACCTAAGTTAACAGTCCCAAAAGGTGAAGCCAGTTGTGATTGGGATTTTAAAGATGATTGCGATTTTGATTGCCTTTTGCTTGACACCATATGAGCTTTGGATTTTGATGATGATCCATATTTTGGTAGAGGAAAAGATGATTGTGATGGCACTGGTGATCCACATGTCAACCTTGTATAACCACTTTCCTTGCACCGACTACATGTCGATCTCTTATTCTCTTCACCCTTAGACGGTATACGATCGTGACTTTTTGGTCGGCCAGGTAGCCTTCTGTCCATGGCTTGTGGCAAACTGTTTGTAAGTCATCGGTATGTCCCACTCAGAAGGATGTGAATAGGGTAGACAATCTCGGCATAAGTTTGTCGATATACTTATAGTGTAGAAATCCATAGCGTATGCGCTTGAGTCATCTTGGTTTAGATGAAGAGAAACTTTTATAACATGGCCACACGGATAACCAGATGTTTGCCATTTCATATAACTACACGTCTTTGCATTTAGATCGACAAGCCCATTTAAGTTATTATCCAGTACTTCAAACAAAGTGTTTGAACATGGTTCAACTCTCCATGACGTTGACTTCACAACACGTTCGTTATCTTTTTTCTGTCCATGGTAACACGATGTTCCAATGTTCCTGTAAATTAAATAAATAATATAGTAAAATATGATAAGTTACGAATTTAAAGAAATAATACTGCATGGTTTCTTTTCTTGTAGTACCACTGTTGAATAGAGGCTCGAAAAAACTCCATTAACATAGTAATGGGTAATTTCCGGGAATGACGACTTAGAGCGTTGATTGATTCTGCACTATTAGACGTCATGAAAACCATATCTTGCTCCAAGTTGTACTCTTGACCATCTTTCAAACCCGACATCTTCTAGTGTTTGAGCACACTGAGGCAAAACACGTCTTAAACACTTTATATGCTTATTAAAATCCACTTCACGATAAGCTTTTACAGCCTTCCAGTATGTCCATTTGTGATTTTTTATACCAGCAGACCTTGATTTTAGATTTCTATACAAATAAACACCACAAAGTCCATGAAAAGCATATGGGAAACACCTTCTAACATCATTTTCAATTGAGTTTGCCCTATCGGATATGATTGTCAGATTGCTAATAGGACCTATACAATCCCTAAGATGCCCCATAAACCATGTCCATGAATTAGAGGTTTCAGATTTTCCAACCCCGTAAGCTATTGGCAGTATCCCATTGTTAGCATCCATGGCTACTGCTAATAAGTTTACTCCAAGGTATCGACCTTTTAAATGTGCTCCGTCAACTATAATAATTGGGTGCATGCAATTAATAAACGAACGAATCTACAAAATCATATACACAAGAAATATAATCATTTAAATGTGAAATGCATATAACTAACAAAAATGAGTCAACAAAATTATATTGATTTACTAACCGCAGCACCAATGGCGATAAACAGCAACTCAAAGCGTTCATCTCTATCTGTTTTGATATGAGTTACCGACCCAGGATTTTTCAGCTTTAAATTGTGACAATAAGCCGGCAGTTGGGCAACGATGCTTCTGGAGACCCCTCAACAATTCCAAGGCATAACATTTTGCTCTCCAAGCTGAGAATATAGATACTAATCTTGAACCGAGCATTCATGTCAGTCATAATTTCATGTCCCCGATATACCCTACCATTCAAAACATTAATTCAGCCAGAAAACCACCCAACACTTTTTGTTTGCCTGTCTATGGTGAGGAAAAACTTGGGTTATTGAACATGTATGTTATCAATAAAAGTCCTAACTTGAAACATTTCGCAATCTTTTATCCTCTTTGCAATCATACGCCACTACAGTTTTTGTCAATCATACACCTTGTTTCGAAACGTCTTTGCTTGATTTGTTAACTTTAGTTGATAGCCATATTCCACACATTTCGTATACAAAGCTATCTTCAAGTCTTCCTTTTTATCAAAACAATCAACTTTCTTGATACGAATAATTTTTGTGTGACAATCAACTGCTAACTTTACCAACTATTCTTCCGGTATCTGAAGTAATTCTGGCATATTCCAGTTATACTCCCGTGGCATTTTTCGGGGACTTTTCTTTGGGGATTTCTTCTTCTTTTTTCTTCTTCAGTGTTATGGATGTTCAACATGTTCATTTACAGTCGTAACTTCCTCCTCATATCATCAACAACATCTTCCTCGGCAACGCTGTTTCATCATCAAAATTCGGGTATTGACCAATATCAAAATCATTACACGCAGGGTTGTTTCTTCTTCTGAAAATCATCAAAATCCGAGTATTGACCAAGATCAAAGTCCGGGTATTGACCAAGATCAAATTCGAATACTGACTAGTACTCACAATTTTTTTGTTGGCTCATCATCGTCTAACTGGTCAATACGAAAACCGGAATTTGGTACTGAAAGTTAATTGGGATTTGGATTAGGGAAAGGTTGTGGGTTTTAAGATTGTGTTTGGTATTGGAAATGTGGTGAAACAATATTTGCTTGGTGATGAAATTGTGGTGGAACCATTAAATTTTGAGCACCAAACTGGGGTTGAAAAAACTTAGTTGATTACTACCCGCTACTGACCCAACTTCACTACTTCTAGGTTCAACAACATACAATGTAACATCATCACTTGAAACACTAATGTAAGCAATGAATCGTTCACATCTTCATTGTCGGTTACAAATAACTTTACCATTTCTCTGATAAGATAGCCTAAATCCACTTAGGGGCTCTAAATTCAATTTATTTGCAACACGTAACATTAGAGTTTCATAAGTTAACTTTTTTAATGACAGTTTTAGTTGAAGATTCATGGGTAAAGGCATATATTGTAAAACACCATGAACATTCTCCCATGACCCTCCAAAACACAAATCTATCCAAACATGATCAACATTAGATGATTTCATTATTGTAAATTAATTTACTAAACAAACGAGCTGCGAACTAAACCAGTTGCCGGATGGGAAGGATGTTGGATATAGGAACGGATGTCGCCGGAGAGAGTGATAGATGGAGATGGAATGAGTTACGATTTAGGGATTTAGGTTATGAGTTGTTGTTGCTGCGTATTTATATACCCAAAACATTTGTGTTGCGAAATTAAAACCTGTTGTGAATTCAGAAATCGAGTTGCGAATTTGAAATTCAGTATTGCGATAGTCAGAATCTCGTTGCGGTTTACTAAATCGCATTGTGATTTTCCTAATTCGCATTGCGATTTACGTATTCGCATTGCGAAATAGGAAAATCGCAACGCGAATTTGGGAAATCGCAATGCGATAGTCAGAATCGCGTTGTGAATCTGGAAACTGATTTGCGATACCGGAGATCGCGTTGCGAATTATCGATCGCATTGCGATTTAGTTGGTCATTTTGGCAAATCCAAAAAAGTTGGTTAAAATCATATATTATAAGGCATTTTTGGTCACTGAGGTTATTTTCTCTTTTTATTAATATAAGAGTAATTATAAAATAATATATATTTGAAAGATTTTTAATTTATTTACAAATTAACGTTTAAACAATCTTGACATATGATATGCTCGAATCCAATATTTCTAAAATAATTTGATTCGTGCCTTTATAATCCTTTTTTTAACTTTAACTATATCATTTAAAATATACTATTAACAAAACTATAACAAAATATATTTTAAAATATTCGATAAAATATTTTAAGATATATTTTATTTTATAAAATTATAGTTATTTTAATTGATTTTAATCATCAATATTTAATTAAATATTCTTATCTCTTATGTTATCAATTCGTCTATAGTTTATATTGATAATTCGAGTAACTGATTGATTTAATGTGCTAAGATTTTAGGTCTCTTAAATGATGTCCAATAATTAAATAATTACATTATGAATGAAGTAAATTAAATTAGACAAAAAGGTATATGAGACCTTCGTATTTTCGAGAAAATCAATATGATTTTCGTCTTTTTTGCACCTAATGTAACCCTCAAACTTAGAAAACAAATCCAATGTGACTCTTTAAACCACGATTTCTATCGTTGACGTTAAGGTATTGATGTGGCATTTCATGGTGCTGACGTGGCAATCAACATTGGCCAGATGACATGGTTAACGATATGATAGATGGACTAAATTGATTTTTTTTGTGGAATTCGAGAATCAAATTAATTTTTTTCTAAAAGATCATGGACTTATTTAATTGTTTTTAAAAAAATAAAAATAATTCTAATTTAAAATATAAAAATGTTGAAAATGTTGAAAAATATTAAATATAAATTAAATTACTAAAAATTAATATTTTTACCTCGAATTTAATATGAATTTTATTTATATAAACTTGAATTCGTCCATCCTATATAAATTTTATTTTATATATTTATGCCTAATTATCTTAAACTATGAGTCCATGAATGTCTTTCTAATTCGATTTCATTAAATTTTTATGAAATAAAATTAAATAATTATTATAAAGTCTTATAAAAATTAAAAATTAAAAATTATAGAATTAAAATCTATGTATAATTATCATAAAATATATAACTAAAAAATATTATATAATTAAGAGCATTTTAGTAAATATAACATGACGAGGATCTCACATACATTTTTGCCATTTTTTTAATTTTTCAAAGAATAAAAAACATGTCTCTATAAAATAAAAATATAAAACTCAAATTAAAATTGAAATGTATGAACATAACAATATGATTATATTGCTAAATAAAAAAAATCTTAGATTTTGTCTCTAAATTGAATGAATCATTTAACAATAATATTTTAAATAATTCAAATTTTATTTTTTATGTTTGTATAGTTTAAATTTAAAATTTAAAATAAGTTTTTGAAAAAATTAAATAATCTTATGAAATTTTAGAAAAAAAAACAATTTGACCCTCAAACTCGACCAAAAAATCAATTTAGCCATTTGCCACATCACCAGCTACGTCACCCGACATCGTAAATTGCTATGTCAACAACGTAAAGTGTCACATCGATACCTTAACGATCAACAATACAACTGTTAGTCAAAGGATCATATGAGACTTATTTTTTAAGTTTAAGGGTCACATTAGGTGCAAAAAATATGATGAGAGTTATATTGATTTTCTTTTAAAAGTAGAAAGACTCACGTACCCTTTTGCCATTAAATTAAGAGAGTCAACTTTATAATAAATCTTAGTAATATTATATTTAGAATAGTCAGCCAATGAAATTATGACCATCATTCTAAAGCGGTCCTCAAATTTTTAAGTATTTCAATTTTATCCCCATTTTTATTCTAAATTGCATTTTAATTTTATCTCAAACTATCAATATATACTAATCACGCCATTTGTTAATAAAATCATAAAAAAATGTTAATTGAATGTAAACAATAATGTGTATTATGTAATAATACGACATATATTACAATTAATTTTGTATCACGTCTCTTAAATCATTATTTATAATGGGATTGAAAGATTTTATTTTATTTTTATCTTCTCAATTTATATATAATTATTTTTACATTTTAAATTTAAATTATTATTTTATTTAAATTCAACATTCATTATTATTAATATCACATCACATTATTAGGCAATTTTACATAACAATTAATATTTTAACGATTCTACTAACTAATTAAGAATGAAAATTAAAATTTATGAGTGAAATTGAAATGATAAAAGTTAAAAAATTCTCGTAATTAAAATTGTTTTTTTATCTTAGTTCTTTTAGGGGGTATTTGGTTCAAGGATTGTGTTGGGAATCGCACATTCCCATGTTTGGTTGGCCGAGAATCTCATTCCCGGTAATGTTTTATTACCAATAGTAGATTTTTTGGGATATATTACCGGCAATGTCATTACCTCCATTCCCTTAGGTATTGTAACATTACCAGCGTTTTGGACTAAAATGCGCTTAAATTTTTATTTTTTTTTCAAAAATATCCTTCTTCTGTCATTAAATAATAAAAATTCTACGAAGGTTGAATTACAAATTTATCCTTAAATTATTTTAGATTTACAAAAAAATCTATAATTAAAATTTTATAGGAAGTTCAGGGGTTAAAAAAATTTTACCCTTTCATTAAACCTTTTTTATATTTTTAACTTTGTAAAAAAATTTATATAAATATTATGAATTTAATTTTTTAAAGAAAATATATAAATATTTTACAATTTGTAATATTATACAAATATATAATAAGGACAATTTGGTCAAATATACATTCAATAATCTTTTATTCCTTTAACCAAACACGGTAATCTTACATTCCTGCTAAACCAACCAAACACAAAATACAACATTCTCAGTAATCATATTCTCTGGTAATCTTTTATTCTCACTGGTAATCTTACATTACGTGAACCAAATGCACCCTTAATACTATATAAAAATATGGTGCAACACTTTACGTAGTATAGTATGTGAGGAGCACCATCCACCTCAGTTTTTCCTTTAATACAACAGCAATGGCAGCTCCAATGAACATAGAGGCTGGTAATGGCTGTAGTTCAGAAGGAAGCAATGGAAAGTGTTGGACAAAAGTCATGGATTTCGCAGAGGCTAAGGTTCAGATCTTGTTTGCAGTGCCAATGGTTTTATCCAATGTTTTTTACTTCTCAATCACTATGGTTTCTGTCATGTTTGCCGGACACCTCGGTGATGTCGAGTTTGCTCAGCTTCAACTCTTGCCAATTCATGGGCCACTGTCATTGGTTTTGCTTTCTTGGTAATTAACCTTAACCTTAATCTGGTTCATGTTGTTCAGTTCATGTCTGAAAATTTTGTGAACTCCCATTGTTGTTTTCTCAGACAGGTTTAAGTGGAGCGTTGGAGACTCTTTGTGGTCAAGGTTTCGGTGCAAAAATGTACAAAATGCTGGGGATTTACCTTCAAGCTTCCTGCATTATTTCTTTCTTCTTCTCCATCATTATATCCATTTTGTGGTTCTTCACGGAGCCAATCCTTGTTTTGCTTCATCAAGACCCTGAAATATCGAGAATGGCTGCTGTTTACATCAAGTATTTGATTCCTGGTTTGTTTGCTTATGGTTTTCTGGAAAACATATTGATGTTTCTTCAGACACAGAGCATCGTTATACCTTTGGTTGTTTTCTCTGTCATTCCATTTGGTATCCATTTCGGGGTTGTTTATGGTTTGGTAATCAAGACAGTTCTTGGTTTCAAAGGTGCTGCCATGGCGGCTTCAATTTCGATATGGATATCGTTTATTTCGTTAGCTTTGTATGTGGTTTTGGCCAACAAATTTAACAACACATGGAAAGGATTGTCATTTGAATCATTTCGTTACATCATAAGGAACTCCAAACTAGCCCTTCCTTCTGCAGCAATGGTTTGGTGAGTTTTTTTTCCTATAATTTCTTATTCACGACTTCATTTTTTTCTCAAAATTTGACATGAATATAAACAGTATATTAATATTTTGTCAGTTTGGAGTTCTGGGCTTTAGAGATACTTGTGTTCTTAGCTGGTTTGATGCCAAATTCAGAAATTACAACTTCATTGATTGGAGTTTGGTAGGCTTTTACTCTTCCATTATTTTCATCATATATTTTCTTCCCGAGCTGCAATCATGGTGGATTCTTGTTCTCTTGATATCATCTACAGTGTAAATACAGGAGACTTTGCCAACATGATCACATATGGCCTTAGTGCTGCAGCAAGGTTAGTTCTTTTGCACCAATTTCGATCATATATAAGTGTTAGATATATGTGTTAGATATATACTAAATTACTTATATCTCTTATGTAATATTATATATATAATTCACAGCACAAGAGTGTCAAATGAATTGGGAGCTGGAAATCCAAACCGGGCAAAGCAAGCGATGAAAGTGACGCTCAAGCTCTCGGTCCTTCTGGCTCTTGTAGTTGTTCTAACTTTAGCTTTGGGGCACCATATTTGGGCTGGTTTCTTCAGGGACAGCCATTTAATAATCAAGAAATTTGCACAGATGACCCCATTGCTTGCTATATCAATAGCTATTGATGCCATACAGGGCGTCTTATCAGGTTTGAAACACACATTAAATTTATCATATTGGTTTCATGTTCTCAGATCATGCCTGAAATTAACGAGCCTAATCCAAAAAGCAGGGGTTGCAAGGGGAAGTGGTTGGCAAAACATAGCTGTATTAGTTAATTTGGGGACGTTCTACTTTATTGGAATGCCAATTGCGATCCTTCTTGGCTTTAAGTTTAAGCTCCATGTTAAGGTGAGAACATCATTTCATAATACTCTATTCTTTATCATTATCGTTTCGTAGTTTTTTTATGCTAAGTATTTTTTTTGTTTGTGATTTATTCAGGGTTTGTGGATCGGCCTAATATGTGATCTATCCTGTCAAGCATGTACTCTTATGTTGATTACAATCTATAGAAAATGGACAAAAATTGACCTTTCAGAAGAGAAAAATGATGGAACTCAACCTTCTGTTTAATTTCTCTAGAATTATAACTCCCTTCAGAAATTATACGTATGTCATTCGAACTAATGCATGATTAATAAATTTGAACAAAATGCTGGGGATGTACCTCCAAACTTCCTATATTATATCCTTCTTTTTCTCGATCATCATATCGTGTTTATTGTTCTTCACCGAGCCGATCCTTGTTTTGCTTCACCAAGACCCCGAAATCGCAAGAACTGCTGCTATTATACGAGTGTAACTGAAAATCATGTTGCAGGAGTTGCAAGGTGATGTGGTTGGCAAAACTTGGCAGTAATGGCTAATTTAGGGACTTTCAATTTTATTGGCATGCCAATTGCTATCCTCGTTGGATTCAAGTGTAATCTGTACGTTAAGGTGAGTAAAAAGTGTATGATCTGGCAGTATTTGACTTATTTGACTAATGAATCATTTCATTTATTATGCACTGAATGTAATATAACCATTTTTGGCAAAAAAAAGGGAGGAATATGATCTGGCCATTGGATTATTTCATTTATGGTAAAGTTACATTAATTAATATGCACTGATAAAGTTATCATACTAAAAATTGAAATATGATCTCGCCAAGCATACCAAACAAGTATATTTTCTAGTATGATATAGCATTTATAATTGTGCGATGAACATGATCCACTGAGAAGAGAGATCGGCTAACCCTCAACCACAAACAATGGGGTGTTTCTGGAAAAGAGTTATGGATTTGGGGGAGGCTAAGACTCAAATCTTGTTTGCAGTGCCAATGGTGTTATCCAATGTTTTTTACTACTTAATTACTATGGTTTCTGTCATGTTTTCTGGCCACCTCGGTGAGGTCGAGCTTGCTGCTTCAACTCTTGCCAATTCATGGGCCACTGTCACTGGTTTTGCTTTCATGGTATAACCACTTAACTTAAACCTGATTCATGTTCTTGTCTGAAAGTTTGTAAATTCCCATTGATGTTTTTTTTTCAGACTGGTTTAAGTGGAGCGTTGGAGACCCTTTGTGGTCAAGGATTTGGTGCAAGGATGTACAAAATGCTGGGGATTTACCTCCAAGCATCCTGTATTATATCCTTCTTTTTCTCCATCATCATATCGATTCTATGGTTCTTCACCGAGCCGATCCTTGTTTTGCTTCATCAAGACCCTGAAATATCAAGAATGGCTGCTCGTTACATTAAGTATTTGATTCCTGGTTTGTTTGCTTATGGTTTTCTGCAAAACATTCTGAGGTTTCTTCAGACACAGAGCATTGTTGTACCCTTGATCGTATTCTCTGTCATTCCGTTGGGTATTCATTTCGGGATTGTTTATGGTTTGGTAAACAAGACAGTTCTTGGTTTCATAGGTTCTGCCCTCGCTGCATCGATTTCGATATGGATATCGTTTCTTTCGTTAGCTATATATGTCGTTTTGGCCAACAGATTTAAGAACACATGGAATGGATTGTCTTCTGATTCATTTCGTTACATCAAACAATATTTCAAATTAGCCCTTCCTTCTTCAGCAATGGTTTGGTGAGTTTTACATTAAAATGCCCTTTTTCCCCTAACATATCCGTATTAGACACATCTATATTCGCATCGAATATTCACACTTGTATCCTTTACCAGTTTAGAGTGCTGGGCTTTTGAGATACTTGTGTTCTTGGCTGGTTTGATGCCAAACCCAGAAATTACAACTTCGTTGATTGCAATATGGTAGCTTTTCCCTCTCTTTTTCCCATTCATATATTTTCTTAAATATCTATTTTCACCGAGCTTCAATCATAATGGATTTTGGTTCTTTTGATATAATCTGCAGTGTGAATACCGAATACATTGCCTACATGATCACATATGGCCTTAGTGCTGCAGCAAGGTTAGCTCTTTTGCACCAATTTCGATCTATATTATTCAGACTCGAATGTAAGTGTAACATATAAGTATATATACGGTCGATTAAATTATAACATCCCATTGCAATCGCTATGCTTTCGTTTTTTTAACAGCACAAGA
Source organism: Hibiscus syriacus (assembly GCF_006381635.1). Classification (NCBI taxonomy): domain Eukaryota; kingdom Viridiplantae; phylum Streptophyta; class Magnoliopsida; order Malvales; family Malvaceae; genus Hibiscus; species Hibiscus syriacus. The sequence continues at coordinate 271,413 of NW_024062759.1, read as the reverse complement.
GTGTCGAATGAATTGGGAGGTGGAAATCCGAACAAGGCAAAACATGCCATGGCAGTGGCTCTGAAGCTGTCGATCCTTCTTGTGCTTGCAGTGGTTCTCACGTTAGCCTTTGGACACAATATCTGGGCTGGTTTCTTCAGCGATAGTGATTCAATAATCAAGAAATTTGCAAAGATGACGCCCTCGCTGCTCGTCTCAATAGCCATCGATGCCATTCAAGGTGTCTTGTCAGGTTTGAAAAAGAAAATCTAACAATTCACCTACACATATATAAAAGAGATGGAGGATTTAGATTACAAGCAGTAAATTAATTTTTTTTAAACAAAAATCAGGAAGATTTATATTAATTAAATCATTAAATTATCTAATATGATATACTCGAGCATCTAATCGAAAAAGCATGTTGCAGGGGTTGTAAGAGGGTGTGGTTGGCAAAAGATGATTGTATTAGCTAACTTGGGGACATTCTACCTTATTGGCATGCCCATTACGATTCTCCTCGGATTCAAGTTTAAATTCTATGCTGAGGTGAGGAAACTATGGAATCACAATTTCTTTATCCAATTCTAATAGAAATCACAATCTGATTATTATTGTCATTGTTTTCTCAACTAATTATGTTTTTTTTTTCTGATTTATTCAGGGCTTATGGATAGGGTTAATATGTGGTCTATCCTGTCAAACCTGTATTCTTATGCTGGTTACATTTTATAGGAAATGGACAAAATTTGATCTTTAGAAGAGAATAATAGTGAAATGTAACTTTTTATTGGTTACACTCGAACTAATGTTTTATTTGAATGAAGGGTTTATAATTTTTAACCGATTCAATATTAAAATAAATTATCTGAATGAAAACAAATATTTTCCTTTTTTGGTTAATATAATTTTCTTTCCATTCATTATATATTCTTATTTTTTTCCAATTTTATATTCCCCAAACAATCACGTTATATAGTTTGTAAACGGACCAAGTAAAATTTAAAGTTGACACTAAAAATGTTCATAAAATATAAAAATCATACCACATGATTTGGTCCAGTACATTAAACTCCATAAATGTCGAATGATTTCCATTATTTTGCCACGTAACTGGTCCAAAACTTAGCCTCAAAAGACTTGAAGAATCAACACCAGCTGCGTGTTAGTGATGTTACTCTTTAACAATATAGCCTCAATTTCACACATTTTTCACTTCCTTAATTAAAATCCCAAAAACCTGTTAATTTCCAAAAATTGAAAGCTTTGGGTTTCCAGAGGTTTCTTTGAAGCTTCATGCGTGTATATCTCTATATATAGTCGTGTTCATCTCACACAAAGATTTGCCTTTCTTTTGAGCTAAAGGAACAGTAAATAAAGAAGAAGAAAACAAGTCTCTTTTAACTATGAAATTTCAGAGGTTTCTTTCACTTTTCGTAGTTTTATTAGCTTGCTTTGTTTGTTCATCTCATTGCTATACTTTCTATGTTGGTGGCAAAGAAGGCTGGGTTTTGCATCCTAAACAGAAGTATAACGACTGGGCCGGTAAACAGAGGTTCCAAGTCAATGATGTACTAAGTAAGTTGATGTCTTTTTAGTGTTTTGATTCATTTTTTTTGTTGAATTATTTCTTGATTTTTGTGTTTACCGTGTTTTTTGTTGTTGCAGCTTTTAAATATGAGAAAGGATCAGACTCTGTTTTGCTGGTGAAGAAAGATGGTTACTACAAGTGTGAACGAAAGCATCCTTTGATGGAAATGAGCAATGGAACTTCGGAGTTCAAGTTTCCTCATTCGGGTCCTTTCTACTTCATTAGTGGCAAAGAGAATCATTGTTCAAAGGGTCAAAAAATGATCGCCGTTGTCATGGCGGATAGACACGGTACTCCGTCCACACATCCACCACCCATTAAGCCTCCAGGGAAATCGCCATATCCGGGACCGGCTCAGTCACCCGAGCACCGTGGCCCTGTTGCTCCAAGTCCGCCTTCTTCGGTCCCCACAGGCTCACCCATGGCTCATGTTCCTACGCCATCTACTCATCATGCACCACAGTACGGTCCGACGCAGTCCCCGGTGGCTTATGGTCCTAGTGCAAACCCACCTACGTCAACATCTCCTTCTCCATCTTCTTCAACTCCAGCCGGTTCATCACCGGCACCATCTACGGGTTCGGGTTTAAGTCCACCGGCACCTCCACAAGGTATTTCTCCTTCTACTACAACTTCGCCGACCGGAAGTCAAACCAGTACCCCGCCCAACGGGTCATCTGCCACAGAGACTTATTCCAGTGTACTGGTGCTAGCTGCTAGCGTCTTGTTTAGTATGATCATTTAGGAGGCTTTTGGGTGGATTTTAGAAATGTTAAATAATTTTTGTAATTTTCTTTTTGAAATTTTATAGGTGATTTTTCTTTTTTTAATTATGATTATTCGATATTTCATATTACTTTGTTATTGATTCTTGTCGTGATGTTTAATGAACTATAGTTGTGTTTGAACTTCTCATATGTTATAAGTCGCCTTTTCTGATTTTAGTTTAATCATATACTTAAAAGTTCGATTTTGATTTAATTTTATATATTTAGAAATAAATACGTCCATTTGCTTTCTAATAAATATAACCATATATCTATAACATCTATTTATTTCTTGATGTTATATAAAGAATTTAGTAATTTGAAAAAAAATTATATCAAAACTTTTAACATATAATTACGTTAAATAATTTATATATAATATTATATATTTAAAGTTCATATATAATTTTAATAATTATTATAAAATAATATATGAAAATTTTCAACTTTTTTATCTTGTTATTTGAATGATATAGCTTAATAGATTTCTTTTGGGCTAGTCTCTGGAGCATTTAATTTGAATTTATTGTTATTCGACTTTAGTGTATTTTGATACCTAATCCTCGAAAATCACTTTGAAAAAATATTTCTTTATTAAATTATTATTTCATATATTTTTAAATAAGGTATTAAAACATATTGTTATATTGAAATTTACTTTTATTCTATGTTATTAAATTGAATGAATTAGTATTTATTTAATTACTTTTATTTTAATAAAAACATAAAATTTAAAAGCATATTAAGTCAAATGGGATTGAATTGAATTTATAATTAAAATTTAAACTATCTTCAAATTAAAAAAAAAAAGTTAGACTTTAGTTGAATTTAAAGAATATAATATTAAGTCGCATTCAAACAAGCCAAAATCCATCCCTACTTTAATTATACTTTTTAAATTTCCTTTGATTTTATAAATGCTTTCTAAATCTTTAATCGACAAATTTTATAATAAAAAATATTGACCGATATTCCTTAAAAGTAGTAATAATAATTATATTTTATATATTTATTTTTTAATTTTTTTAATTATTAAAAATAAACATATTTTACAAGACGTTACTACTCAAACCAAATACTTCTTTAAAGAACAATACTTCATTTTATCACTTAAATCATTTTATGGATTGATCTTATAATTATTTCATTATCATTACCAATCTGGTAACTATATTACGTGTTTTGTTACTTAAAATTGAATCTTAACCTAATTCTCCCCTCAATTGATTCACTAATTAATAGAATTAATCCCTGCAACCTTAATTATTATATGCCATTGATTGATTCATCAGCCTCTAGTTCAGGTCATGATTCTATGCATAATTTTAGATATTTAATTTTAAATTTATGGAATGTCATTAATTTACACAATCACAAATCTATCCATATTATTAATTAATTATTTTAATTGAGCGCATACTTATAAAGGGGAAAGGAAATTAATGTTTACCAAATAACTGGTATCATTTATTAACAAAACTTTAATAGCCATTTTAAAAATATTATGTGTTTTACTTATACTTAGTTAAAATAAAAGTAGTTTTTTTTTAGTATAAACCAAATGATTTCAGTGATTGATGAGTGTTTTATTTGGTTAATAATTTATTATAAATTTAATCGTGTTATTTAATTTTGTAGTGCTAATTTAGGTTATTTATGTTAGATTTCGCGTTGGACTCAATTTGTAACATCCTCAATACCGGATTAGTGATCAAATTGTAAAGTTTCAGAATTTGGTGACTAGAGTAGAACCATGGATTAGTTCAATGATTTATTTGGAAATAAATCATAAAAGTTGTTGGTAATTATTAAATGAAGTAAAGGGTAAAATGGTCAATTGACAAGGAAAGATATTTTCTCCCCTTTATTAGGAGATTAACACGTGGGGAGAGGAAGATGAAAACTTCTTCTTTCATTTGCTTTCTTCTTCTCCAACGTGCTCAAGCTAGGCAAAGGTGAGTTTCTTTATTTGTTGATTATTAGCTGAAATTTAAGGTTGAGTTTTGATTATTAGGTGATAATTAAGCATAAGAAGAGCTTAAATTATCTTAAAACAATAAGATGAAGAGAATAGAGGGGATTAAAGAAAAGAGATGAATAAGTGAAATCTTGAAAGAGGGTTCTTTAATGAGGTTTTAGAGTGAATTTGACTTGTCATCAATCTAATTAACATGTATGAAGTATTAGAATTGGATTTGTAACATGTTAAAATTTGAGTATGATTCTTGAATTTCTTAAGGAGAATAGGATATGGAGGTTAAAGAAGTGATTATTGAGTAGAAATGATGGCAAATATGTATATGTAAGTAAGGAATATGAAAGGGGATGAAATATGAAGCATTTGAGTTGAATTAAATGGATTTTCGGGCTTAAAATGCAAATTCTGGGCAAGGTTTATCGATGCACATTGAATGTGCATCGATGCACTCTTTAAAGAAGAAACATCGAATGCAAATGGTGCATCGATGCATAAGGAGTGCATCGATGCATCCCTTTAAAATGAAAACATCGAAGGTAATTTGTTTATCGATGCATGGGTAGTGCATCGATGCACATGTTAAAGAATGCATCGATGCACTGTAGCATGCATCGATGCACTTCAAGGGGAAATTGAAATAGACATTTCTTCTGGTCTAAGAAATGATAGATTAGATTATAACAATGGGACACTGATATGTATCAATGTCTAATTATGTAGATATCGAACACGAACAAGTTACAGGTTGTGTATCAAGTTAAGATTCGATCGGAAGAGAGGAAATCATAAAGTGGATTGAAACTTAGTGAGGCCAAGGTGAGTGCACATTATTTAGTATATGATGTTAACTGGAAAATAAGACTTATGATAAGTCTATTTCCAATAGTAAAATGCATGAATTCATAGAGGTATGTGTTTGCTATGATTTATATGTGTGCATGAGTATATTTGTTATTGATATGATTCTATGATCAAAGGATGTAAACTATGTGATAAGTGATAAGTGACTATATGAAATTATATGAGAACAAGAGATGACAATGATTTACATGTCATATGAAAACCAGAGAAGTGTTATAATCAAAGTGACATATGTGTGATAAATGAATGATATGAAAAGTGAGATAAATGAATGATATGAAAAGTGAGATAAACAAAGTATGGTTGATATTGGGTAATATAAGAATAGCTCATAGGTAATATAAGTTCTAAGATGAGAATATATATGAATATCAAATAAGTTATGAGATAAGTTATATGACATTGATATATAGGCTAGATGAAAGTATACACATGAATACATATATAAGTTTATATGTTATTTTATATGCTATGGGATATACCCATGAACATATGTGATGTGATATATGTAATGAGAAATGATATAAGTCATATGAAACGATCTACGTGAATACATGCACTTGTGATACATGTGATATGATATGAGATATATGGTTACACATACATGTGGTATGTGACAGAAGAGAAATAACAAGTGATATGAAATGTTATAAATGATAATACCCATGTTATGTGATATGAGAGATAGGGGTATAGTTGGCATGCCAAGAGTCGAGGGTTTTACCTATGTCTTTCGAGACATATGGACAATATACCTATGTTCTAAGGAACATATGGACAGTTTACCTAGGTTCTTTGGGACCTATGGACAGTTGCCGAGGTTCTTTATGACCTCTGGATAGTTACCGGGGTCTTTGTGACCTCTGGATAGGTCCTTCGGGACATTTATACGAGCTGTGGTGATAGCATAGTGGTGCACAACCTCAATAGACTCACGTATCTACAGTTCTCACATGTGTACCATGGGTTAATAAAGAGATAATAATAAACTGGATATGATGATATGTTTGTTTCCTTATAAATGTTATGTGTGATATATGATGGTACAAATGGTAATTATAAGATTATATGATAAAAGGAATCAATGATAGTGATAAGAATGAAGATGATGATATAGTTGCTTGTGTGTTTGATTTACGATAGTATATATGTTTTACCTAACATGATATATATATATATATATGTTATATGGTATACGTGAATGCATGTTAAGGTATATGTGAATGAGTATAATTGATTGATATGATGATATAATAACAAGTCTATCAGATATATAATATGGACATAAAAGATCATAGGAACAGGATATAAGAGATATGAATGATAATGACATATATGTATGTATGTATTTGTTACATATAACAGTATATGAGTTGTAAGAAATGATTACTAGTAAATGTTTACATTATATGTTTATTGCCTCACTAAGTCAACGACTTAGCGTGTGATTGTTTCACACGTAGGTTACAGAAGTGAGAAGAGTAAAGAGCTAAGAGGAGCAAGACAGGTCAGCCTTTTCCTTACAAAGTTTCAAATCAGAAAATAGATGATTTAAATGTGTATGGTTAATCTGAATATAGTTGGCAAGTACTAATTGAGTGAGTTGTATAGGCTCTGATCGATTTTTGGTTATTTTGGTCAATTTATGTAAATAAGCAACTTTTATTTTAATGAAAGTTTTGAATTTTCTTTGAATTTTGTCAAGAGTCAAAGGTTGAAAAGTCAATGTGACACCTCAGACTCGTATTCGGGTCGGATATGGGTTGAGGGTGTTACATTTAATGGTATCAGAGCTAAGGTTTAGTCGATTCTAGGCTTAAACTGAAGTCAAATGAGTTTTAAAAATGTGTACATGCCAACATAGAGTGAAAATTTCTGATCTGATAGGGTAAGGAGTGTGATGTCTTGTTAATAGAATTAAATTGTTATGTTATATAAGATAAGTGAATACTTGAGAATGATTTAGGAGATATATATGTTATATGATATGAATTGGATGATCATATGCACACGTGATATATGATAGAAGAATAATATGAGCACATGAATATATGAGAGCTTCCAAAGTGAAGCACAAGGCGATAGACCTGAAGGTAATAGCATTCACCTGCCTTGGCCAGGAATGGAGAAGAGCGAAAACCTCAGGGAATGTCTGTATAAGATTAGAGAATGTTTCATGATGTTGAATGAATGTATAGAAATAGTTAAAAGAGTTAAGAGCACCTGAGTTCAAGGGTGAATTCGAGAAAGGTTCTGTTGTTACAGACCTTTGAATAAATGATATGAAGATAATGTTAGTTGGTTGTTATTTCTTCAAAGTGGATAAGTTAAATTGAGAAGTTTCGTTATTATCAGAGAATGCTAGAGTATGGTGGACAAATGTCACCATAAGAACGTTAAAAGATCAAATGATGTGGTTAGAATTATAGAAGAGTTTAAAAATAAGTGCATCAGTGATACGTTTATAAAATGAATGAAATCAGAGTTATGGATTTGAAACAAAGAAATAGTATGATGTATAAGCAAGAGTGTAGATATGATAAGGGTTTGTACTCTAGAAGAAAGAGTTAGCGTTGGCTAATAAGATTACATGCTGAAAAATATGTTGATCATATGAATGAGATATAGTAAAGGGAATAACGATACTTATGGTTAAGGGAAAGTAAGGATTGAAGGAGAAATATAAAGTAATATGAAAAGATCATGTGTATTAAAGTATATACAAGGATTAAAAAATGATGAAAGGTATGATGTATATGATTGGTTGACTAGGGTTTGTGCCCTAGATTGAACAAATGTTATTGACTAGATATTAGAGTAAAAGTGATAGAGTTATAAGATTGGAGGAAAAGATAGAGATGAGTATAGGTGATAAGACAAGAGTATATGAATATGAAAGGAAATATATGATTTATGTATAAGGAGATTTCAATTTGGAACAAATAAAGGAATAATGGAATAAAGGAAGGAAAGATTAAGTAAAAGAAGTAGCACGAGAACATTAGAAGATATGTTTTTACTGATATGTTCAGTGAAAATTCGAGGACGAATTTTCTTTAAAGGAGGGGAGATTTATAACATTCTCAATACCGGGTTAGTGATCAAATTATAAAGTTTCAAAATTTTGTGACTAGAGTAGAACCATTGATTAGTTCAATGATTTATTTGGAAATAAATCATAAAAGTTGTTGGTAATTATTAAATGAAGTAAAGGGTAAAGTGGTCAATTGATAATTAAAGATATTTTCTCCCCTTTATTAGGAGATTAACACGTGGGGGAGAGAAAGATGAAAACTCTCTTCTTCTTCATTTGCTTTCTTCTTCTCCAACGTGCTCAAGCTAGGCAAATGTGAGTTTCTTTATTTGTTGATTATTAGCTGAAATTTAAGGTTGAATTTTGATTATTAGGTGATAATTAAGCATAAGAAGAGCTTAAATTATCTTGAAACAATAAGATGAAGAGAATAGAGGGGATTAAAGAAAAGAGAGGAATAAGTGAAATCTTGAAAGAGGGTTCTATAATGAGGTTTTAGAGTGAATTTGACTTGTCATCAATCTAATTAACATGTATGAAGTATTAGAATTGGATTTGTAACATATTAAAATTTGGGTATGATTCTTGAATTTCTTAAGGAGAATAGGATATGAAGGTTAAAGAAGTGATTATTGAGTAGAAATGAGGGAAAATATGTATATGTAAGTAAGGAATATGAAAGGGGATGAAATATGAAGCATTTGAGTTGAATTAAATGGATTTTCGGGCTTAAAATGCAAATTCTGGGCAATGTGTATCGATGCATCGATGCACTCTTTAAAGAAGAAACATCGAATGCAAATGGTGCATCGATGCATAAGGAGTGCATCGCTGCATCCCTTTAAAATGAAAACATCGAAGGTAATTTGTGTATCGATGCATGGGTAGTGCATCAATGCACATGTTAAAGAATGCATCGATGCACTTCAAGGGGAAATTGAAATAGACATTTCTTCTGGTCTAAGAAATGATAGATTAGATTATAACAATGGGACACTGATATGTATCAATGTATAATTATGTAGATATCGAACACGAACAAGCTCCAGGTTGTATATCAAGTTAAGATTCGATCGGAAGAGAGGAAATCATAAAGTGGATTGAAACTTAGTGAGGCCAAGGTGAGTGCACATTATTTAGTATATGATGTTAAATGAAAAATAAGACTTATGATAAGTCTTTTTCCAATAGTAAAAAGCATGAATTCATAGAGGTATGTGTTTGCTATGATTTATATGTGTGCATGAGTATATGTGTTATTGATATGATTCTATGATCATAGGATGTAAACTATGTGATAAGTGATAAGTGACTATATGGAATTATATGAGAACAAGAGATGACAATGATTTACATGTCATATGAAAACCAGAGAAGTGTTATAAGCAAAGTGACATATATGTAATAAATGAATGATATGAAAAGTGAGATAAACAAAGTATGGTTGATATAGGGTAATATAAGAATAGCTCATAGGTAATATAAGTTATAAGATGAGAATATATATAAATATCAAATAAGTTATGAGATAAGTTATATGACATTGATATATAGGCTAGATGAAAGTATACACATGAATACATATATAAGTTTATATGTTATTTTATATGCTATGGGATATACCCATGAACATATGTGATGTGATATATGTAATGAGAAATGATATAAGTCATATGAAACGATCTACGTGAATACATGCACTTGTGATACATGTGATATGATATGAGATATATGGTTACACATACATGTGGTATGTGACAGAAGAGAAATAACAAGTGATATGAAATGTTATAAATGATAATACCCATGTTATGTGATATGAGAGCTAGGGGTATAGTTGGCATGCCAAGAGTCGAGGGTTTTACCTATGTCTTTCGAGACATATGGACAGTATACCTATGTTCTAAGGAACATATGGACAGTTTACCTAGGTTCTTTGGGACCTATGGACAGTTGCCGAGGTTCTTTATGACCTCTGGATAGTTACCGGGGTCTTTGTGACCTCTGGATAGGTCCTTCGGGACATTTATACGAGCTGTGGTGACAGCATAGTGGTGCACAACCTCAATAGACTCACGTATCTACAGTTCTCACATGTGTACCATGGGTTAATAAAGAGATAATATTAATAAACTGGATATGATGATATGTTTGTTTCCTTATGAAATGTTATGTGTGATATATGATGGTACAAATGGTAATTATAAGATTATATGATAAAAGGAATCAATGATAGTGATAAGAATGAAGATGATGATATAGTTGCTTGTGTGTTTGATTTACGATAGTATATATGTTTTACCTAACATGATATATATATATATATATATATATATATATAATATATATGTTATATGGTATACGTGAGTACATGTTAAGGTATATGTGAATGAGTATAATTGATTGATATGATGATATAATAACAAGTCTATCAGATATATAATATGGACATAAAAGATCATAGGAACAAGATATAAGAGATATGAATGATAATGGCATATATGTATGTATTTGTTACATATAACAGTATATGAGTTGTAAGAAATGATTACTAGTAAATGTTTACATTATATGTTTATTGCCTCACTAAGTCAACGACTTAGCGTGTGATTGTTTCACATGTAGGTTACAGAAGTGAGAAGAGTAAAGATCTAAGAGGAGCAAGATAGGTCAGCCTTTTCCTTACAAAGTTTCATATCAGAAAATAGATGATTTAAAAGTGTATGGTTAATCTGAATATAGTTGGCATGTACTAATTGAGTGAGTTGTATAGGCTCTGATCAATTTTTGGTTATTTTGATCAATTTATGTAAATAAACAACTTTTATTTTATTGAAAGTTTTGAATTTTCTTTGAATTTTGTCAAGAGTCAAAGGTTGAAAAGTCAATGTGACACCTCAGACTCGTATTCGGGTCGGATATGGGTTGAGGGTGTTACACTATTTTTCAAAAAAAACAATTAAATTGTGAATTAAAGCAAATTTATCCCATTTATATGGAGAAGTCAATGCCAACTCAACTTCAAAGACCAAGTTGAGCGCCAACTTCAATAAAATAATCTAAGTAGCATGATCAGAGGAGAAAAACAAGGTGAACCAAAATTCTTTAAGAATTAAACATTGTAATTAAATTGAAATACTTTTAGATTTTATTATTTAATTAATTAGGATTTTAGTTTGCTAAAGATTTTTATTAGGATTTTATTTTCTTTAGGTATTTTATTTAATTTAAGTTTTCTCAAAGTTCTAAATACTCATTAAGGTGAAGCTTAAAAAATGTACGATACAAGTTTAGAATTCAATATAGAATTGATTATAACTTTTCTTTTAGGTTTTTAGTTTCATAAAAATATATTTTATTTCTTTATCTTCTTTCTTTCTACACGCCAAGCATGATCTCTACCATGCTTGACTAAACTTTTCGTTAGTTGATAGTTAAGCTGCGACGCAATATAATCTCATGAGAATTGTAAAGGCACTTTACACATTTAGGTTTCTTTCTTGATTTTTGACAGAAAAAGAGAGGCAATTTGCCTTTCTTCAGACATCTCGACATCTTCAATCCAAAGAGTGCACATTGATTTGATCAACGTTGTGATTTACAATTGGGGAGGAGAATCAGCTTGTAGCAAGTTCAATTCCTTAAGAACGAACTTAAATGCGATACACTAAGGGAAATCAAGATCGGATTCGATTCTCATTGAGACACCATAATCCAAGCACAGGTTTTTCCAGTTTTAAACCAGCATTGGCGTTAAAGTCGATAGGCAACATTAATCTAAATAAGGGCTAAATTCTAAGGATTTTCTTTGAAAAATTAGTTCATCAGCGAGAAGAACAAGTTACAAGGATTTGGCCTTGTAGACTGTAACGGACAAGTACCTAAAGTAAAATTTATTTCAATGATCAAGATGGATTGAGGCAAAGCGAAACTGAATGCTATCTCTCATCATAATTAATTTTTCTACAATTTACTTTTCATAATTTTATTGCTTTCGTTACTTTAATTTTATTTTATTTAGTTTACTTGATTATTTTAAACTCCTTTTTTTATTATTTGTTTAAAATTTTTCTTGGTTCAAGATCAAATCATAATTAAAATTTTCGAATCTCTGTGGACGACACCCTTCTTCCCTATTCTACGTTTTTAGTATAATTATTCTGGAAAAATAATTATTTGATAATTATGATGATTGTCAGTGATTGAGAGATTTATTGTTATTCTTTAAGGTATGAGTTTGAACACTGCATACATATAGTGACAAATCCAAAAAAATATATAGATTGGGTCAATATAAACATAATAATTTTTTTCTAAAATGATTTATATGCTAGTATTTTTTTAAAATTTAAAATATAATAACAATTATATTTATGGATTAAATCTAGAAAAAATATGAAATGGATCAATATAATTTTCTAACATAATTCATACATGTTTTATTTAGGGTAAACTAACTATTTGATCACCCTTCTATACTTAATTTATGTTTTGGTCACTCAACTATTATTTTTTCAAAATCATAGCTAATCTTACATTTTGGTTTTATTTTGATCACTCACCATTAAAAAATTTAACAATGATAACATGGCAATTTTTTATTTTTCAATCATGATATGTCATATCTTATAATACACGTCAACATCACTACTAAACTTTTAAAAAAGAGTGATCAAAACATAACCAAAACGTAAATTAAGTATAATTTAAAATAAACAATAGTAATATGACTAAAACAGAAAATAAATAATTTATGAGTGACAAAATAAGTAATTTACCTTTTTTGATCATAGAGGGCCATGACCTAGGTTGGCCTAAGCTTAGATCTACCTCTTACTACATATATTAAAATTCATTACCAAATAATTAAAAATATTTAAATAGATAATATCTTATATTTATTTTAAATTTATTAACAAAATTGAATTTTCTACACGGCACCTGCCTTGTTTTTTTTTTCATTTTTGGGGGAGGTTTTGAAGGATAAAGACGGCGCCGTTTTAATTTGTACGCTACTTTTCCATTCATTTCCATTACTGCGTCTGTTTTTCTCACTTGTTACTGCAATCAATTTTAAATGTTTTATTTATTCAAAATATAATTTATGTGTTAGACTTGAAATTCAATTTATTCTATAGGAAACATAGAAAACTTATTATCTTTTAACTATATATAAAGACGTCAGTTTACTTGAACTTTTTATAATTAATTTAATTATTTAATAAACATTTATACACTTATCAAACGATTTTAGTAATAAAAAGATTATTTAAAAATCAAATATATAAAATTATTTTATAATCATTTTAAATTAATAACAAGTTACGAAGGAATTATAAAATGATTAATTAATTAATTAATTTATGTTATTTTTTTGTATTATAATATTGGGGAATATGTTCAAAAATTCAGGGAAGGAGGCATTTATAAGACTTATTTGCAGCATTGACTGACAAGGACCTGTGTATATCATTTTCAAGTATTTGGGTTTGAGACCACAAGTTTTGTTGTGCTGGCACCCGATTTAAATTATTTTTATCTTTCGGATAAGCCTTTTAAAAAGCGTAGCAAACTTATCTTTTGGGGGAAAATAAAATTATCATCAACTTAGATTTTCGATTTGTCAAATTCACTCCTTCGCGTGATTTAGATGTTCCAATTATTTGTAAGAAATCATGCGATGTGTTGTTCAGAGGGCAATAGAAGAAGAAATTAAACAATTTGAAAGAAGAAAAATAAAAACAAAAGTGATGGATATATAACTAATTAGTTAATGCCACGTGTTGGGGACAAAAGGAAAATGTTGATAATACAGGAACATCCACGTAAACCCTAGGTGCTGTCTTTCAACTGTGGCGTGTACGATAGGTGCTGTCATGAAACCTAGGGAACACCGTAAGTTGGAATTATTTTCAGCATTATTTTAAATATTTTATTTTTTTAAAATAATTTAAATGATTACAAGATAATTTGAAATCTTTTTTTATCACTAATAAATAACATAGATATCAAAAATTTATTTTAGTGGTCGGAAACATGGCATGATGCTGTTTATTTTCGTGTAGTGATCTGTTTTTTAGAATTAACAGTAAAAAAAACATATTTTGTATTTTTTTTTGTAGTGGTTAGGAATATGGGTATGATGCTGGGCACAACGCAATTTGATGTGGCAGAAGGTCCAGTTAGCACGAGAAAGATTTTGGAAGTAGTTTAGTCAGTTCGATTTGAGGAAATATTTCAGGAAATTTAGTTTTTAAGTTTAAATTCAAAACATTTGAATTGTCTTTAGGATTATTTTCATTCTAAATTCCATGTTATTTTTAAGATTTAGAAACCTATAAATAATATCATTAGGGTATGGCTTATGATATCTTGAATAATATTATTGTTATTTTCTTTTTTATATTATAAGAAAGCTTCCTTTTATTTTCATTTCATTTTATTACTTTAAGTTTTTACTCTTATTCACAAAAACATGTTAAGTATGATTCATATCATGCTTAGCTAATTTTTTTATTAGCCAAGAACTAATAATGACTTAATTCCAAACGTGAGAATTGAAAAGCACTTAAGACCCTTCGGGTTACATTCTTGATTTTCTGTTTGATTAGTTTGGCAATCGGCCTTGCTTTCAAAATCAAAACACTTTCATTTCAAAAAGTCGACGTTGGTCTGGATGTTGTTCTGATTTATAGTTAGGAGAAAGGATCGGCCTGTGGCATATTCGACTTATTGTGAACACATTTAGCGACGATCCGCTAAGGAAAATCGAGATCAAATTCAATTCTCGTCGAGACAACATAATTCGAGTCGGGTTTTTTCAAAACTTAATATGATTTGTTCTAACGACAATACATGTGGTTAATCCATTCAAGTATCTACTTTTGAAGAGTGATCTAGGAAGATCGGTTACCAAAGAGAAAGGCAAATTATAATGGGTTGGGCTTGTAACCGGCATGAATCCCGGAGTAAAATTCATTTTGATGATCAAACAGAATTAAAGCAAAGCTAGCTCGATCATTATCATCTTTAAATCTTTATTTACCACTTTAATTTACTTCACTTCAATTTTAGATCTTTATTCACTACTTTCATTTATTTACTTTCATCTCTTATTCGTCAACCCCTTTATTTACTTTTGTTACAATTATCTGGCTTGAAATCAACAAGCTTCTATGTAAGGAATTTTTTAAGTCTTTGCGGATCGACCATTTTCTTCACTATATTATTCTTATTTCTATTTATTTTATTTAGAGAAGATGAATTTATTTGACGAGTAAAACGGCGCTTGTCAGTCAAGATAGCGGAGAGTGGGAATAATTATGAGGACATTTCATTGGAATTAGAAATCGAAGCTATTTCTTCCATCTGCCCAGTCCAAGTCTTCTCAACTACCCCATTAATTCGATACGTTATTAATTCATAATATAAAATTTCACTTGTTAGACATGTTATTTACGTTAAGAGTAAACTTATATGACTAAACATTTGAGCTTTTCATAACTTGAGAAATAAGCTTGACTACAATGATGTCAGCATCCATAAATTCCAAAATGGACTACATGAACCATGTCATGTGATAATTTTCCTTGTGGAATAAGTCCAGGAAATGTAAACTTCTTCTTTCCAATACACACAAGTGGGAAAATCATATCACACATCCGAATGACTTGTGTTCGTAAGGGTCAATTTCCTGGAAATAATGTGTTCGTTGCCAAGGGAATATTTTATACAAGTCAATAATACAAGAAAGCATAGGGTGAAGACTGGGGAAGTATATAGGCACTCTCACATTATCCGATACAAAAATGACTGAAATGATTTAGAAAAATAACCATCTCCTCCTGGATTTCTGCAACATAACACAAATTACCAACGTTAATCCCTTGCAAATTGCAATCGAACTTAAACAAAACTTACACATATAGCTAAATGGTTTTCTACCACCACTGGCTCAATGTCACCAAAAATATGGTTTCAGGGTCCTATACCTTTTACAAGTTAAATACCCTTACGTTACTTACGGTGTCAGGGTCGGATGCCGGTTTATTAAAACCTTTTCTAAGTTTTTCCATGTATTTGGAGGGTCAAATCCCTATACTTATATTTGGATATATGTCGGACATAGGATAATTCAAGAAAAACGAAGAGTTGAAGCAACATAACCATATGAATCCATGTTGCTCTGACTCTTAATTTTTCTAAAGTATCCATGACTTACACACATGTTAGATGATGCATATTAGGACACCAATATAGGAATATGATCCCTCCAAATACATGGAAAACAATTTAAAAAAATGTATACACCCATGTCGATGCATACCTTTATCAGCACTCAAACCCAAGTCCGAGTAACAAATGGGTAAATTATTCATGAATCGCGATGCAGTTGAATGTACATCAATGGGTTAAGATGAAAATTTCCCTACTTCCTGGGCCAAACTCAACTTACAGGAAAATAATTCAAGGCCCAATATCCAACAAACAAACATAAAGAATCAAAGATCATGTAGGTCTGCAATTTGGGTGTACTCAAAACAAAAACTCATACAAATTACTATCTTTCTCCTCGCTTCCGTATGGTATGTATTAAAAATAGGCCTTACCACGGTTCATAACCTTCCAGCATATTAGCGAGTATACTATTTCATGGACAAATATGTTATTTTGGTAAAGCCACTATAGAATTGAATGGGACAAATAGATCATTTCTTGAGGACAAGCATATAAAGTCTTATATGTGATAGAATGTAAAACAGGCCATTTAACAAGAGTAGAAACAAGGTCCTGTCAAGTATTGTCAACAAATAGCATAATATAATTTTCTTCTGGTTAACACTGTAAAAAGGAACATTTCTAAGTGAAGAAAGATAAGTTTGAACCTTCTGGTTTCCGTTTTGTGAGTGTATGACAATTGGCTGAGGAAGGGCACCGTTATCAATGTTTTGAATGTATGGACGCACCTTTTCCTCCAACATCTCGTTTAACTGAAGACCAAACATTTAAGAGTCCATGAATAAAACAAATATTGGTATGATAGCAACAATGTCCTTATAGAAATGGGGGATGTTCTAAGAGAAAACAAAGAAAACCACTGTTTTCCTCCCTAAATGCATGAACCGGAAGATACTAACCTTCTCTTGGCGCCATTTGGTTTCCCACTGAGCATCTAGAAGTTTATCGGCAATCTCTCTTTGAGCATTAAGAAGAACAGTCATTTCATACAGTTTTGCTGGATCTTTCAGGTCGTCTTCACTCCATGAAGAAGCATTTAGAGGAAGATCCAGGTTCTGCAAACACACTGCAGTTAGTCCTTTTATTAACGTTATAATTTCTTTCCAACGGATGAAATATACGGACTACAAAAAATGACAATACAGTACACTCACACCCCAATTCTGTGGTCGGGGAGGAGGATCAAGTTTCATTACTTCTGTCTCCAACGCCTTCTTGGCCTTGTAATAAGGAACATTTTTCACTACAACAGGGTCTTCCCTAGCACGAACAGGATCTATGGCAATCAAGGCCTGTAATAAGTAAAATTTATTCACACTGTTAGCACTTAGCAGTCCAGACCAGACTAAAGGTATCATATGTACTTACATGAGTAAATTATACTTTATTACATAGAACATCAACTTGGTGGAGAGAGATAAAAAAAATATTCTACTAGGTTTTAAGTAAAATTAAACACGTAAAACACCACATCGTTAGTTCTATTTTAGATAACCACAATGTCTGAGGTCATTGAATAATTTAATACTATTCTGTTTCAAGTCTCTTGCAATGGAAAACTAAAAATAAAAAAACATGATTCGATCACCAAAACTTGGAACTTCTTTCACAGGAAATGGTGGTGAAAAGGTTAGAAACCTAAATGAAAAGATGAGCCCATCTTTCATGGAAAATGAACATATTTCGCACCCAAAAATACTTTCCAGAAAACAAGAAATGTAATACAGGAATATATCTTACTTCCTGCAAGTGCTCCCAGCCAGGATTTCGCTTGGCCACCACATCACGAAGTTGGTCATACCGCATAGATTCCTAATCCAAGAGAACACCAAGCAATAACAAGAATTCTTTTATTAGCTAATAATAAATATCATGTAAATAAGACAATAAATTTCAGATGAGGAATGAGATGCATGTGTACTTAAAACTCTAATTTATCATTTATTACATATATTTGACTTCTAACAAAATTTTAATTCACTATTAAATTGATCTCCTAAATGTTATTCGCTCGTTATCTACGATTGCTCACTAACTCCATAAATGTTATATAAGATAAATTGAAGAGTTGTGAGATCATAAACTATATACCTTATATTGCCACCATATTTTCTGCTTCACATCATCATCATAGTCAAACCCACCCACAATCTGAGGTAGGGTAAGCAACCAAAATGCCGCAATGCTGGGGTCCTTCATGCTGTGAACTATGTGCTGGAACAGTATATTTGACCACGAAATATCAAATAAAATGAGAAAAAAGAAGTAAACTACACAACAAGAAATCATTTATGGACACTAATCCTCGGATCTTGAGTCCTTTGATGGATCAAAGATACGGAATATGAGCAGAAAAACAGAAAGAAGGTTTCGTTTTTATTTTGCAGTGTATTCAAAATCTAATATATCCATTTCATTCTCCTTAGTAATTCAGACATTTAACGATACATAAATATCCTCTACAAGTTCTACCACTGAAAAGAACAGAAAGGGAGTGTGATAAGTTATGATACTTGCCTCATATGGATAGTCCATCTTCTTTAAGATGTTATATGCTTTCCATGGGGGTTCCATTATCTACAGAAAGCATATAAATTTAAGGATGAGAATCTTTAGCATGAAACAAGCACAAAGAGTGACACTAACAGAAGTGAAGCACAAGTAAATATGCTTTGAAGATATACAATCAATCACAAAGTAGAATGCGGGAAAAGAAAGAAACAAAAGCAGACAGTCTACTATGTAACCTCTGAATCCTCCTCAGTTTCTTCATCCATCAATTTAATACAGTATTTACATGGTTTAAACCATTAACTCTACACTAGCCACAAATAAAATCCCTTAGCCCTAAGCTGGCAATATCTTTTAGAATATTTCTGATATACGTTTAAGTTGCACCCTTCATTCAGACATTCGTGTCATTGATATATTTGATTTTTTTTTGATAAATTGTTATACCTTTAAAACATTTTAAAAAAACATCCTATCTCTTATATAACATCTCTTGAGCAAAGTCTACTGTCTATAATAAGAGCATAACACAAAGTTCATTACAGCATCACGGCCTTCTTCCCACACTAAGTCTAAGAATAAGATGTAAAAGGGGCACGAATCTGTTAAAGATAACAGGTAATCTAGGCATGACATGCCCTCAACAAACCTGGTTTTTTGTCCAAGGAAGCGATAAATATAAAGATATTACATTTTTATGCAACATGTCTATAAAAGAATTTTCGTCCAAGATATGACAACATAATGTAAAACACCAAAGATCCCAGACACTAACAAGTTAAAGAGAACTCACATCATCTGCAGAGATCCTGATTTGTATTTTGTGCTTGCATTCAGGGCAGTGCATTACTCCCTGAAATAATACATGTTTCACCCAAGGATCAAAAATGAAAATTTCTCTAGTTTAAGGAAATTCTTTAACAAAGGATGATGGTAGAATTGAACAGTAAAACATTGGACAATTATATGCAGTACGCCAAGAAATGTCAAGACTCACTGTTCCATCACAAGTTGGGCATTCTTTAGATGGCAACGGTGTATTGAGATCAACAGCGGATGGAAGCTGCACCAGCTCTGCTCGATTATCAACAATAGCATCTGCAATGCTTTCTGCAGTTGCTTTCTCCCCACTGCAAGAGATTCAAAGCAGACATTCAAAATTAAAATTAAAACAATCATCACTCAGATTGGATTCCTAATCAAGTCGGTTAAGATCACAAAGCAATTCCGACTCTAAATATTAGCCGCACATAACACATCCAGACAAGCCTGAGCCTTCATTCTTTTACAGACTGAATATCTTTAAGAGTCACTATTGTACCCAAGCACAACAAGCCTTTTTCTTTTGTTTGGTCTGGGCCATGTAAGAAATGGGGAAGAAGATAAGTAGAGTGTATAGTTGTTTAAAGTCATAAAATAATGACCCAAGGTCAATCTACCTTCTCAAGGAGTAGTTTTTCACTTGATAGTGCACCTTCCCTGATCCTTTACACATAGTGCATCGCAAAGCTTGCCATCCATTGCAGGTAACACAGTTCCTGAACTTGACAAATCCACCTCATGTAATAAGGCATTTTATTTAAACGATACATTTCAACTTGGGGCTATAAAAAGGTAAAGAAATAAATAATGGATACCTCATCTTGTAAACAAAAATTGGCTTACTTTTTCTGTTAGATCTTAAAAGAGATAAATGACAATTGATGTATGTACCAATAGTTTTTTTTAATAACAGACACCATTAAAAATGTGCCAAAACGTTGAATGAGTCTTTGCTTTAACAAAAACATCAGAATCCTGTTCTCCGCATAAGATAATAAATCTTTAACAGAAAAACATTTACTTTTTTCTTTTTATTTTCACGAATATGACACACAGAGTGTAAACACAGTGGCACATATAATGCCAAGAGTTCTACAAAACCAGGATCTAACAAACAAAGACAAGAATCGACTATATAACTTTGAAGGGATATTGAATTTGCACCTTTGACATATCACCTTCTTTCCCAGCTCTAAAGCAATATCATAGGTTCCCAAAGCAGCAATAACCTGCAATCAACCATGATGAAAAGAACTAAAATTAATGGAACAAGCTACCCTTCTCTAATCCTCAGAAGGGAAAATAATAAAAGAACAATCAATATGGAACATAAGCACATTCTATCTATCTCCTTTCAGAATTTATCATTTGTAAAAAACATACGGAAAATAGATACTATAGTTTAATTCTAAAATGCTTAATCTTGGAAATGTACAAACTGACAATACTTTTAAGGCGTATAAAAGTTCGATTAATAAAAAGTAGAAAACATTGAAGCTAAATGAACCAGCAGGTAAACAACTCAGTTACCCATTCTTCAAGTGATAAATTCCACTCAAAACCTATAACTAAAAAAATGAAATTTTTAGCACTAATTTCAACACAAATGCAAATTTCAATAGAACGTCACTGAACAATAATAAATCAACAAAGAAAGTAGCAAATTAGAAAAGGAATCCAGTATCTGCTACAATACCAAGAGCCAATGACAGATACCATCAAATTTTGAACATGAAAAACCCACAACCCAATTAAGCAAAAGATTAAAACTTGACATAGGAAATCTTACAAAGACAGAAGTATAGGAGAGCTTAGAGATGAACTCAGGGATGCCAAAGCCACGAGGAGCAGAGCCAGCAATGTCAAAGGCAAGAGTGAAAGGAGAGAGCACTACTTTAATTGGCAACTCCAAAATGTCAATAACTTGTTGCCCATATCTTGTTGTGAAGGACTTGTATTGGGTATCTGCAAATTGTTTCACACTCTTTATCAGTTTCTCCGTTCCTCTGGACATGGTTGTCGAGGAGAGGTAATAAGGGAAGCTGAGAACTGAATGGGGTATTCGATAATGTTTCACCCGGGTTTTCTTTAACGTCAGGATAAGCTTTTCTGCAGGATAGTTTAATCTCTGTAACCAAACACTTCAGTTTTGCCTTTATTTTAGACTAAAGTATTTATTTAATTACTCACCTATTATCCCCTTTTTGTTTGATTACTTAATTATTTTTCTTTAAATTATATCTAATTTTCTATTTTATTTTTATTTAAATCATTCATGGTTAAGAAATTAATAATAATATAGATGTGATAATTTTTATTTCTACGTTAGTAATTTTATTCAATCAATAAAATAATGGGACCTCTTTTAGTGAAACAAACTTGATAAAAGATTTCCAAGTGCAGCATTGGATTAATGAAAACTTATTATGATGAATTGTTTAACAAGAAAATATTTACAATTCTGTTAATATTGTTCAACACTTTGTTATATTAAATTCTAGAAAAATACCGAAACAACGACCATCTGAGTTCTTTTACAACGAAAAAACTGTTATTCTAAAAATATAATTTATTTTCAAAATTTTGTTTAACAGACAGACCCCTAAAACACATTGATTTCACCCTTTTTCTATGGTAAATTGAAATGCGTTCCTCCATAAGCATGACCATTGCTTCAACTACAAACATCCTAAGAAGCTTCCCGTGAAAAGAGTTATGGCATATGAATTGTCTGAAATAGTTTGCAGATCAAGCTCTCATGCATGGGGAGCCGTAGATTCTTGCAATTTCATCGTCTTCGCGTGCAATCTCTCCATGAATGCCGGATTGGCTCGAAGTCGGTTCTTGACGTATGAAGTACGAGCTTCCTCTGCCATTTTGTTACCCCTTCCGGCTTCCTCGATGAGAGAAAAGAGCGTTCTGAGGCAATCTTTCCGGTTCTCTTCTCGGTGTTCAAACCTTCAAAAAAGAAAAAAGAATCAACGAATAAATATACCCAGAAGAACAAAGAACAAGTTTATGAACCCAAAACTTAACGCTGACCTCTCACTAGTAATTGTAAGTTCATCTTTGCCTGGATGGTATCTCTTTCCCACAAGCTCCCGTAACCTGCGGAATTGATGCTTTGAAAGCCCGAGCTCCTTCACTGTAACAGACATCTTTACCTTTCTGTTTTTGGGATGCCATGCATCACCACCAGGAGCAAACACTGCCCGTGTTTGCCACCTAAGGATTGGTCCTTCACCAGGCGGGTCATCGGAGTTCTTTTTCTCGTCTGGTACAGCCATCTCATCAAATTTTGGTGGGCCCTCAGCTTCCATCATCTTTCCATATTCCATGACCATCTGATCCTCGAACTCCTTGAATTTCTCATAGGCTTCTTCGACTTCGAGCTCGCCTCGTTCACACATATAACCTAGCTCATTAAACTTCTCTTCTACCTTTTTCTTCATTTCATCTGATCAAGCCAACATAATGCAGTACAATTGTCATTCACATAAAACCATGAACAATAACAAGTCAGAAGTTTAACAAGCCGGGATGGCATGAATCATCAACACGGCTTTAGTAATCCCTTGATACAAGTCACTTCAAAAGATCACCCAATTGAGTGAAACCTCACATATTGTCATATTGTACAAAGCTCCATGCAGTTCACAGTTAAGAGAATATATACAGTTCAACTGAAGGTCTCTAGTCTAGAGGCCAAAATGGTAAACGAAATGTAATTGAAAATGTCAAATGCTATTAATAGAGCTATGAATCTCCTTACATAGAAAAGTTGAACTAGAAAGCAGCAACCCAAGTAACAGTAAAGTGAACTTGAAAAAACTACATGGACTCAAGAAACAAATTATTTAATCTTAGCAACAGCATTTTAGTGATATTTAGGTGCAATCAAAAATAATCAGCTTTCGAGAAATGAAGAAGTCTAGGTGGATTCCTCGAGACCAGAATAGGAAGTGGGTCTTTAGATTCAATTTTGTAACACAAAGCAAATTTAACAAATCTACCTACTTATTTAACTACACAGAAGTCCAGAGAATATTACAATTGAGCATTTCAGCAGAAAATGGATTGATAATCTATAATGTATCAGTATTGTCAATGAAAAGCTAGATTCGGTAGAGATTTACAAGTACACCATAGAAAGTAAATTGATTCAGTAATGCGGAATCAAATAGCCTCACATAGAGAAAAAAGTATGATGATATTAATATCAGTAAAAACCTGGGAGGAGCTTGTCCCAGCTAAGCATGTCCTCGAGAATCTCCTCACACTCCTTTGTGTCTTTAAGATATCCATGCTCAACGGCTTCCTTAATCATTTCATCCCACTTCTGATCATCCATGTTAAAGTACTCATCCTTGACCATTCTTTTTTGGACTATATCCCTTGCACTGTACAAATTATCGATCTCTTCATCGGTTGAGTACAATTTTTCAAAATCCGACTCAAACTCTTGATCAGTCACATCATCTCGTGGCTGTGGCGCCATTTCATCCATCAACTCATCATCTGTCTCTCCGTGCTTCCCAGCCAACTTTCTATGCAAAATGGCCTCGAGAATTGAAGGGAGTGCCTCTTCATCCCCTTGGAAGTACTTCTCAATTCGGGTTTTCAGTTCTGGCAACAAAGAACTAACGAAGTAAACAACAAAACTAAGAGACAAACTATCACTTGCCTTTCTCATCATCCAAACAGAACATATATAATTTAGTTTCCCTCGCTTTTCTCATCAACCAAACAATTAATTTCCAAAAAGAAGAAATAAATTCCAGCAAAGAAGACGCACAGATTAAATCATCAGACCCAGTTTAAGACATTTAAACAAACTTGAAACATTAACATCAACAAACCAACGAAAATAAAATAAAATCTGATTACCCAATTTCACTTACTTTACTCATCTTCTAAACAAAGACACAATAAACAAATTGCCGAATAGAAACTCAAATCCAGTATTTTTTTTACCTTTATTACTGACATCCTCCACAGCCAAAGCTACATCCTCGCCCGAAGCTTGAACTACTGAAGAAGATTCAGGAACCGCGTCTTGAGCTACTGAAGCAGACTCAGGAACAGAGTCAGGCTTCTTTTCAGGAGGAGGATCCGATTCGGACGAGAAGAACCTGAATCGAGACCGAGTTGAAGCGACGAGAGGGTTGAATGAGTGAACTGGGTTTTGGCTGGCTTTGGTATAAGATTGAAGAACATTGCGAGTAGTGAGTGAAATGCCTCTCAACAAAACCCTGTTCATGGCTACCAGAAAAAAGGGTTTTAGTATCCAAGTTTTTTGCTTTTGTTAGTTAGTCTTTGATTCATTTGGGGAACAAAGATTAGGGTTTTAGATTTGAAAAGGATAAATGTTACTTGGTTTGGGTTGTAGGCTTAGAACCCACCATTTATGATGCATGTTATATTGGATCAATTTCAGTCTACATTGGTTTAGGCCCACCCCATTGTTCTTTGCTATTAATATCTTAACAATTTTTTTCTTTTTAGGGTATAAAAGAGTGAATTATTTTAAAAATTAAAACATAATCATTTAATTACAAAATGTTATTACAAAATGTGATTACAAAATGTGATTACAAAGTAGTATTTATTTTGAATAGTCTCAACCATTTAACAAGTTCAATCATTTTACTATAGGTGCTGGTACAAATACCTTAATTTCTTAAAACAACAATTGAGATAAATTAATTTATGTATATTTGATATTCTACTTAAATATATATATATTTACATTTGCAGATGTAACACAAGGTTTGTTCATAATAGGGTCGATCTTATAAATATCAAAATTTTAACTTGAATCCTAACTCCAAGGTAAGATCCAGGTACACTCATTCTTATCTTAAACAAATCAATAAAAAATGTGCAACAGAAATTTGTCTTGTCCCACACTAAACGGAGATTGTAGATAATAAAGTAAGGAAGGCCATTCATATTAAAAAGTTCCCAAAATTGAAAAACTCTCCTATTTATTTAAAAATTTAACCTTTTTCCTTTTGTAGGCTCAAGCAATATATAGAGGGAGAGCCTTTGTTTTTTGTTTTTGTTTTTTTGAAATGGCTGTACCAACAGCTGCTGCAGTAAACGGGGGCATGTTGAAGATGGGAAGTGTTTCGCAAGCTTATATAGAAAGCAAAGCAGTGAAGGAGACGAGGTCTTTGATATCTGAGCTTTGCCGCCAGTTCTATAACCTTGGATGGGTCTCAGGAACCGGTGGCGGTATCACCATGAAAGTCCATGATACTTGTATTCCCAAGCCTCAGCAACTCATCCTCATGTCCCCTTCTGGTATTTATTTCTCAATCATTCGTCTATTTTTATTTTTATTTTTTTGGATTCTGGATATTTGATAATTAAAGCTCAAAGCATTTTGTTGGATTCTGGATATTTGATTATTAAGCCTCAAAGCATTTTGTTTTAACATTTTTGCTTTGGCTTTTCTTGATTATGGCTGCTGGTTCTTTCTCTATTGAAGTTGTTTTCAAGTTTTTTGTTTCTGCCTTTTATTGTGATTAATTTGGGATCTTTTGGTTTTATTGTTTTAGCTCAGAATTTATTCCGATGTTGTTTTGGCATCTATATGAGTCTGTTTGTGTTATTTACGTCCACTTTTTTACTAGAGTTATGGATACTAATACTCACTTTGAACTTTTCTTTTATTACATTCTATATATTGTCAGTCATCTTCAACTGTGTGTTTGTCCACGGCTAGAAATAGAAAAATATTGTTTGCTGTTATTCTTTTCATTTGTGCATTAAACTCGAAGAAGGCCTTAATCTGTAATAATGAAGAAATGATAGTAGTTCGTTGTTTTATAGGCTTTATCATATTCCTTTGCCAATTACTGAAAGAGTGTTTTTGGCATAGCTTAATTATGGGCTTGTTATTCGGTACTGTATAGGTGTTCAAAAGGAGAGAATGGAACCAGATGATATGTACATATTATCAGGAGAGGGATCTATCATATCTTCACCGTCTCCGAAGCCAAACCCTCATAAGCCTCCCAAGTGCTCTGACTGTGCTCCTCTTTTCATGAAGGCAGCTATTTTATGTGCTTTTTACAAAACTATTATTTGACATTGTTTAATTGATCCAATGGTTTATCTTTCACAGTATCTTTTATAAAATTGCAATCTTGAATTTACGAAGATGATATTGATCCTATTTTTGATGTTGTGTGCTTTACTTTTAAGGATTTATTCCTTTTTAGCATGCATTGAGCTAATGTGATTTTAATAGAAAATGTGTGCTTGTGGTGTTGGAGATGATAAGCATCACTTCCTTTATAATTCAGGCATATCATATGCGTGATGCTGGCTCTGTTATCCACAGTCATGGAATTGAATCTTGTCTTGTAACAATGATAAATCCGCTTTTGAAAGAGTTTCGTGTAAGTTTTTCTTGACCAAAATATTTTTTCTAAAGTGAGCTCCTCTCTCTTTCTCTTGCTTTTAATTCCTTACCGCCCTGCATTCTCTTTGTTCTTTCTCTTTC
Source organism: Hibiscus syriacus (assembly GCF_006381635.1). Classification (NCBI taxonomy): domain Eukaryota; kingdom Viridiplantae; phylum Streptophyta; class Magnoliopsida; order Malvales; family Malvaceae; genus Hibiscus; species Hibiscus syriacus. The sequence goes on along the minus strand of NW_024062759.1, from coordinate 244,119 downwards.
TCTTTCAGCAATTGATTTACTTATTTCCTTTTGAACAATTGCAGATCACTCATATTGAGAACACACTCTACGAAAACGAGCTCACAGATTCTCTTGTCAAAGCTGTATGTTTCTTTTGTGTTCATCTCGTCAATGAACTATGAAATTCACTTTCATGGTGATCATAAAATTTCCATGTAGCCAAATAAGATTAATGAATGTTCTATATCAACGAGCAGTATGTGTCTATTTTCTGGTTACACTTTACCCACCTATGCTACTTCGACTCTTCAATTTCTTGATGTATCCTTGCTAAGACATATTCAGAGATGGGTATGGGTGTATGATCCTTAAAATATGTAGAAAAAATATTGAGCATATCCGTGCCAGACCCATGCTTGTATCGAATACTTACCCCAAGTTCAAACCACATTGCTACCAACGACCTTTCTTCACTCTCTGCATTGAAGTTCACCAGAATTTCATATTGTTTTTGCTAGATTTATTTGTTATGCGTGAATTTATCAATGTAAAATGTTGTCTTCAGTATATCAAAACTCACTTTAATGATTTTCAGATTGAAGCATATCCCAAGACAACTGTTGTGCTTGTTCGCAATCATGGCATATATATATGGGGAGACTCATGGATCAGTGCTAAAACTCAGGTTTGTAAAATTGTGCAAATCTTGGGTTCAAACTGGTGAATTGAAGTTTGCTATTTTTCACTTATCATGATTCATATGTATAGAATAAATTTCAGATTCTTACTTGTATAAACACTTTATTATAAATCGATACTTCAGCATTGACATACTATTTCAGGCTGAATGTCACCATTATCTCTTTGATGCTGCTATTAAACTCCATCAACTAGGCTTAGACTGGTCTACTCCAGATCATGGCCCCATTCAGAATGTTAAAGGATTTTCAAGCGTCAATAGCAGGATAAATGTGACTAAAGCCGGGACGGTGGATTCAAGTTATAAAATTGAGCCATATCCAGTAAGAAATTTACATATTTTCCTTTCAATATGACATTCTGTGCTTCCTAGACATGACACTGTTCCCATTGTAACAAAAATATTTGGCGTTCGGATGACATTGTGGTGGACAGACTCTTGTCTGTTTTATTGCTAAACAAGAAGATTGTTGTATTCATTTATCGAAAATATGCTCTCACTCTACATTTTTTCCCTGTTGCAGCGCTGCATTGTGCTTGACATCGAAGGAACTACAACTCCTATTTCATTTGTAATGGATGTTCTCTTTCCCTATGCCCGAGACAATGTCGGGAGGCATTTGTCTGCAACATATGATAGTGCTGAAACCCAAGATGATATTAAGTTGTTACGTTCTCAAGTAAGGTTTTTCTTTGAACCTTTTTAACTTTTATCATGTTTCTCTGACATCCGGTCATAAATCGTATGCTTCGCTTCCTTCAAATTGATAGTGGGATCTGATGAGGATCGGCGGCCTTTTTGGTTTGATACTTAAGTCTAATGCAATCAACTCTCTTTCTCATTCCCTAAAATGATATGCTTCCGACCTATGTTCAATTTATATACATTAAACAATAACATGCAAAGAACTAGTCATCTGTGCAATATCATGCACCATTATCTGTGACTTCAGAACCCTTTTAGTTTCTACAATTCTTGGAACTTTTGTTTTATATATAGAATCACTGCCTATCATTGTCATTAATGATCTGTTAGTTTTCTATTATGAATGATTTGTGTGCCAAACCCGATCATTTTTTGGAGTATCTGTTTTGCTTGACATGCATGTAGGAAACCCAAAGAAACCTTCAATAATGTGTTTTTTGGCATGCATATAGGAAAACCAAAGGAATGTAAGGATACTTCTTCAGCTAATTTTCTGCGGTTAAGGCAGTGTGATTGTTTACCTTATAAATTAGCAACCAAAGAAGTGTGGATTGACTCCTAAACGATATGCCTATATCACATCCGTAACATGTTTTCCACAGGTTGAGGATGACTTGAAGCAAGGTGTTACTGGTGCTGTACCTATCCCCTCGGAAGAGGTGGGAAAAGAGGCGGTGATTGCATCTTTAGTTGGTAATGTCGAAGCAATGATAAAAGCTGATCGAAAAATTTCTGCCTTGAAGCAATTGCAAGTAAGCAAACATGAATTTGAAGAAAAGACATTTTCGTATCTTAGCTTACCTGCAGGAGAGGACTAATATGAAATTAAATAGGGTCATATATGGCGTACTGGATTTGAGAACAACGAGCTGGAAGGAGTTGTTTTTGATGATGTACCAGAAGCTCTTGAAAAATGGCACGCTTTGGGTATAAAGGTATTGTTACGTATTTCAATTACTATTCTACAACTTTATTTTTGGAATGTGGTTCTCGATACAATGTGTCTATGTTGTGATATGTTTCCATGCAGCTGCTCCAGATTGCAGTATATTCACAAGTCGTTTTAATCATTCCGCCAAACTGAAGCTAATTATCTTAGTAGATAGTTATCTGCTTGGACCTAGTCTAGATCCAAGTTCAGGTTATTGTATGTTCATGTCCTACTGAGTGATCGTAAAGCTGTATAATCCCTTAGCATAGCACTGAAATTTTCTAGTATTTCTGAGAAGACACGTATGTCTGCGACGAAAAACAGAATTTTGGTTTAATGGGTACTTGACCCTTTAAACATCTCTCTCCCTTAAGAAAGGATCTTACTAAGTTCTCAATTATTTACAGAAAGTTCTGAGTTCCAGTGCTAATATTTGCTTCCTCATTCACCACAGGTATACATATATTCCAGTGGTAGCAGGTTGGCTCAGAGGCTTATATTTGGAAATACTAACTACGGTGATTTGAGGAAGTATTTGTCCGGATTTTTTGACACTGCGGTAGGGTAAGTTTATTACCTTACCTTCACAGTTTGCTTTTATACTTAATTCCAACTCAAAAGTGACTGTGTATCCCCTTTTCATGCTTGCAGAAACAAAAGAGAAACACAAAGTTATGTCGAAATCACCGAGTCATTGGGAGTCGATAAACCATCCGATATATTATTTCTGACCGATGTGTATCAAGAAGCCACGGCTGCAAAAGCTGCAGGTAATAAGAATCACAACCCAAAAGCGTAACGAATTTCCCTACGAATGATTCTAAAGTATTCTGCACATCCTTTGCATACATTGTCAATGAAGCATGTTCCAACTGGTTGGACTTTTAGACCAGCTTCTGATTTCGTGTTACAAAAATAAATGCCCTTTGGTTATTAATTAGTATTTTTCATCTTTATCGGAATCGTAGGTTTGGAGGTCATAATCTCCATCCGGCCAGGAAATGGTCCTCTTCCGGAGAACCACGGATTCAACACTGTCAACTCTTTCCTGGAGATCTGATAGAAGCTCCGTACTTCTGTAATGAAATCGACACTGACATTTCATGCAGATAATAAATCCCTTTCGGATGCAATATATCTTTGATTTTGTGACAATTTAAGTGTGTGTGATGGAAGGTTTGCAACTCTTTTCTACTGTAATACGGCAAGATTTGCACATGCCTTTATAGACTACTCCATTACCATTGGTCCATTACAGAAATTAAAATGAAAAACAACATCAAGCATATAAAGTTATTTTTAAAAAATAAACAAATTTGTATAAAACAAATCCGAATTTCCATCGCACCTTAATCCGAGTAACTTTAACATCTCGTTGCAATTTGCCAAACGGATGAAAAACAAAATTTTAAAAATACTACAAAACCAAAAGTTCATGGTTTCGGTCTCAGAAAAGCATTAAGACTGAACTATCAGCAGCAATATTATGGGTTTTAGCACACATCCCTAATGGGATGCGACAAACGAAATTAATTAACTTTAACCACTATCAACCGATGAAGTTTATCTATATAACTCAGTTCCGGTTCGAGTTTAACTTTCTTCAAGCAAGATAATAGTAACCCAAAGCTATAAGTATCAACACCACCACTGCAGCTGGAGCGGCCCACATCCAGTAGTTGGTTGACTTCTTACGTTTCAGGATGGGTCTCGGAAGTGAATCGCGACTTTTAGTTCGATTCCTGTGCCTTACAGTGTTCTCCTTTTGAACTTTATCCTTCACTGCAACAGGAGCAGGAGCATCAGCATTTTCTTCTTTTTCAGGTTCCGGGGCCTCGGCCACAGCTTCAGTCGGTTCCTCATGATTTGCACCGGTTGAAGATGCTGCTGCCTTCTTCTTGGCTTTCTTCTCTTGCTCCTGAAGGGTCAAAAAATCAAAATCAGATCAATTTGGATCCACAAACTAATTATCAACAAGCAAAACATGATGAAAGAAGGAAATAATTTCCTTGAGCTTCTTTTCAGCTTCCTTTTGAGCTCTTATAGCTGCTTTGGCTGCTTTTTCTTCAGCCTTCTTCTTCTTCCTTTCCATGGCTTGCTTTGCTTTTGCTATTTCCTCTTCTCTCTTCATTTCTTTCAGTTTTGCTGCATCAATTTCCTTGTCAGCAGATGTCTTTTCGGCTACCTTTTGCAAGTTGCCAGATCCAGAGATCTCCTTCTCTTCTACAACACCATTCTCGGGAGGCGATTTTGATTCTATTACTTTGGTCTCAGAAATTTTCTTGCTTTTTTTTGGTAATTTAGTATCTGGTTCAGAAGGTTTGGCTTCTTCCTTTGGTTGTCGGACAGAAGGTTTTGGAATCGTTTCAGGTGCAGAAGCAACTGGTGCCTCTTGTACAACCAGTGGTTTCTCATCAGGATTCCTTATCCGACCGTCTCGACTTAATTGCCTCTGGTCCAAGGACGGCAGAATTCATTTTTCGTAGTCATCCCGGACAGCTTTCTTGCTGCTCCAAAGAGCCATAAACTTCTCGACCTACATGCAACAAAAGATAAGAGAACAGCCAAAAATTAATGCAAATGAGACATTTGGGACGTAGCATTAATCGGTAGTCTCAACTAACCTCAACAGTTGAAAGCTCCTCAAGACCCTTTATATCTTTCTTTGCAGCTAGCTCTTTCGCTTTGTTTAAAAGTGAACGGCTCTGGTAAAAGTGAACATTCTGAAATACATATTATTATCACAATCAATGACCAACCAAATCAGCTTTGGAATTGACCAAAAAAGAAACGTTAAATTTTAACTTTTAGCATTCATAGGCAGAGCCAAGAAGAAAAACATCCCACAAGAGAGACCTAATCGTTCTGAAAGGCTTGCATCTATACATGCACATACATGAAAGAAGAGAAATCGAAAGAAGCAAAATAGAGCATCTCATTCTCACCAGGCAAAAGAAGATTCAATTTAAAGCAAAGAACAACATACCGCCTCATCACGTTGTTTCCACAGTTGTTGCATGGTTTCATAAGCTTTGTTCCTCTTCTGGATCACGGCGTTCAGCTCTTGCTGTAAGGAATCAACTTTACTCTCTATTGCACTCACTTTTTCTTTAATTTGCTTTTTCTTGGACCAGATAGCATTTTGTTCCTTCCTTACGCCATCCAAATCATTACCCATGAGCTACAATGAAACAAATATAGCAAGTTAATTAGGCTAATTTTACGATAGTAATACATGAGGGGGAAAGCAAATTCTGATGGATAAATGGTTCAAAACGGAATTTTTCTTACTTTAACTTGATCTTGAATGCCTTCTTTCTGGCCCAGTGATTCCTGAATCTTTGATCTCACTGCAGCATTGGCAATAACTTTGTCCCGGGTTCCCTCAAGTTGTTTGATTTCTCTAAGGAGTTGCTTCTCCTCGGACAATGGGATGCTTTCATGCTGGATGCGATATTGCAAGCTATAGATCTGCAATTTATCAATTCCCAATAAGTGACGAAAGAGAAAAGGCAAAGGATTAACTGCAGAGCGAAAACAACGTTTAAATCCCAATGCTGTCAAGTTTACAATAGTAGCATACAATATCATTGAGCTCTTCCTCAGACGAACATATACCACCACGACCACCACCAATGTTATTATTGTGAAGTTTGCCTAAAGCCTGCTGCAGTGGTTCCATTTCCTTCTTTTTCTCACCTAGCATCGTCTTAAACTGCTCGAAATCAACATTCAGGGCTTTCACTTGAGAAAGCAACTCTGCTCGATCCGACTGCATTAACATAAAGATAATAATTTAAAAGGCAGCAACTCAATGATTTTAGAAACTATTTTGCAATTTCGCTAAACTTGAGGCAAATACACCAATGAGAAACCATTATACCAAATACTATTCTGAACCACGTGTAAGAAAACAGTACTATATATCCAATTATTCATTTCCTGCTCAAGGACTTTTGTTTCCAACAACCGGATTTATGCATTCGAGGATTTAATGTTTCGAACAACCGTTATATCAAATACACAACGTGTATTTGGCTCAACTTGAGGCAAATACACCAATGATGAACCATTATACCAAATACTATTCCGAACCACGTGTAAGAAAACAATACCGTATATCCAATTATTCATTTCCTGCTCAAGGACTTTTGTTTCCAACAACTGGATATATGCATTCGAGGATTTAATGTTTCTATATTCATCATTAAACAATAAACACATCACAACTTTTATTCCACCTAACCTCTCGGAACCAATGAAAAGCAAAACAGGAAGCATATAAATATCCTAAGAGCACAACAACAGTTAAACGAACTAGATATCATAATCGACATTAATTGCACTTCACTCACCTTGTGTGATTTTAATTCATCAGTAAGCTGAAATCTGACTTTATTCAACTTTTGCATCTCTTTATCAACCTGATCGATTTTGGCCTTTTTCTTTGGATCATCAAAAGGGCTATACCTGATAAAATAAAAGGAGTGGATCTGCTTAGGAGCAGGCCACTCAGTGACAGCATCAATCGGAAAGTCGGATACATTTTTCTCTTCTCCCTTATTTGGTTCCTCAACATCGGAACCAACTTTAATGGGCTCAGTATGAACCGGATCATTGTCCAGTTTCCCATTTTCCTTATCATGAAGAAGTGATTTGTCAACTTCAGTTGCTTTGTCCACAGGTACTTTTGCCATTTCCGATCCCACAACTTCAACACCCATTAATCACTAGAAAATTAAAAAAGACAGAGAGTTAGATATCAGATAGTAAACAATATATATACACACACACACACATCATTTATGAATCTAAAATAAAATAAGAAAAAGCTATTTGTTCCGCTAGATTTTAGTAAACTGAATTAAAAGAGTTGAAATATATGCGATAATCAACAGACGATTCTAATTTTTATCTTTACTCTACGTGAGATTTTTAGAAACAAGATCAAATCAGATAATCTGCACAGCAGAAATACATGATTGATCAACTACAATAAGATAAAATCCAGATCACAAATTAAAAGAAATAAAAATTACAACAGATTTAAAAACACACAAACACCAAGATCAAGCCTTTATCTAAGCAGACATGCAAATCAATAACGACACAATGAAGAAGTACCCGGAATTTCCAAACAATGAAAAAGGGAAAGAAACAAAAGTCAAAACAGATCAAAAGAAAAAAAAAACAGAGAGAAGAACATAAGAGAGAGAGCATGAAAGAAAGATTAAAGGATTACCCTTTTAGAGAGATCAGAAAGAGAGGATAAGGAAATCCTTTGAAAGAGGGAAAAGGGGTTTTAAAGAGTTTTTGGCGAAGCAAAGGAGAGATGGGATCAGATCTTTTGCTTTTTTTCAAATTGAGAATGAATTAAAATACAAAATTCTAACTATTAAAAGTTATAAAATGATAATTTAATTATAAGATGTTATTTTTTTAATATTTGATTATTAAAAGTTATAAAATGATTATTCAATTATTTATTATGTTCTAAACTCGTTATTTTTCGTTAAAATTTAATTGCGATTTGAGTTGGACATTAAATATTGATTGGGATATGATAGTTGTTTGATATTCAAAGATTAGATTATATCATTCGGCAAGTTAATATCCTAATGAAATTGTCATAATTTTTTAATGAAAAAATATAAGTTTGAAACACAATAAATTATTAAATGACAATTTTGTAACTTTTAATAATCATGAGACTTAAAAAATAACGTTTTATAGTTAGAAGACTATTTTATAACTTTTAATATTCAAAAGAATCAAATAAAATAATACCTTATAATTAGATAACCATTTATATACTTTACACTAAAAATAAAATTAAAAAAAGCAATAATAATATATGTTTTGTTATAAATTTATTAAAATATAAAATTTATTAAAATATAATATACCATGTCAAACAAACATATTACGTCACTGAACAAATTATGGATTTGGTTAATATATAAATATAATTTCTAGTGTCTTTAATTTTAAAAGAAATCAATGATAACTTTACTATTATAGTTCATTTTTAAATGAAGTCGATGGTTCTATGCTAAATTTGTGAAGTTCATATTTTTCAATAAAACGAACATTATATTTGTATTTAAGATGTCAACAAGGAGTTAATTGAAAATTTTAAGACTTAATATTAACGTCAACAACGATGTATAGAAAACGACAATAAACGATATCGACGGTGAGTGGTAGTTATTATAGGAAATTTTGATCAAATTTATAAGTAAAATTGATAATTTGTCAAAAGTTAAAAGTTAAATTACTATTTTGTCTCAACTTTATAGATCATATTAAAAATTAACCCCTTTATAAACATGTCATATCATCAAATTAATTACATTTAATGTTTCAATGACCAAAATATTACAAATTGATAATATGAGTGATCAAAATATTACAAATTGATAATATGAGTGATCAAAATGTTATAAGTTGATATTATAAGTAGTTAGAACGTAACGTTTTTTAAGTTTGGTAACATAAAGTAAATATTTATAAAATAATGGTGACCATATGGGTAGTTTACCCTACTAGTTTTCAGAAAACGCGTGTACATCACCTTAAGGGTGCGTTTGGTTCACGGAATGTAATATTACCGATGAGAACAAAAGATTATCAGAGAATAGGATTAATGGGAATGTTGTATTTTGTGTTTGGCTAGTTTAGCATGAATGTAAGATTACCGTGTTTGGTTAAAGGAATAAAATATTATTTGAATGTATATTTAACCAAATTGTCCTTATTATATATATATTTTTTTTTAAAGTTGGAAAATATTTATATATTTTCTTTAAAAAAAATTAAATTCATAAAATTTATATAATTTTTTTACAAAATTAAAAATATAAAAAGGTTTAATGAAATGGTAAAATTTTATTTTAACCCCTAAACTTCATATAAAATTTTAATTATATATATATATTTTTTTTGCAAATCTAAAATAGTTTAAGGATAAATTTTTAATTTAACATTTGTAGAATTTTTATTATTCAATGACAAAATAAGGATATTTTTGAAGAAAAAAATATAAGGGCATTTTAGTCCAAAACGCTGATAATCCAACAATACCTAAAGAAATGGACATTCCCGGTAATATACCCCAAAAAATCCACCATTGGTAATGTAAGATTACCGGGAATAACATTCCCGACCAACCAAACGGGAGAATGTAGATTTCATTCCTACGAGAATCTCACATTCCCCAAACCAAACACACCCTAAATCCAATATCTTATATCTCACGACATATTGTGTCGATGATTACGAGAGCCAAACGTGGTAAGTAGAAGTACAGAAGTACCCCTATGAGAACTCTTCAGGTTGACTTTTTTATATCTGATTTTAGAAAAATAAAAGTATTAAATTATTGACCTGAAATGATAAGAGAAAATAACTTCAGTGACCAAAAATGCCTTATAATATACGATTTTAACCAACTTTTTTTGGATTTGCCAAAATGACCAACTAAATTGCAATGCGATCGATAATTCGCAACACGATCTCCGGTATCGCAAATCAGTTTCCAGATTCGCAACGCGATTCTGACTATCGCATTACGATTTTCCAAATTCGCGTTGCGATTTTCCTAATTCGCAATGCGAAATCGCAACGCGAATACGTAAATCGCAATGCGAATACGTAAATCGCAATGTGAATACGTAAATCGCAATGCGAATACGTAAATCGCAATGCGAATACATAAATCGCAATGCGAATACGTAAATCGCAACGCGAATCTGACTATCGCAACGAGATTCTGACTATCGCAACGAGATTCTGACTATCGCAACGCGATTCTGACTATCGCAATACTGAATTTCAAATTCGCAACTCGATTTCTGAATTCGCAACAGGTTTTAGTTTCGCAACACAAATGTTTTGGGTATATAACTACGCAGCAGCAACTCATAACCTAAATCCCTAAATCGCAACTCATTCCATCTCCATCTATCACTCTTTCCGACGACATCCGTTCCTATACCCAACGACATCCTTCCCCATCCGGCAACAGGTTTTAGTTTCGCAGCTCGATTGTTTAGTAAATTAATTTACAATAATGAAATCATCTAATGTTGATCATGTTTGGATAGATTTGTGTTTTGGAGGGTCATGGGAGAATGTTCATGGTGTTTTACAATATATGCCTTTACCCATGAATCTTCAACTAAAACTGTCATTAAAAAAGTTAACTTATGAAACTCTAATGTTACGTGTTGTAAATAAATTGAATTTAGAGCCCCTAAGTGGATTTAGGCTATCTTATCAGAGAAATGGTAAAGTTTATTTGTTAACCGACAATGAAGATGTTGAACGATTCATTGCTTACATTAGTGTTTCAAGTGATGATGTTACATTGTATGTTGTTGAACCTAGAAGTAGTGAAGTTGGGTCAGTAGCGGGTAGTAATCAACTAAGTTTTTCAACCCCAGTTTATGGTGCTCAAAATTTAATGGTTCCACCACAATTTCATCACCAAGCAAATATTGTTTCACCACATTTCCAATACCAAACACAATCTCAAAACCCACAACCTTTCCCTAATTCAAATTCCAATCAACTTTCAGCACCAAATTCCGGTTTTTGTATTGACCAGTTAGACGATGATGAGCCAACAGAAAAAATTGTGAGTACTAGTCAGTATTCGAAATTTGATCTTGGTCAATACCCAGACTTTGATCTTGGTCAATACTCAGATTTTGATGATTTTTCAGAAAAAGAAACAGACCCTGCGTGTAATGATTTTGATATTGGTCAATACCCGAATTTTGATGATGAAACAGTCGTTGCCAAGGAAGATGTTGTTGATGATAATGAGGAGGAAGTTACGACTGTAAATGAACATGTTGAACATCAATTCTGTAATTCATATAACCCTGAAGAAGAAGAAATCCCCAAATAAAAGTCCCCGAAGAAAATGCCACGGGAGTATAACTGGAATATGCCAGAATTACTTCAGATACCGGAAGAAGAGTTGGTAAAGATAGTAGTTGATTGTTACACAAAAATTATTTGTATCAAGAAAGATGATTATTTTGATACAAAGGAAGACTTGAAGATAGCTTTGTATACGAAATGTGTGGAATATGGCTACAACTAAAAGTTAACAAATCAAGCAAAGATCGTTTCGAAACAAGGTGTATGATTGACAAAAACTGTACGTGGCGTATGATTGCAAAGAGGATAAAAGATTGCGAAATGTTTCAAGTTAGGAATTTTATTGATAAACATACATGTTCAAGAACCCAAATTTTTCCTTACCATAGACAGGCAAACAAAAAGGTGTTGGGTGGTTTTCTGGCTGAGTTAATGTTTTTGAATGAGAGGGTATATCGGGGACATGAAATTATGAATGATATGAATGCTCGATTCAAGATTAGTATCTCATATTCTCAAGCTTGGAGAGCCAAATGTTATGCCTTGGAATTATTGAGGGGGTCGCCAGAAGCATCGTTTGCCCAACTGTTGGCTTATTGTCACAATTTAAAGCTGAAAAATCCTGGGTCGGTAACTCATATCAAAATAGATAGAGATTGACGCTTTGAGTTGCTGTTTATCGACATTGGTGCTGCGGTTAGTAAATCAATATAATTTTGTTGACTCATTTTTGTTAGTTACATGCATTTCACATTTAAATGATTATATTTCTTGTGTATATGATTTTGTAGATTCGTTCGTTTATTACTTGCATGCGCCCAGTTATTATAGTTGACGAAGCACATTTAAAAGGTCGATACCTTGGAGTAAACTTATTAGCAGTAGCCATGGATGCTAACAATGAGATACTGCCAATAGCTTACGGGGTTGGCAAATCTGAAACCTCTGATTCATGGACATGGTTTATGGGGCATTTTAGGGATTGCATAGGTCCTATTAGCAATCTGAAAATCATATCCGATAGGGCAAACTCAATTGACAACGCTGTTAGAAGGTGTTTTCCAGATGCTTTTCATGGACTTTGTGGTGTTCATTTGTATAGAAATCTAAAATCAAGGTCTGCTGGTATAAAAAATCACAAATGGACATACTAGAAGGCTGTAAAAGCTTATCAGGAAGTGGATTTTAATAAGCATATAAACTATTTAAGACGTGTTTTGCCTCAGTGTGCTCAAACACTAGAAGATGTCGGGTTTGAAATATGGTCAAGAGTACATCAACTTGGAGCAAGATATGGTTTCATGACGTCTAATAGTGCAGAATCAATCAACGCTCTAAGTCGTCATTCCCGGAAATTACCCATTACTATGTTAATGGAGTTTTTTCGAGCCTCTATTCAACAGTGGTACTACAAGAAAAGAAACCATGCATGTATTATTTCTTTAAATTCGTAACTTAACATATATTTTACTAAGTATTATTTATTTAAATTTACAGGAACATTGGAACATCGTATTACACCATGGACTGAAAAAAAGATAACGAAACGTGTTGTGAAGTCAACGTCATGGAGAGTTGAACCATGTTCAAACACTTTGTTTGAAGTACTGGATAATAACTTAAATGGGCTTGTCGATCTAAATGCAAAGACGTGTAGTTGTATGAAATGGCAAACATCTGGTTATATGTGTGGCCATGTTATAAAAGTTGCTATTCATCTAAACCAAGATGATTCAAGCGCATACGCTATGGATTGCTACACTACAGAAGTATATCGACAGACTTATGTCGAGATTGTCTACCCTATTACACATCCTTCTGAGTGTGACATACCAGATGACTTACAAACAGTTTTGCCACCAGCCATGGACAGAAGGCTACCTGGCCGACCAAAAAGTCACAATCGTATACCGTCTAAGGGTGAAGAGAAGAAGAGATCGACATGTAGTCGGTGCAAGGAAAGTGGTCATACAAGGTTGACATATAGATCACCAGTGCCATCAAATTCATCTTTTCCTCTACCAAAATATGGATCCTCATCAAAATCCCAATCACAATCGGCTTCACCTTTTGGGACTGTTAACTTAGGTGATTTTAAAATGCAAACGTTGTATTATGTGTGAACTTTTAACATTTTCTGTTAGGCATGAATTAGTAACTTGAGTTTGAACATTGCTATGATATGTTCAGTTGTTATCACTTATTAGACATTCATTTGACTATCGCAACGCGCATATGACTATCGCAACACGGAAATGACTATCGCAACGCGGAAATGACTATCGCAATGCGGAAATGACTATCGCAACGCAGAAATGACTATCGCAATGAGAGAATCGCAATGCGAAATGAAAAACGAAACGAGAGAATCGCAATACGAAAATGAAAATCGTAACACGAAATTAGTTTCGCGTTGCGATTTTCATTTTCGCATTGCGATTCTCTCGTTGCGATTTTCTCGTTGCGATAGTCATTTCCGTGTTGCGATAGTCTGTTTTGCATTCAACATAATGCAGATTGAAATCAACAAATCAACTATTATATTTCAATCAATTAAACAAGCACAAATAATAATTATGTACACATCAATTAAACAAATCAATATTTACAAATCAATTAAACAATCAAAAAATAATAATAATAATTATTTCCTCATCAATTATTGAATCAACTTTTGCACCCATACATCCATTTCACGCAGCTCACTTCAGGATTAACCTGCAGAAATCAAACATTGAATCAACAACACTTTCTACATATCTAAAACCTACAAACAGCAAATTATTGAATTCTAGCTACTTAACCAAACATTTTCAAACCAAAAAGAGTATATATGTTTAACAACACTTGCATTTGACTTACAAATTATTTATGGACACTTTCTTAACGCGGATGCAGGTAGGCAGCGTCTCGCATATATCGCTCTAGCATAAAATGCCGAAACCACAAGCCTACTGCACCTCTATCTCTATCGGTAGGAGGTAGAAACTGTGTACTTCCTGTCGTCAAACGCTCCAAGCACATGCATACGAGAGGATCACAATCCCCTCTGGCTTCCTTCGTTTGTTGTGGCGCGGTCTCGTCTCTGATAACTGTAACATTGAACTTCTTTGGCTTCTTGTTTCCAGAATTAGTCCAATAATTAATTGCATCCAAGAATTTAGCCAAATGAGAGCTCCATCCCTTAATAATATCTCTCAAATCATACAATTATATGTAATTTATCATGCTGTCATATACTATTGTCTTTAGGGATGGGAGCTGAAGCTCGACGAGAAGCCAATGAGTACGTTCCAAAACAGGGATAAACACCTGCATCGAAATGTAATAATTCAAATTGCGCACTTATTTATGAACACCTTTAAAATATTTAAACAAATAAATACTAACTTTATCGACCTCCCACCATGCAGGATAAAGTTTAGCTTGTCCATTAGCCAACACATATGATTCATGTCGTTGATTCTTCAAGTGAACTACGTGAAAAGACGTCGGCATAATTGTATATCGCGTTTTTTTTATATTTTTCTTTAATTTCCTTACAATTATAAGACGTGTCACCCATGCATCAATATGCTGTTTTACAAAAAAAAGACATATATTAGTGAATTACATAAATTTAAAAAAAAATTAATCAAACTGAAATATAAGAAGAAATATAAGACTTACCCGCCATCGAAATAGCCGTTGTCTTCAACCCCTAATAATACACCCCACCAAGACCGTTCAATCAACAAATGCATATCATCGTTGAGTTTGTATATGTCAGAGTAACACCCTTGGCTCCGCTCATGTAGATAAAAATCAACTGCGGTCTTAGCCCAAAGGGTATTATCCAGAATTGTTTCCGGTAGTTGTTTCCTCTCCACTTCATCTGCCGGAATGGTACTGACCGGTAACTTATACGAAAGCCAACAGTCATCCATCATGTCCGGCACGTGAGGGGGCTTCTCAATAATTCGATATATTACGCCATGTGAATCGGGCTCTAGAATGTTGGGAGAGACCTCTTCAACGATGACAGTGGCCTCTTGAACGGTAGGAGGGGACTCTTGAGGGATGATAGGGGCCTCTTGAACGATAGGGGAGGCCTCTTGAATGATGACAGGTGAGTCGGGCTTTTTCTTACGGATTCTTCGCACTATTGGGGTGAACGGAGACGTAATGGCACGTGCACGCCGTCTGATGCGTGAACTCCGTCTTGCAAGAAAAACCCGACGTAGAGCATCCACCTTAGCGGGCCGCTAAAAATAAATTAATACATAAATCAATAAATAAACAAACATGATATTAAACAGTGAAAACAAAGACAAATATATTTCAAACTTGCACGGTATTCTCCCAAGTCATTATTATATCATTGTTCACAAAATGCATCAGATAACATTCCAGAAGTAAACACTTATATAAACATTTAAAAGGACAACATATAGGTTTAGTGCAGGTTCAATGACAACATAAAGAGTAGTAGTTTATTCTTGAAACTTAAATTTTCAACATTGTGAAGTTAGTATTTGTCTTTTGGTTGAAGTAATGCAATTCAATCAAGTTTCAATTTGCAGAAGAAGAATAAAATCTGAAACTTAAAATCGCAACGCGAAAATGACTATCACAACGCGAAAATGACTATCGCAATGCGAATTTGACTATCGCAATGCAAATTTGACTATCGCAACGAGAGAATCGCAATGCGCGAAAATGATTATCGCAACGCGAAAATGACTATCGCAATGCGAAAATGACTATCGCAATGCGAATTTGACTATCGCAACGAGAGAATCGCAATACGATTTTCATTTCGCATTGCGATAGTCATTTTCGCATTGCGATAGTCATTTTCGCGTTGCGATTTTGTTGTTGCGATTTTCTCGTTGCGATAGTCATTTTCGCGTTGCGATAGTCATTTTCGCATTGCGATAGTAAACTATTCTTCTTCTGCAAATTGAAACTTGAATGGATTCCATTACTTCAACCAAAAGACAACCAAAAACAAATACTAACTTCACATGGTTAAAGAATAAACAATTAAACAGTATTGGCAGCAACCGAATGAATTTACTAAGCAATCTAAGTGAAATTACGAGTAAATTTATCATCAAGTTAAATATGAAAAATATTAAACTTACCTCGTTGCGTAGAGTATGAACCTCGTTCTGTAACGATGTTACAATCTCACGTAGAGCTGCTACCTCACCACGTAAAGTAGACACCTCAACGCGCCATGCACCATTGTCATCGCGTAAAGTACTGACCTCCTCACGCAAGGCATTGACCTCATTACGTAACTCCCCTAACTTATCCCGTGAAGGTGGAGAACAGGGAGATAAACGTCATGGCATCTTTACCGGTCGCCTATCATGAGGTGATGGTGGAGAAGAGGCTCGATGATGTGACAGAATAGGTGATGACTCTCGTTGTGGAGGTGTATATTCGGGTCAATCAGGTGATGGCTCTGGGTGAGGTGATGGCTCTCGAAGTGGTGGCTGCTCATCATCCGTGCCATCAAAAAAACGCTTACTAGCTTGCCACCAATCAGTGGCAAGCTCAGCTTCCGTAGGTGTCAGCCTCTGTAATGGAGTGTTGGCCTCCTAACAATATAAAAGCTCAAACAAAGTTAAACGTGTACTAGTAATAACTTGTTTATAAACATATGGTAGTATTTGTGTTAACTTACATTATTTATTGTAGTATACGGTAGTAAATCTTCCCATTGCTGCAAGGACCGTTTCCTCTTCCAGGAAATAGCCCTAGGAATATCATTAGAAGTTTTTAATGCATATGTCTGCATGGCGGGAAAGGCCTCAAATATCCAAATCTACAAACAATATAATAACAAACATTAGTAATTGTTAAAGAATTAATTATAATTTTGGAAACATTATATAAAAATTATTACTTTAAAGGCCCAAATAAAGCCTGACAAAGTGTATTTGGAACCATCGCCACACAAACTTTTCCGATCATCAAAGGCAGACAACAACTTATTCCATGTAGCTTTCCATAGATACGAACCCCATGGAAATAGGTTCCATGTATTTAGGTCCTCTACCAATTTAATTAGATCATTAGGAATAGGTTGTCGGGCCTCTCTGCCTAAAAAGCCGACTTGCAAAAGTATTAGAAGGCATACTCGGACAACATCGACGTCATCCATCCGAGTAAAACCATCTTTCTTATTCAATAATCTCGTCAAGTCTTCCACGTGTAAATTCGACAACTCAGGAAAAACCCGGGAAAACCATGATAGGCGAGTAATATGTCTAGTGTACCGATCTACATCATCGTGTCCGAAGCGTAGACCGGTGATTAAGCAAAACTCCTCCCGCCCAAAACACATATACGCCGGTGGAAAATCAAATCATATCTCTTCATCACGACGTTGTATAGTCTCTGGTAGATCACTAGTCATGGTTTGAAGAAACAGATGGGTCAACATAGCATCACCACCCGGATGTTGTACTTTCAGCCATGGCCCGAAGCAAGTATCCTCAAATATTTTTCTTTGTACAGGTGAAAACTTCGACGCAATTGTTTTGGCCAGGCTTACTTTATTTCTTAAGGTTAATTGAGCCGAATAAAAGTTCTGCAAAAACAATAAACATACCAAGTTAGATATACCAAAAACTACACTGTGAAGATATAACAAGAACAATAAACATTAAGAGTAGTAGTTTATTCTTCAAACTTAAATTTGCAACACTGTGAATTTAGTATTTGTCTTTGTCTTTTGGTTGAAGTAATGCAATTCATTCAAGTTTCAATTTGCAGAAGAAGAATAGTTTCTGAAACTTAAAATCGTAACACGAAAATAAAAATCGCAACACGAAAATGACTATCGCAACGCGAATTTGACTATCGCAACGCAAGAATCGCAACGCGAAATGAAAATCGCAACAACATAATCGCATTGCGATAGTCATTCTCGGTTTCAAATACTAAAATTGAAAGAAACTTGAATGGATTACATTACTTCAACCAAAAGACAAAACAAAGACAAATACTAACTTCGCAGGGTTAAAGACTAAACATTTTAGCAGTATTGGCACCAATCGAATGAATTTAATAAGCAATCTAAGTGAAATGGTTAATCTATTATTGAAAACACCAGTAAACTTATCATCAATTTCAATATGAAAAACCTAATAATAATGCAAAAATTTTAAAATAAAAAAAATTAAAAAAACTAACCCTCGGTGGTTGATTTGGTTGATTTTTCATTTCTGACCGTGAATGATTTCGCCGGAGATGGAGACTGATATCGTCGGAGATGGGGACTGATTTCATCGGAGATGGGGACGGATGTCACCTTAGAGAGTGAGAGATGGAGATGAGACTGAGTTGTGATTTAGGGTTTTAGGTTATGAGTTGCGATTACCACATATACTGTGGACGGTTCAGTGTTCCGATATATTAATATATTCGTGTTTGGAATTTGAAAAAAAGTACACGTTGGATACAAATGGCGCTATGTAAATCGCATTGCGATAGTCAGATTCGCATTGCGATAGTCAGATTCGCATTGCGATTTACGTATTCGCATTGCGATTTACGTATTCGCATTGCGGTTTACGTATTCGCATTGCGAATTAGGAAAATCGCAACGCGAATTAGGAAAATCGCAACGCGAATTTGGAAATTCGCAACGCGATAGTCAGAATCGCGTTGCGAATCTGAAAACTGATTTGCGATACTGGAGATCGCGTTGCGAATTATCGATCGCATTGCGATTTAGTTGGTCATTTTGGTAAATCCAAAAAAAATTAATTAAAATCGTATATTATAAGGCATTTTTTGTCACTGAGATTATTTTATCTAAAAATAATATTTGAGGTTGAGGTTAAAGAAAGATTGTACGGATAGATTACGAAATGTAAGGTTGTTACAACTGTTAATATTAAATTTATTATAATATTTACAGAATTTTTAAATGCACATTAAAACATTATAATTTTCCATATACATATAAATTATAAAGGGTAAAGTATATAAATAGTCCCTGAATTTTTAAGGCTCTTGCATTTTGGTCATACAACTTTTGAAACTTGCAATACAGTTATTAAACTTTTAGTTCGTTTTCATTTATGTCCCTACCGTTATTAATTGTTAGTTTTTGCTAATGTTGCACTTAACCCTCCGTTAACTTTCTTTTTTATTGACGTGGCAGCTTCTTCTTCTTTGTTAACCAAAGTACATAGCGATTTTACATCCAAAACTTTCAACGCCACCTCCGAATCACCATCATCCAACCCATTGAGTCATGTACCCATTACACCGAGTTAACTCAATAGCTAAAGCTTCCGAGCAATCTCTCGCTTCTGCTGGTGGTTAACAGCATACCTTTGGCCATCAAACAACTAAATACTATTCAATACCAAAAACTAAAATATCAAATATTGAGAAAAGAAAACTGAAACAGAAATTAAAATGTAGTTGGTCGACAAATTTCTTAAACAAGAAGAAGAAGAAGAAGTATTAAATCGAACGGACCGGTAACATAAGAAACCAAGCGCAATTAATTAAAAAATTAATGACCAAAGTTGGTTAGATCGAAACCAAGCGCAATTAATTAAAAAATTAATGACCAAAGTCGGTTAGATCGAGAACAAAGAGGACTAATGACAGAGTTAACCATATATTAAATCCTAGAAAGGGATTGAAATTGAAAACCTTTTCAATTATAACTTAAATACAAATAGGGTTAATTATCCTTCAGGTCTTCTAAGATCTTAAAATATTTATAAAAGTTTGTAGACACTCGTTTTTGTCCGGGTCTTTTTATTTATTATTATTATTATTTTATTTAATTTTGTTGTTACATGCTTGCAGGCCAACCAGTGACCCAACTGAAACCCATCATTCAAGCCCATTACAAGAAATTATCAGCCCATCCAAGAAGTTGACCCAACAGTTGATCCAAGACCCGACCCAAAGGGGGATCCGACCCGGTCCAGAGCTGGTTTCTGCCAGTCACCATATCCCGTGCCATACCTCTCTGCCACCAGCAACTCACACCATGCCCTGCTCCAGTCACCATGATGTGTTAGCTCCATGCCGGTCACCATACGTGACCATGCTCTGCTCCAACAGGCCAGCATCACCTCCAAAGCCTAGTACTACAGAACGTGAAGGAATCAACCAATTGTTTTCTGTTTTATATTTATGTAAAATGGGTTATATAAAACCCCAAGAAATCAGTGTAAAGGGGAGAGACTGCTTATCAGGAAAAAACATAAACATTTTTCATCAAAAATGGAGGCAACGTCTTTTTAACAGCAAATCAAAAAAATTGAAATCTTCAAGTAAATCAAGAGGTATTCAGTTCCTTATTTTCGGTTTATTTTACTAGATTCTTAGAATGTAACTAGAAAGGAGTTTATTGTTTAATCTAGTTCTTAGTTTCATGTGATTCTGATGCTTTTATAAAGTAAATAAGTTAGGGATCGAAGTTTACCTGGCTGTGGGGTTCGTCAGGGAAATAGGGTCGCCAAGGAGAGGGTAGAGATCGAGTTAGCTTTGTTTAGGTGGCAGCGCCACCGTGTGTGGTGGCCTGCCTTACGGCTTGGACCTCTCGGCCAAGGGAGAGACAGGGGATTAGGCTTGGTTTTCGTTTTGTGTCGGTTGGCGTTGGGTTTTAGGGCATCGATGGTAGCTAGTCGAGGGGAATGGCCACCCGTGTGTGATGGCCTGAGCGTCGGGCTCCGGTTCTTCGGGGTCAACCACCATGGGTGCACGAACAAGAGAGGAAGGGAGGCTAGGGATTTAGTAGTTTCGGGCAAATGAAGAAAAGAGGGGAGAAGTAATCTCATTTTGAGATTTTTTGGGTAAACCACGCTAAGGTCCTTGAACCTTTAGCGTGTTTCACGATTCAGTCCATAATGTTATCTTTTATTCATTTATACTGATTTAAGTTGCATGTTTTGTTTCATTTTATTCTGGTCACTTGATATATATTATTTATTTCTTTCGAATTGTTCTGTTCATTTTTATTGATTTTATTTTGGTCACCTTTTTATTGGTTTTGCTTATGTTAGGATTTATTTCACTTTGTCATATATGTGTTTAGTGTTATTTATATGTAAATCATATATTGTATGAAAATAAATTTATTTACTAAGTACTTTTTGTATATACATGTATGTCATTGTATTTAATCTTAGCCTATTTATTTATTGGTTATTTCAAATTTATCCACTAGTCAGAATTTTACTCAAATATGTTTGAAAACAACGATTTGTAGAATGGGTGTGGAAAGCATCGCTTGGTCGAAGTGATGCAATCCTATACGACGTTTAAACAGAATATGATAAATAAAAAAAACTCAAATTCTTCCTTTTACGAGCTTATAGAAATTATTTTTATTGTTATTATTTTTATTGTTATTTTATTTGATGTTCATATTGTTTAATATTTAAATTTTAATCTTTATTATTATTTCTTCATTGAATCTTAATATGAGTGATGTATGTTTTGGAAAAATAAAAAATGATGTATTTTATGTCAATTTTCGATATTATTTTTTTAATTTAAAGATAAAATATTCTTTACAAGTAAGAAATAGACGAGGTAGCTTTTCCGACGGAGGATTGCAAATCTCGGGATTTCTTGTCGAGAAAAGGGTTTTTTTTTATTTTAACTAATATTCAATAAATAGATCATAATTTATTTATTATTCTATTTTTATAATTTTTATTGTATTAATGGTTTTTATGTTAATATTAACGATACATGTTTTAGATAAATTAAGCATATTTTATTTTCTACTCATGTCGATATTATTTGGTGGTAATTCAAAGATAGAATATACTTTATAGATGAGAAATAGATGAGATAGCTTTCCCGTTGGATGATTGCAAATCTTGAGATTTCTTACCAAGTGAAGTATTTCTATTATTTTAACAAATATTCAATAAATAGATCATATTTTTACTTCTGATTCAAACTTTAAGTTCTACCATTTATGACGATATATAAGCGACTAAGTACCGATTTTGGGCGTTGTGTATGTTTATCTTTTCCACAGACGTAACCGACTTCCGAATCCCTAAATTTTCTTATGATAACGCAGACTTGTATTCTTATAAAAAATGATTTTCCTTAAAATAGTTTTTTAAATTAAAAACATGTTCTTAGGTATTCGACTTACCTAACTCAAAGGTCGATGGCGACTCCCTTTTTCAATCTAATTCTCAAATAAATTCAAAATTGTCACATTTTTAAAAATAAAAATCATAATTGTTTTTTTAATAATGAAAAAAAAAAGTTAAAAAAAAAGTTAAAAAAAAGAGGTTATGACAGCTTGGTGACTCCACTGGGGACGGCTAGAGAGTCAGGCTGTCGGTCGCTTATATATGGTCGTTATGGTGGAAATTATAAGTTCGAATCTTTAGTAAAACTATGATCTATGTATTGAATTTTTATTTATTATTTTATCTCTTTATTTTTATATACTAACATTTTAATTTTTTTCATTTTTTCATATATTTCTTAGTTCTCGTTGAGTGTTATTATTTTTATTATATTTTTTCCCTGTTTTTGAGTCAAAGGTTTGTTTGTTTCTCCTCACACACATCACTTTCATTGGCATAACATGAGCTCTAGACATGAGCTTCGATCCAAATTAGTTAGGGTGATTGCTTTACTCTCGTAAGAATTTATTCTTCGTATGAGTTCTAGCAAATAACCCATGGGATACATACCTTATACTTTCGTAGGAATTTATTCCTCGTATGGGTATAAGGCAGTGAATCCCCTCGAATTGAACTCGTTCCGTTTGAAACCTGTAATGAGTGAGGATTGAGGGTTTGGTAGCCCAAGGGGGCACCGACATCAAGGACAATTCGAGTTCCTTTTTCCTGATAAGAGCCGAAACCATGCATATAATGAACCATAGAACGGTCACACTAGGTAGAGTCATGCCGAACCTCTGTCCGTCAATAGGTACCCAAAATAGGCGTACACAATGGAGAAACCTACTCTAACATTTTATTTATTTATTTATTTATTTTTGGTAGAATTTATGTGCAGTTAGAATTTAATTAAATAAATTTAGGAGGGTAGAGAGCATGTTTGGGTAGGACCCTTTTTGAGGAATATTATTTGGGTAGATAATACATAAATGGAGGAGATTTATTTCCCGTTTTACATATCTTTTTATGCTAAATTTATACAATTATTTTGACTAACTGTTTTGTTTGTTTTGTTTGTTTTTTTATTCATACTGCATAGACATATCATTAGAAAAGGCGATTGATCTGTGAGTATCGATAAAGTGGAAAGACTTTCATGATGGAAAGGAGTTTCCTAAACAAAGAGGTGAATCCAGCAGATGTAAGGAATTGGTCTGAAGCCAAGCAGAAAGAGCAGGGAGATAGTCTATCAGGGGACTACGTGTCGGATCTGTCTGATTATACACCAGCTTCTTTAAAACAGAATGAGCTTCAGAGATTAAAAACAATTTGGGAAAGTTGGAATCTTATTGAGAGGCAAGCTTTTCAGCAGACTTATGGGGATATATTTCATCTGATATACGTGAAGGTAGACCCGGTTCTCATACGAAGCATAATACAGTTTTGGAATCCGGCCTATAGTTGTTTCACATTTAACCGAGAGGACATGACTCCAACCCTCGAGGAATACCACTTTCTGTTGAATTTGTCAAGCGTTAAAATAGACAAAGTTTACTCCCGATTGATAAAAGGGCCTTCTCTTAAGTCAAAGCTTGCAAAGATCTCGGGCACGAGCGACAAATGGGTAAATGATCGCTTGCAACGAAAGGGAGAAAGTGAGGGAGTGCCGTGGTCTCACTTACAAAAGATAGCTGAAGCACACGTAGATGAAAACGTGCGTAGAGATGTATTTGCTTTGGGTATATATGGTTTGGTAATCTTTCTAAAATGTTTGGGGCTGATCGAGCTAGCAGTAGTCGATTTGGTTGAGAAGTTAGGAAGAGAGGTGAATCCAGTCCATGCAATTCTTGCTGAAACTTTCCGATCTTTGAATATATGTAGAAGGTTGGGGGGAGGTCGTTTTATGGGTTGTGCTCAATTGCTTACTGTGTGGATCAGAAGCCATTTCTGGAAGGAAGAAAAAGTCAACTATAATCGTTTTTTGAAAGATTATTCTCATGTTGCTGAGTACCTTACGAAGGAGTGGCCTGAAGTATCTCAGAAAGATCAATGGATTGATTTCTTCCGGAATCTACAAAGTCAAAACATAGCATGGCGAACACCGTGGCTGATGCATACACAAATCTTGTTCAAGTGTGGAGATTTGGACTGGATTATATTACTGGGACTGTGGGGAGGAGTGAGATACGCTCCTTTGTTGATATTGAGACAGTACGGTGCCCGACAGTTTGTTCCCGTGACTCATGGGTTGACTGGTGCTGAATTTGATTATAAAGAAGGCAATTATAGAAAGAAAATCAAAGATGTGGCTGATTCTTGGAGGATGACTTTTAGGACTAAAGTAATTGGAGCGAATGTTATCTTGACGCCTGATTATGAAGCCTGGAGAATCATGAGGGTAAATGATAAAATACCTTTAACATCTGGAGAGGGATCAAGGTCGATAGAAGAACAAATCATAAATATCCCTTCGAATTTGGAAATCCAAAGAATTGAGTTTGAAATGGAAAAGGCTAAAGATTCCAAGAAAATAGAAGAGATGGAGAGAGAAAACTTCATGTTGACTATCGAGGCTGATTTTCATGCCAGACAGTTTATAATGATGAGAGAACGGAAAGAGGAGGTGGAAGCCGATTTAGAAGACTTAAAAAAGGATTATCAAAGGGTGCAGCAAGTGAGAAAGAGACTTGGATCCAGAGAATTAGCGGCTGCAAGACGGCGAATCAAAAGTCTGGAAATTGAGAACAAGTGTCAGATCAAGAAGATAGAAGCTGGAAAAGTAAAAGTATGCGAGCTAGAGGCCGATAAAAAGGAATTAATCAAGCAGTATAAAGCTGAGGCTCGTAGAGCTCAAAAACTCCATGAAGAAAAAGAAGTCAGGCTGAAGGAATTAGAAGAAGAAAAGAATCAAGTCCAGGGGTTAAAAACTGAGATGAACAGTATAATTGAGGACTTTGTGGACAAAGAGCGAAGAATTTTAGAGCTCGAAGAAGAAAGAAAGCGAAAGAAAGAAGAGATGTGGTCTGAGAGACAGGGATGGAATCGAATCCTCGATAGAAAGCAGGCAGAGATTGGATCGTGGATGCAGAGATTCTCTACAAAAAGTCAGCAAGTAGATGAGCTCACGGGAGAAATGGGAGAATTACAGATGAGATTCGAACAAGAGATGAACCAATCTCGAGCTATGAATGATGAGCTCAAAAGTCATGTATCGAACCTTGAGCAATCCCTTCTGTAAGTGCAAGTTCCTCCCGCTTCAATGGACCTAAGAGTTGCTCTCGAAGAAAACAAATCTTTCCAGAAGGAAATCAGAGAATTGAAAGGTGAACTCCAGAAATGTCGAATTCATATTACCAATCTAGAAAAAGAAATCAAACGCATCAATAAGGGATGAAAAAATACATATGAGCATTATCGATCCTTGGTAGAAGAACGCCAGCGCATGATGGGGGAAGCTATTGCTCAAATGGGTGAAGTGGCTCAGTACATGAATGAATTAGCCAATAGAGCGGAGATCATCCAACTGCGCACAAATCCGGTTTCTGAATATACAATGGAGATCATCGCCATTATGAATGAAATTGTAGAGCTGAGTCTGAGGGCTAGGCCTTATATGTAATAGAACTCCTTTGTAATGAGTGAAAATTTTTATCCAATGAAAGTATTTCCGAATGGTTACTGCTTGGGTCAACACCTTTTATTTGCATTTCACACTTGCATCATTCATTATGCATAAGTAAATTCATCATTTATAATGCATCACCAATAAAATGCATCATTTATAGCACATTACCAATAATATGCATTCGAATTTAAAAAGAACAATAAAATTAATTTCCGAAGGGTTATGTGACAGACGATTCTGGCAAGTAAAAACTCCAATCCTTATCACACGCGAAGTAGAGCCATGCCAAGCTTGATCAATTAAAGAAAGAAATGCAAGAAGATTTACTAAGAATACAACAAGAATGGCAGGCGAAGATGGAGCAGTCACAAAAGTCAATTATAGATCAAATACTGCAAAGCCAGGCTAATATGATGAAGGAGATGATGACCAAGATGTCTGGGTTACGTACTGAAACAGTTAAAGAACCAAGCACTGCCCCTGTTGAAGTTTCTAGGTAGGAGTCTACCCCAAACTAGTTATCTCACCTGAAAAGCTAGTTGAGCATCCTGCAGAGTCTTCAGCAGTAAAGGTTCAAATGGCCACGACTAACCCTCAAAACAATCCTTATGAGTATATTGATGTAAACCCTGAGGAAATAGAGAAACCTAAAACGGAAGTACCAGAGCATTTAAAGGACTGGTGTAAAGGGTTTTTTTAAAGAGATGGGAAAGCAGGGTTCTCAAGACGGAATGAATGCAGAGGAATTGAGTCTCGTGCCAGACCTAGTATTACCAACAAAGTTCAAAATGCTGAAATTTGAAAAGTATGATGGAAAAACTTGTCCTGTTGCTCACTTGACAATGTTTTGTCGAAGAATGACAGGATTTGTGAAGGATGATAGGCTATTAATTCACTGTTTCCAGGCCAGCTTGACGGGGTCAGCTGTCAGATGGTATAACCAATTAACCCGAGCTAAAATAGGGTCTTGGAAGGATTTGGCCAATGCGTTTAAAGAACAATATCAACACGTTACCGACATGATGCCTGATCGTGTTACTCTCCAAAATATGGAGATGAAGCATAATGAGACCTTTCGACAATACGCTCAGCGCTGGAGGGATATTGCTGCTCAAGTGCACCCACCACTTATTGAGAGGGAGTTTATAACCATGTTTATAGATACGTTAAAATCTCCTTATATTGATCATATGTTAGGATTGGCAACTAAGAGCTTCTCTGATATCGTGATGTGCGGAGAGATGATCGAGAGAGCATTAAAAAATGGGCAGATTGTCGGTAACCAAACTCCTGCAAAGAAACCCTATGTGAAGAAGAAAGAAGGAGAGGTTAATAATGTAAATTTCTCTGTGACTAAGCCGAAGATGGGAAATTCTTCATCCCAAGGAGAGACTAAGCGCGAGCATAACAATGAAAGAATGATATTCACTCCCATACCAATGACTTACAGTGAGCTCTTCCATGGATTAGTCCAAGCTCACGTAGTGTCACCAAAATTCATTGATCCAATTAAACCACCTTATCCAAAATGGTTCAACGAAAATGAGGCATGCGAATATCATGCAAATCTCAGAGGACATAACATTGAAAAGTGTCTCGCTTTCAAAAGAGTGGTTGAAGATCTGATCAAGAGAAAGGTGGTGTCCTTTAATGATTCTGAAGCACCCTGTGTTGCTGCAAACCCGCTTCCAAATCATCAGAATCAGGGAGTGAACGCTATTGAGAAAAATCAGAGAATTAAAAGGAGAATTGAAGAAGTAAGAACACCCCTGAAGTGGGTATATGCTCAAAAAAAGGAGAGAGGGTTGTTGAGCCCTAGAAATGAATGCTCAACGGAAAAGACAAAGAACTTTTGTGAATACCATGGTGAAAATGGTCATCAAATTCAGGACTGTCAAGAATTCAGGCAAATAGTCCAAGAATTAATGAACAAGCAGGAGTTGCAGTTCTATAAAGAAAGAATGAGTGAGAATGAAAGATATATCTGCGCTTCTGAAGAAAATTCAAGGGAAGCTGAAAAGAATTTAAAAAAGCCTGTTCTGGTCATATCGAAACCAAATTACGAGGCCAGCAGTGGAAGTATAACATCTAGGGTGGTGATCAAAACCCCTGCGCCTTTTGCCTACAAGAGTAACAAGAGTGTTCCCTGGGACTATACATGCCAAATTAATACTCCTGAGAGTAAGGAGGAAGAGGTTGCTGAAGTTGGATTTTTCACCAGGAGTGGAAGATGCTATGCTCCTGGAAAGGCTGATAAAGCAAGAGATGTGGTTATTAAAGATCCTGATGATAAATTGAATGAGCCTGTTAAGATTGAGGAGGCTCAGGAATTTTTAAAGTTTCTGAAACACAGCGAGTCTAACATTGTGGAACAGCTTCATATGACCCCAGCACGGATTTCAATGTTATCTCTACTGTTGCATTCGGAAGTACATCGAAATACTCTGATCAAAGTGCTGAATGAAACTTTTGTAGGGAAGAATATACCAGTGGAACGTGTGGACAGGATGGTAAACCATATTAATGCAGATAATTTCATTTATTTTTATGATGATGAAATACCTGAAGAAGGAAAAGGCAGGGGCAAGGCTTTACACATTACGACTCATTGCAAAGGAGTCATCGTCTCAGGGGTGTTAATTGACAACGGATCGGCCTTGAATGTTATGCCATTCGCCACTCTAAATAGACTTCCTGTGGATGTATCACAAATGAGGGTTTGTGGCAATACTGTAAGGGCATTTGATGGGACAGAACGCAAGATAATGGGGAAGATGATTATCCCTCTCAGAATTGGCCCTACAACATTTGAAGTAGATTTTGTTGTCATGGATATTCATCCGAGTTATAGTTGCTTGCTAGGGAGACCCTGGATTCACATGGCTGGGGCAGTTCCTTCCTCCATTTACCAAAAGCTCCGATTCATTGTTGATGGGACTCTGGTGACCATCAAAGCGGAAGAAGACATCATTGCCTCTATCACTACAGATGCACCATATGTAGGGGTAGATGAAAATGCACTAGAGTCCTCTTTCCAATCCTTGGAATTTGTTAATGCTACTTTTATCTCTGAAGGCAAAAGAATTCACATTCCTCATCTTTCAAAAAATACAAAGATGCAATTAAAGGAGACATTAGCTAGAGGAGCAAAGGTAGGGAAAGGCTTGGGAAAGAAACTGCAAGGCATCACTAAAGGGCCGGCTCCAATTCCTAAAAGAAATTATTTTGGTATCGGATACAAACCAACGTACCATGATAAAGTCAAAGATGCACAAAAGCTTAAGGAAAAGAGGAAGGCAAGAGTAAAGGGAGAAGACCTTGTTTGGGGACCCATGGTCATTCCGCCTCTCTCCAAATCTTTTGTGTCTGGAGGATTTGTGATTGACACGCTGAAACAGTCATGGGATAGTGAAGATATAAAATTTGTTGAAGATTTATTGGGAAGCCTGAGCATCAACGCTATCACAGATGATTCTACTGGAGAATGCTCATTGGCATCAATCCGTCCGTGTCCTCCTGGCTATGTTTTGAACAATTAAACTGTTGAAGAACTCCCTATGTTCTATAAGTACTCTTCAAAGTAATGCATAATAACAAATCTGTCTCCTTTTGACCCAAATATAATAGGGCTTTTGTAAAAGACAAATTGTTATTTGTCATTGCTTTAATGAAACGGTGTTCTCTTTTCATTCTAATCTTAGCAAGTATTTTATTCATTTCTTGAATATTCTTTATTCTTTATTGATAATTATTCTCTTGATAAATATTAGATAAAATTTTTGTCCACAGCCAAATATACTCCTTTTTGATTCGCAGGTCTTCAGATATCAACTGTTCGAGTAATGATACTTTTGAACCACAAATTGATTTTGAAAATGACATGTGTCTCGAAGAATCTGAGGGTTATAAAGATGAAGAGGAATGTGAGTTAAACTCTGAGCTTGTTAGAATGATGGAGCAAGAAGATAGACAAATATTGCCCCACAAAGAGACAACTGAAACAATAAATTTGGGAACAGAAGAGGATATAAAGGAGGTTAAAATTGGTACTTCACTCTCACCAAAAATAAGAGATGGTCTTATAAGCCTTCTTCGGGAATATAGAGATGTGTTTGCTTGGTCTTATCAAGATATGCCGGGGTTGGAGACTGACATTGTGATGCACAAGCTACTAATAAAGCCAGAATGCAAGCCTGTTCAGCAAAAACTTCGAAGGATGAGACCGGATATGCTATTAAAAATCAAGGAAGAAGTGAAGAAACAATTCGATGCTGGATTTTTACAAGTGGTCAAATACCCTGAATGGGTAGCAAACATAGTGCCGGTTCCAAAGAAAGTTGGCAAAGTTCGGATGTGTGTTGACTATCGGGATCTCAATCGAGCGAGCCCCAAAGATAATTTTCCACTCCCACACATCGATACTTTGGTTGACAATACAGCTGGTCATGCTCTTTTCTCTTTCATGGATGGTTTCTCAGGTTACAATCAAATTAAGATGGACCCAGAAGACATGGAAAAGATAACTTTTGTGACAATGTGGGGTATATTTTGTTACAAGGTGATGCCCTTCGGACTTAAGAACGCCGGGGCAACATATCAAAGAGCAATGGTTACGTTGTTCCACGATATGATGCACAAGGAGATAGAAGTGTACGTGGATGATATGATTGCTAAATCACAAACCGAAGAAGAACATGTAAAAGTCTTAAGGAAGCTGTTTTTAAGATTAAGAAAATACCAGCTCAAGCTTAACCCAACCAAGTGCACATTTGGAGCTACTTCAGGGAAGTTATTGGGATTTGTAGTTAGTGAGAATGGGATAGAAATAGATCCTGATAAAGTCAAAGCAATTTTGGAATTACCTCCCCCTAGAACGCAAAAAGAAGTACGAGGTTTTCTGGGGAGGTTAAATTATATTGCCAGATTCATTTCTCAGTTGACCAAGAAATGTGATCCAATATTCCGATTACTGAGAAAGCGAAACCCAGGAGAATGGGATGATAGTTGCCAAGAATGCTTCGGTAGAATTAAGGGTTACTTAATTAATGCTCCTGTCTTGATGCCACCAATCCCAAACAAACCATTGATTTTATATTTGACTGTCTTTGAGAAGTCAATGGGATGTGTGTTGGCCCAACATGACGAAACTGGAAGAAGAGAACGAGCTATTTACTATCTCAGTAAGAAATTCACTGACTGTGAGACTCGATACTCCTCTATCGAAAAGCTGTGTTGTGCTTTAGTATGGACTACTAAGAGGCTGAGATAATATTTGTTGTATCATACTACCTGGTTGATATCAAGACTGGATCCGTTAAAGTACTTGATGGAATCAACGGCTCTAACTGGAAGGATGGCGAGATGGCAAATGTTGTTGTCCGAATTTGATATAGTCTACATGAACCAGAAATCAGTTAAATGAAGTGCTATTGCAGATTTCCTGGCAAGCAGAGAATTAGAAGACTATGAGCCAGTAAAATTTGATTTTCCGAATGAGGACTTGATGAGTATATTTGTTACTGAAGAAGATACTCCGAAAAATGAAGCATGGAAAATGAACTTCGATGGCGCTTCTAATGCTGTGGGACATGGAATTGGGGCAATACTAGTTTCACCTGAGGGAGATCATTATCCTTTTACTAGTAGGCTCGCCTTTGAATGCACTAACAATATGGCAGAATATGAAGCATGTATCTTGGGTATTCAAGCTGCAATTGAGCACAAAGTTAAAAGCCTGGAAGTATTCGGCGATTCTGCTCTGGTTATTTATCAGCTTCGCGGGGAATGGATGACTCGAGACTCCAAGTTGATAGAATACAAGAACTTGGTGATGGAGTTGATCAAAGAGTTTGAAGAAATTTCTTTTACTTATCTTCCTCGTGAAGAAAATCAAATGGCAGATGCCTTGGCTACGTTGGCAGCTATGTTTAAGGCCGATGATCAATCTCGAATGATGCCTATTCGGATGAGTATAAGAGAAATGCCAGCTCATTGTTGCAACATAGAGGAAGAAGAGGATGATAGTCTCCCATGGTATTATGATATTCTCCAGTATGTGAAGTATCGGGCTTACCCAGCGGAGGCAACTGAGAATGATAAACGGACCTTAAGAAGATTAGCAATGGGGTATGTCCTTGATGGAGATATATTGTATAAAAAAGGCAAGGATCATGTGCTTTTGAGATGTGTGGATAGAATTGAGGCCAAGAAAATACTTGAGGAAGTCCATGAAGGAGTTTGTGGAACACATGCTAATGGATTCACAATGGTTAAAAAAATCATGAGGTTTGGGTACTATTGGTCCACTATGGAAGGAGATTGTATCAGATTTGCTCGAAGATGTCATAAATGCCAGATTCATGATAACCAAATACATGTTCCTCCTTCACCACTCCATGTAATGAACGCACCTTGGCCATTTTCAATGTGGGGCATCGATGTCATTGGGGCAATTTCACCGAAGGCCTCAAATGGACATCGTTTTATCTTAGTGGCTATAGACTACTTCACCAAATGGGTTGAAGCTGCCTCTTATGCTAATGTCACAAAAGGAGCAGTGTGCAGATTTCTAAAAAGAGAAATCATTTGTAGATATAGAACACCTGAAAGGATCATCACAGATAATGCATTGAATTTGAACAACGATTTAATGAAGGAAGTTTGCACAAAGTTAAAGATCAAACATCACAATTCGGCTCCTTATCGCCCAAAAATGAATGGGGCAGTAGAGGCAGCGAATAAAAACATCAAGAAGATCATCACAAAAGCAACTGAAACATATAGAGACTGGCATGAGAAATTACCTTTTGCGTTGCTTGCTTATCGCACGTCCGTTCGTACATCTACTGGGGCAACACCATTCTCTTTGGTATATGGGATGGAAGCAGTTTTACATGTTGAGGTGGAAATACCTTCTTTGAGAGTATTGATGGAGTTGAAACTTGACGAGGCTGATTGGGTACAAAGTAGGTTTGATCAATTAAATTTGATTGAGGAGAAAAGGCTGAGAGCTATCTGCCATGGCCAAATGTACCAGAAAAGGATGATACGAGCATATGACAAGAAAGTCAGACCTCGAGAATTTCGTGAAGGCGATTTGGTGCTAAAAAAGATCCTACCTATGCAAAAAGACTTTCGAGGGAAGTGGATGCCGAACTGGGAAGGTCTCTATGTTGTAAAAAGGGCATTCTCAGAAGGAGCTTTGGTGTTAACAGAAATAGATGGAGAAGATTTGCCTAATCCCGTGAATTCTGATTCGGTCAAACGATATTACACTTAAAAAAAAAGGAAAAAAATGAAAATATGATGGAAAATGAAAAAAAAGAAAAAATAAATAAAGGAGGGTTCAAGATGAAAACCCAAAATGGGCGTCTTGAAACCAAAGGAGGATTCGAGTTGAAAATCCGTAATGGACGGCTCGAATAGCCAGAAGTTGAAATGGCGGATTCCCTCGGAAGCCTGACAGTTCAGGGAAAGACTCTCATGCTCACACATCTTTTGTACGATCTGAATCTTCGAAACACATGTCAACTTTCAAGAAAGATTTGGGGTGAAGAAGTAAAAGGATTCAGCATTTGATATTCACTATATTTGTCCTTTGATCTTCCTTTGTACTTACTTGTTTCTTGTCCCCAAAATATTATAATTTCTCATTGCCTCTTTTCCATGAAACTTGTCAAATTTGATTCATTGTCCTTGTATATATTCACCAAATTATTGATTATTATGCCTTACTCTGAAAAGTGTCAGAGTATGGGGATTTTGAAACAGGTGTTCGCCAGAGAGCATATACAAAGACACGCTCCCATCAATCATTAAACAAATCATTGAAAAAAAGGGTTTAAATCAAAGAAATCAGTTTCAACATAATCATACTTTTCCCAAGCAAAGAAGTCCCAATTTAAAGGCAAGCAACAAGGAGAGGCCATTCTGAATGAATTTTCTCTGAAAAATCAATCAATGACCAAAGAATCAAAGAGGCAAGATAAACTCTCTCGGGGTAGATCGGAGGGACCAAGTCAAAGAATATTTAATGAGAGGTCAAGAAAGTAACCAGGCATGGATAAACGCATAAATATTGCATATTCCGATCAAAGAGCATGAGAGATTCCCAATGCCAGGATCGAATTGAGCATAACCCTTTAAACATGCATTTAGATCATTCTTAGAGCATATTGACAACATGAAATCATGTCATATGACCATTTTTTTTACAGGGTTTTCAAGATCTATTTCATTAGCAAAGTAATGAATCAGTTAACATCAGCTGACCAGATCTCCTCATCATGTAGGAGCAACGTCAACATTAGATAACCAGCCATCCTCATTACGTAGGAACTATGTTATCGCTATAAAATGGCCAAGAACTCTTCATCACGTATGAGCAGTGTCATCCCCTGATTA
This sequence comes from Hibiscus syriacus, assembly GCF_006381635.1. Taxonomy (NCBI): domain Eukaryota; kingdom Viridiplantae; phylum Streptophyta; class Magnoliopsida; order Malvales; family Malvaceae; genus Hibiscus; species Hibiscus syriacus. The sequence goes on along the minus strand of NW_024062759.1, from coordinate 209,779 downwards.
GATCTCCTCATCACGTAGGAGTCGTGTCACCCCTAGATAACCAGCTGTCCTCATCGCGTAGGAACCAAGTTATCACTTTTCCTAAAGATGGCCAAGAACTCTTCATCACGTATGAGCAGTGTCATCCCCTGTTTAGATATCCTCATCACGTAGGAACCATGTCACCCTTAGATGACCCAAACTCTGCATCACGTATGAGCAGTGTCGTCCCCAACAACCAGCATTATCCAATTTCTATGGAAACAGGGAGAACCAGACAAAAATGTGTTGTCTTGTCGTCTTTACCCTATTCTTGTTAACACAAGAATGCGCAAAGAGGGGCAGCTGTAGACACTCGTTTTTGTCCGGGTCTTTTTATTTATTATTATTATTATTTTATTTAATTTTGTTGTTACATGCTTGCAGGCCAACCAGTGACCCAACTGAAACCCATCATTCAAGCCCATTACAAGAAATTATCAGCCCATCCAAGAAGTTGACCCAACAGTTGATCCAAGACCCGACCCAAAGGGGGATCCGACCCGGTCCAGAGCTGGTTTCTGCCAGTCACCATATCCCGTGCCATACCTCTCTGCCACCAGCAACTTACACCATGCCCTGCTCCAGTCACCATGATGTGTTAGCTCCATGCCGGTCACCATACGTGACCATGCTCTGCTCCAACAGGCCAGCATCACCTCCAAAGCCTAGTACTACAGAACGTGAAGGAATCAACCAATTGTTTTCTGTTTTATATTTATGTAAAATGGGTTATATAAAACCCCAAGAAATCAGTGTAGAGGGGAGAGACTGATTATCATGAAAAAACATAAACATTTTTCATCAAAAAGGGAGGCAACGTCTTTTTAACAGCATATCAAAAAAATTGAAATCTTCAAGTAAATCAAGAGGTATTCAGTTCCTTATTTTCGGTTTATTTTACTAGATTCTTAGAATGTAACTAGAAAGGAGTTTATTGTTTAATCTAGTTCTTAGTTTCATGTGATTCTGATGCTTTTATAAAGTAAATAAGTTAGGGATCGAAGTTTACCTGGCTGTGGGGTTCGTTGGGGAAATAGGGTCGCCAAGGAGAGGGTAGAGATCGAGTTAGCTTTGTTTAGGTGGCAGCGCCACCGTGTGCGGTGGCCTGCCTTACGGCTTGGACCTCTCGGCCAAGGGAGAGACAGGGGATTAGGCTTGGTTTTCGTTTTGTGTCGGTTGGCGTTGGGTTTTAGGGCGTCGATGGTAGCTAGTCGAGGGGAATGGCCACCCGTGCGTGATGGCCTGAGCGTCGGGCTCCGGTTCTTCGGGGTCAGCCACCATGGGTGCACGAACAAGAGAGGAAGGGAGGCTAGGGATTTAGTAGTTTCGGGCAAATGAAGAAAAGAGGGGAGAAGTAATCTCATTTTGAGATTTTTTGGGTAAACCACGCTAAGGTCCTTGAACCTTTAGCGTGTTTCACGATTCAGTCCATAATGTTATCTTTTATTCATTTATACTGATTTAAGTTGCATGTTTTGTTTCATTTTATTCTGGTCACTTGATATATATTATTTATTTATTTCGAATTGTTCTGTTCATTTTTATTGATTTTATTTTGGTCACCTTTTTATTGGTTTTGCTTATGTTAGGATTTATTTCACTTTGTCATATATGTGTTTATATTTGTTTAGTGTTATTTATATGTAAATCATATATTGTATGAAAATAAATTTATATACTAAGTACTTTTTGTATATACATGTATGTCATTGTATTTAATCTTAGCCTATTTATTTATTGGTTATTTCAAATTTATCCACTAGTCAGAATTTTACTCAAATATGTTCGAAAACAACGATTTGTAGAATGGGTGTGGAAAGCATCGCTTGGTCGAAGTGATGCAATCCTATACGACGTTCAAACAGAATATGATAAATAAAAAAAACGCAAATTCTTCCTTTTACGAGCTTATAGAAATTATTTTTATTGTTATCTTTTTTTTGTTATTTTATTTGATGTTCATATTATTTAATATTTAAATTTTAATCTTTATTATTATTTCTTCATTGAATCTTAATATGAGTGATGTATGTTTTGGAAAAATAAAAAATGATGTATTTTATGTCAATTTTTGATATTATTTTTTTAATTTAAAGAGAAAATATTCTTTACAAGTAAGAAATAGACGATGTAGCTTTCCCGACGGAGGATTGCAAATCTCGGGATTTCTTGTCGAGAAAAGGGTTTTTTATTTTATTTTAACTAATATTGAATAAATAGATCATAATTTATTTATTATTCTATTTTTTATAATTTTTATTGTATTAATGGTTTTTATGTTAATATTAACGATACATGTTTTAGATAAATTAAGCATATTTTATTTTCTACTCATGTCGATATTATTTGGTGGTAATTCAAAGATAGAATATACTTTATAGATGAGAAATAGATGAGATAGCTTTCCCGTTGGATGATTGCAAATCTTGAGATTTCTTACCAAGTGAAGTATTTCTATTATTTTAACAAATATTCAATAAATAGATCATATTTTTACTTCTGATTCAAACTTTAAGTTCTACCATTTATGACGATATATAAGCGACTAAGTACCGATTTTGGGCGTTGTGGATGTTTATCTTTTCCACAGACGTAACCGACTTCCGAACCCCTAAATTTTCTTCTGATAACGCAGACTTGTATTCTTATAAAAAATGATTTTCCTTAAAATTGTTTTTTAAATTAAAAACATGTTCTTAGGTATTCGACTTACCTAACTCAAAGGTCAATGGCGACTCCCTTTTTCAATCTAATTCTCAAATAAATTCAAAATTGTCACATTTTTAAAAATAAAAATCATAATTGTTTTTTTAATAATGAAAAAAAAAAGTTAAAAAAAAGGTATGACAAAGTTACTAATGAATATTAATGTATAACATTAATGGTGTACGCCAATATATAATACTAGTTATAAATTCACGTGATGAATTGAATGTTAATTTTTTATTAGTAGCTTAGTTCTTTATTATTTTTGAAAGATTTTCTAACATTTATCCATTAAATAATATAAGTAGTTAAAAAGAATAGTATTTTCTCTAGAAATATTAAATTCAACTAATTGTATTTATAAGAAATATATTATCAATTACTTAAAAAGATTACAAACAAACGATAATTTATAATCAACTCATATTATTAAAAAAATTGTAAAATTTGACAAGCTTTGGACTACTTGCTAGTATATTACGAGAATAAATAAATAAATTATTTTATTGAAATTAAAAGAATAAATAAATTTGTTATTGATTCAGATAATAGTATATTACGAGTCTGTATACGTATTTTAATGGAATAAATAAATCTGGGTAGATAGGAAGTTGATCTAAAATCGTGAACCCTCCTTAAATTCTTTTGTTGAAATTAAAAGAAGAAACACGACAAATCAATTTTCGATTTTTTAATTTTATATTTTCTACACTCAATTTTTAATATTTATTAAATATATGAATTGTTTTTTTTTATAATTTGTCATTTTAAGCTCATACAACGTCAAATATTTGATGTAATGAAAAACGGATTATAAATATCATGTAGATAAACAATAATTTTAAAACTAAATATAAAAACTATAAAATTTAATACACAAAATTACTTTATCTAAAAATATAAGAGCCTGATCAAAGATCAAAGTTAATTTCCAATTCAGAATCAAACGAAAGGTAAAATACACATTAGGGTCACTCAATTATTAGTTTGATTATAAATAGGTCACTTCTTCTTTCAAAAATTATAACTTAATAGTTTAATTAAAATAGTGTTACATTCGGGTGACTACCCAAAAATTGGAATAGTGACCTATCTTGATATAATGATAAATCTAGTTCTCAAAATTTATATGTTCTATCAAATTGATCTTAATTTAAAATATTTATATAAATTTAATTTATTTATATTTATAAAATATATTAATTTATTTTTTATTTCAATAAATTATTTTCTTTTCTCATAAATGATGTATATTACTTTTTTGTTATTCTTTCGGTATAATAATAATTTAAAAATAACATGCTGCTTTTATCATAGAATGTAAGTACCCAAATGGTATTTTGCTTTGGTAGACTTATTTAATTTGATAGCATTGCAAAATACGATTAAATTGATGTAATTTTATAATTCAAAAGATTAAATTTATCGAACTATTTCAAATTTAGATTAGACTGATAGAAATTAATAACTAATTAAAATTATTATTGAAATTAGCCCCATTAAATAGGAATGGTCATTGCACTTTGACCCGATAGATTCCGAATCAAATTGTCTCAGTTGAGTCAGTTTTTTATTTCGAAAAATTCAGATTTGAGTCATATTTAGGTTTAAGATGAAAATTTTTAACTCTTATATATTTATGAATAATTATAATAATATTTTTTTTTATTTTTTAAATTGGTTTCTTATTTAACCTAAATTATATATAATTCAGGTTGAGTATGAGTTTTTACCCAAAAATTCAATCAAATTTTCGAGTAAGATGAGATCATCTTAAAACAGAATCGAATACAAATCACAAAATTTAATTTTTGAATTGATTTTGAGTAAGACCAAAACTCGATCATGCCCATGATAATCACTAACATTAAATATATGCTTCAAATTTAATGACATATTGACATGTTTGTAATAGTATTTTAATTTATTAAATAATAATTTATAGGAAAAAGAAAGAAAAAAGTGATCCGTTTGTAAGAAAACTAATATTGGAGTGTCCTGTGTTGTATTTTTAGAACACTCAATGTTCTTATTGGGTAATAGCTGTTGTCATCAACCGACCGAATCTTTTGATTTGCGCGCCTTTGTGTTTTTTTTCCCCCTTAAAGAATGTCCGTTTATTTGCAACGTGGAGACTTGTGGAGTGACCGGGGGATCTCTTGGTGTGTATCTCACTCACACGGAAATAAAAATAAATAAACATCCCACCCCAACGCTCTATTAATTGTTTTTTTTAATAAATGTTTTTCTATTACTTAATAACTCTCTTAAATGTTAAATCTGACAACGCATGGTAAATTAATTACGACTCTATAAATTTAACTGCTTTGTGTAAGTTCTATATCAATGAAAATTGACCAGTAACATTATTTTAAAATCTTAATTAACTTTAGATAGAATTTGAATCAAGGTCGAAAACGCATTTTATTTTTTTGAAATATATTAAAATATTAAAAAATATCTTACATTAATATTTTTTAGAAAAAGTAAGCTCATTTGCACACATCTTATACAAATTAAAAAATATATATAACTTTGATACTAGATGTACTTACAGCTTAAATATTACAGGATTTACTTTTTTACAGAAAAGTTTATGGTAAAAATCTATATATTAAAATTGAAATTAATTTAAAATTTTACCGTATCCAAATAAAAATTTGAGAATGAAACTTCAACCATAAGATAAGCATTTTGTTTTCTATAAATGCATGATTCATATCCTCCAACATGAGGCTCCCACCTCACCGGACCTTTTTCTAGTACTCGATAGTTTTCAATTATTTTAATAAAATATTATATTCTGGAATCTTCACTTCCAAAATTATTATTTTGGGTGATGGAAAACATTTTTGACGCGGAAAAGGGGGGAAAAATGGTAGTAAGCATAGATTCCTAAGTTTTAGGGAAAGAAGAGAGAGCACAGGTAAAACTAGAAGGGAAAGGGAAAGGGAAAGGGAAAGGGAAAGGGAAAGGGAAAGGGAAAGAGACGTTCTCTCTTCTTTAATTAGCATTTACAAACAACAAACCAAAAACAAAACAAAAATATTTTTTCCCTTGGAAGACACAGTCTTTTGTTGTCTTACCAGCATCAAAACTCAGGTTTGTTGCTTCAGTTAGCTTCGTTTCACGTTCTTTTTCCCCTCCAATGTTTTCTCCATGATGTTTTTCGGTTTATATTCGTTGAACCGTTTTCTGTTTTCAACTTTATATTAGATTTTGGTTCTCATCGGTAGCTTTATGATTTAGTTTCCTGATTTGGGTTTTGTTTCTTTCCTCCAAAGTTATGATCTTTACTGATTTTCTGTTTCTGGGTTTCATATATATTTTAACGGCAGCTATGAATCTCTAAGCATATTTAGATTTCCAGGTCTGTTGATAAGAACAATTTAGATTTAGATTTGCTCCTTTTAAGCATTGTAAAAGTTGTAATTAATCAATTTGTGTTTTGTTACCGACTTTTTCTTCACAAATCTGGTACCTTACGACTTACAACAGTAGCTTAATCACAATGTATATTTAACTAATCAGTCTTTTTAATGATGCTTAATTTTTGTATTTTCGTGCTTTAGAATACTCTTTCTTTTTCATTACTAATTAGTTTTTTATTTGATTGCTTGTTTATGTTTGATTCGTCGGCCGGATCTAGTTTCAGTTACAGTATGTTCTGGGAATTAGCAGAGCAGGCTATCATACATGATAAGCTAACATTAATGGTGGTTGTTCTTTTTACAGTTAGTTTCAAAGGTATATCTTGGAATTATATGTTGGAGGAAAGGTCTTTGATCTGAAGATTGATGGTATTTGCGGCTCCGGTTTGCATCTCAAGGTAGCTAGAGGGTTTTTTCTTCTTCGTTTTTTTTCTTTTCGAATCGGTGATGATAGAATGTATTGCTGTTAAGGTTGTCTGTTAGATCCTATGATAAGGCCCAACAATGGTGTCGACGTTGAACATGGAGAAGAAATGGGTGTTTCCCCTTGTGATAAGTTCTCTCATATGCACGATCCTTGTTGTCACTTGCTTTAATATGGGACTTGTTTCTTCGGTTCACAAAATCAACTCGATCTTCTCCATTTTTCCTTCTCATATGAATCAAAGGAAGCTGGGCTATGCTGAATCGAAGATTGATATTGTTCCTTTGTTACCACCTCCTGCTGGTCTGGCATTACCTCGTTTTGCATACTTGGTTTCTGGATCAAAGGGTGATCTGGAAAAGCTTTGGAGAACTCTTCATGCTCTGTATCATCCACGGAATCAATACGTTGTTCATTTGGACCTCGAGGCACCGACAGAGGAGAGATTGATGCTTGCTTCCAGAATAAATAATCATACGATTTTTTCGAAAGTCGGGAATGTCTATATGATCACCAAGGCTAATATGGTTACTTATCGAGGACCAACCATGGTCGCCAATACTCTCCACGCTTGTGCCATTCATCTTAACAGAAGTAAAGATTGGGATTGGTTTATCAATCTTAGTGCATCGGATTATCCTCTTGTGACTCAAGATGGTAAGTCTTTGTCACATGCCTTATCTGAGAACTGAACCGGTGGATATTGCTTTTGGTATTTGTTAATTTGGTTCTTTTGTTATTTGCAGATCTTATTTATGCATTTTCTGATATAAACCGGAACCTTAATTTTATTGAACATACAAGTCAGCTTGGCTGGAAAGAGTAAGTCTTCTCATTCTTTCCATCTCCATCTAAAATCTTCATTTTCATTGAATGCCGACAAATTTCGCCGGTGCTTGTGCAGGGATAAAAGAGCTATGCCTTTGATTATAGACCCCGGACTCTACAAGTCAACCAAGTCTGATATATTTTGGACTTCACAAAAGCGAACATTACCTACTGCATTTAAATTATTTACTGGTTAGTACACTGTCATATGCCGGGTTTGTTTAATATAAGTTTTCTCTCTCTTAATATCCTGTAAGACTTCTTCAATTCCAGCAGTAAGATTGAAAATCTCATATAAGTTTTTTCTCTCTTAATATCATATAACTAGGGGATTGATTGTTCCTTTATGGTCTCAATAGTCTGTATCTTCTTATTGACAGATGAGATTATTGTTTCCGATCTCGTATATGGACTATCGATCTTTCTTTAAATATATATCTAAAAGTGAATTATCCGAATCTATATGTTGTTTAGTTTTAAATTATGTTAATTAAGCAAGCTCGGGTGAAAACTTTGAAAAAGATATATGCATTGGTTTAGTGATGCAGCTGATGAATCATTGATCTTAAAGCAGTGTCCTGGTTTTGTTCTTCTTAAGTTGGAACTACGGACACATTACATTAATACATATATAATTTGTTTTGCTTTACGGAATTGGCGGTTAACTGTTTCCGTAATCCTCTTTGCTTGCAGGTTCGGCATGGACTGTGTTGTCGCATTCATTTGTGGAGTATTGTGTTTGGGGTTGGGATAATCTGCCGAGAACTCTTCTGATGTACTACACAAACTTCCTATCCTCTCCCGAAGGCTACTTTCAGACTGTCGTATGCAATGCCCCGGAGTTTGCTAAGACTGTTGTCAATCATGATTTGCATTATATTTCATGGGACAATCCTCCTAAACAGCACCCTCATGTCCTTACGGTTAATGATTCGGACAAGATGGTTCAAAGCAATGCTGCTTTTGCTCGAAAATTCAATCAAGACGATCCCGTGTTGGATAAGATTGATAAGGAGTTGCTTGGCCGGGAAAAGGGGAGCTTCACCCCGGGTGCTTGGTGCTCTGGTGAACCAAAATGCTCAGAAGTTGGAGATAAGAACAAGATAAAGCCAGGTCCAGGAGCTGAAAGGCTTCGTCAACTCATAGCTAAGTTGTCCACGAAAGCTACTCTCAGGCGAGATCAGTGTAAATAGGTTTCACGGTGAGGATGTTCGATCAATGAGGCTGACACGGCTGAGAAATTTGTATCTAATAGTTTTGCTTCAACCAATAGGTATTCAAATTCCTAGCCATGTCGAGGGTAAAAAATTGGTACTCAATAATCAATACCCTACTTTTGGTGAGACTAGAATTCGTCAAAAACAAAAGCTTTATACATCGATATCCTGTGCTTGTTCTCTGATGTTTTACTCCTACAGATCTATAATTTTTTTTTGGCATATTGTTGTTAAAAAACTTGTTGAATTATGAAGAAAATATCTCTACCAGTTTTATGCTGGATTTGCCGAATCTGGATTTTCGATTTTTGCTTAACAGGATCAAAGCCCTGGGATTTCATTCTTTAGAACTTATGAATAGCATCTACATGAAAAAGATAAAAGAACCATGCCCTGAGATTGAAAATCTCCAAAGGAAAACACCTTACTCCTCAGCCTTTTGTCAAAGAACATAACAGACAAGAAATCGAGTACCTTTCACTGTAAAACATGCTACAAATTTATTTTCAACTAGAAGAAAAACCAGCCTGTACTAGCCGATAACAATCACAGACCCCCGACACTGGTACACATGTTGACAATAAGGTTAACAAGAAAGGGACCATACCTTTCCAAAATACAGTTGCCGTGTAGGAAACAAATGCACATATGACGAATCACAAAGGTTTCTTAATCTACAACCTTAGCTATAATATACCTGCTACTAGCCATCTTCCTAAACAAACCAGCCCTCTGATCCTTTGTTACTCGGAAACATATTCATATGCTACACTAATGCAAGAGTTCGAGTAACAAAGCACCATCCTATACAAAAAATACGCATTTGACAACTTGGGTGATATTTGACTAGATAATCAGCAGCCAAATTATTTGCAGTGATCATCTTGACGATGCTCAACTTTGATTTGCAGTTGTACAGAATTCAGTTCAACGACCAGAAACAAATAATGAAGTGGTTGATAATTGGTTCCCTTGTAACTGAACTTTTCTCTTCATTGTTTTATCGAGACGTGCTCGCCGAACAGCTTCTTGGATTTGACGATCGTGATCCTTGAGCATTTGATCTGTGTTGCCTGATGGAACTAATAATGGACCTGAATAGTGAATTTTCTGAACCTTCGATCCATAACCAAGCTGGGAACATCATTGAGAAGCATGTATCAGAGAAAATGGATAAAAGCAATCGAAGTGTAAGAAATAGTTGAACTGCAAAACCGGAAAACATTGTGGACTAATTACCAGAACTGAATCTTTGGTATTTCTTCTTCCATCTTCCTTCTGCTGCACATTATGTTCTGGGTCCTGTCCGATAGAAGATTCCGAGGCCTCTTTGAAAGACCCTGGAAATCTTGCAATTAGTTTTGGAGTTTCGGATTGCGAAGAACCAGATCTTTCTCTGCTATCTTCAGGTAAAAGATTATTTCTCCTTGCTGCCACTAAACCTGACATCATTGGCAGATTAGGCCCGGTCGAAACTTTTGAAGGATCATCCTGGTTTTTCCCAGACTTTGCCCATGCAGCCCTGTGAGCCAGCGGCCCTGAATGGGAGGCTCTCTTGTGATGATTCACATGGCCATCTGCATCTGATTCTACTGCTTGTGAAGGTCTAGGTGGATCTATAGGAAAGCCTGAAGCAGCTTCTTTAGGATGCGGATTAAAGTTCTCACTACGGCACTTCGAATCGGATTGATTTTGTCTTCTCTGAAGTGTCAAAGCAATAATAGTAATGTCAAATTAATGTAACTGCTCTGAAAGAAATTTTGATGTAAAAACTGACGAACTATATTTCAACTCATTCGTTATATTTTCTTCCCTCCTCACCCACATTGATCAAGTTAATGAAAGCCTGCCCTTGGTTGATTGAAGAAAAGAGGGAAAGAATTACATCTCAACCATGTTTAAAAAGAGAGGGGTGACTTAATAACATATTAACATGTCTAGAATGAATATTGTCTGATGCTGTAAAATTTATGGATCTTGTTAGTTTTAACATTGGTCCACATCTTGATACATACATACATACATACACTAGTTAAGGATGCCCATTACCGAACATGTAGACCAAAAAACAAGTGACTGCAGAAACTTTTAGCCAAATTCTAAGTTACCTGCATTGACAGAACTAGTTCGGCATTAGCATCGGGTGCTGGGACAGCTCGAGATTCTCTTGTTGCTCTCCTATCAAGTTCAGGTCTCTGGCCCTAGGTTGCTGCTTGTCACGAAATTGGGCTTTTTCTCCACACTTTGGGCTATTTTGCCTATGTTGGGCCACACTTGGTCTTGGAGGTTGATAGAATAGTGTAGATTATTCTAGAACACTAAAGACTTGTACATATTCTAGAAGCATTCTAGAGTCTTCCATGTTAGGTAGGAAATTATGGAGAATTCTAGAGAATCTCTCCCTACCGTAGGATCAAGTCAATCTCCACCGTCCATTGAGGAGGTGGGAGGTTATAAATAGATGTAGAATCCTCATTTGTAAATCATCTAAGAGTTGTAAGCTTTCAAGCATATCAACAAGCTTTCTCTCAAAGTTCTTTCCTTTCTTATTTGTTTCCCTGCCAATCCTTTCCTACATTAGCACGAGTTTGAGTGAGGCTGACTTAGCTATCGCGAGGGGCGAAAAGGAGCTAAGGTCGTACGAGGCTTATTGAGAGATTAAATCCGTGACAGTTGGTATCAGAGCCGGTAAAGGCGTCAATATCGTGCACGTGTCTTGTAGAAATGATCGGGAACTCGAACGAGTCGACTGTTGCTGAGGAACGTGGGAGAGAAGTTGCACCTACCAACCCGAAGAAGAAGAGGGACCAAAGTAAGGCCCGTGAGGGCACTTCCTTAGAACCGATGGTGGCAGAGTTTGGCGAGAGGCTGGAGAGGGTCTAACACAACTTCAAGACGTTGGAGGACCATGTCTTGGAACAAGTTGACACACTCAAAGGAAATACCGAAGAGACCAACAACGAGGTGGGAGCTCGGTTCATACGGCTAGAGGATATGATCCAAGTCGTACGTGAGAGCATCGAGGGGATGCGAGAGGACTTGTCGCTCTGCAAGAGAGCCGCCGTTAGCGGGGGTGCTAATAATGTCTCCACCCCGAGGGTCGAGTGCCCCAAGCCGCAAGGGTTCAACGGGGCAAGGGACGCCAAGGAAGTCGAAAACTACCTATGGCGGATGGAGCAATACTTCGAGGGAATCGGCCTTAAAGACGAGGCCACTAAGGTAAAGACCGCTGCCTTATATCTTTCCGATACTGCTATGTTATGGTGGCGTAAGAAACATGCCGACATTGAGCGAGGGGCTTGTCGGTTAGATACGTGGGATGAGTTCAAGAAAGAACTCAAGAAGCACTTCTATCCCGAGAATGTGGTCTACGAGGCTCGCAAGAAATTGCGGGAGTTGAAGCAACAGGGTATTATGCGGGACTATGTGAAAGAATTCACAACCCTTATGCTTCAAATTCCCAATATGTCAGAAGAAGATCTCTTGTTCTATTTCGTTGACGGGCTACAAGGATGGGCCAAGCAAGAGATACACCGTCGGGACATTAGGACAGTTGATGAAGCCATTGTCATCGCCGAGTCACTCGTCGACTTCCAACCCTACTCCCACACCAATGCGACGAGGAATAAGGATAAGTATCCAGCCAAAGGTGGGGGAGAACGGCGGGAGAACAACCATGGCAACCGAGATCGAGATCACCGAAGGCCACAAGCTAAAGAGGGAGATCGAGATCGACGTCCCTGGTCGAAGGGACTACGAAGAGAAGAAAAAGGCCTTCGTTCCTAAAGGAGGATGCTTATTGTGTAAAGGGCCGCGCCCGATAAGTAGCTGTCCCAAACTTGGTTCATTGTCTGCCATCGTCGATCGTCAAGACACAAAGTCTCAAGTCGAGATGGGATCGCTAAAATTTCTAAACGCCTTGAAGGCCAAGTCGTTGACACCAACATCGAGTAATGAGCTCATGTATGTGGATGCGATGATCAACGAGAAGCTGACAAGAGCCATGGTGGACACGGGAGCTACCCACAATTTTGTGTCTAAAGACGAAGCCAACTGTTTGGGCCTAAAGTACATTGGGAGCACAAGATGGCTCAAGACGATAAACACACAAGCGGTACCACTCCATGGTGTGGCACGATCGAGCTACGCTTAGGTACTTGGAAGGGCCAAGTGAACTTTTCAGTCGTTCCTATGGATGACTTTAAGGTCGTTTTGGGGTTGGACTTCCTCCGACAGGTAACCGTTTTCCCTATGCTTTCCTTTAGTTCGGTTTGTATCTTGGAGAAAGGGTCTCCTTGCATGATCCTCACGGTCGAGGAACCGAAAGAGCAAGGTCGAGATGCTACACAACTCTCGGCCATACAACTTGGTAAAGGCATCAAGAAAGGGGACATTACTTACTTGGCCATGCTAAAGGAAGATGACGAGATCGAGAAAATGGGTGACCTACCCTTGATCATCCGTGAAGTCTTAGAGGAGAACAAGGACGTAATGCCGCCCGAGTTACCAAATAAACTTCCACCAAGGCATGAGGTGGATCACAAGATCGAGTTGGAACCCGGTGCCAAGCCGCCTGCCCTGGCACCCTACCGAATGACCCCACCCGAACTTGAGGAACTTCGAAGGCAACTCAAGGAGCTAGTCGATATGGGAATGATTCGACCTTCGAAGGCACCATATGGCGCACCGGTACTCTTCCAAAAGAAGCACGATGGGTTGTTGCGCATGTGCGTCGATTACCGGGCACTTAATAAGGTAACCATTAAAAATCGTTACCCGATCCCTTTGATTGCCGATTTATTTGACAGACTTGGAGGAGCCAAGGTGTACACGAAGATGGACTTGCAAAAAGGCTACTTCCAAGTTCGAATAGCAGAAGGCGACGAGCCAAAGACCGCATGCATCACCCTATACGGATAGTACAAGTGGTTGGTCATGCCCTTTAGTCTAACCAATGCACCGACGACGTTTTGCATGCTCATGAACAAGCTCTTGTAACCATACTTGGACCAGTTCATGGTGGTGTACTTGGACGATATCGTGGTATACAGTAACTCCATCGGGGAACATGTAGACCACTTGATGATTGTGTTCAAGATACTTCGAGAGAACGAGCTGTATGTCAAGAAGAAAAAGTGCACGTTTGCCACTGAGGAAGTACACTTCCTTGGACATGTAATCGGCCACGAGAAGCTATTGATGGACGAGAGCAAAATTAAGGCCATAACCAAGTGGGAGCTATCGACCAAGAGAAAGACGTGGGAGTGGTCCGAACAATGTCAGGAGGCCTTTGAGGACTTGAAGGCAACAGTTAGCCAAGAACCTGTCTTGGTCCTACCTGACTTTACCAAGCTATTCGAGGTGCACTCTGATGCATCCGACTTCGCTATCGGGGGAGTACTAATGCAAGAGGGGCATCCAGTAGCATTTGAGAGCCGCAAGCTGAACGACATCGAGAGACGGTACACGGTGCAAGAGAAGGAGATGACGGCCATCATCCATTGCTTGCGGGTATGGAGACATTATTTACTCGGCGCGCACTTCACCATCAAGATTGACAACATGGCAACGAGTTATTTTCAGACTCAGAAGAAGTTGTCACCAAAACAAGCTAGGTGGCAGGACTTCCTAGCCGAGTTCGACTACACGTTGGAATACAAGTCGGGCAAAGCCTACGTCGTAGCCGATGCCTTAAGTCGAAAGACAGAGCTTGCCGCGATCTCTCTAGCCAAGGGAACCGTGTTGGAACGTATCAAGAAGGGCCTTGAGCAAGATCCACTAACAAGAGAATTAGTTAAGCTGGCTAGCGATGGCAAAACCCAACGGTTTTGGATAGAGGACGGTCTACTCTACACCAAGGGACGGCGAATCTATGTTCCAAAATGGGAAAACTTAAGGCGAGATCTTATCAAAGAGTGCCACGACACCAAGTGGGCTGGTCATCCGGGTCAAAAGCGCACTATGGCATTGATAGAGACAACATACTTTTGGCCCCATATGAAGGATAGCGTGGAGCTTTACGTGAAGACTTGTCTTGTGTGCCAACAAGCCAAAGTAGAGAACCGACAGCCGGCGGGATTACTCGAACCTTTACCAGTTCTCCAAAGACCTTGGGATTCAATCACCTTGGATTTCATTAGTGCATTACCCAAGTCCGAAGGATACGGTTCGATCATGGTCGTCGTGGACCGATTTTCCAAGTATGGGACTTTCATACTATGCCCCAAGGATTGCACTGCGGAGGAGGCCGCGCGAGCATTTTTCAAGAATGTCGTGAAGCATTGGGGTTTACCAATGAGCATCATCAGTGACCGAGACCCTCGATTCACCGGACGCCTATGGACGGAATTATTCAAGCTCCTTGGCACCGAGTTAAATTTCTCCACAAGCTTTCACCCTCAAACTGATGGGCAGACCGAACGAGTGAACGCTTTGTTGGAGTGTTACTTGCGGCACTTCGTGAGTGCCAACCAACGAGATTGGGCAAAGTTGTTAGACGTCGCCCAATTCTCTTATAACCTGCAGCGGAGTGAAGCCACAGGCCGGAGTTCGTTCGAGCTTGCAACCGGACAACAACCACTCACACCGCACACATTGACAATGCCACTTGACGAGGGCAAAAGTCCCGGAGCCACCAAGATGGCTAATTCATGGGAGGAGAACGCCGATATCACCCGCGCATGTTTAGAGAAAGCGAGGAAGAAGATGAAGAAGTGGGCGGACGAGAAGAGGCGGCATCGAGAGTTCTCCGTTGGAGACTTAGTCCTTGTGAAGCTTTTGCCACAACAGTTCAAAGCTCTCTGAATCGTTCACAAAGGACTAATACGGAGATACGAGGGACCGTTCCAGGTATTTGCCAAGGTGGGTAAAGTGTCTTATCGCTTAGACTTGCCAAGTACACTTAAGATTCATCTGGTCTTCCATGTAAGTATGCTCAAGCCATATCATGCCGACAAGGAAGACCCAAGCCGAGGGTATTCGCATCGAGCACCTCCCGTAGTAACCAAGTCTTACGATAAAGATGTGGAAACGATGCTCACAAGCATGACGGTCCGCAAGAGAGGAGTCCCACCGCGTACTGAGTATTTAATCAAGTGGAAAGGACTACCAGAGTCCGAGGCAACATGGGAACTAGCTGAAGACTTGTGGCACTTTGAAGAACATCTCAAAGCGTACGAGGACGACGCCAGAATAGGTGGGGGAGAATGTCACGAAATTGGGCATTTTCTCCACACTTTGGGCTATTTTGGCTATGTTGGGCCACACTTGGTCTTGGAGGTTGATAGAATAGTGTAGATTATTCTAGAACACTCAAGACTTGTACATATTCTAGAAGCATTCTAGAGTCTTCCATGTTAGGTAGGAAATTATGGAGAATTCTAGAGAATCTCTCCCTACCGTAGGATCAAGTCAATCTCCACCGTCCATTGAGGAGGTGGGAGGCTATAAATAGATGTAGAATCCTCATTTGTAAATCATCCAAGAGTTGTAAGCTTTCAAGCATATCAACAAGCTTTCTCTCAAAGTTCTTTCCTTTCTTATTTGTTTCCTTGCCAATCCTTTCCCACATTAGCACGAGTTTGAGTGAGGCTGACTTAGCTATCGCGAGGGGTGAAAAGGAGCTAAGGCCGTACGAGGCTTATTGAGAGATTAAGTCCGTGACATGCTGCTCTTTTTCTGTCAATGCAAACAAAAGTAAGTTTATTAGCACCTAGGCCAACTGTTCAAGATTTCAGGCCATTAGGCAGCAATGGCCGAACAGCTAAACGTCGTTTAGTAAACGATAATAATAGCTCCAAACACCAGATTTACAGCAGTCCAACATGAGCTGAAGAACTAAGAGATTCAATTATTTGTTACAAGTTTTTTTACAATGGTTTTGAAGTGTTCTATTTTCTTTGGGAGTAAATGCATCACAAGTATATCAAGAGTTCTAATAGAATTTTCCTTAAGCATGCGATTTTCCATGTAGCACACGTAACTACCTTCATACACACACACATGCATAAATAAAATAAAATAAACAAATTAAAATTGTATTGTAATTAAGTATATAATATGGACCTTCTAGCTTCCTCATCCTTCATTTTCGCATCGAGTTCTTTGCTAGGAGGATACTTTGGCAAGCTCGAAGGATCACAAGGAAGAGGTTTAGTCGTAAAGAACTGAAAAACATAAATAAAAACAAGTCAAGGTCACTAGATAATATTGATCGATCATCGGAATAGAAGTACAACACTATGATTTTGGACTAAAAGAATTACATACTACCATTTAGAAAATGCACACATAGACATGCTTTTAGATGCAACTATTATAATCTACGTTACATGAACTTGGGCGTGAATACAAGATATGGGTATTTGATAGAAAATGATATGTTTAATTTTTAAAAGTTTTTCTTTGTATTGGGATGGTATGGTAAATCATATCCCCTTGTCCTAGTCTGAATATGTGTCAGACACAAGTAAAACATGAAAAGTGAATAAATGGATCAACAGAGATCATAATTGTCTAAAACTTTATGAAACACAATATCTCAAAAACATTATACCTTATTCTCGAGAGCAGAGGCTGCAGATCCACGATCAGAAGAGTCAATGGAAAGTAAGGTCTCAAAAATTAATTATGTTTGCGTCATTATCTTGCTACTAATTTTATTCTTTCTTTTTTTCAGCATGTCCCGTATGTTATCTCCCTGTGGATCAGGCCATAGCTAGCATGCCAAGTTCCCCATCCGAATCTCCAGTGCTTCAAAATTTGATATATGTTCATGATGAAAATCCAATCAAAACTGAACCACATGGGGGCTCTGAATTTGGTGGATATCCATCTCTAAAGCAAAGAAATGATTCGTTTGATATAAAAGAGTTGGTGACAGTTCACAGTGGGTAGGTTTCACTCTCCTATCACTTCTTCAATATAAACTACTCATTTACAACAGTTCGGGTAGAGATTTATGTGATTTTTATGTTATTGACGATGCATTTAAATGATTCAACGAATTACTTGTCTTCATAAATAGATCTTCTCCCCGTTGCTCTTTGATATTGTAATTTCGTGTACTTTCTCTTTCAGATTCTTCAAGGGAAGTCAACCTGGTCACCTCACTGGATTTGACTTTGACGAGTCTGACCTGGAAAAGTTGTTGCAGTTCCACGAGATCATTGTTGCATCAGGGATATTTGGTACTAGATATTCAGGGTTCTGCAATATTTTCTTTCTTTTATGTATGCTTTATCCTCATCATTTCTATATTTATTACTCTCCAGGGAACTAGGATATAATACAGCAGCCCAGGAACATCAGTGAAGGAGCAAAGAAAAATGTTCCTTTCTACATGTTTATCGATAAAGGAGCAAAGAAAAATGTTCCTTTCTACGATTTTCTACAGATGTTCCTGAAGGTTCTGTACTCATAAAGGAGCATATACCGATCGCAAATCTGTTTACCTGTCTGTGGTTTAATGAAGTTGATCGTTTTACATCCCGGGACCAGTTAAGCTTTGGTATGGTAAGGGATAAAATAATAGTAAAAGTTGATTGGCATATCCATATGTTTTTGGATTGGGAAAGACGCAATTTTGTGATACAGGTACATAATCTGTATTCGAGTATCAACTTCATGAGATTATGAATTTCGAGCTTGATAACATATATATTACTTTTTACTGCTTTTCTTCTTATTCGCAGGTATATCGTAGAGATCTATTGGAGCATATGCCTCCACTAGTTGCGATGATTCGACGCCCACCAGCTTTGCCGAATACCAATGTCCATGGAAGAAATCAAGGGAAGAGGACTCTAAGACGTGGGAGGGACAGAAGATCTGGTTCGAGGTGTCACCGTAGGGCTTCTGCTGGTAATAGAGAACAGTTTCTTTCAAATGCTGACTGTACCAAAAAGAAGAGAAGAAATCTACCCCTTAATATTATAAAAAATGATTTAATGATAGAAAATGAATAATAGATTGATGATAAATATTATAACTTATAATTTATCCTCAAATTTTAAAAAATCCATTTATGAAATGGATTCCTACGAAAGGACAGTGGCCCAAAATAAAGTTCATAAAATGGGATGAACCCAAAGAAAAAAAGGGTCATTTTTTCGAGTATTTTGTAGTAAAATCCTAGAATCCTCCTACCACCTACCATGTCTACACGTGTCAACAGCCCATTTCTTTTTAAAAACCCTGAACACTAGAACCTCTCTTGCCATCCTTCAGTTTCCAATTCAAAAGCTCCAAAACTGATTGCATCAATGGCAACAACAGCAGCCGTTGCAAGAAATCTGCTGAAAAGCAGCAAATCGTTCCCCCAGATTATACGCGGCCGAATCCTTGGTCGGTCCAATGCTGCTGCAAACCTCAATAACATAGCCAAAGATCACCACCAGATTGTTCAATCTTTATTCGTTTCGAACCAAACGATTCACGCCCAAATACCCATCTTTGATTTCACTGAAATGGGTTCTCTCGTTGGGTCTCATAGAGCGTTGACCCTGGAGGAGAAAGTTGGCGGAAGCCATAGGATCGTTGTCGAGGCTCGTGGAAAAGTCGTGGTGGACGACGACGACGAGTTTGTTGATGATGAAGATGTCGAGTTTGATGACGATGAGGAGTTTGATGCTAAAGATGACGACGACGATGACTGTGATGCTGCTGCTGCTGCTGATGATGATGGCGGAAATTAGAAGAATAAGTTTTAAGGATATTTGATCATGCAAATGTTTCAGATACGGACGAGGATGAAATCTCATAAGACAACAGAAAAAAATGTGGATGATCATGAAATTTCATGAGAAAGAAACTAACTGTTGAAATGCTATGTTTGTTTTAGTACTAGTATTTTACTATGTTATTTCTTCATGTTCTTCTGGTCTTTGTTATCTCAACTTGATATATTATGGTCCCTCCTCCTTGTATTACTAGACTAGATAAGCAATCTTGATGTTTGAAGCCTATTGGGATAAATAACCATTTTAACAAAATTGTATTTATTATCTGCTTATATTTTATTCATCTGAATTTTCATTGTAGAATTGGTAGCTGCGTTTACATTTGTTGATCAGAATCGTCATTTTCATGCTACTGTTTTGGGTTAGATTGTATTTTATTTGATCACTTTTATTTTAATTTTATAAATATATAATCACTCAATTTAAAAAAATTAATATGAGGTTATTTTTATTTCATTTTAATTAAAAATGTGATAATTGAAATATTAACTTTACACTTTAATAAAAGACTTTAATTTTTTCTTTAACCTTTGAATTTTAAATAAAATACTAAATAAAAATCATTTTATAAATATAAAAGTTTTAATTTACCTTTTTTTTAAAATATGTTTTCTTCTCCTAACCCCATCTTCTTCCCTCTTCTCTGCAGTCGTGACCCTCCCACTTCACCAAGAGGCCTCTCCCTCTTCACAAGATCATGGCTTCCCCTGTCTCAAAACCCTCAACGTGGCATCATCTTTGGGATCCATGGGTATGGAAATGACATAAGTTGGACCTTCCAGTCCACCTCCATTTTCCTCGCTCGAAAAGGGTTTGCTTACTCCGCCCTCGACATTGAAGGACACGACAGATCTCAGGGTTTAAGATGTTATGTCCCAAGTGTTGATTTAGTTGTCCAATATTGTCTCTCCTTCAATTTAATCAAGCAAGATCTGAGCTTTGATGGGTTACCCTGTTTTTTGTATGGAGAATCCATGGGGGCGCCATTGCTTTGCTGGTTCATTTTGCTGACCCCAAAGGTTTCCAAAGTGATATTTTGGTTGCACCAATTAAAATCTCGGACAAGGTTAAACCCAGATGGCCAATTCTTCAAGCACTCACTTTTATCTCCAATTTCTTGCCCACTTTAGCCATTGTACCGACCAAATCTATCAAGATTGAAGAAAAGAAGATTATTGGGAACAGTAATCCGTTCAGGTATAGAGGGAAACCGAGACTGGGAACCGTTGTTGAGCTTTTGAGGCTGACCGAGTTGTTAAGTAAAAAACTGAGTCATGTGAGTATCCCGTTCTTGGTTGTCCATGGCATTGCTGATGTCGTTATTGATCCGGAAGTGAACCGGACTTTGTACGAGGAAGCGTCGAGTCGAGACAAGTCGTTCACCAAAACAAAGTTCTAATTTAATATGAACAGTGGTCGGCGGCGTGGGTTTAGGTCTGCGAGGGTCACGGCTGCAAAGAAGAGTGAAGAAGATGGGGTTGCTAGCAGAAAACATATGAAAAGGGTAAATTAGAACTTTGCCCCTAAATTACTTTGAATTTATAAAATGATCCCTAATTAGTATTTTATCAAAAATTCACAGATTAAAGAAAAAATTAAATATTTTTACTAATGTGTCATGTTATTAAACTTAGGTTAACTTTCCAATGACCACGTATTAATATTTTTGGATCAAGTGACCATACGTTTATAAAATTAAAATAAAAGTGACTAACTCTATAATTTACTTTTTTTAAGTAGGAACTTGCATTAATTATTAAAATTTTGAGTTATTTTATTTTTATTTTATAAACCAATTCAAATTTAAAAAAATTTCAAATTGAATAAAATTTATGAAATTATAAGTTGAACTAAATCGAAATTAATTCTTTAATATTAAATTAAGTAAAAAAAACTCTAATTTTTCTTATTAATCACCCTTAAATGGACTCATTTCATAATGCAATTCAAGTAACACTTCACCTACTTGGATTCTTCCCGGAAAAAGCATCACTAGTGAAGGATCTAAACATTTTTTTAAGGATGGACTTTATATATTTAGGTGATACGATAAAATCTCAGGGTGAACACTATAAAATTTAATGTAGATACACATGCATTAATAAAAGAAAAATTTGAGTTTTAAAGAAATTTTTTTTGAATATCTAAAAATTTCAGGGTGGACACATACCCACCCTAAGATGAACCTATGTCCTCCACTGAGCACCACAACTGGTTTATGGCCGACCACCGAGCGCTTTTAGATGTATTAAGCATAATTGTCGAATAGTATGTTTGTTTCTTTCATTGAATTGATCATTTGTGCATCTTTTAGGCTTTCCACCTACCCTTCGAAGCGGGACGTGTTTCTTTCTTGATCTCAACTTCTTCAACGACTCTTTCCACAAGCTCTATGTTGTAAGGGATGGAAACAGCAATCGCCAAAGTTGATTATTCAGAAAGTATGGATGCCTTTCTCTGATCTTGTATCTGCTCTCAGGCTCTGCTCAAAGCCAGAAGCTCATCTTAAAGAAAAGTTATAGAAGGAAGGAAAGCCAAGGAAGACTTAGCGCAACCGTTTAGCGGAAGGAATATTCTGAAACCACTAGCTGCAATTAAACTAAAGGAAAGCTTTGATCGATATGATATTAATATTTTTTTAATGGGCTGAAGCATGCAGATTAGGTTGGTGTTCAGTGTACTGTTTGTATGTAAGGAGAGGATACGAAGGAAGGAAAGAGTTAAAGAAAGAAGTGAAGGAGAGTGAGCGGAAAGAACGCCTTGCCCTGTTTCTTTCACGTTTTCGCGTATTTTTCAGTATAAATCCAAAATCCGCTAATAAACACCTATCCTAATGCAATTCAATTTTGTTTTCCCTTGTTTTTAGGCCTCAAAATAGCATTTAGCCGTGTGAGATGGATTAAACATGAACTTACACATTAATTCGTATGTGTTAAGCAAAAGCAACATATCAATTATGATGGAACACATCCGAACGCAAACGTAATCTTATATAAAAAGACTACGCGACAAAGTACTCACATCACACGTCTGATGAACTGTAACTTTTAGGCGACAAACTCTTTTCATTGGTGTATGGGAAGGTAAAAGCAGCTCCGTATGCTACTAACTCCGCCTGGGGCTAGTGAACGCTTGTAGATCTGACCCCTTAACTCAAAGCAAACGCTCCGAACTACCTTTGAACGTTTCATCTCGCTCTGGTGCACTGACCACCAACATCTTAGCGAAGAGTACATTTAACTCATGCACATGATTAGAACGAAAAGATATATGACGAATTCGAGCTTTGACAAACCAGATCTTGATGCGCCTAGCGTAAGGAGAATGTGAGAGAATGAACGTACGAACTGTCTACTCGATAGCAGCTACTTTTATCCATCCAAGCTGAACTCGCTTTAGAGAAGACACCACCACTGCCATCTTTGTTGAATATGGAATTTTTGAAAAGAGAGAGAGGCTTTTATCCCTCGTTCTTATTGAAGATACCCCTATAATAAGACTACACCCCAACCCCACCTTCGCACAAACGGGCCATCTGCTGATGTTAGTTATTAGAAAGGGAATAAGCAAATCATTTAGCACAGGAATAACACATTCTTCATTCATCATAGTTTGCTTATATACACTGTTGTAACAAGCTCTTAACAGCCTCTTAACAGCCTAACAGTCTGCATAACTGCTCTAACAGCTTGACTAACTACATCACCTTAGCTGGCCAAATATTAACACGTGTAGCATGTGTAAATCAGTTATATTAGTCTAACATTCCTCCTACTTGTTCCTGTTTTTTTTGAATTAAAACTAGGTATTACACATATCTTATTGTGAAACTCCTCGAACACAAATCTTGCTAGGGGTTTGGTGAAGCCATCAGCCACCTGATGAGCTGCTGGAACGTAGTTAACTCGAATTTGCCCTGCAGCTACCTTTTCACCCACAAAGTGCACATCCAAGCCTATGTGCTTCGATTGCGCATGGTAAACAACATTGGCACTCATTGCCACTACTCCAGTATTGTCACACCACACCACTGGTTCTTGAGTCTGTTGCAAACTAAGATCAACAAGCAGTGCATTGACCCAGGTTACCTCAGCAGCCGCATCAGTAAGAGATTTATATCCGTCTTGCATCGTTAACCTGGAAATAGACTTTTACTTCTTGGAACTCCATGCAACCAGACTTCTACCAATGAACACTCCGTAGCCAGAGATAGACCGCCTATCATCCACACTAGCTCCCCAATCCGCATCAGCAAAAGCTTTAACATTTAACCCTGCATCAGTCGACTGGAACAAGAGACCATAGTCCACAATCCCAACTAAATACCTTAGTATTCTTTTAACAGCAGTCATATGCGTTTCTCGTGGTGCATGCATATATTGTGCCATTTTCCCAACACTGTAGGCCACATATGGTCGCGTGTGACACAAATAGAGAAGAGAACCGACTATGCTTCGGTATTCACTAGGATTGACCAACAATTCACCATCATCCGCTGAAAGTTTAGGGGATGCCACCATAAGTGTTGCATATGCATCAACTCCTCTCATTCCAGCATTCTCAAGCAATTCTAACACAAACTTCCTTTGATTCAACAAATCTGAATCACGCAACATTTGTACCTCAATTCCCAAGAAAAACTTCCAAGGTCCTTTAACGAAAACCTATTACCAATAAGACGAACAACTTCTTGAATCGCATTGGAAGACTTCCCAGTGATGACTATGTCATCAACATATACCAACACATATAGATCACCATCATCTGTTTTACTAATGAACAACGAGGGGTCAGCTCGTGATGCTGTAAATCTAAGCTGAAGCAAATTATTTCGAAGCTTAGTATGCCAGTTTCGTGGGGCTTGTTTGAGACCATAGAGGCCTTCTTAAGTTTGCAAACCAGTGGAGCACCATCTTCATCTGTTTGCTCGAACCCCGGTGGTTGCTGCATGAACACCACTTCATCTAGGTCCCCGTTGAGGAATGCGTTGTTCACATCTATATGTCTCATTTCCCAATTATTTGCAACATCCACAACCAACATAACATTAAAGGAGGAAAACTTCACAATCGGCTAAACGTATCATTAAATTCGTAACTTGGCACTTGGGCAAATCCCTTTGCAACCAGCCGTGCCTTATAGCGTTGAATGGATTCATCAGGGTTACGCTTTAACTTGAAAAGCTATTTGCATTTAACTGGAAAACATTCTGCAGGCATCTTGACTAACTCCCACGTGTTATTGCGCTGAAGGGCATCAAATTCAGCTTGAACAACCTCTTTCCAGCTGGAAGACTGCAAGGCCTCTTGAATTATGGTTGGTATTTCACTCTCAAAGTAGCTCGAGTAAGACTTTGGTTTAAACACTCCACACTTGCTACATGTGAGCATGTGATGACAATTTTACAGGGAATGACTGCTCGTCATTCTGCTACAGACATTTGCGCCTGTGCTTACACTGGGCTCAGTATGATCATCAGGATGCATCACATTGACCGGCAGAGACACATCTGAACTTAGCGAATTGCTTGCAGAGGTATCTATTGTGGCTTCTGTGGCAGCTTCCTCAGCTGCTTGTGATGGATTGCCTGTGGCATCTTACTCAGCTATTTGTGATGGGCTATCAGGATTATGGCTGACACTTCATTTCCACCTGTACTTTATACATCGTTAGGTAAACCATCTGAAGCACTTCTGTACGACCAATTTCTCACGTTAGCAATGACGGGAATATCTGAAGACCGAATTCCATATGATCGACATCGTGAGCCACCAGTTGCCGAGCCATCAACCACCTTGTTTGCAAAAGGAAAAATTGTTTCATTAAATACAACATGGCGAGATATGTAGACTCTACCATCCCTTGCAAGGCACTGAAATCCTTTATGCTGAGGGCTAAAGCCAAGATAAATGCAAGGCTATGATCTAAATGCCAGTTTATGATTTTGAAACGGTCTCAAGTGTGGGAAACATTGGTAGCCAAAGACTCTCAACGCGTTGTAGTCTGGCTTTCTTTTGAGTAATTTTTCGAATGGGGTCATGCCTCCAAGCGCCGTGGTGGGTAGCCTATTAATCAAGTACACAACAGTTATCACAATATATGACCAGAAACGTATGGGCAACGATGACTGAGCCAGCAACACGAGGTCGAGTTCCACTATGTGACGATGTCTATGCTCGACAACACCATTTTGTTCTGATGTATATGGGAAGGATAGCCGATGCACTATACCTGATTGTGATAGAACCATTGAGAGGGGTCTATATTCACCACCCCAATCGAACTGGATTGCTTTAATCGTCTGTCCAAACTGATTGTGCACAAGTTTATGAAACAGTTGAAACGCAGTGCATGCTTGTGACTTATTTTTGAGTAGATAAATCCAAGTATACCGTGTACATGCATCAACGAATGAGATGTAATAGCGAAATCCGTTTGATGCAACATGTGGAGGTCCTCATAAATCAGAGAAAACAAGTTCAAATGGAGTATTGTACTGCGTATTCAAAGTTGCAAACAATAGCTTATGACTTTTTCCCATAAAGCAAGCTATACATGTTTTATTAACATTTGGATCAATCTTTACATCAATGTCTTTGGCAATTTTATTCATTGCATAGCTAGCATGGTGTCTTAAGCGATGGTGCCAAAGTTCCGACTATGACAAACCAGCAGATACAAGGTGAGCTGCAGTAGCATCGCGCACTCCTACACGTGCTTGGCAGTAATCACAACTTATATTTGGAGTTTCAGCAGCTGCATAACGAGCATTAGCAGCCTGTCCTTTGTGAGGTCGTGAGTCAGAAGTGACACACATAAAGTCCTCATCAAAGCGATGCCAACAACGATCAACTAGGTGACCAAGTTTTCCACATAACTGGCACTGGATCTTGGTTCTTCCTCAACCACGACTTCTCGAGCTAGTACCAAAATTGGATCATGAATTCTTGGATTCACGACGATCATTTTCAACAGAATTGCAATCATCTCGTCGAAGAGCTATATTGGCACTCATGGGAAGCGAATCTAGTTCCTCATCAAAACCAACCAGCTGGGCTTCAACATCAAGCATGACTGTGTACAAACTGTCCAAAGAGAGTGTCTCTTTCATTGTAGTGATAACAGCTATAAAAGGTTGGTATTCCCTAGGCAAGCCTTTCAATACACTAGCAATGTGACCAACATGGGAGACTGCACTACCACACGAGGCAAGTGCATCACATACCTCTTTTACTTTGGTAAGGTAGACACGCATACTGTCATTACCTTTCTTGAGCGATTGTAGTTTGCAATGCAAACTCATTGCAGTTAGCGTGGATCTGCTCGCAAATAGCTGTTGCACCGTAGTCCATACTGCAGCAGCTGACTCAGCCCCAACAAACTGAGGAAGGAGATGAGAGCTGATAGTGGACAGTAGCCAGGATGCAAACGCACTGTCTTGCGCCATAAAATCTTTAAACGCCTCATTCACGCTCACCTCACCATTGGCACCAATGATCATTTCTGATGGAGGCTTCAAGGCACCGGTCAGGAGTCGTTCAAGAAGATGGCTCCGAACAGTCAAGAGGATTTGTTGCTTCCATAGTAGAAAGTTCATTTCGTCGAGAACTACATTGACCTTCTTATGTGAGAAGCTCTTGGTTGATTCCATAACCAATGGAGGTTACGCAGCAGCAGAGATAAAACTAGAGAACCCAAGAACGTTGGCGAAAGATACCATATTAGAAAGGGAATAAGCAAATCATTTAGCACAGGAATCACACATTCTTCATTCATCATAGCTTGCTTATATACACTGTTGTAACAAGCACTTAACAGCCTAACAGCATGCATAACTGCTCTAACAGCTTGACTAACTACATCACCTTAGCTGGCCAAATACTAACACGTGTAGCATGTGTAAATCAGTTATATTAGTCTGACATTAGTTGCTCTTAGGACAAAAAGCTCGGGAATCCCGCTAGGCAACCAATTGGACTGAATGTGGTATGGCAACAATAACAAAGGGGCACATTAATTAGTAAGGCAAGCTGTAAGAATAACACTCGAAAGTCTCTCTAAAACAAAATCCTGAGAGTCAATAGGCTGAATGACTGTGGTAAGGTAGCTGTTAGTAAGAAGCTCTGGTTAACAAAAGGAAAGAAAGAAGCAAGGGATGATAGGCGCTAAGAATTATGGAAAAATAGGGCTTTTTTAGAACTAAACTGAAATTGAGGACAATGACTTTAGTGGTGAGGAATATCGGGAAAATCTCTTTATTAGGAGTACAGGCTCCAAGCTGTTACTAATATATGAGTTCTACTCAATTATGTATTTACATTTTATTTTAATAACTTAATGTTAACACCGTTAAATAATAATTTATTTTAATTACTTAAAATAAATTATGCAGATTTTGATGATGCACAATGATAATACACAATTTATTTGTAAACATACATGTTTTGATGATGCAGATTTTATGGAATACGAAAAAAATGATGAAACTTATGAACATAATGTAACACCTATAACCCGAATAATTATACTTATACAGATTATAGATGTCACCCGATTTACGTAAAACCATTTCCATTTCGAAAGTGATTTAAAATTTATTTCCTTTAAAAATGGTAAATGATAATATAAAAATATCATATCGATTTATCACATACTATTTAAAAATATATATTAATATGGATTTATGCTATCCATATTGAATCAGAGTAAAGCAGTTTAGTTTAACCATTACAAAACAGTTGCAAAATAATTTAACAAAGCAATTAAGACATTAATAATTACATGCCACTAACAAAGTCAAAATTCCATCATAGGATGTCTTACTGATATTTTAGTGTATTCCTGGATGCTCGGAGTGCCTTATACTCTTTACTCCATTCTTGGCTTTTTACAGACGCGTGAAAATCATCACATGCTAAGTATATACTTAGTGAGGCAATTTAAAATAATAAACAGTGCAATACAATTCATGCATGATTTTCAATGTCAAAAACAAATGCCATAAGATCATGTTACATGCATATCCAATATTTTACCATGATCAACATAACATAAAATTTCTTATCAACATACTTACCATCATTCCATAAGCTCGTAAGCTTATTTTACCAATATACTTACCATTTAATCCCATAAGCTCGTAAGCTTATTTGCATGCTTACGATTTATTAACCAATATATTATAAACCATAAATCATAACCCATAGCCCAATATAAAACCCTGAGGACCCTGGGTACACGAGTCAAATATAAGCACCGTAGTGCTAACCCGTATGACACATAAGGTCGTGTCCACCATATACACTAGGTATCCTTTAGTGTATCCCGTATGCAGCCTGCTGCTGGACTTTATGGCATGCCAACTATACCTTGTCCCTCAATGACTTACTTGGGCATATAGTCTATTTCATTCATCCATAACATCATATAACCATATATTTAACATTGGGCATTATATTCCCGTAACATTCATGGAAAAATATCATGCATTATCAATGTCATGTCAATTTATAAAAATGACATAATATTATAATTTAACATTGGGCAATTTATACCCAAAAACATTCATGGTAAAATATCACATTTTCTATGATCAATGCATTATAATTTCATACAGTGACATATCAATGTCATGTCAATTTATAAAAACTATGACATAATATCATGCTGATATAAACAAGGTCGACTTATCGCAAGTCTTTCTGATGATGTATAAAACATCCATGTATAATGTCATGCATGTATTGCACTCACCTTGACACTTTATATATCCAATATATGTGCCTCACTATGTTCCACAATAAACCCTTTTTATATTTGACTTGCTTCAATCGCAAATCAATCACAATCTGTATAAATCACAAATTCATAATGATACATATGTTAGTATTTTACTAACATAAACATATCCCAAAATAACTCCATAATATACTTGAAACTCATTTTCTATCAAAATACTTAACACTTAATAATTTCTTTTAACATTGGAACCAACTTTTCCAATTTATCACTATTCAAATGCTTTTACAAAAACATAATTACATTTAAGTATCCCAACTATGAAATTATTATACTTAAATCACCAATCTTTTCAAACTTCCAAAATAGTCATATTTCACATCTAAACACTCATTTCAATTCCAAAATAGCATTTTCCAGCATAGTATATCAACTATTAGACAATTATACAACAATTTTCAACTTTTTTCAAAATTATGAATTAGTCCCTCAACTTTTCAAAAATTACAAAATGGTCCCTAAATTTTTCCAAGGCTTGTAGAATACTTTCTACGTTATTTCCAGACCATATATAAGTTTCCATAATTTTTCTCATCCTTTAAAACCAAAGCCTAATGGTTTAAAGATAAAAAACTAGGTTTTCCATGATTTTGCTCGATTTTGATTCGATTCAAGCATGAAATCAACTTTCAATCAACCTTATAACATCTCTACAATCAAATCCTTAATCAACTCTAATCAGAACACAAAGTTCTACAATTTCCTCTTTTGATCGAATTTTATAAAATTATTTCTAGGAAGATTGAACATGTTATAACCATCAATCAAGCTTGAAAATGAATCTACAACCTCTAAATCATCAAGATTAATCATCAATTTCATGATCCCTTATATGAACACAAACCCTTAGATTTGGGATCTTTGAAATCCAGCAAGATTAGAAAGCAATATTGGTACCAAATGATAGCGTTTTTCGCGTATATCACTTTCCTATTTCACGACATAACCCCAATTCCAAAGGAATTAGCTCAAAAATTGAAAATAAAATATTTTTCTTACCTTGAAAGCTTTCTCACGTGAATATGCTGGAGAAGATGAACATTGGCATGAAATTTTTTATTGATATCATGCTTATCATCCTTTAAAAATATTATTTAAATCATTAACTTAAGAAAATACCAATATACCCTTAATATAACTTCATAATTACCATAAAACCTAGATATTTATCCTTATCATCATCAAAATCAGATAAATATCAGCCTTATCATCTTTTAATAGTCAAAGATGAACAAATTAGTTTTTCACTTTATCGTTTTGCACTTGCAATTTCCAAAAATTACAATTCAGTCACTATAATCCAACGGTTTAAATTAAACATAGAATTAAACCATTAAATATTATTTTCCAACATTTTAAAAATGTGAAAAATAAAATTTTTATTTACTTATTTTCGTGACCCATATGTAACTTTTTTTAAAAAATTACATTTTGGTCCCTAAACTTTTCAAAATTTATACTTTGGTCACCAAACTTTACCAAATATATAATTTGGTCACTAAATAAATCAATTTATGGAATAAAATTCTTTTTAGGAAAATTACCACTTAATTCCTTAAAATTTTCCCAACTTTATACTTTGACCATCAAATTTTCAAAATTTACATTTTGGTCATTATCTAAATTTTTGGGGTATTACACATAACCTAAAAGATAAACAATATGGAGAAAGTAATGATGATGAATTAAATACCCCATCTCGTTATGAAATAAAATTAGTGAAAGATATAATAGCTTCTAGTTTAATAAATTGACTTGTTTTTTTAAGTTAAGGTGATTACAAAGTAATATATGTTCTAAATACTCTCAATCATTTGACGATAAACGCTCAATCATCTCGCTGCAATCGTTGATGCTCGAACCCGTGACCTCTAGGAACAACAACGGTTCATTTAACCATTGACAAACACAAATGTATTTTTTTAATATTCTTTTTTTTCAAAACAAGTATTTAAATTATTATTCCGTAATAATTTTATATTTATATATTAAAAAGTATTGATAATATATTTTTTATTAATAAAAATATTTCATTTATAAAAATATTATTAATGAGTTATATTAAAATATTTTTCTATATTTTTATTATAATATATTTTATATATCATAGTATTAATAATTGTAAATATAATTTAAATTATATATTTTTAATTTACAACATGATGTCAATATTAGATATTTTATCTTTTTAAACTTACAAAAATCCCAATAATTAAATTTTAAACTGTAAAAACTTCTCGGTATAAATACAATGTTTTCTTGAATTTTAGAGGTGAAGATACTCGTAAAAACTTCTCGGATCATATACGAAGCTTTAAAAAGGAATGGAATCATACATTTAGGGATGGCCCGAAGCTTGAAGCTGGAGAAGAGATCGGACCAAATCTTTTTGAAGCGATCCGAGAGTCATGGTGTTCAATCGTTGTGTTTTCCCAAACATATGCTCATTCAAGTTGGTGCTAGGACGAGCTTGCTGAGATTTTTAAACATAAAAGAGAAAAAGGTCATAAAGGATTCCCTGTTTTTTTATCAGGTTGATCCGCCTGATTTAAGGAAAGTAGAATGACAGAGTTGGAGAAGCCTTTGCCAGACATGAACACATACACAAGGACAAGATCCAAAGTTGGCGTAATGCTTTAACTGAAGTGGCAAGTATCAAGGGATGGCATTTAAATGACAGGTAAATAGTTTCTTTCTTTCTCTTTCTACAAGCTTTTGTCAATCTTGGGTGCTTTAATTTCCATTCTTTTGTACCTTGAGAGAAATATGAATTATTACAACTTGAGCATCCCTTTGCCTACTCCATCCTCTAGTAGAAAAGGCCTTAATCTCATAGGACTTTGAAGATGAGTAACCCGAGTCAATCACTTGAGCCATGCTTACTAGATGATCTGCGTATTGCATTCTCTAACTTATGTATTGTGTCTGATTTCAATCCCTCAACTTTTCTTTCCAAGCTCATAACTTCATTTATTAGTGTACCGAAGGGATGTAAATCCATTGCACCACGGTTAAGAAAATGAACGACCACCGCTGAATCCAGCTCGAACTCTAAGATGGCCTTTTGGAAGCCATTGTCTTTAGCCAACAACAGACCTTTCGAACTCGCAAAAGTTTTGCTTATAAACTATTTGTGCACTCTGTATTAAGTAAGAAGGAAAATGCTTTTATCATAGTGTTTTTTAGCAAACAGATTGTACCCAACATCCCTACATTTCCGGCAAATAAATCTCGTTTAATCAAGTCAACATCAGACTGTGTAGCTTTCTTAGCAAGACTTGCAGAAACCTTAGATGCAAGGATCAATCTTGAGCCCAAAGTTTGAGTCTTCATACATGCGGCCGGTGGATCAATCTTGAGCCCAAAGTTATTGTTGTTATCGACGATGCCGATGACCTACAACAGTTAGAATACTTAGTTGGAGACTGCAACTGGTTTGGTTTTGGAATTCGAATCATTGTAGCAACTAGAGATAAACAGTTGTTGGAAGCCTATAGTGTGGACCATGTTTATAAGCCGACGATATTGGATGCTCGTGAGGGCTTCGTCTTATCAGTTTGAAAGCTTTCAAAAGTGACAAAATACCATATGATTTTGTGGAACTTTCTGAACGAGTTGTGAAATATGCAGATGGTCTTCCCTTAGCTCTTAAAGTTTTGGGTTCTTTCCTTTGCGGTTGAGATACAACTAAATAGAGAAGTGCTATTGCAAGACTCGAAAGAGACTCTAACAAAGAGATTCACGATAGACTTCAAAAAAGCTTTGATGGATTGGATGAGACCGAGCAGGATATATTTCAGGATATTGCATGTTTTTTCAAAGGGGAAAAGATTGATTCCTGACAAAAATATTGGATGGTTGTGGATTTTCCCTAGAAATCGGTATCGATGCTCTCATTAAGAAATCTCTAATAACAGTTACAGGTGACAACACATTGTGGATGCAGGATTTGCTCCAAGAGACGGGAAGACAAATTGTTAGGCAAAAATCTATTGTCAACCCTGGAAAACGTTGCAGATTGTGGAAGGGAAACGACATCCATCATGTGCTAACACGAAACATTGTAAGTCATTATTTTATCATGTAAAATTTAGTTTTTACCATATTAGTTAGATCGGTAATTTTGGGCTTATATTTGATGCTCATTTAAGGGTTTAATGAGAGAGAGAAAAAATAATGTCCCTGCATGATAGTCCATATTGTCCCAAACTTATTAAACGGTTCACTCTTGATTCTTAGGGTACTGAAGCGGTTCAAGGCAGGGTTTCAAAAAACGGACCGCGGCCGCGATTTCGTCCGCGATATAGCGATTTCGCCACTGTCCGAGTTACCCGCGACGGCCGCAATCACGGTAAATCCGAAATAAGCGAAAACGCGACCGTTATTTGAAACCCTGGTTCAAGGCATGTTCGTAGAAAGATTATGGTACTTAGATTGTATATGTTGGTAATGCTCAATCCCACATAGTGTTGGAAACACTATTGGGAATGGTATTTAAGGCTTGACATTCCACTTCCTTGTTGAGTGATAGAGAACAAGGGGGGCTCTCGCGCACCGCCGCCGCCGTCCGGCTCGACTCGGGTCGGGTCGGGTCGGGTCGGGTCGGGTCGTGGTAATACGATTTTAACCACATTTCTAGCCTATAAATAGAGAGCTATATTCAGCTTCTCAACTCATTCAAAAACATTCACAATTCACTTACAAAGTGTTTTCTAAAGTTCTCTGCAGTCCACTCCGGTTTCGAGTGTACGGAATTCGGAGCGACCGTGTTAATTTCGGGGGACGGTCCGCCTACTGCAGCGATTACACACATCGGGGCGAATTCGTTTATAAGGCAGTAGTTCTTACCACGACACGGTTTAAGAATTTGTTCTTCTTAATTACTGTTTATATTTTCAGTCAGTGCTAACGGTGTAGTTTTGCAGTTCATATATCCAACAGTATATTGGTAGATTTCTCTGTATTATTATGAAGTGTGTTTATGTATTTGTTTGAATAACTATCAGGGAGCAAAGTAAGACGTTCAGTTTGAGCGGTGATGTGTTCTTGAAGATGACAAAACTAAGATTGCTCAAACTCTTGTATCTGGAAGCAAATTCTGGAGATGTCGTGTATCTTTCTACTGAGTTACGGCTTATCAATTGGCCAGGATTTCCTTTTAAATCCTTGTGGAACCTCTTATGCCTTGTAGCAGGATCGAAGAACTGTGGGAGGGAAAGAAGGTAAGGTTATCTTCTATTTGTCTTTCAGGCATCATCTTTTATTATTTGTTAGATCACAGATGAATATTTATGTTAAATATTTTTTTACTATTATTGTTTACAACAGCCTCTGGATAGGTTGAAATTGGTCGACCTGAAAAACTCCGAGAGCTTACCGGAGTTGAGCACGGCTACAGATCTCCAAGGTTGTACCAGCCTAGTAGACGTTCATCCTAAGCAGGATTAAAACTCTAAATTTAAGGGGCAACAAATGTTGTGCTAGATTTTCATTTCAATTATAACAGTAGAGTAACTTGTCCGTAATAATATTTTATTTGAGTGAATATTTATTTAATTTTAAAATATAATCTATATTTATTACTAAAAACGCCACGTGGCGCACCTTGTATTGCTAAAGAATCAACGTCCCATAATATCCCAGGGGCATCTCGGAAACCAATCCTCGCCGCCCGCGTTTTCCCGTCGTATAGTCCAAAAATGCTACTATGGCTGTCCCTTTTTTCCCATATGTATGGGGTAAGGGGGAGGTAAGATAGTAGGCTGCCCCCAACACCAGGTTGAGAGCAGCTTCCGTAGGAGACCTCCAAATTATGAAATGCCCTCCGTGGCTCTCTTTGAAATCTCCACTTTGTTCCTAGGAATAATTCCCTTACTCCATGACTTCCTTTAAGGTTTCGATTGTTGAAGAATCGAGTAAAGAAAAAACAAAAGAACACAAAAATTTTAATGAGGTTCAACAATATGCTTACGTCATCGGTGCCTAGGCGGCGCTAGAAGTTTTATTCAATGTCTCATAGATTTAGGTTACATCTCTATTTATAATAAATAAACCCTTACTTATTTAACAACTCGAAACACTCAACAAGTCCAAGCAATGCTTGAACTTGTCTGTCGTAACTGGCTTGGTGAAGATATTAGTGGCATTCTCATCAGTATGTACTTTCTGAAACAAAATCTCTCCAGATGCAACCAACTCTCTGATCTTGTGAAACCTTACATCAATATGCTTAGTTCTAGTACGATATACTTGATTCTTAGCCAAGTGAATAGTGATTTGTTTGTCGCAAAGCAACTGAACTCCACCTTGCTGAACACCCAACTCCTTCACTAAACCAGTAAGCCATAAAGCTTCTTTTGCAGCTTCAGCCGCTGCCATGTATTCAGCTTCAGCCGCTGCCATGTATTCAGCTTCAGTTGTAGATAATGCCACAACATATTACATGTCTCACAGTACCCTTTAAGTACCGAAAGATCCACTTGACTGCTTCCCAATATTGCTTACCAGGTTTAGACATGTACTTACAAACTTGACTAACAACATGAGCTAAATCAGGACGAGTACATACCATTGCATACATCAAGCAGCCAACATCATTATAGTACAAAACCTTTGCCATATCTTCAGCTTCCTTATCTGTCTTATGGCACTGTTCTGATGAGAGCTTAAAGTGATTCGCCAATGGAGTGCTAGCTGGTTTTGCACTGCTCATCGCAAACCATTCTAGTATTTTCTCAACATAACCCCGTTGAGATAGCCACAGTTTCCTTGAGTCTTTGTCCCTGCAAATTTTTATTCCAAGAATTTCATTTGCAACACCTAAATCTTTCATTATAAATTCCTGACTCAATAAAGTTTTTAAACCGATAACATCATCCATATTTTTCGCAGCAATTAACATATCATCAACATATATTAACAGAAAAATAAAAGAACCATCATCAAGGCTCTTAACATAGACAGAACAATCATACTCACATCGCTTGTAGCCAATCTTGATCATATAAGAGTCAAACCGTTTGTACCATTGTCTCGGAGACTGCTTCAACCCATACAAAGATTTCTTCAATCTGTAAACTAAATGCTCGTTTCAAGGTTGAGTGAAACCTTCACGCTACCGCATGTAGATCTGCTCCTCTAAATCACCATGCAAAAAAGCAGTTTTCACATCCATCTGCTCTAAATGCAAATCCCAACTAGCCACCAATACAAGTACTGCTCGGATTGAAGTGTGCTTGACCACAGGAGAAAAAATTTCATCATAATCAACTCTTTTCTTCTGTGAAAAACCCTTTGCTACCAAACGAGCCTTGAACTTCTGCCCCTCTTTTTCTTTTACTGTTAGTTTCTTCGTATACACCCATTTGCAACCAATTGACTTCTTACCCTCAGGAAGGCGAACTAACTCCCATGTACGATTATGATTCAAAGACTCAATCTCCTCAACCATGGCAGCCATCCACTTGTCGTTTTCCTGACTAGTAACTGCATCATGAAAAGTAGTCGGATCATCACTACTAATAGTAAGTACAAAAGAGACCAAGTCTTCAAAACCCAATCTGTTCGGAGGCTTTATATTCGTCCGTCTCACCCTGTCTCTGGCGAGACTATAATCATATAAATCATCCGTGGCAGAACCACCAGAAGTCAGTTGAGAAGTTTCTGTTTTCTCAACTGGAAATTGCTCGAAATCCACCACTGTCGTGTCTTTCTTCTGTTGAAACATGGGATGTTCATCAAAAACATCTCTACTGATCACAATTTTCTTCGTAACTAGATCCTAGAACTTATATCCTTTGACACCTCTCTTGTAACCCAGAAAAATGCACTCCTTCGATTTTGCATCAAATTTGGATCTCTCATCAGCATGTACATGTACATAAGCAGGACAACCAAAAATCCATAAGTGATCAAAAGTAACATCATGACCAGTCCATACCTCTTCTGCAACTTTCTCAGCTAATGATGCCCTTGGAGATCTATTGATAAAATAACACGCCATGTTAACAGCCTCAGCCCAGAAGTGTTTGGGAAGCCCCGCATTCAACCGCAAACATCTGGCTATTTCATTCAACGACTTGTTCATCTGTTCCGCAACATCATTCTATTGTGGTGTCTTGCGCACTGTAAAATGTCTCTTAATCCCATGCTCCTTACAGAAGTGTAGAAACTGTGAATCTGTGTACTCCGTACCATTGTCAGACCGCAAACACTTGATTTTTCGTCCTGTTTGGTTTTCTACCTCAGCTTTCCACAGCTTGAACTTCTAAAAAACGTCAGACTTCTGTTTCAAAAAATACACCCAAACTTTCCGTGAAAATCATTAATAAAAGTAACATAATACCTAGATCCACCCAAAGACGATGTCGTGGAAGGCCCCCATACATCAGAATGCACATAATCAAGAATCCCTTCAGTTGTGTGCTTCACAGTCTTGAAACGAACTTTAGTCTGTTTACCAAGAACACAATACTTGCAAAAATCGAGCTTACAGCTTTTAACACCATACAACATATTTCTTTTATGTAATTCATCCATACCACGTTCGCTAAGATGAGCAAGACGCATATGCCACAGTTTGGTAGTATCATCTCAAGACTCAACCAAATGAACTCCACCTACAACGGTACTCCTTAACAATATGTAAATATTCCCTGCAGTCATCTTTATTTTCATCATAATCAAAGCTCCTTTAACAATCTGAATGGTTTCCCTATCTTCATCAGCCTCAGGGATAAAACCTTTCTTGTGCAAAGTGCCCAAAGAAATCAAATTCTTCTTCAAATCTGGGATATGCCGAACACCACTCAACGTCCGAACAGAGCCATCATACATCTTAATTTTGACATCACCAATACCAACAATATTGCAACATCGATCATCACTCAAATAAACAGAACCAGAATTAATCGACCTGTATGTCGAAAATCATTCCCTATTTGGCGTGATGTGATAAGAACATCCAGAATCAAGAATCCAAACATCCGTCAATTGAGTCATTGAAATAGAGAGCATATCACCCTCACTGCAATCAGAATTGTCATCATCGACCACATTCACAGACTTGGGTGAGTCATCACGCTTCTCATTAGTCTGCTTTTTCAACTTCGGACAATCTGGAATTCTGCTTCCCAGACTCTGCATTCTCTGGCTTTCGTCCATAGTCTCGATTACCCTTGACATATAAGCTATCAGCTTGAGAGCTTTCCCCTGCATTCTGCTTCCGTTGGTTGTGAGCCAACAAGGCTGCATTAATCTCCTCAACTTTGATAGTCTTTTTCCCATATGTAAGAGTAGTCACCATGTGTTCGTAAGAGAGAGGCAACGAACACAACAAAATCATCACTTTATCTTCATCCTCAATTTTCACATCAAGCCGAGCCAAATTAGAAACGATTTGATTTAAGACATTCACTGTTGCACCAAATCATGATCGTTCTGCATCTTTAGACCATACAACCGCTGCTTTAGATACAATTTAGTCGTTAAGGATTTGGACATAATCTGATTTTCCAACTTCCTCCAAATTTCATCTGGAGACGACAGATGCATGACGTGATACATGACCTTGTCCGCCAAGCATAATCGTATGGTTCCTGCCGCTCGCTGTTGCAATTCTTCCCAATCTTCCTCCTCCATCGACGTTGGCTTTGTAGGTCGCAAAGCCTTCATGATCCCTTGCTGCTCCAACAGATCTTTCACCCTTGTTTGCCATAATCCGAAGTTTCCCTGACCATCGAATTTTGCAACTTCAAATTTTGCTCCTGACATCTTATACCAATTGTTGAAGAATCGGGTAAAGAAAAATGAAAGAACACACGGATTTTAACGAGGTTTAGCAATGTGCTTACATCCTCGGTGCCTAGGCGGCGTTAGAAGTTTTATTCAATGTCTCATAGGTTCAGGTTACATCTCTATTTATAATAAATAAACACTTGTACATATTTAGGGTAAATTATAATTAAAGTTAAGTGGTATCTTATGTAGTTTACCCAAAAAATTATAATTAAAGTGTGGGTAAATTACTTGTTTAGTATCTAAACTATCAGTTTTAGTCTATTTTAGCACCTAAACTTTCAATTCTTTTAAAATCATACATACGTTTAGTTTTCATTTCATTTTAGTACACACCGTTAAAACCATAACGTGTTTAGTAACTAAACTATCAGTTTTGATCAGTTTTAGTACTTAAACTTTCAATCTTTTTAAAACTTAATGATAAATTTTGAACGGGGTACTACAATGAAACAAAAACAAAAGTTTTTAATGTTGGGTACTAAAATGAAACAAAAACTAGACTTTATGTATGATTTTCAAAAAATTAAAAGTTTAAGTACTAAAATAGATCAAAAGGGATAGGTTAAGTGCTAAATGCGTTATTTTTCCTT
Source organism: Hibiscus syriacus (assembly GCF_006381635.1). NCBI lineage: Eukaryota > Viridiplantae > Streptophyta > Magnoliopsida > Malvales > Malvaceae > Hibiscus > Hibiscus syriacus. Next base: position 170,227 of record NW_024062759.1, on the reverse strand, counting down.
AAAGATTTGTCGAAGTAAAAAAGAGAAAATGAAAATCCGACAAAGACGCAAGAACTAGAAGCAGATCTATTTTCTAGCTTCTGCAGTTATTACAGCGTAAGACAAAAGTAAAGAGACCGAACGGAAGAGATCTAAAAACCAAAACCACTGCTCCAGTCCATTCATGTCTTAACACACTGCAGAGAAAATGGATCGATTACTGAAAGCTGCAAGAGCCTCGGGTTCTCTCAACTTATCCAATCGATCTCTCAGGTAAATTTCTTTCCTTCGTCCCCAAACACATAAATTCCTTTCCATCATTCCAATTCATTGCTGCATTTCAATTAATTGTTTCCCCCTTCATTTTAAATTGTTAAAAGAGATGTTCCAGAAGAGATCTACAGAAGCTTGGATTCTCTAGGGGAGGATGAAAAATGGTGGGAGGTAATTTAATTTAATTTTGGTTACTGTTCTTTTTTTAGGTAAATCATGAAAATTTCTTCTAATTTTAAGCTTAATCCCTTTGTTTCTCGATGTAATTCGATTGCGAATTTCCATTTTTTTAAAGTTAAGCATAGTCTTAGTGTTCTTGGTGTCGCTTCTGTTTTTTAAAGGCTGTGGAGCTACAAAAGCTGATTTTGGCACATAACAATATCGAGTCACTGAAAGAAGACCTGAGGAATTTATCTTTATTGACTGTGTTGAATGTTAGTCACAATAAGCTTACAGATCTTCCAGCTGCGATAGGAGAGTGAGTTGTTTTCTATTACTTTATGGGTTTTTTTTTTCTGTTATGCTAGATAATATCCATTCTGTGATCTTATGTTTTCTTCTAATTGAATAGGCTTTCTATGCTGAAGTTGTTGGATGTGTCTTTTAACTCTATAGTGGAAATTCCGGAGGAAATTGGCTCTGCAACATCTTTGGTCAAGTAAGCTTCTCCTCAATCCATCAAATAAAGAATAGATGGATGGTTTCCTTTTTCATTGCGGTACAATTAGTTTTAGATGTTAACGACTTGTTCACATTTGTATGCTCTGTGTGCATTCCTGTATTGCGATGTGCTTATGTTTGAACGGCTATGCATCGACACAGACAATGAAATGGATAGTCTTGCCTAATTTCTTCGATCATTTTATCCGCTGTTTCCTTATCCATTTTATCTTTTTGGATAATTCCTTTGTGACTTCCAGGTTTGATTGTTCAAAAAATCGTATCAAGGAGCTTCCGTCCTCACTTGGAAAATGTTCAGATTTATCAGACCTAAAGGTATTGTATTTTCTATTTATCTATCACCATAGTTATTATTTACCTTTTTAATGGCCTTCAAGAATATGCTTTCTGGATTAATTTTTCCACCTTTTGCTTCAGCTATATAGACCTTTGTCTTTGAACACGGTTACCATTCCTAAAAATAATGTTTAAGTTCCATTATGAAGCCGCGAATAGTTTTGGTTTATGTTTTCTGCATTTCTATCTACAAAATCTCTTCTTGTTATGTTTATCATTGTTGGTCATTTTCAATCTCAAACATGCGCCTCATTTGTATTTTACTGCGGTTTTCCCAATTTCTGTTTTTGAATGGATGCTAGAGTTATCTTCAAACAAGATTTCACGCTCTTTCAAAATATCTGTTATGCTAGCATTTGTTATTTTAGGAGAGAACATTATTATTATATTAAACAGATATAGTTTTATCAAGAGATATTGCGATTTTGATTTCCTGCTTTCTTAGAAGTCTTGACTCTTGAGACTTATTTCCTTATTGTTCCAGTGAGACCTTATTCCATGTAACCTCTATATAAGAGGCCTTCTCATATTCAATAAAATCAAGAAGTATTTTAAACCTAAACTAGAGATCAGATGGCTCTCTCCCAAACGAGTCTCAAGGTGGATTCTCCCTTTGACGAGAATCATTGCTAGAAGGAGAAACAAGAAGACGATTGCTCAATGCAGTCCCGTTTGTATACGGTTTGGTCAATGCAGTCCCGTTTGTATACGGTTCTATATTCGGGACCATAAAAATATATTTACCGTTGCTTATTTGGTTATCATTTGACAATTAGATTCTAGAGATCAGCTAACCTGACGACTAAGGATTCCGATTTATGATGTGCTAAAATCTTCTCGTCATGAAACTACAAGTTTCATTTTGGTCTATTTAATACTATATACGATCCATAAATCGTTTTTCGTTCCTTCTTGTCTTGGCAGGCATCAAATAATTTACTAACAAGCTTGCCTGAAGATCTTACGAACTGTTCGAAATTGACAAAACTAGATGTGGAGGTATTTAAAGACATTTATTTTCTGTTGTAATTAGTTATCATTAATGATGTATTTGGAGCCTAATTTATGCTGTATGTTCTAATTATGTCAGGGGAACAAGCTAAAAGCTTTACCTGAGAATTTGTTCGCATCATGTACAATGCTTACGGAACTCAATGCATGTAATAGACCGTTATATAATTTTCCTGTTTATATCAGTTGTGTTTAAATCTCCAAAGCTAAAAGGAAATTTTGACATCCGTGCAGCAAAGAACTTGCTGAGTGGTATACCAGAGAACATTGGATGCCTTACACGTCTCATCCGTCTTGACCTTCACCAGAATAGTGAGTGATATACAGAGTTATGCTAGAAATTATCCTTTAGTTCTATGTGATAAGTCATACCGCTACTGTATGATGCAGGAATTTCGTCAATCCCACCATCAATAGCGGGTTGCTCTTCTCTAGCTGAATTCTATATAGGGTCATATTCTTGTTCACTGATTAGGAAAGAAGTTTAAATAGTTACCTGAAAGTGTACCTTTTGCATTTATCTGGTATTTGCCACCTCAAAATTTCAGGAATAATGCACTGTCAACGTTATCCGAGGAATTAGGTGGTCTTTCTCGTTTAGGGACATTGGATCTTCACTCGAACCAGGTATCTATTTCAATTCCTTTTGCCTAATCATTATATTTGAGCTCACTATTGGTCATAATGCTGCATTGTTGACCTCATTTTATTACTGTTATGATTCTTTAATCGGAAAACTGTAGTGAGATGAATATAGATAAAAAAGAGTCTGCTTTTGGCCAAGCTAGATTAAATTTCAGTCTTTCTATTCCTAGATGTACACATGAAATGTCATTCGGATATCTCAAAATGAAATTCAATTAAATACCATCATATTGAGTACATGATTAGATGCCCACCACGATATTAATTCTTATCGAAGCTAAATACCATACTAACAATTTAGCATCACATAGATACCTTGGCTGCCTTTTGTTTTAAAAGTCTTACTCCTGCTTTGTGGACTGTGGTTTACTAACAGTATATGATTTATGCTACATTCTGATTTCTTAGCTGTGTTGAATGTATTTTGAGGATGTCTATGTTGGATTTAACTATATCAAGGCTAGCAGTTTCTTTAAGCCAGGAGTATTTTTGGGTCATGTGACATGTTTTTCAGTGTAATAGTTGTTCTGGAAAAAAATGTAATATGTGCATGTGATCATTTGATTTATACAGTTATTTCATCTTTTTTTTCTGTGCTCGGTTTTGTCTTCTTTTGCATGCGGAAATAGTCCGAATCTTACCAAATTGGAACCGCATACTGAAAACTTCATATGCATGCAGCTGAAGGAATATCCAGTCGGAGCATGCAAGTTATCTCTGTCAGTTTTGGATCTTTCTAATAATTCGTTGACCGGACTTCCTGCTGAGCTTGGTAAGTTTAGCAAACTTCGGATGACTATTTATTCACTTATGATGCATCTTTAATAGGAACATGTAGCCCATGATGCAGCAAAAATATCAATTTTGGTTGACTCATTTCACATTCGGTGGCAAAAGCAATACAGATACATTTGGCACTTACATATTCATGATAAACTATTTTATTTGGTTCTAATTAGTTGTTCTGTCTAGGCAAGATGACGACTCTTCGAAAACTTTTGCTCACCGGCAACCCTTTACGAACTCTAAGAAGGTCAGAGGCATTGAGGGATTTTTTTGTTTTTGTGTAAGTTCAGCGCTTGTGTTAGTCAGGTTTTTACCAACGGATGATTTTTATTTGCCCATGCAGTTCACTGGTTACGGGACCTACACCTGCCTTACTGAGATACCTTAGAAGTAGACTTTCTGAGACTGAAGGTACATGCATTTTCACTGCACATTCAACATGATACCCTTTTAGTCTATAGCCTTTTTCTGGTCTCCTTTGTACTTTCTCCTTGCTTCTGGTGGTGGTTTTCATCAAATTACGAATTCCCTTGATTTTTGTCTCGGTACCATATCTTATTTCAAGCAGTAATCATGAACACTTTTTTTAGATTCGGAAACTAAATCTCCTGCCAAAGAGGAAATAGTCACTATGGCAGCTCGATTGTCCGTCACTTCAAAGGTATCTCCTTTACTATATCAACTTTTTTTCCCGAGATTTTGATCTGATCTTCCAATAGGTAGGTTCATGTTGAACCTAGTTTGCATCATAGGCTCATACATTAGTGGAACCTAGTTTGCATCATAGGATTCAAGAATTCAGGATAGGAGAGCATCATATAAATTGTGAACGTGAATTATTGCTTAATCAAAGCTTGATTCGTTGAAATATCAAATTTTTATTAGCACCAGCCTTTTATTATTTTCTTCTAATGTTTAAGTTATTTTCTACAATATACATCCAAATTCACTCTCGAAGTTCTTCGAATTCAATTTTACAAATAACACCTCTTGTATTTGCAGGAGCTTTCATTGGAGGGAATGGGTTTAAGTGCTGTCCCATCTGAAGTATGGGAATCGGGTGAAATCCTAAAACTCAATCTTGCCAAAAATTCTATCCAAGAGCTGCCAGTTGAACTCTCCTCATGTTTATCCCTCCAGGTAATTGCTCTCTAGCGTTATCATTCCATCTAGAAGTATACTTCAGTTATAAAATAAAACGATATGTCTATCCATGTTTCTGAATCGGATAAAACATGCATATTATGTATTGTTGCTTGAAGCTTCCATTCGAGGTTTACTTGTGATATCAATTCTATAGCCGTGAAGTTTAAAGCTCGTGGCTAATGTATTATATCTGATTTTTTTTTTTTTGCTTTCTTAAATCATTATTGACTCGTATTTAAATTGCAGACTTTGATTTTATCTAGGAACAATATTAAGGACTGGCCGGTTGCAATTTTGAAGTCACTTCCAAATCTCTCTTGTTTGAAGCTGGATAATAATCCCCTAAGACAGGTAACGAGGTTGCATTCATTTTAATCCGCAACTGTTGGGAGAGAAATTATTGCTTGTACATGCGCGAAACAGTCAAACTCATGATTGCCTCCTTGATATGTAGCAAATTAAATATGCCAAGTTCGTTCTTTATACTATGTTTCATCAATAATGGATCATCAGTGTAAAGGTTGTGCATTTCAAGACCTTTCTACTGGCAAGATTTGCTATGCAATATATATCCAGTGCAATATAAGGACATACTTAGCTATTGCCTATGAATGTTTCTGTATCACAATGCATGCAAGTTCCGTTTTAATATTGACGAGCTGGACTTTCTGTTATCTACTTGATCATAGATTCCATCCGGTGGATTCCAAGCAATGTGTATGCTCCAGATATTAGACATAAGTGGCAACCCAGGTTCTTTACCCGAAAATCCTACATTTTCCAGCTTACCACAATTGAAGGAGCTTTATTTGAGGTTAGTTCGTCAAAACTAATGAGATATATGTAGCATGCATACTCACAAGCATATGCACAATTTTCCATGTATTTATGCAACGATTGCTGTTTGTCTTACCTTTGTGCTGACTTGACAGACGGATGCATCTACGAGAAGTCCCAGCAGAGATAATGAGTTTACGCCAACTGCAAATCCTAGGCTTGAGCCAAAATTCCCTTCAGTCAATCCCTGAGGTAAAATGTTCTCTTCTCTTACAATTGTCCTAAACACGTGAAGGGTTGAAATAAGACACATACCTGATTTTCCGTGTTCTTGGTGCTAATTATTGGCCTGCATCATATTTTTTTCCTTGATTATTCTTCGACATTCGACTGTCATTTAGGCTTTATCCCTTTTTGTTTATTCATGTGCAGGGATTAAAAAACCATATATCTCTCACTGAGCTGGACTTGTCTGACAATAACATTTCTTCTCTTCCTCCAGAGCTGGTCTGAATCAGAAAAGCCCCTTTACCGTCTCCTTATTCAGATTATATATGATCACTCGTTTCTTAGTTATTGGTTTTTTTTGGACAGGGTCTACTTGAACCAAACCTCCAAGTTTTGAGACTTGATGGCAATCCATTGAGAAGGTATGCTGCATTTGGTCATTCCAAATTTAAAATCATAACAAGAAAACATTAAAGATTTACAGACCCGAACTTAATTCGGTTTCATGTTCTGTTTTGGTTCTTATGTGAAATGTTTTCCATTTTTTTCTTTCCCCAGCATCAGGAGGCCAATTTTAGACAGAGGAACCAAAGCTATTCTGAAGTATTTGAAAGACAAACTTCCAGCAGAGCAATAAGGACAGCATGCCACTGCCATTTACTATTGCCTGAAAGCTTGATCTCAAGTAGTGAAGCGTTTGAGTTTCTGGGTGGGGAGAATGTAAAATATAACAAGTAGTCGATAATTGAACTTTGGATCGATCGGATTGTTTTTTTTTTGGGGGTTATGATTAAACAGAGGATACAACTCCAGTTTGCTGATGAACAATGTATGAAAGACGCATGATTAAATAATGGCATAAAAAGGGAGGAAAACTACATAAATTTATGTTTTATTAATGAATTCTTCCTACTTAATAATTTAACCTATGCATTTCTCGTCCTTTACCTGCATTTATACCATTAAAAACACAAGTATTTGGTCATAATGGGAACAAAAGAAACTGTAAAATAATGATAATATCATATAGCATTTGTTATTAATAAAAAACCACCTAACCAATTGAGACAATTAAGCGTTTCTAATACAACACAAGGAAGAGTCTGTAACGAGATATTAGGGAGTCACAATTTCACATTTCTTCGATTCCTTCGGTAAACTCAATAGTTTTTCTACGATAGTCGATGGTTGTTACTCGCAGACATCAATTCTTCTAATTATGAGCTTCTCCATAACTAATGCATGTTTCAATAAATAACTTACCATTCCAAACATATTCTCGTTTCCATCAAGTATTTGATTTAAATCTCCTTGATGCGAAATAACAAACACGAAGGCACTATTGCAGGCAATGGCCCGAAACCTCCCGACTTACTTGCCTAAGCATACAAAAGAAGAAGAAAAAAAGGTTAATGAGTTTGTAACATGGATTTCAATTGTGATCTTGAACGATTTTCAAATTCATTCAAGTGTTTATATATTCGATACTAAAATGTTCAATTGCAATGAATATTCACATCAAAGTAATTAAGAAAAATCAAATCTGTACACTAAATCTTAAATGGTACTCAGAGAAGCCTTCATACCAGTTCCAGGCTAGTGGTCTTCAGATTAGGCATGCAACGTAGGAGCTCCACGATCCACGTTCCTTGCCATGCATCGTTAAATTTATTACGAAATTCCAGTTCAACAAGGTTGTGAAATGCAAGCATTGGATCGAGAGGTGCCAGAAAAAACTGTACAAAAAAACAAACAAAGAACTATAATGTTAAAAGAAAAGAGTTCCATATTCCAAACCATGACGTGAATATAACCAAGTACACTAACCGTTCTAGGGCTATCTTCAATGCCTAAATAAAGAGACTTTACATTGCAAACACCCCGAAGAAAATTTGCTACACGTTCACGATCCTCGTTATCCATTACAGTGATTTGAATATCAGCTCTTTCTAGAGATTTCATTTCACTTAAAGTACATTCTTCACCCATTCCGTTAGCATATTGGAAATAAACAAGATTCGGAGCATCAATGTTGATGGCATTGAAACCTCTGCGAGAATCGGCGTACAGCAATCCAAAACCTAAATGCAATCTCTTAAGTAAAAGGCTATGGATATTGAGCTCACTTATATTACGAAACCGACACATATAAAATTCCAAATCTTCTAGACAGGGCAACTGGAAATTAACTTAAGAAGCGAACGAACATATAAAAATTTGGACCTAAAATTTAGAGTCTTGAGATTTGGTAAACAAGCATTAGTTGGAACATCGTTGACACCTCTGATTCTCAGTTTCAGTGTGAGGAGTGACTGGCAAGTAAACAGAAGAGTAGTAGGTAAAGGTGGGGGTCTTTTTCTTTATCGAGAATATAACGATTTCCTTAACAACACTCCGGAATGCAGCACATAGCCAACCATTAATGCGTAAATCATTCCAAGGTTACCAGCTTGGGGCTAGAAAAGAATCTATCGACAAAATTCGGGAAACTGTCATCTTTTTTGAAAATCATGACGCAACGCTTGAAATCAAGCTCAGATATTGATGAGACAAAAAGATACCTCCACCTCGGGGAAAGGACGGAGGTTCGAGCTGCGTCTTTAGTGGAGAGGAACGACAGAATGTGAAAAAGAACATTATCAGGTAAATTGTCGAAGAAACCCATTAATTTGGGTTGTTTGGCCATTGAACAATAAGCTGGAAAAAGCTACTCCCACAAACTACAGGCCAGTTCGACGGCTGGCGACAGGAATCATAGGGTTTTTAGCTGATAGTATCGTGGAATGAAGGGAGAGGAAGTTGTTCTTCTTCTTCTTCTTCTTCTTTGGGTATAAATTAAAGACTTGGATGGGTGGGTGGGTCGTGGGGTTAATATCCCCCCAGAAAGATTTTCGAGAAATGCAGACATGGAATTATAAAATCTAATCAGACGTAGATTTTAAAAGGTGATTTTTAAAAATATCATATTAAAAGTGCTATATTAAGGGTTTATTTACTATAGTCTTTAAAATTTGTATTTTAAAAATGTTGTAGAATTTTTTAGGGTAAATTACATTGTTCTTCACCGAACTATACTCTCTCTCCTATTTTCTTCACCCAACTTATAATTTGATCAATTTGTTCGCTGAACTTTACAATCAAATCATTTTGCTCGCTGAACTTTATTATCAAATCATTTTGCTCACTTGATCATTTTCTCACTATTTAATATAAAATAATTAAAAAAATAAAAGGTGATCATGTCACCGTCGACCGTTGTAGATGGTGGTCGTTCAATCCTAAAATGGGATGGGTAGCTTCACCTTGACAACTTGAGTCTGAATCAGACCTCCAATTTGCCAGAACTTGTTCTGAAGTCCACAAATTTGAGATTGAAAGTGAGGAAACCGAAACATTTCAGTCCAAATGCATGAGTTTTTGGATATTTTCCGGTGAAACAACCACTAGATTCGGACTTAGGGTCGAGACAAATCGACTCATGAAATTTATGACCAAACGGTCACCCTCTATGGCATTCGACGGTGACCAAAATGAAAATGATCTGATGGCCGACAAAGAGAAAATGAAGAAGAGAAGGAAAAAAGGGTAAATTACAACATGATTCACTGAACTTTACTATCTCTCTCTCTTCCCCTATTTTACTCACCGAAATGACGTCGTTTTGATGTTTGTGCCACATCATAACGTCGTTAAATAGTTAACGGTAGAGTGAACAAAAATGATTCAATTTGTACAGTTCAATGAGCAAATTGATCAAATTGAAAGTTGGGTGAGAAAAATAAGAGAGTGAGTAAAGTTCAATTAAGAACTGTGTAATTTACACTTTTTTAAAATTGTTAGTATAAAAGTATAATTTAAAATTTAATTATTTGAATTTATTGTTAAAAAGTGAATTTGAATATATAATGTCTATTATAAACATTATATTGTAAATGAATAAAATATAAAATAAAAATATAATTACAATAAAAATATATTTTATAATAACTCATTATAAATATTTTAATATATAAAAATCTATAATTTGTATTTATTTTTATGTAATTAAAGTAAATTATTAAGTAATAAATTATTTTTTCAAATACGTTAATATTAAATTATTAAAAAAAAGGTAAACTACATAAATGATCATCCAACTATGAGTGTGGTCTCAAAATGACCACCATTTTCAAATTTATGCCAATATGACCACTGAACTACTTAAACGGTTTCAATATAGCCACATTTCGTTAACATTTAATGGATGTGTTACGTGACAATTAATAAAATTGATATAATTAGGGTGCATATCCTAGTAAAGTTATGTATTCGCGGCGCTGACACCCTGCTTTGTTTTCTTCCATTTTGGCCATTACTTGTATATGATTTGTTTCCTTGGATTTTCATTTAATGTCTTTTGATCCTAATTATGTTTTTAATTAATCCAATGCCTTAATTTTAGCATTAACTTTAAAATCTTTTATTTTAGTCATATATTAAATTTATAGATTAAATCCTCTAAATTTTAGAATTTAATCGTTGATTCAATTCCCACACTTGTTATCCAGATAATACATATGTTATATAACTTGTTCAAATTTAGGCAGGAAAATAAAACTAAAATAACTTAATTGCATTTGAACCCAATATTAGTTAGTAACCAAGAAAAACCTTAACCAATAGGCTAAATATGATATTTAGGAATCAATTAAAATATTTATTTATTAATGATTATATACATGAAATTATATTTAAAATTAAATTAAAAATTTATTTAACATACCCGAAACTTACGAGCACAATTTAAAATCAAAAAATAAATTAATAATTGGAATCTTAAATATTTTTTCTTATTATTATAATTTGAATATTAAATTATTTTTAATAATTTCATATATATAATCATTAAAAAATAAATATGGAAATAATAAATTTAGTTTAAAAATATTAAAATCTTAAATCAATTACAAATAAACTATTAGGTTTATTTTAACGATTTAAGTGTTGTCATATTCTTAGTTTGATTTTTAATAATTTCATATATATAATTATTAAAAAATAAATATGGAAATAATAAATTTAGTTTAAAAACATTAAAATCTTAAATCAATTGCAAATAAACTATTGTGTTTATTTTAACGATTTAAGTGTTGTCATATTCTCAATTTGTCTAGATGTAAGTTCTCAATTATCCATTTTTATTATATATATATATATCCTAAATATTAGATTTAGCTTATTGATTAAGGTTTGTTTGGTTACTATTTCATTTTGGGTTGAAATCCAATTAAGTTATTTTTTCTTGCCTAAACTTGAACAAGTTATATAATATATGTACTATGTCAATAACAAGAGAATTAGCTCAATGATTAAAGCATGCGCAGGTTAGCCTGGGGATCCATGTTGGATTCCTTTGGATAATACGTGTCATCTTTTGATTTGATTGAAAATTTATTAAATTAAAATTAAAATTAAAAAATTCCTTAAATCAGATTATGATATGTGTCATAATTTGATTGGAGAAATAAATTTATTAAATTAAATTAAAATTAGGACCTAATTAAAAATTAAGAATTAAAGTTAATGCTCAAATTAAGGCATTAGATAAATTAAAAATAGAATCGGGATCAAATTGCATTAAATGAAAATCTAAGGAAACAAATCTTATACAAGTAGTGACCAAAATGAAAGAAAACAAAGTAGGGTTCTAACGTCGATAATACATAACTTTACAAGGAACCACATCCTAATTATATCAACTTTGTTAACTGTCACATAAACACTTCCGTTAAACGTTAACGCCATGCTGCTATATTGAAACCATTTAAATAGTCCAGTGGTCATATTGACACAAATATGACAAAATGTGGCAAAGAACATTATCAGGTAAATTGTCAAAGAAACCCATTGATCTGGGTTGTTTGGCCATTGAACCATAAGTTGGAAAAAGCTACTCCCACAAAACTACAGGCCGATTCGACGGGGTCAACCGGAATCAGAGGGGTTTTGGCTGATAGTATCTTTGAAAGATGGGCAAGGAAGCTTTCTGTTTTGTTTAGAACTGAAGAAGAAAGAAAGGGTATAAAAGTGTTACACAAAACCAAACCAATTGAGACAATGAAGTCTCTCTAGAACAATACAAAGTAGAAGAGGCAAAGTGAAATATTAAGGAGTCACGACTACACATTTCTTTGATCCCTTTGGTAAATTCAATAGTTTTCTAATGACAGTCAATAGTTCTTCCCCCACATGCTTCTCCAGGACTGATGCATGTTTCAAGAAATAACTAATCATTTCAAACATATGCTCCTCTCCCTCAAAGTGTTTGATTTCAATCTCCTTGATATGAAATAACAAACACAAAGGCACTGTTGTAGGCAATGACCTGAACCCTTCTACAGACGTGCTTGACTAAGCATACAAAAGAAAGAGAAAAGGAAAGTTAGTTTGTAACAGGGTTTAGGGCGTATTTAGGTTTGTGATTGTGGATACACAAAAATGGTCATGTGCAATGAATGTTTACAGTAATTAAAAAAAAACCCATAAATTTATACACTAATCTTAAATGATACTTAGAGAAGCCATCATACCATGTCCTGGATAAGTGTCTTTAGATTAGGCATGCAATGTAGATACTCCACAAATCCTCGTTCCTTGCCAATCTTCATTATACTGATTACGAAATTCCGGTTCAACGAGTTTGTGAAATGCAAGCACTGGATCAAAAGGTGTCGGAAAAAGCTATACACAAAAATCCAAGAACTATTATATGATGTTAAACGAGAAGACTTTGATATTCAAGACAATGAGTTTAATACTGCTATGTTCACTAACCGTTTTAGAGAAATCTTCAATGACTAAACAAAGGGACTGTACATTGCATATTTCCTTGAGAAGATTTGTCGCACCTTCATAATCCACTCTATCTAATAGAGTGATTTCAATATCAGCTCTTTCTAGATATTTCATGTCACTTATCGTATAGCCTTCAACCATTGTATCATCAACATATTTGAAATAAACAAGATTTGGGGTATCAATCTCGATGACACTGAAACCAATTTGAGAATGAACATGCATCTCACCGAAATCTAAAACCAACCTCTTAAGGGAAAGGTTATGGATATTGAGCTTGCTTATGTTACCAAACTCGCAATAAGTAAATTCCAAATTTTCCAGGACATGGCAATTGGAAATTAACATAATCACTGAATAACCTTCTTGAAATATGGAACATGCAAAATGCAGTCTTCAGATTTGGCAAACAAGTGTTAGATGGAACCTTCACATAACTCTAATGCTAATTTCCTTAACACCACACCACAGTGCATCGCATATCCAACCATTAAGGCGTAAATAATCCTCATCCCTCCTCACCCAATTGTCATTCAGCCTCAAGCATTCAAAACTTAACTGCTTGGGGTTAGAAAACAATCTGTCAACAAAATTCAGAAAGTTGTTATCATTTTTACTAGGCGCTGAGACACGTGATAAACAATCATTAAAATCGATGATAGACACTGAGGAAGCATAGAGATACCTCCACGGCCTGAGTGAAATAATTGAAGTTCGAACTATATCTTTGATGGGAAGGAGCGACAAAATATGACAGAATATGATCGGGCAAACTACTTATTCTATCGAAGTCGCCAACAGACTCTACTTGCTCGCCCATGTATCTGATTTCAACAGTTCCTCCAACTCAACTATTCTATAATTACGCTATCTCTGTATCAAATTCCAGAATCAGACACTAAGTTATCCAAAACCATACCTTTCTTCAAGCTGCAGCGATTTTTCTTCTTCCTTCCCCTTTTCTTCTAGTGTTTTACTGACAAAAAATCCTTCAGCTCCGCAATTAGTTGCCACTTTAATGCATAGCTCTTCTACTCTTCGTTTACCCCTAACTTAGTACGGCCTCTCCTCCTCTGTGAATCAGGGTTGCCTCCGTAATTCTCTCCCAATTACTGTCAAGCTGAAACCGTATTTCTAATTATTTAGTTCAAATCAGGATATTGTAGGCCTCTAAACTTTTTGGGTTTCAATTTGTTTACAGACATTCGAACTAGACTTAAGCTTATCAGGCCCGACAAAAGCGACATGTTCCCGAAGAATTAGTATATGTCCTCACTTGAAATCGGAAAAAAAAAGTATATGTTGTCACACTGGTCATAGATCGAATTATGAGTTTCTCCGGAACTAATGCATGTTTCAAAGAATAACTTATCAATATTTCATTTCACTTAAAGTACATTCTTCAGCCTTTCCCTCAACATATTTGAAATAAACAAGATTTCGGGAATTAATATTAACAGCATTGAAATCTCGGAAGGCTGAAAGTTTAAATAATTCTCACCCTATTGAATTCCATCCTTCCTCACCCACTGCTCATTCACCCTCAAGAATTCTTGACAAACCTGCTTGGGGTTGGAAAAGAATCTATCGACAAAATTCAGGAAGTTGTTATCGTTTTCGATAGGCTTTGACATACACATAAGCAACCATTAAAATCAAGGATAGAAATAGATGAAGCAGAAAGATACCTCCACCTGGGTGAAACAATTGATATTAGAACTGTATCTTTAATGGAAAGGAAGGACAACATACGGCAAAGAAAATGATCAGGCAAATTACTTTTTCTATCAGAGTCACCAACAGATTCTATCAGGCAAACATAAGAAGTGTTTACTAGTGCAAGTTGTATCACATTTTGATAAGTATAATTGAAACTGTAAAACAATGTCAATAATATCACAGCATTTGCTACTTGCAACAAAAAAGTGTTATGCGAAACCAAACGAATCGAGACAATGAAGTTTCTCTAAAACAATACAAAATAGAAGAGACAAAATGAAATATTAGGGAGTCACGATTTCACATTTCTTTGATTTCTTCGGTAAACTCGATAGTTTTTCAATGATATCTGATTCTTCTTTCTTCCATGGATCAATAATTGTAAATACAAGCTTCTCCAGAACTGATGCATGTTTCAAGAAATAACTAATCATTTCAAATGTATGCTCATTTCCGTCAAAGTATATGATTTTAATCTCTTTGATGTGAAATAACAAACACAAAGGCACTGCTGTAGGCAATGATGTGAAACCTTCCGAATTAATTTCCTACGCATACAAAAGAAGGAGATAAGAAAGTTTGTAATAGGGTTTTGGGTGTACTTGATATTAAAACGGTTAATACCAATGAGTATTCACAGTAGGTAACTAAAAAATCAAATTTGTACACTAAATCTTAAATGATAGTTAAAGAAGCCTTCATACCAGACAAAGTTTAAGTGTCTTTAGATTAGGTATGCAATGTAGAAGCTTTACAATCCACGTTCCTTGATCATCAGTATAGTAATTATGATAGTGCAGTTCAACAAGGTTTTTAAATGCAAGCATTGGATCAAGAGGTGCCAGAAAAAGCTGTACACGAAAAACCAAGTATTATATATTGTTAAAAGAAACGACTTCGATATTCAAGACAATGACCTTAAATATTGCTAAGTTCACTAACCGTTCCAGAGAAATCTTCAAAGGCTAAATAGACTGTACATTGCAAATTCTCTTGAGAAGATATGTTGCACGTTCATAATCCACACTAGCTAATAGAGTGATATCAATATCAGCTCTTTCTAGAGATTTCATGTCACTTAACGTATAGCCTTCAACCATTGCATCAACATATTTGAAATAAACAAGATTTGGGGTATCGATCTCGATGAAGTTGAAACCTCTGTGAGACTGAATATACAAGTCACCGAAATCTAAAACCAACCTCTTAAGGGAAAGGTTATGGATATTAAGCTCTCTTATGTTACAAAACTCGCAATAAATAAATTCCAAATTTTCTAGGACATGGCAATTGGAAATTAACCTAATAACTGGATAACCATCTTGAAACTTGGAGAATGAAAAATGTAGAGTCTTCAGATTTGGCAAACAAGTGTTAGATGGAACCTTCATATTACCTCTGACTCTGATATTCAATTTCGATGTCACCAGTGATTGGCAACTAAACAGAAGAGTTGATAAAGTGGAAACATCTTCATATATAAATCTAATATCAATTTCCTTAACACCACACCACAGTGCAGAGCATATCCAACCATTAAGGTGTAAAAAACCCTCATACGGTTGAATGTCATCCATCGTCACCCAATAGTCATTCACCCTAAAACATTCTAAACTTAAATGCTTGTTGACAGAAAAGAATCTATCAACAAAATCCAGAAAGTTGTTATCATTTTCACTAGGTACCGGGAACTGTGGTAAACAATCATTAAAATCAATGATATCATTTTCACTAGGTAGTGAGATATGTGGTAAACAATCATTAAAATCAATGATAGACACTGAGAAAGCATAGAGATACCTCCACCTGAGTGAAATTTTTGAGGTCCGGACTACATCTTTAATAGGAAGGAGCGACAAAATACGACAAAGAATATGATCGGGCAAACTACTTATTCTATCCAAGACGCCGACAGACTGCAATTTCTTGCCTATGAATCCTAAACTAGTAAATGCCAATTCCAGGTGTTTTGGGGGACAAGTGATATGGATGCTGCAATCCGATTTCAACTGTTCCTCCAAGTGAAATCTTTTAGAATTACAACTATCACCGTTTCAAATTCCAGAATCAGTCACTAAAATATCTGAAACCAAACGTTTCTTCAAGCTGCAGCGATTTGTCTTCTTCCTTCCCCTTGTCATCTAGTGTTTTACCGACACCAAATCCTTCAGCTCGGCTATTTCTCTTTTACGCTTCGTTTATCCCTACACTAGTATGGACTGGCTTCTTCTACTCCGTAATTCTAATCCCAATGACCGTCAGGTTGAAGCCGTATCTCTTCCTCGTTAGGGTTTACGGAGGCTCTTTTGGGGTCTAATTATTTAGTTCAAATCAGGCTATTGTCGGCCTCTAAACGTTTTGGGTTTCAATTTGGTTACAGACATTCGAGCTAGAATTAAGCTTATCAGGCCCAACACGAGCGTTATGTTTCTAAAGAATTTAGTAATGTTCTCACACAGAGCTTTTCCGGAACTAATGAATGATTAGATAAATAATTAATCATTTTAAAATATGTTCGACTCTTTAAAAATTTTGAGATGAAATAACAAATATGAGTGACTTAAAACCTTGTAATAAAGATTGGATAGATATTCATATTCACCCACTATATACAAACAGCGCATGATCTAAAATCTAAGATCCACACTACATTCAATCAATTTGATCACCCATCATAAGCAAAAATTCAAGTGGCAAGGCTCTAAAAATTCTCACACTTACAATGGTAAACGAATTGAATGAACATCGACGAGAGTTTGTTAATGTTCGTTTGTGTTACTTTAATCCAACAAGCGAATGAACACGAACAAATAAACGAACGGAATTTATTGTTCGTGTTCGTTTATATCCGTTCGTTAAAATGATAAACGAACACAAATGAACGGACGTTAACGAACATAAACAAACGAACATAAAATTAATTGAGTTTATATTTAAGAAGAGTTTTTTCTATCCAAATAATTTTAGGGTTTATATTTTCTTTAATTGATTTAAGTATTTTTATTTGGGTTTAAAATTAATTGGGTTTTAAATATTAATAGGTTTAAGGTTAAAATTTATTAAGTCTTAGGGGCTGTTTGATAAAATAAAATGATTAAGCGCTGAATAATTCAATGGCCTGAATGATTCAAAGATTCTGTATGAATTAGCTCTGAATGTGACATGTTGTTTGATAATGGTTTTGAATGTACAATCTGAATTATGAATATTTTCATTTTTACCTTCATAATGATTTATTATATTATAAGATATAATTGTTTAATAAGATAACATGTGAAAAAATAGGTATTATGGTAAAATACCGAGTGCTTAATGATCCAGAATGTACTTTAATGCTGAATCATTCAGCAGTGTTTTATTGTTTCATTCAGAATGATGAACGGTTTAGCATTTAGCGCTGAATGGTTCCATTCAGCAGTAAACAAACAACCCCCTAATATTTCAAACAGGTCTGGAAAACATGAACGAACATATTATCAAACGTTTACGAACATAAATGAACAAACGCGCCCATTGTTCATGTTCGTTCATTTACTTAAACGAACATAAAATCTTATTCATATTCGCTCGTTTAATAAATAAATAAATGTAAGCGAACTTCCCGTTAAACGGTTCGTTGAATGTTCGGTTCGTTTGTAAGCTTACTCTCACCGAGCTCCAATATTTTGCGTGCTTTCTCCTCATCATTGTTCAGCTAATTTTCATGGGTACAAAACTAAAAGACAAACTTGAACCAAAGCAGGCAAAGAGAACAAAATTCACTTGTCAATGGGTTCGGATTTGGGTAATGTTGAATTGTAATTCTGCATTTGTGTTATATTAATATATTTTTGTATTATAATTTTGTTTATTATTCAAATAATTTATAGTATATAAAATTAAATATTTTATTAAATTATATTTTGGCAAATTTCATTTTAATTTAGTTCAAACATGTTATGTACTGGTACCTAAGAACGTGATCAATAATCTTTTTGAGAAATCGAAAATAAACCTTTCGAACAAAATCAAATACCGTCAAACCTAAAATAAATTTTGAATTATCCTATTGAACTAAGTAATTTATCCGCTTGTCATCAATTTACCTAATTAAATATCTAAAACCACCATTGGAATTGATCAACCTCCATTTCAATCTATATTTTTAAAGTATACAAAATAGTAATATCACTGGCTATTTATTTAGTGCAAACGTTCATTCATTAACAGGGAAAAAAATCCTTTAAAAGGAATAGACACAGCACTAAAAGGTGTATCTAAAATTTAACACATTAAATTTAAGCGAACTATTTGAAGATGCTAAAATTTGATACATGTGTTTTAGATGTACTTGGTTATATATCTAAATCATCATTTAATGTTCAAATAGTTAATTAGATTATGAATATATTTATAAATAATAATAATTTAAAATTTAAACCAATATTTTTAAAACCAGACCGGACCTTAAACTGGTGAAGGTACTGGTTCACATGTTCAACTGTGGTTAAACCGCGGTTGAACCAGTTTATATAAAATAATATTTTTTTTAAAATTTTACATAATATTCAAAGTAATATTAATATATATATATATATATATATATAACACTCTTTTTAAGTTCACAATATTAAAATTAATAAAAATATCACAATTCATAACATATATAAGTGGAAAAAGGATAGGGTTCATCGCTTGCAAAAGTTCGTGAAAATGGCTTAACCCAGATGCAAAATCAGAAAATAAATTTAGGGTTGAAAAAATCATAACAAACGACGTCGTTTGGTTTAATTTTTTTTTAAATAAAACCGTGTAAACTGCTTGAACTGCCGATTCACACCGGTTTTGGAGGCTGACTGGACCGAACAGACAACCGGTTCTAGGTTCAACTGGTCGAATTGACCGATCCGGTCCGAATTTGATAACATTGATTTAAACTATAATCAGAAGATGCCCAGTACAAGAAGCTTTTATATCGGATATCATGCTTTAGTCATTGTTCAATATGGTGCAATGCTTTTATGGTGAGCTAAGATGAGGTTGATTTTTGTGATAGATTCATGTTGTATAAACAATAAGAGTATGAAATGTCATTGTCTATGCATTGATAGCCCCAAAACAAGAATATGTATATGCACATTATTTTCAACAAGATGATACAATTCATTGTATTTTACTCATCACATCGATTGTATGTTTTTTCTTCTTTAACAAAAGGGTCATTTATTTTTGGGTAAATTACACATTTAGTACCTAAATTATTAGTTTTGATATATTTCAGTACCTAAAGTTTAGTTTTTTTTTTAGTTTTGGTTCAAAATTTCACTTTAACTTTTGAAAAAATGAACATTTAGGTACTAAAACGGATCAAAATTAATAGTTTAGGTACTAAACACGTTAAGTTTTTAACGATGGTGTACTAAAATGAAATAAAAGCTAAACATTAGATCTGATTTTTAAAAAAATAAAAAATTTAAGTATTAAAACGAACCAAAATTGATAGTATAGATGCTAAATGTGAAGTTTATCCTTATTTTTTAAAGTCATATATGAAATAAAAGTTAAATTATTATAGTTCAAATTGAAATTCTAAATTTACGATAAATCACGAGTAATAAATAATATATATATATTTTTTATTGTCAATTTATTAAATGTATATAAAATGAGAGGATTATCCATATATTTTTTACATTACCTTGAAAAATGAACCACTAACGCGTCCAAAAGCATGCTATAGCTTAGCAGTATAATTAGCGATGGATATAGATTGGTTTTCGGTCAAACCAACTTGACCTGAAACTTTTATATCATTCATCTAACTCGATTTGATCTAAAAAAATATATATTATTCACTCGACTCGAATCCGAACTCGACCTGATTTTTTGAGATAAAATCTAAACTCGATTTGATTTAACCTTAAATAATAAAAAATATTATTTTTATTCAATAAAAACAGTGAATTAATTGAAAAAAATAATATATAGAGAAATATTATTATAATTATTTCTAAATATATAAGGTAAAATTATATTTTTGGGCCGGGTCAGATATTTTTCACCATAAACCCGAATCCGACCCGATCCGACCTAAACATCACTTTTAAAAAACCGACCCGACCAAATCCAATCCAATCCAACCCTAAATCCAAATTATTTTAAAAAATCTAACTCGATCGGATCGGGTCGAAACCCGTCGAGTTCAGGTCTCATACCCATCCCAAGTACAATAAATTTGATTTTAGCTGCCCCAAATCCAATTGATGTTAACCTAGCCAGACAAAGTGAAAGCGTGCAGGAAAAAAGGGTATAATTACAACTCATTGGTGCACATGATTTGTGCGATAAATTTATATTAATTAGCAAAGAGTAGCGAGAAATGGAAGAATCCAGAAGCTAAAGCCAATAAAAAAATCGGCAGATTTAGCTAAATCCACTTCATATTTGAGACAAAATCAAGCTGATAATAATTATAAAAAGAATTGATACATGAAATTAATGACGAGGAAAGCCATGCACGGGGCTGGTTTTTGTACTTTTTTGCTGTTTATATAACGAGGTACATAACTTTTTCCCATATGACAGGGCTGTACATATGCTTGTTTTGTCCACTTGAATTAGTTTATTAAGGACAGCTTTCACGACTTCAATTGATGCGTGTCCTAGTCTCTTGTTCCACTTCCAATATTCTGCACTATCTTTAAGTATTGTGTTGTGAACAACTGCTGACTCTCCCATGTTCTGACAATCAAAGCTATATAAACCACCATCATGCCTTCCACTCATCAGCACAGCTCCTGTGCTTTCATCCTTAACATAACAAACATTGGCATAAAACTCAAAATAAACTGTATTATCTCTAGCAAATTTTGAGACTAATAGAAGGTTTTTTTGTTATCCGTGGAACATAAAGTATATGATCGAGTAAAAGATTTCTAGTGGGAGTTGAAAACAAACTAAGATGTTAGAGGTTTCTTCATCACTTGCAGTTGCACTCACAAAATGAGTATAGATGCATTCAGAGGCATTAGATAAACATGAACAAACATTTGCCTGTGCTTCAGAAGCTGATTGATTCTGTCGAGCGGAGACACTCTTAAAATTCTAATCAAACCTATGCCAACATCTGTCAACAAGATGACCTAGTTTACCACGGAGTTGACATTGTGACCTCGGCCTTCCTTTGTATTTCCCCCAGCATAGTTATTAGGTGTAGAATTCCCATATCGCCTTTGTTGCTGATTGACTTGCTGACCGTCAGAAGCCTGATTGGTATTACATCGAGTGAAATTCACACCAATTGGAAAACGAGAAGAATCTTCAATACGAGAATCAACATCAATGAGAACGAAGACCACATTTTCCAACGCAAACGGTTCCCTACTCGTTGTAATTGCTGCTACAGTTGGCTCATACTCCACAGAAAGACCGTTAAGAATGGTGGCTATGTGATTTATATCCGAAATGGGACTTCCACACGTGACTAGAAGATCGCATATCTCTTTGATAGCCATCGTGTAATCCCTCATAGACTGAGTGCCTTTTTTCATTGACCTGAGGCAACAATGTAAAGCCATGATCTTTGTCGTGGAAAACTTAGAATACAACTTTGTAACAGCACTCCAGACTGTTGCTGTAGAGTCAGCACCGACTAACTGAGGCAAAATATTAGGACTAACTGTTGATAGAAGCTAGGAGGCCAGAGAATTGTCCTGTTTGATGAAGTATAAGTAGGCCGGATTGACGATCTTCTCTCCAGCATTGTTGACAGCTTATCGGGCTGGAACGAGCATGGATTCATCAAGATAATTTTTCAAGACCAAGACCTCGAATCGTGAGTAATACATGCTGCTTCCTCAAGAGATAGTTCGAGTCTATTAAGCTTACATTGATCCTCTTATTGGCAAAGCCAAACGAACTAGAATTATTGATCTATTCATCGCTGGCAACTTCTAGGATCGTTGCAGGTTGCACCATGATTGAGTTAGCAAGATATGAGCCCAGAGTTCAAGAAGAAAACAAGAAGAAAATGAACACCGCATAGCAAAACAGTTTTTTTAGGATCTAAAAGCGAAAGATACCATGTTAAGCATGAACAAAAAAACTGCTGAAGGATATCTTTATTGATTCAAGAAGCATAATCATACAAAGAATAGGCTATTTATGGTGATTAAGGATGATGGCTCAACTAATATACATCTATTGCAACAGTATAACCGCATGGATAACCACTTGGACAACCACGTGTCATATCAAGCAAATACCTGACATCTAGAATATCTTTAACAATTCGAACCTCAAGTTTACAGTTTTATGCAAATGGGCTTCTAACCAAAAGAAAATAAAAACCAATACCTAATCAAAGAAAAAGTTTCAATGCAATTTACTTGTTGGTATGTAGGTGACCGTAGTTTCTCGATAGAAAAAAATTGTAATGGTTGTCATTTTCTCTTGAGATCTTGAATTCGAGTAATTATGTCTACAAACTGTATGTTATTAGTGATTAAGAAAGGGCTTGGATTTATGTTAGAGAATACAAACTTAAGAAATTATATTAAAAATTTAAGGATGTGAAATTAGATAATTAATATAAACAAAATATTTGAAGTATAAAAAGTTTAAAAATTTCAGAGGTATGTACGTGAGTGCCTGATTTGAAGACTTGCAGAAAATCATGATGGGAAGTTCTAATTTGGACTTATGCTTAGACTTTAATAAGTGACAATAGTGCCCATCTTTGTTCACTCACAATCAGTCTGCTTCTTACATCTTTAAACTGGGCATGTAAGGTATAAATTGAGAAAAATGGGCCTTAAAATTGTCTTGGGCTATAGTCCTTTAAAATGCACCAAGGTCGGATTTAATTATTAAATAAATTAAGGATATGCTTGTTTCGTTGTAATTGATTTTCTGAAAAATGAATTACAATTTCTGGAAAGTATTTGTTAGTATTTGGATGATGTTCTGTAATTCATTTTTCGATGTTTAGTAATTTTTACGGAAAATGTTTTTTGAAATATATTTTAGTGAAATATACGCATTATAAATTTTATTATTTTTTATCGAGTTAATTTTATTATTATTAGAATTTAACGTCACTCAATTTTTTTATAATTGTAGATAATATGAAAAATGTGAAGCTATTCCTAATTTTTTTGTAGTATGTTATCAAACTTTTCGAAAAATACGATTTTAAGTAACAAAATTTAGGAATAGCTGTTACTCTGTAATTCGGGTCTTATCACAGGGAAGGAAGGAGGTTTTGATTAAGTCTGTGCTTCAAGCTATTACTCTGTTTGCAAGAAACTGTTTTCTACTGTCTAAGACGTTATGTAGGGAATTGGAGAGTATCATGGTTCGCTTTTGGTGGAAAAAATGGAGGTTAAATGGGGAATCCATTGGTGTTCGTAGGAGGTACTTAGTAGATTAAAGGACGAGGGTGGTCTTGATTTTCAGGACATGGTGAAGTTTAATATTGCCTTTTAGCAAAACAAGGCTGGAGATTAGTCATGCAACCTTCATCGTTGGTGAGCAGGTTACTTAGAGCGAAGTACTATCCCACATGTGACTTTCTCAATTCGAGACATGGGTCTTCGCCTTCGTATATTTGGTGTAGTATAGGGAGGGCACGTGGACTGCTGGAGAAGGGTTAAGATAAAAAGTGAGAAATGGTCACTCCATATCTGTTTGGAATGATTATTGGCTTCCGAGTAGGGGGCAATATGGTATAGCCTCCCCTCATGTTGACACAACTGAAAAGGTCTCGGATTTAATAGATGCGAGGGAAGGTAATTGGAAGGAGGATTTAATTCGACAGAATTTCATAGAGGAGGAAGCGGAGATAATATTGAGTATCCCAATTTCTCGTTTCAACCATGAAGATATTCTCGTTTAGAATGGTGAATGTACGGGGATATACAGTGTGAGGAGTGGTTATCACCTTTTGTTGAGGATGGTGGTGTTAACCAAGATGAAGTCGCAGTGCTTAAAGCTATCTGGGGTTGCGCATGCCAACGGAAAATTAAGCTACACGTTTGAAAGTTTCCGTTTAATTACATTCCAACAAACCACAATCTTTTTCAACGCAAAATTACAAATAATAATTTTGCAAAATGCCCAACCATTATCAAGGATGGAGTTCATGTGGTTCGTGATTGTCCATTAGCATATCAAGTTTGGCAGGCGTTGGGTTTTGTCTGGCCTCTTGATATCGTAAATATAGATTTTAGAGTTTAGTTGGGGTGGTTGTTAAAGCATAATCATCCAAATAAGCATGCAATGGTGATGGTTGCTATATGGGCATTATGATACGCCAGAAATAAATATATACGCCAAGGCCAGATTTCAACAAAAGATGAACTGATTACCTTCGTTCAAGCACAATGCTTAGATTACTCCAACGCGAATGCTTGTTTGCGGGTGGTCAATATCTACTTTTGTGGAGCGATGGAGTCCACCGGTAAGCCCAACAGTCAAAGTTAATTTTGATGCCCGATTTTCTCATGAAAAAAAGAAGCTTGGTCAGGGGTGATAATTAGAGATCATGAAGGTCTTATTCTAGGTGCTTGAAGAAGGAGTTTAAATGTTACCTCGATTTTCTTGGCTGAAGCTAGAGCTACTGTTCATGCGGTGGATCTTGGTTTTCAGCGTATTGTTGTAGAAGGTGACTCCCGAATAGTGATCAACAAGTTACAGTCGGGGAAGGATGATTTTTCAAAAATCAGTTCATGTATTTGGGAAGCAAAGAGGAGGGTGGATCAGACTCATGCATGCAACTTTGACTTCATTCCCAGATCGGCGAACAAGGCGGCGGACGTCCTAGCCGTGGGGGTTGGATTAGAAGCTGAGGATCGTTTTTGGGTCGAGGAAGGATCCTGCTGCGTGGAGGTGCAAGTGGCAGTGGATAACCGGTGGGTTGAACTGCTGTATATGTTGGGGGTTTGTTTAGTGTTTTGTTGAGGTTCTATTCAAAGATTTGTGATTCTTTTGCTCTGTTCGTGCCCAGGTTTATTGCTTTGAAGGCAGAAGATAAAAAGCCAGCTGCAGTTTTTGTAACCCCATACCGATACGGGTAGCCCGATCTGATCTGGAAAGTCATATTAGGGCCACCGGAGCGACCCACTGTAAAAATAATGAAAAATTTAAAACTTTTTATCAGAACATGTAAACTTATAAAATTAGTTTTCACTATTTAAAAATAAAACAGATTTCCAAACACGTATATAAATCAAAATACAATTACATGCCCCCTAATCACATGTACCATACTCTGCAACAACACCGGAAAAACTCCCTTACTGAAGTCGATAGATGCACTGGCATAATTCTTTTAACCTGAAAAGGTGAGTAATAGAGTGAGCTTCGAAAAGCTCAATAATACAGAACTACCAGATGATGCTGAAAAACGTGCAGATACAGATAAACATATTTTCCTTATTGGTTCAGATATTTACAAATCTTTATGTTGAGCTGAGGTCCATTGATATCACATGTAGTAACAAACAATATTCATTTCAGATGGAAATATTTCGGATGTCTAGGTTCAGGAGATCAGAACAGGTTTTCTAGTGTGTTCTCATAAAACCAGTAAAAAGATACGGATCTTTTAAAACATATATATATATATATATATACACCTATCCAACAAGTCCAAATTGTGTAGGTTCCCCAGAACCATACACCCACCATCAAGTCCAGTTGGCCCTGAGCACACAGCCGAGGAACCGGTAAATAAGGCCCTGAGCACACAGCCGATGAGCCTCCAGGTATACTTCCTCCAACATTACCCCCAAGTAAAATATGTCCGTCCGTAAATGGATATATCAAAAATCAAAACATAAATCAGGTCAAGTATCATATCAAAATCCAGGTCAAGTATCAGATCAGAATCCAAGTCAAGTATCAGATCAGAATCTATGTCAGATATCAAATCAGAATCTATCATCAGAAAATTCAAATCGAAAATCAGATAAAATATTCATGTGAGTAGGGAACACACCAGAATTTATAGATAGTATTCAAAGATATTGGATAATCTTAACAAGTAGAGGAATACGGATCTTCAGTATACCGATAGAATATTGGAATTCAGAATCACTATTGGAAACGTTCAATGACTGACAGAATCATCAGTTATTCAGAATGTGACTTGAGCTGATAAGGAAGAAATAAAGGTTCAGGACATTTATATTCTATGTCGATTGATCGGATTATCAGACAACTCTTACATGAATAGTTTCCAGAACTAATGCTTGTCGATTGGTAAATTCATTGTTCTTCCAGGGTATTTACTCTTTAATACCACAATTCTTGTCCATAGACCATTTTCGGAATCATCGTTGAATAGATCTTCCAATGTCTTTATTTCATTTCCACACTTCCACAATATCATGAAATACTGACGTACTTGATTAATTTGTTCATAAACCATTGTAATTGTACACTACGTAAACTCATCAGAGTTTCCAGACTTATCCAAATCACTTACTAAATCCTCAGTCATTGAGGTTACCTATTTCATTTAGCAGTCATCTCCATTCCAGTTACTTCAGGATTTTCCAGAGTAATTCAAACGTTCCTGAATTTCAGATACATGTTGTACTTCCATTCCATTCAATTTGGTCTTCGTGGTTGATTTGTCGAACAAGCGTCCAATTCTTAGTACTGAATACGATCTAGAGCTGAGTTGAGATGAACACTTCCAAAATTTATCATTGAGCCAAACTTGAGAAGACGAACACATGTTCCAGTAATATCTATGCCATTCAGGTATTGACATAGCTTTAGGATTGATCTACTTACTTAAATTGTTTTCCATTACCTTTAAAGGTAGTTCAATACCTATGCTTACTTGGATTCCTTAATTAATCCAAGACATTTACTTAATTTAGGCCATAAGGGTATTTTGGTAATTTTGATGTTCAGTTTTATTCCATTCATTTCAGAGCTCGAGGATATCCAATCATTCCTGAGCTTTGTGATATTCTTGGGTAATTTCTATTACAGAGGTATTTTGGTCATTTTACATATCCACAGTATTTCAATCTTTTTCCTCCATCCAGTCTTATTATTTAATTCTAATTTATTATCTATTCTAGTCCGTTCGAACAATTCTGATAAAAGAGCACCCTCCGATAAATTGTTCTTCAGGTATTTACTCATAACTCGGATATTTTTGGGTCAAGTGCCTTCTCGGATTTTACAAACGAAATACTATGAATTTTTCTTTACAAAGACAAAAATATTAATAATTAAATTTGTACTTAATCGAGTTAAGTACAAATCCTCAAAATACTTTCTCCTTCAGGGTCAACTCTGACTATTTTATCTCTCAAGGGCATTTTCGTAATTTCTTAATCAGATAATTTTGATATTAGCTCTTAACGAAAATTATATAATATAGAGATCCTATGATTAATTGCTTCCTCAAACATTCTTTGATCTTGAAATAATTCCTTAAAAGACTTCTAGTATCTAGCATAAACCTTCTTGGGGTTAAAAACCGGTTATCTATAATTTCCAAGTAAAACTAACATTTCTTATGTACATCAATAGTTTTAGCAGATCAATAATTCTTTTTAGATTTATTAATCCACTTCCAAAGACAATTCTTGTCATTTTCCAACATAAGGGTAATTTCATAATTTTACCTAATCGAAATATTCTCATAATTTATCATCTAAGTACCTTTAATGAGATAAATTATAATCTACAATCCATGGTTGATTCTTTTATCACTTAATTCCAGAACTTGTAATTTAATTCCAACTGTCCTCCAATTTCTTATAATAGTCATCTGAGTCATATTCAGTTATCTACTTTCTACCGTATTCGTATCTAGTGTAGATCTTCATTAATTACACATATGAGACCAAATATTTCCATTCATGCATTCACCAATACCAACATGTTCTATAAAGCATAAAGAGGTAGTAAAGTATTACCTCGATTTCCATGCAATACTGATCGACCATAAAAATTCCATTTGAACGCCTTTGATCTTCAATTCAACTTCCAATAATTCCTCAAATACATATCAACATAAATTATATCAGAAACGGAGCTGAATTGCGATAAACGGATCGAATCGGGTGATAAATTAGTGAAAGACGGCTTATCGGGTTTGAATTTGGCGAAACGGACTTCAGATTCGGATTCAGGACGTGGAAAGTATAAAATATGACTTTTCGGAAATTTGAAATTTTTGGTCAAAATCAAAGTCAACGGGTTTGACTGGCAATTTCGAGGCCTTCGGGTTCGAATTTCGAAAAACAGACAGCGAAATCGGATTTGGAACGTCGAAAAATGTCAGGATAGGTATACTCGGTCGAAGTCAAAGGTCGTTTAATGCCCGGTCAAAGCCGATCAAAGTTTTGGTCAACAGTGGTCAACGACGGTCAACGGTCAACGGGTCGGGTCAGGTCAACGGGTCGGGTCGGGTTGTGACCGGTCAAACCGGTCAACTATTCACTAAAACCGGTCAAACTGGTCATTTGGACTATCCCTAATCGCAGTGGCGGCGCGTGGGGGCACGTGGGCACTGTTCCGGCAGCGTAAAATTCACAGAAAAATTTCTAAAAATTATTTTGAGCGATTTCGAGATACTTACAAAGCTCGCTTCACAATTTTGAACGGCGGAGAGCTCGATTTTGAAACGTCGGAAACTTTGACCGCTTCACCTCCACACGCGCCGTCGTCGCCGGAGCAAAAGGAGAACACCGATGGACTCGGAATGGCACAAGGAACACGATGGTGCGGGAGGTGTCGTAAACGGATCATCGGATCGTCGTGAATCGATGAAAAACCAACTAAAACCGAGTTATTACCGACGATACTTCCGACTGAAATTAACGACGAACGGAGATGATTTACGACGTAAGGTTTGAAGGGTTTTGTTCCTCGCTCGACAACGAACACGATGGTGGTTTCGGCTCGTCGATCGGAGAATGGCACAAGGAACACGATGGTGCGGGAGGTGTCGAAACGGATCTCGGATCGTCGTGAATCGATGAAAAACCAACTAAACCGATTATTACCGACGATACTTCCGACTGAAATTAACGACGAACGAGAATTTACGACGTAAGGTTTGAAGGGTTTTGTTCCTCGCTCGACAACGAACACGATGGTGGTTTCGGCTCGTCGATCGGAGGTCGGACGACGAGTAGATCGGAGTTGGAAGTTGGTGTCCGGGAGAGGAATTATGAGCATTGTCTGCCGAAAATGCACGGGAAATAGGGGTTATATTAACTCCTAAAGAAAAATGGTTAAATCATGGGTTTAACCACTGAATTTCCTGCACTTTATAAAATGGTCTGCCAACTTTAAAACTTTATAATTTAATCCCCTGTTTCTTTCAAAATACCAAATTAAATCCACCACTTTATAATTTCTAAATTTTAGCCCCTAAATTGGGGTGTTACAATTCTCCCCTCCTTAAAAGAATTTCGTCCTCGAAATTCATTAATGTCACATAAATGCAGAAATGAAACTTCCATCAGTTCTTTCATATCTTCATGTAGCTTTTATAGAAACACAGATCCTTCACTAATCCTTAACCAGTTGAGTATACATTCTTATCAGAACTCTCTCATTTCAATAAAAGAATCCGAACAAAAATTTTCCTTGAGTAATCAATCTCTTCAGAATTCTCCCTCAGTTCAAGTAAATAATCAAAACAACTTTATCCTTGTGAAATCAATTCAGCATTGGTTACGTGAATAGGCTCGTAGAGCAGCATATCTCAATTTTATTTCTGGAGTTGAGTCAGAATTTCTTAGATGAATAACTCTCACATGGCTAAGGCACTTTACTGCGTTTAGACAGATGTTATTGGTATTCCTTTTTGTACAAGTATAGCCTTAACAGATAAACTTTGGTTACTCGCTACAGATAGGGACTCAGTCCTGGAGTTCCGCTCAGCACGATTACAGTCTAGGGGCATGTACTGATCACATATTTTGACATTCGATCGGCCGGTTAACTTGAAAATTTTGACTCAAACCATAGCTCTGATACCACTAAATGTAACCCCCCAGACCGATACGGGTAGCCCGATCTGATCCGGGAAGTCACATTAGGGCCACCGGAGCGACCCACTGTAAAAATAACTAAAAATTTAAAACTTTTATCAGAACATGTAAACTTATAAATCAGTTTTCACTATTTAAAAATAAAACAGATTTCCAACACGTATATAATCAAATACAATTACATGCCCCTAATCACATGTACTATACTCCGCAACAACACCGGAAAAACTCCCTTACTGAAGTCGATAGATGCACTGGCACAATTCTTTTAACCTGAAAAGGTGAGTAATAGAGTGAGCTTCGAAAAGCTCAGTAATACAGAACTACCAGATGATGCTGAAAAACTGCAGATACAGATAAACATATTTCCTTATTGGTCAGATATTTTACATATCTTTATGTTGAGCTGAGGTCCATTGATATCGCATGTAGTAACAAACAGTATTCATTTCAGATGGAAATATTCGGATGCCTAGGTTCAGGAGATCAAACAGTTTTCTAGTGTGTTCCCATAAAACCAGTAAAAGATACGGACTTTTAAAATATATATATATACACCCATCCAACAAGTCCAAATTGTGTAGGTTCCCCAGAACCATACACCCACCATCAAGTCCAGTT
The DNA here is from genome assembly GCF_006381635.1 of Hibiscus syriacus. Taxonomy (NCBI): domain Eukaryota; kingdom Viridiplantae; phylum Streptophyta; class Magnoliopsida; order Malvales; family Malvaceae; genus Hibiscus; species Hibiscus syriacus. The sequence goes on along the minus strand of NW_024062759.1, from coordinate 139,181 downwards.
GCCTGAGCACACAGCCGAGGAACCGGTAAATAAGGCCCTGAGCACACAGCCGATGAGCCTCCAGTATACTTCCTCCAACATTACCCCCAAGTAAATATGTCCGTCCGTAATGGATATAAAAATCAAAACATAAATCAGGTCAAGTATCATATCAAAATCCAGGTCAAGTATCAGATCAGAATCCAAGTCAAGTATCAGATCAGAATCTATGTCAGATATCAATCAGAATCCATGTCAAGTATCAGATCAGAATTCAAATCGAAAATCAGATAAATATTCTGTGAGTAGGGAACACACCAGAATTTACAGATAGTATTCAAAGTATTGGATAATCCTTAACAGTAGAGGAATACGGATCTCAGTATACCGATAGAATATCGGAATTCAGAATCACTATTGGAAACGTTCAATGACTGACAATCTCAGTATTCAAAATGTGACTTGAGCTGATAATGAGAAATAAAGGTTCAGGACATTATATTCTATGTCGATTGATCGGATTATCAGACAACTCTTACATGAATAGTTCCAGAACTAATTGCCTGTCGATTGGTCAATTAATTGTTCTTCCAGGGTATTTACTCTTTAATACCACAATTCTTGTCCATAGACCATTTTCGGAATCATCGTTGAATAGATCTTCCAATGTCTTTATTTCATTTCCACACTTCCACAATATCATGAAATGCTGACGTACTTGATTAATTTGTTCATAAACCATTGTAATTGTACACTACGTAAACTCATCAGAGTTTCCAGACTTATCCAAATCACTTACTAAATCCTCAGTCATTGAGGTTACCTATTTCATTTAGCAGTCATCTCATTCCAGTTACTTCAGGATTTCCAGAGTAATTCAAACGTCCTGAATTTCAGATACATGTTGTACTTCCATTCCATTCAATTTGGTCTTCGTGGTTGATTTTGTCGAAAAACGTCCAATTCTTAGTACTGAATACGATCTAGAGCTGAGTTGAGAGGAACACTTCCAAATTTATCATTGAGCCAAACTTGAGAGACGAACACATGTTCCAGTAATATCTATGCCTTCAGGTATTGACATAGCTTTAGATTGATCTACTTACTTAAATTGTTTTCCATTACCTTTAAGGTAGTTCAATACCTATGCTTACTTGGATTCCTTAATTAATCCAAGACATTTACTTAATTAGGCCATAAGGGTATTTTGGTAATTTTGATGTTCAGTTTATTCATTCATTTCAGAGCTCGAGGATATCCAATCATTCCTGAGCTTTGTGATATCTTGGGTTAATTTCTATTACAGAGGTATTTTTGGTCATTTACATATCCACAGTATTTCATCTTTTTCTCCATCCAGTCTTATTATTTAATTCTAATTTATCTATTCTAGTCCGTTCGAACAATTCTGATAAAAGAGCACCCTCCGATAATTGTTCTTCAGGTATTTACTCATAACTCGGATATTTTTGGGTCAGTGCCTTCTCGATTTACAAACGAATACTATGAATTTTTTCTTTACAAAGACAAATATTAATATTAAATTTGTACTTAATCGAGTTAAGTACAAATCCTCAAAATACTTTCTCCTTCAGGTCACTCTGACTATTTTATCTCTCAAGGGCATTTTCGTAATTTCTTAATCAGATAATTTTGATATTAGCTCTTAACGAAAATTATAATATAGAGATCCTATGATTAATTGCTTCCTCAAACATTCTTTGATCTTGAAATAATTCCTTAAAAGACTTCTAGTATCTAGCAACCTTCTTGGGGTTAAAACCGGTATCTATAATTTCCAAGTAAAACTAACATTTCTTATGCACATCAATAGTTTTAGCAGATCAATAATTCTTTTTAGATTTATTAATCCACTTCCAAAGACAATTCTTGTCATTTTCCAACATAAGGGTAATTTCATAATTTTACCTAATCGAAATATTCTCATAATTTATCATCTAAGTACCTTTAATGAGATAAATTATAATCTACAATCCATGGTTGATTCTTTTATCACTTAATTCCAGAACTTGTAATTTAATTCCAACTGTCCTCCAATTTCTTATAATAGTCATCTGAGTCATATTCATTTATCTACTTTCTACCGTATTCGTATCTAGTATAGATCTTCATTAATTACACATATGAGACCAAACATTTCCATTCATGCATTCACCAATACCAACATGTTCTATAAAGCATAAAGAGGTAGTAAAGTATTACCTCGATTTCCGTGCAATACTGATCGACCATAAAAATTCCATTTGAACGCCTTTGATCTTCAATTCAACTTCCAATAATTCCTCAAATACATATCAACATGAATTATATCAGAAACGGAGCTGAATTGCGATAAACAGATCGAATTGGGTGATAAATCAGTGAAAGACGGCTTACCGGGTTTGAATTTGGCGAACCGGACTTCAGATTCGGATTCAGGACGTCGAAAGCATAAAATATGACTTTTCGTAAATTTGAAATTTTTGGTCAAAATCAAAGTCAACGAGTTTGACTGGCAATTTCGAGGCCTTTGGGTTCGAATTTCGAAAAACAGACAGCGAAATCGGATTTGGAACGTCGAAAAATGTCAGGATAGGTATACTCGGTCGAAGTCAAAGGTCGTTTAATGCCCGGTCAAAGCCGGTCAAAGTTTTGGTCAACAGTGGTCAACGACGGTCAACGGTCAACGGGTCGGGTCGGGTCAACGGGTCGGGTCGGGTCGGGTTGTGACCGGTCAAACCGATCAACTATTTACTAAAACCGGTCAAACCGATCAACTATTTACTAAAACCGGTCAAACCGATCATTTGGACTATCCCCACTCGCAGTGGCGTCGCGTGGGGGCGCGTGGGCACTGTTCCGGCAGCGTAAAATTAACAGAAAAATTTCTAAAAATTATTTTGAGCGATTTCGAGATACTTACAAAGGTCGGTTCACAATTTTAAACGGCGGAGAGCTCGATTTTGAAACGTCAGAAACTTTGACCGCTTCACCTCCACACGCGCCGCCGCCGCCGGAGAAAAAAGAGAACACCGGTGGACTCGGAACGGCACAAGGAACACGATGGTGCGGGAGGTGTCGTAAACGGATCATCGGATCGTCGTGAATCGATGAAAAACCAACTAAAACCAAATTATTACCGATGATACTTCCGACTGAAATTAACGACGAATGGAGATGATTCACGACGTAAGGTTTGAAGGGTTTTGTTCCTCGCTCGACAACGAACACGATGGTGGTTTCGGCTCGTCGATCGGAGGTCGGACGGCGAGTAGATCTGAGTTGGAAGTTGGTGACCGGGAGAGGAATTATGAGCATTTTCTGCAGAAAATGCACGGGAAATGAGGGTTATATTAACTCCTAAAGAAAAATGGTTAAATCATGGGTTTAGCCACTGAATTTTCTGCAGTTTATAAAATGGTCTGCCAACTTTAAAACTTTACAATTTAATCCCCTGTTTCTTTCAAAATACCAAATTAAATCCACCACTTTATAATTTCTAAATTTTAGCCCCTAAATTGGGATGTTACAATTTTTTAAGGCGTTTTTCCCGAGAAATCATCGGTGATCGGTATATTTACTGATCTAACATCGGTCAGATTATACTCGATCTAACACATGTAGCAGTAAAGCGCGCCCCTTGTCCCGCGTTATTTGTTTATTTGGTGCCACGTGGGGTATAGCGCTCCCACTTTCCCGCGCTATACGCTGATATGAGTTACACGTGGATATTGCGCGGCCCCTTATCCGCGGTATACGCTACGTAGGGTTATAGCGCGGATCAGGGGTCGCGCTATACCTGGTTATCGGACACGTGGGTATAGCGTAGTACAGGGGCACGCTATACCTTTAATTACCCACTGGTCACACTCCAATCGTCCCTATAAATACCCCCATCCTCAATCATTTTATCACACCAAATTCTTTCAAATTCTCTCAAATACTCTCCCTGTTTAAGGTATATTTTATAATATTTTTAATATTATGTATTTAATTTATTTAAGTATTTTACTTTATTTAATATTTTACTAATATAATTCTTTTGCAGATATATAATGGAAGGTAGTCTACTTCGCTTGGATGGAAATCATATATCTCGACACTTTGCTGATACGGTAACATTTTAACGTTTTAATTTAATTTAAATTATTAGTAATAATTAGTTGATTTATTTAATGCATGATTATTAGATTAAGAATTAATTTTTATAATTATTTATTTTTAGGAGAAAGACTGTATATTAGATTCTTTTATTAGGAATCTTAAGTTAGTGATACCTAGCCATGTCTTGCCGTATTTAGTAGAGGTTGGATTTGGTTACATAAGTAGATATCAGAGTCACTGTAAGATAGAACCAGACCTTATTTCTGCCTTAGTAAAGCAGTGGAGGCCGGAGACCCACACATTCCATCTTCCGTGCGGAGAGTGCACGATCACGCTTGAGGATGTTTATATGCACCTGGGGCTTCCGGTGGATGAAGATGTGATATCAGGGATAGCTTCCGGTTCTTGGACTACTTTGTGTCGGGATAATCTAGGACGTGTCCCAGAAAGTTTTATCAGAGGTAGGATACCGTTAAATTGGTTAGATGCCAATTTTCGGGAGTTGAGTGCAGACGCCTCTGAGGATGAGGTTAAGATGTATGCATGGGCATGCATATTGCAGTTGATAGGAGGGTTGCTGATGCCGGACAAATCGCGTAACCTAGTTCATTGCATGTGGTTGCGACATCTTAGCGACTTTCGACTCGCTGGATTATTCAGTTGGGGCTCGACAGATTTGGCTTTGCTGTACAGGGAGATGTGTGGAGCCACTGACTACAGGTGTAATGCTATCGGCGGATGTCTCCTACTGCTGCAGTCTTGGGCATGGTATCGATTGCCCTTTTTATGTCCCGTTGTGAAGAACTCATTCGTATTTCCACTACTTCTGAGGTAATTATAAAACTGATTTGGTATATTAATAATTTTATACAGCGTATAATAAATTTTTTTCCTTAAATAGGTGGTCTACTGATAGGAAAAATCATCAGGAGCTACTTGATGATTTAGAAAAAAATAGGGTGCTAATCGATCAGAAGGCTGGCACATAGGTATGAATTTTAATGTTTAAAAATCGATTTTAGATTATAGTTATATAATTAGATTATTATTTTGATAAAAATTATATATTATTTGTTTTAGTTTGAATGAGTGTCATATTCTACTGATGATGTGAGAGCGGTGATCCCACCTGAGTTGAGGTTGAATTGATTGCCTCAGCCAAGTTGGTCGTCATGTGTCCATATCGATATCCACCATCATATGCGTTCGTCCACATTTCTTTATCGATGAGGCTGATGTAATCGTATCCTTCCTCGTTCTTCGCCCTCAAATCTTGAAGCATTGATTCAAACGTTCGAGGAAGTAGTTCGTAACCTGATCAAAAAATGTATAACTTACTAACTTGCTTTCTTTGCAAAATTAAAATGATCAAAAAATGTATAACTTACTAACTTGCTTTCACTTACCCATGCGCACAATTAATTGACGCTCATCATTCTTCTTGTACCTTCCATGATAGTTCGTAGCAATGTGTCGGAGACAATACCTATGTTGGACAAAGGGTGGTTGCCACATTAGACCCAAAGACTCCATTGCTGCTTTGATCCCAGCTCCGCGATCTGAAATGACACAGATGTTTTCCCTCGTGATAACACGTGCACATAAATTTCAGAGGAAAAAAACCCAAGAATCTGTATCTTCTCCTTCGACAAGAGCAAAAGCAACTGGAAGAATGTTGTGATTTCCATCTTGGACAACTGCTAATAATAAAACTTGCTTGTATTTTCTATACAAGAAAGTCTCGTCGATCTGGACTACAGGCTTGCAGTATTTGGCAGCATTAACGCACTGTGGGTAACTCCAAAAAACCCGGTAGAATTGGCTTCGATCGCGAAGAACTCGATCATTATGGTATGCATAGGAGGTTTCGAAGTCCACAATTGTCCCATGATTCAACGTCCGCACCAGCCTACACCAACTTGCAAGTTCGTTGTAAGATGCATCTCATTCGCCATGAAGTTTGACAATGGCATTTTGTTTTGCCAACCAAGCTTTTTTATAGGAGATAGTGTACCCATACTGCGATTACATAGCTGAAATCAACACTGCAACAACTATATGAGAGCTTGCTTTTACCATAGGCATGATGACTTAGCATATCATTTTAGAGTCCAAGTTGGGACGATATTGGTTGACCCCTCCAGCACAACATGTGTGAGGACCGTTGTATACTGTTAGTTTCCATTTGTTGTTTTTCCTCTTCATTTTCGATACACGAACCATCCAATTGCATCCTTTTTCGCATCGGGCACAATAGTATACATATTTTTCGGTCGTCGATCGATTGACTCTGGACTGAACAGAATTACAGACATTGTAATTTTTTATAGCCATCATCGCTTCTTCTTTGCTTGAAAACTCCATGCCTTAAGATAACTCACCATTATTTATTGATGAGTAATATCCATAGTCACCGAGATGAGGCATATACGCAAATTCTGGCCCGTACATTGCACCATAATCAGCTTCATACATGTGTGCAGGAGGGTCAATTTGTGTCACATTTCCTGGAACTTCATCTACATCATTATCATCGGAGTTGAATTGCGGTGATTCTGGGTGAATGAATAGTCCAGTCTCAGCACCATCCGCACCAGGCTCACGAAGCGGTTCTTCTGGTGGAGATGATGGTTCCTCCATGCGCTCCACATTTAGGTCGAAGAACCTACTACTTGCATGTCTTCCCCTTGAACTAGAAGGCATATCAACATTGAGATCAAAAAAACTCGCAGTCGAATGCCTCCCTCTGGAACTTGAAGTCATCGTGTCAAATGGAAACTGCACAGATTGTTGCGTCGATGACATCTCCATATTAAGGTCAAAGAAATTTGCAGATGAATGTCTTCCCCTTGAACTGGACGCGGTGTTGCCATACGGATTGTTCGTGGACCCACCTCGGTACATATCGTAAGGAGTTGCGGATGAATGACTCCCCATTATGACATTAAAATCATTACACATTACTGTAGTCAGGCTGTCAACTTGATCAACTTGTTCAGACAGCCCATAGTGGGAGCTTAATGATTGACCCCAAACAGTACTCACTTGAACAAAATGTGCATACATCTCAATAGCGATGTCTGAATAATTACTTTGAGCTTCAACCATCATTTGAACATCATCATTGTTCGAAAGTTCGAACGCTGTATAAGTTAATGGCAACAATGATGTTGGAAATCTGTACTGCAACGACGACATTCTTCTACTGCTTCCAACATGAATCTTCCTCGAAATCTTCGTTATCAGCTCCTCAAGAGTTATGTTTCTCTTGAATGATATTTTAACACGCTCATTTGTTACTAAAACAACGCCGATTTCATCTTCTCGAATTTCACCATCATAATAAACAATAGCTGAAAGTCGCGCCATTCTTTAAGTTTAAAAGTACGACAATATTATATATGTAAAAAAATAACTGAAACAAACCTGATTAAATAAATTATATATGAACGAAAATATAACAAAATAAATTTTTTACACATCAACGTAAATAATTTAAATAATATAATTTTATATTATTACCTGCACCGCAAAACTATTTCGACGTATGCTCCCGCTTTTCAATTTTACAAACATAAAAATTAATTGAAAATAATTAGTATAATATTTTTTCAAATAATGATAATAAACAATAAGTATAATTAAAAAATTATAACAAAATTACCTTATAACGAAAAATCGCACGAACTTCTAAATCAAATATGAGAAGATTGCCAGAATTATTACTCGTTGACAGAATTGTTGTATTAATTTATAAGTTGAGATGAGAGATGCGAGGAGATGTGAGAAACTTAACCGGCGGAGGAGGGTATTTATAACCATATAAGGCGCGGTACCTGCACCGCGCTATATGTAATTATTCAGATAAAAGATATAGCGCGGACCAGGGACCGCGTTAAATATAATTCCGTATAGCGCGGCCGCGCTATACCCATACGTGGGGTATAGCGCGGATCAGGGGCGCGCTATACACAAGTATAACTCATGTCGGCGTATAGCGCGATACAGGGGGCGTGCTATACCCATGTGACGCCAAATCAGCATATAGTGCGGTTCAGAGGGCGCGCTTTACTGCTACAGGTGTTAGATCAGGAAATATAATCTGACCGGTGTTAGATCGATAAATATACCAATCACCGGTGATTTTTCAAAAAATACACCGTTTTTTAAAGCTTCGTTTTTATTTGTTTTTTGTTTTATTGGTGTAAACGCGTCTTGACCTTTTCTTATATATACCTATTTTTTTATTTGCTCTTATGATTCTGATTTCTTTAATAAAATATGATGATTGAAAATGAATAAATAAAGATCTCTTCATTGAACACAGAAAAAAATAAATTACAAACCAAACAACAAAAGAATGTTTCAATCGTTACAATGTGATGTATCAAACAAAGACAAATTGAATTATAGTTCTTTTTCTATTTTTTTTCATACGAGTTGAAAGACGTGTGAGATCTTTCAAATATATTAAAAAAAATATAAGAAAAAGAAAATGTACATACCAGATATGTGTTTGGCACTCAAACCCGAATCCGAGTGGCATAGCACAAAGAACCAAGAAGATGAAGCAGAAGCAATATGGAATGTCAAGCACACACACAAAGCTGCTAGCTAGCAAGAATTAACAATGGCTGTGGTATCAATTTAAGTATGGGAGTTCCTTGTTTTTCTTCCGAAGAAAAGCAGCTTTCTAAACCCTTTGGCTGCTTTGGGAGAGTTTTGACCAGTGTTCCATTTCTTCCTGGAGTACACGGCAGGTTCCTTCTCCATTACTTCATTTGGCAGTGGCAGAATCGAGATGATCTCTATTTCAGAAATGATCCTTGGTGACTCATCTTTTTCGTTCATTTCGCTGTTCGTTTCAATGTTTACTGTCGAAGATGTGACGGTCTTGTTAGGCGATGGTGGCGCGGGATCAGCGGTGATCATCTCAGGAATATCTTCATTACAATCTTCTGCATTTACATGATCTGATAGCACTGGCTTGTTATCTTCAATAAGATGGTTCCCCTTGGAGCTTGGAGAAATTTCATTTTCTTCGGGTGTTACGATCGATGTAGTACTCTGCAACTCTTGGATGTCTTCGGAATCATCGACACTAGCAGTTTGTTGAGTTGCTTTGGGTGCGATTGCTCCCTCTTTTGAGTCCTTTCCATATGCATCAGAGTCACTTGAATGAGCTTTATTTGCGCCACTTTTCTTATCTTCAATAAGACGGTTCCGCTTGGAGCATTGAGCAATTTCATTTTCTTCCGGTGTTACGATCGAAGTAGTACTCTGCAACTCCTGGATGTCTTTGGAATCACCAACAATAGCAGTTTGTTGAGTTGCTTCGGGTGTGATTGTTCGGTGTTACGATCGAAGTAGTACTCTGCAACTCCTGGATGTCTTTGGAATCACCAACAATAGCAGTTTGTTGAGTTGCTTCGGGTGTGATTGTTACCTCTTTTGAGTCCTTTCCATGTTCATCAGAGTCATTGGAACGAACCTTATTTGCGCCAATTTTCTTATCTGAAGCTTTTGATTTGTTTGTGCATGATTTAGCCTTCTGAGATCCGGTTGTCAATGTCAATTTTTTTGGCTGGTTTAGTCTTGATTCAGGTGATGAGACCTTAGAAGTGTTCCGAGTAGTTGCAAGGCGTTCGATAGTGGAAAGTCTTAGAACTGGCTTTGGTACTTTCTTAATGTCCTGAATCTTGGGTTGATTCTTCATAGGAGTTGAGGAGGCATTATTTTCCACGGAGTTTCTCCCGGAAGTAACTGGTTTAGAACCATTAGCTGCACTTCTCTCCGCGATCCTCTTCTGGCGCTGAATCCGTAACTCCTCAATTCTCTTTCGAATCTCCTCTTCCTATTCAAAAGCAGGCAAAGCGGAGGGCAAGAAATTAGAAACATGTAGTGTATAGAGAATTGGAAGTTTTTATGTGTAAGGCCATTAATAAAAATGCCATATGCAATGCGTTAAAGTTCTTGACCACATTAAGCATTGCAGTTTAGAGCCTAAAGATAAATACCTGATCAAATCTAGATTTCCGGACCGCGGTTCTGCTTCCAGCTGGTGGTTTCCTGATCTTTGATGCCATGTCTGATTTGTTCTTGACAAGTGATCGGTTCGGAACTCTAGATAGCGATTCTTTATTCGGAAGTTTCCCTTTTGAACTTCCATCTGTTTTACCTTTAGTATCTTTGTCATCAGCACCGGTTGTTGTGATATCCGAGTGTCTACCATTTGCTTCAACAGATAATACATTCATTTCGTAGTCGATTTCCGGAGTTCGAGAAGTGATGGCATCGATGTCAGCTGAATCACGTCCAAGCATCATGTAAAGGTCATCTGGTTCATATGGAACAGAAGCAGCCTTTTGTAAGGTTTCTGCTTTGCCATTTTCGTATCGAGTAGTTTCGATTTCTGGAACCATGTCAACACCAATCCTTAACTGAGAATCAAGTTGATCTTCTCCCATTGGTGGACCTTGAATCATCAAAGAGTCATCTACAAAAACATCATTATTGTTTACCTCAGTGACAAAACGTTCTGCAGCTAACGAAGAAGCATTTTCCCCGTCAAACATTTTGATGCCTATGATCTCATCCTGGTTTGCTGATTTATCCAGTTGATTGTTCATAAACCAGTCTCCTTCTTTTTGATATTTGATCATATTAGATTCTGTGGTAAAATCTGATATACCATTTCGAGAACTGATCCGAGAATCATTGCCTTGTAGCATTAACGATTCCTCATTTGTGCTTTCTCTTCTCTTAACAGCCAGTCCATTGAATTCATTTGTTATGTAGTTTCCACCTCGATTTTCAACATCATTGCCTCTATCCATCTGTAAAGGATCACCAGACACAGCAGGCTGATTGCTTACTGACTCGGAGTTCGAATTAAATGCGGATGACCTCCCGATTCCATTGTCAGAACCCTTGTTTTCAAAATGGTCATCTTGCAACCTTGCAGGGTCTGAAGAATCCAAATCCTTCTCCTGCAAGAGAAGGTTTTGGAAAGCATCCCAGGGATTGTTTGCAGTGGCGACCTTGGTTTCGTGTTCATCATCATCGTATGAAACGGTATCTCTATGCTTGCTTTCGTCGTGCTTCTTATGATGTCGCGAGGTCGATTTATGTTGCTTGTTCAATGATCCAACAGCCTCCTCTATTTGCTGCTTGAGTGAATCTCCATTAATGAACTCATCCTCATCAGAAGCCTCTTCAGAATCACCATCCTTTTCCCCATTCCTCTCGGAAGAAATGTAATTAATATTACGGATGACTACGTTTCTTGAGGCTTTCTTTCGGTGCTTTTTCGTTCGAACCTGCTGTCCTGGTTCACCTTCAGAGCTTGAATCACTGGGCTCACTCGATTCATCTTCCTTCGAAGTTTCATCCGCCTTACCACGCGAAGACTTCTTCTTGCTCCTGGAAGATTTTTTATGACTTCTACGATCGTCCAGTTCCCAACCACGAGCAAGACTTGAATCGTCTACATGCGGAGGCCAATTCATGTTCCCAGGATAAAACGGAGGCGGAGCATGCATACCGGGAAAAAGGTAACCTTGATATGGAGGCAATTGTTGAAATCCAGGACCCTGAAAATTGTGCATGAACTGAGGAACATGGGATGGCCATTGCATTTGTACTTGAGCTCTTCCATCTGTAGAACATGTTAAGTGATTTCAGAACATCAACCATCATTCAAGGCCGAAGAAATTTGGATATCTCTCCTTACCTGGGTTCATATCCACACTCCCCGCATCAGATGCATCGGTTGAACCATTCTGCTTTGCCCTAGAGAAATTCATCATTGAATTTTGATTCGGATCATTTCCTTCTCCAGCAAGTACAATCCCGGATGTTCCTAGGTAGGACAAGTCTGGTCTAGGACTTGCTTGCATTGCTGCTAATTCAGCCATCCAAAGCCTATCTTCATTCTTTCTCTTGCACAAGTCCATGAAATTTATGCAGGCTTCCCTGACAGATCAAATCAAATTGACTATATTTCCGAATATCGAAATAGAAATGGCCCTTCATTCGATAAGAAATGAAACATACACTAGGAAGCTCCCATTATGTTTATTGTTCATATTCTAGTTTTATCTATAGAACTGCAGTCCTAACTCCTTTTTAACTGATGGAAATCATTTATTAGTCATTACCTTAATCGTGAAGCACCGAAAGCATCGGCAAAAGATATGAGATCATCGATATTATCGGGTTCATAACCGGCAACCAAGGCTCGAGCATAAGCCATTGCTTGTTCTTTAGAAAGTACTTTTTTCCGAGTTTCCAGAACTCGTTGAAGTCGAACCCTGCAGGTTAACCTCAGGTGAGCAATGGCTGCAATGTAATGGAAGAAATGTACCGATAAAAATCAAATCTGGTGTGAGTAAATTGCAAATAAAACTGTAATTTACTTTGAATTTTCTTCTTGAACAGAATCTCCAGTTCCATTGAATTCACCATTTGACTGAATCCAATAATCAAAATAAAAAGCCTTGAATTAAGATTTTGAGATATCAAATCATCAAAACCAAACAAATGTTTAGCAGATCAGACAGAACATACCTTAGATGAAGAAAATGTTTTCTGGAAATTCCCTGAAATAACTGATTGGGTTCCTGCCAATTCCAAATTGGATGAAAATCAGACAATTTGCTACGTTACATATGTTGTGAGCAAAATTAGTATTCATGACAATCCTGAGTCAATGTCTAACACCGTGTATTCTGAAATAACCCGAGGCCACCCGTAAGAGATAGACATTTAGCTCGGTAGAGTTCGAATCTCAATATCCACGCCCTGTTATCAGACGTTCAGATTCGAGTCCGAATAACTTACCAGTTAGTCATGACAAACATGATTGGTTATACTATTGCAAGACTGAATTCCAAAACCTAGAACTCAACAGCACTGATGAATTTCATACTAAAATCAAAAGATCTTCATAATATAATGAAGTAACATGGAAAGAACAGGTTCAGACAAGGAAATTTTGGTCCAAACATACCATCTGTCTCTGTCGCCACAGCAGCATGCGATGCTTCACTTGATTGAATTGAATTTTCAATCTGTTCAATCTCTCTATCAACTGTCACGAATCTCTCAAGAACTTCTGGTGTGCTAACAAACCTCACGAACCTGTTAAAACCGTAAGTTCAAAAACGGACAATCTTAGAAAAGAGACATTCGAAGTTTGAATCTCGATATCCGTAACTTTCTTACCTTTGGAGAGTGCCTTTAGTGAACCAGGAAGGAGTTGAACCAACTGGACGAAGAGTTATAGAGTAGCCACCTTTTGATATCTGATCTTTAGCAGCTTTGAGATGTGAAATGAAGGGATCTAACAATCCAGACGCCAATTTCTCATTCTCTTTTCCAGCAAAAATCACCAGATCACATCTTTAATTTCAGACAAACCAAAACCAAATCAGATGAAACAACAACAACAACAACAGAAACAGAGAATCAAACTAAGGTTACCTGGTTCTAGTTGGAGTGAGTTGGAACAAAGCGTAATCAAGACGTGTGTTGAAGTCCATGGTTTAGACACAGACAGACAAATGAGCAAGCACTGAATCTTCATAGGATGAGTTCATCCATTGTTGGATCTTTGTAACAGAAACATGTTCCGTTATATGTTTTTTTTTTCCAGATAATGTGGTGAAATTGTAACCGTTGGGAAGTTTCTTTTTTATTCTCTCATTGGACCCTGCGCTGTTTCATTTTTTTTATTTGCAGGGTTTAGTTTCTGTTTAGAATGAAGAATGTTACACAAACTATAGACACTAAAAACCAAACATTAAACATGGAGGTCGCCAGCAAAGAGTTGAGCAAAGGCACGTTAGCTCTATCACATGGGAAAGTTGTGAAGAACACAGGGAGAAGAAGGAAACGGGATTTTTATTATGTTTTTTTTATGAAGCCTGGGTCCCATTCACCGACATTGTGGTTTCATCAAATTCATTTTCTTTATATAAACTTTGATTTATGACGAGAACATGATATTAGTTTAGAGTTTTTGCTTTTTTTTCTCATTATTTAAGTTTTATCATCAAGAGAAGAAACGTAAGTGATTAAGAGATTTATTGTTATTTTTTAAGGTCTCGAATTTAAGCACATCAAACATCAGAATATGAATATTCATTGTCTTGAGAATCTTTAAACATATATTACCTTATATTCATCATATATTAATTTATAAAAAAAGATTAAATCTAATTAAATCTAATGTGAATACTTGACGTAATTTTTACAAATAAACGGATTTTATTAGCCTCTAACTTTATTAGTTTAATTATTTTCGTCTTTAAAATTTTATTATTTCAATTCAAATGTAACGGAACAGTAATACCATCATTAAGTTAATGTTAATTGTTAACCATTTCTATCATTTTCTATTGCAACATAAAAAATATATATTTTTTCTTCACTGAATTAAAAAAACATAAGATTTGGTCATTTTTGTTTCGTTTATTTAAGATGTAGTCACGGGAAGTTAACGGTCGTTAAACCTTTAACGGTTTGCTGACGTGACACTATAAATATATAAAATTAAAATTACATCATTCCCACATAAATAATACATAGATTAAGTTTTGGTCACTTTCATTTCATATTTATACACTTTTGCTCACCAAATTCAATAAACATAAGTTTTGGTCACTAACGTTATTATTTTATTAAGTTTTGGTCACTTGTACGTTAAATGCAATTAGTTTGATGATATGACTCGTTAGTAAAATTGTTTAATTTTTATTTTAATACTTAAACTTTAGATAAAATACTAGTTATGTGTCTTTTTTGTAAATTTAAATTAATTTAGAGACGACATTTCAATTTAACTATTTTTTTAATATTTTTTTCTCTCAAACCTCAATATTGCTCATCTTCTCCCCGCTTCTTCTTCAGATATCTCTACTCTATTGCAATATCCTTTATGTTTCTAATTATTAGTTGTAATTATTTGAAGTCAAATTTATGTGGGTTCTTAGTTGTAAGAGAATGTATAAAAATAATAATGAAGATCATGAAAAATGTAGAGAATTCACCATTAAAACTCTAAACAAAATCACCACCATAGCGACGCCATCGCCTAGAGCCGAGAAAACTAAAGCTTCTTCAACGGTAGCGTTATTGACGACGCAATATTGGCTTTTTATCTCTGACACGTTGTTGACCAACGAAATTCCCCTGATGCGAAAGATCGTTGAGAACATTTTGTCGCATTTAAACGTGATCGACCTCCACATCTTTTACGAAGATTAAATTGGCGTTCACTTAGCACTGGAGCACTGCTCCAACACTGAGTTGTTCGATCGGATCGTTGCGGAAAAGAGGCACTTGGAGGCTGACATGGTGGCAGTGGTGCGACAGATTGCGCACTTCGTAGGGGTTAACGGTGATTTATAGGGATCTAGAATTGGAAAATTGTTTTATCTTGAGAAAAAACAAAGATTTGACATTGGAGATCATGCATTTTGGATTGGGTTCTATTGATCAATTCAAGGATCCAAATATCATGTTGTTTGGATCTACTGATTATGTTTTATCAGAGGAACTTTCTCAAGGTAAAACCACCACGGAGAGTGATATCCAATTATCGGGTTATTTGGATTCATTGATTTGTCTTCTTGTTCCTCATTGGATAAATAAATATTATTCAATGAAAATGTATTATATTTTTTATATAAATAAATAATAGTTCTACAAATAATTTTTAAATATTGAAAATGTTTTATATATTTAATTTTAAAATATAAATATATTTATCATAATTATACGATATTTGTAAAAAAAAAATATTCCATGACAATACATCAAATAATATTTCTCAATTAGTACCCCCAAATAACAATGAATTTATGCCAATGAGGCTTTATAAAGAAAATGAGTGGCAAGTTATCCAGGCAAGCCCAAAGTTAAATTGTTGGTTCTTGTGTAGCTTTCATATTAAACATGCCATTAATTGTATGATTATGAAAGTTTTCAAGCGAAACTTTACTTGATTCTCGAGGCAACTATCTATACGTCTCTAATTATGTACATTTTAAGTATTATAATTTAAATTTATATCTTGAATATGAATATTTTATAAAAGAAAAAAGAAAAAAATTAATATTACTGCCCGACCCAACTCACGAACGAAAAGCGAATCGAATCGTAAAAACATAATTTAAGATTATCTTCTTTTAACTTCCATAGGTCTCACAAGATTTTGACATGTCCTTGTAAATATATTATGATATGAAGTCAATTTTTTTAAAAAATAATAATTTTATTATATCTATAACAACTAAAAAACAATTTTAAATTATAAAAATATCTCATGCTGATGAGTTAAATTGAATCGGTGCATCCAAAGATTTCAACGGGGCTTTTCTATTTCAAAGTTTTATTATTTGTGGGTCAATGTTATTAATTGCTTACATTAGTTGTCAAATGGTGTTATTGATTTAAATTTACATTCAATAATATTTTCAAATTTAGGGTCTATATCAAAGGATTAAAAATGTTAAACGTTATTCGTTGGATAGTCGGCTGAAATTTCAATAATTAATAGGGTAAATCGTATTATTGATCACTTTTGTTTAAGTTTTGTACATTTTTCTCACTTAATTTAATAAACATAAGATTTAGTCACTTCTACTTTTATTTAATTAAAACGTGATCACTAACGAACTGAGACGCGGTTACTAAGGATTAAATGTTGTTATACTTTTAATGGATTGTCGACGTTTCATTTTTCCCACCAACGTTTCAAAAGTAACAAATTGATCACTAAAACGTCAAATAGGTCATTTAACAATGGTTTTATATCTAGTTTACTACAAAAGCTTTCTAATTTTTTCCTATATATATATATATATGCTTTTTTAAATTTTAAAAATAAAACTTAGAAATTAACTTTTTTGAACACAAAACAATCGAATATTTTGAATGATAAACAAAAAATTAGAAAGCTTACTCAAACATTAGTGACTATTTGTATAATTTATCCTTTTAATTTTGTAAATTCATTGTGTCACATCGGCTATCGTTAATCCTCAATAACTACACCTTAATTAAATAAAAACAAAAGTAACCAAATCTTAATTAAATAAAAATAAAAGTGACCAAATATTATGTTTTTAGAATTCAGTGAGGAAAAATGTATAAAACTAAGATGAAAGTGACCAATCTTTTAGTTTACCGTAATTAATATTATCTTTAAATTAAAATTTTGATAATTGATTGAACTTGGATGGAAAAATACAAACTGATTTAGTTTTCTTCATGCAGGTTGGTCCATAAACAATTCAAGGTGGAGTCTTCATGACATGCTGGATATCACATATCTGTTGCATTAGCTTCGGTTCTAGCAATTATGATACGTTTGTTTTTGCCAAAATGTTGAGATTTCTGTCTTCCATTGATCAACCTTAGTCTGTTAATTCTTGCACTGCTTCTGTTTGCAAGAAAATATTGAAACCATTTAGCGGAAAGCTTCGGAGTTCGCTTCATAGTTAGACGATCGACGTAGTAAAGTCCGAATCTTGAACTGTAACCTCCTGCCCATTCAAAGTTATCCATCAAGGTCCACAGAAAGTATCCTCGTACATTAGCACCCTTCCTGTCTCAAATTAACAACCCATCTTAATGTTAATAAAGCTTTCATTTTCGGGTTACACAAACTCAGATGCAAGTGTTGGATACATGTATGTGTTTATCGAGATACTCAGATTCGGATACAAGTGTTGAATACAGGTATGTGTTTAGCAAGTGTATGTTCATTTTTCTAAACTTTTTCGGTCCTTAAAAGGTCATATTCTCGTACTCATATTTGAATATGGGCAAAGGTAAAGAAAGATAAACTAAATTACCTAATTGCTCTGGCCAAAGCAGCAAGGTAGGCCTTGTGGAATTTGATTCTGTTGACATCATGCAGCAAATCTGGAACTGCCTTAGTCAGTGGAGCAGAATATCCTGCAAGAATTTAATCAAGTTAAAAGGAAATGCATATACATACATATACATATATGGATTTGTTGAGAAAAATAATTGATGTTCTATACTAATGTTACAGGTTCGAATTCTATCAGTATCTACACCGACATGCCTACTGCTTGAACTCAGCTGTGTCAGATTTAAAAACAGGGATGGACAAAACCCATAGCTCTGCAACTTACCATTCTCTGTTACATATATAGGCATGCTATTGTATCTTCTTGAAATATAATCAACAATCTTCTCCATGCCCCTTGGAACAACATAAAATCTTTCAACACCAGTCTGCCAAGAAAACAGCAAAGTAAACTTGTAATAAACTTCAGATTTGCAAAGTAAACACGGACTGCCTAGATACAAGCAGGAGCAAGAAAAGGAATTACCGGCTCTCCAATTAGAATGCCATCTCTTTCTCCAGTTGTGTATGCAAAGCCTCTGATGAAATGGTCTCCACCTAAGATGCAAGGAGAATGGATGCAGTCCTTGGCATATAATGTTGAATAATGGTTAAGGCCAATAAAATCAATACTGCCTTTCAAATATTCAGTTTCTTCAGTGGAAAACCTTGGCAGTTCACTCCTGTGGTACTGGCGCATTTCGGGAGGGTAATCTCCAAATACCAAAAGGATCCAGTACCCTGATTAATGATAACTTAATTCATGTTACATTGAAGAACATGTCTTTACTGAACTGGAATTTTAGTTCATTTGGTTCATGTAGTAGGTTGAGATTTGAATCTCAGTATCTGTAATCCTTCTCCTATCCGGAGTTAGGCTTCTTAGAGGTAAAAACCATATGCAACTTATAAAAACCATTCTAGAGGATTGTATTCGGTTTGCTTTGGTTCACAACTTTTAAATGATGTATTCCACCATAGAAGTATTAAAGCTTTGGAAGGTTGGAAGCAAACACAGTTTAATACTTCAGTTGAGATTACTTACCAGCAGCCTGTAAAAGCCAGAACTCGATTGACGGCTTGATGGTCGGATTCTACATTTCGTAGTGGTTCATACATATGTGTTTGTGCAATTATTCCTATAGAACCACCTTGTTTCGACTGCAGTGGCATCAAATTTGTGTAAGAAAAAACACCAAGCCAGGTTCAAGCTAGAAACATATAGGAAATCTCATTCTTTAACCTGAAATTGTTCTCGGTATATCTTAACAGCCTTCGCATGGGCTAATAACATGTTGTGAACAACTATAAAAGGCTCGTTGTTAGAATTGCCAACGGAACAATTTCCGAAAGGCTGAGAACAACGAGCAGGTGGATAAATTCCTCTAACATACGCCATTTCTGCAAATATATATTAGGCTCATTGATAGTTGCCCAGTACTTAACTCTATCACCAAAGCTCTTGAAACAAGTTTCAGCCAAAAGAACAAAATCCTCCCTGCAAAAGAATCAAGATTAGGCAAACTAACAACATGAATTCTTCACAAGAAAAAACAAAATATTCTTCAAACAAGAAAACCTGAAATTCAGTAAAAAGTTATGATTTTGGTTAAAATATGGAAATACTTGAATGCGAGGAGAAAAGGAGAAATTACTGCATCAGAGGACTGAGCCACGCCCCATATCTATCACCCAGTTCTTGTGGATAATCGAAATGGTGTACTGTCACAAATGGTTCGATCCCTGCTTTTGCATTTGCTTAATCAAATTCTATCATTTATCAAAATTCTCAAGAAACAATTTTAACCCCTTACCCCTTAGCAAGAGGTTGTTTATAACTTTGTTATAGAACTTGATTCCACCCGGATTAACTTCACCAAACCTTCCTCCTGTTCCAGCATCGACAGATCCTACAAATTGTTATAATCTAAACAAAACGAAGTAAAATTATGGGTTTTGGAAGCCATACTAGGTAGAATTCTAGCCCACGAAATCGAAAACCGGTATGCATTTACCCCAAGCGACTGAACGGTCTCGGCATCCTTCTGGTAAATTATACAGAAAACAAAGCAACAATCATACCTTTTTCTTCTCATTTCTAAAGGCTGAAATCAGAAAAAAAAATGAACTTATCAGTTTGACAATACCAAGAACAGATGGTAATTATCATCTGCAATATCTCCATTCTCATTGTTTTTTAATGTTTCCTAACAGACATTTCATCAAACTGTTAAGCTTCAAACATAAATGCTGAACTCCAGAGTCCAGACATCTACAATCTCAAAATTTCTTGTTTACCAGGAATATGACTGAAAACATCCCAATTGCTTAGGCCTTTACCATCTTCAAGATATCCTCCTTCAACCTATATACCATGAAAAAACAGAAGTGAAAAGCAAAGAACTTAAACAGACAAACAAACTGCAAATTACAGGCATGGATGAACATGAAAAAAAGCATGCTAGCATGCCTGGTATGAAGAAGTAGCTGTCCCAAACAGAAAATTATCTGGGAATTCCGATCTCCTAACATCTTGGGCATTAGAACTAGAAGAAGAAACAAGTAGATCTACAACCCAAAACATCGAGAAGTGAATTATGGCATTAACAGTCATCTTAGAGATACAGAAAAACAACAAAAATAGCAACAACAACAAAAAAAACCTATCCTGGATATCACTGGATCATCTAAATAAATAGAAACCACCCATTTGAGAAGTTCCAATTATTGATAAACAAGGGTCCCATGCACAAATTGTTCATTACCAAATCACTGTCATGGGGGCATGAACAGCTGCTTGTCTCATATTAAAATGGAAGTGCAATAATTACTTTTACTGTGTACATGAATCATTGGGTTGAGTTTGATTAATACCTCTAGGGATTGTCCCTTTCATGTAATTCAAATCACTGCTGCTGAATCATAAACGAAATCAGTTGTTGTTAAAAGGAGTATTACTCATCCAGATTAATAAAAAAAATTAATGCTGTTGGAACCAAATTAATTATTTACTATATTTGATAATTTGGTTAAAACCAAAATTACTTATTTAGTTTGATAATCATTTTTTTAATCTGCAGAGCCAATCAGTAGATATTTTAATGTCTTACGCCTAGTCGGTTCAGGTGAAGATTTGAAAGAAAGGAACGAAATGTATTAAAACATGTGATAATGAAACCGTGGAATTAACCAGACATATCAACACTTTCAATACTAGGATTCGAAAATGACACTACAACTACAGCTTTTAATCCCAACGCTATCGAATAAATGTTAGAATTAAATCATAATAAACATAAAAACTAATCACGATATAGGTTAAGAGAAAATACTAGGTATTCTATTTTTTAGGACCATAACATTTCATATAGCTGATTTAAAAATTTTCTTGTGGAAGAG
Source organism: Hibiscus syriacus (assembly GCF_006381635.1). Classification (NCBI taxonomy): domain Eukaryota; kingdom Viridiplantae; phylum Streptophyta; class Magnoliopsida; order Malvales; family Malvaceae; genus Hibiscus; species Hibiscus syriacus. The sequence goes on along the minus strand of NW_024062759.1, from coordinate 117,817 downwards.
TGATTAGAGATCGTACCGGCAGATGGGAGATGGGCTTTATAAAGTATATTGGTATATGCTCGGTGCTGGAAGCTGAGATGTGGGGTATATATGTCGGGTTGAATTGCGCGTGGAACTTGGGGAAGCGGAGAGTTATTGTGGAGTCCGATAGCAGCCACGCTATCTACTTGCTTCGGGATAGAAAGATGAGGAATAGATCTATTACTATTTTAGCTCATATCTATGCCTTGCTAGATTACCAATGGGAGGTTCGTGTTCAGCATATTCGACGAGAAGGAAATCGTGTGGCGGACTATTTGGCAAAATCTGTTGTTGCCGACACAACGGAGGTTCAATTGCTGCAGTTCCTACCGGACTCTGTTGGAGGAATTTTAGTCCACGGTCATAGCATTGATTAGGAGTTGGTTTTGTTCCGTTCTGTTTGTTCTGTGAACTCTATGTTGAATTTCCTCTGTATTTTATTATCATGTGTACTATTTTCTTCTGACTAGGCTTAGAAGGTTTTTTAACAAGACACGGGTGATATCCTTTTTCACCAAAAATAAATAAATAAATATTGTCCACTCCGATTTCTTATCAAATTATAAATATAACTTTAATAATATCTACACTTTATTTTCATAATATTTCTAATACCTTATGATTTTATAGCATAATTAGTTACTTAATTTATGATATGTGTCATAATTTCACTTGAGTTATATATGTTTCCTGATAAATATATAACCTTATGAACTCAAAATTTATTATCATGCGATAGATATTCTATATAAATATCGTCCATCAAATATATCCATATAGGATTAAAACGACTTTTTTTCTCATATCAATCATGATTAGACCCATTAATGGCCATGTATATAAATATAATCAAATGACATAGATCAATCATAAAGCGTATTATGAAAATTACATGCAATGTGAAACAAACATGTCTATTTCTAACAGTGGCGGACCCAGGATAAAAGTTCAGGGGTTGAACAAAAACTCTTATAATTTTTTTTAAAAAAAATACGATATCTATAAATATAATAAAATGTCCAGAAATTACATTCTAAAGTTGACTTTTCGTGTTTTCATTTTTTGAAAGCGATTGATTACACTTTCAATCTTAACATCTAAAAGTGCTTCTTTTTCTATTGTGCAAATCAGGGCATGATTCATAAAATCGTCACTCATTTTGTTGCGCAAGTATGTCTTTAAAAGCTTCATTGTAGAAAAACATCTTTCAACCGTTGCAGTTGCAACCAGCAGAACCAAAACTAACTTTAATAACCTATAGACCAAAGGAAAAGAACGATGTTTCCCTATTTCCACCATCAAGCGAGAAAGGTCGGCAATTCGATTCAAGTTAGCAAATCTGTCATCATGTAGCAAAGAGTGATAGTAGATATCAAGTTGACCAAGAAGATATGTCCTTTCTGAATCGCTAAAATCATCTGGGTACATCTCACTTAACTTCAACAACTTTGATTTATCAAACTTAGAAAATGAATCAGAAGGACTTAAAGCCGCCATGTTTTCTAGCAATTCGGTGCTTACCTCACTAAATCGATCCCCAAATTCTTGAATTTGCATATCCAAAACCGTGTTAAAAATCTCAACCTCAAAATGATGCTGATTAGTAATCTTGGTCCTACGGTTTCTTGGAGTAACATTGTTGAGTTAATCGATCGACGGAATCGGCCAAGAGGGGGTGAATTGGCAATTAAAAATTTCGTGGAAGCTTTTGCAGAAAAATTGAAAGTAATTGCACAGCGATTTACAGTGGTTCGACTTCTCAAACAAAGTCTACGTCCACTACCTTAGCTATCCACACTAAGGATTTTCCAACAAATTCACTAATTTGTTCTTTCTTTTGAGGCCAAAGAGATAACCTTACAAAATCCCTCAAGAGTATACCCCAACTCTTGAGAACACTCTTTTTCCCAAAGAGAAGATTACAAATTTGCAAACTTACAAGAAAACCTCACAAGGTAAGATGTTTGCACAATTCTAGAACAAGAAAAGAACACTCAAAGATAATTACAAATGAGCACAAATGGTGTTCTTGAAAGCAAAATGAATATTGAAAGGAAAATTGGCTTGATTTGCACAAACTTGGTGTTTGATGCTTTCTCTCTTGTTTCTCTATGATTTCTTGTTGATCAAGGGCTTCAGAACTTGTTTAAATACACCTTGAATCTCTTCTGAACGTTGGGGATGATTAGTGAAGATCATATAGCTGTTTTAGTGTGAAAACAATTAATAAAACAGTTTGGAGCGTGGGGGGAATCGGTACCCCCTATGGGGAATCGGTTCCCTAAGTGTAAAATTCAAATATTTCGACGTTGAACAGGGGGAATCGGTACCCCTATGGGGGAATCGGTTCCCTCCGAGCATTCTGGAAATCTCGGAGCCAAACCCTTCAGGGGGGAATCGGTACCCCCTGGGGGGGGGGAATCGGTTCCCTTTGAGCAATCTGGAATTTTTGGCTTTGAAATGGTTCGAAATACTTTGAAAGATTATTTTGAAATTGTTTTAAGATTAAAACTTATTTTACACTTAAGTAAGGATTAAAAATGATTTTGAAATATTTTGAGTAATGTTTTGATATTCGAATAATTATATCGAATATACTTAGAAAATCATTTTGGAAATCTTAAAATTCATTTAACTTAATTGTTATATCGAAATATCAAAATGTTTTCAACAATCTCCCCTTTTTGATATAACAAAACATTTTAGTAATTTTAAGATTTTGAAATCAAGTTTTGAAATTACTCCCCCTTACTTTAACACTTCTCCCATTTATCATTTTAAAAACACACTTAAAACACACTTCTCCCCTTTTGTTAAATCAAAAAGATCAAATAAATGTGAAAAATATTAAGCCAATTAAGTGCTAAGATCACAATCAAGAGAACGTTAGCCATTAGTTCCGTAATCAATGTTCATAAATAATGTGATATGGCAAAATTGGTCATATTGCTAATAATGATGTAAATGATGCAATAATAAATAAATCACACCAAACATATAAGTTTAAACCATCCAAACAAATCCAAACAAATTCACAATACTCAAATTCAAACATCCAAAATATTCAAAATGTTAAAACAATAAGTTTGGAAAACAAATTAAAACATAGAATCAAACATCGTAGGAGGATCGGGAGGAGGAAAATGAGCTCGCATAGCGGCCATTTCGTTAGTGAGGTCATAATACGTGCATTGGTGCTTCATTATTTGCACGCATTTCCCGAAGAATTTCTAATTGTTGAGCTCCCATTGTGGATAAATGGGACTCTATAGAAATAAAGCGCGAATCCATGGTCGCATATCGGTAATCAAATGTCTCCATAAAAGATTGAAAATATGGAGGCATTTGAGTCGATTGTTGTGCTTGCTCTTCGGGCTGCTCCTCGGCCTGCTTAGGTTCAGCTTCAGCTTCATCGATGTCTCGCATTAGTTGCTCAAGCTCGAGATCTTCGTCAGCTTCGGGTGGAGCTCGTGAAGAACTAGCTCCCGGAGTAGTTGCAGAAGATCGAACCCATTCCCCGATTTCCTTATCCTTAATCCATCCCGCTCTCGTTAAGGAAAGAAGGTTAATTTGTTTCTTAAGAGGAAAAACGGCATCTAGACCAACTCGAAGCTCGACTTTAGAAAAGAGATTACTAAGGATACAACCGTAAACTAGTGAAGAACAGAGTTTCTTATTTGGCACTAGGTTAACGGTTTCAACGATCTTAGCAAAGATAATCTCGGAAAGGTTTATTTTTATGTTGTGTTCAAAACAATGCAACCACCAAAGGTCTAAAGCTCTAAGAGTAGAATAATGACCCCCGGATGGTCGAAACCACCAAGTGATCATGAGATGAAGAAAACGCTCATGAAGATCTAGAACACTTGCACTATCATTCCGTTTATATCGTGAGCGTAAAACTTGTTTTTTGTTTGATAAACCTTCATTATCCAAGCCTAAGGCATTAGATATGTAATCCGGATCAAGATGGAAATATTGACCTAGGAGGTAGGAACGTACTCCTATGGTTTTGGTTTTGTCACGATTTTTGATACAAATGGCATTACAGTAGAAGATACAAACAAGTTGATGATAGACAACGGGTTCAAGTTCGAAAAGTTTATCAAATTTCCATTCGTGCAAGATAGGGAGATATTTAAAGTTAATATCAACCATAGTTTGAAGAGATGGGATACGTTCTTCCCTAATCTTATACGAGTCAAAATATTGGTAAACCAATAACGATAATCTTTAGGACCCGGTTGATTGAAACAAGAATTTGGATAGTCAAGTTAGGATCAAGATTTGGAATAGGATTTTGAGGAATAGGAGGAGGATTTGGTTGACGACTAGAACGACTAGATGAAGACCTAGCACGTTTAGGATTGGACATGGTTTAGGAAATCAGAATAGAATTGATAACCTGCAATTTTAAAAACAAATGTATGCAATTCAATTAATCCCAAAACTCAATTGAGTCCTCAATATTTCAAGGTTCTCTAAATTAATCCTAATGGGCAAAGTTTTTGAAAAACTTTTGAAAAATATGGTTTTGAGAAACAATATATGTATAGTTTTCATAACAACAACATAATTTAATCAAAACACAATAATTTGAAAATTATCATTTTTTTTTTATTTCGAAAATTTAAAAAAATTTGGAAAATTCTTGTGTTTTTGATGAAATTAGTTGTAACATCTAGTTTTTAATCACTAAACAATCAATGCCCGATCACTATTTTAACCTAGAACTAATTAAAACTAATCCTATGTTCAAAATCAATGTAATAGAGAGTTTAGAAAAATTTACCTTGAAAGATGAGGGGATTTTGATGTTGTTTGCACGATTTTAATGATTCCAACAGGTTTAGAAGATGATATTTGAAGCAAATTCCGATTAATATCGTTGATTTGAGGAAAAATGGAGATTTGAGAGATTTAGAGGTGAAGAACGGCGGAAGAAGAAGAAAAGGTGGGTTTTTGGGGGTGTTCTGCCCGATTTAACAGAACCCCAGGGGGTATCGATTCCCCTGTGGGGGGAATCGGTTCCCCTTCAAAGGGGGAATTGGTTCCCTCATGGGGGGATCGATTCCCTCTGCACCAAAATGCTAAAATCCGACTTTTAAGCACATAAAATGCTAAATTAATCTTTTCTAGTGGTATAGGCAACTCATATATTGAAAAATAATTATGTTCAAACAATTAAATTAATCTTTAAACATTATTTGAACATAAAATTAATTTTCACTAAGAATCATAAACTCCCCCTAACTAATAGCAAGAATGCAATCAAAAATTATTATTATAAGCATTTTTCAGTATTTATTAAAAGTGCTAAATTATTTTAAATACTAAGTGAAGATAGGTTAATTAAACCTAATTCTCTTCTAAGTGTCCAAAACCTTTCCTTGTCTAAGGGTTTTGTAAAGATATCCGCTAATTGATGCAAAGTATCAACATATTCTAGAACTACATCTTCCTTAGTGACATGGTCTCTAATGAAGTGATGTCTTATTTCAATGTGCTTAGTTCTAGAGTGTTGGATGGGATTTTTAGTGAGACAAATAGCACTAGTATCGTTACACTTGATAGGAATGGTAATTCCATAATCAAAAAGTTGTTGTTTCATCCATAAAACTTGTGCACAACAACTACCGGCTGAAATGTATTCCGCTTCAATGGTAGATAATGCCACACAATTTTGTTTATTTGAAAACCAAGAAATCAACATATTTCCAAGGAATTGGCAAGTACCGGAGGTGCTTTTCCTATCTAATTTGCATCCTCCATAATCTGCATCAGAAAAGGCATGCAGGCTAAAGCTAGAGTCTCTAGGATACCAAAGTCCTAAACTAGGAGTATCCTTAAGGTATCTAAAGATTCTCTTAACAGCTAGTAAATGTGATTCTTTATGGCATGATTGAAACCTAGCACACAAGCAAACACTAAACATAATATCTGGTCTACTTGCGGTTAGATAAAGCAATGAGCCAATCATGGATCTATATAATTTAACATCCACACATTTACCTCCTTCATCTAAGTCAAGCTTTGTTGAAGAGCTCATTGGAGTGTTATGAGGTTTCCCATTTTCCAGTCCAAACTTCTTGAGCATATCTTTGACGTACTTAGCTTGATTAATGAAGATGCCATCTTTTCTTTGCTTGATTTGGAGTCCCAAGAAAAATGAGAGCTCCCCCATCATGCTCATCTCAAACTCACTTTGCATTAGCTTAGAAAATTCTTGGGAAAGAACGTCATTAGTAGAACCAAATATTATATCATCAACGTAAATTTGAACTACTAATAAATCTTTACCTTTTCTCTTTAAAAACAATGTAGTGTCAACCTTTCCTTTTAAAAAACCTTTTTCAATTAAAAAATTTGACAATCTTTCATACCAAGCTCTAGGAGCTTGTTTTAAACCATAAAGAGCTTTTGTCAATTTTAAAACATGATCCGGAAAATTTGAATCTTCAAAACCTGGAGGTTGTTCCACGTACACTTCTTCTTTTATAAAACCATTTAAAAATGCACTTTTAACATCCATTTGATATAATTTAAATTCATTGAAACATGCAAATGCTAATAACATTCTAATTGCTTCCATCCTAGCTACGGGAGCGTATGTTTCATCATAGTCTATGCCCTCTTCTTGAGTATAGCCTTGAGCAACAAGTCTAGCCTTGTTCCTCACTATATTACCACTTTCATCAAGTTTATTTCTAAAACCCATCTAGTACCTACAGTAGATTTATTACTAGGCCTTTCAACTAATGTCCATACTTTACTTCTCTCAAATTGATTAATTCTTCTTGCATAGCCATAATCCAATGTTCATCTTTTAATGCTCCTTTGATGTTCTTAGGCTCTATGCATGAAATAAATGCAACATAATTACAGATATTTCTAAGAGAAGATCGAGTAGTTACCCCTTTTGATGGATCACCTATAATTTCACCATCCTTGACATAGTTGTACTCTCTTGGAAAAGATACTTCCCTTTCTTCACTGGTTGGATTCTCGAGGGGATCATGAGTTTCCTCATCTTTTGTTTCTTCCTTTGATGATGATTCTCCAACGTCATGTCTAACGTCATTTGCTTGTACAATACCTACATCATCATTAACAGAAGAATCCTTCCTCGGAAGGGGATTATCATCGAAAACAACATGTATAGACTCTTCTACAACTAAAGTTCTTTTATTAAATACACGATAAGCTTTAGAATTTAAGGAATAACCCAGAAAAATTCCTTCATCACTTTTAGCATCAAATTTGCCAAGGTTTTCTTTACCGTTGTTTAAAACAAAACATTTACATCCAAAAGGATGAAAATAGCTAATGTTAGGCTTTTTATTTTTGAGAATTTCATATGGAGTTTTCTTTAAATTGGCCTAATCATTACTCGATTTACAACATAACAAGCGGTATTTGTGGCTTCCGCCCAAAAATATTTTGGCAAATTATTTTCACAAAGCATGGTTCTAGCCATTTCTTCTAAAGTTTGATTTTTCCTCTCAACAACTCCATTTTGTTGAGGGGTTCTAGGTGCTGAAAAATTATGGCTAATACCATTAGAATTACAAAACTCAATAAATCCAAGATTTTCAAATTCAGTTCCATGATCACTTCTAACACTAGTGATAGAGTAACCTTTTTCATTTTGGATTATTTTTGAAAATGTGATGAAATTTTCTAATGCTTCATCTTTAGTACTTAAGAATAGAACCCAAGTGTATCTAGAATAGTCATCTACCAAGACAAATGCATATTGTTTTCCTCCCAAGCTAGTAGTTCTAGTTGGCCCAAAAAGATCTAAATGGATCAATTGTAATACTCTACTAGTTGATACATCATTAATAGATTTAAAAGAAACTCGTTTTTGTTTTCCTTTAGCACAAGCATCACAGATTTTATCACTATCAAATTTAAGCTTAGGCAACCCTCTTACTAAGTCTCCTTGAATTAACCGTTGCAAAACACTCATACTAGCATGGCCTAGTCTCCTATGCCATAACCAACTATCATGCTCATCCTTAGCAACTAGGCATAAATTAGTCATATCAATAGAATCTAAATGCACCATGTAAATGTTTCCTATTCTATGACCTACAAGCATAATCTGATTAGATGCAATGTCAATGACTTTACAACCATTAATTTCAAATAAGACATTGAATCCTTTATCGCATAATTGACTAATACTCAATAGATTATGCTTTAATCCATTCACATATAAAACATTCTTAATTTGTATGGAAGAGGTATTACCTATTGTACCAATACCTTCAATGTGACCTTTTGAATTGTCTCCAAAAGTCACTTCTCCTCCATTTTTGGCGTTAAGCTCAATGAACCGGCTTTTGTCTCCGGTCATATGTCTTGAGCATCCACTATCAAGGTACCATGAATTTGAATTTGTTTCCCGTGCCTTGTAGCAATGCTCCTTTCCCTACAAACATAGATTAATTTTTGATTTTTGGTACCCAAATTCTTTTGGGTCCATATTCATTAGTTTCCAAAATCCTAGTCCCCTTAGGTATCCATTTGTGTAGGATATTTTTATCTTTAGTAGTAATGAGTTCTTTAGGAACCCACATACTTCTAATGATTTTTCCATTAGAGGTTCTTTGGGGACCTCTATGATTGTAGTTTCTAAAACTTTTTCTAACAAAGTTGGATTTTGAATTTCCACCTTTTTCAAAATGTTTTGTTCCAATTTTATCAAAAGAAGTTTTAAGATCATCAATTTCTTTTGATGATCATCATTGATCTTTGAAAGTAAATTTTGCAAATCTAAAATTTTCTTTTCAAACTCTTCTAGTTTGATTTGCAAATCTTTGATTTTACTTTCATGATCGTTGTTGGTTTTGGATATGAGTTTGTTTTCATTTTTCAATTTTGAAACATCATTTTTATATTTTAAAAACAATTTCTCATAATCCGAAGCCAACCCATTGTTCTCCTCAAATAACTCATCATAAGATAAATCATCAAAATCGGATGAGTTAGAGGTTACCTTAGAATCTTCCCCGAATGCCATCAAGCACAAGTTTGCTACTTCTTGTTCCTCTTCATCGGAACTTTCTTCATCGCTCCATGTAGCCACATGAGCCTTGTGCTTATTCTTTGATTGACCCTTTTTCTTCAATTGTGGGCAATCATATTTGACATGCCCCGGCTTTTTGCATTCATAGCAAATGATTGGGTCCTTCTCTTTTGGTTCATTTTTGAGACCTTCGTTTCGTTTGAATTTTCTTCCTTGGTAAGGTCTCATCATTTTTCTGAACCGTTTGGCAAACAATGCCATTTCCTCGTCATCATCATCATTATTAGAATCACTCTCATCTTTTGTGGATTTGAGAGCAACTCCAATATTTTTCTTCTTCTCCTTTTCCTTTGGTGTCTCTTCAACTTTATCAAGGTCCACCTCATCTTCAAGCATCATCTCATGAGTGAGGAGTGAACCGATAAGTTCTTCAAGAGTTAAGGACGATAGGTCCTTAGACTCGATGATTGCCGTCTTCTTTGATTGCCATGATTTTGGGAGGGAGTAGACTAACTTCCTTACAAGCTTTTCATTTGAGATGATCTCTCCATATGATTTGAGACCATTGACAATCGTTGAAAATCTATCCGTCATAGCTTTGATGTCTTCATTTGGTTTCATCATGAAATTTTTATAGCTATGCGTTAGAATACTAATTTTTGATTTCTTTACCTCATCTGTACCTTCATGTGTGACTTGAAGCTTGTCCCATATTTCTTTGGCGGTTGTACACGATGAAACTCTTCCATATTCATCTGGTCCAAGAGCACAAAAAATAATATGGATGGCTTTGGAGTTGAGCTGGAACATTCTTGTCTCTCATTCACTCCACAACCTTGGATGAGTGAGAGGTTTGATGTATCCTTATTCTACAGCATTCCATGCTCCCATGTCACTTGCTTGAATGAAGTACATCATTCTATTCTTCCAATATGCATAGTTAGCTCCATTGAAGAAAGGAGGCTTGTTGACGGGCATCGAATCGAGACCGGAGTCGAAGTTTGAAGCGGAGGCCATTGATGACTTTAATAATCGATATAACTCTTCCCAAATCGACTCAAGAGGCGATTAAACCTTCAAATGAGTTAGGCTCTGATACCAATTGTTGAGTTAATCGATCGACGGAATCGGCCAAGAGGGGGTGAATTAGCAATTAAAAATTTCGTGGAAGCTTTTGCAGAAAAATTGAAAGTAATTGGACATCGATTTACAGTGGTTCTACTTTCTCAAACAAAGTCTACGTCCACTACCTTAGCTATCCACACTAAGGATTTTCCAACAAATTCACTAATTTGTTCTTTCTTTTGAGGCCAAAGAGATAACCTTACAAAATCCCTCAAGAGTATACCCCAACTCTTGAGAACACTCTTTTTCCCAAAGAGAAGATTACAAATTTGCAAACTTACAAGAAAATCTCACAAGGTAAGATGTTTGCACAATTCTAGAACAAGAAAAGAACACTCAAAGATAATTACAAATGAGCACAAATGGTGTTCTTGAAAGCAAAATGAATATTGAAAGGAAAATTGGCTTAATTTGCACAAACTTGGTGTTTGATGCTTTCTCTCTTGTTTCTCTATGATTTCTTGTTGATCAAGGGCTTCAGAACTTGTTTAAATACACCTTGAATCTCTTCTGAACGTTGGGGATGATTAGTGAAGATCATATAGCCGTTTTAGTGTGAAAACAATTAATAAAACAGTTTGGAGCGTGGGGGGAATCGGTACCCCCTATGGGGAATCGGTTCCCTAAGTGTAAAATTCAAATATTTCGACCGTTAAACAGGGGGAATCGGTACCCACTATGGGGGAATCGGTACCCCCCATGGGGGAATCGGTTCCCTCCGAGCATTCTGAAAATCTCGGAGCCAAACCCTTCAGGGGGAAATCGGTACCCCCTTGGGGGGAATCGGTTCTCTCTGAGCAATCTAGAATTTTTGGCTTTGAAATGGTTCGAAATACTTTGAAAGATTATTTTGAAATTGTTTTAAGATTAAAACTTATTTTTACACTTAAGTAAGGATTAAAAATGATTTTTGAAATATTTTGAGTAATGTTTTGATATTCGAATAATTATATCGAATATACTTAGAAAATCATTTTGGAAAATCTTAAAATTCATTTAACTTAATTTGTTATATCGAAATATCAAAATGTTTTCAACAAACATAATATTCTGACATATCCAAAGTTTTAATGCTATGTTTTTGACAAAAAGAATATATTTTCTTTAAAATTGAACCAAACCCGTCATTTCTTAAAGTTTGCAATGATTTCTTTGTTGCTCTTACCAATGAAGCCGCTTCCAAAATATCTTGATCTTTTCTTTGAAGATGTCTTGACAAGGTATCCGTGAGACCTAAAATCTCCAACATCAAGTGTAAATAAAACACAAAATCAAGTGTTTTAAAATATGATAAAATACCGTACGCTTGATTTCAGTTAGATAAAATCCCATCCTCTTCAACATATTTAAGCACCTCAATAACTTCAGGAAACAAATTCATCAAACTTATGATTGTTTTATAATGGGAACCCCATCTTGTATCTCCTGCTCGAATTAGAGAAAGCTCTTGATTCAACCCTCTTCCGGTTTCACCAATACCAATTTCTGTTTGCAATCTCTTTTTGTAGCTCTCTCGTATGATATCCTTTCTTTTGCAGGAAGCACAAACCACATTAACCACCAAAGCTACTTGCTCAAAGAATTCATGAGCACCATCATGATTCTTTGCAACCGCCACAATCACTAATTGAGGTTGGTGAGCAAAACAATGTACATAATATGCTGACTTATTATCTCTTAAGATCAACGCTTTCAAACCGTTAAACTCACCACACATATTACTTGCTCCATCATAACCTTGCCCTCTTACCTATTTCAAATAATAGATAAAAGATTTAATATATAAAAATAAAGATTCAATTAAATAATTAAAATATAAATCAAATAAATATGACATATTACATGAGCCATGCTTAATTTATTGTCAGTAAATACAGAATCAATGGCAGCTTTAAGAGTCAAAGAAGATGTATCCGTCACGTGAACAACTCCAATAAATCTCTCCTTAACAACTCCAAGTCTATCAACATATCTCAAAACCATAGCCATTTGCTCCTTTTTAGATACATCACTAGACTCGTCAACTAATATGGCAAACACATCCTTTCCAATTTCATCACAAATGGACTTTATTATTTCTTTTGAAAAACATTCAACAATATCTTTTTGAATCTTTGGAGATGTCAATTTATCATTCTTCGGAGCCTTTTCTAAGGTAACATTATAAATACTCTCATTGTGTTCTCTAATCAAAGATAATGTTTCAATGAAAAGCCCTTTGGAAATGGAGTCATTCGACTCATCATGGCCACGAAACGATAACTTATTTTCCAACAAAAATCTACAAGTGACAATTGTAGCACGTAATCGAATTTCATAGTTACTCTTCTTATGTTCAGTTTGCTTATGAAGAGCATCACTAATAGATTGATTTTTTTTCTCTAGATTTTCACACTTTTGTCGTGCTTTGTTGTGTAAACTATCAACATTACCTACATGAGCATATAATGATTTCTTTTTACTCCAAGTGCTAAATCCTTCCGTCACAAATGCATCTCTCCCACCTTGTTGTCCTACAATATCTCCAAATAAGTAGCAACATAAACAATAAGCTTTGTCCTCCTTTATGCTATACTCTAACCAATCAAATTCATCAAACCATTCAACGATAAAGCGTCTTAGCTTAGGACCTATCTTTTTTTATGGAAAAGTATGACCCCTTGGTTGACATGGTCCTTTAATCCAATATGCCCTTCTTATTTCATCTTTTTGATTTGGATGATAAGATGTAATTTTTGGTCTATCCGCCGGATCCGAACGAAGATCATTCACATTAATAGTTGTTGGAATGGAAGCCATGGGAGTAGGTGACACAGTGGTAGGTTGTGGTCTTTGTGGAACTTCATTTGAGCTATTTCTTTTAGAAGATCCTTCACTACTTCCATCATCACCAACATCTAATTTCCTTTTAAAATAGTTACCAATAGAACCCTACAATTAAATATTTCAATAAATAAAATTATTAAAATATTAAAAATTCAACATATAATAATTATAAACTATGAATTACTACTTTACTGTAATATCCTAATTTTAATACATCAAACCAAAAAAAAACCTAATTTTAATGAATTAATCAATTTCAAATAACAAAGCAATATTATATACAGTTTACTACCTTTATTGTTAAACATGAAAAAATTAAATATGAATGAAAGAAGACAAAGTGAGAAAGATAATAAAATCATTAATGTAAAGAATAAATTAAGATAAAAGAAAGTACACATACTTGTCTCATTTGTATATTTGGAGAAAAAGGTAGAAAGTTCAAAGTTCAACTTGCTGTCTTCAAAAGTTAAAAGTTCAATCGGCTTCCCCTTCAAAGTTCAATCGCACAGGAAGGCAGTGAGGCAGCCCTTGCAGCCTTGCCTTTCCAAGATGGGTTGAGTTTCCACAATACCACAACCCTCAACCCTTGTCGGCGGTTTACCCTTTTAATCTTCAATCGAGGTTTTTAGTTTTCATAGCCTTTCTAATCTGTTGCCAATTGCCGTATCCCAAATCCCAATTCCCACAAAACTGAAAATAGGTGCTTGATTCATGGGCTTAAGGTTTGTTTTTTGGGCTTGATCTTTTTTTTAATTTTAAATAGGATATTAATTTTTCCTATAATAAAGAGTAACATTTACACATAATATTAGGGGTAGCAATTGTATTAATTAAAAAAATAGAAAATATTAACACTAAGTTACAATTTTGAGGGGTTGCCTGGAGTAATATTAGGGGTAGCAATTATATTAATTAAAAAAATAGAAAAAATTAACACTAAGTTACAATTTTGAGGGGTTGCCTGGGAAAAAATTAACACTAAGTTAAAATTTTGAGGGGTTGCCTGGGATACCCCAGGCAACCTATAAGGTCCGCCCGTGATTTCTAATTGATCATCTTTAAACATTAGTGAGATCAAATTTTACCTAAACTATAATGTGGATAAACCAAAACAAAAAAATATTTTTTTTATAGAAAATAACTTTAAAATAAAATATTGTTAAATTGAAGTAACTGAAATTGAGTTTATAACAAACAAACATTTTAAAGTTAAAAACACCAACTATAACTAAATATCCTTAAATGATATTACACCCACATAAGTAGTATGCTCATAAAAGATCTTGAGTAATAATTTATCAATGTGCAATTATGAGATTGTACCAATATACTCTATAAACACATAATTACTCTGAATTTTCTTTAACAAGTAGAAAGATATTAACAAGTAGAAAGATATCGTCTATATACTTACACTTTAAGATATTTCTATTATATATGGAACAAGGGATTATAACTTTGTTGTCATAAAATAACTCACATGATCTTTCTTCAATCTACAATTAACATTGTCATAATCATTTTTTTTCGAAAAATAATTAAATATTATTTTAAAAAACGATTATGAATTTTATTTTGAAAAATTGATGATTTTGGATTAATTTGGATGAAATTGGATAGGAGTCTCCATCGACCTTTAGGTTAGGTAGGTCGAATACCTAAAAACGTCTTTTAAAAACAATTTTAAGAAAAAAACATTTTTAAGACAAAAATGGTATGTGTTTACCAAAAATCGGATTTAACGGGTCCAGGAGTTAATTACGCGTGGGGAGGGATAAACACCCCCACATCACCCGAAAATCGATACTTGATCTCTTACACGTTGTCGTAATGGTGAAAATTAGGAATCAAATATAAAATTAAAATATGATCCATTTATTGAACTTTGATTAATTTGCTTCGATTTGATTATTTAAAGAAAATTCTTTTACTTGATAAGAAATCTTTAAATTCGCAATCCTCCGTCGGAAAAACTATTTTAACTATTTCTTATTTGTAAAAGAATATTCATTCTTCATTGATAAAAAAATAAATCGAATATAAATTAACTATCAACCTCTACATAAATTAAATTGCCATATAAAAACACATTGAATCATAAGAGATTTAATCAGTAAAATAAATTAAATTTATTTCAAGTTTTATTTCGTTCGAACGTCGTATCAGATTGTACCACTTCGGTCAAGTGATACTCTCCAAGCCCGTTCGACAAATATGTTCTTGAAATATTCGAATAACATTAATAGTTAAGGAAATGGAAATAAATACGATTAGAGACATGAGAAATACAATATTTACAATAAATAGAATTAAGCGTATTTACTTACATATGATACAAATGAACAAATGAATATATAATATATAAAATATGTACATACATAAAAGGATTTAAATAAATAAAAATAAATATTACAAACCAAAATATAATAACCAAAAAGTAAGTATTTAAAATTACAAGAACCAAAATAGCAAAAACATAAACTCAAAGGACCAAAATAGTACAAACATGAATTTAAAGGACTAAAATGGCAAAAACAGAAACTTATAAGGCTAAACAATAATTACAAAATAAACCATAGTTCAAATTGCAAATATTAAATAATACAAGTATTAAAGATGAAAATAACCCATAAATATTGTTAGTGACCAAAGTGAGATAAACAGAAAGATAAAGGGCCAAACAATACTTAAACCAAAAGCCCAACAATGACTAAAATAAAAACCCTACAAATGACATGGCCAAATTAAAACATCAAAGAAAATACACCACATCTAAAATCAGTGACTAAAATGAACTAAATCACAAATCAGAGCTCAAAACAGAGTATTTACCCAAAACACACTAATGAACAAATAGGGATCAAAATGAAAAGTAAACAAATATTAAGTCCAAAATGAAATAAACAGAAATCACTAATGGATGGCCAAAATGAAAACTAAAGAAAATTAACAGCTAGATATCTAAATATTTAAACAGATATAATACATGACTAAAATGAAACACAAAACAATAAGGGGCTCGAAATGAAAGAATGAAACTTCATTAAGTGACCTAATTACATCCATTACAAAGATAGAGGGATTTAAACTATAATTTTCCCCAAAAAATAAAAACACATAGGTGAGATTACAAGAATACGAGGATCAATATTGCTAATATCCCCTAACCAGAAAATGCGCAGAAAGCCCCTTTCCTATACGACACCATTTTGAGTATAATATATATATATATACTTCGCTTAAGCTAAAAATGGCTCAACCCTCCCATTTTTCAGTTTTTCCCCAAACCAGAAAAGACAGAAGGAGAGAGTTCTCCCAACTTTCTCATCAGGGAGAGAAGCGGTCGTCGCCGTCGGCAGTGTTCGTAGCGGAGCACGGCGACTATCACGGTTGCCAGAGAGAGCCAAACATACCAAAATCATCTACTTCTCGCCCTTAACCCGCCCTAAAAGTGACCCAAACCCCTTAGATCTAAGTTATTACCTTTCGAAAGAACAAAAATATGATGACCTCTCGTCTTCCGCGACTTCGAGTAGAGTTAAGAATCGACTTTCTATTTCTCTTTTCTATTTTATTTGGTGTTTTGGGTTCTAATGGAGATGGAGGATGCTCTTTTTTTGTTTACGGTTCGAATGCCTCTGTTTTTTTCTTGATCTCACCGAATATTTTTCTTGTAAAACCCAAATAGCCTTTTTAACCCTCTACTACTTGTGTGATTTTTCTTGCCTTGAAAATGATTCCCTAGGTATAGGAAATAATATCTCTGACTAGTTGAAGAAAAATCCCTGATTTTCGAGATTTTCTTATTGATTTGTGGTCATTGTTGGTGCATAAGAGGATGACGACGACGACAGAGGCTGGCAACAACATCTACTAGGGTTTCAAAAACCCTAGGGTAAATCGGGTCTGTTCGGGTCTCTTTGGGTCGCTGGGATTTAGTCGGGTCTAGTTCAGGTTAGATCTGTGGGATTGGGTCAGCAGCTGGGTTGGTTACTAGGCCTTGGGTCTGGGCTGGAACCAATTTGTTAATGGGTTGGAATGCAAAAAATAATGTATCCTTGTAATAATAATAATAATTAATAAACATAATAATAATAATAATAATACTAATACTAATAATAATAATAATAATAATAATAATAATAATAATAATAATTTAATATAAAATAATAATAAAAAGACCCGGACAAAAAGGGTGTCTACAAACATTTCATGTGATAAAATTTTGCATATATATTTCAATAAGTCGGGGTTCATATACCTGATGATCTCTTACTTATTAGACCTATGGTATGTGAGCATGTAATATTTTTGTTCTTAAATGTATCATATGAATCAGTTTGTCTTTTATCCAACGATCCATACTCATTTTTTTTAAAATATTTGTTTAATATCTTAAAACCATACGATATGTCTAAATGCATACAAACTTGAGTATACATTAAACTCTTTATTTGTTTGTGAACTATAATAAGCCTTTTGCATTTTCTTAGTTTCAAAATCATTCTTACAAAATTGATTAAGACTAAATTTGTTTCTTTTGGCAATAAGTGTATCACTTAATTTACTCCCGCTAAGCTGGTAGTATATACAAACGAGATAATCACTTGATGAAATTTGTTATACAACTAACGAGATTCATACTTAAACTCATAAATGGATTTTCTTAATTTGCATATCATTAATTTTGTATCACCAAACATAATTTTTTAATTGCATCATATAAATCATCTCATCAATGTTACCATCGAGAAATTCAATTTTGAAATCTAACTTATGTAACTCTAGATCAAATATGAACAACAAATATAATGATAATCTTGAAAGAGTCTTCGAATGAAACCAACGAGAAAATCTCTACAAAATTAATTCATTCTTTTATCAATATATCTTTTAGATCCAGATCATATCTTATACTTATAAATATCAATATTTACATCCATCTTGGTTTTAAATATTCATTTGTAATATAACACTCAACACCTCTTTGAGTGTACAGTGTCACATGATTAGGGCCCGATTAACTCTTATATCTCTTTTGGTATCACTTGTTTAACAATTTAACCATTTAATAATAAATAAAAACAAAATGTAAGAAATTATCACAACCTTGTCAAAAATTAGTATTTAAAACATTGAACTCCATTACATTATGTACTTGACCAAAATAAATATATTATTTTAAAAGTCTTATAAAACAACTAAGGTTCTCATGACCACTTCTGCGCCGTCTACATGGATACATTGCACAACAAAAGATACAAGTACTTTGCTATGTGATGTAAGGTTGAGATTCCACAGGGATGAAGCTCCTACAGAAGAAATTTACTACTTCGAACCTGGGAAGGAGAACAATTTAAAGAAAGAGCTACAAGAGCCCATTAATGAACAATTATCCTAAGGTATTTATAAATTATAATTGAAGTAATATAAACTGACAAGGTAATTGTTAAAAAAAATTCAGGAATACTCATGTACATTTTTGAATAAGGAAGGTTGAGTACCCTTGAAAGGTACTTGAATTTTCTTCGAGGCTTCCGTGTGAGTCACCCGAGAATAAACATGCTTAGATGCTCTCGTACGAGTCATTTTAATCTTTCAGGCTCTCATACGAGTCACCCATAATAAATAAAATTAGGGGTTTTCCTACGGGTCACTCAAATTCTTCGTGACTCCCGTCTAAGTCACTCTAATCCTTCGTGAATCCTATGTGAGTCACTCGATATAATTACGATTAGGTGCTTCCGTGTGATTCACTCTAATCTTTCAGGACTCTCGTGTGAGTCACTAGAACCTAGATTTTGATTTTCCAAATCTTTGAACTTTATCAAAATCCTCATATTTCTCTTCAACAATTGTAACCTCATGAAAAGTATTTATTTTAGGTTGTCATTACTTCTTTACAACACATGAAGACACAAAGAACAAGAGTCCATTAGCTTTAACAAAATGGCTATAAGGAAGCTCCTTTTCGTCAACCTTCAAGCTTTATCCTTCTCTTTTTGTCTTAGGTGGTTCTCTAACTTTTTTCTGTAGAATGAAAAATATTAGCTCAAAAGAACAAAAAGATTATGCTAACATGTAATTAAATCTTCAACCTTTTTTTTCCTTTCTAAGACATGGTTGTACTCATTTAACTCTAACATTTTATAACTCTTTCTAAGTCCCACTTTCCCTTGGTCTTACAAACTCATCATTTGGACTTCATAATTAGGCTCATCAATAAACACAATTTTCTAATACTTAACCCAACTCTTCTAAGTCGTTCTTATAATTTATTCGGGTTCACTTCCCTACATTTTCTAAGTCATTCTTATAATTTATTCGGGTTCACTTCCCTACGTTGTTTCGAGTAATCCCTTGACCATTACATGTAACCAATCAGCTTAGTACCTTAAAGTAATGAAATAAGTATGCAACAATAAGTCGAAACTATGGCTGCTGATCAGTTGGAAGTCACTGCTACAGCGAGTTCAAATCGCCCAGTTGTTTTAAAGGTATATATATTCATACTGCTTCCATTTCTATTTTAGTTTTTTAATGTTTATTAATGTTGAGTTTTTACAGTTTGTAGATGTTGTCTACAAAGTCAAGTCCCTGAAAAATAAGTCGAGATCAGATGAAAAATCTTAAACGGGATAACAGGGATGGTTCAACCAGGTGGAATGTTGGCCATACTCGGTCCATCTGGCAGCGGTAAAACAACACTGTTAACCGCATTAGGGGGTCGCCTCGGTGGAACCATAACGTACAATGGAAAGCCTTTCTCAAATTCAGTGAAGCTAAACATCGGCTTTATTACACAAGAAGATGTTCAGCACCCTCGATTGGCAGTGGCCGAGAAGCTCGTTTTCACCGCCCTTCTTCGATTACCAAATAGTTTCAGTTTAGAAGAAAAGATCGCGAATGCCAAAGCTGTTATCAATCCGCTGGGACTAATCAAATGCAAAAACACCGTCATCGGAGATCAATTTTCGAGATGCGTTTCAGGAGGTGAACGGTAAAGGGTAAGTATAGGCCAAGAAATGCTCATAAATCCAAGCTTGTTGTTCTTAGATGAGCCAACATCCGGTCTCATTTCGACTACGGCGCAAAGGATCCTGTCAGTATTGTTGGAGCTTGTTAAAGGTGGAAGAACAGTCGCGTTGACAATTCACCAGCCTTCGAGTAGGCTATTTTACATGTTTAATAAGATCTTGCTGTTATCAGAAGGAAGCCCTCTGTACTTCGGACATGGATCGACGGCAATGGATCACTTTTTGAGCATCGGCTACGCCCCATTAGTTGCCATGAACCCTGCAGATTTCCTGTATGTTTTATAATCTTAATCTTAACCATCTTAATTAGACTTGGAATCAACCTTTTTAAAAAAAAGAAAACATGCAAAATTTGTAGGGATTCCATCAGATAGATCACCAAAGGAGCAAATCCTGGTGAAGAAAACAGTAATTTAAAAAATGCAACCATCGAGTTAAACTAGTAATTTAAGTTAATTTCACCACATTTTGTATTTAAATTATATAATAATATTATCACAAAATCAATATTTTCTAATGATTATAAAATTCGAATATGTGACACTTTAAATTAATGATCGAAAACTTAGTCTTTCAACTATAATGCAAATCTATTTTTATTATATCAAACTTAATACTCACTTATATTATTATTAAATTAAAGAATACTTTTTTTACTTTATTTGGAAATAAAAAATAATTAAATAATTATTTATAAAATTTGTATCAAATTATTATAAAAATTTATTTTTAATATTATTTATTTAATTTTTAAATCATATTATTTATTTATTTGAAATTATACTAATTATTTAATTTAAATAATATTATTTTTAAATTATCTATTTAATTTTAAATAATATTTTCCTGAACCAAAGTGAAAGTTAGATATTAAACATATAATTTACCCTAAATTTAAAATTATTTAAAATTAAATAGATAATTTTAAAATAATATATTTCAAATAAATATTGAATTTAATTTTAAAAAGTAAATAACTATTTTTATAATGTTATAAATATTTTCAATTATTTCATATAATTTTTATAAAAATATATTAATTATATAATTATTTTTAAATAAATTGAAAAATTAGTATTTTAATTTAATAGCGATATAAGTAAGTATTAAGTTCAGTATAATAAAAAATTCACCCTATGGTTGAGTGACTAAGCTTTCGATGATTAATTTAAATTGTTCCATAATTGAATCTTATAATCATTGAAAAATATTGATTTTGTGATGATATCATTATATAAGTTAAATACAAAATGTGATGAAATTTAATTAAATGACTGGCTTAGTTCAATGGTTAAATTATTTGTTTTTTAGTAAAAAACTTGAGTTTAATTCATACTAAGAGCAAGAATGATTTTTATCTTTTTATACCTATAGAACACGTAACACGTCACCACCTAATTGATTAAATAAAGTTAACTAAAAAATATCAATGAATAAAGAAAAAGGTGATGTGGTAATAAAAAAATTGGCATGTCATGCCGCATAAATATTGTCGTTAATAGTTTTGAAAAAAATATATTAAAATTTAGATAATAAAACGAAATAAAAGTGATAATTTAGGTATAAAACATGTAATTTACCATTTTGATATTTACTTAATAAAAACAATTTAACCAATGGTGTGTTTTAGTATATCGCTTTAATAATGTGTTGCGGTAGGGGTGTTCACTATTCGGTTTTAACCAATTTAACCGATCGAACCGAATTAGTTTGATTAATTCGGTCAGCCGCCAAATTAGTTCGGTCGAGGAACGATTAATATTTTTTTCAATATTCGGTTAATGGTTAATTCGGTTCGAAATCAGTTAATTAATCGAATTAACCAAAATTATTAAATGTTATATATATTATATATATTCTAAACCTATTTTAAGCTCAAACAATTAAAAATTAATACTCGATTATTTTTTAATCACACTATTTTAATTAAATTATCAATTTTGTAACTCAAATAAAAATATACATCTATTACATTTAAATTAATCTAATAATAAAAAATTATAATTTTTTTTGTTTAAATCGGTTAACTGACCGAAATAACTGAACATTGTTCGGTTCGGTTAATATTTTCAAAGAAATGTTTGGTTCGATTAACGGTTAAAGAAAAAAAATCGTTTAATTCAATTAATAGTAATTTGATCCGGTCGATAATCGAATTAACCGTTTGAACACCCCTATGTTGCGGTGTGCAACCTGGGTGGTATAATTTTCTATTGATATCAAAGTCATCCTCCTCAACTAGGCGAAGGTAAAAAAAATTGTAAATATTAAAAGTTCAATTCCAAATTGAATGTTGTAATGATATAAATTAATAAAGTTAAATTCGATTTGTGATATGTGGTGTTTATTTTGTAGTCATAATTTTAATTATTGGGGTATTAATTATATTCTCCTGTCATTATACTGATGATTATTCCATGTTCGAAGAGTATTGATGAGTACCACTAACGATGTGCACCGATAAATTAATTTATAAAACATTAAATTATAAAATGCTCAATGTATAATTATAATTTAGTTGAAAATCTAAATGTAATTTATTTAAAATACAATATTAATTACATTAATTTTTAGGTAAACTACACATGTGACCACTCAACTATGGTCAAAAATAATTTTGATCATCGATGTTTCGATTTGATCAATCAAACCACTCAATTATTTAAATGTTTTAATCAAGCCACCCTCCGTTAACATTTAAAGGAGGAGGTGACGTAGCAGTTAAAACATTTTAGTATAATTACGTAATTGGCATCTATTATTTATATATTATTTTAATTTGACCCTAATTTTAATAAATTAAAATAAATTTAACTCTCGAATCAAGAGGTACCACGTGTCCTTGGTGACACTTTCATGACACGTGTCATCATTCGATTGAAGGACTAAATTTATTTTAATTTATTTTTAATTTAATATATTTATTTCCCTCCAATCATAGGGTGACACTGTTAAAAGAAAAAAAAAATAACACAACAAGCAAGCAAGGGAACTCGAACTCCAATTCCTTTGGCTGAATTAGATGGAGCCAAACCAGGCAAGGCATGCATTTGGTATTTAATGGACAACAAAACATATAAATATATTTAATAAATTAAAACAAAAATAACTTTTTTTGTAAAATACAAAAAAAAAATATAAAAATATATTTTATTTAATTATTATTAATAGTTTTTTCTTATTTTGTTTGTAGGTCACAAAAAACTCAAATCAGGGTCTAATTACAAGCAACAAATCAGCCCAAATATCCAAAACATAAACCTAACCCTAATATAACCCTAGCCTTAGTCCGTTGTCGCCACTTCTGACACTCATCGACGTCACCATTTCAATCATCCCATCGTCGTCATCTCGGCCTACATTGAAAAGTACAGAAATCATCATCATAAAAGAGGGATCTCGATTCGAAAAAAAGAGAGGAGAGGAAAAGAGGAGAACAAAAAAAGAGATAGATATGGGGAGAGAAAAATAAAGAAGAAATCGAGAGAGAGAGAGAGAACCGAAAGCAAGAACGGAAAAAAAGGCCAAAAGAGAAGAAACCCTTAAAAACGAGAATAAAAAAGGAGAGCAAAGAGAAGGAAGAGAGCTTACCTCGGTTCATCATTTGCCGGAAGATAAAGGGGTCGTCTGAATGAGGAAATTCGAAGCTTCATCTCCAGATTCGTGTTGATTTAACTACTTTGAAGTGAAACATAACCCATATCCTTAACCATGATGAGGAGACACTTCGAACGGTGTCCTTTTATCTCTTCTCCGACGTCGCCATTCAATGATGTTCGTCACGGCGGAACCTCACAGATTTTTGGAAACCAAAGAACCCTGACGTGGCATTGGGAGAACTCTCCTAATTTTTTTAAGGGCCGGGGAAAATGAAGGTTAGAGTTTTTTTACTCCATAATGATACTTATATACGCACGGTAAAACGACGTAGTTTTTTCCTCTTTAAACCCGTGTGGGCATATTGCACGGAAAGCCCTTGGCATTTTGTAATTCCTTATTTTGGTAAGGAAATAAAAAGGGTTATTCCTATGTTCGAACCTTCAAACATTTCCATGCTTGCATTTTCGTCACTATCCATTAATTGTTATAATTTGGATAAATTGATGATCGTGGTTGATAGTTTTAGATTATTTGCATATTAGTCCCGTATAGTTATCACATGTTAAAACATGTTTATTTGCGCTCTAGGTCCTTCCTATTTTAATGATATAATTATTTCAGTAATTGTTCCACTCTAATAATTATATGATCAAGTGAACTTATTACATGCTTAGACCATCAAGTTTACCTCATATTTTGTTTTGGTCCTTAATACTAATTCTGAATATTTAGTTACATTTCCCCCCTTAAATTAGGCTCTTGTTATTTGAATTTCTTTTGATATTTTATTTATTTGTCATCTTATTTGGTCATGTTTGATGAGTATGTGGATGCTTTATTTATTTATTTAATTTTTTTACTAATTCGTATTAATAATTACCGTACATATGTTAGGTTGTGTAATTCATATATATCATTATTTTATATGTTTTGGAATTTTCTTTTAAAAATATATAATATTAAATATATAATTTGTTATTGTCAATGTCATAAAATTTATGACCTTTATTAATTATTTGATTAACCTATGGGAGACCTCTAAAAACTTGGGTGCCCATCCGAGAGTTATTCGAATAAAATAATTTAATATTGTTTTTTGTTGTTTATTAAGTGAAATAAATATATATTTTATTCATTTTAAATAATTTTTTACCATTTTTATATATTCTTGAACCCGTATTTTTTATTAGATATATTATTTTCACATAATTATTTTAATATATATATATATATATATATATATATATATATATATATATATGTTCCTTTTTACTTATTTTATGTATTTATTTGTTTATTATTGTTTAGTTATTTCATTTTATTTATTTATCTCAGTTTAGTTTTATTTATTTATCATGACTGATATCTCATCTTTCTCTGTACATGTCATTTATTCTTGCTGCATTCATATGTCATGTATTCGTTTTCTCACTTTCAAAAATTATCAAAGGCAATGTGGTCTTAAGTCGTGGGTGAACGAAATTACGTCCAACATGATTGGATTTCAATTTTTATTAATTCACGTAATAAGAAAATATTCTTTTTAAATAAAATTGAGTGAATTAAGTTATCTTTTATTGAGTCAAATATTTTAAAAAATAAAATAAGTTTACTCATTTACAAATTCATCGAAATGAAGAGGATCGTAATTTAAATTTTGAATTCAAATATGTAAAATTTCACTAATTATACAACATATAATTAAGAGTACCAATTTTAGGCGCTATGGGGGTGTTCACCCTTCTCCATGCGTAACCGACTTCCGAATCCTTAAAAAATGAATCTTTGGTAAATACAAATCAATTTTTGTCTTAAAAATATTTTTTTTCTTAAAATTGTTTTAAAAGACATCTTCAGATGTTTGACCTACCTAACTCAAAGGTCGACGACGACTCCAAATTTCAAATTAAACGAAAATTCACATTTTTCAAAACAAAATCAAAATTATTTTAATTTAATTTACTTATTAAAAAATGATTATGACACTTAGTTGAGTGGTTAAGGCGTGGGACTTGGTGGAATGCCCCAGGTTCAAACGCTTTTCAACACATTGTTCTTAATTATTTTCTCTCTTTAATAGGGTGGTGACACGTTTCACCACTTTATTAGATGAAAAATTCATTGAATTGAATAAAAAATTAAGAAAACATTATCTAATCATATACCAACACTTGTAACTATCAAATTTGGAGATTAAATTTATTTTAATTGAATTAAATTATAACTAAATTAATATAATATATAAATTTTGAAGATCAAATATGTAATTATACTAAGTTTTTTAATTGCCACTCCATTAAAAATTAACGGCCGTTGACTTGATTGAAATATTTAAATAGTCGGGTGATCTGTTTGATCAAATTGAAACATCGGTGGTCAAAATGATTTTTGACTATAGTTGAGTGGTCACCTATGTAGTTTACCCTAAAAATTAATTTAATTAATATTGTATTTTAAATAAATTACATTTAGATTTTCAACTAAATTATAATTATACGTTGAGTATTTTATAATTTAATGTTTTATAAATTAATTTATTGATGCTCATTATTAGTAGTGTTCAACGATACTCGTCGAACGTTATAGAATTTTCCTAATTATATTATGGTATCCAGACGCACCTAAAAGTTTTTTTATAACATATTTCTACTTTAGTCAAATAAAAAATTAAGTTTTATTAAAAATCAAATTCAATTTTATACTATTAAAGGATGAGATTTTCTCCTTATTATTCTTTTCAGAGAATATCTTCTCGTTCTATACTATTAATCTCAACATTTAATTTTCTTTAATCCAACAATCCTAAAAAAATGTAAAATGTTTAATTTTATACTATGTAATTGTATCATAATCTCTATATATATATATATATGTATATATGAAAAAATTGAGTATGTAGTGGATCATAATTATAATATGTATGCCAGCTAACAAATCGTAGAACGCATCACATGTGAAAGGGTCATGCAATTGTCGAAATCTGTTGGAAAAATCAGTAGGAAAATTGTGCCTTTCTTATGGCGTAATGCTCGGTGTGATACTGTCCATTTATACTAACTTGGTTGGCACCAAATCCCTACCATACGAAAACGATGATAATATATAAAGAAAAAGCTTATACCCCAAAACTTTTAATTATTATTTTTATCCAAGTTGAGAAATATATTGTGCTGAAATTCCAAATAGGTAAGGAATTTTTTAAAAAAGACATTAATTCCATCGTAAAGCAAATGGAGCTATCACTAGGCTTGATAACTTCATCCAAAAACATACAAATTTGAAGAAGAAAACCCTCGTGCCAATTTCATAATATGATATCCTATTTGTGCTTAATTTATACGTTTGTATCGATGATTTTTATTTATAAATAAATTTGAGTAGCAACAAACTGAATTAGATACATATGCTATATTCATACATTGTCACAGATGTTAAAACTTACCCCAAAATTGATCTTACTCAAATTAGTTGAGAAAAATATGAATTCTAATTGGATTAAGGCCGAGAAGTCTATTATATTTTATGTCAGTTGAGAGTATGAAACATAGTTTGAGTAAATTTCTTGCTATGTAAGTTTACTTTGTAATCAAATAATTATATGTATAAATAGATACTAGAGATTAGGGTTAGATGAAATTTTTTTTTAAAATTTTTTTTCCTATATTAATCTTCTATTTGATATTAGTGAAAATTTTCTTCTTTTGTCTCTGATCTTTTTTAAAAGAACTTTCCACAATGTTCATTTTATTGTGCGATCATTATGTTTGTCATTATCGTTTAACTATATACGTAATAGTGATGTAGTTAAGTGTATAATCTGCATCACTTCTCTACTTCCACCATCAAATACTTTGTTTCTATTTTTTATTAAACTATATTCATGTATCTTAATAATATATATGATTCGAAGATAAGGAATTGATGAGTTTTAGACGTATGAATTTGTGCTTTCTTGGTTAATCACTTGGATTCAATAAACTGAAGAAATGCTATTAGCAAAATAGTATTGGATTTTTAGATTATCTGATTTCAATACCCTAAAACCCATTTATGAAAAAAGAAAATTCCAAAATATATCGATATTAATTGTTTAAAATGCTACATCCGGAAAGTTCTAAAACAAAACTACTTGCACAGGCATGTGGAGAAATATTACACTTTTTTCATTAAAGGGAGAGGTAATGGACACTGTTAGGTTAGGTTTTTTTTATAGAAGCCTTAAGTTTTATTTAAAATAGTAAATATATCAAATTACAACACAAATTTACGATCCTAATCGTAAATAAAAATATAATTAAGACAATTTTTTTATAATAATTGAAATAAAATTAGCAACTTAATATCACATAAGAACCATACAATGGAAAGATTAAAACCTAACCAAGAATCTCAAACAAATATAGATACAAATAAATCTGATCGCATCGGTAAACGAACCACAAAAGATAATCAAACTACTAAAAAACTATCGACAAAATGTAAATTAATCTCGAGTGACGTGAAAAGTTATCCACGAACGCATAACATGTATTCAAATCCACTCTAAGGGTCCAAAGCAGAAATATCAATAATATAACATATAAGCATTATTTTGGCAATGTCAAATCAACCCATAAAAAAAGATTAGTGAAAATAATGATCAAACGATCGAAAATTGTGTCAAAATGTAAAATAAAATGTGTTATAAAGATATATGAAAACGTGTCATATAGACAGACTTATTGAAAATAAAAAATATAAAGACGTGATTTAAAAAATAAAAGGATAATAAAAATACAGGTGATCGACAATCAATATTAAAATTGATACCATCGCCGATAAGAGAATAAAATAGATAAAACCATGTACTAACGACAGAAAACTATAATTAGGTTAGCATCGATAGAGAAAGAAGACGATTGGTATCATAATTTAGTAAAAGCATCATCAATGTTCATTGGCTTAAGACTTATGCAATTTACAAGGGCAGATTACAGAAAGTGTATTAAGCTTTTAAAAGATTTAGGTTGCGTTTGGTTCACGGAATGTAAGATTATCGGTGGGAATAAAAGATTATTAGAGAATAGGATTACTGGGAATTTTATATTTTGTGTTTGATTAGTTTAGCAGGAATGTAAGATTACCGTGTTTGGTTAAAGGAATAAAAGATTATTGGAATGTATATTTGACCAAATTGTCCTTATAATATATTTGTTTTTTAACAAGTTGGAAAATATTTATATATTTTCTTAAAAAAATTAAATTCATAAAATTTATATAATTTTTTTTACAAAATTGAAAATATAAAAAGATTTAATGAAAGAGTAAAATTTTATTTTACCTCTGAACTCATATAAAATTTTAATTATAGATTTTTTTTGTAAATCTAAAATAGTTTAAGGATAAATTTGTAATTTAACCTTCGTAGAATTTTTATTATTCAATGACAGAATAAGGATATTTTTTAAAGAAATTTTTTAAAGGCATTTTAGTCCAAAACGTCAGTAATCCAATAATACCTAAGGAAAGGGAGGTAATGACATTCCTGATAATATACCTAAAAAAATCTACTATTGGTAATATAAGATTACCGGGAATGACATTCCCAGCCAACCAAACGGGGAATGTGGATTCCATTCCCATGGGAATCTCACATTCCACCAACCAAACACATCATTCGGTAACTCTCACATTATCGAAAATTATATGTAAACTATTTTCAAATTCTATTATGATTTTAGTTTCATCACGAGTAAGTCTTCTCTAAATTTATTATGACTACTAATTCGATCGTGTTTTTATAACAATTCATTCTTTTTTAATGCAATTATTATCCATATCAATGTCTAATATTTTTTTATTGTGAATTAATTACATTTGATGTAGAAAATATTAAAGATTAGGTGAGCCATGGATACCATCACAATTATATTTATTATTTATTTATTCTCTCTATTGTTTCTAGATAGCTAATCATGTGGAAAGATTATGGGGCTGTTTGTTTACTTCAAAATGATTAACCGCTGAATGATTTAAATATTGAATGATTCAGAGGCTCTGTATGAATTAGCTCTGAATGTGACATGCTGTTTGATAATGACTCTGAATCATTCAGAATGTACTCTGATGTTGAACCATTCAGCACTGTTTTACTGAATCAGTCAGCACTGAATCATTCAGAGGTGAGAAACAAACGCGTCGAATGCTGAACGGTTCAATATTCAACGCTGAATGATTCTATTCAGAGTCAAACAAACAGCCCCTAAGTGTAGGAAAATTGAGAGATGTTGAGGTTGTGACTTTAGTGCTGATTTAATGTATGAGGTTTTCTACCCTTTCATTCGAGTAAAATTGGAGTGAAAATATTAAAAACAAAAACGGGTTTAGCCTGATTAGATTATATAATAATCTTTGAGAAGTTCCAAATGTATATTAAAGATTATTTAATAAAAAAAGATTATATATATATATATATATATATTGATCCTTGATTTTTTTTAATTTCTCATTCATTTTATAACTATTTTGATCAAATTTCATAAACAGAAAGTCAAATAAATATAATTAATTCAACCCAAATTTCATAAATTTAATTTGATTAAAAAATTAAATGACATTTAAATAATAAAATAATTCTCATAAATTTAATTAAAGTAATGTTTAATTTTATTTAATTAAATAATATAAATAACCAAAAATGTCATGATATAAAATTTATTTAGAATTCTGAATTGAAGAAGATTGCTGATTCTTTAACGGGTTAGGTCTAAGCAACGAAATCGAGAAAATCGATATGAATCGAGTAAAATGGTTCGGTTTTCGGGTTGGTTTAAAATTTCAATTCTTTTGATTCGGTTAGGTTCGAGATTTTCATATGAAACCCATTTGTTCTATATTGAACCGAATAAGCAATTTTTTTAAAAAAAATTTATAATTTCAAGTGATTTTTTCATTGAAAAACCCATAAATCAAACCGTTTAAAAAATCGAACCGAACCGAAAAAATCAATTTTAATTTTTTAACATTCGATTTCGATTTAAAATTTAAAAAATTATTTATTTCAATTCAATTTAATTTTTGATAAAAAATCAAATCGAGTACATCCCTAAACGGGGTCAATCATAAAATGGGAATTCGGTATGATCATTGGTCAAGGACATTAAAGGATAGATACAGAGATTTTATCCTTACAGAGTTGAATTTGAAAAGATAAAGATGAGATTTTCTGCCATTTTTAAGTTGTCGAATCTCAATCTAAGACATATGCGACAAAGCATGATCAGAATTCGAACAACCGATTACCTGACAAGCAAGGCCAGTCTGGTCACGACCGATTTGATTTGATTTTGTTTTTAATTATTAATGTTTTTTTATCGTAACTGATTTTTGTCCAGACACGAAATTATTTATTTAGTTAGAAAATGATGTAAATAAATGGTTTTAAAATATTTTAGGAGTCGCTATCGGTCTTTTGGGTCAGGTAAGTCGAATACCTAAAAATTATCTTTTAAAAGAATTTTTAAGAAAACGTCAATTAAAAGATAAAATGGTATGAGTTTTAACCAAAAATTCATTCTTTTTAATAATAAAAAAAGGATTCGTGATCGATTACGTTTGGGAAAGGATTAGCACCCCCACAACGCCCAAAAATTAGTACTTATTAATTATAAATTGTTTCTATTATTAGAAATTTAAAAATTCAAAAATATATTTAATTCATAATCTTGTTATTTCAAATTTATAATTTTAATTTTAAGAAAATATATTAGTGTCTATATATATTTTTATTTTTATAAATAAGATATTTATTTACTTAGAAATATCAGAAAATGACTTCTAGGTACTTTAAGACAGTCCATTTCTTAATATTAAAAAAATAAATAAATATTAATAAAACATAATATATATATATATATAATTTATAAAAATAAAATATTTATTTAAAAATAATATATATAATTTATAAAAGTAAAATATTTATTTATTAAAAATATCAGAAAATAGACATCCAGTTGCTTTAAGACTGTCATTTCTTAATATTAAAAATAAATAAATATTACGCAATTATTATATGGCATTTCATATAAATATCAGTGAATAAAATATAAATAATAACAAACAAATAAATAAAGTACTAATTTATACATATTGAAAAATAAATGACAATATAGAAATAGAATAAAATTGTATTAAATAATAACTAAAATAGCATTTAATAATGGCTAAAATAAAAGGAATTAAAAAATATAGTATCAACACACTTAATGTTATATTAATAATAAAATACCATGTGTAGATGCTTGTTTTGTCCGGGGTTCTCGTTCTAGTTGTTATTTTGTTTTTTTTATTCTCTAGTTTTTTTTATCGAGTCTTGTATATCTATTAGTTTATTATTGGTATGTGTGTTTAATTACGTATTGACCATTTTTTTATTTATATGAGTAGTTATGTTTATGGTCCTGTAAATATATATATATATATATATATATATATATATATATATATATATATATATATGTATGTATTATGGGTATATGAATTAATATGCATGATAAATGGACTTACTAAGTGTTTTATTGTTACAGGCCCGAATTGCCAACATATTACAACAATACCCAAACTAATGAAGAGCTCAACAACCCAATTGTAGAGACCCTAAGCCGTTAGGGTTTTCTATCCCAGCTTCCAGCGCCGCAACATGAAGGCCGTTGGATCTGTCATCAGGATCCAACGACTCACAACGTCCCAAGCATCCCGAGCCAGCGTGCGCAGATGCTCCCAGAACTCCAAGACAGTGCGCGAACCAACCGAGTGCTACCCACGTGAAGTCCCTCGGGGCTGTTCCCCATCACCCGTGCCCAGGCAGCTGAAGCCCCGTGACCAGCTCGCACCCGTGACCTGCAAGCACACCAAGCAAGGAGCAGAACGAAAGGCACAGAAAACAGAAAGAAAAATCAACTAAATATAGCAGTGAAAATGAAATCGAGGGGGAGGAGATATCATCAACCATCAAGGGAAAATCCAGCACTAGAGTCTAAAACCCATTAGCAAATCGAGAACCAAAAAATGATCCCTCAACAACAAAGCATTCCAATCATCCATCAGTGATCAAGGGAACCAAAAATGAAACGTGAAATACCCAGAGAGTCATCTAAACAGCCAGAGAGCAAAACGAAAGTAAAAGAAACTTACCCTCTCGATCCAGTAGCTTCGTCGCCTTGGTTAGGAATCCATGCCTCGTCTGTGAGAAGGTAAAACCCTCTGTCTCCAGTTGATTTCGAGTCGTGCATGTCAGTTTTAGGCCTGTGACTTCAGGGATTTGAGGGATCTGGTGTTGGGTACGAGCGAAGTGGAACAAAATAGGGGTCTCGAAGTAGTTTGGGGTTAAGTTTTCAGGTTAGGGATGGGCGTTGTGGGGGTGCTAATCCTTCCCCACACGTAACCGACTCCCGAACTTGGATTTTGGTGACGTAGACCGTAAATTTGTCGTTTTAATTAAAATTAATTTTTATTTAAAATGATAACGTTTTTGGGTGCCCAATCACACCTTAATCAAATATTGGTGGCGACTCCTCGAACCATATGTTTTTATCATAAAGGAATTTCCAAATTTTCAAAACGAGAGGTTTTCTAAAAATCGCATTGTTTTTAATTAAAAATTCAATTGAAAATAGAATAATTAAAAATGATGCGGTTTTCAAAATCTCGCCCCCACGTTAAAAATCGTTTCGACAGCTTGGCGACTCTGTTGGGGACTTTTTTTAGAGAGTCAGGCCGATCGTCGATCAATTAATTGTCTTTGCAAACGAAATTTATAAGTTCGCTTTAATTTGGTCTTTAATCCCTTGTTTGTTTGAATTGTTTTATTTACATCTTAATTTGTAATTTGGTTAATGAATAAATAGTTATACTAATGTGTGTTCTACATGTTTCAGTTTTCTGACCTTCGTTTTAGTCTATTGTTTTTATTGGATCGAGGCAAAGGATTATGAGTTTCCCCACTGTTGCTGTAAACCTTTAATATTTAGAGCCTTCTAACTGTGCTCTGTCCCGTTAAGTAGGGGTGAAAGCTACGCTTACGTGAGAAAAATTATTTTTCTCCGCATGGGCTTTAGCTAGTAACCTATGGGGTACATGTCTTATGTCTACGAGAAAACATTGAGTTTCCTCGCATGGATATAGGGAAATGTATCCTCTCGAATTGAACTTGATTCGTTTTAAGCCTATAATGGGTGAGAATCGAGGGTCTGGCAACCCAAGGGGGCACCAGCAAAGGACAATTCGAGGACCCTTTTTAGTGATATCGAAACTCCGCCCATCTTGTGCTGAATCTATTTCCACAGACACAAAGGGGAAACTCATTCTAACCGTTCCCTCGGATTTATTTTTGCAATAAGTATGAGAACTAAAAAAGCATGCGGTTAGATTTTATATTTGCATACAAAGCATATGAATTAGATACCATGCGGTTAGGATTTTTTTGTGAACAACAAAGCATATGGGTAGATATCATTGCTGGGTAGGATATATTAAAGCATGATTAGGTAGCCAACATGTGAGGGTAGGTTTTATTTGATGTTTACGGTGCCCATTATCTTGTTGTTTATCTTATGTGCACTAACCCATTTTTGTTTTATGTCTATTTTATTGTGATTTTATTGCACTTGCATCCTCATGTCATCGAGGGGTGTTAATTCGCAAGTGATTGACTAACAAGAAGGCTGACCATATTGAGGCAAGAAATTCTCCACCATGTAGTCAAAACTGGGAGATCCAGAGATGTTCAAACGATCCATGAAGAATGACACCCGATGAATGAAGAAATTCGAAGCTGATTGAAGAAAATATGTAAAGGCCAAGATGTTGACTCAGAAGATATATATAGTCATACCAAGGACGAGAAGATCAGTCATAAAGACGAGAATACCATTCATAAAGACATGAAGACCACTTCTCATTGAAGGTAAGAATGAAGATTTCAAGATTCAATTTAAGGAAATCCGACATCATCAAAGGTGATGGAATACGCCGACGATTTTGGAGGTGCAATACCAGATCCCATAAAGAGTACGGCTCGAGGAAATGAGGAAATGAAGAATCACAATTGTATTTTGACTACATGGTGTACTTACTGAATTCTTGTTGTCTAAGTGAATGGCTGTTCTATAAGTGGTCACTTTTGGGATTAACACCTTGTGCATTTGCATTTACATTTTGCATTGCATGTAGTTATTTAAGCATTTTATATACATTAACTATGAAAACACATAAATAACTTATGAAAGGTTTTTGTTCAGTAATAACAAGATCATTCATTCATACTGTTCCTCATCATCATGAACAAACAAATGGAAGCGATGGAGCAAGTTAATGAGAAATCACAAGATCCGTTGCAAGAACAATTGGTCGGGTTACAACAAGATACAAGGAATGAAGCATCGGGCTATCTGCAAGGTGCATCAAATCAAATGATCCAGGTGTTGGCAACCAAGGCTGTTGGTAGAGAGGAAATCGCTGATAAAGGACACCAGTCTCATCAGAGTAATGCATCAAGAGTGATACTTTGCCTCAGAGCATCTAACTCAAACCAAGGAAAGAGCCTCGTCAATTATGGGCAGCTCGAGAACAAATTCAAGTGGTTGAATGAAGCCGTGGAAAATATGAAGGTTGTCAATGCCACTCACAAGGAGTTAGAAGCCATAGAACTTAGTTTGGTCCCTGATTTGGTCATCCCACATGAATTTAGGGTGCCTAACTTTGAAAAATATGATAGCACCAGTTGCCCCCTAATTCTTCTGAAAGATGTTTTGTAGAAAGATGGAAGGGTACTTAAATGATGACAATTTGCTGATTCATTTCTTCCATGATAGTCTTGCTGGTCCAGCTGTAGTATGGTATAACCGCTTGAACAGAGAGTAGATCAAGACATGGGTCAACCTAGCTGATGCTTTTCTGGGGCAATATCGTTATATTGAAGGCTTAGCCCCAAGGCGTCAAGACCTTCAAAGAATAAAAATGAAAGATACTGAGAGCTTCAAGGATTATGCTCCGAGATGAAGAGGGGTAGCAGCACAGGTTAAACCTCATATGTTAAAAGAAGAAATATCATACATGTTCCGCATTTCTCTTCTGACCCTTTTCTTTGAATCAATGCTGGAAAATTCAACAAATAACTTCGAAGACCTCGTCATAGATGGGGAATTACTTGAAAATATAATCATCAAAAGAAACTTGAAAGATTTTCTCAAGAGCCCAATCGATCAAAAGGCAAAAATTGATGTTGTAACTAAATGTCGAGTTCAAAGCTCCTACAACCGCAAAAGAAAAGGGGCAGCAAGTTACTCGAGTCGTCCAAAGAAAGTCCCAAGATCTAAAAATGCATTGAAAGTGTTCCAAACTTCTATCTCGGATTTGTATCCCCATTTGGTTAAAGGTCAATATCTCACACCAAGGCCAGTGAAAGTGCAACCATACCCTTTTGCTCATAGCTACAATCAAGATAGCGTTTGTGATTTTCACTTGGGGGCATTGGGGGAATTATACGGAGAATTGTAGGATTTTGTTCAAGGAGATAGAGAGGCTTGTTGAAAATGGGACATTGACACAAGAATTGGTGGAACAATGGATGACGAGCTTAAGTGGGGCACCAGAGCACAATGTGTAGTACCTGATCGAATCAAGCACTACTACATCAGAAGAATAATGGGGCATCCTAATTATGCAAAAATCATTTTGTTCATCAAGAAACTTTTTGTCATTTGCAACATCTTGTTTGAACATGTTTTTGTTGTTTTTCTCAACTTTTTGAAAGGATTTTTAAATGAACTTACGTCATTTTCCAAAGGAAATGAGCAATGAATCAAGTTTTAATCTTGTAATTCTTTGAATATCAAATGAGTTAAAGGTTGTTTTACTACTTCATTAATTATATGCTTTTGACAAGATGCAAGATTAGACCTTCCATGTCCCATCTAAAGCTGAAAGAACCGTTGTTGGGTTCCTTACCCAAAATGACGATGACCTTTCCTGCAAGAAAGACAAGATAGAGCGCAACATATCAAAGGCATGCTAGGACCACAAAGAAGAAGAAGAAATAAAGAAAATCATTGAAATAATTCTATCATACATTAATTATATTATTTTCACGTAAATAAGGTTAATCTTGAATATACGTCTCTCTGGGGATACCTATTTTACGAAGACTTCCATGTATGAGATGATGAACGACTTTGTTTCATTTATCCCATCAAATATATGTATATATACCCCTTGTTGTCCCCTTTCGAGCCTATAGTATTTTCTTTCGGATTCAACCTAAACCAAGGATCACCCTCCACACTGGGGGGCAAAGCTGAATAACATCTGCTCGCGCAAGTGAAGATTATCAATTCGAATTTCGCTACAGAAGCAAGTCATGATACCATGAGGCAGACCAAATACAAAGTGCTCTAAGATCAAATTGAGTTGACATCATGAAGAGAAAGAATAGAAATGTAGAAAGAGAAAAAGAAAAGAAAAGAAAAAAATTGGAAGTTAGAAAAATGAAAAAAAGAGAATGAAAGAAAATCGATCAAATACCTCAAGACGAGTGGTTCAAACGTTCGATTTTATTCACCCGAATATCATGAAACATTGAAGGAAAAAAAGAAGAATAGAAGACGCACGAGCAGATTCAAATCAGACAGAGTAAGGTCGAAGACAACAAAATGAATTGATCCTTGGTTCGATGACCCTTAAACACTTTTTTGGGGTCTATTTATCTTTTTTTTTCATAGCCGTGAGCCCTAGCCTACGTTACGTGCCTGAAAAGTCCCTTCTAATCATACATGAATTTCTAAGTGGAGAGGCTATCTTCATATTTCATTCCGCCCCTCAGGGTTAATTTTATTTGTAAATAGTTTTCTTAAAAATAAAATCTTTAATGCATGATGAAAAAATAATAAAATGAGGGTTCAAGACGTAAAATTTTAAATGACGTCTTGAAATCAAAGGAGAATTCGAGTTGAAAACCTGAAAAGGCTGCTCGAACATAAAGATCGTCAACCACTGTACAAAAGGGTGATCATATACATCTCTTGATAAAGTACCCCACCGTCCAAAGGCGCTCACGAAGATTGAGAACCAGTGAACATTCCCAAAAGAGAAGCAAAATGTTTGCCTTATCATATCAATAAAACGCCAGAATCAAGTGTGCAAAAAGCTAACCAAACACATTTCCTTCCCAAGTTAGCCTAAGCCTTTTGTCAACAATAATCTTTACTCTTTTCAAATGTATATAATTTTTGAAGGATTAAAAGAGAATTTGACTTATTTGATATTCATTGAACTCTTGTTTTACAATTTGTTTTGATTGTGAGTCTGAAGAAAATGACAACATTTTTGAAATTTATTCATAAATTTTTCACATTCCCTAAAAATAAGAGAAGGGATAAAAACATTTTCAAACAAGACAAGTTTCAAACGAGAAAAGTCCTTGCAGTGGGTGAGGCTCATTATGCCTCTATTGGAAGAAAGAGAAGAAGAGGTGTTAGAGCATGAAGCATTCTGCGTTTTTGAAGCAGTTGGTCTAAAGAGATCAGAATGAATGAATAATAAGAGCTTTTAGCATTTCCAGATGACCTTGTCAGTAACCCACCAAGAAGGAGATGACCTCATTGTTCAGAAGGGGTACATATTACGACTTGTATAAAATGCAAGACATTTGGTTAAAAATTGATCACTTCTTAAGTATTTGTGGCAACATCAAGAAAAGCCCTTAAATTATTTGACAACACTACTGTGTAGTGACACTAGAATGAGAACATTCAAGTTGTGATATGTTGGGGCACGACTGAACCCACATCATGTTGAGATGGCAAGATTCAGACCAAGGAGGCATGAAGAATGAGCCTTACAATTTGAGGTGATGAGGCATTTTGAAGGCCTATACCAGTTAAGACGTTGATGGGGAATGACTGAACCCACATCATATTGAGAGGACAAGATTTAGACCAAGAAGACATTAAGAGTAAGCCTTACAATCTGATATGTTGGAGTATTTTGAAGGCCCGTACCAGTATAAGATGATGTTGCGACACTAGTGAAGGCATGTTTCAGCTAGAGGTGTTAATGTGGGTCATGTTTGGAAGCCTATAAAGACTTATTGAATGATCATTGAATTGGATAAATAGTTCCAATGGGATAGAAATGTATTAAGAGTGAAAATGATGAAACAGTGACAGTGGAGTTTATTGTACATGATTATTTGGTCCATCATCAATTACTTTACTCTTATGATTTCATATGCATCAATGTGGGCAATCTGGTATCCCACTTTAATTTCCACTAAGTTTTGGTATCCTTGTAATACCATGCGAAAACTCTGAGTGCTACGCAAAGAGCTTCTCCAGTTGAAAGATATGGGCAGAAGCCATAGGAAAGATGAATATGGTTAAATGTTTTACGAACCAGTGAGTATGATGATGAATCAGTGTTGCGATCATGTGTTGTTGCATTACCCAAGATGAAGATTGTCTTTTACAACCCTGAGGTTGGAAATGAGAAATGATGAAGATTACT
Organism: Hibiscus syriacus; assembly: GCF_006381635.1. Lineage (NCBI taxonomy): Eukaryota > Viridiplantae > Streptophyta > Magnoliopsida > Malvales > Malvaceae > Hibiscus > Hibiscus syriacus. The sequence goes on along the minus strand of NW_024062759.1, from coordinate 78,634 downwards.
TTCCACGGAAGTGGTGATATAATTTCAATAGCAAGGAACTAATGGAACCAACTAAGGTTGAATGATGGGCTGTTGTTAAACCTCTCGACCTGATATGGCTTGTTTGATATTTGATTAAATGGGGTGACATGAAAAATTGGGATAAATCCTCCTTGTGATGTGTTTCAAGAGGCAAATCAAAATAGATGCGGACCTCCATGTGATCTTAATGGAGTTTGGCGTAGTCATATGCACAGTCTCCGAAAATGGGGCAACACATTCATATTTTTACCATAGTAAGAAGTTGAGAGAGAAAATGTTTTCTCCGAAATGAAGAAAGAAAACAAAGACGACAAAAAGATAAAAGAAGATCAGAGGGCTCGTGAAAAAAACAAGTTGGAAATTACGAGTTGCTACACGGATATCTAGAGCAAACCATGGAAAGGAATGATCAAATGGAATAAGATCGAGCTCACTACTCTGGAGCCAAGTGAAGATTGATTCAACATTTATGCATTCATGAAGATATCATTTGCATAAAAGAAAATGCATTACACTGATACATTGAATTGCATTTGTGTTTCATGCATAAATACATGATTTTGACAAATCTTCCAGCGAAAAGAGAATATGCAGAATGTTAGAATCCCGATGATTGAAAGGAAGATTTCAAACCTCAAATATAAGAAGTTGCATTTAAAGAGACATACTTTGAAGAACAGAGAGATCTAGTCTACAGAAGAAGCATTGCTTTGAAGTGAAGACCATCAGATGTAGAAGAAAAACAAGGATTTTCGTGTATGAAGAAAGGAATCAATCGATTAAAGTGACTTGCACATAGTATATTGGGGCAAGTCAATCTTAAGCCTTCAACGAAGAGTAGTGAAGCAAACCATGTTGAGCCTTCATGAAAAAATAGTGAAGCAGAATTACACCAGAAGATGTCCGAGTTTCATCGAGGTTAAAGGAGACGGTGTTCCTTCGAAGAAGAAAATATTTCCCAATGATAATTGAAGATTGAAGATATTGAAGCATCAAGATGAGGATGACTAGTTTTGAAATCCTAGAAAGAAGGGTGGCGATAATTGGGCCAAAGTAGATTCACGTATCTAATGACTTCCAAACATGTTTTCGCGATAGAGATGAATTTTCAGAGAATTTCTGGAACTCTGAATTTTTGAGTATGATATTTCCAAGCATACATTAATGATTGATAATGTTTGATTTTCAGGTTTGACCTTTGAAGCAAATCAAACTAAGGCCTTTGCAAAAAAAATAGTGAAGCAAAAGAATATTTTCGAGTTCTATACTCCCTGAAGAAAGAGGGACCGAACCCGTTTGAAGATTTTTGAGTTCTATACTCCCTGAAGAAAGAGGGAGCGAACTCATTTTCAGAAGATTGTTCGAGTTCTATACTCTCTGAAGAAAGAGGGAGCGAACCCGTTTGAAGATTTTCGAGTTCTATACTCCCTGAAGAAAGAGGGAGCGAACCCGTTTGAAGAAGATTTTCGAGTTCTATACTCCCTGAAGAAAGAGGGAGCGAACCTGTAAGAAGAATATTTTCGAGTTCTATACTTCCTAAAGAAAGAGGGAGCGAACCCGTAAGAAGAAGATTTTCGAGTTCTATAGTTCCTGAAGAAAGAGGTAGCGAACCCGTAAGAAGAAGATTCTCGAGTTCTATACTTCCAGAAGAAAGAGGGAGCGAACCCGTAAGAAGAAGATTTTTGAGTTTTATACTTCCTGAAGAAAGAGGGAACGAATCCGTTTGAAGAAAATGTTCGAGTTCTATACTTCCTAAAGAAAGAGGGAGCGAAGCGAACCCGTAAGAAGAAGATTCTTGAGTTCTATACTTCCTGAAGAAAGAGGGAGCGACCCCATAAGAAGAAGATTTTTTGAGTTCTATACTTCCTGAAGAAATAGGGAGCGAACCCGTAAGAAGAAGATTTTCGAGTTCTATACTCCCTGAAGAAAGAGGGAGTGAACCCGTAAGAAGAAGATACTTGAGTTCTATACTTCCTGAAGAAAGAGGGAGCGAACCCGTAAGAAGAAGATTTTTTGAGTTCTATACTTCCTGAAGAAAGAGGGAGCGAACCCGTAAGAAGAAGATTTTTGAGTTCTATACTCCCTGAAGAATAGGGAACGAACACGATTGTTGAAGATTGTTCGAGTCTTATACTCTCTGAAAGAATAGGGAGCAGACACAATTATTGAAGATTGTTCGAGTCTCATACTCTCTGAAAGAATAGGGAGCAGACACAATTATTGAAGATTGTTCGAGTCTCATACTCCCTGAAAGAATAGGGAGTAGGCACAATTATTGAAGATTGTTCGAGTCTTATACTCTCTGAAGAAATAGGGAGCAAACACAATTGTTGAAGATTGTTCGAGTCTTATACTCTCTGAAGAAATAAGGAGCAGACACGATTGTTGAAGATTGTTCGAGTCTCATACTCTCTGAAGAAATAGGGAGCATACACGATTGTTGAAGATTGTTCGAGTCTCATACTCTCTAAAGAAATAGAGAGCAAACACGATTATTAAAGATTATTCGAGTTCTATACTGCCTGAAAGAAATAGGAAGTGAACCCGTTTGTAGAAGATTCTTTTCAAATCTCACTCACCCTGAAGTTTCAGTGAAACGAATCAATTTTTGGAATTTTTCATAGTAGGACAAATTTGACCATCTATTGATCTTTGCTCTATTCTCGTTACACGACAATGAGCAAAGAGAGGCAGCTGTAGATGCTCGTTTTGTCCGGGGTTCTCGTTCTAGTTGTTATTTTGTTTTTTTATATTCTCTAGTTTTTTTTATCGAGTCTTGTATATCTATTAGTTTATTATTGGTATGTGTGTTTAATTACGTATTGACATTTTTTTTATTTATATGAGTAGTTATGTTTGTGGTCCTGTATATATATATATATATATATATATATATATATATATATATATATATATATATATATATATATATATATATATATATATATATGTATTATGGGTATATGAATTAATATGCATGATAAATGGACTTACTAAGTGTTTTATTGTTACAGGCCCGAATTGCCAACATATTACAACAATACCCAAACTAATGAAGAGCTCAACAACCCAATTGTAGAGACCTTAAGCCATTAGGGTTTTCTATCCCAGTTTCCAACGCCGCAACATGAAGGCCGTTGGATCTGTCATCAGGATCCAATGGCTCACAACGTCCCAAGCATCCCGAGCCAGCGTGCGCAGATGCTCCCAGAACTACAAGACAGTGCGCGAACCAACCGAGTGCTACCCACGTGAAGTCCCTCGGGGCTGTTCCCCATCACCCGTGCCCAGGCAGCTGAAGCCCCGTGACCTGCAAGCACACCAAGCAAGGAGCAGAACGAACGACACAGAAAATAGAAAGAAAAATCAACTAGATATAGCAGTGAAAATGAAATCGAGGAGGAGGAGATATCATCAACCATCAAGGGAAAATCCAGCACTAGAGTCTAAAACCCATTAGCAAATCGAGAACCAAAAAATGATCCCTCAACAGCAAAACATTCCAATCATCCATCAGTGATCAAGGGAACCAAAAACGAAACGTGAAATACCCAGAGAGTCATCTAAACAGCTAGAGAGCAAAACGAAAGTAAAAGAAACTTACCCTCTCGATCCAGTAGCTTCGTCGCCTTGGCTAGGAATCTATACCTCATTTGTGAGAAGGTAAAACCCTCTGTCTCTAGTTGATTTCGAGTCGTGCATGTCAGTTTTAGGCCAGTGGATTCAGGGATTTGAGGGATCTGGTATTGGGTACGAGCGAAGTGGAATAGAATAGGGGTCTCAAAGTAGTTTAGGGTTAAGTTTTCGGGCTAGGGATGGGTTTTAGGTGGTTATCTGTTTAGGTTAGTCACCGGGGCTTTGTCGTCGGAGCTGTTGCTATGGCGGGGGCTGGGGTTTCGCTTAAGCTAAGGTGGAGAGAGAGGGGGAGAGGAAGGATAACGGCGGGGGCTCTTCTTGTCTAGGCTGAAGAGAAATGAAATTAGGGTAAAAAATTTACCCTAATATCCCATATATTAAAACGCCAAAACGACGTCGTTTAGATACCCTCCCAAAACGGCAGCGTTCTGATAGCTGAGGGAATCCGTGTTTTGAGATTTTTAGGGAGTAACTGTGTGCGTGGCCATCCCAACTTTGTTTCTTTTCGATTGGTCCTTAAGCCAAATTTTATTATCATTTTAATTTCGTCCCCTGACTTTCAGTGTATTTCATTTTAGTCCAGTTACATGTTAGGGCTATTTCGTTTTGTTTTTACATTGGATTTGTAATTTTGAAAGCTTTCAATTTGGTCTTATGTAGCACTTTGGTTGTATTGTGTTTGGAGTACCAAGAAATGAAATATTTATGAAAACAGTCTGCTATTTATAGTTTTTATATTTTAGTCCCTTTAATATTTCATGTATGTTTGTTAGGTTAATTTAGAATTATTTTAAGTGTATGCAAGTGGGTATTATTTTGAGCATGTAATCTGTATGAACGTATTTAGGCATATTTCTTTATAAAGCATGTTGGCCTCATTTACTTTAATCGCATGTTTAATTAATTTTTGCATTAACATCACTTTGTATGATTGCATGATAGCCTCACGTGTATAACTCAACTTGATTACATTAATACCCTTTTAATTTAAAACTGTCAGAATAGCTTTTCTTAACTCACAGGGAAGTTTTTCTTGACGGTTTTAAATTACAAGTGTATCCCGTCACTGTCACAAAAAATGGATTCTTCACTTTTAAATTTGGGAGTGAAAGATAAAGAAATGTTCGGCTGTTTAAATTTGTTGAGAAAAGGTCGTTAGAACTGACCTAAAGATCTGGTCTCAATATATTTAAATAATCGAATGTTCTTTATCATTCTAATGGCGTGTTAATTTTAATTTAACTTATTTTGTTTTTTTTTGAATGCTATAAAGGTAGCATCATTGTTGTTTTAAAGGGATCATTAATCAAATTAAACTCGAACTTGTGAAATTCGTTGCAAAGACATTCATTAATCGCCTAGGTACCGATTTAGGGCGTTGTGGGGGTGCTAATCCTTCCCCACACGTAACCGACTCCCGAACTTGGATTTTGGTGACGTAGACCGTAAATTTGTCGTTTTAATTAAAATTAATTTTTATTTAAAATGACAACGTTTTTGGGTGCCCAATCACACCTTAATCAAAGATTGGTGGCGACTCCTCGAATCATATGTTTTTATCGTAAAGGAATTTCCAAATTTTCGAAACGAGAGGTTTTCTAAAAATCGCATTGTTTTTAATTAAAAATTCAATTGAAAAGAGAATAATTAAAAATGACGCGGTTTTTAAAATCTCGCCCCCCACGTTAAAAATCGTTTCGACACCATGGATAAGTATAAGAAAAGTAAACGAATTAATAAAATAAATAAAAGAGATTTATATTTAATTAATATCTATATAATAAAGTCAAATAATATTAATTTCAATTATGATTAAAAATGGATAGAATGGAAAGTAAATTTAAGATATCAATTATAAATAAATGAAAAGAAAATTAAAGTATGGAAAAAAAAGTCAAAGACACAAACATTAAGATTACAACTAATTAAGGAAAATGAAACATTAAAGGCAAATTTATAGTGAATAGCTAATTGACAACGATTTTGTGAAAGTTTTTAAATAACAAATAATTGAAATTAAAACAATTAAATTATAAATATATAAAATTCATAGTAAAAAATGATAATTATAAAAATTAGTGATTAATTTATAAAAGATCAAAATTAAGGGACATTATTCGAAATACCATAAAACCTAAATATTATCAGTGTAATTTAACCTATATAATTATACGGGATTAAAATTAATTTTTTTTAAAAATTAAAAGGATTACTCATGGTATTTTACCTTAAGCATATAAATATACAGATAAGGACTAAAATAGAATAAAATAAAATTCGAATATAATATTAATATGTTCATAAATTGATTTCAGTGGATAAAATAGAAGTTTATAAACTTCAGGTGACTGTGCGTGTAGTTTAACTATTTTGAAATTACACCCAGACTCCTCATCAAAACGACGCCGTTTTGATGAGGGTATAAATAGCCTAAAAACCGGCTCCCTTGAGCCATTTCTTTCAGTTTTCCATTTCAGCTTCTCTCTCTAGGAGAGAGAAGCTCTGCCTTCTCTTTAAAATAGAGAGGGAGACCATCGGCCGGAAGCCATTCTCCGGCACCGTCAACCATCGCCGGCAACGGTGGCTGGAAAACCCCAAAATACCCCCAAAACAGAGCTCTAAACGTCCCAAGGCCCGATCTAAGGTTATTTTAACCTAAAACCCCATAATATATCGTAAATCTACGATTTTCACCTTCGACGTTTTGGTTCTCCGGCGTCGTTTGGAGCTCTCCGACTATAAAGTAAGTTCCTCTCTTCTCTTTTATTTTTGTTTTTGGTGGTTGTTTCGTTATGCTCTGTTGGTTGTTTGCTTGCTCTTGGGTTCCTCTCTCTGTTGATGTTCTCTGTGTTTGGCTTTTTTTTCTGTTTTGCTCGGTATCTCTCGGTTGCTCCCTTTTTTTTTTCTTTTTGTAGGTGTGGTCATATAGTCTCGAAGAGGCTCTCGTCGGACCAGTCAATAGAGGAAGCTTTGGTGAGTCACCGAGCTATGTGGTGACTCACCCCAATAGCTGCGACGTGTGGGGCGGCTGGCTCTTCGGGACGTGGCCCTCTGGAAGCAACGGCGGCGGTTGGGACGTGGCCCTAGGGTTTTATCTGGAAAGCTGTGGACCTGTGGATCAAACCAGATCCAACGGCTGAAATTGAAGCTGGCGGCTGGAAAAGATGAAACCCTATTCAATTTAGGGTTTTCATTGGGCTGGCTCGAATTGAGCCAGAACTAGGTATTGTTGTAATTGGGCTCCGGGTTTTGGGCATGTAATATGTAATAATAATATTTATTAATAAAAATATAATAATAGTAATAATTATAATAATAATTATAACAAATATAATAATAAAAATAATAAAAATAAAACGGACAAAAATTTAATGTCTACATTTTTGAATTCTGATGTGGTGGTTCTGGCCAAGGATTAGTCACCAAAATTTGGCTTCTGTTTTTCCTTCTGAAAGCACAAAAAAAGCTTTTGTCGCCCATCCCCCACACTTATCTTCTCTACGTATTATCCCCTTCTGTGTTGGCCCCTCTATATGCCCCACGTGTCGATTTCTGTCTTGTTTGAGAATCACACGTGTCGATCCACCATCGGTCGACCCTCAGTTCACGTCACCATGATCACTCCTTTTCCATACATAAGAAATTTCGAAATTTTATAGACGAAATGTTAATATTTTATCAACTGTAGATTTTCATTGTTAGGTCTAAAGAGATTAAGAGTGTTTTCTTTCCATTAGGAGATGAAGAGGGGTTTATATCTCAATTTAGGAAGGGATTTTAAAATAGATGTTTACATTAAATTTTTAATATTTTTGAAAAAAGAATAGAGACAAAATAATAAAATTTTAAGAATTCTAAAGAATTAAATGTTAAGTTTTTGAAATCTTAGAGTGCCAAGACCCTATGATACATAACATATTACGGTCTGCTCCTAGATTAACCTATATAAAAAGTTTGGATTTATTTATTTGAGCAGGACAATAATTTATGCATAAATTATGAAATGTATAATGTGAATTATATATATTTTTTTATATTTTTAAGGATTTTAAGTCGTGTCTAGGTGTAATTTAATGTGAATATATAAATCAATATTGAGAGAGTTTCTTTTCACATATATCAACTTCGACAACCACTGCATGTCTTTTGTCAACCACCTGTGCATGAAATCAGCTAACCGAAAACCTAGTATTAGCAAACAATGAAATGGCTTAAATACCCTTTTATACCTCCTCGCGTATGGACTCGAGATTGGATGAATTAAATAGCAAAAGGATGCCGATTATGGTGTGCTAATTAAACACTTTTATCTATGGCCATTTTGAAAGAATGGGGATGCCATTGCCAGCTCTATGACGTTCTTCACTAGTAGACTTTCAGAGAATCCAAAGGAAAAGAAATCTCAGTTTCATCAGTGAATTGATCGTTAAAAGTTGCAGCAATGGAAAGCACCGGCTCATCGACCATCTCGCCGCAGCCGAACCTCCCACCGGGCTTCAGGTTCCACCCCACCGATGAAGAACTAGTCGTCCACTATCTCAAGAAGAAGTCTAGCTCAGCTCCTCTACCGGTGCCAATCATCGCGGAGGTTGATTTATACAAGTTTGATCCATGGGAATTACCAGGTAAAACCTTCTTTTACATATTACGATACCATGGATTTAAACTGTATGATATGTGAATTTGTTTCTGGTTTGCAGCTAAGGCTACGTTTGGTGAGCAAGAATGGTACTTCTTTACTCCCAGAGACAGAAAGTATCTGAACGGAGCAAGGCCTAACAGGGCGGCGACTTCGGGTTATTGGAAGGTCACCGGAACCGATAAGCCGGTATTAAACTCGGGTGGCACTCAAAAGGTCGGTGTGAAGAAAGCACTGGTTTTCTATGGAGGGAAGCCTCCTAAAGGTATCAAAACAAATTGGATCATGCATGAATATAGACTTCCTGATAAGACTAACAACAAACCCCCCGGATGTGACTTGGGATACAAGAAAAACTCACTAAGGGTAATCATTTTTTTTATCAGTTTTTAATTAAAGTTTATGATTCGTGTTGATCTGAATTTGATCGTTTGAAACTCGAATTTCTTGATTTTATAGCTCGATGATTGGGTGCTATGTAGAATCTATAAAAAGAAAAACACAAATAGACCTTTGGACCATGATAAAGATGACTACATGGATGACATGGTTGTACCAGTGCCAACTTCAATATCAATCGGCAGTCTTCAATTCCAAACGAAGGCCACAAGTTCCGGGACATTGCTTGAAAATCATGAACATAACCCGTTTGATGGAATGCTAATGAATTGTTCAAGCTCAAAGTCAGACCTGTCCATGTTTAACCCTCTCAAAAGAAGTATGCCATCGGTTTACTGGACCGATGATGAAACAGCCAGTCCTTCAACAAGCAAGAGATTCCATGGGGACAATAGCAATAACGGAAGCATGGAGAAACCAGACACAAATGGCTCAATTGCATCCCTGCTTAACCAGCTTCCTCAAACCCCTTCATCGCAGCAGCAACAACAACAACAAACAATGATGGGTTCAATCGAAGAGGGGATCTTCAGGCCATCGTATCAACTTCTGGGCCTGAACTGGTACACTCTTAATTGAATTCTTGTTACACTTGTTGATTCAGTCACCAATATTCGATGAATTTGATTGTTAGGGGAAGATAGATGAGCCAAAGTTTCAACTCTTGAGGCCATAGATAATAGGTAAATTATATATATAGTTTGGTGTAGAAAAAATAAAACTTATGGGTAATAATAGTATATATATATATGTATGTATTTGATTTGCTTTAGGAATGCAACATTGAAATCTTGTATAGAATCATTGATCTCGTAGAACATTATTATTAATATATTGATGAATGATGATGCACATTTTAAGCATATTTTGGTTTAATATGATATGTTTACCTCAAATATATTTATTGTTTTTTTCTAAAATATTATATCCTACGTATATAATAAGAAGATGAAAGGAGATCAAGACGGATTGATAGCATTAGGAACTTGTGGCCTTCGTTTATCCACCAAACCAAAATAATCAAAATCGACTTCGAAAACTATCCCACCTCACCAGACCTACCACCACGCTTTGAAGAGGTCCTTTCTCTTAATGTCTTCTTTTTCCAAGGGTCAGCCATCCCATTTTGATTTCGAGGAGCATATATAAATGTAATCGATATATAAATGTCTCTTAATGTCACAGGTTTTCATTAATTGCTTTTATGCATATAAACGCTCGCATCTTAGAGGAGAAGATTAGATCACCAACCGAAATCATTTTCTCTTTGAAAATAAATTCATTTCTTGCTAGCCATAAACTCCAAAGCGCAGCAGCAACAGCAATTAACCATACTTATTCCAAAGGCTCCGGACGATAGGAGTAGAAGCAGAATCGAAAGAAATCCTCCAATGAGCTAGGATTCGACCAAGGAATTGCCCACCAATGAAAGAGAAGGGACCATAAGTTTTGAACAAAATTACAGCCCAAGAACAAATTGAAGATTTCCTCCTTTTCCGATCGACACCAAGGACAACCCTTATCTGAATCATCCACTACAATACCCCTGACCTTCAAGAATTCCATGGTAGGGATTCTATGTAATTTTAGAAACCACAAAAAATCTTTTACTTTTGGAGGAACCTTTAGTTTCCACAACAAATAAAAATTAAAATTTACCTCCTCCAAATTGGACACAATCAAATACAAGAACATCAGTAAGTTTTTCTTCCATTTCTGGATGCAATAAAGACGTTTTTGAATCCTCAAATCAATTGGATATTATTCCTCTATCTCTTAGCTTTCCAACACCTTTTGAATCACCTCAATCCGATACCGAAAGCTTGAGATATGATCAATTTACCGAAGACAGTGCACACTAAAATTTTATTACGGGAATTGCGTGTAAGGAAAGCTTGAACATTCAAATGACTCTCCAAATTCACTCATTCAAGTGCATGAACATCCAACATACATTCATTCTTCCAAATCCATGAACGTGCTGCATTAAAAGCAAATTAAGACCTTCTTTATCATCATTTGAAGTGACCCTTCAAATTCTTCAAGGAGACATACATTGAAGGCCTACTTTAATCTTATGATCAAGGCATTCAAGAAGGATAATTACATGAAGATGAGCATGAAATTTCAAGAGGCACTTCCGTTGTGGACACATAGATGTCTACATTCATTTAAGGGTGTCTACATTCATCTTATACTTCATCATAGATAATCAAGCTTTGGAAGATCAAGGGTTTCTTTCATGTGGACAAATGGATGTCTACATTCAACCTAGAATTGTCTATATTCACCCTAAAGCTTCATCAAGTCTATTCAACAACCAAGGAAGAAGAAAAGATGCAAGTTATTATGGAGTCTTCATTACCATAAAGATGAATACTTAATTCTTTGTTGTGACTTTTAAACTCTAGCCTATAAACACTATAATTAGGTACTTTTCCTTTCATTGTAAACACATCTTGATATATAAAATTACTCTTTCAAAGTTGCTTTCTTTCTAGTGTTTTCAAGAACATTGTCGGCCTAAAGTTTTTTCTTGTGGTCTTCATCTATTTCATTTGTTTAAATCGTTGGTTTCTAACTCCTTTATAGCTAGAGGGTCATGTTCCATCCCCTACCATTTCAATTCATTTTATATTGTTGGTTCCTAGCTCCATATAGTGGGTCACAATCCACCTTTTTTTCTTCCCTACATATCCCATTCCATTAACATCCATCACCTTCACCATCTTTCCTTTTCATCAAACTACAACTTCCATCACCTTCCGCACTATTTCCAAATCACTATAACCATCACATCATCAATCTTTCATCATTCTTTACATTCCTATCTTTCTTTATCATTTTACAAGTTACAATTTCAGGTTCTAAGCAAGCAAGTTCATACACTTACTAGAATCACGATCGGGCAACTTTATATGATTCGGTAACATCATAACCGAAGCCATATCATTTGCTACTAGAGCTATGATGATTCAGTAAGTTATCAATTTTCTATCTCAGATTTGTAAAAAAAAATAAAAAATGAAAAAAATAGAATTTTCAAAAGAGGGAGGGATTTTATCTCATATAAAAAATCCTCCAAGGTTTGTGTTCATTATTAGTTTTCATCAACCATTCATATTGTTATTTCCCCTTATTTTCACTTATTATCTTTTAACCCATTGTACTCCCTACATATATCTTTCCTATCTTTTCTAACTAATTATTTTAGTTGAATTTCACAAGAATTCTTGTCAAGTGTTGAGGAAGTTCCATTAGAACTTGAAAAACGAGTAAGAGTGGTAAAAGACAAGAGTGCACATGAAGGGTAAAAGCCATCTCAAGTGAAACACGAGTTGGAGTGACTTTTTTTTTGGAGTGAATTGGTGAGGTTTATTATTCATTTTTATTAGTAATCATGTCTCACACTTCTAGATACAATTTTCATATTTTAGGAGAAGGTGACGACCACAATGATGGTGGTGCTCCTAACTTGCAAATGCAAGCCATAACACGAGAGGTGAGGAGTTTTCTCAAAAAGCATCAATCTTAAAGAAATTGGAGTGAATGATGGAAAGACCTTTTTGTTCACAAACGTCTCCACCAAAGGTCAAAAGCCAAGTAAAGATGAGAGATGACAGTCGACCTTTTTCTAATTCTACATCAAATTGGAGCGAAAGATCTTACAAGGAGGATTTCATACATAATGTTAAAAGATTCTCAATTTAATACATGATGGTTTTTGCAGTTAACAGATTCACCCACTTCCGTCACGGAAAGTGACGTGGAACCCTACGACAACGACAAGTGGCACTTTAAAAATATGTTTTTTTTTAATTTTTAGGTAAATTACACGATTCATCACTCAACTATCTTCTCACTCTTGTTTTAGTCACTAAAGTTAATTTTTTTAATATAATTATTAAACTATAGAATTACTCCGATTCTAACCTGTAATGTCGATCAACTCCGATTCTTCAGAACAAGCCTTCGTCATCGTCGAACAATTTTCGACTACCACTGCAATTCCCACGGGGAACGAACATGACATATCCACAAGCATTGCAAGCTAACCCATGTTTTCTCCTTGTAAAATGATCAAGAATCATCAATTTTGTGGGTTAATAAATCCCGACAAAATCATCGATTTTATGGGTCTTAAAATGGGCTTAGAGGCAAGTTCTTTAGGACTAGTAAAGTTGGATGAAGATGATGAAGTTTTGCCTGATTCGAAAAAACTCCGAAGCTTTTGAAATTTACCATTGACGGAATCCATTGAATCGTGAAATTTGGGAATCGAAGCCGGTCGATTTTGAGAGTATTGATTCTTGAGGAACAAATGAACCTTGGGATGATTGAAATCAAATTTGGATGGGGCGTGCATCGTAAATAACTACTTCTTTTGGTGATGGATTTAAATGACTTATGAGTAGCCATGGATTGAATGAGAACATGTGAGAGAGTTACAGATTTTGGTGATGATTTAAACGACTTATGGGTTGTAATCCTTATAGAAAACAGAAATGGGCTAGCTTAGCTGCTGTAAACAGCTATGGATTCCATGTTTTCAAAATTTTCTAACAACTATGGGTGCTTTGTTGGGAATTTTGGGTTGATTCTTTGAAAGAATCGATTTCCATTGTTCCTATCTTGGAGAACAAAATTGTGGTTAAGAATGTAGAGCTAGATCAAACTTTGAAGGAGATGGAAAGTCTGAGGGATGAAAATGAGGCGTTGAAAACGAAGGATGATGAAATTAAGGGGGAGGTTGAAAAAGAGAGGAAAGAAAGTGAGATTACCAATTGATAATGACAAGCTTCTAGTTTAACTGTTGCTAGAGAAATTCATATATTCTAAGCTGCTCAAGTTACCAATCCATGGAGGAAACTCACAGGTAAAATATGTTTTCTAGGAAGATTGGGCTGGGGAAGAAAACATAGGGGAAAAAGGTAAATTGAAGTTTTATCACTGAACTATTTTGGATTTATAAAAGACCCATGATTAGCTATTTTGGATTTATAAAAGACCCATGATTAGTGACCAAAATAAAAGAGAATAATACTTGAATGATGAATGATGTAATTTATCTAAAAAATATAAACATGTTTTTTAAGTGTCACGTGTCATTTTATTAGTGGTCTTAGGGTTTCACGTCACTTTCAGTGAAAAAAGTGGGTGAATCCGTTAACAGCAAAAAATATCATGTATTAAATCGAGAATTTTTAAACATTATGTATGAAACTGAGAATCGGGTATAATTCATGTATGAATATGGTAATTAACCCAAAAAGAAATGAGAGTTGAAAAAGACATTAAGATGAAGAAAATGAAGATACCTTCAAAGAAAAATAAGATAAGAGTGAAAAGAATGAGTTTTAAAAAGAAATTATTTATGCGAGAGAGTCACATTTCATTTTTCACTAACTTTAACCATTCTTCTATTTTTGATTTTTCATTGTCACAGGATTATGGAACGATAACTTTAGGAGAAATTCGTTGTTACCAGTGTTTGGGAAGAGGACACATTCTGAGCCAATGCCCTAACTGTAGCATTGTAATTCCTAAAGCCAAAGGCGGAGTTATCACCAAGGATGGTAAAAAAAAGGTCATAGAAGAATTGAGTAAGTACGATCATTCCTTATTTGCTTACACCACCAATAATGAAATTATTTCTAGTATAATTAAAGGTGAAGGAGAAATCACATCCGATGATGTTTTGGAACACAGAAAGGCAAAGAAGATCGCATTTTCTACTGAAGGATATTTTTTAAAATCCACTCAATACATGATTGTTTACTTCACATATGAGACTTTGGTGGATCAAATTGAAGTGCCAATAAAGAAAATTCAACATTTTAAATTGGAGTGGTTGATAGATGAAGAATAAATTTTACTAAGACCATGGCAAGAAACTAGTCAGATTTTGTTTGATAAAATCTTAATCAAATTTCCAGACTCGTTTAATGGAAGGTCGATTGTTCAAATTCTTGAGGTCATGCAACAAGATCAAGATGTCTCATTCCAACCAAAAGTGATTCAAAATTTGGCTATTAATGTCTCAAAATTTTTCAATGATGTTGTTTCATTTCAGGAAGCTAGCAAGCCACTGCAAGGAGTTCAAAAGGACTTCTCCATCTATGAAAAAACTTCTTTTTTCTTGGTGATGAAGAACATTTCACCAATGGTGTTTTCAATTCAGGGATAAACCTTTCTCAATGGCGAGAACTTAATTGGATTATTCTACCTATGGCAAAGATTTTTCCATACTTGCCATTGAGGTTTGTTCTTCTATTAATATTTTTGATTCGAGGATGAATCCCTTTAAAGAGAGAGGGAGTGACGTGAGCACGGTTACCAACCTTATTAAGTTTTCATTAGTCTTTTGAGACCATTTGATCTAGGTAAATTGATAGCCTCCAAGAAATCTCAAGGAAATAATCCTAGTTCAATCCTAAGTGAGCAAAGCAATTTCGAATCAATGAAGGTGTATTTTAACCCGAATGAATAACCTCCACCATCATCGACGATCTATAAGGCTAATTCTAATGGATTTCTTCCTTATTTCATCTTTTAATTGTGCATGAATTTGCACGGGTATTAATAATTTGCATGCCCTAAATTTGCATGAATAAATAAGCATGTTGTTTCATCTAAAGCATGTACTTGATTTAAGCATACAGTTCATTAAAGCATGCAGTTCAATTAAGCATGCTAGTTTATTTAAGTATGTTGGTTCATTTAATAAAGCTAACTCATTTAAATATTTCATGACATGTTTATTTCTTAATTTTTTAAGCATAAACATTTGCTACAATTATGTCTAGTTGCATGAAGAGAGATGAACAGTCACATCAAATACAAGAATAATAGTCAGTTTGTCTTCTATTTTGGATGCAATAAAGATGTTTTTTGTAACGCCCTACACCAGTACGACACACTGTCAACCAATGAGAGTGTCACGCGGAACCACCGGAGTGGCTAACCAACAAATTCCTTATCATACTCACTTGAAATTAAAGCTTCATGTGTAAATACTTGTAATAAAATAGAAAATAAAATGCATGTAAAAATAGTTTACAGTCGGGATCTCCCACAATTACAAAATAAATCAGAATATACAAACCACATATTTAAAACAATTTATGACTCAAATTTATAAAATAAAACTTTGAATATACATGCCCTCTAGAAATTTGAGACGTACACTTCTCTGTTGTTTGGTCTAGACTTCTTATAGTCAAAAGGCTCCTCTACTGATCTTTACCTAATATACGTAAGGAAACAAACTCCAAACGCTAAGCTAACTAGCCCAGTGCCAAACTAACAACTAAAATATATTAACAGAGGTGCATTCACAACATGCTTTAATAACTGAAAATAATACAACATTAGTGAGTATCCTTGCGATACTCACTCCCTATGCTAGGGTAGACATCATGGTGCGGCTGAGGGATTTCTGCATCTCGGAGCTTACACACTCTCTAGTCTACCGAGGATGTGGCCCCCAGAAATTACTGCATTAGACACCACACCCCTAACTAGTCCACCCCTATGAATGTCAGACTTTGCACCCTAGCTAGTCATTTTTAAGGGCCTTGTGCCCTACATATAGATATTAGGATTGTATCATACTTTCGACACCCTAAACTAGAGGAACTCAACTGTCCGAATTATTTTCCAAGCATCAACCAAGGCTAGTTTTTTGTCACTCTAATTATTTGGTTTCTATGTTTGAATTAAACATCGTAAATATTTTCACTTGTAATCTTATTTGATAATATATTCAAGTATTAGGGTACCTCAGGATTAATTCCTTTAAAACGATCCTTTTTACCCAATAAAGACTGAGAGTATCGATAATAGCCCAAAAGTATCGATAATCCTGCAAAAGTTTTGATACTTTATATAAGTACCGATACTTTTAGACATTATGTTCTACCTAGTTTTGATACTTCCTATGAGTTTCGAAACTATGACTCGAAGTTTCGATACTCTTGAAAGAGTATCGATACTTCTGCCCAGAAAACATGTTTCTACCCAGAAACGAAGAACAAGTATCGATACTAGCCCAATAGTATCGATACTTGACCTGCATAAGAATTAAAATCAAGTAACATCCCAAAAACCAGGTTAGTGACTAAAATAGAAGTTTTTGAAATTTGGTGAACAAATTATGAAAATTTGAAAGTTTAAAGACTTAATTGGGAATTTTATTTAAGAGGATTGATTGGTAGATTTGAAAAGATTAAAGGGAAAATGATCATTTGATCACCAAGATAATTGTTTGAGATGGGATATATATGTTACACGTGGGATGAGGAAAAAGGGAAAAAAAGAAAAGTTCCAGAGTTCTCTTCATCTTCTTATTCCTTTCAACCGTGGAACCAAGTGGCTAAGGTGAGTTTCATTGTTAAATAATTATTCATTGAATTTAAGAGTGGTTTTTGATCCTTAAGTGATACTTAAGCTTAAGGAAAGCTTAAGTTAACTTTAAATCAAAGAATGAATGAGTTATGAGAGATTAAAGATTAGGAGTTTTTAAATGAAATTTTGGAAAATAGTTTATAAGTAAAATTGGGAGCTAAATTTGACTTGTCATTAACCTAATTAATAAGTATGAAGTGTTAAAATTGAAATTAGAACATGTTGAAAATTGAGTATGATTCTTGAATTGTAACACCCCAACCCATACCCAACTCAAATACGAGTCCGAGGTGTCACTTTGACTTTTCAAACTTTGACTCTTAAAGAAAAACCCCGGGAATTTAAAACTTTGTTTAAAACAAAATATGTTAATTTACATAAAAGAGACCACAAAATACAAACTCGATCAGAGTGCTCATAATTAACGACTTATTACATGCCAACACTCTATACACAACAAAATACCTACTTTGTCGATTACTTCTGATATGATCTTCTAGTAATAATACTATCATTGCTACTTTTATTCTTCCTCTTCTCGTTTGGTACCTACGTATAAATCACTTACATGCTAAGTCATAGACTTAGTGAGGCAATAAATAAACGTGTAACAGTAGATTCATGAATATGCATTCTTACCATTTGATCATGATATTTCAATATGCATGTATATATTTCATATGACATATATAACCAAGTCATGCACACATGAAACTTACCTTTTTGCATCACTTTCACTTTAATTTATATTTCAATTACCCATGTATATTGTTGTTGAGAACAAAGGTATGTGAGTACATTGAGGTTGTGCACTAATGCTGTCACCACAACTCGTATAAATTCCCTCATGGTCACCGAACATTTGTTCAGTATTCGTCCCGAAGGACTGCTATATATGTCTCGTAGGACCACTACGTCCCGAAGGACTACAATACCCTCGACTCTTGGCATGCCAACTATACTTATAGCTCTCGTATCATATACTATGTGCATTTACGATGAATACATTTCTCATCACTTGTTCTTCCTTTTCTGTCACATACCACATGTATGTGTAACCATGTATTTCATATCATATCACATAGCTTATCTCATTTCACATTGGTCATGTCTCATAGCATATATCACATATGCATATAATCATGTATATCATATCATATATCTTATGTTTTATGCTCTTATGTCTATACATATCAGGTAACATATATAATAACCTATACCCATTTCATGTATTCATGCACATATAAGAATCACAAATCAAATAACATTTTAGGAGTCACTTCTTACCATAGTAACTCCATCACTAGCTCATCGCAAGCCAATGTTCGTTCAATAATATAAGTACAATTAAAATTGCACTCACCTTAACCTTATTTGCTTTGATTCGATCCTAATCCTTTGATTATTCCGGAACTTGTTTAGATTCAATATCTACATAAATATAACATTTCAAAACAACTATCAGAAGCCTAAACCTTAAACTTGATGTTAACAACTTAAACCAAATTAAAGAACCAAATTCCATTTTTCATTTAGGGGGAATCGATACCCCCAAGAGGAATCGATACCCCCTGAACATGCTGGAATTTTTCGTTCAAGAGGGGGAATCGATTCCCATTCAGAGGGTATCGGTTCCCTCTACCTAGAAATTGTATTTTAAACCCGAAAATCATCAATTGTTCATTCAATTCTTTTACTTTAAACCCCTACCATGTCATTAAACTCAACTACCATTACTTAAACCAACTTATATCCATGAAAATCATCTATAACTTCAAAATCCTATCCTTCATATGTAATTCAAGAATCATACTCAAATTTCAATATGTTCTAAATACAATTCTAACACTTCATATTCCTTAATTAATATGATGACAAGTCAAATTTAACTTCAAATTCAACTTATCAACTCTTTTCCATAATTTCATATAAAATCACGTTTCCTTTAATCTTTTATAACTTCTTCATCTTTTGATCATAAGATAACTTAAGCTTTCCTTAAGCTTAATTATCATCTAATGATCAAAACCTAACCTTTAATTTAACAAATAACTAACAAATTAGAAAACTCTTACCTTTGTTGTGGCTCTCTTGTATGAAGGAAGAAGAAGAAGAATTCTCTGGATATTACTTCTTTCTTCTTATCCTTTTACCCACGTATATATCCCCAACATATCACATTTTAATTCATTTAATGGTTAAATGACCATTTTTCCCTTTAATTCCTTTAATAATTACTAACAACTTTCAGGAAATATTTCCGAACAAATCATTGGACTATACAAATATCCTACTTAAATCACCAAACTCTGAAGTTTTACGATTTAGTCACTAACCCGTATTTTGAGATGTTACATGAATTCCATATAGATGATAGAACTTTGAAGGTAAATATGTGATAAACAAGTACAAATGGGTTTAAGTGAGTGTAGTTGAGTTTAGAGTATGAAAGGGGATGAAATATGAAATATTTGAACTGAAATGAATTATTTTTCGGGCTTAAAAAGTGATTTTTGGGCAAGGGGTATCGGTACCCATTCATCAGGTACCGATACCTCAAGAGTAAAATTTGGGAAGGCATTCAAGAGGTACCGATACCTGACGAACAATATCGATACCGATGGGTACCGATACCTTAAGGATGGTATCGATACCTCTTTGAAACGAAAATTTTAGAATGCAATATGGGTATTGATACCTAGGCATGGTACCGATACCGCAATTAATTAATGTATCGATACCCTATAGAGGGTATTGATTCTACCTTAAATAGAAAATGAAATTTAGCCTTTCCTTTAGTTTAAGAAATGAGAAATTAAAGTATGTTATTTGGAATACTAATATGTATAAATGTATGATTTTGTAGACATCGAACGTAAACAAGTTTCTGAACGATCATCGAATTAGGATTCGATCCAAAGAAGGAAATTATAGAGGTAAATTTGGAAAATAAGTGAGGCCAAGGTGAGTGCATACTATAGATATAGTTCAAAGGAATTTAGACTTGTGATAAGTCTATTCCTATGTTAATATTCATAGCATAGTTTATATATATGTGCATATGATTTGATGAATGAGATATAATCTTTATGAACATATTCAAATAACATATGATATGGGATATGAGATTGACAATGATATGTACATGTAACTATGTGTCAAATGGAGTAAGACATGTAATTGTATGAGTATAAAAGATAAGTTATCTAATAAGATATATGTGACAAGTAATAGGAAAATGACTGGGAAAGTTGATATAAGCTACGTGAAAGTGATCTATAGGTCTATATGTGATATGTGATTTATGTAACAATGAGTTATATGAAAATAAATGCAGTGATTACAAGATCACAAGAGATAAGTCATAAGATGTGAATGATATGATAAGAAGCTGCGAGTCTATGTGATATGAACAAGTGACTAGGTGAATGTGTGATAATATAAACAATAATGCCCATATTATGTGTTATGAAATCTAGGGGTATAGTTGGCATGCCAAGATTCGAGGGTTATATATGTCATTCGGGACATATAAACAGTTTACCTATATCATTTGGGACATATGGACAGTTACCTATGTTCTTCGGAACATATGGATAGGTCCTTCAGGACATAGATTTTATATGCCACTTAGTGGATTATATACGAGCTGTGGTGACAGCATATGTGTGCACAACCTCATAGTAGTTATATACCTTAAGTTCTCGGGATTGTACATCGGCTTATAAAAGATAAAGAGTATGTGCATGATCATATGCTAACATATTAATATTATTGATATTGATTCATATGTGACATGGTGGATTTATGATAAGTATAATTATCATTAGATAGTGGATTGCATGTTTGTATTTGTAGAAATTGCTTATTATATGTTTATGCCTCACTAAGTCTATGACTTAGAGTATAAGTGTTTTACACGTAGGTACAACAAAACAAGAGGACCAGTCTTAGAATCAACAGAGCAGCATATCCTCACTCAAAGATCAAATCAGAAGTACTTTACACAGTATGTTTTGGTTATGTAATAAATATGTTGGCATGTAAATAGAGTCGTAAAGTACACATGCTCTGACAAATATGCTCTGACAAATTTTTAATGGTTTGAACTTCAGTATGTAAATACAAGTTCTATGTTAATAAAAGTTTAAATTTCCTATAGTTTTATAAATGTACATGTTTGAAAAGTCAATGTGACACCTCAAATGCGTATTCGGGTTAGATACGGGTTGAGGGTGATGGGTACCGATACCTTAAGGATGGTATCGATACCCTTTTGAAACGAAAATTACATAATGCAATATGGGTATCGATACCTAGGCATGGTACTGATACCATATTTAATTAATGTATCGATACCCTATAGGGGGTACCGATACTACCTTAAATAGAAAATGAAATTTAAATTAAAAAGGGAATTTAAAAGAATCAATCTGACAAGGGTTATATAGAAGTAAGAAAAATGTGCAAGATGATGTGAAAAGATTGTTTGATTCCGTAAAGTATATGTTTAATCATATTTGATGAAGATTTAAGGTTGAGTTTTTTCGGTTAATTGGATGTTGTCAGAGAAATAAGAATTTAGTTATACGTATTAAGAAAGTTGAAGATCTAGTTGAATGATTATATTCTTTTGAGCAAGTCGGTAAGGAAAAGCTTGTTATTTTTTAATGATAACATGAGAAAGATTTGGTTTATGAGACAAAGCAATTTAGGAAAGGATGAAAGAAATCAATTGAAACATGATCGTGAATGGTAAGGATTGGAATTAATGTATAAATGATGTGTAACATTATATAGATCTATAAGAATAAATGTAGATGAAGAATTGAGTAAATGAAAAGGTAAGTCGAATAACAGTGAACATGAAAGAGAAGGTAAGAAAAACAATAAGAGAATATTAGAAGATATGTGTAGGCAGTGTACTTATCTATTTGTGTAGTGAAAATTTGATGACGATTTTTCTTAAAGGATGGGAGATTTGTAACATCCCAAAAACCAGGTTAGTGACTAAAATGTAAGTTTTTGAAATTTGGTGATCGAATTATGAAAAATGTTTAAGGACTTAATTAGGAATTGTATTTAAGATGATTGATTGGTAGATTTGAACAGATTGAAGGGAAAAATTGTCATTTGACCACCAAGATAATTGTTTGAGATAGGATATATGTGTTACACGTGGAATGAGGAAAAGGGGAAAAAAGAAAAGTTCCAGAGTTCTCTTCATCTTTTTCTTCATTCCAACCGTGGAACCAAGTGGCTAAGGTGAGTTTCATTGTTAAATAATTATTCATAGAATTTAAGAGTGGTTTTTTATCCTTAAGTGATACTTAAGCTTAAGGAAAACTTAAGTTAACTTTAAATCAAAGAATGAAGGAGTTAGGAGAGATTAAAGATTAGGAAATTTTTAATGAAATTTTGGGAAAAGAGTTGATAAGTAGAATTGAGAGCTAAATTTGACTTGTCATCAACCTAATTAAGAAGTATGAAGTGTTAGAATTGGAATTAGAACATGTTGAAAATTGAGTATGATTCTTGAATTCCATATAGAGGATAGAACTTTGAAGGTAAAGATATGATAAATGAGTATAAATGGGTTTAAGTGAGTGTAGTTGAGTTTAGAGTATAAAAGAGGATGAAATATAAAGTATTTGAGCTGAAATGAATTAATTTCTGGGCTTAAAAAGTGATTTATGGGAAAGTGGTATCAGTACCCATTCATCAGGTACTGATACATCAAGAGTAAAATTTGGGAAGGCATTTAAGAGGTACCGATACCTGACGAACATTATTGATACCAATGGGTACCGATACTTTAAGGATGATATTGATACCCCTTTGAAACGAAAATTTCAGAATGCAATATAGGTATCGATACCTAGGCATGGTACCAATACCATAGTTAATTAATGTATCGATACCCTATAGGGGGTATCGATACTAACATAAATAGAAAATGACATTTAGCCTTTCTTTTAGTTTAATAAATGAGAAATTAGAGTATGCTATTTGGAATACTGATATGTATAAATGTATGATTATGTAGACATCGAACGTAAGCAAGTTTCGGAATAATCATCTAATTAGGATTCGATCCAAAGAAGGAAATTATAGAGGTGGATTCGAAAACTAAGTGAGGCCAAAGTGAGTGCATACTATAGATATAGTTCAAATGAATTTAGACTTGTGATTAGTCTATTCTTATGTTAGTATTTATAGCATAGTAGTATGAACCTGCATATATGATAATCATTATAAATACATGCATACTTTATATATATGTGCATATGATTTGATGAATGAGATATAATCTTTATGAACATATTCAAATAACATATGTTATGGGATATGAGATTGACGATGATATGTACATACGACTATGTGTCAAATGATGTAAGATATGTAATTGTATGAGTATAAAAGATAAGTTATGTGATAAGATATATGTGACAAGTAATAGGAAAATGATTGGGAAAGTTTATATAAGCTATGTGAAAGTGATCTATAGGTCAATATGTGATATGTGATTTATGTGACAATGAGTTATATGAAAATAAATGCAGTGATTACAAGATCACAAGAGATAAGTCATAAGATGTGAATGATATGATAAGAAGTTGTGAGTCTATGTGATATGACCAAGTGACTAGGTGAATGTATGATAATATAAACAATAATGCCCATGTTATGTGTTACGAGAGGTAGGGGTATAGTTGGCATGCCAAGAGTCGAGGGTTACCTATGTCCTTCAGGACATATGGACAGTTTACCTATGTCCTTCGGGATATATGGACAGTTACCTATGTTCTTCAGAATATATGGATAGGTCCTTCAAGACATAGATTTCATATTCCACTTAGTGGATTGTATATGAGTTGTGGTGACAGCATATGTGTGCATAACCTCATAGTACTCATATACCTTAAGTTCTCAGGAATGTACATGGGCTTATAAAAGATAAAGAGTATGTGCATGATCGTATGCTAACATATTAATATTATTGATATTGATTCATATGTGATATGGTGAATTTATAATAAGTATAATTATCATTAGATAGTGGATTACGTGTTTGTATTTGTAGAAATTGCTTATTATATGTTTATGCCTCACTAAGTCTATGACTTAGCGTGTAAGTGTTTTACACGTTGGTACATGAAAACAAGAGGACTAGTCTTAGAATCAGCAGAGCAACATATCTTCACTCAAAGATCAGATCAGAAGTACTTTACACAATATATTTTGGTTATGTAATAAATATGTTGGCATGTAAATAGAGTCGTAAAGTATGCATGTTCTGACAAATTTTGTAATGGTTTGAACTTCAATATGTAAATACAAGTTCTATCTTAATAAAAGTTTAAATTTCCTATAGTTTTATAAATGTACATGTTTGAAAAGTAAATGTGATACCTCGGATGTGTATTCAGGTTGGATACGGGTTGGGGTGTTACAAAACAAGTACATAAATGCTATATTTCACTCCCAAAGACCCTTGTGAGGTCCCCAAACATGCTTAAAGTCTTATGTGTCATAAAAATGGCATAAATAAGGATTATATCATGCTTAAAATTCCAAAATATAAAATATACCATTGATATGCTCAATAAGCTTATTTCTTACATTCATGATATTCATTACATTAATATGACCCACAAAGAGTATAGAGAAGTTGTAAGTGTGGATACCTTGATTTATAGGCTAAAGAAAAGCTCCAACTCACTCAATGGAAGTTTTTTCATTCCCTTTTGACTTGGAGGCTTCACCCACTTCTATAACTAATCATGATAAGAAAAAAAGTTTCTAAATTAACTATGTAATGAAAATAAGGATTTAGAATACTTCCAATAACCTAAATCTAACAAAAATGACCTATAATCTTTGGATTTACTAAACCTCCCAAAAACCCTTTTTGGAAACCATAGAGGAAAATTTGTAAAAGGGGGCTTGAATTAAAGCTTGAATAATGGTGATTCAAAATCTTACCTTGGCTCAAGCTAACTAAGATTGAATTGCTTGAAGACTGGCTCTTAAAAGAAGGGAAATGGAAAATGCTAGAAGGAATAATGAGAAGAGTATTTGGTAAGATCATTTTGGGTTTGATTCATGTGAATCTGATATAAAACGGGGGAAAGTTTTCAGCTTAACTTAAAAATAAGTAAACTACTCTTTAAATCCCTACACTTTTAAGCCCATAAGAAAATCATCATATTTCCTAATTGTTTTGGACCCAACTCAGCCCATTTCCTATTAAACTTGGTTCAAACCATTTTAATGAATCTTTTGGGCTCTAAAATGAGTCTCGGGTTGACCCGAACTACTAACCCGGGTTTCGAGGCGTTATATTTTTTGATCTTAAAATTAATTGGATATTATTCATCTATCTCTTAGCTTTATAACACCTTTTGAATCACCTCAATCAGATACTGAGAGCTTGAGATATGATCAATTTACTGAAGACAGTGCAGACTGAAATTTTATTACAGGAATTGCATGAGAAGAAGGCTTGGACATTCAAAGGACTCTCCAAATTCACTCATTCAAGTGTATGGACGTCCAACATACATTTATTCTTTGAAATACATGAATGAGATGCAGTAAGAGCAAATTAAGACCTTATTTATCATCATTTGAAGTGACCCTTCAAATTCTTCAAGGAGGCATACATTGAATGCATACTTTATTCTTATGATCAAGGCATTCAATAAGGATAATTACATGAAGATAAGCATGGAATTTCAAGAGACACTTCCGTTGCGGACATATGGATGTCTACATTCATTAAAGGGTGCCTACATTCATCCTACACTTCATCATAGATAATCAAGCTTTGGAAGATCAAGGGTTTCTTTCATGTGGACAAATGGGTATCTACATTCTACCTAGAATTGTCTACATTCACCCTAAAGCTTCATCAAGTCTATTCAACAACCAAGGAAGAAGAAAAGACACAAGTTATTATGGAGTCTTTATTACCATAAAAATGAATACTTAATTCTTTGTTGTGACTTTTAAACTCTAGCCTATAAACATTATAAATAGGCATATTTCCTTTCATTGTAAACACATCTTGATATATAAAATTCCTCTTTGAGAGTTTTTTTTTCTAGTTCTTTTGAAGAACTTTATCGGCGTAAAGTTTGTTCTTGTGGTCTTTATCCATTTCATTTGTTTATAACGTTGGTTCCTAGCTCCTTTATAGTTAGAGGGTCACGTTCCATCCCTTACCATTTTAAATCATCGTTTTATATTGTTGCTTCTTAGCTCCATATAACTAGTGGGCCTCAATCCACCTTTTTTTTCTTCCGTACACATCCCACGCCATTAACATCAATCACCTTCACCATCTTTCCTTTTCATTAAACTACAACTTCCATCACCTTCCACACTATTTCCAAATCACTATAAACATCACAAATCACTATAAACATCACATAATCAATCCTTCATCATCATTTACATTCCTATCTTTCTTTATTATTTTACAAGTTACAATTTCAGGTTTTAAACAGGCAAGTTCATACACTTGCTAGAATCACGATCGGGTAACTTCAAATGATTCAGTAACATCACAATTGGAGTCATATCAGATACATATGTTGAAATATAAATTTAAGTATAAATCATATCATATTATATTGAAACAATTTTTTTATCAAAAATATATTATTAAACTTTAAATTTATATAATTGTAGCATTAAAATTTAAATTTTATTATATCAAGCATTGTTAAATAGTAAACAATATATATATAGACGATAAAATTTATAAATATGAGGCTGAGATAAAGATATTGATTTAATATAGAAGACGATAAGAATAGTTTATCAATAATGAAGGTGGTAGCAGAAAACGTCAAAGAGTCACTGTTCTCGCAATAATTAAAAATGAATGAAACATTATAATTTCGATAAAAACAATTGTATGATAAAATGAAAAGTTAATTTTTTTAATTTCCACGTTAGCATATATTAACACCACAATATAAATATATCATGACATTTGATTAATAAACAGGTTAAATAATATAATCAAATATAAAATTAAAATTTAATATCGTAGTTATATCAATTTATAATTCAATGACATTTTCTTGTTCACTTTCTTACATTCTTTTCTGCTATGTGTTTCATTTTGAATTAAAATTTATAAATCCTAACTAATTGTTTAAAATTATATTTTTAAAATAAATAGTTGGTCGATCATAGTATATTGTGGCTTAATGATGATACCTTAATTTTTTTATAAAAATATAATGCTTAATTATCGAGTGATCTATTTATTATAAAATGATAATATTAAAAATTATTTTATTATTTTAAAAACTTTAGTATTAAAAAGAAAATTTACGGATACTTTAATAGCGATTTATATAATTTATTGTTGAAAATGTTGTAGTGAAGTTATTTATAAAAAGAACATGGGGACCAAAAAATACTGTTGGAGATTATATTCCTTAATTTAATCACAGGGCATTGAATATAAAATTAAAAGTATTTACAAATAATTATTCTTTTGGCCAGAGCAATTAAATGAATCGGAATAGTTATTTCTTAGGACTAATAGGACTTAGGAGAGACGTGAAGCAACAATATTATCAACCGAAGAAAGTAGGAAAAACAGAGCTACCATTTTCTCTCGATCCAAACAATACACAGCAAAGAAAACACAAAATCAGCCATTGAAATTCGCATTACATAATCTGACCCAGAAAAGATGTCAAGAGTTTCCAGACCGTATCACTGAAGAAATCTTACTGGAGATCTTCTACAGACTTCCAGCCAAATCCCTGGGGAAATGCATGTGCGTTTCCAAAGCCTGGAATTTTCTCATCAAGAACCCATTCTTCATTTCCAGCCATGCCAGCCATCACTCAAAGCTTCGTTTCAGGAACAACAACAACAACGCAAATCTCTTCTTTGTCATGACTGCCCGCCATCAAGCGGAATACTCGTTGCACTTCGATGACCGTGAATTCAGTAACTACACCCAGTTAGAATACATGCCATTTGATAACCATCACTTTATTGTTGGTTCTTGCAATGGGCTGCTCTGTTTGATGGACTTTCAGTTTAGTTTCGATATCGTCTTCACCCTCTGCAACCCAATTATTATAAAGTCTATTACGCTCCCAAAACCATGTTTGCGTCACTTGCCGTATAAAATTTCCGTTGGGTTTGGGTTTGATTCTGTGAAAAAAGACTATAAACTTCTGAAAATCACCAAGGAAAATGTATTGGACAAGTTTGTTGAGGCCGAGCTTTACTCTTTCAAAAGGTATTCTTGGCGAATTTTAGCTCCGCTAAGATATGGTCTTTATTCTGATGATTTCATGGTTTTTGCGAATGGAATTGTTCATTGGCTTGCTTATGAAAGACTGGAAGATCAAGGGGTTTATAGATGTAAGTATTTTATTATGGGGTTTGATATGAGGGATGATGATTTCAAAGAGATTATGTTGCCTGGGAATTTGGGGAATTTGCCAAACCAGTCGGAGATATATGTAATTCCATATGAAGAATTGCCATCAATTGCTGTGATTGAGTTGGGGTGTTTACATACTCGGTGTAATATATTGGTGATGAAGAAATATTGTGTTGTAGAAACTTGGACTAAGATGTTCAGAATTGCGAATCCAGGCCCTGAGCCAATGCCAAGGGTTCTGGGGTTTATGAAAAATGGGAATTTGATATTGGGAGCTTATGATAATCTGCAACTGGTTTCCCTTGATCCTGAGAGAAGTGAACTTGGCTATTTTGGGATACTATTTTATGTTTCTACTTTCATGGAGAGCCTGGTGTTGGTTGATCAAGTAAATGGAGATGATAAGGTTGAGAATGATGTGAGGTCTGCGAGTAATGTTAATCATTCAATTGAAAGGGCAGCTGATGGTTTTACCAAACTTGCTGTCAATGAAGCAACCAATGATTCGAACGATGTCTAAGAATTGAGAAGCAATGGACTCTTTTGAGTATGGGAGAATGATTACAGCTTATCACAGGCAAGTATACTTGGATACTATTTGCATAATGCTCAATTTTGTTCATTATCTTTTGCATGTGACTGTAATCTCTGTATTTTGCTTAATTTCAGTACAGCATTCCTGGTTATAACAACGTACTTGTCTGATATAATCTATTTTTTTAATTTCCGATGTATAATTTCAGGAAAATGAAGAAGCAAGCCTGTGTATTGGGGTGTAGAAGCATAAAGAAGACATTGATATATATATATATATATGTTTGAGTACTAAAATGATTATATATATATTGATGTTTGTCATATGTTTGAAGCTAGAAATGGGATGATTGTTATTCTTTCCACGGCCTTCTCTTCTTCTGATTTCAACCTTTCAGTTGATATTGTCTGTTTGAGTACATGAACACGGCACCTTTAGTAGATATGAAAGAATTGGGAACTGAAACTTGAATATGATTGATTCATAATCAGGAATATTCAATGCTAATTACCTTAAATATCTTATATTGCAAACATCCAACAAAAAGTTGCGCACCAAACATGTAGTTTTACCTATATCAAACAACTCTGGAAAGCCCATTTCTCTTAAGATCGCCGATGACCTCTTTCACCTCGGCCATGGCCTCGATGATAAGGTTTTCTTCCACGACTAGATGGTGCACCCATGTTAAAGTTCTGGGATGATTCAAAGTTGCCTTTAACACCATTGGGATGCAAATTACAGTTCCCATCTACTGTAGGTCCATTTGTTACAATACCTTGTAATGCACTAAGGAGTTTTTGGGCCTGCATACCCATTCCAAATGGGTTTTGGTTAAAGCCATTTTGACCGGCAATCCCGAGCCAAGGTGCAGAGGCCGGTCCAGCAAATAAGCTTGACTGACCACTAGTTAAGACCATATTAGGTAGCATACTCAAACTCGGGTCAAATTGCTGCTGCTGATATGGCATCATGTTTGGCATAGATATTGCAGGGTTTGACAAAGGAATAGGCTTCTGTGGATAATTCTGTGAGAGCACCGACATCCCTTCTGCAGAAAACATGTTCAGAAAATTTGTATTCTGTGGATGCTGGACTGGCATTCCATTATTCCAAACTCCATTTGAAGGTGCAACAATACCAGAAGACGGTGGCATGACAGGAAACGGTGGGACAAAGCGGGATCCACCTACAAAATCCTGTTGTCCCACAACAGACGATGAACCATTATGATTGACCAAAGATGCCGAGACTGTGGATAGATTATGCTGATTCTGATTAGATGGAGGTTGACCCATTGCTGTTCTTGATGTTTGCTGGGCCGAGTTCCTATCGGTTTTCCAGGCTCCATTCTTACTTTTAACTTTCTTCTTATTGCTTTTCTGGTTTCCCACTCTCTGGTCATTCATGCATCTCTTTGTCATTTTTTGCATTCTCTTGTACTCTGCCTCTTTTTCATCGTCCGAAAACTCGGGATCATCTGACAACTCCTCATCATTCTCACCAGATGCATCATATCCTTTCTTGTGAAGATTCTTGTCGTTGAGAACATGATTAGCAAATTCGGGAACAAAAGAGATAGAAATGCCTTCATAGATCTCAGCAGGGACATCACTCTCGGAATTATACCGTACTATATAGTATGGGTTTTTTACAGGTCCAAAGATTTCATCCACAAATCCAAGTGGCGATCTGTTCATTGTTATCCAAAGAACCGAACCTTCGTTCAGAGGGTTGTGCTGATCTCTTCCTTCAACAACAACTTTGGTACCGACCATCTGTAACAGTGTAAGGAACATCATTAGACTTAACTCAGCAGAAAAAAGTGGCCAAGCTCTGAAACATAAGTATATGAGAGTTAATAAAATTTGAATAAACTTTACGGTTTGGCCTTTGTAGTTTGCAATAGACAATCCAACTTGAGCTTACCGACAAAATAACTCCAACAGGAAGCATTTGGTGATGGGGTCGTAGTTCAACATCCAGTGGTGGAACTGGGGGGAGAACCTGCCAAATTTAATAGCGTTTAATCAGAATATTTTTTCAACATTAACTCAGGCATCATGCCTTACCAAAATTTTAACTTCAGTAATAGCTATTTTGGTCATATGGTTTAGAATTACAAAGAGCATGCAAGAGAGGTCTAGACATAGGTTTCCAGGGGCGAGAACAGAGTGCGCTGAAAAGCCTGATCTCTGGCAAACAAGAATCACAATGCAATAATGTTCAACGTTTTGCACGGAACATGTACCTTTCAGTTTTGATGACTTAAACTCCAAACTTAACCAAATAAGGCTCCAATTGTAGACATGAGGTTAACGTAAGATTACCACATGAAAGTATATGAATGCAGAAATTTGCTACGAGACAGCCTTGAGTAATTTAAGTGGATATGACATAGTTTCATCACAAACTTCAAATGGATCAGAATTACAGAAAGAATACAAGAGATGTCTAGACATAGGTTTTCAGGGGCGAGAACATAGTGTGCTGAAGAGCTTGATCTCTGGCCTCTGCCAAGCAAGAATCACAATGCAATAAAGTTCAACGTTTTTCATGGAACATATATCTTTCAGCTTTGATAACTTGAACTCCAAAATTAACCAAACAAGGCTCCGATTGTAGACATGATTAATGTAAGATGCATGAAAGTATATGAATGCATATATTTGCTAGGAGACAGCCTCGAGTAATTTGAGTGGATATGACATGGTTTCATTACAAACTTAATTTGCCATCGTACAGAGCCAAAATAATAACTTTAACATACTAAAGCTTTACTTGGAAATATTAGACAACATTCATAACATAGAGCAATCATATAAACATAATACAAATACACAAGTATCTAAAAATCAAGAAAAAAATACTAAAATATCAAAATTCATATAAAATACATAACCAAAAGCTACAATTTGTCACCTCAGCTTCATTCTTAGACCTGATGGGAACTTTTGAAGCACCAGCATCCTCATCATCATCATCAACTTCCTCAAGTTCAAGATCTAACGCACTAAGGATGTCGTCTGTTTCCTCCTCCTCCTCCTCCTCCTCCTCCTCCTCCTCCTCATCGGTGGTTCCATCAACGGCCACCTCTTCATCACTATCTAGTATCTCACCTTCTTCAAGTTCATCTACACCATCCACCATTTTAACCTCCACCTTCATTTTTTCTTCTTCATCATCCTCCTCGTCGTCTTCATCGTCGTTGCTACTACTAGAAGATGACGACGAAGAACTTTCACTGTCGGACTCTGAACTACTACTTCCACTCTCTAGTCCATCATCCAAACTGACCTTCCCAATCACTTCCTCAATAGGTAAAGTCGGATTCCCTTCAGCTTTAAACTCTTCTTCTTCCACCTTCACTATACAGCCTGGTTCACCTCGAACCGGCTCAGACCCACAAACAATTGGCTTGAACACATCAAAATCTTCTCTCATAGACTCCTCAATAGACAAACAAAACTCCAGTTCTGGTTTTGACTCATCTTCTTCCACCTTTACTGTACGACCGAACTCATCTGCAACCGGCGCAGACCCATCAAAAATTGGCTTGAACCCATCAAAATCTGGCTCAGACCCATTAACGCCAAGGTCTCCAGCATGGGTTTTCTCAAAGTTAGCTTCTTTACCAATCTCCATAATGCTCTCAATATCTTCAAATTCACTCTCTTCTAACTTAATCCCATCTAAATTTGGGTAACCGTCAAACCACTCATTTAAATTGCTGCTGAACATTAAACTATAATTTAAAAGAAAATACACCCAAATCCTTGATTTTTCTTCTTTCTTAATGGAAAACAGGGAAAACCAGGAATGATTTTTCTTTTTGGGTCAAGAAACCCAAGAATGATACGGAGGAAAGAAAGTAGGAGCGAGTGCTAGGGTTTACTTTAGGGTTTAGGAGACGATAATATCGCCAGCGTTGTTCTTATATAATAGATTTTAAAAAATAAAAATAAAAACGATGGGAGGAGGCGAATATAGAAATTATTTTATTCTTATATCAATATTAGTAAACTATATTTACCACCACTTAATTATTATTATTATTATTTTAAATATTAATTTTTTAATCTTATTAATTATATCATTTAATTGTTTAAGTATTATCAATTGAACCATCAATTATTAATAATTGGCGAATAAATTGACATGATTATTAAATAAATTAATATAATTATAAATTTAATTTTTAATTTTTATATATTTTATAAATTTAATCATAATTTTAATTTAATTTAATAATTTTGATTAACTGATGATATTTTTTACAGTGATATTTTATTAATTTTTATTTATCTAAATTAATAATATTTTTATTCAATCAAGTGATGATATATGTAATATTAATTAACGTAATATTGATTTTTTATTATATTTTAATTAAATTCAAATAAAATGTTATTATATTCTTTCTAATTATAAAATCTTTATTTAAACTCGCTGGACTCTCATCAAATCAAGTTGATAATTTTTTTTTTTTTGTTTATCACTAATCATATAGGTTATTGATATCCAACAGCATCTTCAAGCTGGTTTTCTTGGAAAGCCTGAAAAGTTCTGTGTAACTAAAACTGGTTGATTCCAAGTAGATTGAACACTGTAAATCGTTCTTCTCCTTTTCTTTCTTCACCTACCTTTCTCTGTTCTGTTTCATTTCAACTGTAAGATCTCCATCCCCTCTTTTACTGGTTTCTGTTTGTAGTTATGCTTCATTTTAACTGTAAGATCTCCATTTTTCCTTTTAAAACTTTTGTATTTGTTACCTGCTTGTTCTGTTTGGTTATTTCTTTGTTTGTTTGTTCTTTTACTTCATTTATTTATTTTTGCAACAAAGCTTGTTCTTCTTGAGTACTTGTTTTACTGTTGCTATTTGGTAGCTTTTGCATACTTTTGTTTTGGGGATTTTCCCGGTATCCTCGTTTTTGGTAATCTGCACATTTGGGTTCATGATCAGCTTAGATAAATCACATCTGGGTCATTGTTTTTTCCTTAGGGACTTGAAGTGTCATCAGATATATTTTCATCTAATTTTCTCGTTTTATTTGTTCTTTTTTATTAACCTAAAATATTCATAATCATATTGTTGTTTTTGTTTTTAGTTTTTAGCTTGCATTTTCCGCTTTAAACGTGATTGCTGATTCTTTTTCTATAAAGTGTATGATGTTTGAGATTTTTTTTACGAACTGTAATTTTGCTTTGATTCTGAATTTATAAATTTTACGAACTGTTGGTGGTTTAACTTAGTTTTGCAGTTACCTTTGTTAAAATCCGTTTTATTACCCGTTTGGATTCCTTTTTCATAATTCCTAATAGCTTCGACTATAGATGATTACTTGAGGTCATGTCCTCATTTTAGATCTCATAGGGCATATAGGGGGAGGGCTCGACAGAATGGTGTCAATGAGACTAGACTTAGAGTTTGTTCATTGAATGTAGACACATTAAATGCTAGGCTGTTGGAGCTGACCGACGTACTTAGTAATAGGAAAATAGATTTTGCATGTATTCAGGAGACTAGGTGGAAAAGGGCTCGTGCCAGAGAGTGTAATGGGTACAAGTTGTGGTATTCAGGCATAGATAACGCTAGAAATGGGGTGGGTATCTTGGTATCCTCTAAGCTCAAGGAAAATATAGTCGAAGTTTGTAGATACCGGTATAGGATCATGATGATTAAGGTTATTATAGAAGAGAAAGTGGTGAATGTCCTTTCAGTGTACGCCCCAGACGTTGGCCTAGGTGAGGGGGAGAAACGTTGCTTCTGAGATCAGTTAGATGATGTACTTAGGAGCATTCCAGAGGACCAAAGAGTTTTTATGGGGGGAGACTTCAATGGCCATATAGGTAGTGCAACCGACGGGTTTGACGGTGTTCATGGGGGTTTCAGTTTTGGCAGTAGGAACGAGGAGGGGCGTACGTTGCTTAAATTTGCTACTGCATACGATATGGTGGTCACTAACTCCTTCTTTAACAAGAGAGATGTGAACTTGATTACGTTCCATAGCGGGGGACATTGTAACCAAATCGACTACATCCTGGATCGAAATCGGGATCGGTGGGCTTGCAATGACTGTAAGGTGTTCCCTGAAGAGGCATGTGCATCACAACACAGGTTGTTGGTTTTGGTGTTCCGCGTAAGCCATGGGCGGAGCACTCATAGGAGGGCTAAACTTGGTAAACCTAGGATCCTTTGGAAGAACTTACATGGAGCGACAGTTGATGACTTTAGGAGTAAAGTTTTGTCTAATACAGATTTTGGAACTATAAACTCAAATAATGCATATATGTTTTGGAAAAATATGGCAAGTTCCATCAGAGAGGTGGGCAAAAACACCCTTGGGTTATCGACATGGAAGCTCAATGAGCATAAAGAATCGTGGTGGTGGAACGAAGATGTCCAAACTAAGGTGAAGACAAAGAAAACTTGCTTCAAGGAGTTTCTACAATGCAATGACGACGAAGAAAGATCGAGAGCTAAACAAAGATACAAGGAAGCAAAGTGGGAAGCCAAGAAAACGGTGGCTAAAGCAAAGGATAAGGCATACGAGGAAATGTACAAGAGATTAGACACCAAGGAAGGACAAAACGACATCTTCAGACTTGCAAAATCCAGGGAGAATAGGAAAAAGGATCTAGGTAGAATTAGGTTTATTAAAGACAACAATGGTGTTCTTTTAGTGAAAGATCATGATATTAAGAGGTTTGGGGTAGTTGCTTCTTTAGCTTATTTAATGACGGTGCCTCTCCCTGTAGAGATAGTACCGTTGATGGGTCAGTCGACCATCATAATACGGCCAATGACTGCCCTACAAGTAGGATTGGGTTTGAGGAAGTCAAAATGGCTCTTAGAAAGATGGGGAGGGACAAAGCTGTCGGTTCAGATCAAATTCCTATCACTGTGTGGTTGGCCCTAGGAGAAGAGGGAGTTAAGTGGTTGACCAATATCTTTAATATTATTTTAGAGACTGCCAAGATGCTAGAGGAGTGGAGAGAGTCTACGGTGATATCAATCTTTAAGAATAAAGGAGATCCCCAACGTTGTGGCAACTACATATATATTAAACTAATCAGCCATACCATGAAGCTATGGGAAAGGGTGATAGAGGCTAGGTTGAGACAGGTTACTAGGGTTTCGGAAAACCAATTTGGCTTTATGCCAGGCAGGTCTACTACAGAGGTGATTCATCTGCTTCGACTGCTTATGGAGAAATATAGGGAAAAAATAGAGATCTTCACATAGCATTCATTGACCTTGAGAAGGCGTATGATAACGTTCCCTGCGATACGATCTGGAAGACCATGGAAACGAGACGGATCCCAACTTCTTATATCCGGGCGATTCGTGATATGTATTGTAGATCTACTACATACGTTAGGACTACAGTTGGTGACACCGAGGCATTCTCGGTGGAAATCGGACTCCACCAGAGGTCGGCTCTTAGCCCGTACATCTTTGCCTTGATTATGGACGATATCTATTGTGCGACACCAGACGGTGTTCCATGGTGTATGCTTTTCACTAACGACATTGTCCTAGTTGCTGAAACAAAAACTGAGTTGAATAGTAGACTGACTACCTGGAAGACTGCTTTGGAAGAAAAAGGTCTAAGGATCAATATTAAAAAGACAGAGTATTTATGTTCAAACTTCAGTGGGAACCAAAACGAGGAAGATCTAGAAGTATGCATAGAAGGACACGTTCTCCCCTCAAAGGATTGTTTCAAGTACCTAGGGTCTATGATACATAAGGATGGGGGTGTAGATGATGACGTTACACACCGTATAAAGGTGTGATGGCTAAAGTGGAGGGCTGCTACTAGAGTTTTGTGTGACAAGAAGGTGCCTCAAAAACTTAAGGAAAAATTTTATAGAATGGCAATAAGACCAGCGTTGTTGTATGGATCAGAATGTTGGGTAATCAAGAAGGATCACATAAGGAGGATGGAGGCCGTAGAAATGAGAATGTTTCGATGGGCATGTGGTAGGACTCTGTGGGACATGACACCAAACTCTGCTATTAGGATGTCCTTGGGGGTGGTACATGTATCTGAAAAATTGAGGGAGGGAAGACTACGGTGGTTTGGGCATGTCCTTAGGCGACAACCGTCGGATGCGGTCAGGAGGGTAAAGTCGATTACAGTCGACGGTGCCAGAAGGAGAGGACGGCCAAGACGAAAGTGGGAAGACTGCTTGAGATCTGATTTGAATGAATTAGCTCTTACCGAGGACATGACCTCTGATAGGAAAGTATGGAGACTTAAGACCAGGGTAGCCGATTAGTGCGGGTCACACCCATAGGGTGTAACATTTCTATCTTCTTTTAATGTCTTTGTAGTAATTTCCATGACTTCTTTTAATGCCTTTGTAGTAATTTCCATGACTTCTACTTTGTATACGTTTCTGTCATTGGAATTAATGTAGGCTTAGAACTAGGGTAGCGGATTATTGTTGCCTTAGAATTGTTCATTGGATTGCTTATGAAAGAGTGGAAGATCAAGGGGTTTATAGGTTAAGTATTTTATTATGGGGTTTGATATGAGGGATGATGATTTCAAAGAGATTATGTTGCCTGAGAATTTGAGGAATTTGCCCAACCAGTCGGAGATATATGTATTCCATATGAAGAATTGCCATCAATTGCGGTGATTGAGTTGGGGTGTTTACATACTCGGTGTAATATATGGTTGATGAAGAAATATGGTGTTGTAGAAACTTGGTCTAAGATGTTCAGTATTGCGAACCCAGGTCTTGAGCCAAAGCCAAGGGTTTTGGGGTTTATGAAAAATGGGAATTTGATATGATAATCTGCAACTGGTCTCCCTTGATCCTGAGAGAAGTGAACTTGGTTATTTTGGGATTCAAAGAAACACTATTTTATGTTTCTACTTTCATGGAGTGCCTGGTGTTGCTTGATCAAGTAAATGGAGATGATATGGTTGAGAATGATGTGAGGTCTGCGAGTAATGCTAATCATTCAATTGAAAGAGCAGCTGATGGTTTTACCAAACTTGCTGCCAATGAAGCAACCAATGATTCGAACGATGTCTAAGAATTGAGAAGCAATGGACTCTTTTGAGTATGGGAGAAGGATTACAGCTTACAACAGGCAAGTATACTAGGATACTATTTGCGTAATGCTCAATTTTGTTCATTATGTTTTGCTTGTGACTCTGTAATCTCAGCATTTTACTGAATTTCAGTACAACATTCCCGGTTATAACAACGTACATGTCTGACATAATCTATTTTTTTTTTTATTTTCCGATGTATAATTTCAGGAAAATGAAGAATCAAGCATGTGTATTGGGATGTAGAAGCATAAAGAAGACATTGATATATATATATATATATTGACGTTTGTCATTGGTTTCTAATATTTCGCACAACACAGAGGAATATGAGAGATTAGTTTGTAATTTGGGGACCATTGTAAATACCATACTTTCTTGGAGGTTAAACTCCATAAGGTTCACTTTGTTTTTTCACCTGGAAGCATGTGAAGGTGGCAACGACTTGAAGGGATTATGTCTTTTTGTTAATGATTCTATACAGAATTTTGTTGGTTTACTTGGTTGTACCCGCCGATGTTAACAAAGATAGAAATTTAAATGACCCAAAACCTATCTTTTTCTTTGGTTTTTCATCTTCACTGGACATATGGGAGGAGAGCAATCGCAGACGTATGGTCTCTTAGTCCTTAGCATGAAGAGGGAAGGCTGATTGGGTGTTTTAAAAAAAAAATAGAAATTAAAACACTTTTAGGGTGAATTAAATATAAAATTATTGTCTATTTGAAGTTTTAGCAATAGTTTTGGGATAAAATTAAATATTGACCTTTTTTTTATTAATATTGCCACATCATCAATGTAACATAGATGACATTGGAGTGATCATTTTGTTACAGATCGATAACGTTAGTGACCAATTTGTTATTTTTGAACCTTTAGTGGGGAAAATGAACACTCACTCAAACATTAGTGACCATTTGTATAGTTTACCCTCTAGGAAATTTAAATAAAAAATAAATTAGATAATATTAAATATTTATATTGAGATTAGATATTGCTGTCAAAATATTATCTTAGGATGATATATCAATTTTGTGTTGCTATTAGAATTATAAATATTATAATTAACTATTAATTTTAATGAGATGATAAAATATTTTAATAATGTTATGAGTTTAAATTATAAAATAAAATGAAAAACTCGTTTAATAATAAATTTCTTTAATATTTAATTGGAGTCGATCAATAAAGAATTTTAAAAAAATCTAAAACAAATAAAAATTTAATCAAATTAATTTTTTATTAGTTTAGGATGATTATAAGTAGTATTATCTGTTTGAGAGACTCTCAATCATTTAACAATGAAAGGTTAAATATACTATAGTTATTGATGCTCGATCTAGGGACCTCTAAAAAACAAAAATTCATTTTTATCATTGAGGTCACTTGATTCATGTAATCAAAATAAATTTTAAACAAGACACATAAAAAAGATCAACTACTTATAAGATTATGATATGTAAAACAAGATACAAGAGTAAAATTTTCAGAATATAAACACAAGGATTAAATTACATTAATTGATAATATAAGTTAATAAATCAGGTTACTATTGATCGAAACCAAACAAAACAAGCTTCTAATCTCATAAACAAATGTCAAGGCAGCAATAACAACACAAGTCGCTACGACTGCATAAATAAAATAAATAAATAAATAAATCCAGTTTGAATATCTAAAATCCACTCCAAAATCCAGCGCCTTTGGTCTCGGATTTTTCCGCAGTGGGAGGAAAATCGTATTCATAAACCTTGAATATAGTTTCAAGTAAGTAAACCCGATCAATGAATCTCATATAGAGTATCCGAACAAAAGAAGCAACAGCAATGATGTGTGCACACAAGTATTTGAAAGTTTGGAAGTATACTTACATGTTTTTTCTCATAAATTAACCACGTATACATTGTTTTATATGCCTTTCAACGGCCTCGCAAATTCTTATACACAAAATAATGACATTTCGCGAGGGAAGCATACGACACTCATCGCGTTGGAATGGTGTTGGAATGCTTGCAATTTTCTGAGGAGATTTGGGTGGAGTTGGCGGCTACCTTCTATTCAGTCAGTTGTTTGCCTTCGCAAAGGTTGCAAAAAGGGATGCTATTCGATAATATGTTGCTTTGACAACAGATGTGATATGTAAATGGCGCACTCTCTTTAGTGATGAATTTATTACCTCAGCCAAGTTCGTTGTCATATGACCATACCATCTAACCTTATCAAACGATCAAAGCCATTTCTTCTTTAAGATTCTAGCAAGGTAGTTAAAGCCATCAGAATTCATGTGTCTCAGTTCCTGCATCAAATCCTCAAACTCAAGTACAGAATGTGTGTAACCTATCAATAAAAAGTGAAATAATTAATATGAAATAATTTTGTAAAGATATAGTAAACCGAAAAGGGTGAAATATGTACCCATTAAAAGTACCATTAGACGCTCATCTTGACTCTTGAACTTCTGCAAATAAATTATGGCAATATGTCGTAAACAGTACTGGTGATAAATATTGGGGGTTGGTAAGACATGCCCATATGTTGGAGTGCATATTTGATACCAATGCCTCTGTCAGAAATAAGACAAATCCCATCATCTATATTCTACATCACATGTAATAGAACATATGTTTGTAAGTTCATAAGGAATAATTCCCAAGAGTCAATATCTTCTTTTTTGACAATTGCGAAGGTGATGAGAATAGTTTTCTGTTGCAGTCTTGTGCAATCGTCAATAACATTATTTGAGTGTATCGACCATATAACCAAGTGACGTGTCTGCTATTTGTGAGTACTATAAATGAGTGCGGATATATGTGAAAGTATACACAACCGAACAAGTAATACAGTGATAAGTTGAGTATCGTCTCCACAGGGAATTGGGGAAATCAAATAAGTTTGTCAAGACACTTTACTTTGTCGCCTAAGTAAAATTAGTGATAGTATGTATAAATGAAAATGCTGTGGCAAAATGGAATGACTGATGTGGAAATAGAATGGTAGTAGTGTGATAGCAATTGGATATGTTGTGGCAAATTAAATTGTGATGCGTGCAAACAAATGGAAATGTCAAGGCAAAATAAAATGTAGATACTGGTTCTAATATATAGGACTTTAGCTTTCTCACACGACAAGCTGCTGTGGAAGTGAGTGATAGGAGTCACTAGGAAAATCTAAGTCTATTTCTCCGAATGGTATCTCTTCTTTGCCTAGCCTGCTCGACGGAGTCTAATAAGGTGTCCTATGCTATCTCTAGTAAGGGACTCGACAGATTCAAGATGCCCTGGCAAAACCGATTGGCGTAAACCCCTGCAGTGATCCTATTGGTCCAGATAACAGGATATGTCTCGGCAATACCTTTTTGCAGCAACATTAACATCTAACCTATCGTTCTTGCACAACTCCTTTTAGTCGAATGAAATCCTAGCCTTATCTCTAAGGTGAATTAGTCCTATTTACTACCTAGAACCCTTTGTTTATGTAGTTCCTCCCTAATTTCTCTCGAATACTAAGGATATTTTGCCAATGTATTCTCTCAAACCCTAAGAACCTCCTAAGAAAAGGCTACTCTCGTAGCTCCTACAACCTTAAGGCATTAAGTATCATAAACAAAACAGATTAAAGCATAGAAAAGCAACCATTCATTGAAATATAAACTTAGACATCCAAGCGAACTCCTACCAAATAGGATTAGTTCGTGGTGGGGTTTGAAATAAACAAGCACAAAACAAGTTTCATTCGTTCCTTACAACCCAATAACCAAATATGAAAGCAAAGAACTAAGGGAATGAGGAAAAGCCTTCGACGTGCACTGTCGGAGCTTCCCTCAGCCACCACGAACTGTCCCCAGCAAACTAGCTCATCTCGGATGACTAGAACGCCACTCCTTCAAGCTTGTCACGGAGAAATTCCACGACAAGTAGGATTGACAGAGAAAAATAAGACATTCTCTCTCTAACTTTTAAGCTCAAAATGGAATGGAACCAAAAGTGCATAACATTGTGGCTTCATCCTTTATTTATAGGGAGAGAAAAACCCTAAAGATTTATGTCAAAATTCCAAAGATACCCCAAATCATGCTTAATTCATGTGAGGATCGGGCAGATCTGGCAATGGTGCTGCTGGGCAGCTGGCAATGATCCAACCTGGATGGTTGACTGAGCACCCGACAGACAACACTGATTCAGGTAGATTTCTTGGTCATGGTCAGAGATCCCATGAAAATAGGGACAACTAGCTTCAAAAATATCTTCTTTCATTTTGTTCGCTCTCGAAATGCTAATCCAACTCGGTATTTTCATTCTACTCGGCAATCTCCTTATGCCACGACATTTTCCTTTTTCTTGTCCTTGCTCTCAAATCCTGCACATCATTAAGCAAACACATTCCCCATAAGGCAGCACTGATGACAAATTAAAATGTCGTGACAAACCTAATTCCACCACATGCAATTATATGCTCCTAAATGCATCTATGTGGTCCTAAATGAGCTCTTAGACATTCAATAACTTAAGTGAAAAGATCCCAAAATATGATCTTTTTACGGAGTTATCACACCCCAAACTTAAGCTATTGCTTGTCCTCATGCAATGGATAGTATTAAGCAAAATAAAAATACCATGGCAAGTTTAGAAACAGAATAGTTATATGGGACATAATTTTAGCCCTCAGAACATTTGGCTTCAACATGCTAGACTAGTTTGAGAAATCAAGTACTGTCCCCTTGGGCAAGATTCTTTGTGTGGGTGTGTGCGTGTTTGTATCTAGTCCATACTTAACAAACCTAAAAATTTTCTAAGCAAGTTTTCTTGTTTTGCCACGACATTTACGAATTTTACTCTCACATTGTTTTTTTTTTTGCTACGAAGGGAGTCAGCCCATCACACCTACCATTCCACACTCTATGTGAAAGGTAACATACCTTCCACCCCCGAGCTAGTCAAGTAGAGTCATCCCGTTACTACGTTCATTCACTCATATACCATAGCTACTGTTTGTTTATTTGCAGTTTACAAGAAATGCTATGGCATAGTGGAGTGTCCCTCTACAGTTATGTCATAGCATTTATTCACAATCTCATTTTTTCTTTTTTTTCTTTTTTTTAGAGTGGGGTTTTCATCATTTATGCCAAAACATGCAAGAATTCTCTTATAAAAAATTTCTAAGTTTCGTAAGCATGAGAAACATATAATCGTGTATTCAAGGGTTTCAAAGAAGCAAGTCCTAGAGTTGGTTCTATCATCCTCAACAGTCATGTACATTTAATCCGGGCCATCAAGAATTCATCATCATCGGGCATCCTTAATTTATTCTAGAAAACCAATTCAACCACTTGCTAATGTCATGGCATATTCATTCTACTAATACTATCATGCAATGATTTAAGAACCCTACATTCCCCAAACTTGAGAAAAACATTGTTCTCAAAGCTTACTAAAAACTAAGTAAAACTAAACTAAATGCTATGAAATGTAATGCAATGCAAGGTACCTTGACTTTATGTTTGTGGTAGTGCGGTGATCGTGCGACGTGTGCGCTTCTAAAATTGTGTGGGGCTAGAGTGTTCAAAATCTGATGCTGATACAGTTGAAAGTTGTATGTACTCTAACTTTGCAAAGAAAAATAAAATAGTCAATTAAAAAGAAGCGAAATAAACATTTATTTATGCACAAGAGTAATTTTAAAATGTCACGTCATCCTTAAGATGATGGGCCAGTATCAACTTCATGCAAGAAAAATGCAGTCTTGTCACGCAATGGTGGGACTCCTTGGTATGCCTTCAGGCGCTGGCCATTGACTTTAAAGACGAACCCATCGTCCATGTTCTTGATATCCACAGCGCCATACGGGTAAACATTGTGGACTTTGAATGGTCCCGACCATCGTGACTTCAGTTTTCTAGGGAAGAGTTTGAGTCTAGAGTTAAACAGGAGCACTTTCTGTCCAACATGAAAATGTTGTGGTAAAATAATTTTTTCATGCCACTTCTTCATTTTTTCCTTGTAGAGCTTGGCATTTTCATATGCTTGTGTTCGACACTCTTCCATCTCATTCAGATCGAGCAGCCGTTTCTCCCCAGCTAGTTGTGCGTCAAAGTTTAGCTTCTTGATTTCCCAGTATACCTTAGTGGTAGGCTTTTCCAAATACCATCTTGAAGGGCGACATTCCCAAAGGTGTTTTAAATGTCGTCCGGTATGCCCAGAGTGCTTCATCGAGTTTTGGGGACTAGTCTTTCCTTCAGGGGTTCACCACCTTCTCGAGAATCTGTTTGACTTCACGGTTGGACACTTCAGCTTGCCCATTTGTTTGTGGGTGATATGCCGTGGTAATTTTATGTCGCACTCCTTATTTCTGTAATGCCTTGGCAATTAGCTTGTTGTCAAAGTGGGTACCCTCGTCACTGATAATGACTCTTGGTGCTCCAAATCGAGTGAAAATGTTATTGTGAAAGAACTTGAGCACCGTCTTCGAGTCATTCCTTGGTGTCGCAATCGCTTCAACCCACTTGGATACGTAGTCCACCGCAAGTAAAATGTATAAATTTCCAAAAGAAAATGTATAAAATCGATGCTCCAAACATCGAATAGCTCTACCTCTAAAATATTTTACAGCGACATTTCGTGTCGGCTAGAAATGTTCCGAGTACGCTGGCATCTGTCGCAGGCCTTGCAAAATTTGTGGGCATCCTTAAATAGCGATGGCCAGTAGAAGCCTGATTGGAGGACCATGGCAGCAGTCCTCGAACCTCCAAAATGCCCTCCACAGGGTGCTGTGTGGCAATGGTGTAAGATATCGCGTTGCTTCTCTTAGGGGACACACCATCGAATTATTTGATCGGCACAT
This sequence comes from Hibiscus syriacus, assembly GCF_006381635.1. NCBI lineage: Eukaryota > Viridiplantae > Streptophyta > Magnoliopsida > Malvales > Malvaceae > Hibiscus > Hibiscus syriacus. The sequence goes on along the minus strand of NW_024062759.1, from coordinate 33,662 downwards.
TGCTTGAATAAGTATGGCTCGTCCCAAAAATAGAACTTGGTATCATGCAGAAACCTCTTTTTGCACTGGCTGTTTAATTTATATGGAAAAACATCACTAACAAGAAAATTAACGAGGTCAGCTTACCATGGAATTGTCGTGGCATATAAAATTTTCTCGTTAGGGAATTCTTATTTAATATCAAAAAATGTCATGGCATTCAGAAATGTTTTCTAGCCTAGATAAATGGTCTGCAACCTGGTTCTCTGTACCTTTCCTATCAACTACCTCTAAGTCGAACTCTTGCAATAGTAATATCCACCTAATAAGTCTAGGTTTGGCATCTTTCTTGTTCACTAAGTATTTTATAGCTGAGTGATCGGTGTGAACTATGACTTTGGTGCCTATCATGTATGGCCTAAACTTGTCAAATGCAAATACCACGGTAAGTAATTCTTTCTCAGTGGTGGTATAGTTTAATTGTGCCTCATTCAAGGTACGAATAACATAATATATAACATGAAAGATTTTACCTCTACGTTGCCCAAGCACAGATCCCACGACAAAATCACTTGCATCACATATTAGTTCGAACGGTGTCGTCCAATCTAGGGGAACTATGATTGGTGCAGAGATAAGTCTTTGCTTCAGCTCTTCGAATGCGCCATGGCATTTCTGATCGAATACAAACGATTGGTTCTGTTGCAGCAAGATGCACAAGGGCTTGGATATTGTGGAGAAGTCCTTAATGAATCGTCTATAAAATCCAGCATGTCCAAGGAAACTCCGAATGCCCTTGACAGAAGTTGGTTGCAGTAGCTTCTTGATCACCTCGATTTTGGCCTTGTCTACCTCAATGCCCTTTGCAGAAATCTTATGGCCTAGAACAATGCCTTCGGTCACCATGAAGTATCATTTTTCCCAGTTCAACACGAGATCAGCCTCCTGACATCGCTTCAGTACCTTTGCCAAATTGCAGAGGCATTTTTTAAAATCATCTCCAGAAATAGAAAAATCATCCATGAAAATTTCCAGAAAATCCTCAACCATGTCAGAAAATATGACTTGCATGCAGTGCTGAAAAGTTTCCGGGGCATTACAGAGTCCAAAAGGCATTCTTTGAAAAGCATACGTGCCATAAGGACACGTAAATGTTGTCTTCTCTTGGTCCTCCGGTGCGATGAAAATTTGATTATACCCTGAATATCCACCCAAGAAACAATAAAATGCCTTGCCAACAAGTCGAACAAGCATTTGATCGATGAACGACAAAGGGAAATGATCCTTCTTGGTGGCCTTGTTGAGCTTGCGGTAGTCCATGCAGATTCGCCACCCGGTGACTGTGCATATAGGTAGCAACTCGTTGTTTTCTCTTGTCACCACGGTCGTGCCTCCTTTCTTTGGCACACATTAGACGGGGCTCACCCAAGAGCTATCCGAAATGGGGTAAATCACTCCAGCATCAAGCCATTTGAGAATCTTTTTCATCACAACTTGCTTCATGATTGGGTTCAATCTTCGTTGTGGCTCTATGGATTTACCATGGCATTCATCTAACAGGATTTTGTGCATGCAAATAGTTGGACTTATTCCCTTCAGATCTGCCATCGTCCATCCTAACGCTTTCTTATGCTGTGACAAAACACTTAGCAAACTAGATTCTTGGTTAGGAGTAAGGGCAGAGGAAATAATCACATGCAAAGTTTCATTACTACCCATATAAGCATATTTAAGATGATGTGGCAAATTCTTAAGTTCTAGGGTAGGAGCATGCTGTAATGAGGGCTTGAGAGGAATAAATTCATCAAAATTCAAAGGTTCAAAACATGTACCTGGGCTAGCTTTGAGGAAGCTAGCCTGTTGTTCCTCGATAGAAAAATCATTAGGCTCTTCAGCCTTTAAGTTATCGAATAGCCTCTCATCAGGACCTAGCTGAATGAAGTTGTCATGGAAAAATTGATCTGTTTCTCTTGCGATTATTCTATCCACTTCTAAAATGCTCTGGCATTCTTCAAAATCATCCATGTACTTGAGAGATCGGAAAAAATTCACAGTAACACATTGGCCGGCCACTCTCATGGTCAGCTCGCCCCTCTCGCAGTCGATGAGAATATGACCGGTAGCTAGGAAGGGTCTCCCCAAGATTATGGGTGTTGTGGCATCGACCTCACAGTCCAGGAGCAGAAAATCGACAGGAAAAACAAACTTGTCAACCTGCACGATGACGTCTTTAATTCGCCCTTCAGGACGCACATGTGAACGATCGGCTAATTGCAAGATGACGGATGTGGGTCTCGCATTTCCTATCCCAAGCTTTACGAAAATTGACTTAGGCATCAAGTTCACACTTGAGCCAAGGTCACATAGTGCATTCCCAACAAATTTGTCTCCTATCGAACATGGGATGATAAAGTTGCCCGGATCATGTATATTCGGTGGCAGCTTGCTTAAGGATGAGTAAAATTATTTTGCCGTGGCAATTGTCTCGTACTGCTCAGCCTTTCTTTTCTTGGTCACAATCTCCTTGAGGAACTTAGCATATGTAGGCATTTGTTCCATAGCCTCCAGAAAAGGAACATTGATTTGAAGTTGACTCAGAATGTCAACAAACTTTCTGAATTGAATATCCTCGTTATGCTTTTTCAGTCTTTACAGAAAAGAAGGTGGGGGTCTGGCTTCCTGTACTGACGGGGTGGGAACATAATTTGCCTTGGCATTTTTGTTTGCTCCCTCAGTCACTTTACTTGATGAACTTTCATCCTTAACCTCTTCCTCTAGTGCTTCTTCTAGCACTTCTTGATTTGCTTGTACAATCTTAGGGGGTTAATTATCCTTCGATCTTCCCCCAAACTTATCTTCGACATTAATTTGTGTACCACTTCGTAGAGTTAGCACACTACAATGCTCTTTGCCATGAGGTTTTGTGACTTCAATGTCACTCGGCAGATGTCCTGGTCATCGTTCTTGTAATGCCGCGGTAATTTGACCAACCTGATTCTTCAATTCCCTCAAAGACAAATTGTGGCTCTAAAGCAGAGCCCATTGGTTTTTGATGAAGGTTGCATGGTCTTGCAGCATTGTCTTCGTTGTTTCTATGAACTCTTGCATCTTGGCTTCCAAAGAACTGGTGTTGGATGAAGATGGCCCTCCCTTGTTGGCATATTCGATTGAAAACCTTGGGAGTCATTGAAATTCTGCTGCCGAACTGGTTGATGAGCATTGCTAGTTCCTTGGTTTCCCCACGAAAAGTTTGGATGTTGACGCCATCCAGGATTATATGTGTTAGAATAGGGGTTGTTGTTGCCTCGGTTGAAGTTACCTACATAATTGATGGATTCTTGATTGTTCGGGTAATCACTCTCATTGTGATTACTATGGCATAATAAACATGTTGAATGAGCTATCTTTACTTCTCTCACCTCACTTGGTTTTTGCAAATTCTTCAGCATATTGGTGATAGCAGCAAGTTGGGCGGACACCGAATCCTTAGAATCTAGCTCGAAAGCTCCATTTGATTTGCACCCAAGTCTAAGCCTTGTTGATGGAAATTGGTAATCGTTGTTGGTAATCCTATCTAGAATGTCAAATGCCTCTGCTGGTGATTTTTCAAGTAACTTCCCATTTGCCGAGGTATCTAACATCATCCTCGTGGGCACATTAACTTTATTATAGAACATCACCACTTGTGTCCAATCTTGAAAACCATGATTCGAACATTTGTGAAGCAATCCTTTGTATCGATCCCAACATTCATACATTGATTCGTCATCAGCTTGATGAAAAGAAACTATGTCGTTCCTCAGTTGGGTGTTCATGTTCGGAGGATTATACCGCAGCAAAAATTTTTGCAACAATCCACGACTCCATTGAACTCGCTGGAACGCCACTCAACCAAGCCCTTGCTCGGTTACGCAGAGAATAAGGAAATAGCTTTAGTTTCAAAACATCTTCGTGCACTCCTTGTTGGCGAAAGGAATCGCACACCTCCAAGAAGTTATGAATGTGCTGTCTGGCATCTTCATTTGGCATGATCCCAAATTGCCCTATGGAGTTCAGCATATTGAACATGACAGGTTTGAACTCGAAGTGGGCTGCCTGAATTTCTGGTGCCATAATTCCAGGATTTAAGTCATCTAAGATCGGGTTTAAGTGATCACGAATGACGCGAGGTCTGGCTGCATTCCCAGCATTTGGAATTGCCCCCACATTCTGATCTTCCTCATGACCAATGGCTTAATTTCCGATTTGATACATATTTGCACGTTGAGCAAGTCTTCTTTGCCTAAAAAGCCTCTCGATCTCAGGTTCAATCGGTTCTAATGGCTCGCCAGGATTACTTCTGGTCATATACTGAGAAAAACCTAAAAATATAAGAAAAATAAAAGATAAAACTATAGAAAAGAAATATAAACAAGCAAAATCAAAATTCTATGATAAAACAATTTAACTTCCAGTTGCCAATTCCCCGGTAACGGCGCCAAAAACTTGTCCGTTATTTGTGAGTACTATAAATGAGTGTGGATATATGTGCAAGTATACACAATCAAACAAGTAATATAGTGATAAGTTGAGTATCGTCTCCACAGGGAATTGGGGAAATCAAATAAGTTTGTCAAGGCACTTTACTTTGTCGCCTAAGTAAAATTAGTGATAGTATGTATAAATGAAAATGTTGTGGCAAAATGGAATGACTGATGTGGAAATAGAATGGTAGTAGTGTGATAGCAATTGGATATGTTGTGGCAAATTAAATTATGATGCATGCAAACAAATGGAAATGTCAAGGCAAAATAAAATGTAGATACTAGTTCTAATATATAGGACTTTAGCTTTCTCACACGACAAGCTGCTATGGAAGTGAGTGATAGGAGTCACTAGGAAAATCTAAGTCTATTTCTCCGAATGGTATCTCTTCTTTGCCTAGCCTGCTCGACGGAGTCTAATAAGGTGTCCTATGCTATCTCTAGTAAGGGACTAGACAGATTCAAGATGCCCTGGCAAAACCGATTGGCGTAAACCCCTGCAGTGATCCTATTGGTCCAGATAACAGGATATGTCTCGGCAATACATTTTTGCAGCAACATTAACATCTAACCTATCGTTCTTGCACAACTCCTTTTAGTCGAATGAAATCCTAGCCTTATCTCTAAGGTGAATTAGTCCTATTTACTACCTAGAACCCTTTGTTTATGTAGTTCCTCCCTAATTTCTCTCGAATACTAAGGATATTTTGCCAATGTATTCTCTCGAACCCTAAGAACCTCCTAAGAAAAGGCTACTCTCGTAGCTCCTACAACCTTAAGGCATTAAGTATCATAAACAAAATAGATTAAAGCATAGAAAAACAACCATTCATTAAAATATAAACTTAGACATCCAAGCGAACTCCCACCAAATAGGATTAGTTCATGGTGGGGTTTGAAATAAACAAGCACAAAACAAGTTTCATTCGTTCCTTACAACCCAATAACCAAATATGAAAGCAAAGAACTAAGGGAAGGAGGAAAAACCTTTGACGTGCACTGTCGGAGCTTCCCTCAGCCACCACGAACTGTCCCCAGCAAACTAGCTCATCTCGGATGACTAGAACGCCACTCCTTCAAGCTTGTCACGGAGAAATTCCACGACAAGTAGGATTGACAGAGAAAAGTAAGACATTCTCTCTCTAACTTTTAAGCTCAAAATGGCATGGAACCAAAAGTGCATAACATTGTGGCTTCATCCTTTATTTATAGGGAGAGAAAAACCCTAAAGATTTATGTCAAAAATCCAAAGATACCCCAAATCATGCTTAATTCATGTGAGGATCGGGCAGAGCTGGCAATGGTGCTGCTGGGCAGCTGGCAATGATCCAACCTGGATGGTTGACTGAGCACCCGACAGACAGCACTGATTCAGGTAGATTTCTCGGTCATGGTCAGAGATCCCATGAAAATAGGGACAACTAGCTTCAAAAATATCTTCTTTCATTTTGTTCGCTCTCGAAATGCTAATCCAACTCGATATTTTCATTCTACTCGGCAATCTCCTTATGCCACGACATTTTCCTTTTTCTTGTCCGTGCTCTCAAATCCTGCACATCATTAAGCAAACACATTCCCCATAAGGCAGCACTGATGACAAATTAAAATGTCGTGACAAACCTAATTCCACCACATGCAATTATATGCTCCTAAATGCATCTATGTGGTCCTAAATGAGCTCTTAGACATTCAATAACTTAAGTGAAAAGATCCCAAAATATGATCTTTTTACGGAGTTATCACACCCCAAACTTAAGCTATTGCTTGTCCTCATGCAATGGATAGTATTAAGCAAAATAAAAATACCATGGCAAGTTTAGAAACAGAATAGTTATATGGGACATAATTTTAGCCCTCAGAACATTTGGCTTCAACATGCTAGACTAGTTTGAGAAATCAAGTACTGTTCCCTAGGGCAAGATTCTTTGTGTGGTGTGTGCGTGTTTGTATCTAGTCCATACTTAACAAACCTAAAAATTTTCTAAGCAAGTTTTCTTGTTTTGCCACGACATTTACGAATTTTACTCTCACATTGTTTTTTTTTTTGCTACAAAGGGAGTCAGCCCATCACACCTACCATCCCACACTCTATGTGAAAGGTAACATACCTTCCACCCCCGAGCTAGTCAGATAGAGTCATCTCGTTACTACGTTCATTTACTCATATACCATAGCTACTGTTTGTTTATTTGCAGTTTACAGGAAATGCTATGGCATAGTGGAGTGTCCCTCTACAGTTATGTCATAGCATTTATTCACAATCTCATTTTTTTCTTTTTTTTTTCTTTTTTTTAGAGTGTGGTTTTCATCATTTATGCCAAAACATGCAAGAATTCTCTTATAAAAAATTTCTAAGTTTCGTAAGCATGAGAAACATATAATCGTGTATTCAAGGGTTTCAAAGAAGCAAGTCCTAGAGTTGGTTCTATCATCCTCAACAGTCATGTACATTTAATCCGGGCCATCAAGAATTCATCATCATCGGGCATCCTTAATTTATTCTAGAAAACCAATTCAACCACTTGCTAATGTCATGGCATATTCATTCTACTAATACTATCATGCAATGATTTAAGAACCCTACATTCCCCAAACTTGAGAAAAACATTGTTCTCAAAGCTTACTAAAAACTAAGTAAAACTAAACTAAATGCTATGAAATGTAATGCAATGCAAGGTACCTTGACTTTACGTTTGTGGTAGTGCGGTGATCGTGCGACGTGTGCGCTTCTAAAATTGTGTGGGGCTAGAGTGTTCAAAATCTGATGTTGATACAGTTGAAAGTTGTATGTACTCTAACTTTGCAAAGAAAAATAAAATAGTCAATTAAAAAGAAGCGAAATAAACATTTATTTATGCACAGGAGTAATTTTAAAATGTCACGTCATCCTTAAGATGGTGGGCCAGTATCAACTTCATGCAAGAAAAATGCAGTCTTGTCACGCAATGGTGGGACTCCTTGGTATGCCTTCAGGCGCTGGCCATTGACTTTAAAGACGAACCCATCGTCCATGTTCTTGATATCCACAGCGCCATACGGGTAAACATTATGGACTTTGAATGGTCCCGACCATCGTGACTTCAGTTTTCTAGGGAAGAGTTTGAGTCTAGAGTTAAACAGGAGCACTTTCTGTCCAACATGAAAATGCTGTGGTAAAATAATTTTTTCATGCCACTTCTTCATTTTTTCCTTGTAGAGCTTGGCATTTTCATATGCTTGTGTTCGACACTCTTCCATCTCATTCAGATCGAGCAGCCGTTTCTCCCCAGCTAGTTGTGCGTCAAAGTTTAGCTTCTTGATTTCCCAGTATACCTTAGTGGTAGGCTTTTCCAAATACCATCTTGAAGGGCGACATTCCCAAAGGTGTTTTAAATGTCGTCCGGTATGCCCAGAGTGCTTCATCGAGTTTTGGGGACTAGTCTTTCCTTCAGGGGTTCACCACCTTCTCGAGAATCTGTTTGACTTCACGGTTGGACACTTCAGCTTGCCCATTTGTTTGTGGGTGATATGCCGTGGTAATTTTATGTCGCACTCCTTATTTCTGTAATGCCTTGGCAATTAGCTTGTTGTCAAAGTGGGTACCCTCGTCACTGATAATGACTCTTGGTGCTCCAAATCGAGTGAAAATGTTATTGTGAAAGAACTTGAGCACCGTCTTCGAGTCATTCCTTGGTGTCGCAATCGCTTCAACCCACTTGGATACGTAGTCCACCGCAAGTAAAATGTATAAATTTCCAAAAGAAAATGTATAAAATCGATGCCCCAAACATCGAATAGCTCTACCTCTAAAATATTTTACAGCGACATTTCGTGTCGGCTAGAAATGTTCCGAGTACGCTGGCATATGTCGCAGGCCTTGCAAAATTTGTGGGCATCCTTAAATAGCGATGGTAGAAGCCTAATTGGAGGACCATGGCAGCAGTCCTCGCACCTCTAAAATGCCCTCCACAGGGTGCTGTGTGGCAATGGTGTAAGATATCGCGTTGCTTCTCTTAGGGGATACACCATCGAATTATTTGATCGGCACATTGCTTGAACAAGTATGGCTCGTCCCAAAAATAGAACTTGGTATCATGCAGAAACCTCTTTTTGCACTGGCTGTTTAATTCATATGGAAAAACATCACTAACAAGAAAATTAACGAGGTCAGCTTACCATGGAATTGTCGTGGCATATAAAATTTTCTCGTTAGGGAATTCTTCTTTAATATCAAAAAATGTCATGGCATTCAGAAATGTTTTCTAGCCTAGATAAATGGTCTGCAACCTGGTTCTCTGTACCTTTCCTATCAACTACCTCTAAGTCGAACTCTTGCAATAGTAATATCCACCTAATAAGTCTAGGTTTGGCATCTTTCTTGTTCACTAAGTATTTTATAGCTGAGTGATCGGTGTGAACTATGACTTTGGTGCCTATCATGTATGGCCTAAACTTGTCAAATGCAAATACCACGGCAAGTAATTCTTTCTCAGTGGTGGTATAGTTTAATTGTGCCTCATTCAAGGTACGAATAACATAATATATAACATGAAAGATTTTACCTCTACGTTGCCCAAGCACAGATCCCACGACAAAATCACTTGCATCGCATATTAGTTCGAACGGTGTCGTCCAATTTAGGGGAACTATGATCGGTGCAGAGATAAGTCTTTGCTTCAGCTCTTCGAATGCGCCATGGCATTTCTGATCGAATACAAACGATTGGTTCTATTGCAGCAAGATGCACAAGGGCTTGGATATTGTGGAGAAGTCCTTAATGAATCGTCTATAAAATCCAGCATGTCCAAGGAAACTCCGAATGCCCTTGACAGAAGTTGGTTGCAGTAGCTTCTTGATCACCTCGATTTTGGCCTTGTCTACCTCAATGCCCTTTGCAGAAATCTTATGGCCTAGAACAATGCCTTCGGTCACCATGAAGTATCATTTTTCCCAGTTCAACACGAGATCAGCCTCCTGACATCGCTTCAGTACCTTTGCCAAATTGCAGAGGCATTTTTGAAAATCATCTCCAGAAATAGAAAAATCATCCATGAAAATTTCCAGAAAATCCTCAACCATGTAAGAAAATATGAATTGCATGCAGTGCTGAAAAGTTTCCGGGGCATTACAGAGTCCAAAAGGCATTCTTCGAAAAGCATACGTGCCATAAGGACACGTAAATGTTGTCTTCTCTTGGTCCTCCGGTGCGATGAAAATTTGATTATACCCTGAATATCCACCCAAGAAACAATAAAATGCCTTGCCAACAAGTCGAACCAGCATTTGATCGATGAACGACAAAGGGAAATGATCCTTCTTGGTGGCCTTGTTGAGCTTGCGGTAGTCCATGCAGATTCGCCACCCGGTGACTGTGCATGTAGGTAGCAACTCGTTGTTTTCTCTTGTCACCACGGTCGTGCCTCCCTTCTTTGGCACACATTAGACGGGGCTCACCCAAGAGCTATCCGAAATGGGGTAAATCACTCCAGCATCAAGCCATTTGAGAATCTCTTTCATCACAACTTGCTTCATGATTGGGTTCAATCTTCGTTGTGGCTCTATGGATTTACCATGGCATTCATCTAACAGGATTTTGTGCATGCAAATAGTTGGACTTATTCCCTTCAGATTTGCCATCGTCCATCCTAACGCTTTCTTATGCTGTGACAAAACACTTACCAAACTAGATTCTTGGTTAGGAGTAAGGGCAGAGGAAATAATCACATGCAAAGTTTCATTACTACCCATATAAGCATATTTAAGATGATGTGGCAAATTCTTAAGTTCTAGGGTAGGAGCATGCTGTAATGAGGGCTTGAGAGGAACAAATTCATCAAAATTCAAAGGTTCAAAACGTGTACCTGGGCTAACTTTGAGGAAGCTAGCCTGTTGTTCCTCGATAGAAAAATCATTAGGCTCTTCAGCCTTTAAGTTATCGAATAGCCTCTCATCAGGACCTAGCTGAATGAAGTTGTCATGGAAAATTTGATCTGTTTCTCTTGCGATTATTCTATCCACTTCTAAAATACTCTGGCATTCTTCAAAATCATCCATGTACTTGAGAGATCGGAAAAAATTCACAGTAACACATTGGCCGGCCACTCTCATGGTCAGCTCGCCCCTCTCGCAGTCGATGAGAATATGACCGGTCCTCACAGTCCAGGATCAGAAAATCGACAGGAAAAACAAACTTGTCAACCTGCACGATGACGTCTTTAATTCGCCCTTCAGGACGCACATGTGAACGATCGGCTAATTACAAGATGACGGATGTGGGTCTCGCATTTCCTATCCCAAGCTTTACGAAAATTGACTTAGGCATCAAGTTCACACTTGAGCCAAGGTCACATAGTGCATTCCCAACAAATTTGTCTCCTATCGAACATGGGATGATAAAGTTGCCCGGATCATGTCTATTCGGTGGCAGCTTGCTTAAGGATGAGTAAAATTATTTTGCCGTGGCAATTGTCTCGTACTGCTCAGCCTTTCTTTTCTTGGTCACAATCTCCTTGAGGAACTTAGCATATGTAGGCATTTGTTCCATAGCCTCCAGAAAAGGAACATTGATTTGAAGTTGACTCAGAATGTCAACAAACTTTCTGAATTGAATATCCTCGTTATGCTTTTTCAGTCTTTACAGAAAAGAAGGTGGGGGTCTGGCTTCCTGTACTGACGGGGTGGGAACATAATTTGCCTTGGCATTTTTGTTTGCTCCCTCAGTCACTTTACTTGATGAACTTTCATCCTTAACCTCTTCCTCTAGTGCTTCTTCTAGCACTTCTTGATTTGCTTGTACAATCTTAGGGGGTTAATTATCCTTCGATCTTCCCCCAAACTTATCTTCGACATTAATTTGTGTACCACTTCGTAGAGTTAGCACACTACAATGCTCTTTGCCATGAGGTTTTGTGACTTCAATGTCACTCGGCAGATGTCCTGGTCATCGTTCTTGTAATGCCGCGGTAATTTGACCAACTTGATTCTTCAATTCCCTCAAAGACAAATTGTGGCTCTAAAGCAGAGCCCATTGGTTTTTGATGAAGGTTGCATGGTCTTGCAGCATTGTCTTCGTTGTTTCTATGAACTCTTGCATCTTGGCTTCCAAAGAACTGGTGTTGGATGAAGATGGCCCTCCCTTGTTGGCATATTCGATTGAAAACCTTGGGAGTCATTGAAATTCTGCTGCCGAACTGGTTGATGAGCATTGCTAGTTCCTTGGTTTCCCCACGAAAAGTTTGGATGTTGACGCCATCCAGGATTATATGTGTTAGAATAGGGGTTGTTGTTGCCTCGGTTGAAGTTACCTACATAATTGATGGATTCTTGATTGTTCGGGTAATCACTCTCATTGTGATTACTATGGCATAGTAAACATGCTGAATGAGCTACCTTTACTTCTCTCACCTCACTTGGTTTTTGCAAATTCTTCAGCATATTGGTGATAGCAGCAAGTTGGGCGGACACCGAATCCTTAGAATCTAGCTCGAAAGCTCCATTTGATTTGCACCCAAGTCTAAGCCTTGTTGATGGAAATTGGTAATCGTTGTTGGTAATCCTATCTAGAATGTCAAATGCCTCTGCTGGTGATTTTTCAAGTAACTTCCCATTTGCCGAGGTATCTAACATCATCCTCGTGGGCACATTAACTTTATTATAGAACATCACCACTTGTGTCCAATCTTGAAAACCATGATTCGAACATTTGTGAAGCAATCCTTTGTATCGATCCCAACATTCATACATTGATTCGTCATCAGCTTGATGAAAAGAAACTATGTCGTTCCTCAGTTGGGTGTTCATGTTCGGAGGATTATACCGCAGCAAAAATTTTTGCACAGAACAATCCACGACTCCATTGAACTCGCTGGAACGCCACTCAACCAAGCCCTTGCTCGGTCACGCAGAGAATAAGGAAATAGCTTTAGTTTCAAAACATCTTCGTGCACTCCTTGTTGGCGAAAGGAATCGCACACCTCCAAGAAGTTATGAATGTGCTGTCTGGCATCTTCATTTGGCATGATCCCAAATTGCCCTATGGAGTTCAGCATATTGAACATGACAGGTTTGAACTCGAAGTGGGCTGCCTGAATTTCTGGTGCCACAATTCTAGGATTTAAGTCATCTAAGATCGGGTTTAAGTGATCACGAATGGCGCGAGGTCTGGCTGCATTCCCAGCATTTGGAATTGCCCCCACATTCTGATCTTCCTCATGACCAATGGCTTAATTTCCGATTTGATACATATTTGCACGTTGAGCAAGTCTTCTTTGCCTAAAAAGCCTCTCGATCTCAGGTTCAATCGGTTCTAATGGCTCGCCAGGATTACTTCTGGTCATATACTGAGAAAAACCTAAAAATATAAGAAAAATAAAAGATAAAACTATAGAAAAGAAATATAAACAAGCAAAATCAAAATTCTATGATAAAACAATTTAACTTCCAGTTGCCAATTCCCCGGTAATGGTGCCAAAAACTTGTCCGTTATTTGTGAGTACTATAAATGAGTGTGGATATATGTGCAAGTATACACAATCAAACAAGTAATATAGTGATAAGTTGAGTATCGTCTCCACAGGGAATTGGGGAAATCAAATAAGTTTGTCAAGGCACTTTACTTTGTCGCCTAAGTAAAATTAGTGATAGTATGTATAAATGAAAATGTTGTGGCAAAATGGAATGACTGATGTGGAAATAGAATGGTAGTAGTGTGATAGCAATTGGATATGTTGTGGCAAATTAAATTATGATGCGTGCAAACAAATGGAAATGTCAAGGCAAAATAAAATGTAGATACTGGTTCTAATATATAGGACTTTAGCTTTCTCACACGACAAGCTACTGTGGAAGTGAGTGATAGGAGTCACTAGGAAAATCTAAGTCTATTTCTCCGAATGGTATCTCTTCTTTGCCTAGCCTGCTCGACGGAGTCTAATAAGGTGTCCTATGCTATCTCTAGTAAGGGACTAGACAGATTCAAGATGCCCTGGCAAAACCGATTGGCGTAAACCCCTGCAGTGATCCTATTGGTCCAGATAACAGGATATGTCTCGACAATACCTTTTTGCAGTAGCATTAACATCTAACCTATCGTTCTTGCACAACTCCTTTTAGTCGAATGAAATCCTAGCCTTATCTCTAAGGTGAATTAGTCCTATTTATTACCTAGAACCCTTTGTTTATGTAGTTCCTCCCTAATTTCTCTCGAATACTAAGGATATTTTGCCAAGATATTCTCTCGAACCCTAAGAACCTCCTAAGGAAAGGCTACTCTCGTAGCTCCTACAACCTTAAGGCATTAAGTATCATAAACAAAATAGATTAAAGCATAGAAAAACAACCATTCATTAAAATATAAACTTAGACATCCAAGCGAACTCCCACCAAATAGGATTAGTTCATGGTGGGGTTCGAAATAAACAAGCACAAAATAAGTTTCATTCGTTCCTTACAACCCAATAACCAAATATGAAAGCAATGAACTAAGGGAAGGAGGAAAAGCCTTTGACGTGCACTGCCAGAGCTTCCCTCGGCTACCACGAACTGCCTCCAACAAGCTAGATCCTCTCGGATGACTAGAACACCACTCCTTCAAGCTCATCACGAAGAAATGCCACGGCAAGTAGGATTGACGGAGAAAAGTAAGACCTTCTCTCTCTAACTTTTAAGCTCAATCAGATATGGTTAACTAAGGGACACATAAAAGAAACAGTGAGTAATGAACATTTGTTGTCTGCGGCGTATGATTTCCTTTTCCACAATGGGTATATTAATTTTAGAGTTTCACCATCATTTTCCTCTTACATTCCAGAGGAGGCAACTGAGTTTTCTGTGATAATAGTTGTTGATAATGCTCATAATTAGGCCATACCACTAGTATTAGAAATATGCTAATTAGGTTATCCCACTAGTATTTGAAATATACTCAAATTAGGTTATTCCAATAGTATTGGAAATGACCATTTTGGCCTCACTATTTAGCCTATAAATAGTGAGCAATTTCATTCATTTTGTGATATCCCAAGCAAACATTTGCTTTGAAATACTCCTATCTTTTGAGTGTTGTTTAAGTTGAGAGAAGAGCAATACCACCAAGTTCACTCCAGTTTTCGGGTGTACGAATTCTTGGAGAGCCGTGTTAACCTCGGGGGAACGGTCTGCCTACTGCAGCGATTACACACATCGGGACGAATTCGTTTCTAAGGCAGTGGTTAATACCACGACACGGTTAATCGATTCTTTATTTATATATTTTTCAATATATATTTTTCCAGTCAATGCTAATGCCTCACTTGCAGCAGTTAATTTTACCAACAATTTAGAAATGAATTCATACTGCTGCTATGCTCGAACATAGTTGAAATTCAAAGCAAATATGGACTTTGAACAAGCAAATTCCACGTGAATTGCAATTTTCGTTGGGATTTTTGGAACCGCAAAAGAGTTGCTTTTGTTTCTGATGAAAAGAAAAACTGTCAAACGTCTGGTATGTTACTTTGATTATAGTAACAATACTATCAATTTAATTGGTAGTTCAATTTCATGTTAAAACCATTGAAAGTCTTTTAATGCGTGGGGTTTTTATTGCATAATAATGCATACGTTTTATTATAATAATACATAATAATGTATGAGGTTTAAAACATATGCACGTTAGCAATTAAAGCCATTAAATATTGTTTTTAACATTGGTTTTAAAAGTGATAAATGCATGAGATTAATGCATTAACGATTCATGGATTAGAAACAACATGAAGAATAGTGATTTGTTTTATGCTTTATTGCAATAAAATGATGAGAGAAACGTTTAAATTAATGTGCATTAAGATATGTTATAAAATGTTGTATATTATAACATTAAATGATTAATGCATAGAAACATTTAAACATGAATCAAGGTTATGCATGATAAATTCAATTTAAATGCAATAAAGTTGTGTATTAAAATTTACATGAAATTTACATGAAAACATTTACTGTTGGCAGTTTCATGACATTTAATTTTATACATGAATGTTGATTATAACCTTTATATGATCTAAATGTTTCAAGTTTCAATAGTAGGTTGAACGATTTATTAAATATCTATATAAATATTTGTTAATAACTATATATATGTTAGTGTTTTTTAAACGTTCAATTTTGAAACTTGCATGCTATAATCAAATGTGACATGACTATAATGTTATGAACATTGACATTTCGGTATGAGAGATAATGCATGTATGATATTTGGTTCATGTGGAGATGAGTAACTATTTATTTTCATGTGGGGTTAAGACTATTATGTTTCTGAATAGTAAGTTGATAATAAATGTCAACTCTCTTGTCGTACTAATAATTTCTTTTGAGAAATTTATAAAGATAACAGAACAGTTGCACTTTTGGAGAATCATGAAGATGATGATGTTGAACAAGAAAATTCTTCAAAATGATGATGCAAAGAATGAATTTGCTTGCATGGTGAGAATGAACAAGTCTAATTGGAATTTTGATTCTACCTGCAAGGTCAGATTATTTAGACTTGTTGCTTGTTAATTCATGCCTTTTAAATACATGAATTAGATTGCATGAGCCTTTAAGATAGTCTTTAAAACTTAATGGATACTATGAAATGAGATAAAACCACTAGTAAAGACTAAGGTAGCACTACTAAGGATAAGGTAGTAGTGTAAGCCCGAAATATATATGCTTAATAACATACTATTATGATTAAAGTATCAAGCATAATTCTTTAAGAAGCCTTAAGAAAGAGAAAATCTATAAATAATTTATTGGAAAGTTGTGTGATGAGTATGAAAGTGCACGTCTAGGATTGGTTCTGTGAAGACTTGGTACTTAAGCGTGCCTAGTGCACCACCTCTCTTTCATAGAAACCTACATGGTGCATTGTTCATTACTATGCTCACTATTCCAATACTATGACCAGATAAAAACTCTTAAATCTTAGTGCAGAAGTTAAAAGAGTAGAGATTAATTTGGTTGAGTGGAATACCAAATTTAGTTATAGTAAATAAAATATATGATTATCAATATCATGAAAGAGAATATGATAAACACTATTGCTACTAAAAGTGTGTAGTAGCTATTAAATCTCTTTAATTGATTTTCCTAAAGTAGAGGAAAGAAAATAGATTATCTATTTCAGAATTTGTGCTAAAATATCTTGTTTTAAACTTGAGATCATTTTTCCTGATGTTAGGAAAAATCGAAATTCATTTTGAATGAGAAAAAAGTCATAAAGAATTTCATATTGGTTTATGCATTTTAATATTAATGATTTGGAACTTCTCAAAACTTTGAGAATATAATTATGTGTAAACAAAACTTGAGTTTGTTAAAATATAGTTTTATGGCTAAAACTCATAACAAACTATACTCTAGTATGATTGAGTATTTGTTTACACGTTTTACAAGACACTTATGGATATCCTAAAATGTTAGAAATGTGGGGGTGTCTTAAAATGTAGAATAAATGCATAAACTTAAATAAAAAATATTCTATCAACTTCTTCTAGTATTCCTGCTAGGTCTTCTCAAGAAATTGATTTCGAGACTAGAAGAAGTAAAAGGCTATTTGGACCAAATTTTATCACTTCCTTTATTTCTGAGATAAATAATTTAGACTCTCTTTCTGATCATATATCTTAAATATTATATGAAGATCCTAAAAAGGTTATAAGATCTATCGATACTAGTTCTAGAAAAACGCTATTAATGATGAACTAGAATCGGTAATGTCTAATCATACTTGGGAATTAGTTGACTTGCCTAGAGGATTTAAACCAATCTGTAGCAAATGAATCTTCCGAAAGAAAATGAGACCAGATGGTTTGATCCAGTGGTACAAGGCAAGGCTAGTTGTCAATGGGTTCACTCAAAAGTTTGTTTTAGACTACTTTGATTATTACTCTCCCGTTATGAACATCTCAATGATACGTACATTATTTTTACTAAACTCCATTCATAAGTTGCGAGTACATCAAATGGATGTTAAGACTATATTTTTGAATGGAGATCTAGATAAAGAGATCTATATGAGAACAATGGTACAAGAAATTTCATAAAACTATACTTAGTTTTGGTTTTGTTGTGAATGGTTCAGATGTTTGTGTGTATTCGAGGATGTTTGATACTGATTACGTCATCATAAGTTTTGTATGTTAATGACATGTTGATTTTCAGTTCTAACATTGAGTCCATTAACAAAACAAACATTTTTCTTGTCCACTAAATTTGAGATGATGGATCTGTGAGAAGTCAATGTAATCTTAGAAGTCAAAATTACCAAAACTAAAAAGGGTTTTTCTTTAAGTCAAGCACACCATCTTGAGAAAGTGTTAAAGAAATTTGATAGTTTTGATGTCATCCCTGTCCGAACCCTTGTGACCCTAGCATATATCTCTTTAAGAATAAAGGAAGTAGCGTTTCCCAAACTGAATATGCTAAATTAATCGAAAGCTTAATGTTCTTAATGAACTATACTCGGCCTGATATTGCTTATGTTGTGAGTAGACTAAGTATATATACTCATAATCCAAGTGGTGAACACTGGATTGCTCTTAAACGCTTATTGAAGTATCTTAAGGGTACTTTGGATTGGAAACTTGAGCTTGTTGGCTTTCCTATGATACTGAAAGGATATTGTGATGCCAACTGGTTTCTGATAATGATGAGGTAAGCTCTACGAGCGAGTATGTTTTTACTTTAGGTGGAGCATCAATCTCGTGGAAATCATCAAAGGAGACTTGTATTGCTCATTCTACTATGGAGTCAGAGTTTATAGCTCTTGACCTAGCTGGGCAAGAAGTCGAGTGGCTCAGAAGCTTGTTAGTAGATATTCCGTTGTGGGGAAGACCGAATCCTCCGATTTCTTTATCGTGTGATTCACAAGTTGCGATATATGTGGCTAAAAACCAAGCTTACAATGGTAAGAGACGACACATTCGTATAAGACATGAATCATATAGACACTTAATAAAGAATGTAGTGCTCTCTTTAGAGTATGTGAAGTCAGAAAAGAACCTAGTAGATCTTGGTCCTAGATTCGTCGGGGGGGATGGGTCTAAAGCCCATTGGTTGAGGAATTAATGGTAGATACCCAACTTAGTTATCTAAGTTCCATGTGGTCAAACGAAACCATGGAAAGACTCATAGTGCACATTCCTACTGCCTATGCCTATGATGAATAATGTGCATGCCCAGGATGAGCTTAATTGCTCTTAATAAATTCATAGCCTAGGATTTGGGTGGTCCTAGTGAGAAGACTTGATGAATTTACCTATTTTGGATGAATATCTATTCTTAACAAGTTCAGAACCCAGAGTTGAGTGGGTAGTTCTAATCGCGAAGGACTGGATGAACTTACCGCTTGAGAGGATGAGTTTTATTAAACTCTTAATGAATTCAAACACAAGAGTTTGGGAGTTCCTAATGAGAATGACATATTGAATTCACCGAATTATGAGGTTGAATATTTATTCTTAATGACTTCTTATCCCAGAGTTTGGGTGGTTCATTTTTAATGAACTTGAAGAAAGTCACCATACTCTTTGTGAGGTTAAGTTATTATAAAAACTCTTAATTATTTCATAGCTTAGTTTGAGTGGTTTATGTTGAGATAAACTTGATCAAATAACCTACGTAACTGAGAAGGATTAGTCACCTTCTATGAAAAACGTTGGGTTGTTTTTCTAGTACACTTATTAGAATCCTAAGGAAAGAGGGGTAAACATATATACGCTTTTTGTATATATTCTTTGTAGACACATCGAGGACTTTGGTAGATGAAGGGGTTAGTTGTGTGTTATGAGTTTACCCCAATCTTAGAAAGTTCAAGACTAGTTTCACTTATCTAAGAGAAGGATTGCTCATCATCATTATGTACTAGTTCCAGATATGTTCACTAGTTCTTAAGAAACTAATCTCGCTATTGCTCTTCTCGTGTTTTAACTTCATTGCTCTCATCTTTACGAAATAATTCTTTTGCATTAGTGGGGGAATATTGATAATGCTCAAAATTAGGCCATACCACTAGTATTAGAAATATGCTAGTTAGGTTATCCCACTAGTATTTGAAATATAATATAATTAGGTTATTCCGCTAGTATTGGAAATGACCATTTTGCCCTCACTATTTAGCATATAAATAGTGAGCAATTTCATTCATTTTGTGATATCCAAGCAAACATTTGCTTTGAAATACTCCTAACTTTTGATTGTTGTTTGAGTTGAGAGAAGAGAAATACCACCAAGTTCACTCCAGTTTTCGGGTGTACGAATTCTTGGATAGTCGTGTTAACCTTGGGAGAACGGTCCGCCTACTGCAGCGATTACATACATTGGGGCGAATTCGTTTCTAAGGCAGTGGTTAATACCACGACACGGTTAATCGATTCTTTATTTATATATTTTTCAATATATATTTTTCCAGTCAATGTTAATGTCTCGTTTTGCAGCAGTCTATTTTACCAACAATAGTTGGAGCTGGACTTGCTGGCTTGGCAGTAGCAAGGCAAATTTTATATTTTGGTTTCAAGGTAGTTGTCATAGAAGGGAGAAATTGACCTGGGGGAAGAGATTATACTCAAAAGATAAGTAAGAAGGATAAATGTGCTGCTGTGGACCTTGGTGGTAGTGTAATCACTGACATCCATGCCAATCCTCTAGAAGTTCTAGCTAGGCAACTTTTAATTCCACTTCATAAGGTCCGAGATCATTCCCTTTATATAAACCTGATGGGTTTCCTGTTGAGAAGGAAACCGATTCCAGGATTGAAATGATCTTTAACAAAATGCTTGACAAACTTAATGAACTGAGAAAAATAATGGATGGATTTGCTAATCATATTTCTCTGGGATCAGTTCTGGGAAAGGTCCGACAGTTGTATACTGTGGCTAGAAGTCCGGAGGAGAGGCAACTTTTGGAGTGGCATCTTGCTAATTTAGAATATGCAAATTCAGGATGTCTTTCTGACTTGTTAGCTGCCTACTGGGACCAGGATAATCCTTATGAGATGGGTGGAGACCATTGTTTTCTTTCTGGAGGGAACTGGAGATTGGTAAAGGCATTATCTGATGGGGTTCCCATCATCTATGGGAAAAGAGTTTATGCTATTAAATATGGTGTTGAAGGAGTTGAGGTTGTTGCTGGTAATCAAGCATTCCAAGCAGATATGGTTCTTTGCACTGTGCCTCTTGGAGTCTTAAAGAGAAAGACCATTAGATTTGAACCGGAGTTACCTCAAAGAAAGCTAGCTGCTATTAACAGATTGGGTTTTGGGCTCCTGAATAAAGTTGCCATGATTTTCCCTCATGTTTTCTGGGGAGAAGAGCTAGACACGTTTCGATGTCTAAATGAAACTAGTGATAACCGTGGAGAGTTCTTTTTATTCTACAGCTACCATACCGTTTCTGGAGGTCCGGTGTTGATTGCCCTGGTGGCTGGTGAAGCTGCACGAACATTTGAACACACAGACCCTTCCCTCGCGTTCTAAGCAAACTTAGAGGTTCTACATACGTTTTGAGCTTGTGACAAATGTCAACAGATTATTAGTCTCTTTTTTTCATGATTTTGCTTTTGCATTTTCTATATCTTCATTGGGAAAAAAGCATTGTTGTGATCTATTGATTTTCCTTGCAGGTATTTATGGTCCAAAAGGTGTAGATGTTCCCGACCCTATGCAAACAATTTGTACAAGATGGGGAAATGGTCCCTTTTCATATGGTTCATACTCTCATGTTAAAGTATAGTCATCCGGCAGGGATTATGATATTCTTGCAGAAAGTATAGGCAATAGGTTGTTTTTTGCTGGTGAAGCCACAACACTGCAATATCCGGCCACCATGCATGGTGCCTATTTGAGTGGGTTAAGGGATGCTTCACGTATTCTCTGTGCTACAAGAGGTCACCAAAATTACTTTAGGAGATTTGCACAGCGGAATTTTGGACCAAACAATGATCATTTGGCCAGTCTATTAAAATGGCCTGATCTAGTATGTGGGAAGTTCTCATTTGTGTTCAATCCGTTAACAGAGGACCCTAAATCATTGGGACTCTTGAGAATTACTTTTGATAATTGTAAAGATGATATGAGAAATGTGCTGGAAAAAAGCTGTGACCCTTTATCAAATCAACCATTACAGCTGCACACGACGTTATCTCATGAACAAGCACATGAGCTGCAGATGGTAACTGGAGAAGAGGAAAGTAAATGGGTTTATCTGATAAAAAATATTGGATCAAAGCTTATGGGAGCTAATGCTGTTGGAATCACGTATAACACCTTGGTTACTAGCATATCCAATGCAAGAAGAGGTAGAGGGGGCAGGTGTCATATATCTGCTCCGTTGCTAAATAGTAGTGCTCCATTAGTGGAAAGAATTTAATGTCCTCTCTGGTGCAGGTACATAAACCGAATTAGGCAGGTTATTCTTCATTGACATTTCAAATGTCGTAAATTCTTTCTTAGCCAAATTGGTTGCAAATTCAGGGATCCATTGGTCCATAATGTAGGTATGGTGGTTTTCGGTTATGATTGGATGTCATTGTATTCCCAGAATCAGACACCACACTAAAACTTAGATATGTTGTATTCAGTATTCCTGTATGTTGTATAGAGTGAGGTTTTATCTTTGGGGCCAATATATATATGTTTCTTCACATATCTATGTTATTCAAATCACTGAACACCTTGATTTTTGCACTTTTTCCTCGACATGAAATGGCTTATCGATGCAATGTGTATTCAAGGCATGTTGTTAATTTTTGTGTTCATGATCATGAATCTGTGGTGATTCTATCGGATAATATGAGCTATTGGATTATATACACAAATAAAGAAGTATTGAAACCAACTTATGGAAACATTGCAATCAATCCATAACACAAATATTAAACAAGCAAATGCAAATACAGGCCATGAACTGCAAATGGGTCAAAATACGATGACAACCTTTGAATTTTGTCCCATTAAAAACAAATCATAAACATTTTAAAACTTGATGGCAAATAAAAGCCCTTCTTTTTTAAGTTGATCCAAGTTCTCAACTGGACATTTGAGTCTTGACACTTTAGCAAGAGCCTTGTTTTCTTCAGGAGTCCCACCTTCAAGGAAAGCTCCAACAACCTTTCCATCTTTGATCCAGTAAGATCCAAACTTCGGCTTCGGTGATAATGGATTGTTGTCTCCGAAAAACACGGTTTCACCAACATTGCCTCCATAGAACTGCCATGAAAGTTCAAATGACCGAGAGTAAAAGTATGGAAGATAATCATACTCTTCAAGTTCTTGACCTGTTTCATTTGCCTTAATAGCCTTCACAGTTGTTCAGCCGATTTCCGGGCATGGTCGACATGTTCGACTCTCCTTGTTTCGTTGTATAGTTTCAACGGGAAAGTGGCTACATCTCCGACTGCATATACACCAGGCATGCTTGTTTTGAAGAATCCATCAGTTTTAATCCCGCCTTTCTCTTCTTCAAGCTGTCCCTTGAATAATGTTGTCAAGGGTCTTGCTCCGACACCAACGACAACAATGTCGGCTTCGACCACCCTGCCATTCTTGAGCTTCACTCCCTTAACTTCTCCATTTGCATTAGCATTGAAGCCAACTGCAACTGTTCCTTTGATGATTTTGATCCCTTTATTCTCGTAATAACTTTCATAGAATGCAGCTATTGAAGGGGTGAAAAGCCTAGGCGTGCACCAAGGCTCAGGGTAAACCATCGTGACAGAGAAATCGTTGATTCTCATAGCTGCTGCAACTTCAAGACCAATGAACCCTCCTCCGACAATCACAACATTTCCATTATTCTTCTTTTTAATTGTTTCGACAAGCTTATCGGCATCTTCTAGTTCTCTCAGATAGAAGATGTTCTTGGCATCAGCTCCTTGTTCTTGGCATCAGCTCCTTCTACCTTGAAATCTGTTAACCTTATAACAGTGGAACCTGTTGCAATTATCAATGCCTGAAACTTAAAGATTTCTCCAGCAGCATTTATGAGAGTCTTCAAACCAAGATTTACTTTAACAATTTCGGTTCCGAGGATCAATTGAATTCCTTTTTCTTTATACCAATCAGGAAGTAATCTGTCACCTCCACTTCCAACACAGCATAGAATCCAGGCAGTCTTGCAGCTTCCTTCGGATTCAGATTTAGATACGCCTTGCTCAAAGCAGGACGTTCATAAGGTGCCACCGCCTCTTTCGAAATAATCGCTAACTGCCCTGGCTTAAGGCCTTGTCTATCGAACTCCCTAGCTGCATATCCTGCTGTAACTCCCCCACCAATAATTATGTACTTGAAAGACTTTATCATACCAAGAAATGCTTTGCCTTTCCTGAGAAAAGCCTCGAGTTCCACAACCTTTTCCTCAACCGGTTTTCCGAGAAACACCCGAGAAAGAAACTTCTTTTCTCCAGCCTTTTGTTCGATGATTTCAGTTTCGGTTTTGATTCTCTTAATATCATCCAACCAGATTTTCACTTCTTCTGTCTGCATTGTCCCACCATGAATCTCTGCACTTATTCTTAGTTCATTATCTTCCTTAACAGTATTCAACTCTTTCAACAGTTTTTTCATAATCTTCATATTTTCATCTAAACTTCTGTTGAAGTTCAAGCATCTTTCAATGGGAGCAAATATAAATTTTGCAGTTCCAATAACTAAGTTGGACAAAGAAGCCATTGGCATGTATCTGATGGAAACCTGAATTGAATGGAAAGCAAATCTAATATTTAGTTTTTTTTTTTAATATTCAAAGTTTAGAACATGATTCTAAGTTGAACAGATCTGGAAAAAGTACTTAAAACAATTTGACAACGAAGAGACAAGAGTTACTTTCTTATCTGTTTGTATCCATGTTTCTGCATTATACCATACTATGTTACTCGGATTCAAGTATAAGTTTCGGATGTAAGTATGTTCATTTCTCTCTAATGGTTTTTCTCTATGATCTTTATGTTCATCTCTCTAATGGGTTTTCTCTATGATCTTTTTCGTGTACTTAAAAGGTTCATATCTTCACATCCATGTCTTAATATACATCATACACGAATATTTCAAGAAAAATTAAATCAGAACCAGGGATTTAAATAGCGTTCGCGGCCGCGTTTTCGGTCGCGTCGCGTTTATCGCGATTGCGGACATAACGGATGTCATCGCGGCCACTGCGGTAGTGAATTTTCTTAAAGTTCTCACAACTTATTCTATAAACTATAATAATTATAATTTTAAAGAATGATTTTAATGATTTTTAGAATGTTTTCTAAACGAAAATAACATATATATAATATAGTTTAATCAAATATTAAACTAAGTGATAGGATACGATAATTAATTAATAATAACATTGTGAATACATTATTATTTAAAAGAAATAAGACTATCAACATAGACAAAACTCAAAAAAATAAAATATATAAAAATAAATTTCTCGTTATTATTCACTTACCAAAATCAACATATTATAACTTAAAACTTATAAAATTAAAAATAACACATTATTCATTTTTAAAAAACCTATAACATAAGTAAAAAAATATCAAATCCAAAAAATAATTAATTTATTAGGTCTGTTTTGGTCCAAACCTATAACATTAAAAGTACAAAATTAATTAACTTGTTATTGGGCATGTTTTGGTCCAAACCTAAAACATTAAAATTAAAAAATAATTATTTAAAACATAAAATATAACTAAAAAATGATTAAATCCCTTTTTCTGTATCGTGAGTGAGAGGGGAGGCAGAAACATAGAGCAAATATTTTGAAAAATAGAGATTTTTTTTGTTAAAATTCATCCATTTTCTTCTTTATTTTTTCATGTTTTTAACTTTTCTTTGCTTGCTAACTTGATTCCTACCAAAAATACCCAAAAAATCTTACTTGGTTGCTGCATGTTACAGTTATGGATGTTTCTTCCTCCATTAAGAGGGCTAGCGAGCTTGATACGCAATTCTCACCCACAAAGTTTCATTCCCAGTTGGTAAGGCTAAGAGATAATATGGTTTTTTCGTCTTTGAATTGCCTGTAAAAAAAAAAGAAAAATACCATTTTTTTTAAGTAGCTGTATTGTTGGTGATGTTTGGTGTTGTAACGGGGATTAACGAAAAAAACGGTCCGTTATAGCCGCGATCGACCGTTACCCGTTAAATTGCGGCCGATATCAGCCGTTATAGGTGTGATTTCGGCTTATATCGATAACGGGAGCCGTCTATACCGCGATATAACGGCCGTTATACCGTTACACGACCGTTTTTTGAATCCCTGATCAAAACAATGTAGAGAAAAAACTTCGAATAAAATAGAGTACGGATTGATCTAGAAGATGTAACAAAAAATCAATTTTCAAGCAATAGTTTAGAAGAATGGCAATTACCTGTTACTCTTGGCTAATGTTTCAGATTGTCAGTAGAGAACACCAGGAAAAAAAAATAGTGAAGATAATAAACTGCAACTATGAAAGAGAGGAGAAGGGTAGAGTTTTATGATGATTCCTGCTAAAAGATTTACTTCTTTTGCAAGAAAAGTTGAGAATGAAGCAAACTAAAATTCATTGAGGCCAAGTGTCAGATGCACGATTCATGAAAAAGGAAAAGAATTGCAAATAGAGAAGCCAAAGGAGCAATGATGGTGATATTTGGATTCGGTTGTGAGTTTCAGATACGAGTATGCTCACTTATTTTTTTTATCCCAATATCTTCATGTAGCTACCTTTAAGAGGTGCTATCCAGCAAGTTTGAGAATTCATCTAACTCGATGAAGGAAACATAGAAAACAACTAGTAGAACAAACATGTTGTACAACTTACTAGAATCAAACTTTGTTTTCTCGGCAAACATGTGTGGATCATACTTGAAAGTGAAACACTGGTTTTTTCTCATGCCAACACTTGGAAAAAGACATTACATTAAAAAACATCGACAGCCATGACTCAGTTCATACAGCATAAAACATGTCTTGTAATTTAAACAAACATGTGTGGATCATACTTGACATTCTTCCACCACGTCAACCTCTATAAATGGCTACGGATGAATTCCTTCATCGAATGATCCTTGCCTTCGGGTTTCACAGAAACTTCAACCGTGGTTCGAGACTTCTTTTCAGCTTGTTCCGCTGCTTGCTCGCGCAGAACATTGACTTCTTTCTCCAGTTTGCTTACTGTGGCTTGCAATTTCTTCAACTCTTCATCCTGTTTCTTGGAATCGTTCTCACTTTTTAACTTCTTATCATCATCTCTTATGGACTTTGACACAATTTTATAAGTTGGATATGCACCTGCAAACATAGTAAAGGATCATATATTATGCCTCACAATTAAATGATACAGGGTATGTATTTATGTTGATTACCAGGAATGGATTTAAGGCCCTCAACAGTGGCGTTCTTGGCGAAATCAGTAGCTGCCCTGGAGATTTTGGATCGGGTTTGGGGATCCGACAAGTGATGATTCACCTTTTGAAGTGCATCAGCTGAGATCTCCTTGCCCTTGGTGATGGCGGAGGAACCATGATGGTTAACCTTTTGAAGTGCATCAGCTGAGACCTCCTTGCTCTTTGTGAACACTGCAGAACCATGAGTGTACGAGCTCTGAAAAAGGCCCTTCACAGAGTCCGTTGATCCAGAGATGAAGTCCCATATCCCCATTTTCTTGATGTTTTCCTTTACTTTCCCTTTAGTCTTTGTGCAGGAATAGGAAGAAGAAAGCAGGCAAAAAGGGGCAATGAGGGAAGTTGCTTTTCTTTATCATATATATTCCTGGTACTAGACTAGTAGCAGTGTTAATTACTCGGCAACTTGCTGCTAGTCCCCACTCCCAATTATTTCATTGCTTATTCCATGGTGTAAGGGTTTTATGTGATTTCCATTTTAATTAGATTTCAAGATGTTTTTTTTTTTTAAAGGGGAAAAAATAAAGTTTAGGACCAGATGATTTTTTATTTTAATTGTCAAATCATTCAAATTGTTCAAATCTATTTATTTTTTATTTTAATTTTAATCTGATTTGAATTTTTAATTCTGATTTGAAGTTCGAATTTATAAGATTCGAATAACAGAAAAAAATTAAAATTAAAATGATTTTATTTTAATATTTAAATGAATAATTTTACCTTTTTACCATTTGATCTCCAATTTCTCAGCCACTTTAAGTCTACTGTTGACTAAAACCAAACCATAAGTTCCCATTCCAACTACGATAGAATACTTATATAACTTTAATTTCTCTGATTTAATAATAAATTTCTTACTTTTACAAATCAATCCCCCACCTCTACATTTATTTAATTTGATCCTCCAACTATAACTCTTTACAAACTCTTTCCTCCCATCAATATTTTACCCTCAACATCCATTCTTTTAAAAAAATAACATTATAAAAATGTCATATAAACTCAACTCGAGAAATTTTCAAATAAAATTTAAATACTAGATTATATCCATAAACTCAAAGAATTTGATTTTTTCCACTTGACTCGATCGAATACTCACCTATATTTTTAAATGCCGATGTCATTGCAAGGTTAAACCCCTTTCTTAACCGAGCCCAGGTCCAGCGTAAAGAAGAAAATTCGATTTATAAAAGAGCCTATAATCTTCCATACTCAACATTGTATACGAATTCTGAAGTAACTAAGATATCCCATTCTTTAGTTCGTACCATATGCACTATCGTCACTTTAAAACAAGACAATGCAGCCCTTTCTTCTACTAAACATACTGTTAATCATGTGATCAGATGGTTTACAAGACATATCTGCAATTCATTATACATTAGACTATGAGATACCTTTTACGCAGTGCAAGACATTCAGATAGAGGTTTTCGCCCAACAGATCCTTGTTTAACATTTTGGCATGATGTTAATCAGCCTGCAATATTAACAGTTTCAGAGAGCGATATCCGCAGCAAAATGCATACAACATCCATTGGCATGAGAACTAGTTTCCTATAATTCGCTGATCTATTGGCAATATTAATTGCAGGTTAAGTTATGGTGCACTACAATACGTAATAAGCACTACCCTATGCGGATTAATATATAACTTTTGAACAAATTATGATGTGTTGTGTAATAAGCATTACCCTATGTGAATTAAACGGTGGCTTACAAAAATGTTGCGAGGCAATGCATGATAAGATGTAATGAGAATGGAGAAGTACCATATGCAGATTAACCCATAGCTTAATCGAATCCCACCTCAAATTCTACGTAAGCTTGCACTAATCATCTTAAAACATAAAGAATAAAAACCAACCTTATTGTCGTAGACTAGATTGAGTTCAAAGGCTTACCATTTGTGATGACAAACCATTCATAAAGACAACCCATCAAAGAGCAACTCCAACTCTTCTTGTGAAGCAGTTCTCTAGCATAACAAAAAGGCAAAACAACGTGAAACCCCTCTCCTTTACTTTTCAACTCAACTTTAGATTTTTTGGGTATCAATACTAAAACCAATCAAGCCACCAGATCTTGATTACCTGAATGGACAACAGTTGAAGAATTTTATTAAGAACGCGCATTCGATGTGTAACATAAGAACTGGTAGCAGGAAGCCTGTTCATCCTTTTCATTTCTTCATGAATCGCCGCAGTCTTCCCTTCGTACCCCATTTGATTCCATTGAGGTCTGGCATTAATAGTCCCGGCCTCATCCATGGTTTGATCATTAGCACGGTCAGTTCCCTTAAATTGTTCGAAACTTCCCATGACGAACAAGAACTAAACAAGCCAACCTACACCATTCGGGTTATACATTACATCAGAAACACGATTCTGAACTCGGTTTTAACATGGTTGTCATCTGATTTATGTTTCATTTTAAGGGATTTGATTTGAATGAGATGTCGAATGGAGAATATGAGCTGATTTAATACATTCTTTTATATGTATGAAATTCTTGTTACATTAATTGAGATCAATGGAATTCCATCACTAAAATTGCATTTTAGATAGCATCATATATATTATGGTTTGGGATATCTAAACTTGGGTTTCCTCAAATAATTAAAATTTTTGCCTAATTATGCATTTCCTCTATAGTATCTTTGATAAGTTTGCTGATCACAATTGATTTGTTCATATATTTGAAACTTTTGAAGGGTTGATTTTTGGACCTTAGGAAAAGTTTTATGCAATCTTCGTATATGGGAATGAGGCCTATAATTAAGTCATGGAGGGTGTTAAAATTTCTCCATATTCTTTGTATGTATATACGTACACAACTACAAATACATACACACATTCTCCTGAATTTTCAATTCTTGTGCATATATGTTAACATATATGGTATGATAGACTTGTTTAATGAGTGATTTGGGTTGTTGCATACTTGGGTGACCGGTTAGCCTGTTATCTTATCTGGATTCAGGTTCTTATCTTTTGATCTCATATGTAGATTCTGGAAGGTCTTGAATTGCCTCTTGAGTCAAATTCATATCTCTTTCTTACTCAAAAGGTTTATTGAATTGCTTCCACTGTCTCTACTTCCATGCTTCTGTCTTGGAAACGAAACTTGGTGCCTTTGGAAATGTATCTGACATATTTTTTTATTCTTATGCCTAAGACTGCAAAGGATTAGATTGGTTTGGAATATATTTTTTTAAAGTTACAGGCGGTTTGACTTCGTAACAAGCCAAGCTCATGTTCCCCTGGTCCAAATTTGCATCTTACTGTCTCTTGCTGCAGGTTCGATCTGCTACCCTGGACACATGGCTCCCTGAGCAGATTGCTTTTATTCAATGTAAGCTTTTATGTTTAGCCATGAATCTGTATTCTGTTTATATTGGTTTTATGTTAAGATGGAGTGGAGCCTACTAATATGACAATGGCTTCTCTTATTATACAGCAATGGGAAATGAGAAGGCAAATTGCCCCCTAATTACTGGGAAGCATCTAGCAGAAACGAAAATCTTACTGCAAGAAGAATTAGTCTCCTGTTCCTCCTAAGGGGCCGAATCCAGTATTAAGTTCTTTGGCTATATGCTATTGTTTCTAACAGTTCTAGAAAACCATAGTTATTCATGTTTCTTCATCTATTTTATGCAAATAGCTTAGTGGTGTTAGAGTGAAAAGATATGAGAAAAATGGCGGACAAAAATGTTGAAAACAAATAGTATGAATTAGAACCGTGGTCTTGAAATTCCTTTCTTGCTTCTCCTTATGTTGTATTTCTCCTAGTAATTTACTTACTTTAATATTCTCAAAAAAAAAAAAACTTTCATAATGTTGTGCTGATCTAACAGGTTACACCTGTCCGGGAGCCTGAAACGGTTGTTGTGACACCAGTTGAGGCAACAACTACTACTCCCACTGTAATGCCCCCTAAATTTGAATATGCTACTGACCTTTTCAACATGATGTCCATTGATGATGCTCCAAGTGAAAATGCTTCTGGTTCTGGGGCAGCGACCACTGATGATAGTGATTGGGCATGTTTCCGGTGTACGCCCTAAAATTTCCCCATAATTTTTGTTCATTATCTTGTTAACATGCTTTCTGCCAAGTGACAAACCACCTGGATATTGAAAATGATGGTGATCGTATTTTATTATTGCTGTTAATTTTGTGATGTGATAACTTTTAGCCGCTGTGGACACTTCTGCAACTAACAAAAATGATCCACCAAGAGCTGGTGAGAACAATGGGCAGTTTGCTACTGGAGTTGAGAATTTATTTAGTGATTCGCCTCCAATAACAACCAACCAAGTCCCAGAGAAGCCACAAAAAGATGTAAAAAATGATATTATGAGCCTTTTTGAAAAGGTATATCTTCATCATTTGCTTGTTGGAGCTAATTAAGATTATTCCTTAACATTTCTCCTATGTTACTCGTTTAAACATTTTTTTTTTGTTTGTTTCATGGTTTCAATTGATTCCAGTCCAATACAGTGCAGCCTTATGCAATGCATCAACAACAACAACTAGCATTGCTAGCACATCAACAGTCCCTTCTGATGGCTGCTGCAGCTAAATCTGCTCCTGGAAATACTCAACACTCACCATCCAATGGTGCAATCATACCCGCTCAACAACAACTAGCTTTGCTAGCACAGCAAAACTCCCTTCACATGGCTGTTGCATCCGCTCCTGGAAATACTCAACACAGTTCATCTACCACCATAAGCATTCCCCCTCAACAACAACTAGCTTGTTAGCACAACAACAATCCCTTCTCATGACGGCTGCAGCTAGAGCTCCTCCTGGAAATACGCAACAGCCTCCATCCACCAGCACAAGCATTCCCACTCAAAATTGGCCAAACATTGGCTATCAAATGCCTGGGTCTGTTGGTGCACAGGCTGATTTGCAGAAACTTATGCAGGTAGACTCCAGAGTATAGTTGCAACAGTTTCTTTAAAGAAGTATAGCTAGCAAGTTTATCATTGTTTTAATTGCTTTTTAGAATGCATATGGGACAGACACAAGTGGGAAACAAAATGTTGCATCATCCAGGTACATATTTAATCTCTTTATTATTGGTTTTGTTTCTACTTTTCCATGAACATATGTGGCATTAACATATGTTGCATTGCACCCATAAGATCCTAACTTTTGCCAATTCTTTTCTTGCAGCTTTTATGCATTGGGGAAAGTTACCACAGCAACTGGTGCTGCAACTAATGGATCAAGCAAACCTCAATCGGCTTCCCCAGTTTCATCGACGAACTCTCCACAAACAGGAAAGGATTATGATTTTTCATCATTGACACAAGGGTTATTCACAAAACGCTGAGTTGAGACAACCAGATGATTGTTTGCTTCCGTCATATAAAACCTAAAAAAGAAGTTATTTTACATACATATCTTCCGGGGGGACATTTGTAGACTCTGTAGATAGAGCAATTTCAGCTTTTTTTTAGGGTAAATTACAAAATTAGTAACTAAACTATCTTCTCTCCTATTTACTCGTTCTACTTTTAATTTTTTCAAAAATTTTCACTCAACTTTGTAAATTGAATTTCTTTTATCAACTCTAAGATGATGTGAATTATTATATTATTATTTTTATGTGATGTGGAAAATTTTATTAGTATTTTAGTGTCATATAGGATCGTAATAAAAAAATAAAATTAAAATATTAAATTACACACTTAAAATTTACACACAAAACCTAATCCCGACCCGACCCGATAATAAGGGAGCTTCCACCGAGACCCGACCCGACCAAAATAAAGTTTCACCCGACCCGACCTAACTCAAATATATATGACTTAGAAACCCCACCCGACCCGAAATAAAAAAAAATATTTTTATTCAATAAAAACAGTGACTTAATTGAAAAAAATTATATATAGAGGAGCATTATTGTAATTATACCTAAATATATAAGTTAAAATTATATATTTTTTCCGGGTCGGGTTGGGTCGGGTATTTTTCACCCTAAACCCGAACCCGACCTGAATATTACACTTAAAAGAACCCGATCCGTCCCGAACCCGATTTTTTTTTTTAAAAAAATCCGACTCGATCGGGTCGGGTTCGGGTCGGAACCCGTCAGGTTCTAACTATAAAAAAATTCCTAGAATTTTAGGCGGGATGGGGATTGTAATTCTTTATACTTCTCGGGGTATAATGACAGACCGGGAGGTTCGACTAAAAGGAATCGGTGGAAAAATTTTGTGTTATATATGGTAATGTGGCCTATATACTAATTGTATCCGAAACTTTCCATTTGTGAAAAAAAGAAGAAAAAAGCACGGGTTGTCTAATAGAACTCCTCATGCCCTACTGTAGTTGATACGTTAAAGAAGTTTTACAAAGAACAAAAAATGGATTCATGGAGGTTTAATTAGTTAATCACTCTCATTCTGAATTCCTTTAGATAATGAAGATCTAACGAAAAATTTCCTTACCTGTCCAATTTCTAATGAATCAAGATAATC
This sequence comes from Hibiscus syriacus, assembly GCF_006381635.1. Classification (NCBI taxonomy): domain Eukaryota; kingdom Viridiplantae; phylum Streptophyta; class Magnoliopsida; order Malvales; family Malvaceae; genus Hibiscus; species Hibiscus syriacus. The sequence continues at coordinate 296 of NW_024062759.1, read as the reverse complement.
ATTCGTTCCGGTATAAATAATACTTATTTGTTCTGTCACCGTAAGAGGGGCTGATTGAGATTGTTTAAGCAACTCACGTAATCGTTGACCTCTTACCAATTGATTTTGAATATTTTTTATCGAGATCAAAAATAAATTGCGCAAAGGCTTCTAATTCGACAAATTGGGCCAATTTCAAATTTGATCTACCAACGACTTGTTTCATAGTTTTAATTTGGGCTACGGATCCTACTCTGGAGACGGAAATCCCCACACCTGACCCTCCTCCGTCGAAAAATCCAAGCTGCCAGAATATT